>NC_136857.1:3797826-5027826 GCF_951799975.1 Gobius niger | reverse complement strand
TTAGAGTTTCTCAACAATTGCAGGATTTGGGCTCAATGTACCATGTTCATAATTAAAAATGTATTGTATTGTCTCCGTCCGATTCAAACAGTTTTACTCCTAGTCTAGAAAGAAAGAAGAATACCACCAAGGAAAGTAGCTGAGAAAAAAAAATGCTTTCTAAGAACAAGGACTTAACCAGGTCTAAACGATGAGCCCTAGAGTTGCCCCGAGGAAACACTGCAATAGGCGACATGTTTAAATAAAACAACTTAATGACTGCATGAAAGAGCTTCAGATACATAATGCTCAATAACAGTATTCAATTTAACTGCAGTGATTTTGCTTTTCTATTCATCACAAGTCAGTATCACAGAAAATCCCCGCAGATGTCACCGTGTCCTTGACTTCACTCGTAACTGATGCGCCGGCAACGCCGAGTCGTGGAGTAAATCAAAGCAGAATTTATCTTTTCTGAACGCACCATATGGTCCGGTCCCAAGGCGCCTCACCTCCTGTCTCCCTCGCCTTTGTTTGTGGAGCTACCTCAGCATCGCCCAATGCAAAATCAATACATCATGATTGACCAGATAAAGATATAAACACTGGGCCAATTGAGAATCACTGGGCAAGACGCCTCCGGGGACAATGAAGTCGCTCTGTGGAAAAGCCAGCCGTTTGAGGCAAAGGATTAGGTAACGGAGAGGAAAGCACTAGAATAGACTTTTTTTCGTTATTATTGGGGCACCGCACACAGAAACTTTGAAGAATGGATCGTTTTCTTGAATGCTGCGGTAATATTGATGCTGTATCAATATCAATGTATGGGACACAAATGCAAAGTCAAATAATGCCTTTTGACCCCAACCCACCTCAGCCTATACACAATATACCGTAAATTCTCTAATACTGGCCTGTATTCCATTAGCGGCCGGGTCCCTGACAGAGGCCGGGTCTCTAACAGTGGCCGGGTTCGTGGCTGGCGGAGGCAAATTAAAGCTGGTCTCTAAAACAGGCCGGGGCTTTTATTAGAAACTATAGCAATAGAAATATTCCCCATGTTAGGAATTTGTCTCATACTCGTGTAAATGAAAACTCACGTGCAGGAAGTAACAAACGGGAACCCGGGCCGAGGGGGACGCTGCGGAGGAGCTGATCCGAGCGTAACTTTGACACAGATTTAGCCACTTTTAAAACCTACTGTGACTATATTTGGAAACAGGGGAAGAAACAAATGTTGTGTGACCCTCCAGGGTTTTAATAAAGTCTCCATCGCGTCTTCAAAGCACGTCCAGCTGCTCCGTGTGCAGGTCAGTCCCACGCCTCAAAATAACTCCTCCCATCAGCGCGAGCGTCTCGTCTTCTCTCGGGTCAGTCTCATGATCGATCACAAACACAAACGCTCCGTCTAAACTCGCCTTTTACACAAGATAACAACAAATAATCCGGTCTGAGGTAAAAACGAAACAGAAACCTGCAGTGACACTGATGTCAAAGCTCCACTAACAGCAACGAAACACTTCCTGTTGTCCCGACAAAATAAAAGGGGTCAATGTTCCAGCCGCTGGGAGAGGGTTTGAAATGTTCATTAATAAATTAACCTAATAGTTTAGGTGCAAATGGACACAAATCTCGTTTTTCTTCATTTTCCTGGTCGTCCGTTAGAAATAAAGGCATTTACGGTATACAACTCACCTCAACCTATACACCCTGTACACCGCGGACTTCAGGCACTGCACTGAACTGTGTCATGTGCAGAAGTTCTCGGACGACACTGCCATCGTCGGGTGCATCCGTGGGGGGGGACGAGCAGGAGAACCGTTCCCTTGTAAAGGACTTCCCCACCTGGAGTCACCTGAACCACCTGCAGCTGAACACCTCCAAGACAAAGGAGATGGTCCTGGACTTTCGAAGGTGTCGCCCATCTCCTCAGCCAGTGACCATCAATGGCGAGGAGATCGAGGTGGTGACCTCCTATAAATATCTTGGGCTACAGGTGGATGAGAAGCTGGACTGGTCAGTGACCAGCTCTACAAGAAAATGCAGTGCGGACTCTACTTCCTGAGGAGGCTTGCTTCTTTTAAAGGAATAGGCCACAGTTTTTACATACTGAGATATGTTCTTACCTTAGCTTTGATGAGTTCTTTAGGACCTGTCTGATCTTCCCCCGTGCCTTCAGTCACGTAAACACAGCGCAGACGGCGTTAGCATTTAGCCTCTCCCTCTCTCCTCTATAGCTCCAAAACAGGTCAAGATAGAAGCTACAAAGCTCTTCCACGTTTTCCCTATTTAAATATGGTTACGTGAAGTGTTACACTACAAAGTATAATTACAAAAAATTAAACAATGTGGATTTTCTAAGCGGATAAAAGGGGGAACTATATTGTAAGGCGTAATAATACCAGGAGTAATTTGGCATCCGCACAGTAAAGTGAAGATTACTGCGCGGATTTCTTCAGCCGACTCCTTTTGAGCATCTGTGACTGGTTCATGTGTATTTGTAAATCAGGAAAATGTAGTTGCTCAAATCAAATTAAACTAAACTAAACTAAACTAAACTCCATACGACTCTTTGAGGTCTCCTTGGTATCCGACAGGTCTCAGGAACATTGCTGGGACATTGCAGGTTGAGGACAACAAATAGTGTTCCTGCTTGAGACCTCTCGGAGACCATACGGAGACCACATGGAGACTTGTTTTGAGTCTACGCTGAAATCGAACCTGTTTGTTTTCACCAAGCCTACCTGGAGACTCGCCTTATCTCCAGGAGACGTCTCAGAGACATCTTCATAGTCTCCAACTAGTCTCCAGGAGGGTGAGATAGGCCTTTCACTGCACTCTTCTTTTCCTCTCATGCTCTCATATCATGCAGCCCAAACTCTGGCTCTATAAATGTTTCAGATTTGCCCGTCTCTCCCAGAATGACTGTGAATAAACCTGAATTGGAGACCAGCTGCTTCCCAATTTGCTCTTTTTTTAGGAAATCAATAAAAGAATGCCTGAGAAAAGACCGACCGCAGCTCTCGGAAGGGCTTCACACACTCACACCAGCTCCCACCCTTTAATTGCTGGCTATTAGTCCGCGGCCCGGGCTTACATCTTATTAAATACAGAATTTCAAATGAGTCCAGTTAAATAAGAAAGTACTCTCCTCTTAATGAAGCTAATTTATATGGAAATGAACCATAATACTGAGCATTTGGGCAGGGGAATTCATCCTCACAGGAAGACAGGGCGGAGAAGTTGCTTTTTCTTTGCGTTGAGGTTTTCGAGGATTGAACTGGGGGGGGGGGAGAGACCACACACAAATGACTGAGGTGAAGTGAATAGTTTACTGAATGGATAAACCCAACAAGTCTGACGTCAGTGATGCAAAGACGGGCGAGAATGGAAGATTTGTTAGGGGTAAATAACTCCTCCAAGGGACAGAGGCTGGTGGTGGTGAAGAGGAGGAGATGAAGAGGTTCAGGCGTTGGGAAAAAAAATCAATTTAAGGAGAGGAAAGTGGGCTTGAAGTCTTCATACTAAAAACAAATCTCACTGTTTAACATTTTAAAGGGGGGGTATTATGCAAAAAGGACTTTTTCAAGCTTTACATCATGTGTTTATGTCATTCCCTCATTCAAAACATGCCTGAAGTGTTGCCTTGGCACATTCACGTATTTTTGAGTAATCTGTAAAAACTCTGATGGCGGCCATTTTAGGGATAGGTTTGGCTTGACCCCAGTCCAAAAGCTTCTGGATAAAAGCTGTGAAAATAGCAACAAAACTGAGACGAAAACAATGATGGAAATGTGACAAAAAGTGAGAAAACAGCAAAAAAAAAGTGACGAAAAAGTGACGAAAAATGGACGAAAAAAAGACAAAAATGTGACAAATTTCACACAAAAAATTACAAAAATATGACAAAAAATGACCAAAATGTAACAAAAAATGACAAAAATTTGATAAAAATTGACGAAAAAATGAACAAAAATGGGACAAAAATTGACAAAAAAACTACAAAAAACTTAACAAAAAATTACAAAAAAAAATTACAAAGAAATTACAAAAAAATTGATAAAAATTGACGAAAAAATGACAAAAATGTGACAAAAAATGACCAAAAAATGACCAAAAATGAATTGCCTGAAGTGTTGCCTTGGCACATTCACGTATTTTTGTGTGATCTGTAAAAACTCTGATGGCGGCCATTTTAGGGATAGGTCTGCCTGAGTCCTCCTAGGAACGCCCCCACCTCCTGGAGACGCCTCCGAGCTTTCGTCACCAGCCGAGTAACCAACCACTGCTCCTCAGCAGAACCCCCTCCCCACTGATGCCACAGACAGCGTGTGTGTTTGAGATGAGCCAGACGGACGCAGTTTTGACGCCGACTGCAGACTCTCGGTGCCGGTTAGATTTCTGTCCGACTTGCTCCAGACGGGCTCTGATGTCACGGGCACGTGGGGCACGGAAAGATCGTGAGACCCCAACGAGAGCAGCCGACTTGATCAGCCGCTGCATCTCTCCAGAGGCAACTGCAGCGGCTCCACGGCCCAGTGCATGATGGGAAAACGCCCACCTGTCCTCACGCTCAGGTGATTGGATACGAGTCTGCTGTGATCAGAAACGTGCACCTCGCCCCCTCCCCTCTCCTCTTTAGATCTGAACAAATAAACTATGACTGAAACTGTTAAAGTTATGCATCGCCCCTAAAATAGAGCTCATGTTTGATGCTTTTCAGAACAAACTAATGATTTAAAAGGACGTGTTTTATCTAACAAACTTGAACAAACAAACAAATGTGAAAGTTTCCTCTGATGAAGAATGATGTCTCTGGAGTAAAGGAAACAGAGCAGGAGGTGAATGACTTTTATCTAGGATAAACTTTAAATGAACGCGATATCTGAACCAGACGCTGCGTGATCTGAGGCCGCTCTCGTTGTTCTCTGCATGTGGAGCGGTCGGATGGACTTCAGACTTTTTTCTCCGCCCCCGTTGCGCTTCTCGGCATCGAACAAACCTAGTGTGTGGAGGGGGCGTGTCAGAAAGGGTCAGAGGTTCTTAAAGAGACAGAGGCCTATTTCAAGACATTCACTACAGCCATTTTGAGAGAGCAACTTTATACAAGGCAGTTATTCTAATTTACTGCATTTACAGACCAACAGAAGGTTTGGTCATCATTGTAGTGTGATATAGACTGGTGCTGTGTGATGGAAAAAAGCAGAATACCCCCTCTTTAAAGCAAATCACTTTTCTTTCATAATTCACCGATGCAAAGTGTTACTAATGAGAATTTCCAGGTTGTTGTTTTTTTATATTATTTGAGCAAATAATATAGAAACATGTTTTTATAGCACTTTTTCTATACCTGTATGGCACTCATAGCACTTCACATCGAGGAAGCACTCACCTATTCACACTTGCATTCATGCACCGCTGTCAGACGCATGGATGAAGTGTCGAGCCCAGGCATCTACAGTGACTTTTACACAACCACAACGTCAAGGAGCCACTCATGCTTCAAAGATACTTGCTGAACTATGCGAGTTATGAGAAGTTCTCCCTGAAGAGACAGTGACTATGATATTGATACATGACTGATGACTTTGTCCTTGCACTTAACTTCATTTACCAGATTCTGTTTAATATGTTGAAAATAAACAGAAAATGACTCTAAAATAATTGATCAAGCGTGAGCGACCGATAAAGGGCTGGAGAGCGACCGGTGGGAGATCCCTGGTCTGGCCCAAGGACACAACAAATGAATTGCCCCTTGGAGAGAAATAAAGCTTTCTGAATCTGAAACAACAGCGTGCACCGGTGTGTGTCGTGCGGGATTCGAACCGCCGACCTGCTCGACAATCTTCATCACTGTCAATCAATCAATCAATCAATCAATCAATCAATCAAACAACCTCGCATATATGTACATTTATATAGTAGGATTAAATAAATAGATTAGTCTGTTAAGGGGAGACACTACATGTAAAACTTTTTTTTTTTCAGTTTTCAGGTTTTGGGCCAAATTGGTCTCTGAACATACAAGCTTTCACCCGGAAACAAAAAATATGCCTAATCTCCACAATAACATGTTTAAATATTGCGCTGATTCAATGTTCCCCCATAGACTTATATGGGAGAACGCAATTTCAAGGGCCTTTTTCTCAAAACACGTTTTTCTGTCATTGTGGCGACACTATGTCCACGTCAGTCGGACCTAAAGACTTCACATTTTCCAGCCTTGGACTGAACAATATTTGGAAGATTTTTTCAGAGGGATTTTTTATTATTTAATCCTTAAGCCCCATTTATTGAGTTTTGAATGTCAAAAAATAAGGCGAAAAGTTTATTTTTTACAATTTTTTCCACTAAAAAACAGCTTATTTTAAAACTAAACAAGAAATCCAAAATCCCCTCTGAAAAAGTCTTGGTAACTCATTCATCAATAAAATGAAACCATAAATTTGAATGTAGCTCTATCCGTTATTCAGATTTCGTCGCCGAAAAGATGGGAAATTTGGGGCATTTTTAGGCATAAAACACCTTGTTATTATATGAAAAGATAAAATGACAGAAAACTTGCAATGTATTTTTTCCCCACATTTATGCCAGTGATCGACAGCAAAAGTTTCTAATTGATATCTGTAAATATACATTTTTTCCCTATTCACCTGCAGTGTCACGCCTTAAAAGCTAAGCTAAAAAGGTGGGTCTTGAGCTGCTCTTAAAAACATGAACGTTCTCTGCAGCCCTGAGCTCCTCCTCAGCCCTGAGCTCCTCCTCAGGTCTGAGCTCCTCCTCAGGTCTGAGCTCCTCCTCAGGTGGTTCCAGAGGCGAGGGCCGTAATATTGGAAAGACGCCTCACCATGGGTCTTTTTGTTGACTTTAGGAATAACTAGGAGACCCCTGAGGAGGAGCGAAGGGGCCGTGAAGGTTCGTAAGGTAAAAGCAGTTCTGAAAGATAAGAAGGACCAAGACCATTAAGACATTTGAAAACCATTAAAAGAACTTTAAAATCGATCCTGAAACACACGGGGGCCAATGCAGCGATTCTAACACCGGTGTGATGTGGTCCCGCCTCCTGGTCTTCGTCAGGACACGAGCTGCTGAGTTTTGTAAAAGTTTTAGACCTGAGATCCTCTTTTTGGGAAGACCAGAAAGCAGGACATTATAGTAGTGGATACAACTGGTGATAAAAGCATGCATGAGCGTCTCCGCGTTGGCCCGAGAGAGAATGGGGCGGACTCTGGCCATGTTCTTTAGATGGTAAAAACCTGAAACATGAGAGAAGTAACGATTGTGCAAGGGGTGAAGGCGCAGTAATCACTCTCATTTGTTTTTATTCGTCAGGCAATAAATGAAATAAATGCTCAGTTGCTTTTGAGTTTCAACGCATTTGTGGGACTTGGAGGAAGGAAAGTAAGAAGCGGCGTTAAGGTAACTAAGGTAACTAACTTAAAGGAACTATACCTGATTTAGTTAAGGGGTTAAATGAGCTGTCCTTGATTTTCTTGATTTTCTGTTATTGGAATAAAATTTGTTTGGTCCTTTAGTATATGGTAAAAGCAGACATTTATCCCAAAAATGTCAGGCTCGTAGGCATTTTCTACAGTGAAGTGACAGTTTTCCACCTGAAAGTTGTGAAACCTGGTTTAAACTCAGTCCCTGTGACGAATTTTGATGTTGTAAAAGCATTAGGAAAGTTTGAGATGAGTTTGGACCAGAAAATAGCAATTTGAAACTTGAGTGACCCTGTTTCTTTGTACAATCAGGTATAGCTCCTTTAACCCCTTAACTCCCACCTGAACCGAGCACATTTTCTCCAGTTTGGCTTTACCCCAATCCAAAAGCTTCTGGAAAAAAGGTGAGAAAATAGCAACAAAACTGAGACGAAAACAATGATGAAAATGGGACAAAAAAAGTGACGAAAAAGTGACAAAAATTACAAAAATGTACAAAAAATTGACCAAAAAATGATAAAAAGTGATGAAAAAGTGCCAAAAATGTCACAAAAAAAATTAAAAAAATGTGACAAAAAGTGAAAAGAAAAAAGAAAAAAAAAAATACCAAAAAAGTTACAAAAATGAGTTGAATATCCCAAAAAAATGATGGAAAAAAAATCTGATGACGTGAGGAAAAAGATCCATTTAGATGAGTTTTGTAGATCTTAGCTTTCAAATGAGGCGTTAAACTGGCCTACAGGATTTGGGTAAAGCTGAACTGGAGAAAAGGCTCTCAGTTCAGGCGGGAGTTCAGAGGTTAAAGGCCTTGTACCCAATATTTTTTACTATAGTGAACTGACATATGCTTGTCCTCCTGACAATTAAATATGCAGGTAATATGCAAGTAATTCTAAAACATTTTCTATCAGCCGCACTGTGGCAGTGACTCTGACGAGTGACTGAAAGAAGTAAAAGTAATACGTAATAGTAATGAGTTTGGGTCACAACTACAAATGTTCAAACTCTCCTTCATTGTCGGCATAAAGCCTTCAAGTTTACATAAAACAACACATTAAAGCGACAGTCCTATGATTAATTACTTTTCAACAATTGCACAAACGAACCTTTAAGTAGTAATTATTACCTACTTCATTGCACTGAAGTGAATTCTGTGTTGCAGGCAATGACAGGTGAATTTATCTCTTCCACTGATTTATTTTGGCCTCTCGCCTTCAGGCTGAAAGCTGCCGGCTGCCCTCTGGTGGCCAGTACCTGTAACTGTGTCTATCGTCTTGAGTCGGGAAATGCTGAATAATAAGTGTCAAGAAGCTGGGTAATGAATAAAGGCTTTATTTGAAACATAAAATTAAAAAAAGTGACAAGAACATAATGAACATAAATTGCATAAATAAACTGAACGTGGACAGATGAACAGAGAAGCAGCACAGTCACAAACTCACCCAGAGCAGACGACACAGGTGACGCTGAGACAGTCAATCTTTGCTGTGAACAGTAGCTTATTTTATCAGAAACTTAACATTTTTAAGTTATTTTAATCAGTGATCAATGTCGTCCAGAAGCTGAGTGCGACAGTGCTCTGATAGATGCAGAATGCTAAAAGTGCATGTTGTGTCGACATTAAAACTGATTTTCCTCTTAAGTGGTGGACACTGAACTTTAGTGAATACGCAGCAGCGTAACTATGCATTCAACAGAGCACTGTAATGGAGTCCCAATAATTTAATAAGGCAATGAAGGAAGTGAAGAAACTCACATTACAATGTTTACCCACACTAACAGTCCAGCAAGCTTCAATCTTTTATAAAAAGACAATTCATATCAACATGGATGCAAAACAACCATCACAGGTTTACAGAACAAGAGTGAAGTACATCTCCTCTTTATAAAAATAGCTTAAAAATCTGACAGAGTGTAGGATAAGTCTTTTTTTCTCTTACGTAGGAGACGGTTTAATGACAGGCTTGTACATTAGCCCTCCCACCTTGTCTCCTCTGACACTGCTACACAGAGCCCAATAAGGAGCGATAAAGGGCAAACCAGTGGCATCTCCATCCTCCCTGCTCTACAGCGCCCTCTGCTGCACCATCCAGACCACACACCCTCTGCACGGAGGGACGGAGGGTCAGGAACATAAGGACAATCGTGTCAGAATCATTGAGAAGGTGAAGCAAACAGGACGCATGCCAAATTCGGCAAAAGGAAACAAGAAAATGTCTGTCTCAGCCAAGGGCATTTGTAGGTCAGAGACAAGTAACACATAAGCATTTAGTAACCCAAAGAGCGCAGCTATCCACAAAACCTGTCTGCAGCCGAGGTCCCACCGGAGTGAACTGAATACAGCGAGTCATTGAACAAACGGGGCGTCAGAGATTGTCACATTTTATGCAATAGGTTCAAGTTCTAAAACTTAAACGCGTTGAACACTGTAGTCATCATCATATTTAGTTTCCCGCGCTGGTTAAAACACAAACACTGACAGCAGGCAGAACCAGACTCTACAGAACAAGCATACAACAGTCACACTTAAACACGACCCCAATGTTTTAAGCAACAGCTCGTCCTCTGATGCACCACAGGCTTCACAAAGAAGGCAAACACAATCAACAGATGTTACAAACGACTGACGATTTAAGGACACTTGAATAAAGATTGGATTAAACTGACCGCATTTGTACCACTGTGTTGCTGGTTATAGTTCTCAAAGCATACAAAACAATTTGTAAATGAACAAAACTAATTTAAAAAAAATCCTCTTGCAGCAAATTGAAAAAGGCCACTGAATGCTTGTGTGAGTATAGTTGTTTATCTGTGTCCCGAACGTGAGAGATGCAAACTCAACACCACAAATGTAGGATTCAGCCACGTTTTCAGCCTCAAACCATCATGCATCATTATCAGGAAAGGCTCTTGCTCGAGAACCAGTCATGCCGTTACAAAGGGTCGGCTGTATGCATTCAGTACAGCGCCGCGGAGACCGAGCTCATATAAAGCTTACCTGGGGCAGACCCCTGTGCTAGGTCTGAGCAAAACCAGGCCAGTAATGAAAACCAAAGTGAGCAGTAAAGTGCCTCCATCCTGCGCGGTGAGGATTTCAAAGGCTCTGTCAAACAATGGCAGTTCACCGTGAAGTTTCAGCTTTCCCACTGCAGCGTCACCAAACGTCACAACACGCTTAACTTTGGTTTAACGCCCGGTGTGTGATTTAAAACTAAGGCCTTTTACTCAGAATCAAGGCCTGTACAGTTAACCCTGTACATCGTCTCTATCTGTTACAATACTCCTCAGTCCAATCAAAGTCCAATCACTGAGTCACTTCAGCTGAAAGTACCTGACAAGTGATCTAAGTTTAACGTCAAGGACACTTCAAAAGCTAAATCTACTGGTTAAAGCATCAAAACCAATGCTGCCCTGCCATCTCTCATCGACACAGACCAACATTTAATCATCTTTATCTGCTGACAGTAACAACTGCTCAAGAGTCTCACCAGAGAGTAGCCCAAGGTCTTGTTAGGGAGGAATTTTAAAAAATAAACTTTTATAGCAAGACGTCATCACTCGACACTCAGTTTCTTTTTGATTCCTCCGACTATGAGGCTTTGGCTTTTCTGGCCCGCGGTGACATTTTATCGTCTGATTTCACAACTCCATTGGCTGAGCCTCCTGAAAAGAAACACGTACAGTCATTAATCTTCTGTATACACGCCGTCACGCTCGATTTCTGAATCACAGTTTGAAAGCAGACCTCGAGTCGGCTCTCTTTTCGGAGGCTTGGTCTTGGGGCTGACCGTCTTCTTCTTCGACGCCTGATTCTGACTGTGCTCCCGCCATTTCTTCAACTGAAAGTTAATGAATTTCCACATCATCCAAGCCTGAGTCAGACATATGGCTGCCAGACAAGTCATCCTACACAATGAGGGACGGAAAGAATTAGATCTTCCATGTAGCGCCAGGTCGAGATGAAGGTCAAATCAAGGCTACGTAGATCTTGATTAATTATGTGAAGGTGTACGCCATCTCTAAGCAAGAAAAAACACCCAACTTAAATGCATAACTAAAGAAAAACATTTAAATATATTCAATTAAAAGTACCTCATGAAGAAGTCCAAGTATCACCAGTTTAGTACATTTAAAGGGATATTTCAGGATTTTTCACATAGGGCCTCATTTCCCAGTTATCCAGACTGTTGCTGATTTCTGGAGATTTTTGTTGTTGTAATTCTTATATTTGAAGAGTTACGTGGCGCTAGGCTAGTGCAAGGCTAGCGCATTTCTACGGTATCAGCTAGCCTGCATTAAAAACAGTCTGACGATATAAATGTCTGTGTCGATAGAATAATCTTTGGAATATAACTGACAATGCATCACATCAGTGTTAATTTTGACAACATAAAATTAGTTTTAGTTTTAGTCTTTTGACTAAAATGTAATTTAATTTTAGTCGAGATTTAGTCAAAAATAGCTTTTCAATTTTAGTCTAGTTTTAGTCGCCTAAAATTTCATGTCAATAGGTAGCGTTCACGTGACATCACAACATTCTAAAGAGCCTATAGTTTAACATTGAGGTGGAGGTCAACTGACGGTAACTATGGTAACGGTGGTAACTGACAAAATGCATATTTTTATGTCTTTGTTTTTTGGCTCATATCTCAGTCATTACTGAGGAATCCACATAAAACAAAAACTGTCACAAAGTTCATCGTCTCCTCTGTCGGCACATATGAACTAATGTCCAATTATTATCTCTGAAAAATGTCAAAAAGTGGTGACGAAATGCGAAAACATGACCATGATGTTGTCCAATAGAAAAGACTTTCAGACATAAAAATAATATCACAGGTTTGTGAATCCAATCACGATCAAACACTGAAGAGGAAAAACATTTGTCAATTTTTGTTTTGGAGATTTCTTCCAAAAACTGCATTTCTCCCATAGAGTTGTATTGGCCCTGCCCTCCATCTGACATTATGACATCATCACATTGTAAATCGTGAACGCTACCTATTTAGTCGACTAAAATTAAGACTAATTTGGTCGACTTTGCATTTATAATATTCATTAGAATCATATTTAATCTTGTTCCTCTGCTTCATAGAGCTGCTCCACATGAACAAAGCTCAGAGCTGTTCCTTTGGCAGAGAATTTACATCAGGGGTGTTCAAAGTGGCCCTCAGACCAATTTTTGGTGGCCCTCGGGCTTCTTGCTGAATCGGTTGACATCATCAGAGATGGTCCTTTTTATTTAATATGTAATGATTCTACACAATTCTAACCTGACAACTGGCATTTTATTGTGAGACAGAGCTGGCATGAAGGTTTTAAGCATAAATAAAGACATGAGGCACAATTTAAACCTCTGCTACTCGAAGGTTTCGTGGAACTAACCACCGACACATGGCCCTTTACCCCGTGTACGCTCCAATATGTGGCCCCCCATGAAAAAAGTTTGGACACCCCTGATTTACATGATATGAAGCTTTTTCAGACGGTCAATAGAAGTTTGGATGATTTTAGTTTCATTTTTATTTAGTCTTATTTTAGTCGACTAAAACATCTGGACATTTTAGTCATAGTTTTAGTCTCACGAAAAACTTTTAATTTAGTTTTAGTCCAATTTTAGTCGTCAAAAATATCACTTTGACTAAAATTAAGACTAAATATTTTAGTCGACGAAATTAACATTGCATCACATGAATGATCACATTTTGAGGGACTATTTTCTAGCAGATCACTCCGCCGCTACGTAGCTTATACAACCACAAAGCTGATGCTGCTCAAATATAACTTCTTTTAAATGAAAAAGGTTAAAATTATTCTATCGATACAGACATTTATTGATACCATAGAAATGTGCTAGCCTTGCATTAGCCTAGCGCCACGAAACTCTTCAAATACAACAACTGCTTGAATTACAAAAAAAAATATCTCCAGAAATCAGCAACACTCTGGATAACTCGCAAATGAGGCCCTGTGTCCAAAATCCTGAAATATCCCTTTAAGCTATAACAGTGGTGGGACTTACCTAATGGTGAGCACATTAAAATTGCCATCTGCTAAGGAGAAGCCCTGATTTTCTGTACGAGGCAGCCCAAAGCCAAACGTCAGGACAGACAGTGTCAGAGTGAGCAGACGAGCGATGACAAAGAGCAGGGCCCACAGTGTAAAGCTGCAAAAACAAAACAATACTTAAAAACACTGACTGGAATAAACCTGTACGGCGCAAGAAGTTCATTAACCGTAAATTACCCTTTTTGTTTGTTTTCGTCGCTGAAGTAAAAGAGGCGCGAGGCGTGGAACAGCAGCTCCACCAGATAATGAGGGACGAGCAACACCAAGCCCAGTCTGTGGAGGCTGAACACAAAGAAGCAGTTTTAAGCATTTCTCTTGTCGTGTAAAGAGTGATCCTCAAACTCAGAGCTGGACTCACTTGAGAACATAGGCACCAGTGATGTGGACGACGTAAAGGCAAATGTAATAGAGCTGACGTGGTATGTCCTCCTGTTGACAGAGCGAACACAGGCACAGCTTTACAGGATATTCTTCTGCCCATACAGAGAAATTAAAAGCAAATAAACATTACCTTTCGAACCTTTTGAAAATACAGCTCTGGAAGTGCGTGGAGCCAGTATGCGATTTGGCAAATGTAGAAGAACTTGACCTGAAAACTAGACAGACAGAAGCTGATTTGAGCTGCAGTATTTTCAATGATGATATTCTGTGTAATTATTTATTATCTTTGAATGCGCTTGACTTGACAATAAAGTAGAAGAATCTCAAACGTGGCTTAAATGGGGTTGGGCAAAATAAGTTTAACTTCAGCCTAAACCCCTCAGTCCCAAATGATAAGGATGTTGATATTCTAGTCTATGGCAGGGGTAGGCAACGTCAGGCCCGGGGGCCAAATCCGGCCTTTCAGCACAGAACCTCTGGCCCCCAATATGATTTTGCGAAACGTTATTATGCAAATAAGGGATCAGACACCTGTTAAAGTACTCTAATATGTGAGAAATAGTGTCTTTTTATAGTGTGAGTTTTAAATGTCTTTGGAGAACATCCCACTTGGTCATATATAATGTAAAACAGTGATTCTCAACTGGTGGGTCGGGACCATAGACTGTAAAAATAATGGACGTCTTCTGCTCACTCCTCCCCGTTTACCATAATGACCACGGCCGTGGGGGAATTCATGGCGGATTTACAGACTCCCCCTCCCCATCTCTGACGAAGCATGTTCCTAAAAAGGGCATATGGGCGGGATCTTCACCGTAGACTCGGCCCTTGCGTGACGTGTAGCTCGCGCTGCTCCAATGCTAACAGTCCGAGCCTCATTAAGGACGAGATTTCAAAAATTCTTATTACGAAAACCAGCCTGGTTTCATAAATTGTGACTAACGTTATCTCAGGAGGAATGTCGAGCCTAGTCTAGTGTTGAAAAAATTCAAACCAGGCGTTAAAGTTGTTTTTAACGTGTCTAAACTCCAATGCTTTTCAATGGGGGCCTAGTGGCGATATGGAGGTACTACAGCAATGGCGGAGCAATGGCGGCCCCCACGTTTGTGGTCAAAAAGCAGGGCAGCCAGCGCCCATTGGTCGGGACTCCAAAGTGGGTCGCGAGCCTACAGGGAACTTTTTTTTCCAATATTTTCCATCTGAAATTACTCGGAAACACATTGGAGTCTGTTAAAATTAATGTTATTGGGTTGTTTTGATCATAAATTCAGTCTTCAAAGCAAATCTACGGCTTGTGCAATAAAGACATGCGTGGTAAATAAAATGTTTTATGCGATTTACGACAAATTTGTTTTATTTGGGTCACAGTGGGTCTTTGAACCGGACCACTTTAGAACCACTGATGTAAAACATTGGCATTTGCAGAAAATGGTTCTTAACTTTAGGCTACAATAGTGAGGTTCTGCCCTTGGTGTTTTGGCTGTGATGGAAATGGGCCCTCCATGATGCACACACGCCTACCCCTGGTGTTTACTATTTTGTATTTTGTATTTGTTTGGACCGAAAATAAATTACAACTACTACTACTAATGCATTGGTAATTATTGTGTAAATCAAGGTGCGTTATGCCATTACATTTAGGTCTGACTTACACCATGCGTGTGTGAGGATAACCTTCCCACAGAAAAGTGGGGTTTGTGGCAAAATCCTCCTGTGAAGCAACAACATAATAAAAATGAAAATAAAGAAATCAGCGCAACAGTTTTCAGAATAGATATAGCTCGTACCGCTGTGAGGATGCTGCAGCCCCAGATGAACGAGAAGAGATAAAATGCAGCAAGCTGTCCGGACTCATTGAACTTACTGTGTTTCGTTTTCGATAAGTGCAACCTCCTGTTTATTTTCTGGAAAACACCGAACAAAAAAAGTTCACAGAACAAAAACAAAAAACAACTGAAAGGTCAGCGTCTTCTCTACTCACGTCGAGGACATATTCCTGTATCAAGGCATGAAGAATGACTGCAATTAGAAGGTAAAAGAACACCGTCGCCACGTCTTTAGGTCCATACTGGTAAAGGTTCACTGCTTCTTGTTTTTCATCTGAAACAAAAACACGCGACACTTTAAAGCCACAAATCGCTGCGTTAGAAATTATCCCAAGTTTCAACCCAGGAGATAATCGTACCTAGAACTTGTGTAACATTGTACTGGACTGTGATGAACATTATGGCAAACTTTGCAGTCACCTGTATAAAATAGAATCAGACAAAAAAAGAAGATTAGAAATGACTTACTTACTTGGAATGGGGACGACTGAGACACAGATCTGGGACACGGAAGCGCTACAGGTGCTTTGACGGCAGAATGAGCCTAAAATGTAATTAGAATTACATCGTACATTGCCGTCACTCTTGTAGGTTCATTGTATAATTGGAGTCTAAGAAAAACTTTAGATTGCATCCCTTGAGTATAATAACATTAGGACAGCGATTCTCAAACTGTAGAACAATACTCCCGATGGCACTCAGGCTCCTCGGTTAGTTTAGACTTTTATTTCAACTCGACAGAAGGTTTTTGGGACAATTCAAAGGCACAAAACCTGATTCTCTTTTGTCTGTAAACGACAGACAGAAAACAACTTGTCCTTGAGGGTCAACAAGGCTTCAATAAAGGGTTTCCACATACAACTATCTGCCTTTACAACATATTTAAAAACAAATCCCACTACTGGAAAATAAAAAAGGTTGATGAGCCTTCGACTTTACCGGGTTTAGATCTGGTTCAGGTACTTTGGCACGGTCTGGACTATTGTATATGAACAGACTAGACTAGTGACAGGTCCTTTGATAAAAGACACGAGTCTCTCTTATCTACACAGAGCTGCTGTCATGTCAGCTGAAAGACTGTTTGGGATCGTTTTACCTATTTTACATGCTGTCATGTATGATTGATTATTGCTGAACTTCTGGAGAGCACTTGAGTCAACAGTACTTGTTTTAAAAGTGTTATTTGAATGATTTGAATGATATGAATCAGTGTTAATTTCGTCGACTGAAATATTAAGTCTTAATTTTAGTCAAAGTGATATTTTTGACGACTAAAATTGGAATAAAACTAAATTAAAAGTTTCTCATGAGACTAAAACTATGACTAAAATGTCCAGATATTTCAGTCGACTAAAATAAGACTAAATAAAAATGAAAGGGAGAGACTAAAATCATCCAAACTTCTATTGAGCGTCTGAAAGAGCCTCAGATCATTTAAATTCTCTGCCAAATGATCAACTCTGAGCTTTGTTCATGTGGAGAAGCTCCATGAAGCAGAGAACAAGATTGAATATGATTATAATGAATATTATCAATGCAAAGTCGACAAAATTAGTCTTAATTTTAGTCGACTAAATTGACATGCAATTTTAGTCGACTAAAACTAGACTATTGAAATTGACCATTGACATTTTTTTTTGACTAAATCTCGACTAAAATTAAATTACATTTTAGTCAAAAGAATAAAACTAAAATAAAATATGTTGTCAAAATTAACACTGATATGAATAAGCTTGAATTAAAAAATGTAATCGGTCAAGTAGCCTAGTACTGTCAGTGTCACCATAAAAACTTAAACGATAATAAAACTAGCAATAAAACCTTTTGCTTATCTTTACATTTTAATGTTGTTTCTGAAGGTAGAAGAGTGTCTTCAAACCCACTTGAGCTGTTTTGCTGCTATAACACATTCATAACCCCAAAACTTATGACAGCAATTTGGGGGTTATGATGAGTGTCTGCGATGCCTTTAAACCATCCCCTAACCTTCACCTTAACCAGTTTAACAACACAACCTTATTTAATGTCATGATTTGCATTTAAATATGAGAAAAAGCCCCACAGCACATCAGAAGAATCCATCTTTGCTAAAGCATCTCCAGTTGGACGTGAGCTAACGGCGGTTAGCATCACGCGGCTAACCCTGCACAGCTAGCCCTGCACAGCTAACCCTGCACAGCTAACCCTGCACAGCTAACAGCCGCTCTCACTCGTACCTCAAACATCAGGCCCAGGAGGATGATCATGGCCAAACACGACACCATATCCGCGTGGTTCTGGATGACAAATTCATGGCTCAGCACCGGCGGGCTCTTGTTCTTCTTACGGAAACCCATGGCCCTACACAGCCGCAGCAGCAGGACCACAGCGCGGCGGCTCTCCCTTCACAGACCACGGGCTTCCGTCACTGTCACTAGCGGGACTGGGGCTAGCTCTCCCCGGCTGCTGCCTGCTGCTGATGCCCCTCCTGCGCTGTGGAAGTCGGCCTTCGTGTCGTCCCAGCTGATGGTGGATGTTTCCCCGGTTCAGTTCAGCGGCAGCTCTACTCGTGTGTTTCAAAACAGTCATGAAGAGACCAAACAGAGGAGTTCAACAACACCCACTTTTTTCCTGTAGGCTAAAAGTCCGAGGAGAAGAGTAGAGTGAGTCTGCAGACCGGAGCAGCCGCAGATCTACGGCCCTCAGGGGTTCCCGAAGTAAGTGGGGGCCGGGACTAGGGCTAAACGACATGGGCAAAATTTCATATCTCGATACTCATGCCAGATATCCCAATGTCGATACGATACGATATAACTATGAGTTAGGTGAAAACTAAGCATTTTTCAGAAAAATAAAATCACAATACAAAAGAGTGCAGTTTTATTGATGAAAATCCTTCTCGTTTTATATCTTGCTTTTTCGATTTTAATATTTTGAATGTTCATATCTCGATATCGATACAATGACGATATATTTTTCTTTTGCGATATTGATATCTTGAATGTTCATATCTCGATATCGATACGATAATGATGTATCTTATTAGTCGGGGGGTTGCGAGACATTGAGGTGGAGGTCCAGAGATGTGTTCAAGACATTTTTTATAACAATGAATTTGATGTATTTTTTTTATTTAAAACAGAATATTTTAGTGAAATCAAGCCAAACATAGAATTATGCCATCAAAACAAACGAGATTTTGAATGTTGTGCACCTGACTAGGGCTGAAACAACTAATCGATTAATCGACAACTAATCGATTACTAAAATAGTTGTCAACTATTTCAGTAATCGATTAATCGTTTTCTAACAAACACAGACTAAAATAGAGCAAAAAAGACATGAAAATTATGTATTTTGAATGAAAACCTACTTTGTTTTTAAAGTTAGGGTCTGTAGTGTTTTGTACATTGTAAATTTCATAAATATCTGTCTTTGTCTCATCCAATCAGAGAGCAGAATTTGTACAAAGAGCCTCCTACAAACATTTACTTTAAGTTTACTCCATCAACATGTCCTCAAGCGGCGCCACTTTAGCTTTATGTGATAAAAAAATTGAGAAAAATACCATTTCCACGCACCTTTCACAGCCAAGCGATTAATCGATTAATCGTAAAAATAATCGGTAGATTAATCGATTACCAAAATAATCGTTAGTTGCAGCCCAACACCTGACTTTATTATAAATACTAATTATGTTTTACAGTGCGGTTGTCCTGAGTGGTCTTGTGATTTTGGGGGTCGGGAACACTTCTGTACATGTAAGTATGTTTATTTATAAAGCGCTTGGATAAATGGATAAATTAAAACAACAGAAGAAACAACATAAAATAGATAACAAAAGTAAAAAATCTATCAGCCTAAAGCTTTTCTAAATAATGAAGTCTTTAAATGCTTTTTAAAACAGGGGGACTGGGGCAAGCCTTTCCAGAGTCTGTGAGCTACAGCTTGAAACGCCAGATTTTTAAATTAGTTTATGGGACCTTCTGGAGACCCTGGCCTGAAGACCGAAGGGTGCGCCTCTGCGGGACACAAGACGTAAGTGCTACTGAGGGTACAATTTTATAATGCCAAATTTGACTGGAAGCCAATGAAGGCTCACTAGAAAGGGGGTGATGTGGGCTGTCCTGGGTGCACCTGTCAAAAGTCGAGCAGCAGCATTTTGTACAATCTGAAGTCTCTTGTTGAAACAAGTGAAAACATAATTACAATAATCAATACGAGACAAGATGAAAGCGTGGTGCATGGATGATCAATAAGAACATTTGTATTTGTAACTCCGAGTTGTTATTATGTGATTTGTCCATTAATTTGAGCTTCCATATAAAAAGGCACAGTTCCAAACAGATGATTGCAAACCAAATGTCACATGGCTTACTGTAGAACGGTGTCCTCAAGAGCCTATTTTGACAACATTTTCCTCACTATAGCGATCTTTCTCAAGTGATCAAAACAGTTTTTGATCAGCTGACGAGAGTGACCCTCCGAAGACAGACTGATCAAACACAAGCCCGAGGTTTCTGAGGCTGGTTTTAACGGAAAAGCCCAGAGCACCACGGACGTTCTTGATCAGGGGAATCGTTTTATCATGAGCAATGATCAGAGCTTCCCGTTTGTTCGAATTTATCTGAAAGTAATTCAAAGACAACCAGGTTTTTAGACACACATTCCAAGAACACAGATAGAAAGTGAAACTCTGGGTCATTGAAGGAGCATCAGGTACAACAAGAACAAAACAGGCCCCAAAACTGAGCCCTGGGCAACTCCACATAACAGGCTGGACACATTGGACATTACATTGTTGATAGTAACTTTAGAAGTTCTCCCACTGGGGAACAGCCTCAGAAAACCCCATCTCCGAGTCTCTGAGTCAGTCAATCAGTATTCTCTACTAATCTACAGTATCAAAAGCCGATGTCATGTCAGGTATGACCAAAACTGTGTAGCTCTCGACCATCATAGCGTCACTGGAATGTTTCTCAAGAGCAGTTTCAGTGCATTTCCCTAAAGCCAGATTGATATTTATTTCACTACGATCGGCTGGGAATGATTTCTGAGATCATTCAACCGCAAAAGCCTCTGCATATTAGACCATGAGACCAGGTCAATTAAATGAAAAATAAAAATGATCATTACCAAGCTATGACTATGTCTATGTGACTGACTCCCAAATATCATTAATTCATGAATAATATATGTTTTATTCAATTTATTCAATTATTTAACCAGGTTAGTCCCATTGAGAGACCTGGCCAAGATGGGCAGCAACACTTGGTTTCCATGCATTTAAAAACATACACAACATTAGGTAAAACATTCACACACCGATGATCTGGACTGGACTGACATCACAAGAGACTTGAAACTATTCAAAGAAATAAGTTCCGTGATTTTGAAGTCCTTCTGCAGGAGGTTCCATGTAAATGGAGCCAAATAACTGAAAGCATCTTTCCCAGTTCAGTCGCACAACAGGCACAACATACTGAAGGTGTCATTAGAACGAAGACTACGCTGACTCTGCTTCACTTTTAAAGGACAAGATAAATAAGAAGGCAGCCGTCCAAGAAGCGCCTTGTAAATAAAAACATACCAATGAGAAAGTCGACGAGCCTGAAGTCCAACCCAATTTACTTTAGAGTAAAACAAACAGTGGTGAGTTAGAGGTGGACAGTTGGTTATGAAGCGCAGAGCCCCATGATACACACTGTCCAACAACCCAAGACACTGTACAGGAGCTTCATATACAACACATCGCCATCGTCAAGAACAGGCAGAAATGTGGCTTCCACCAACCTCTTCTTCACAGTAAAAGCAAAGCAAGACTTATTTCTATAGTAAAACTCCAGTAACACTCTCAACTTTTTGGTTACATTTCGAATATACAATTTAAAAGACAATTTATCATCAATTATTAAATCCAAATACTTAAAACTCGATACCAATTCAATTTTCTGTCCAGATTTTGTGCAGATTGATTCAGACAAACAAATTTTCTTTTTTAGCAAGGAGAAAAACATCAGTTTTGTTTTTTCTGCATTCAGAACAAGTCCGAGATGGCACAACTGATCCTGCACTTGATTAAAAGCTGATTGAAGATACTCAAAGGCCTTTGCAGGACTGGGAGCTGAACAATAGATCACTGTATCATCTGCGTAAAAGTGAAATTTAGCATTTGGGATATTTCTTCCAATGCC
This sequence comes from Gobius niger, assembly GCF_951799975.1. NCBI lineage: Eukaryota > Metazoa > Chordata > Actinopteri > Gobiiformes > Gobiidae > Gobius > Gobius niger. The sequence continues at coordinate 5,005,956 of NC_136857.1, read as the reverse complement.
ATTAATATACAGTCTAATAATACTGTACTAGTTAGGCCTACCTGATTTATTATTACTAGTAGCGAAATGAAATGACCCGACTCCTCTTTGCTCCATGAAAGCTGTGAAACGTGCTTATAAATGAAAAACTGTAATGTTAGTAATGCATTAGGAAAGCTGAGAATGACTTCATAACTAACAGTTTAAACTTGATCTCCTTCAGGGTTCAGGACCTTTAAAGTAATAGTCTGTAAGATTGCAAAATGAGGAGATATAGAGAGACATTTCAAAAGTAAACAACCAAGTTCCCTCCCTTCCCTAAGTGGACTTGAAAGCCACTTCTAGTTTGCAATATGAGGAGAGAGGGAAAGACATTTCAAAAGTAAAGATCAAGCTCTCCCCCTTCCCTCCTGATTGGACCTGACATGTCGGCTCACAGGATTATCGCCTCATTGGTCAAAATTATGGCAGCGAGGATTCTAATTAGTTGCTGAGATCAGCAAAGGGAGGGACTTATGATTATTTAATATTACTTACATGTAATTGCGGGCCCCAGGTCATTTATATATTATCTATTCAATCTGACATCAAAACTAACAGACTTTAAAGGCGCATAATGTAACTTTTATGCAGAAAAAAAGTTGACATTAGAGCATATTTGATCTTTCAGTGACCCAGCAGCTGTATGGGTGGTTATCATGGCGCCTTTATTTTCCATCACAGTGGCCTTTGGAAAGCTACAGGATCAATTGTTTTTAGTGTTTGTGGTATGTTTTCTCTGCTGATTGAACCATCTCCATGGTTGCGCATAGGCCATCAGAGGTGGGTAGTACTCAGTTACAGTCACTCAAGTAGGGCTGAAACGACTAATCGATTAATCGACGACTAATCGATTATTGAAATAGTCGACAACTGTTTTAGTAATCGATGAATCGTTTTCTGGTTCACACAGACTCAAATACAGCAAAAATGACATGAAAATGTAGTATTTTTGATGAAAACCTACTTTGTTTTTCATAGTAAGGGTCTGTAATGTTTTGTACATTGTAAATTTCATAAATATCCGTCTGTGTCTCATCCAATCAGAAGTAGAATTAGCGCCAAGAGCCTCCAACAAACATTCACTTTAAGTTTCCTCCATCAACACGTCCTAAAGCGGCGCCACTTTAGCTTTATGTGATAATTTTTTGGGGAAAAAAATCAAATTTTCCTACACCATTCACAGCCAAGCGATTAATCGATTAATCTTAAAAATATTTGATAGATTTATCGATGACAAAATAATCGTTAGTTGCAGCTCTACACTCAAGTACATGAATCTTTAAAGGAATAGTTCACCGTTTTTCCATACTGAGATATGTTCTTGCCTGAGCTCTTGCTTTAGTAAATTCACTTAAGTAAAATTATTTTAAAGTAACGTTACTCTTACTTCAGTAAATATTGTGGCTGGCCTACCCACCTCTGCATTCCATACAGAAAACCTACCAGAAACCCTAAAAACATTTGATCCTGGAGCGTCTGAGGGAAAGTAAAGACACCATGCTGACCCATACAGCCGCAGGGTCACTGAAAGGTCAAATACACAAAAATATCAAGATTTTTATCCTCATAAAAAGTTACATAATGCGCCTTTAAGTTATAAAGAATTAAGAATATAATAAACAATGAGGCAATTACATGTAATAATAATAACAACAACAAAATATGCCTTTGAAATATCAACAAACTGTGGAAGTAAATATAGCCGTGGGATCTGCAGTCCAGTGTTAATTTTGTCGACTAAAATATTTAGTCGTAATTTTAGTGAAAGTGATATTTTTGTGACTAAAATTGGACTAAAACTAAATTAAAAGTTTCTCATGAGACTAAAACTATGACTAAAATGTCCAGATATTTTAGTCGACTAAAATAAGACTAAATAAAAATGAAAAGGAGAGACTAAAATCATCCAAACTTCTACTGACCGTCTGAAAGAGCCTCAGATCATTTACAATCACGGCTAAAGGATCAGCTCTGAGCTTTGTTCATGTGGAGCAGCTCCATGAAGCAGAGGAGCTGATTAAACATGACTATCATGAATATTATAAATGCAAAGTCGACTAAATTAGTCTTAAATTTAGTCGACTAAATTGATATGCAATTTTAGTCGACTAAAACTAGACTAAATTAAAATATGTTGTCAAAATGAACACTGCTGCAGTCCAAAATGTGAAGGTCCTGAATCCGCTGCTGCTCCAGTCTGCGGGCCTGCACGTCTGCACGTTCATAACGTTGGGCCCTCCCACTTATATATATAAAAAAAAAAGAAAGTCCATTCATGAACCGCCCAGTGGCTTTGACGTACAAGGAAAAGGAGCGAGACCCGCAAAGGAAGGTAAAACCCACCGCTGCCTTTATGCTCTCCCGCCCCACTCAAGTGCATTCGCCCCGGCGCTTTGTGCAGGTAAATCTCCCCTCATATTATTTCCGAGCAGTCAGCAATGTAGCGTGTTGAACCTCGTAGCTACACCGGCATGAAAAATATCTATACTAGCGTGTGTGTGTTTCCAATGATGCCCACCCCCGTGCACTGTGCTCCAATGTGCAGCTGCAAAAAAACAACATTTCAACAATTCAGCTTCTCTTTCCTTTCGTTCGATGATGTGGCTGAAAGCACCACTTGTTCGTTCCCACTGTCAAAGTTAACAATGCCTGGCGTTTTTGATCTCTGTGTGGACCACTGAGAGATTATATTGTACCCGTTTTCAGCCAGCAGAGGGCAGTACAAGTCTAAACTGTGCTCATTTTGTTTTGTTTCAGATAAGATAGCATAAAAATAGGGTAGAAGACGTGATGCAGGCAATACTACATTATCTTTAAAGGATGTACAGATAGTAATTTCAAGTCTTTTTTTTTAATATACTGTATCATAATGTATTTAAGCCCATTTGGACTCTCTGTAGTTGGAGAAGGCCTTCATTGGCACATGCAAAAGCAATATTGGATCTGATGGTTCACTGTGTTGGTTGGAAATAACTCTTAATCTGAAGTGTTAATCTGGGGGGAAACTCGCATATTACATATCAACAGCGGTGTCATTACAGTGTGATCGCGTCAACGAGATTAGTCTGACCTTTTGTGTGGGTGAAACTATCTTTTAGGCAAATTAACACCTTCGGTTCAGCTCGCAACTTCTCGCTTTGCTGGTTCAGATTTCTCTAGATGTCTGAAATTCAGTAGGTGGCATTATCAGATATCAGCCGTGGAATATCAGAGTGGAAATCCCAAATAACCTGCTTGGCCCCTTTTTTTTGTGGATCGCTCTAGGCTCCGTGTCACACATATCCCAACAAATCTCTCCTAAAACACAAAAAATGTCCCAGATTTTCCATTTCAACCGAAAACCCCAAGCTGAAAACCCACAGGAAATTGAAACCACGGCCGTGTAGAGTCTCATTACTGCGTTTTGCATTCACTATTATACATTAAATGACACGGTTTGTAAAGTGAATGCCAGTTTGGGGGTTTAGAAATCTCGCCACTTTGCATAAGAGTAAAAAAAAAACGTCTAGGCCTGAGTGGTGCAGGATTGTGAAGTATGAACTCTCTTGCCTCTGCACAGCTGAGCGGGAGGAGGAGCTTCACTAAGGCCCACAGTGAAAATGGAGGCTTGAGCAGAGCAGTCAAGCCATTTCCTCGTCCCCGTGACACGCTGCTCCTGCGCCGTGTTTCGGTGATCGTGGTATGTATACAGAAACTACCCAGTCTGGGCGAGTATTTTTCCATCTCGTGCTCTTTTTGGACTCATTTTCTTACTCCTGTGTCCTGACTCCTACAGTGCCTCTGCCCCAGTCTGCACTGAACAAAGATAATTACTCAGGAAATCTTTGCACCAATCGGGAGCCACCTTGTATCCTGCCTGTCACCGGACCGGCCAATCAGGGTCCGGCTTGCGTCTGCGGGCCCGATCGCCTTGCCTGAAGAGTCGAGCCTTCCTGCTGAGGGCTGAGAGTGCCCTCCATGTTTTATAAGTGTTGATATAACAAGTGTGTCAGGCAGCCATGCATCCTCAGAGGTAAGCCTTGACTTTTTAATCTCTCAGCATAACAACACGGCTCCTGTGTATTGTGACATTGCCTGTTTGCAAATGACTATGTTGCACACCTTAAAATGAGTTTATAGAGTGGAGTATGGAGGAGGAGGAGCTGGTTGGAGGAGGCCTCAGTCGCTAGGCCTCTTGTGCCCCAGTGTTGCAGTGGGGGGGATGGGCAACAACTCTCACCCTTGCCCCCTGCTCTCTCCCTCTCTCTCTCTTTGCCACAGGGTCGTATGGGTGCCCTTCAAAACAACCAGACTGCCACACAGGAAGCAAAGAGTGGACCATTGCAAATCCTTTTTTTGTATAGCAAAGGATATTGAGAATTAGGATTGGTACCCACTCTTCTTTCTGTTGTTGCGGCCGGCTGGCAGAGAATGAATGGGGGATGGGCAGTGGACACAGAGGAGGGGTATTGGGTGTCCATTGTAAGTAGTTTGGGAGGTTTTCAGAGCTGTGGAAGACAGCAGTGTTCACCATAGCTGATCAATATGGTGTCATTTTCCTTTTTACTAAATAAAAAACGATGATTTGCTTTTGAAAAGCAAACAGAAATCCACTGCTGAGAGAGAACTGTAGTCTTGTCCTGAGGCACAGGTCAAAAGCAGACAACAGTGTTGTGAAACTGCTTCCTCCACACTCAGTCAGTGGCCATTTTGTTTACAGTACATAACCACACACCAAACAGATGCACAAATGAGCTGAACTACGACAGTGTGCTCTGCTGTTACCATGTTTGGTGTTAATTAGACAATTCACTTGATATCACTGATCCAAATAACATTATTTGGAGGCAGACTTTAGTATCCCTTTTTTGCTTTTCATAAACATGTTCATTTCTAGCATGTCAGTTGTAACTATTGTACTCTAATTGTACACGGCTGACCTCTTTCTGTTACCAGCATGAGCCTAGAGGGAGGAATAATTTGCTGGGTAATATACATTGTCATTTCAAGGAAAGCCAAGGTTGAATGACACGATTACACCACAACTTTACAGTCTCCCACTAGAGGTCAACTCTGTTTATCAAAACCAAAACTAACATATGCCAAAGTGAAGTCGAATGCAGCTGTAATGCAGGGGAAATCTCTGCATTGCAGCAAAAATGTTTTTAAGAGGAAGAGGGGAGCTCTCGTACTGAGATCCATGTGGCACAGCGCGGCCGACCAATCCAGTTCCACCCTGATGGCCCTGTAACCAATGGCAGCTGCACTCGGCGAGGTTAAAGATTGACAATCAGAGGGAGAGCAGGCCTTCTGGAAAATTCCACAGCCATATTTGATTCAGCCTGTAGGACAGCGAAACCACAATCCTGCTCAAACCTGCACTCGGATTTAGACTAAGAAAGGCTTTTAGGATCCACAAAGGAAATGACTGTGTCGCAGTCGCTCGGTTGCACAACACCGCACGTGTAGTGTTTGTGAAAGAGCAGATAATGAGACGGCATTGTAATAAAGTAATGTGAAGACTGACTTGAACCTGGACAGTTTAGTAGATGTGCGGTATGAATGATGTAATCTATGCTGAGTGATAGTTCAGGGATGTGACTAAAAAAAGATGATTATTTTATTATGTTTGTCTTACCATCCATACTATTTATAACAAGTATGCTGCAACATCGACCTATCCAAGGTGGAAACTAGCATTCTTGCTTAAACCTGGCACATTACTTCTTTGTTTTTGTGTAGACTAATCCTGTTTGTTCACTGTCCCTGATAAAATAAAACTAATTCCAGTTCATTTCCAGAAACTGATAGGTGCCTATTAGCGGTGGCTCGTGCTTTTCTCTTTGTGCACTCAGTGTTTTAATAGACACAATGTCGCTGGTCAGTTTCTACATTGCTGAAAGATTAAATATGCTTTACAGTCAGTGCAAATGTCTGTCAAAGAAGGACTAGTGCATGAAAATTAGCTTCTGCGTGATGAAGTAATGATGTGATTGTGAGGTGTTTTTCAGACAAGGGCACAATCAACCAGTCGAGTGTTTGCCGACAGTGCGCAGTGTTGCCGGCCGCTCCTGAAGTGTGTCGTTTGGGTATTTTGAGGTATCGGATCTGGCCTTTCCCTGTGGTTTCATGTGTTGGAAACGGTAGTAGCCCACGATGGATTATTTATAATGGAAGGACGGGCGTTTTGCATTTTTCTCCCGAGTCAAATCTCTCGTTGCTTTTAGTTTAAAACGCAAAACTGCAATCTCATGACACTACGTTCTGTGCACCGTGCCTGAAAACACCGAGCAGTGAAGGAGACTTTTTTTTTTTTTTACCGTAGATGTGAGGATCGAAACGGGCTGCTTGATGACCTAAACGTTTAGCAATCGCTCCTTAATGTGCCTTTCTCATGATTTCTGCTTTTTTAATGCAGGGTTGTCATGTCCACAGATGTCTTTGGTCCCTCCGATGTGCCTGTGAGTGAGCTGCAGTGGGGGATGGGGGATGGGGGGAGGGGAGCGCGCTGTGGCCTCCATTTTCCTCGCGGAGAGAAGCCTTGCTCCTCTCTCTTCTCAGGAGGAGTGGTGTTGTTTCCTTTTTGCCCATCAGGTACTTGCTTCTGCCGCCAGAGAGGAACGCTGACTGTGTTTTCCTGAATCTGTGCCACTCTGGATACGTCTCACAATTTCCCGAGGATATATTTGCCTGTCCTTCCTTATGACATGGGACACAGCTTCAGATCTTGACATGGGAAGAAAATCACTGCTGGTCATCCTGGCTTCTTGTTAGCAGTTAGCAGTGTCTTAACTTTAGGTACGAGTGCATCCGTGCTTGCTCCACTGCAGTGTGCGTTCTTTGAGTGTCCTCTCGCACACGGCTAAGCAACTTGCCTGATATCTTTTTCATGTGGGCCATGTTTTTTTGCTCTGTGTCTGGGACAGGAAGGCCCTGAAGGGGCGGTGGTGTGTTTGAATTCGATAGCTGGCAGGCTGTAACAAAATAGCCTTTTGTCTTTTTTCTTCTTCTTTTTTTTTTGCATTGGAGCCATTTTGTAGATAATTATACTTTTAAGCCAAAGAGGTTTCATATTTTACAATCTCTGCAAAGGCAAAGTAGATTAGGTTTTGTCTGGTTTCCCAATGACCTTACAGCTTTCTATAGGCCTGTGTTTGAGATGGGAGCATGTAAAGTGACTTGTAAAGTTGTGGTATGGTTGGCAAAGTACGTCACTAATCTAAATGATCCTGTCGACCTTTGTGGATTTTTATTGGATTTCGATACATAATATGAAATGACGGGGCGATACTGGCTTCTGTCGCCGTTTGAAAGAAGGACATCACATTCTTCAATCTGAAACCTCCTGTTTCTGCTGGTACGCGGGTTCATCTCTGAGTCATCACCCGTGATATCAGTCTGGTAGCCTTGGTTTTTTGCTTATCAGCGAGCCAGCATTTGATCATGTTTGAGTGGAATGTCTGTGTGGAGGGGCCATGGCGCGGCTTTCACAAGAGAGGAGGGGGGAAAAGGCTTATCCCACAAATGCGGCTGACCTTTGATTAGGGGCCTGTAAAACCATCTTCCTGGGTGGATACGACGGCAGCAGCCAAAGCTTTGACCAGGCCAAGAGTGTGACCTGTCAGGGGTCCTTGGTGGGGTTTCGGCTCGGGTGTGGGGGAATAAAGGCTACAAGCTTGAAAATGAGGCCCAGTGCAGCTCTGACAAAGGAGGGAGTCACTGCTTCAAAAGGGCTTCTGTAATCGGCAAACTTGCTTCATTATTCATTCTCTTTCCGAAAGGGGAAAGCCTGTAGGGAGGTTGTGTTTTGTTTTTCTATTTATTTAGTTTGGAAGATGGTGTTCAGCTTTTACTTAAACAATGGCACAGGAAGTTGATTATTACATTTTATGTTGGCCCTTTATTGGAAAATTCTGTTAAAAGGAGATCAGCGAAAGACATTTGGCAACGTGTCGTAATCTGGAATTGAACCACCATCATAGGGCTGCACAGTTTAAATATAGATATTGCAATAGGTGATGCAGTGTCAACAGCAGGGGTAGGCAAGACTGTTCTGTCAAAATATGGAGGGCCGAGCCTCACAAAGGTGACCCAAACTCAACTTGCTGTATTCATGTGTTTTCCCTATAGATTAAAAGGGGGGTTGGGGTCCTCCACCAGGAATATTTTGAGGAATTGACTCAATTTTTGGAACTGAGGTGATATTCTGGAGGGCCTGATTTGGCCCACAGGCCTGACGTTGCCTGTACCACAAGAATAACATCTCTAATAGACATCTAAATATATATAGCCTTAATATTTAGCTAAATCGCAGAAACCTGACTGAGTTTTACATATTTTTGCTGTGTCTTCATTAATGCAATAATCACCTATCCAGGGACTGCGGATGGAAAATAGCTGCTGAGCTAAATCTGGTACAAACCATCTCCTCTTGTAAAGACTAATGGTTCTGTACATTGTCCCTGTTTCAATAAATAATGATAATAATAATAATAAGACAGTTTTTTTCCTCCTCTCATCGTGCTGCACTAGTAGCCAGTGTAGTGTTTGTGCATCACATCTCTATCGACTGACTTACTGTACGTGGCAGAGCTGGAGATAAAGAATCTAGTAATGTTTCAGTGTGATTTGTAGGTGACAGTTTGAAACAATATCTAACTGCAGACTACATTAGCTCACCGACAGATACTGCAGTTTTGATGAGATTTTTTTTTTAATCAACGTTTCGTCAAGGGACATTAACACTCGAGAGGAGACTGTGATTTTGATTAACATACAGCCCCAGCCTTTACAGCGCAAGTTAATAGATTGGTTTTATAGCTCGTGTTGGTGAGAACAACCAACTAACCATAACCACGGCTTTACCTTTGGGGTTTCCCTGTTGCCAGAGAAGGGGCGTTAGAGCTGCCAGAACTATATCTGCCAATTCCCACCGGCTTTCCATGTCACGGACGGACCTAATATCTTTTACTTAGAAACGACAACATGGTTCACAGCGCGGGCCGCTCGCGTGATCGCAATTTCAGTGGTTGCAATTAAATAAATCACAGAGATTGCAATAACACGTCGCCATGTGGTCTTAAAAACCCTGTCGACCCTGTAGCTCAGAGCTCTGTGATTCTTGTATTTTAGTTCAGCAGTTCATATTGCTGCCTTTCCTCCATTGTTAATGCCCCTGAACGTGTGAAGTCTTGTTTTGTAAGCTCGATGGCTCGCTGTACTGTTCGGCGTGTACTTTCCAGCGAGGCACGTTGCCATGGTGATTTGTAGTACCGTTGTCTTGTCTCCAGCCCAATCATATCATCTGTCTGTTTCAATGCTCTGAGAAAACATTTATATAACAACGCTTTGGTTTGGTTTAGCTTGGATTTTTTTATTCCTTTGACAAGAAACCCTTTGTAAACTTACACAAAAACAGACAGTACCTTTTATACTCTATTATCTGCTATTATCTGAGTTTCCATCTGCAGTCACTGGGCAGGTGGACGACTGTAGCCAAACACAGAATGCTCAGAGTTGGAAATGAGCTGTTTAAATGAAATTGTCTACTCGAAAAAATGTCTGACGCGCATTGCGATTAGACTGGCAGTGTGTGTTTCAGGAGCACAGTTTTAAACACATCTCGCTGCAGCAACACATGAGAGAACAATGAAACATGAGCCCAACAAACAAATAACATCACATCCACTTCAGAACACGTTTGTAGAGGTGTGAACAATGCAGATCGTGGTCTGTAGATGATTCCACCGGATACTGAAGACGACATATGACCTAAATAACTGCAGCCTTTGCGATTTTACTAATTGCGACCTTAGAATAGAGATGTGTATTCGATCGCACATCAAAAAGAATAGAATCACGTACTGCCTTTTAACCTCAGCAACTAAACCACAGCGCTTCATTTGACCGTTTTGAGACTGAAATGAAAACAACGTATAGACACACGGCCGGCTCGCTCCCTGTCGGCGTGTCCGGGGGGAGCTGAGCCGGGTGCCTGGGGTGATGTTTCCCAGTTGTTTATGCCTCGCCGTAGTTTTATGAGCACCTTTTCCCTGACTGTTGTGTTGCCTCTCTTTTTCTGCTGTTCGCCTGTTTCGCGTGTGCGGCTGTTCGGCGCTCTGCAGTCTGGCTGAGGAGGAGGTGAAGACAGAGGCTGATGTGGTAGAGGGGATGGATGCATCAGCGCGACCAAAAGGTAAGTCTGTAGCGCGGTGTAAAGGCCTGCAAGTCAAGGGGCTGATGTGCTTTTTATTGGTGCGGCTGGGGTTCAGGTGACTTCCTCGCGACACTCGAGGCCCGCAGTGTTTCAGACGGGGGGGCTGGCTGCTGGGTTTTTATTGTGTGGTTTGTTGATAGCTGTAATACATGCAATTCAGCTCAAATCTGCTGATCAAACGCTCAAATCGAGTGTCATCAGGGCGGCACAATCTCGCACTTTCTTGTTTTGAATGCAAATCATTATCTTTTGTTGGGTGGTTTCAGGTGAAATTTCTGCAACACTCGAGGCCTGCAGCGTTTAATTAGGATGGGGGTTGGTGGAAGCACTGCCGTCGATGTGCTTGTTCTGTGCTGTGGCAAATTCTCAGTCGTCCAGGCGATTAATTCTATCTTCTTGGTTTAGAAACAATTCAGCTGGACTTTCTTTTTTAGGCAGATGCCAGCGTTTCGCTCGTTGCCGTGTGGATGGGTAGACACAGCAGCATAATTGACCTAAATACTGACTAATCAGGTTCAACATTCGTTCAAAATAATCTTCCTACTTAGGTGGATTTGTGTCGCCTTTCTTGGTTGAAATACAAATCGTTTTCTATTGTGGGGTGAGATTTCAGCAACACTCGTAGGCCTTCAGTGTTTGAATGAGGTGGGGGTTGATGCCTGGGCGCTTATTATATGGTGTGGATCAGTAGTTCAGTTTTAGTCAAGATTTAGTCAAAAAAAACCTTTTCAATTTTAGTCTAGTTTTAGTCGACTAAAATTAAGACTAATTTAGTCGACTTATATTGATAATATTCATTATAATCATATTAAATCGTGGTCCTCGACTTCATGGAGCTGCTTCCACATGAATAAAGCTCAGACCTGTTCATTTGACAGTGAATTTACATGATATGAGGCTCTTTCAGACGGTCAATAGAAATTTGGATGATTTTAGTCTCTCCTTTTCATTTTTATTTAGTCTTATTTTAGTCAACTAAAATATCTGGACATTTTAGTCAGAGTTTTAGCCTCATGAGAAACTTTTAATTTAGTTTTAGTCCAATTTTAGTCGTCAAAAATATCACTTTGACTAAAATTAAGACTAAATATTTTAGTCGACGAAATTAATACTGGTGTGGATGTGTCCATGTAGCAGTATTAGGGGAAGGACACACTAATATAAGGTTGATATGGCCATGAAATGTGTTAGATATTGTAAATGTCGTACTTATAAAACATGCACCTTTTTTGCCATGAATATGTGAGGTGTTGGTTGTTGTTAAATCAGTATATATGTTTTTGATTGTATTGCTGTACATTTGTCTTATAATGTAAAACAATGTATCATTAGTTATGGGTTACAGGGTTTCCACAGGGCATATAAAAGCCTTAAAGGGGAGGTATTATGCAAAATGGACTTTCTCAAGCTTTGCATCATGTTATTATGTCACACCCTCATTAAAAACATGCCTGAAGTGTTGCCTTGGCACATTCACATATTTTTGAGTCATCTGTAAAAACTCTGATGGCGGCCATTTTAGGGATAGGTTTGCCTGAGTCCTCCTAGGAACGCCCCCACCTCCTGGAGACGCCTCCGAGCTTTCGTCACCAGCCGAGTAACCAACCACTGCTCCTCAGCAGAACCCCCTCCCCACTGATGCCACAGACAGCGTGTGGAGGGGGCGTGTCGGAAAGGCTCAGAGGTTCTTAAAGAGACAGAGGCCTATTTCAAGACATTCACTACAGCCATTTTGAGAGAGACATTTTATACAAGGCAGTTATTCTAATTTACTGCATTTACAGACCAACAGAAGGTTTCGTCATCATTGTAGTGTGATATAGACTGGTGCTATGTGATTGAAAAAAGCATTTAACTCCCTCTTTAAATCAGTATATATGTTTTTGATTGTATTGCTGTACATGTTCTTATAATGTAAAACAATGTATCATTAGTTATGGGTTACAGGGTTTCCACAGGGCATGAAAAAGCCTTAAAAGTCATTAAATTAATTATGCCAAAATCAAGGCCTTAGATCAAACTGGCGTATAATCTAAATGTATTGGAAAATTATGCTCAACAATTATTACGGTTTAAGTTCATCGAAAATTATGGTCTTAAACATATTCAGCTGCAGTTTGGGCTTAAAGAAGAACTAAGTAACGTGTTTACCTTTAATAAATCCTTCCCGTTGTCCCTCTGGGGGTAATACAAGTGTTAATGGGATGATTGGGGGGTCTTTCATCTCCCCCGGTGTCTCTAGCCAGAAAACCACCCTTGCAACTTTGCTGCCTCCGGGTCGGAGCCACCAATGCACACTAATAGAATCACGAAGAAGAAGCTAGCAGGCTAACGGGCAAAGCTAACTGCGGGCTACAACATGCTACGACACTTGCAGTGGCGCTTATGGCCTCCAGGGGAGTTACTTAGTTCTGCTTTTCAATTGACCACATTTCTTTGTTATAAAGTTGCCAGTTTTGTCCAATTCTCTTTCCTCTGTTTGATGAAGTGTTTGCAAATCTTAAAGAGGGGGTGTTCTGCTTTGTTCAATCACATAGCCCCAGTCTATATCACACTACAATGATGACCAAACCTTCTGTTGGTCTGTAAATCCAGTAAATTAGAATAACTGCCTTGTATAAAATGTCTCTCTCAAAATGGCTGTAGTGAATGTCTTGAAATAGGCCTCTGTCTCTTTAAGAACCTCTGACCCTTTCAGACACGCCCCCTCCACACGCTGTCTGTGGCATCAGTGGGGAGGGGGTTCGTGATTGGTTACTCGGCTGGTGACGAAAGCTCGGAGGCGTCTCCAGGAGGTGGGGGCGTTCCTAGGAGGACTCAGGCAAACCTATCCCTAAAATGGCCGCCATCAGAGTTTTTACAGATCACTCAAAAATACGTGAATGTGCCAAGGCAACACTTCAGGCATGTTTTTAATGAGGGAGTGACATAATAACATGATGTAAAGCTTGAAAAAGTCGATTTTGCATAATACCCCCCCTTTAACGAATTAAATTTGACTTGCTTCTGCTTGTATAAACCCTGGGGTTATGAATTGATGTGTATCCTGATTTACCCCCCTATTCACCGTGTTCTGCCCCGCCCACGTGTTCCTCCTTTTGCCACTCATCGGAACGTCCATTGTATTGACACTTCCGGTAGAGCACGAAGAACGAGGGAACATATTCACCGCTAAAATCTGATGTTTAGTAGATTGATTTGTGTGAAATGTCCAATATTCTTTTGCACCAACATGTCAACCCTGCACTGTTTCTCTGCACGGGCAATAAATGGCTTTGTGTAGAGCTGATTTTATCTTGACTTCACCAGCCCTATGTGAACTAATACGAGTGAAGCACTATTCATGGCGGCACCCATGCAAACATCCGCAATAAGGTGAATGATTGACCTAAATAATCACCGAAACAGGGATACTAGTTTTTTTTCCCACATCTGAGGGCGGGACATGAACACTGTCTGGAACCTGAACCCAATCCAATGAGCTGCTCTTGGATTATGCTGCACTGCGTTGCCTCACAGCGTCAAGTCACGTTTGGCCAAATTAAGATTTTGTCTCTGAACTCTGGTCAATTCGATGGCACGTGACAATAACACACAAACACACACCTCCTAGATAATCTTTCAGAAGATTCAGGCTGTTTTTCTATTCTCCGGGAAAATCCATTTTGACTTGGGCCATTATGCTTTGAGGCTAATGTTATGTAAAGGCCGTGCATCCGTCTGTTGATTGTTATATGGATTCACTATCTTAAAGTATCAGTGCATCCCCTAATCCATTGTATTCAACAAAAACAATACATACAAGGATAAAAGACAAAACAGAGAACCACTCAATTCTAGTCGCTTCTCTACATTACGCAACATTCCAAGCTTCGCGTTTACGGGAAACTGTTTTTGTTTTGCCAGTCCTCGATCCACCTGGGGCTGCCTCTCAGAAGAGAAAGATATCAAGTCCCACTCACTCCTCCAATGGACACTCTCCCTCCGACACATCGCCCAGCCCCCACAAAAAGAAGAAGAAACCGGGGGCTGTCAACAACAATAGCAAAGATCAGGTAAGGGCCTGCGGAACGGGTGAACGCTGGAAGCCTTTCGGGGCTTCCTTTTGATTTATTTAAAACAGAAATATGTATTATTATTGTAAAATCATGCTTATTCATTGACTGTGTGCAAAAGAAATAACACAATAATGATGTAATAACAGACTACACTATACTTATTATTATTAAATGTACTGTCAGCTAAGATGAGGGTTTTCAAACATGCAAAAGGAAGTGCTCACATAGTCACATTGTACGGGGTTTCCGCAGGGGCATTAAAAAACATGAAGTCATTATATTAATTTAGCCTAAATCAAGGCCCTAAATGTCATTAAAAAACATTGCACTGAATTCAAACTAGCATTAAATCTAATTATATTGGCATTTATCTCAGTAATGTTTACTGTAAATTTTGGTCTAAAACATTTTCAGCTGTAGTTTTGGCTGACCAAATGTTTTTGCTCAAAAGTTTCCAATTCTCTTTCCTCTGTTTGATGAAATGTTTGCTAATCTTAAGAACTGAAATGGGCGCAAATATTTATCTGCCGTTTGTGGCATTACACTGTAGTATTTGGGCATTAAAATGGCATTAAAAAGCATTAAATTTGACCTGCTTCTGCCTGTGTAAACCCTGTTGTGACAGATATTGCACCACAGTATGACAGTCATGGGGCAGAGTAGATGCACTCTCTCTCCTGTGCTGAGTGTGTTTGCCCTCTATTTAAACATTACTAGTAAAACATTGAGTCATTTACAACACATAGACGTTCTAAGTTTGTGTTAACAAGTCTAACCTGTGCTGCGTACTTAGCATGCACTTACACTTACAACACAAACCTGTTTGGTGAGTTCAGTCTGTTTGACCGTTTTGTCTGCAGGTGGTAAGTATAAATGTAAGGTGTGCTGGACAGTGGACCACCCCCTCTGCTGCTTCCCCACCTGTCCCACTCCACACTGCTTTGTTTTTGTTGCACTGCACCTTTTGTTTTCTGCGTGTTTTTGAAACCTCCCCCTTTTTCTCTTGCCTGCATTTCAGTCAGAGCTAAGACATGGTCCCTTTTACTATATGAAGCAGCCAGCACTCACCACAGACCCTGTTGATGTTGTACCGCAGGACGGCAGGAACGACTTCTACTGCTGGCTGTGCCACCGCGAGGGCCAGGTGCTCTGCTGTGAGCTCTGCCCTAGGGTGTACCACGCCAAGTGCCTAAAACTGCCCGCCGAGCCTGAGGGCGACTGGTTCTGCCCCGAGTGTGAGGTACCTCTCTGCGTGTGGCGTGCGCTTGTTCCGTCTAACGGGTGCTAGCTAACGATAACCAACTAAACCATGAATAGCCTTTTACCATGAAAGGAATAGGCCACCGTTTTTACATACTGAGATATGTTCTTACCCAACCTTAGCCGAGTTAATATATCCCCGTCTGGTCTTTGTCCGTGCGCTCTGTCAGGCAAACGGAGCACATACGCAGCCTCTCCCACATGTCATATAGCTCCAAAAAAGCTCACGATAGAAGCTACCAAGCTCTTCCACGTGTTCCCTATTTAAATAAAGTTACGTGAAATGTTTTCATGCGAAGCATATTTACACAGAAATGTAAACATGTCGATTTTATAAGCAGATAAAAAGGGGGACTATATTGTGAGGCGTAATGATACAAGGAGCACAACGTCCGCGCAGTAACTCCTAAAGACTTCCCCCGCTCACTTCCGTCAATAACCTTTAGGGCTCCTTCCGAAACCATCAAATTGCTAAGAGTTCTTACGCCAAACCGGATGTGCGTCAGCGTCCGCCATGACAAGATGCTTCCGAATTGGTCTGTCAGTTAGGAAGGAGTTAGGAAAAGGAGCCTTGATGCTAACTATCATAGCCACTTTAGCATAGGGACCTCTGGTGCTAACCAACTGGTGATAAGGAGCTATGTGCCATCCCACAAGCCACTGCGCCAAACCCCCCACCCCCCCTCGGCCCCACCGTCATGATTCATGCGCAACCACTGTTGATTGACAGGAGCACATTTAATAATAAAAATAATAATAATAATTATTAAAAATTAAGATTCTGCACAAGCCAAACTTTATAAAAGTGATAAATCCATGTTGTCGTCGCCACGGCTCAGTCACATGTCAGTGTTAAAGAGGAAACTCAGTAAACAGATTAAATGCTTTTGTTTTCATTTAGTAGAAACTTAAGCCACATGGATCATTTGCTGCTGTAGCTTTAACAAACAGCTGTTGAAATAAAATAACACTAAAGGGACATGTTTGGATCATTTGGATTCATTTTTCTCCTTAAATGTCTTTGTTTGGACACTATGTTGTTGTTGGACACTAGGGGGCGACATGCACTTTTGTTTGGCCTGCACTCCACCAATAACTTTAAAGAAGAAGAAAAACAGCTGTTGGTGATGTCACTTCCCTTTCCCCTGTTTAAGGACGGACGGATTGTTCAAAATGCTGCTGAAGCTCTAGTTCACTAACTGCACAGATCTAACAGTCGACCCATGAAAGGTTAAGGATTAGTTGCTAGTGTTTGAGCTTAGAGGCAACAATTTGATGGTTTCAGACGCAGCCTAGGAGTTACTGCGCGGACGTTGTGCTCCTCGTATCATTACGCCTAACAATATAGTCCCCCTTTTTATCTGCCTATAAAATCGACATGTTACATTTCTGTGTAAATATACTTCGCATGAAAACACTTCACGTAACTTTATTTAAATAGGGAACACGTGGAAGAGCTTGGTAGCTTCTTTGAGCTTTTTTGGAGCTATGTGACATGTGGGAGAGGCTCCATTTGCGTGACAGAGCGCACGGACAAAGACCAGACGGGGATATATTAACTCGTCTAAGGTTGGGTAAGAACATATCTCGGTATGTAAAAAACGGTGGCCTATTCCTTTAACCAGTGATTAACGCCCGAAACGCGAGTTGTTAACAAACGTCGTTTATTCATTTAACATACTTTTCTTTTTGCTAAAATATGCGTTGCAGAAAATAACGGTTGCTGAATGCATCGAAACGCAGAGCAAAGCAATGACAATGTTGAACATAGACCAACTCTCCTATTTGCTAAAATTTGCACTCCAGAAGATTAAACAACCCGGGGTATGTTTAAACAACATGCTTTCAAGGCTTGAAATTAAGCAATGAATTTTCTATCAAACCAATTAAAGTCAATATCTAAACATCTTTGTTGTTTTGTTCAGACCGAGCCGTTCCATAAACCTGTATCACTGGAACAACATCCAGATTATGCAGAGTATATTTTCCACCCGATGGACCTGTGCACCTTAGAAAAGGTACCCGCAGAGTTTGACCTAAAGCATTCATACTCATACAAACACATTTATAACTCCATTGTCTTTTTTATCAGAATATAAAAAAGAAAATGTTTGGCTGCACTGAAGCCTTTCTTGCCGATATGAAATGGATATTACACAACTGCATAATCTATAATGGAGGTACGTCACTGACAAGCTGAACATAAGCTGTGTGTTCTTCAGAAAGACTCTCAATTTATTCCTTTTTTGCAACTTGTTCTAGCTAATCACAAATTAACTGCAACTGCAAAGGTCATAGTGAAGATTTGTGAACACGAGGTAACGCAGAACAGTGAAATAGCTGTTTCTGTTGTGCAAATGAACAGTAATTTACACCGTCTCGTGTCTTTTCAGATGAATGAGATCGAAGTGTGTCCCGAGTGTTACCTGTCGTCGTGTCAGAAACGAGAAAACTGGTTCTGTGAGCCGTGTGTCAGTGTTCAATTTGAGACTTTACATTTTCTTTGCAATTTAAGCTTTTGTAATTGTCTAATGTTCAGTGTCTGTTTTGATCAGAGTCAACCACATCCTCTGGTGTGGGCAAAGTTAAAAGGGTTCCCGTTTTGGCCGGCAAAAGCACTTCGGGAAAAGGACGGTCAGGTGGATGCTCGCTTCTTTGGACAGCACGACCGGTAAAACCAGGGTTAATAGGACAAACTGTTGTTCTATCTTTGGGTGCAACATGCAAAAGCACTTGAAAATATGAGCTGCTGAACAAGAATCCGATGCATTTCAGAAGATATTTGTAAAGGTCTGACTCTGAACTTCTTTTTCCAGAGCTTGGGTTCCTATAAATAACTGCTACCTGATGTCTAAAGAGATCCCCTTTTCTGTGAAGAAGACAAAGAGCATTTTCAACAGTGCCATGCAGGAGATGGAGGTCTATGTGGAGAACATCCGCAAGAAATTTGGGGTTTTCAATTACGCACCTTTCAGAACTCCGTACACTCCCAACAATCAACTACAGATGCTGCTGGACCCCAACAACCCCAGCGCGGGGACGGTCAAGACAGAGAAAAACGAGAAACTCCGATTAAACTTTGACACTACGGCGTCTCCTAAAATGGTCCTGAGTAAGAGCACAGTGGGGTTGGGGCGGAGGGTGTCCATGACGGATATGCCCCGCTCCCCGATGAGCACGAACTCGTCGGTGCACACGGGGTCCGACGGGGAGCAGGACACGGAGAAGGCCAGCAGGAACCCAGGCTTTCACTACAGCACCGGGGAGGAGTCCATGGACTGCACAGGTGCGTATGAAAGCTGCCGTGCCCGGGTTTCCCCCCCCATCCTGAAACGGTCAGTGACAGGGGGAGGAATAGTAGTATGAAGTTGAAGAAAGAACGACAAGAGAGAAGGCTTCTATTACGAGCACAGTCATACATTTATTTTACATTTACATTCATTTATTCTGCTTTTTCAGAACATTTCACTCAATGTCAGACTGATTAACGTTTGGTTTAAAGCTCTTAGAAACTTGACCTGTGGTGAATCCAGGCAAATATAATGTCCAATAGGAGGTAGCGACGAGCAGCGTGGGCGTCCCCCGTCCTTAGACTCTCCAGCACGGCAAGGAAAAACTCAAAAACCCGGCAGGAGAAAAGAGAAACCTTGGGGAGAACCACAGAAGGAGAGATCCACTCCCATGGACGGACAGGCTATAGAGACCCAGGGCCGAAGGATCCCTCAGCAGACGGGCCACAGACCGTCCAGTCCTCAGATTCCAGAATGCAGGTTCCTCTGTTCAGCCGGGTTCCTCCGTTCAATCTAGACAGGCACTCCCAAGGGGGGGGGGCAGGAGACACCATGTGAATAGCGATGAACAGACTACAGATAAATTAAATATTGTATCATGATAAAACAAAGTCTGCAGTAAGAAGAAGAGGATAGCGCTCAGTGGAACGTACTTCCCACAGCAGTGTTTCTCCTAAGGCAGCTTTACTTCAGGCTGTGGGTTAGAGCTTTACCTAACTGACCTGGTTTTCAATTTCAATAAACTCAGATCTAAGTGTTGAAATTCCACATCAAAATGCAATAGGCAAGTTTATTTGTAAAGCACTCGCAAAAGTGGCGCAGTAAACTTGCTCATTTACTCATCTTTGAAATCTCTTCTTTTACATATCAGATTTGGGGCCCAAACACTGTTACACTGAACATTTCAAATGGTAAATTTGGTGCAACATGTTCACTAAAAGTTATATTGTTTTCCAGCTTGCAACCCCCTAACCCTAACCCTTTTTAACACCAGTTTTGGTGAATGATCTCACTATTGTATTGCAAAACAAATCATATGAGTCCCTGTGTATGGTTATACGTATTGTAGTGTAACAAAAGCATATCGGATCAGCTCTAACCGGTTCTTGACACACTAGAACTCATTTACAGCTTGTTGAGGAGTAGGGCTGAAACAACTAATCGAATAGTTGTCAACTATTTCAGTAATCGATTAATCGTTTTCTAGTGAACACAGACTAAAATAGAGCAAAAAAGACATGACAATTATGTATTTTGGATGAAAACCTACTTTGTTTTTAAAGTGAGGGTCTGCAGTGTTTTGTACATTGTAAATTTCATAAACATCTGTCTATGTCTCATCCAATCAGAAGCAGAATTAGCACAAAGAGCCTCCTACAAATGTTTACTTTAAGTTTACTCCATCAACATGTCCTCAAGTGGCGCCACTTTAGCTCTATGTGATAAAAAAATTGAAAAAAATACAATTTCCATGCACCTTTCACAGTCAAGCGATAATCGATTAATCGTAAAAATGATCGGTAGATTAATCGATTAGTAGATTATTACCAAAATAATCGTTAGTTGCAGCCCTATTGAGGAGTTTTCCTTCATCGCAAAAGCAAATGAGCATATACTCTTATACTTACGGATCAATTAAAATGTTTCATAACAAGATGGCAGATTACCGTATGGGGCATAGGATTTAGTTCTTCTACAAAGGGGAAAATATTTGCCGCAGATGCTTTGATGCTTCAATAGGCTGCATTCACCTGAGGTTGTAAAGAATTTATACTTTGAAGAATTCATTTCAGTTCAGTTTATTATCCATATGCAGTATGAAAACCACAATGGGAAAAAACGTGTGCAATGAGCTCAAAGTGCAGTGTCAACATATTAAAGGACATTAAAGGACATAAAAACAAACAAATACCACATAAGAGGCTAAGAAAATGTCATCACAGCTTATGGATGGATGGATATTTCTGTCAAAACGTACAGTAAAACTGTTAAATGCAGATGATTTTTAAAGGAGCTATGCCTGATTGTACAAAGAAACAGGGTCATTTCAAAGGGCTATTTTCTGATCCAAACTCATCTCAAACTTTCCTAATGCTTTTACAACATCAAAATTCATCACAGGGACTGAGTTTAAACCAGGTTTCACAACTTTCAGGGAGGAAAACTGTCACTTCTCTGTAAAAAATACCTACTAGCCTGACATTTTATGACCGTTTAAAAGGCTTTAAAACCAGTATTTTTTGGATACATGTCTGCTTTTACCATACACTAAAGGACAATAATAATAATAATTCATTTTATTTGTATAGCGCTTTTCAAGACACTCAAAGACGCTTTACAGAAAACAAGAATAAAATCACACATAAAATTAGCACATTAAAATAGAGGGCAGTTACTCGGTATTAAAAGCCTTTTTAAAGAGGTGGGTTTTGAGTTCTCTCTTGAAGGTGGGGAGGTCAGAACAGGCACGGAGTGGTTGGGGCAGTGTGTTCCAGAGTGTGGGGGCGGCGATGGAGAAGGCTCTGTCTCCCCAGGTTCGGCGCTTGGTCTTACAGGGGAGGGACAGGAGGTTGGCGTTGGAGGAGCGGAGCGAGCGAGATGGAGTGTGATAAAAACAGATTTTATTCCAATAACAGAAAATTTAAAAATCAAGGACAGCTCTTTTAACCTCATCTGTGATAAGTAAGTTTAACTACTGGGCCTGTCCTTTTTAAATTGCTTAAAAAATGTATTTATTCAGTCGTGCAGGAATGATTGTAGCTTTAGAGTATTGTTCTACAAGCGAAGTATAGATCGTTTTCTGGCCCCAATCACAAACAAGGAAGAGGTTTTACCCTTGAGTAGATTGAGTGGGCTCTACAGTAGATCCCGGCACCTTGAGGCCGTTATTCTTAAGAGTTTGTTGAGTGACTTCTTAAATCTGATCACGATTGGTTTGTGTTTCTGTTTTGTTGTAGCGTCACCTGTGTCGGGGAAGATGGGTCCCGGGGGCAGCACGACAGGCAGTCCAAAACCGAGCCTGGTACCAAAACAGGAGAGGACGGCGGGCACGGGGGGCATTCTCAATCTCAATCTCGGTCAGGAGTTAATCTCGAAAGGCGCAACATGGACAAATCTATATGTGACGTTTAGCTTTAACATCGCTTGTTTGCTTTTAGACCGAGTAAAGGCCGAGATGGATTTGAAGGAACTTAGTGAAACCGTTCAGCAACAGCAGCAGCAACAGCAGGGAACGGCCGTCGTCCCCGCAACCCCGAAACGACCCCTGAGAAGCCTGGATAAGACCATAGAGAGCTGCAAGGCACAGCTCGGTAAATACAACTCTACTTAAAGTCACTTTTATATCTTTGCTTGGGCGTCCCGACAGATGAGTGAGGGGAGATAATGAAAAGTTTCTTCAATCGATTAACTTTGATGCTCAGCTATCGAGGAAGAGTATGATTAGATTTGTTTAGGAAAATGTCTCTGATTTTGGTGAGGAGTTGCAGGGGCTGTTGGTTCTGCCGCATGTGAGTGAAGTAAAACTGACTTGAGATGCGATTGAATTAGGGCTGAAACAACTAATCGATTAATCAACGACTAATCGATTATTGAAATAGTCGACAACTATTTTAGTAATCGAAAATAGTTGTCGACTATTTTCGATTACTAAAATCGAGTCTGGTTCACACAGACTCAAATAGTGTCTGTGTGAACCAAAAAATTACATGAAAATGTAGTATTTTTGATGAAAACCTTTGTTTTTATAGCAAGTGTATGTAGTGCACTTTGTACATTGTAAATTTCATGAATATCTGTTTGTGTCTCATCCGATCAGAAGCAGAATTAGCGCCAAGAGCCTCCAACAACCATGTGATAAAAAAAAAAATGGAAAAAAAAAAATTTTCCTACACCGTTAAAGCAGTACTAAGTAACGTGTTTACCTTAATAAATCCGTTTCGTAGTCCCTGTGGTGGTAATACAAGTGTTTATGGGATGATTGGAGGGTTCTTCATCTCCCCCTGGTGTCTCTGACCAGAAAACCATGTTTGCAACTTGACTGCCACCGGTGCGGAGAGAGCAATACACACTGATGAAATCACGAAGAAGAAGCTAACATGCTAACGGGCAAAGCTAACTGCGGGCTAACGTCACTTTAAACAGTATTTACAGCCAGGTTTGAGTGAAAAAAAAAAATTTCCATTGTGTAATTGGATGCACAGTAACCCTCTGTCCCTTCGCCTTTCCTGTCAGTGTAGTATTTGCTCTCCAAGACAATTAATAAGTTAAAAAATCGTAACTTTCTACTACACCTGCAGTTGCGCTTATGGCCTCTAGGGGGAAGAGTTACTTAGTACTGCTTTAATAGCCAAGCGACTAATCGATTAATCGTAAAAATAGTCGATAGATTAATCGATTACAAAAATAATCGTTAGTTGCAGCCCTAGATTGAATGAGAGGTAAAGGTTGTGAGTGGCTGACAGTGACGCAAACAAGTAACAAAATGTTGAAATGAACTTCAGAATCACTTTAACGATGCCCAAAGGGAACCTCTTTTTATTAGAGAGCAAAATCTTGACTCAGAAAGAAGGAAAGAAAACATTTTTATGGAATTAGTTAAAAGAAGTAGACATTAATATGAGCAGCTTGAGATGTAGCTGACAATAGCAGAGGTAGATCACACATATAATCCCTAACAGTGAGTGATCTGTCGCCTCTCTCTTGGGGTGACCTGTCATCTACACTTGCCCTACACATTCCTCCTATTGGTCTTGTGGATGTCACCGATCAGAAGAAGCCAGAAGGTCCTGGTGGTCGACTTTAGACTGTTTCGCTTTTGGAAGTTCTCCCAGTATCTGCATAGAGTCAGCTCCGAGGTGCTCAAGTTTCCATTACCACGAACACTAGGGTCACCACTGGGGCAAGGACTCCCCTGAGAAAGATATTCTAAAATCTCAGTGGGAGTTTCCTGGTTAGAGAAAAGTAAAAAAGACATAAAATTACAAAACATCCAGTGTTGCAACAAGATCTTGTGTAGATGATGGGGGAGTAAGACCACAGCGAAAAGCCTTCTCCAGCACTTCCCAAATGCTCTCAATAGGGTTAAGAGCTGGACTCTGTGGTGGCTAATCCGTCTGATGCTCCCTGAACCACTCTTTCACAATGTGAGCCCGATGAATCATAGCATTGTCATCTTGGAATATGCCCGTGCCACCAGGGAAGAATAAATCCACTGACCTGATCATTCATCTTCTCTCATATTAGTTATTGCACCTGCTCATGGTCTCAGGCCACCGCCACTATAGTCAAGCCACTACAGTCAAGCCACTACAGTCAAGCCACTACAGTCAAGCCACGACAAATGATTTATAACAGAGCGGTTAAAATCCTAGATAGGAAGCCCATTAGGTCACATCATTGTATCAGTCTGAGGAATTTAAACATTTTATCTTTTGAAAATTGTATCACATTTTCTCAGCTGAAGCATAAATGTTCGAACCAGCCCCACAGGTCTTGAGTGAGTGTATAGTTTTGTATTTGTATTTATTTATTTAAAAGCGACAATGCATTTACACAAGTACAGTATACTTAAAATGCAGGATTATAGCTGAAGCTAATTTCCATCCTCTGTCCCCAACCGGACCAGGCCCGGCTACACCACACACCACTCACTCTGCAGAGCATCAATCAGTCCTTAACATTTGTCCTGCACTCACTCACACAGTCCTATACCTTCTAAAACACACTTTACACCTACACACACCCGCATTCCCATACCCACAGATTTTGCTCCCGCACCACCCACCATTCCCATACCCACTCACTTTACACCCGCCCTCCCATACCCACTCACTTTCCACCCGTATCCACCCTCATTCCCATACCCACATGCACCCCCACCCTGCAACCAGCCCAAAATTGTAATGCTTCTGATAATAAAAGGTTACTTCTACCTAGGGATGGGCACCGTTAAACGGTTCCTACTTGGAACCGACCGAAAAGCTCCGGTCGGGGGCGGTATCGAAAAATTTTAATTCTTTCGGTGCCAACTTTCGGTTCTTTTTCTCTCCAGACGTCAATATGTGACCCGCAATGAGTCTCAAAAAAGCTACATGAACGTGTGCGCAGATACTGACCCGCTTCAGCGCAAATGGAGCAAAGCAAAGCTATATTTTATAGATGTAACTTATAGCGAAGCAAAACTTGATAAACTTTTGTAATAGAGATGACAGAGCCACGGTCTGCGTCAGGACTGAGCCAGGACGTAGACTACACCGGTTGTAAAACCCAGAGCTAAACAAAACCAGTTATAAACCAGGACTAAACCAGGACTGAATAAGAAACTTGAGCTTTAGTCAAAGTGAAAAGCAAAAGAGAGCTGTGACAACAAGAAAGACGTCTTTACCTTTAGTGACAGACCCACGGAGGCTGAGCTTACGTGCTCTTGTTTACAACTGCAGCTGCAGCGACAGGAATATCGAAGATGGTTTGTTGAAAACGAGCGCTCACTCTGTATTAGACATTGTTGGTCCAGTTTTGGTAAATTGTTAGTGGCAGAGTGAGCGCTCACACCATGTAAGGATCTTTGAGTGTGAAGTTGCTTTCGCTTTGTCGGACACCGCAGTGTGTTTAGAAAAGTTTATCTGAAAGAAAACCATGTCCTGATGTGGATCTGTCGTGTCTCTGCAGCTTAAGAGGTAATAACGTCCTTTCTTTCTTTTTATCTCTGCTTAAGTGGAAATTGTGCTCAAAACACGAAGTCACAGGCGACGCTGCTGCTCCTGTGTAGCTTCTGCTGTGCCGTTTTAGGATTTTTTCCTGAACTATACTTTTAATACACGTTATTTTTATTGAAAATTAAATTAAATAACAGGTATCGAAAAAAGTACCGTTAAGGCACCGGAACCGAAAAGCAGGTATCGTTAAAGTACTTGGTATCGAAAAAAAACGAACGGTACCCATCCCTACTTCTACCTAACATAGACTCTCATACTACATATCCAATACTGTACAATGTCCAATGTTAAAACATATAAACAAAACATTTAAAACATATAAATATGAGTTCCACCCAGGGCTGTGGGTTCAAGGACTAGAGGAGCTCAGAACAGGAACTATCAGATCCCGAAACGAAACACTTCATTTAGACAATCAGCTTTCTCTGTACAAGGCACTAAAGCCTGGAACTGTTCACCCACTGACCTGCAGGGGGAGTCAAACTGGGTCATTTTCAAACACAAACTTAAAGGAATAGGCCACCGTTTTTACATACTAAGATATGTTCTTACCTAACCTTAGTCGTGTTAATATATCCCCGTCCGGAGCACATACGCAGCCTCTCCCACATGTCACATAGCTCCAATAAAGCTCATGATAGAAGCTACCAAGCTCTTCCACGTGTTCCCTATTTAAATAAAGTTACGTGAAGTGTTTTCATGCGAAGTATATTTACACAGAAATGTAACATGTCGATTTTATAAGCAGATAAAAAGGGGGACTATATTGTGAGGCGTAATGATACGAGGAGCAAAACGTCCGCGCAGTAACTCCTAAAGACTTCCCCCGCTCACTTCCGTCAATAACCTTTATCGTGAGCTTTTTTGGAGCTATATGACATGTGGGAGAGGTAAGAACATGTCTTAGTATATAAAAACGGTGGCCTATTCCTTTAAAGACTTTTTAATCAGAGGTCAGAAATGTGACCACTGACCATCTGCTCTGCTGTGTTTATATAGTGTGGTGCTGTATTATTATATGGGTTTTAACTATGTATTGTTTAATTTTTTTGTAAAGGCCCAACTGGGGACGGACATTGAGAATTAGCTTTGGCTTAAAATGTTGTAGTATGTAACATGAGTTTATGTGACATACTTGTCCCTATTCAAAAAAACTTAAAACAAACAACAAAACAAACAATCATTTATGATGTTCAAATAGTCATCTGATCTCATTCTTTGGGCACATAGCGTTGCTGAACCTAAACCGGACCAACTGCAGCCACCCCAGATCAGAACAGTTGCTCAGGCAGTGTACAGTATAGTGTTATAAAATGAAAATGACCTAAGCTAAGGAGAATCTTGGGACATATAACACTCTGATTAATAATTACATTTTCCTGTTTGTGCCTCCACAGGGATAGACGAAATCTCCGAAGACGTGTACAAAGACGTGGACCACAGTGACTCTGAAGACTCCGACAAATCCGACTCGAGTGACAGCGAGTTTCTCAGCGACGACGAGCACAAGCCAAAGAGCTCCACGCAACACAAGGACCGGGCCGACCGCAAGAGGCCCAAGGCGAGCAGCGCAGAGGGCGAGGGCAAAGGCGCTGACCCGGCGACCGGCGAGAAAGCCCCATCCGAGGACAAGCAGCCCGTCAGTGGCGCCGGTGCAGACGTACAGGACAAAGCTAAGACCCCACAGTCCCCCGTCGACAAGTCCAAGACGCCAGAGGAGGGGAGGGCGGCGTCGAAGCCAGCGGAACAGGATTCGGACTCCGAGAGGGAGCTGGTGATCGATCTCGGGGAGGAACACGGAGCTCGCGACTCGAAAAGGGCCAGACGAGATCCCGCGGCGGCGAAGAAGGACACCACTGCGAAATCAGAAGGTGAGAATGAGAAAGAAAAGGACAAACATTCCCACAGAAGTTAAAAAATGAATCATCAGGGCAGGGTTATTTTATCTTAGGAGCTTTATCAATTCCTCATTCTTGAATCTTTTCACTTTTATAATGGCAATAAAAACGATTCTGATTCTTGGATGCTCCAGATTTAAGCCGGTGTTTCTCAGACACTTCACAGCAGGCACCGTGTTATGAAATATTTGGCTTCACAAGTACCAACAGGCCTAGATCAAGATCAAATCAGGACTCGGCTCAAACTGCAAGGCTCCCTAAAGTGTGTCTAAACTTGGAGTACACCAGACTGAAAAGACACTTATTTTAAATGCATTAAACTTGATGAAATGAGATGACAGTATCACAGTGACTCAGCATTCACCCAAGAACCAGATGGTTATTGGTTCAAAGCTTACTTTAAGTACAATCAGCATGAACCCTGCCAAACAATCAGGCTCCTCAGATTTGCTGTGTTGTCTTTTTTTATGTAAAAGGATTCAGCACAAATGTTGATCCCAAAATGGCATTTATTATGTTGACATCTGCTATAATCATTAAAGTAAATAAACCGCTTTCTTTCTTCAGCTTCATCGGCCTCCGGTCAGAAAGACTCATCGCAGGCCGTCACCTCCACCGTCCCGACCCTGGCCGCAGCCGCTCCCCCCGGTCAGCCGTCGACAACAAACACTAATGCGAGCAGCAACCCCCCTCCCGCCTCGGCCTCCTCGTCCTCTCCCGCGCCGCTGAAGAAACAGCGCCCTCTGCTGCCCAAAGAGACGACTCAACAGGCGTCACAACAGCAGGCGGTCGTGTGGACTCCGACCAAACTCCAGAAATATCACCCTCAGAAGGTCCAAAAGCAGCAGCAGCAGCAGCAGCAGCAGCAGCAGCACGGAGAGCAGTCGACGGCGCAGCCTCAAGTTCAGACACGCAGTCCACAGCATCTACAAAACCAGCAGAACTCCTCCAGTACACGCTATCAGACCAGACAAGCAGTCAAAGGTGTGTGTGTGAGGGTGAACGTCGTCACAAGTTGAAAAAAATATGATTACGTCCCTATTGTGGTAATCAGGGGCGGACTGGCCATATGTCCGTTCTGGGAGAGCACAGAAGGGCCACTGGCTCGAGGGCCACCGGTCCCGCCTCAACCGAGCTTTGCCCAAATCTAAAAGCTAAAAGAAAAGCATCAAAATAGCGAGAAAAAGAGGATGAAAACATGAGAAAACAAAGACAAAAAAACACAACCAAAAATGATTGAAAAAATAATTAAAAATTCGACAAAGATGTGACAAAAATGTGACAAAAACTCAACCAAAGAGTGACAAAAATGTAACAAAAACTCAACAAAAATGTGACAAAAATGTGATAAAAACTCAACCAAAAAATTACAAAAATTCAACAAAAAGTGACAAAAATTCAACCAAAATGTGACAAAAAAGTGACAAAAATGTGACAAAAAGCTCAACCAAAAAGTGACAAAAATGTGACAAAAAGCTCAACAAAAATGTGACAAAAATTCAACAAAAAGTGACAAAAAGCTCAACCAAAAAAATTACAAAAATTCAACAAAAAGTTACAAAAAGCTCAACCAAAAAGTGACAAAAATTCAACAAAAATGTGACAAAAACTCAACCAAAATGTAACAAAAACTCAACAAAAAAATTACAAAAATTCAACAAAAAGTTACAAAAAGCTCAACCAAAAAGTAACAAAAATTCAACAAAAATGTGACAAAAACTCAACAAAAAAATTACAAAAATTCAACAAAAAGTGACAAAAAGCTCAACCAAAAAGTGACAAAAATTCAACAAAAATGTGACAAAAACTCAACCAAAATGTAACAAAAACTCAACAAAAATGTGACAAAAATGAAAAAGAAAAAGAAAACATACAAAAGGTGACACAACACAGCAACAGCACGAGGAAAAAGGTCAGTTTTCAAATGAGGTGTTACACAGACCTATATAATGGCCAAAAGAGGACAGAATGCATTTGGTTTAGGCGGGTGGTAAGAGGTTAAAATATGTATTTGTGGAAGTGTCACAATTACGCTAATTTGGGCCAGGCTGGTCAGAGTCCAGGGCTGTTTTTCAGTCCCAGTCCAGCCCCTGATGGTGATTATAATTCATCGTTTTAATGTTTTCTTGTCCAGGGCAACAGAAAGACACGCCTCAAAATGCGCTTTCCACCAGTGGCTCTTCGTACGTGGCCGGAGACGTGCAGATCCCCACAGTATCGGCTGATGTCGCGGCGGACATAGCCAAGTACACAAACAAGGTGCGACGAAATGCTTTAAAAAAAATCTGGCTACGAAATTAGAGCGAATTTTTTTTAACACATTTTTGCTTTGTTCATGTTGCAGATCATGGACACAATCAAAGGAACAATGACTGAAATCTACAACGATCTCTCCAAAAGCACATCGGGGAACACGATCGCAGAGGTGATACACGGCGTAGTACGTGGTTCTCGCTTGTGATGAATGCATTGTTTTATCGTGCCGTCGTTTTACGTTGCAGATTCGACGGTTACGGATAGAAATCGAGAAGCTTCAGTGGTTACATCAGCAGGAGTTGGCAGAGATGAAGCATAACTTGGGTAGGTTTTTATGGTTTCTTTATATACACATAAAAAACGTATACGAGGAAATGAGAG
Source organism: Gobius niger (assembly GCF_951799975.1). Taxonomy (NCBI): domain Eukaryota; kingdom Metazoa; phylum Chordata; class Actinopteri; order Gobiiformes; family Gobiidae; genus Gobius; species Gobius niger. The sequence continues at coordinate 4,975,881 of NC_136857.1, read as the reverse complement.
ACAATAAAGAGTTTTGATCATATGAACATTAGGACTTCTGGAAAAAGAGACCCTAACCCATGTTGAGTTAGGAGCAGTGTTGGGGGTAATGTATTAGAAACGTAAGGAGTTACTAAAATATATTACTTTTGTCAGTAACTAAGGCAGGGGTAGGCAACGTCAGTCCCGGGAGCCAAAACCGGCCCCCTATCATCAAACTCTGGCCCTAGAGATGATTTTGAGAAATATTATGATCCAAATCAGAGCTCAAATGCCTGTTAAAGTACTCTAGAAATGTGAAAAATGCTGTCAAATCATTAAAATGTCTTAGCAGAGCAACCTTTTAGGCCATAATCCTAAAGAATACTCTAAAAAAACTGAGGAAATGATATATCTACTTAAAAAATTAAATCTAAAGACTGAGTAGATTTGTTCTGGTCATAAAGCAGATAAAACCCATTCTTGCCAATGGAACAAGGACAAGTTTTTTTCTTAATTCAGATTATTTTTGTATAATTTCAAGTGGAAAAATAAATATTTTTACAATAAAAGTTAATTTGTTTGATTTCCAGTGGGATTTCTATTTGTTCAATTGACATTGGTGTTTTTATCTCATCTTAGATTAGTTCAAACCGATTCAAATTTAACATAAGAAAAACTTTATTCAAGCGAATTCAAGTCATTTATCTAATTTAAGATGGACATTGTACAACACTGGCATATGTAGAAAGTGATGCTTTACTTCAATTGCTTCAATTGGAGGTTCCGGCCCTTGGTCTGTTGACGATGAAGAAAACCGGCCTCCACCGAGGAAACTTGCCGACCTCTGAACTAAGAAATATAACATACTACTTACACAAAACACAGGAACATAATAGTGATTACAATTCAAGTAATTCGAGTTACAAGTGCATTTAAATGTATGAACGAAAAAGTGCCAAACCCCCCCTAATAAAATGCAGCACCAAGCTGAGAGTTGGTGAGTAAGATCTGCATTGTGTGTTGCTAACATCGTCAAAACAAAAGAATGAGAATAGCAAAGGAAAAGGAAATCTTTGATGGCACATTTGCTCAGTGGCATTATTACTATTTTCAGTTTATATTTTGCCTAAATTAACTCAAAGTAGTGTAACTCAGCTACGTTTTTGAAATAGTAGTTTCTAATACAAAGATGTTACATTTTTAAAACTGTAAATACTAATGTAGAATCCATCCATCCATATTCTTCCACTTTTCCGTTTCCGGGTCGTGGGGGCAGCTGTTGGAGTTGCCCAAATCACATTGCACCAGCCCCTTACGGCGCCTCCTGCAGGTGGTGGGTCCACAGAAGGACGGCCTCACAATTCACAGGGCCTGTTGGTCTCTCATAAGGGGCTTCTGAACCGCTCTTTGTCTGACCCGTCACCTAGGACCTGTTTGCCATGGGAGACCCTACCAGGGGCACGAAGCCCCGACAACAGAGCTCCCAGAATCATTCGGGTGCTCAAACCTCTCCACCACGTTAAGGTGGCGGCTCCAGGAGGGGATATAGAATATGTTATAGTTTTAAAGTAACCTGCCCAACACTGGTTAGTAGTTAGCAATGTTATTTTATTGTGTTTTACAAAAAATTGACTCTGAGGAGGAGGAAACGGATTAAGAGGCTTATGGTTAACCGGGGTGATGGTCAAAGGAGAGCTGATTTGTGCAGCTGAAATGGCATTACAATGACGGGAAGAGAATGTTTTTAAATGAGTGGCTTGAGAGACAAATGATTGGTTTAGAGAGAAAACCAGCAGAGTGACAGCAACTCTATTTCTACAATCATGCACAAAACAAGAGGGCAATTATTGAGGCTGTACAATATTCTTTGCAGACAACTAAATGTCTTGTGTCCACTGGGCCTGATTATATTTAAATCTACCTTCTAACCCTGTGGCTCAGACCTCCACAAAGCAGTCCTGAAATGATTCCTGTATCATTAGCAGTTCTAATTTCAGTCTTTTCTCAAATGCTTCGGTTGTTAAAAATCTGCAGACTCGCCACGCATTATTTTTTTTGTCTTTTCCGTTCAGAACTGACGATGGCGGAGATGAGGCAGAGTCTTGAGCAGGAGCGTGAGCGTCTGGTGGCGGAGGTGAAGAAGCAGATGGAGCTGGAGAAGCAACAGGCCGTGGACGAGACCAAAAAGAAACAGTGGTGCGCCAACTGCCGGAAGGAGGCCATTTTCTACTGCTGCTGGAACACGAGCTACTGCGACTACCCCTGTCAGCAAGCGCACTGGCCGGAGCACATGAAGTCCTGCACGCAGTCAGGTAACTCTCAGGACTTCAGTCGTGGAGTGCAGCAGTATAGGCAAATGTAGGCATTTACTTGAGTAGAGTTTTTGAAGATTTGTATTTTACCGTAGTAGTATTTTTGTTGAGAACTTATTACTTTTACTCCACTACATTTCAAAGATGGATATAATACTGTCAACACTGCAGCCTAACAGTGCACACTCCAGAACTGTAGGTGGCGCACAGAAAGAACACAGACATGTGGATAGAAACTAACACAAGAATGACTAAAAAGAATTACTCTAAGCACTAACACTAGCATCTAACTCCTTAACCTTTAATGGGTCGACTGTTAGATCTGTGCAGTTAGTGAACTAGAGCTTCAGCAGCATTTGAACAATCCGTCTGTCCTTAAACAGGGGAAAGGGAAGTGACATCACCAACAGCTGCTTTTCTTCTTCTTTAAAGTTATTGGTGGAGTGCAGGCCAAACAAAAGTGCATGTCGCCCCCTAGTGTACAGTGTCCAACAACAACAACAACATAGTGTCCAAACAAAGACATCCATCCATCCATTTTCTTCCGCTTTATTCGGGGCCGGGTCGTGGGGGCAGCAGTCTCAGCAGAGATGCCCAAACTTCCCGATCCACACACACCTCCTCCAGCTGTTCTGACCCCGAGGCGACACCAGGCCAGCTCGGAGACATCGTCCCACCACCGTGTCCTGGGTCTTCCACGAGGCCTTGTCCCACTAGGACATGCCTGGAACACCTCCCGCGGGAGGCGACCACAAACAAAGACATTTAAGGAGAAAAAAAAATCCAAATGATCCAAACATTTCCCTTTAGTGCTATTTTATTTAGCCAGAACAGCTGGAGGAGGTGTGGGTGGATCGGGAAGTTTGGGCATCTCTGCTGAGACTGCTGCCCCCGCGACCCGGCCCCGGATAAAGCGGAAGAAAATGGATGGATGGATGCTATTTTATTTCAACAGCTGTTTCTTAAAGCGACAGCAGCAAATGATCCATCTGGCTTAAGTTTCTACTAAAACAAAAGCATTTAATCCGTTTGTTTCCTCTTTAACACTGACATGTGACTGAGCTGTGGGGACGACAACATGGATTTTGTCACTTTTATAAAGGTTGGCTTGTGCAGAATCGTACTTTTTTAATTATTATTATTTTTATTATTAAATGTGCTCCTGTCAATCAACAGTGGTCAAATCAATCAAATTTAAAAAAATAATAATAATAAAAAGCCGAACTGGGGAAAATGCACTCGTTAATGTTAAGGCGGGTGGTTAGAGGTTAAAATATGTATTTGTGGAAGTGCAATTACGCTAATTTGGGCCAGGCTGGTCAGAGTCCAGGGCTGTTTTTCAGTCCCATTCCGCCCCTGGTTAGTGCTCACTGCCGCTGTGGGCCATCCTTACTAGCATGTTTAGCATGTTTTTAGTGGTAGGGGAAACCGGAGTACCCGGAGAAAACCTACGCGCAGACACGGGAAGAATATGCCAACTCCACACAGAAAGACCCCATCCGGATTAAACCCAGGACCTTCACGCTGTGAGACAAGAGCGCAAACCACTCCCCCACAGTGCCTAATTGTGTTTCTTCAATCATTGTGTAGTGGAGCGCGACCGATTTCACAAAGAATCAAAAAGACGTGAACGTTTTCTGTGCGCTTTGTCTTCTGCAGCCACAGCATCGCAGCAGGAGCCCGAAGCAGAGTCCGGTTCAGATCCCACCCTCAAAGCGGCGGGACTGTCTCCCGCCGCTCAGACCCTGACTCCAGGAGCCGCCGCCGCCGCCGCCGCCACAGAGAAGAGCAGCCCGCCTCCGTGTGTGGACAAAAACAAAGACAGCGCCGGCGTGACCGTGACCTAGCGCTACGAACGGAACCGTGCTCATTTCAATAACCACAAATACAAAATATACACATGAGTTAAACGACTTGAAGTACAAACCGATTTGAGTAATGCGGACTAGGTTAGATGGATTTACTTATCAAGGCTACAATATCAGACGTTTCAAAGATTTTCTGACGGGTCTACATAATTTCTTGTTGAGATGGGAATCAGTTTCTAAACAATACTCGGTTTATAGGACTGGAACCTGCATGATACTTTTTTTCCGGGACCTACTGTTTGCTGCTTTAATAATAATCTACAACGCGTTTGTTGGGAGTAGGATTTCTGAATAAAGTTGGTTGGAGCCATTAACAAGGAAAACCCCTCCCGACTATAACGGTGTAAGCCCAGCCTCCTGCTAAGAGAGCTTTGATTTAAGCCTCATGACGGGAGGGGGGGAAAGGTCAACAATCAATCAACCCAGTACAGATGACGGCTTGATAATCTTTCTGTCTAGATAGAACCACAAAACACAACAAAACACATAAATTCATTAACTATCAGTTTTTATTTGTGCTGGAAGTAACTTTTATTGCACTGTTTCAAAAGTTGATATCCAAAGAAGGACATTTTTGTTACATTTTTTTTCTCAGTATCTGTGGTAATTTCACTTTTTTGGTAACTTTTAACTGTAAACAGCCCCGTTTATTTATAGAGTAACCCCATCTGCTGCTGTGGCAAGAAGCTTTGTTGTATTTTAAGCACATTTTCTCCACTGGGAGATGACTTGGCTTGAAATAAGAAAAACAACAGATCAACTAGTCTAGTCCAAACTCCTCAAATCAAGTTTTTTGAGGTCTTTTAACTTGTGTGGATATCTCTCTCTTTTTTTTTTCTTTTTTTTTTTGCAATGGCTTGTGTTGACAATGTAATCAACACTGGAACTGCACTTCTGTGACAAAAATCAGTTTTTTTCCTCCCCATTCCTTTCGATTTTGTGATTGGACATTCGATCTTAGGCAGTGTCTTCAAGTCAAGTGAAATCTGTGTGAAAGTAATCTGTCCGAAATGTGTTTAGTTCGTGGTGGCTCAAAAAATACTTTCTTTCAAACACAAGATTGTACGAACGCGTTTAAAACGGGAAATGCGGCGCTTCTCTCCGCAGTGCCGCGTTGATATTATTTCGTCGACACTTTGGGTTCGCGCGTCAATTATCATGGTGCCATTTCATTCTTAAGTTATGCAATTTCCCTGGATAGTTTTCAGCAGTGTTTGGGGGATACTGAGTTTAAACACTGTTTTTCACCATCATAAAGTCATAGCGTTTAGGTGATGCCAGTTTTGTATTGTAGTTCCAGATTACATAAGTATACAGTACATAAAAAAAAACTATGTGTGATTATAAAACTTAAAATGTAAACTGTACATTTTTGTAAGAAAATACAAACAATATTTATAGTGTATGTTTTATAGTATGTTCAATTATATCATATTTCTACGTGTCTAAATTTTATTTGAGAACAAGTTAAAAGTTCTTATGAATGTCCGCTGCATCTCTCCTCAGATAGCCGTTCGAAGTCTGCCTGTGCATAGAGATTGCGATTTGGTTGTACATTGATTTTTGTGAGCATGTCTGTTTTATATGTTTTATGTTCATGTTTACATATTGTACATAAAATAAATGGCTTTGTGTATAAAATGGTATCGTTTTTATGTCTCTATTGCATCTACGAAACATTGAATCAGCAAATATTAGTGACAAGGGAGGCCCATGTAAATGAAATTTTTTTTGTTTGTTTTTTTATTTAACAGTTATATTAATGTTATAAACATTTTTGCCAAGGGTTAAACAAAAAATAAAATAATAAAGAAATAATTAAAAGACAAAAATGACAGAGGCAGCCCTTAGCAGCAGCACCCAAAAAAGGTTAAAGCAGGGGTGTCCAAACTTTTTTTTATGGGGGGCCGCATGTTGAAGAGTACACCGGGTGAAGGGCCATAGAGGTTTTAATTGTGCCCTATACCTTTATTTATGCTCAAAATCTTCATCTTCAGCTCAGTCTCACAATTAGTTAGTTAGAATTGTGTAGAATTATTACATTTCAAGTAAAAAGGACTATCTCTTATGATGTGTACCGATTCAGCAAGAAGGCCGAGGGCCACCAAAAATTTGTCTGAGGGCCGCATTTGGCCCCCGGGCCGCACTTTGGACACCCCTGGGTTAAAGCATCAAGAGTCTTAATAGCTTTGGGGTTTGAAGAGGAATGTATTGATTATTTATATTGCATCATTTCGAGCAAGTAGAGTTTAAAAGGGGGATTTTTACTGGAAAATTTACATTTATGAATGTGAAATTTTGCAAAAATAATAAAAAGATTTATCACATAAAATTCTTTTCGTTTAGAGCCACAGGGATTGTAAAAAAAAAAAAAAAAAAGCACATCAGAGTATGTAAGTGAAAAGTTGTTAAGGATATAAGTGTGTACAACGAATAAAGTCTTTCCAAAAAGCTACAGTGAAGGGGCCCATGTAAATGAAGTGCTACAGTAACAGCATAACCTTGTGATGTCGTCTGAAACTCATCATACACAGAGTTCAATCTACACTAAGCATCAAGGTCTCATCATGACCAAGCTTTTTATTTTAACAGACAGTGTGTCCTTGTAAAACTGCACAAAGGTTTGGCTACTGTATATGTGAAGACGAAAATGAAGTTTATATTATATGGTACATTAAAGTTTACAGTCTATAGGCCAGAGTAACGCCTTATTTGAAAGATCTATGATTGTTTAGTTGTTTTTATTGCCATCAAATTTTTGTCAGGTTTTTTGCTTTTTTGTTGCATTTTTGCCCAATTTTTTATTTTATTTTTCTTATTTGTTATTATTTATTTTTCTTATTTTTTCTTGTTTATTTATTATTTTATTTTTCTTATTTTTTTGCAGCATTTTTGCCAAATATGTGTCACTTTTAAACACATTTTTGTCGCGTTTTTGTTCTATTTTTGCCACGCTTTAATTGTGACCAAAACATGTCAAAAAAGCAACCAAAAACGTGGTGAAAACGCAACCAAAAAGACGAAAACGTAATCATGAGTAATACGTTTCGATGAGTTCAGCAGGTCTTAGCTTTCAAATTAGGGGTTACTCTGGTATGGACGTTGGTCTTTCACAGTAGACGATGCGCTGTTGTGAAACTGCTGAAGTTGTTCCGAAAGACCTACACAGATCTCGTGAGTCAGTATCGCGAGATTTCCCTGCCCCTCAGTGAAAATGGCGCCCGTTAGCCCCACTAGCCATCGTTGCAAAAATATCCACAGCGGTAAATTGTAACAAAAACAAGGTATGTTTTCTTTTATTTCGACTTGTTTGTTTAACACAATTCAGTATTACACGGCTTTCTTACCGTGTGATAGTTATTACGTGTGAGATGGGTCCCAGAAGCATTTATAAACATGTTACGCCACAGAGAGTTAGCTATTTAGCCTGACCTGAATGATTAGTGGAAAACCCCTGCAAACTCACGCTGTTTTCTTAAATTTTAACCCATTTTGTTTTGATTTTGTTTCCATAACTCTACATGGTGCATGGATAAAGTAAATGTTGGGCTTCAGCGCATTTTAACTGTACATGTTTGTAGAAAGCATGTTAAAAACCCAGTTGTTGCCTATGTGTAACATGTCGAAATGCATCCATTTTCCACCTCATTGTTGTTCTGTCGTTCATTAGTTATATTTCCCAGCGCTCTTGCACTTTTGCTTATAAATGCACGAATTTACATACATTTTTGATCAATGGCACTGTCACTTTTCTCCTCATCTAACATGCTGTTTGTTTTTTTAGATTTGTATAATGGACAGCGCTACGGACTGTAACAGTCCAGGTAACACTGTGCTTCATTTATATCAAATTCCTTTTTTCGTCCATTTTTCTGTTTGTGCATGGTGTTTTGTTTGTTGAGCTTTTGTATATTTGAGCAGTAGCAGTAAAGATAAAAGGGCTTTATGTGGCTAACATGCTTGTTTTTCTTTTTCTAGGGGAACAACAACCAGAGGTGCCCGAGTCCGATCAAAGCACCAAACCCAGTCTAGCTCAGGTTAAAAAGTCCTGGGGTTTTCGGCGATCGACGATTGCCAGGAGGGAGTTCATGGAGGAAGTGACCGATTTAGTCACTAGTCCCCCCCTTGTACGAAAAGGTAGAGGCCGCAGAAGCAAAACACCGTCACAACAAACCACACCTGTTGCCACTGACAACCAAAAGGCGACATGTTCAGCCAGAAGCGTGCTGGACGATTTGGAGTGGTCTGCTCCCTCTTCGCCTGTGAAAGAGGAGAGCAAAGCGACCACTGAAGCGTCTGCAGAAGGGAGCATGGACCCCAGTATGTGGCAAAATTTCGGCTCCGCCTTCCATAAGGCTTTTGCGTTGCTTGGGGGCCCAGATGGTTCACTAATGGACATTGGGGACTTGGTTGCAACTCCTAATCCTAATCCTATCGAAGATAGTGATGGTTCAGAAGCACCCCTTCCAGAGTTGCTTGATGATAATGAACTTCCCTTGCAATTGGTTGATGATTCTGATGATTTAAAGCTTCCCCTTGAGGCAAAAATTGAGGATGATATTGTTTCAATTTCTAGCGGGGAGGACAATGTTGATGAAATGGCTCTGTTAGATGTTAAGCAAAAACAAGAGGAAGATTTGGAAATACAGAGTTACACTAGAGGTGCAAAGGGTGGGAAGGGGAAAGCTAGAGGGAAGGGGAGAGGACGAGGGAGGGGTCGAGGCCGGGGGAGAGGCCGGGGAAGGGGCAAAGCAGCGGAGATTCAGGTCAACTTTATTCAGGACAATGAGTCACCCATTGGCGATTTACCTGAGCAGCCATTGCTGCAGATGGAGGAGGAACTAACTATAAATCCACAAGTCCCAAAAGAAATGGAGCAAATGTGTTTAGATTTGACCCTCAGTCCCCCTCAGCTCTCAGACTCCATAGGTATAGAGAGCGGCCAAGACGAGGCTGCTGCTGACACGATAGGACAGTTTGATAATGCAGCAGAAGATGAGAAAGAGGAGGCAGTAGAAGACACTTTGACCATGTATAATCCCGATGCCTTATGCCTCATCTGTCAGCAAAGACTTCATGACCGGTATGATTTCTCTTCATTTAGGATTTTATATCATCAACAGTAATTGACCATAATCTACTGCGTTTAGATACATGGTTTGCTGCAACAGTTGCCAGGGCTGTTTCCATGGCGATTGTGTTGGTGACATGAAGAAGGATGGCCCAGAGTTTATTTGCACGTTTTGCACGACAAAAGAACAGAACCAGCTTCAGACAGATCTCACGATTCAACCTGAGCTGGGGATGAGCCCATTGAAAAGTCTAATGGAGAGTCCACCGACGGAACTAAGTGAAGATGCTGAGAACCAACAAACACAGGTAAAAATTCTTTTGAATTACAAAGTGTAGATACTATGTTTAAGTCGTTCAGGTTGTATTGCTCATTGTGTCATAATTTTGACTCGAGCATCTGGTTTTAGAGCACTTTGGAAATGATGGAGGTCGAAGATAACCCTTTATTAACAGTGGAAACTGAACCTGCCCCAGCGTCCCAGACCAGTTCTCCGGTCTGTATTGGACCTGATTGTGGTAAAGCTGCTTTGTCAGGATCTGTGTACTGTGGCAGTGACTGCATCATGCAGCACGCAGCTGCCACTATCAAAAACCTGTCGGTGCCTAAAGCACCCAAGACAAGAGGACGAGCTCAGAGGAAAGCTGCCCCTGCCCGGACCCCTCCTAAGGTTAGTGTTAACGATGCAACATTGTAAAGCCTAATTTGACTAAATATGTGGACTGCTCAAACAGGATCCTAGAGTTCAATATTCTGCCTGTGTTATTCTAGATGCAGAGGGGGAGTAGGGCGTCGAAGAGACTGGCGGACAAAACTGAAGCAGAGGAGCAGAAGGAAGAGGAGGATGGACAGGAGTCAGAGTCCAGTCAAACCTGCGACCCCAGTCTCACTGAGGCTCAGGCGACACAGTGTAACGCCTGTATGTACCAACAACTACTCACTCACATACAATACCCCATAAGTGCGGTGCTTTACCATACATACACTTCCCCATACAACGCTACTGCTCTAGAGGTGTCCTAATGGGGTCAGCAGTGGGTAAGTATTGCTTTTCAACTTATTCGCTTTAACTGTTTCAAATGTGCCCAAGCAGATCACACCCAAAAGGGCCCTTTGTACAGCAGGCGTCAGGCTCAATACCATTCAAAAAAGTGGTAAAAGGTTTTGACCATTTTGTTTTAATCAAATCTATCCAACAATCCTGGTAAGGGTGTGTTCGGATCATGCACACGTGCACAAATCTGTTGTAATGCTGAGTTCACAAAAACGTTTGCATCGCTTTAACGCTCTTTACCAAACACTCCAGTTTATTTATTTTTATAATATGAACATCAGAAAAAAGTCTCATCTTCTGCTCAGAGGTGTTCTGAGTTGAACATTAGCAAATTAACAACACTTGATATAATTTTTTTCATAACAGTTTATTTTAAAAATGGTACCCCTTAAAGTTTTTTAAACTACTTTTAAGGATAATGTAAAAGAAAATGCACATTTCAGGGTGTTTTCACTAGGGCTGGGACGATCCACTTTTGTCACGATCCGACACGTTTCACGATAGTCAGGGGCCGATCTGATACTGAGTTACAGTTAGTAATTATGATAGTAGAAGTAAAATGTTAACCTTAAAACGTGTAAAAAGAAAAAAAGTATTGTGTCCAAAATTCATAAACCGAATGGCATTTGACATTTATTGAAATGTTAAGATTGAAAAGTAAAAAAAACAAATGAGTGCAGGATAAAAATGCCTCAAAACACAAATATTGAATGTATTGCTATTCTTGATATTTTGTCCCAGCCCTAGTTTTCACACATGTTGGAGCGCTTTGACCGCTCTAGCTTCAAATGTATTTACTTCATAGTTAGTGTACATTCACATGCTCACCACGCAACGACAATCAGCTGTTAGCCGAACTTATTCCCATGACAACGGGCATCAAGCAATGAGAGTCCTGTCAATGCGGCCAAACGCACACACTTCCCTGAGGTTATGCTATGGTTTGTTTCTCCCTCGCTCACAAAGAGGAATGGAAGCAAATCTAGTTCGGCTCGAGGTCGGTTTCCTTCACACCACACACGCGACACCCATTTCAGCCTGTCTTGGAGCGGCTGTTCAGTTCACCCCAAAGTGCTGCAGTTGGATTCACACTGACCCTAAACTGCTGCTCCCGGGCCGAGAGTTCCCCCTTATGTCGACTAACCAGAGCCAGTGTGAAAACCCCTCAGTTGTTATTACAAACAATGCAGGCATATGAGATTCCTACATTATTTTACTTCCTGAAAACGGTTTTAAAGATATGGAAGCCACATGAAGTCGTCTCTGAAATGGACTAAAGTGGAAACTTCAACTCAACCCATAAAACCTTTTCTTCATCTTTGATCGAATTCAGACCATGATCATAAAGGATCATAGTGTTCAGTTCCTCTTGACACTCAATTACATACAAATATTTGTTCAGTTTGCACATTGACATATTCTGGAGTCAGTGTTTGTGTGAGGAGGACAAAGAAGACCACACCATCTCTTGCACAAGTGCAATGGATCCAAGAAGACTGTAAAACCCCTGACTCTGAAGACCAGTCAACATGTCAGTTGGAGATGTAGGTCTCAGGAGCATGTTGCGATTACCTTCAGAAACACATGGTGCTTTTTGAATGCCCAGAGCTCTGTTCCAGTTACGCGCATTATTCATTCACACTCCTGAGTTGCACTGGGTGAGGGTAACCAGCTGCCCGTGTGGCCTCGACTGTCCTAAGGCAAACTGCCCGAGATGTGGCATGTGCCATGCCGATCACTATCAAACACACAGATCGTGGTTATCTTCCCAAGAACACCATTAGGAGTGTACAGTGGATTGATCTGCGAGCTTCCTTTAGTCGTCAAACAGCTCTAACCATCGAGGCTCTGGCCCAGTATCTATACTTTTGACCGAAGTTAACTCATTTCTGCATACAGGTACAACCATACTTTGACTGGTTTGTCTTTTCCAACAGACAATAAACAACACTGAAAAGTTTGAACACACCGTTCACATAAACTATCCACTGACGCTGCTGCGCTCCCATAAGTACTCGGTTTGTACTCCATCAAACATCAATCTTTGTTTATATAGCGCTTATCATACATTTCATGTAACACAAAGTGCTTTACAGATTTAAAAACATTCTCTCACACCCACCTCCTCCCACACATACAAATACATTGTCGTATTCACACTCTCCCAAACTCTACCCAAACTACCTAAACACCGCAGTGATTATTGTGACTTGGAAGACCGAGTTCAGTTGGGGCTTGACCTGGACCGAGTTTGAACACTGAGGCTGCAGATATTTGCCTGGGCTGTTGTCCAGAAACATGTTCCTTGATATCATTAACAGACACTGATGAGGCTTAACATTGTGATTGTAGCATCTGATGGTGTGAGGAATACACTGCAGTTTTACTAGTCACTTGTTATGTCACATCATTGTGTTTTAAACACCGGTCCATTTTTACAGAAACATTTTACTCCTTTACCTTTACCATAGACTTGTACAGTGTTTGCTTTGTCCTCTGTACTAAAAGTAAGAGTCTGTGATCAACGCACACACAGTTAATGTTAAAGGAACAGGCCACCGTTTTTGCAAACTGAAATATGTTCTTACCTGAGCTTAGACGAATTGAACTGTCTGGTCTTTAAGGTGTACTTTTATTGTAAGGCGTAATAATACCTTAGAAGCACTTCAACATCCGCGCCATGAAGTGGAAGTGCTCCTAAGGTATTATTTCGAGAGGCTAAATGCTAAAAACATCTTCAGTGTTTTTGTGTAACTGAGTGCATGCGTAAAGACCAGACAGAACATATCTCGGTATCCTATTCCTTTAAGACATGTTTTCTTCAAAAGCCACAGGAACCATCATTCAGGCCCTTCTACATCTACTTTGAGGTCAAGTCGTAGCTGCAGAGTTCCCGCCCAGACACAGGGACAATATGAAAACTCATAAACAGTTCAACATGGTGCAGGTGTTGGTTGGTGTGATGCCAGAGTTCTGACCCCTGTGCCCCCACAGAGGCTGAAGTTTGGGCGTTGATGGGTTGTAAAAAAGGCAGACAGACTCTGCTTGGTGTTGATACTGTGACATTTGCTGCTTTGGAGGGAGTGTTCGTAGCTGGATATCCATATTTTACCTGTTTTTACCACAAACATACTGGGCCACCTGCTTGCTTTTCAATAGGGGTGTACCTTTCTCTGCTATGGATAACCACATCACAGTCCATTGTCCTTAACAAAATGTCAGCATACTTTAAGAAATAAAGGTGTCCGTTTAGTAAGGAACCATACATCTTATTTTCATTTGCCTGACTTTCAGCTCCAAACACACACACAGAACTGTGCCCGACTGTCTGACCATCAGTCTGTGCCGGTGTCTCACGTCACTCTTTACACCACAACAAAAAACTACAGACTCAATTTGAGAACATTTAACATAACTTGCTCTTTTTTCTTGTTTCTGCACACTTGTTTAGTACAGTCATAGTGACAGTTTTAGATGATAATGTGCATTTCATGCAATAACCTTTTAAGCTTGTACATAATTGCTGATCATAGTAGCAGTTACTTTTAACTTTTTCACTGGTTGCATTGAGAGAAGTCGCATTTTATTTCAAGTTGTGGCCGGGAAATTAACACTTTTTTTTTTTTATCCTTTATGCAGGTTTGAACAAACACTCATTTACAAGAGAGACCTGTTTCATCCACGCACCAGTGCCCTCTAGTGGCAACTTATTGTAGTTCCTCCAGAGTCATGTTTTTAATAGCTCAGGGAGTCTCCGAATTGTTTCCTCATCGGTCCTTCACTATAGAAAACCTTTTCAAAGAAGTATTAACTTTGGGAAACCCCCCCTCCCCCCACGCTCTATTGTTTGCACATTAGTGTTAGTTAGACCAACTTCTGCTGTGAAAGAGTCTAATCTTTTTCAGGTTTAGACACAGGAACATAATGATGCACTTGTCAGGACAAGACACACAGAAACGTGGACAAACTCCTGTGAACTGTTGCTGAATCAGTGGTGAATATGGATAAACCAAAACTAGCAACATGCCCACTGGAAAGGGAAATCGAAAGATTCAGTTAATACTAAACACAAAATGATCCTTTTGAGTTATTGTTGCAGTGTTTGAGAAAATGAGTTGAAGATATCAGAAAATGTTTTCAAGCTTGAACAAAACACAAGTGGCCTTGGCTGGTCAGTTAATGCACGACTGATACAAAACAAAATTGCTAACAAAAACCTTTTAAACCCAACAAACCTTTATTACGATTTGAGACTCAAGTGGGACTCTCACTTCTGGTTGACAGACTGTTTTTGTTCAAAGAGACTGTCTTTTTATATTAAAAAAAAGTATAGGGATTAATGTAAATAAGAGCTAAGATAAGTACTTAAGTCTGTTTTTGCAAAGTGGTGACAAGTACTTTAGATGTGAAGAAAATCAGTGCCCAAATTCACTTGCGTAGTTTTTGACAAGACTATATAAGCGGCTATTTATAAATGATAAAATCTTCCTACACAACACACCGCTTTTCACAAAGGAAAGGTATAAAAGATGATGAAAAAAGATGAGGCAGACATAGGAAGTACCGCGATTTTTACATCTGACAATAGCTAACAGATTTTCCCTGTTCAGCTATTTGTTATACTGTTACTATATATATATATATAATTATAACTACTTCTTTGATGCATCTCTGGATTTGGTTTGGGGCTAAACTCAACATTGATCTCCATGGTCTCTGACCACTACATTCACTTAGTTTTAAATAATTTGGGGGTGGAGTAACATGTCGAATTGTTAACAAAAGATGCACATGAACTTGATAAAACACAGATACATTTTTTCAGTTTGAATATTGATTATAGTTAATAGTTGGTATTTTTGTTGAAAAACAGACCATTATCTGGGTGTTAATAATTCTGTTTTACTTTTCTTTCTTTTTTGCATTTATCATGCGCCTTCCACATTGAGCAACCATTTTAGATCCTTACCAGTGTGAAACTACATATAAACAAAAGGGGAAAGTCCATTTAGATACGAATCTGTTCCTTTATTGAACCCACTGGGATTCTGGGTAGGCCTGGCCCAATAGGGGACCCTACTGTACATGTTGTAGTGGTGAGGAAACTGGAGCAGACTGTTAAAACCTACGGAGACACATAAGGACATGCAAACTCCACACAGGAAGGTCCCAGACGGAAATCAAACCTGGGTTTACCACAGAGTATGGAAGAGAGGAGCAAGAGCTCCTATGATTAATCCGTTTCAAAATGACAGGTGCAAATAGAGATTTAAAAAAACTGTTTAAACTAGACAAAGAAATAAGGAACTCTCCTTAGTTTGACCTGAAGCTCTTTCCAGGACCACAGCTTAAAGTCTCATCTGTCCTGACTCCAGAAGGACACTAGACCTCAGTGTTCCCGGCGGAGACTCTGTTCTGCATCTGAGAACATGGGCAGATGTAAAAGGCAGTAGTACATATATACATATGACCTCACCAGTGTTGCCAGAGCTGTGCTGTACATCTGCTGTAGTCCAAGGGAAATGAGACTCAGATTTCACGCAGTCTTGAGAATCAATGCAAAGCACTTGTTTTGGGTTTGTGTTGGTGACCATCACTCAAAGGTGACCCACAGCTGACACACCTGTCCAACAGAATGAGATGCAGCATTCATAAAAACAAGCTTTCTCTTTGTCCAGTGTTCATACCATACAGAGCCTGTCTCAACACAAACACAATAGAATAGAAAAGCTTTGTTGTCTACCATGCGTGAGAATGGCAGAAATTGGCCTTTGGCTTCATCACACATTCACGAGTACATTTGCCCAGCAAATATAATGAACACACAATAGATTTAAAGTACACTTCAAAATCAGTTCATTGCAGACACAACAGCAGCCGATTCACCTCGTCCATGGAACAGACGCATCAGGGACATATTCAGCTCCTGATGCACAAGGCGCAAAAGTATTCCTGTACACAAAGAAGTCAGTATCTGCCCTGCAGGCAGGAGCCCAAAGCGGTGGGACAGTGGATGGTTATCGTCATCTATGGTCTTACAACTGAGACGATGCACTGCTTCACTGTGATGCAGAGAATTTGGTTTGTTGTTGGCCTGTGATTTGTGTTATGTGTTTTTGCGCTAAAACTAAATTAAACCTGGACCTGCCGACTGTTGGGACCTTTTCATAGTTGACACATGGAAGAAAACTCTTCTGTGTTCAGTGATTCTGAACGGACTTGTCTGGTTGTTTACTTAAATACTGCAATACTTTTATGAAACTACACACATTTTATCGTTGCTTTATTAATTATGATGATTTTTTTAATAGCTTGACTCTAAATATTGGAACATCTAACTTTTCAAAACTGAGTTGGTTCAATTTCAAACTGAAGATCTATATTTCTAGATGTCTTTTTCTCCATGCTGTATTGCATATTACAGTCGTAACTGTCACATTACCTGTAAAAGTCATAACTGATATGAGTCATGACCATCCGAATGGGAGATGCATTTCTGATAATCAGTGATTTATCAGTGATGACTTCTTCATTAGTTTCCTGCAGACCTTTTCAAAGTTAACACAAATCAGTTTGTTTCATACAAGTTCATACCTTTGCGGTCGGTCTTGCAAACTGAGACACGTATACGATAGGTTAAAGGAACAGGCCACCGTTTTACACATGGAGATATGTTCTTACCTGAGCTTAGACGAGTTGATGCGTAACTGTCTGGTGGTTGTGCGTGTGCTCAGTCACGCAAATAGACCAAAGATGTTTTCCCTATTTACTGTACAGTTACGTGAAAAGTTACAAGTTGGACCGTGTAACGTTTCATGTAACTGTATTTAAATAGGGAAAGCGTGGAAGAGCTTGGTAGCCCCAGTTTGGAGCTGTAGGAAGATGCTGGGAGAGGCTAAATGCTAACAACGTCTTTGGTCTATTTGTGAGACCAGACAGTTGTGCATCAGCTCGTCTAAGCTGAGGTGAGAACATGTCTCCGTATGTTAAAACGGTGGCCTATTGCTTTAAGCTTTTTTCATAATTGATAATTAAAATAACTTTTTGAGGTAACAGATCTTTTCCGCTCCTGTTTTTAATGTACTCAGCACTTCAGGGTCCAGACGGCTGCTCTGCTAGGATGAGGCCGATACCAATAGAAGTAAAATTGGTGTAAGCAGTAAAAAAACTCGAGGTACTCGAGGTGTCAATACCGGAGACAGTAATGATGAAACTGTGTTGACTCACATGACCAATAACACGGCTTCCCTTTTTACTATTTATTTGCTCAGAACATGTTATAATGAACATAAACGAGACTCTTGTATGTAACACTACGCCGGGGTGTCATACAGTGCACACAGACACTGAGGCTCGGCTGTTGACGTGTCTTGCCCGAGGGCACAACAACAGTATTCACTGGCCTGAACTGGAATTGAATCACCAACCTGTGAGTTTCTGGGTAAATGCTTTGCCACTGAGCCATTGCTGCCCCAAAGCCAATATTAAGTAAGTTACTGTGTAACTTTTGTAGATATTCTCACATTATGTTTTTCATTCTTGTATGTTTTGGCTTGAGTTAAAACTGCCACATACAGTACATTGTGTCTTGATGAGCTCAGGGTTTATTGTCAAGGTACTTTTTGAGGTTAAGGGATGCACATTTACCTTAAAGGAATAGGCCTCCGTTTTTACATACTGAGATATGTTCTTACCTTAGCTTTGACAAGTTCTTTAGGACCTGTCTGATCTTCCTCCGTGCCTTCAGTCACGTAAACACAGCGCAGACGGCGTTAGCATTTAGCCTCTCCCTCTCTCCTCTATAGCTCCAAAACAGGTCAAGATAGAAGCTACCAAGCTCTTCCACGTTTCCCCTATTTAAATATGGTTACGTGAAGTGTTCCACTACAAAGTATAATTACACAAAATTAAACAATGTGGATTTTCTAAGCGGATAAAAGGGGGGAACTATATTGTAAGGCGTAATAATACCAGGAGTAGTTTGGCATCCGCACAGTAAAGTGAAGATTACTGCGCGGATTTTGAACTACTCCTGGTATTATTACGCCTTACAATATAGTTCCCCCTTTTATCCGCTTAGAAAATCCACATTGTTTAATTTTGTGTAATTATACTTTGTAGTGGAACACTTCACGTAACCATATTTAAATAGGGAAAACGTGGAAGAGCTTGGTAGCTTCTATCTTGACCTGTTTTGGAGCTATAGAGGAGAGAGGGAGAGGCTAAATGCTAACGCCGTCTGCGCTGTGTTTACGTGACTGAAGGCACGGGTGAAGATCAGACAGGTCCTAAAGAACTCGTCAAAGCTAAGGTAAGAACATATCTCAGTATGTAAAAACGGTGGCCTGTTCCTTTAAGAGTTTGTGTATTGCCACAGTACACCAAACACACGACTTGGAACATTTATTTGCAAGGTGTTATTCTGCCAGTTACCATTCCTGTCCTAACATCTCATGTAATGCGACCATTATATGATGTAGCTGTTCTGTTGTACTGCCTTTGTCACTTGTTAAGACGGCTCTATTGTTAGTTGTCCCACACAGAGAGCACTGATTGTTCCTTGAAGAACATGGAACACACCATAGCAACCGCATATTTACTATAATACAAACAACATCGTGACTGATAGTGTTATTCTCGAGCTGTAGCAATGGTGTGCAGTGCCATTATGGGCAGGTCTTACCCGCATTTTTTTTAATTGTAGCATCCAAAGGAAATCTACTCATACAGAAGCACATTGACTCTGCGCACAGATACCAATGGGACCATCTTGCTGTGAGGCAAAGGGTGACCTTAAAAGAGAGATGGGTATGAGCTTGAGAACCCGCTGCAAAGCCAAATATTCAACACATCATTAATTGATTTGAATTTCTTACATTTTTGCTTCTATCTGATCAAAATGTCCACAGTCACCAGGCACGGTAGCGCAGCGGTTAGCGCCGATGCGTGGAATTGCAGGGGGGGTGGTCATACCTGATATTATTTGAGCAAATTAATTGGTTAAAAAAAATTTAATTTCCGTTTATTTGTTTGAAATAATGTCGTGTGCAGGGAGGGCTTCAACCATAAAGGTTGGGATACACTGTTTTTTTGTACCTGAAGACTGCCCCAAAGTCCCACTGAGATTAGGAATCACATTTCCTTGTCTTGGTCCCAGAGGGGAACCTATTGTACATATTTTTTTAGTGATCGGGGAAACCAGAGTACCCAGAGGAAACCTATGAAGACACGGGGAGAACATGCAAACTCTGCAGAGAAGGTCCAGGTGGGAATCGAACTGGGACCCTCTTGCTGTGAGGCATGAGTGCTAAGAGCTGCACCACCGCCCAGTTCACTGTTTATTCCCAAAAATTGTCATATATTTTTGTTTTTCCCATAAAATCTCATGAAAAATGTCTGACATTAAAAATTCCCAGAATTTCACAGCCTTCATCAGATAAGTTTCCAGCTTGGCTGGTGGATCCCCATGTACTGCACTGCCGTTGCCTAATGGAATTAGATTTAATGGAAGCTTATTTGCAATGGAAGCTTATATGCAAAGCACTTTACAGTGGTGGGGATTATTCTTCGTTCACTCCACACGGTGGTGATGAGCTACGCATGTAGCCACACTGCCACATCCCTCTGACCACCACTTCATTCACACATTCATCCTGACCTGGACATGTTTTTAGTGGCTGGGGAAACCGGAGAACCCGGAGGAAACCTACACATACACAACATGCAAACTCACGTCCTTCTCAGCTGTGGCCGCCTGTCAGCAGCAGTCTGTGAGGGCGGGGGGAGATTAGTCTGTACATGGTGTTGCTGGGGGAAAACCGGAGCGCTAAGAAGAAAGCTACCCAGAAAAAAAGGAATCAAACCTAGGACCCCTGAAACACTATCTTAGCTTTGTACCACCTCTACATCATGATATTGTCCTTCGAGTAGTAGCTCATATATTTCATCAAAATAGTTTTTGTTGCCCTGGTTGGTGAACAGGTTCACAAACTAGGATGTTTTTCCACATAATTACACACATCTACGTAACTTTGACGTTTAACTTCTAATTATACTTTAATAACTACGCATCCATATATTTTGAAGTATATGACCGGTTCAGTTCACTGTTGTTATTATGCAACTTTTTATCATATATACATATACTACAATTTACCAATTTTACAAGGGCCCAAATAATAAAAATACCGGTAATAAAGTATCACAGAACAAAATGTATCTTTTTCATCTACTTTCATCATTCTGTCCACTTACTTATTTAAAAGATGAAATATGTGTGGAAGAGAAGGGATGCTCATTGCATTTCTTACTTGACAAAGTGCTTCACGTAAGAGGCAAGTATGTTTGTCGAGCACAATTCATACACAAAACAATTGCTTCACATCTGCATAAAATTACAAGAAAACAGATAAAATCAGTCCGTAAAACATCAGTATAGAAATGAATTAATTACAGTAAAAAGAAAGAGTGCAGATACAATACTTTGAGTTGTCATACGTGTAAAAATAACTGTTTTCAGCCTGGGTTTGAACATTGGGCGGCACGGTGGCGCAGCGGTTAGCGCTCACGCCTCACAGCAAGAAGGTCTCGGGTTCGATTCCCACCTGGACGGGGCCTTTCTGTGTGGAGTTTGCACGTTCTCCCCGTGTCTGCGTAGGTTTCCTCCGGGTGCTCCGGTTTCCCCTACCACTAAAAACATGTCCAATAGATTCCCCTGAAAAAGAGATTCTTAATCTCAGTGGGACTATCCTGGTAAAATAAAGGTAAATTGTCAGAACAGAGGCCTGGCTCACATCCTCATGAAGACTTTTCCAGATTTTAGCTCCAAGAAGCTGAAACGCAGCCTCACCGTGTTTAGCCCTGACTCTGGGAACCACCAGGAGGTGGTTCCCAGGGCCCGAGACGGTTTATACGGCTGTAACATGTCAGAGATGGACTTTGGTGCTAAACCAGAAAAAGACTTAACAAGCAGAGCTGTTTTAGATTCTCTTCTTTGAGTGACAGGAAGCCAGTGAGGACTGGACTAATATGGTCGTTTCCTGGTTCTTGTCAGGATTTGGGCCTAAATAATTAACCTCTTAACTCCCACCTGAACCGAGAGGATCTTTTTCCTCACGTCATCAGATTTTTTTTCCATCATTTTTTTGTTGGGTATTCAGCTCATTTTTGTAACTTTTTTATCATTTTTTCGTCAATTTTTTATAAATTTTTTGTCGTTTTTTTGTCACATTTTTGTCATTTTTTTATCACATTTTTGTCACATTTTTGTCATTTTTTCATACATTTTTTGTCAATTTCTTGCAACATTTTTGTGACATTTTTGCCACTTTTTCATAAATTTTTCGTCACTTTTTTGTCAATGTTTTCTCACTTTTTTGTCACATTTCCATCATTGTTTTCGTCTCAGTTTTGTTGCTATTTTCACAGCTTTTTTCCAGAAGCTTTTGGACTGGGGTAAAGTCAAACTGGAGAAAATGTGCTTGGTTCAGGTGGGAGTTAAGGGGTTAATCAACAATCACTTAATAATAATAAAGTATCATCATTCTGTCCACACTTATTTATTTAAAGGGTGAAATATGTAAGGCTATCCATATAATATATCTTGATCATTCTCAAACATGAATGTGATATGAAGAGGAAAAGAAGGGATGCTTATTTTCATAGCACCTTTCACAAGTCACCCAAAGCGCTCCACATAAGAGAGCTTGTCTCATGTAGCTTTCTCCATACTTGGTGGTGGCTAGCAGTGTATGTAGTCACACCTGCCCTTGGGGTAAACCGGCAAAAGCGCAACTGCACAATCTCAACCACCACTCACCCAATCTACAGGGTATTATCAGGTACCTGGTACTAACTAGGATCAAGAAGCTGTAGTTTCCGAGATCTGACGAGATTGGGTATGGCTTCTCAACCCTTGATGAGTCAAGGAGCCAACATAGTGTCAGTTGTAAAATAGACTACATATTTTTATGGGACATATCCTAAAGAAAAGTCTGCATATTAGGCGGCTGCATATATGGAAAAAAAAAACACCTAACCCCCAAAAAATTGCTACAAAAGGTTTTTCAATGGTTTTCTGTAGTATCAGGTGTTCTTATTAACAAGTCTACCAAAATCTGACCACTGGAAAGGTCTAATTTTCGAGATGGCGTCCAAGAGGGTGGCGAGATCCTTAAATCTCATTACTCCTTTATTATTCATCCTAGACAAGTCATTTTTGGTGTCTAACCCCATGTTTTGGGTATCTAGGAATCCAATGGACTTGTTCAAATTGTAGTCACATGATCACATAATTGTATAATAGAAATAGGGCATGGATGGGCTCGTTTTAAAGCCCCAACCCTCTTCTTCCCAACGCAATAAAAGGCAAGTCTCTACGACATTTACTCGCGGAGATATTCACTTAAGTCTGCGAGGTGAGCGACCTCGTCGGCCCTGACATAGTGGACCTGGAAGGGTTTTAGCCTCTCTGTTATCTTAGCTTTTTATCAATTAGCATTTGCGTTTGCCGTGACAAACTCGCTAATGTTAAAGGAATAGGCCACCGTTTTTACATAGTGAGATATGTTCTTACCTGAGCTTTGACGAGTTCTTTAGGACCTGTCTGATCTTCCCCCGTGCCTTCAGTCACGTAAACACAGCGCAGACGGCGTTAGCATTTAGCCTCTCCCTCTCTCCTCTATAGCTCCAAAACAGGTCAATATAGAAGCTACCAAGCTCTTCCACGTTTTCCCTATTTAAATATGGTTACGTGAAGTGTTCCACTACAAAGTATAATTTCACAAAATTAAACAATGTGGATTTTCTAAGCGGATAAAAGGGGGAACTATATTGTAAGGCGTAATAATACCAGGAGTGGTTCGAAATCCGCGCAGTAATCTTCACTTTACTGTGCGGATGCCAAACTACTCCTGGTATAATATAGAGGAGAGGGGGAGAGGCTAAATGCTAACGCCGTCTGCGCTGTGTTTACGTGACTGAAGGCACGGGTGAAGACCAGACAGGTCCTAAAGAACTCGTCAAAGCTAAGGTTAGAACATATCTCAGTATGTAAAAACGGTGGCCTATTCCTTTAATATATAGAGTATTTGTCCACCATTTCTACACCAAAAATGACTTGTCTAGGATGAATAATAAAGGAGTGATGGGCATTTTAAGGATCTCGCCACCCTCTTGGACGGCATCTTCAAAATGAGACCTTTCCAGTTGTCAGATTTTGGTAGACTTTTAGTATGTTAATAAGCACACCTGATACTACAGAAAACCATTGGAAAACCTTTTGTAGCAATATTTTTGGGGGTCAAACCATATTTTCAGCCGGCTATATTTAGAGCATTATGACGTAACTCCACAAATTTATTTCGTGCTTATCTACCTTCACTGGGCCAAAGTGTTTTACGAATCCACCCAAGGACACTACACATACTAGCAATTGCCCTTGTGGTTTACAGGGACTAGACAACAGACCGTCAGATAAATGGGGACATTCTTTACAAACTCTGCCTCCACCTCACGGACATAGGATGTGGTCATGTTATTTTAAACCTACGAATGTGTCAAACGTTTAAAATATAGCATGCTCCCTCTCTGTTTGTCACTTCTAGCAACCGATGAGGACCCTGGAGTCGCCACAGACGTCAATGAGGCTTTTACTCCCTCACATCGGCCTTCAGAAGAGCCTAATCCTCCAACACCAGTCATTCCCATCATTCCCGCCCCTTCCTCACCGCCTAAGGTCAAAACCTCCTCTCCAAAACCTGCACCTGAACCAACGTTGCTACAGAAACCTCCCGAGAAGCCAAAACAGCCGCTCGCTAGTAATGTTCCCAAACAGAGTCCAAAAAGATCATTTCAATCAGATTCTGTCACCTCGTCCAAACCAGTGCTCAGAACGACAACGAAACCAACTAAATCTGCAGAAGCTCAACCTCATGCTGCACTCATCAACAGACTGCACGAAACAGGCGCTATTATGGCCAAAAAGACTTCGTTCGTCATACCGAAGAAGACCTCTGCGGCGCCCCCACCCCAACCGAACCAGGCCTCACCCCCTGCACCGCCGCCGAAGCCGTCCCCTGTGCCGGCGGCGCAAGGCGAGACCCGGAACCTGCCCGTGCCCCCCGCGCCCAGTGCCCCTTCCTCTAGACCGTCCCAGCCCAACAACCAAGTCAGGCAAAGCATCCAACGCTCTCTAGTCGGCATCTTGTATAAGAGGTAGGTTGTGTTTTAGTTTTCAACGTAAACAGTACATATGTGTATTTGTATGTGCAATTTTTGTCATATTGTCACAATTGTATTTAGGGTTAGGCATCATGTATTTAAACTTCAACCTAAAAGCTTTCGTTCAGGCTTAATTAAAGGCCCTATACCTGATCTATTGATTACAAACAATGAAAAAGGAAGCCACTAAATTAAAATGTTAGTGGTCAGTGTTGGGAATAATACTTTGATTGTATTTACAGAATTATAAATACTTGTCTTAAAATGTATTTTGTGACAGATTCCGTTACTTTGTCCAATCACAGTATTGTATTTTGAATACTTGGAATACTTTCACATTGACTTACATTATATGTGAGTATAAATACGGCATATAATTACAAAAATGTAGGTTATGCTTGTTGGAACGCCGATTATAAACGTATTTACCATTAGGAATTTAGAAACTCTTGGCAAATGATCACACGTGTGCATTGTTCGTATGAACTGTGGTATAAGATGTTTAAATCATTATTTCATTTTAGGAAGATGAACAAGTCATCATTAAAAGTTATTGATATTAATGCA
This sequence comes from Gobius niger, assembly GCF_951799975.1. NCBI lineage: Eukaryota > Metazoa > Chordata > Actinopteri > Gobiiformes > Gobiidae > Gobius > Gobius niger. The sequence continues at coordinate 4,950,828 of NC_136857.1, read as the reverse complement.
ATATTAAGCCTAAATTTAAAGATTGAGTTCTGTGATGTATTCCTTTGAAAGTAACTGTATTCTAATGAGTATTCTAAATACATGTATTCTAAATACATGTATTTAGTTACTCTGGTTGCAGTCCATATTCATTCCTAACTTTGCTATTTCCAACATATTTGTAGTATCCCAATTCTTCACAGGAACGACATGCACACGTCTGACAACTTGCAGGATCACTTTTTAGGGTGACTTTCACAGAAATGCTAAAAAAAAAAAAAAAAATACTAGCCCACAGATTCATGAAATTGATATAAATGCTTTATAATTAGAATCACAGTGAGTGAGTTTACAATATACTGAAGGGCAAAACACTTTTTGTTCCATTACTAGAAAAAAAAATCTGGTATAGTGTCTTCTAAGTACTAAAAGACAAACAGAAGATGTGTTTTGTAAATAAATCCTGACTGACAACAGCACAAACCTAAAACTTCAAAAACTAAATGTGAGAATATATTAACATATATGTACAATATGTCTGTTTTTTCTCCATTGCAAACAATAATCAATTACCGGGAGACTGACAATTTAATGAGAACAAAGTCCGCTTTGTTGTCAATCTCTTCATACAGGGGAAACCTGGAAAATTAGAATATCGTTCAAAAGTTCATTTCTTTCTGTAATTCAACTTCAAATGTGAAACTAATATATGATATAGACTCATTTCATGTAAAGTGACATATGTCAAGCCTTTCTTTGTTATATTTTTTGATGATTATGGCTTACAGTCAATTTTCAAAATATTCTAGTTTTATGAGATTTTTAATTGAGCCATAATAATCAAAATTATAGCAAATAAAAGCTATACATATCTCACTGTGCATGTATTGAGTCTATCATATATTAGTTTCACAGTTTAAGTTAAATTACAGGAGTGAATGCACTTTTTGGATGGACGGTTTCACCTGTGTGTAGAATACATGCACAGATTTGAAATAACATCTGTCAAACCCTCAGGGTAAACCGTAAATAGAGCAAAATCTACAAATTTGCACGTAATCCACATTCAGGGAGGACCCTGAAGGCAGCACACTCGTGATGTTGTGGAGTTTGCGGGTGAGATGTTTGGAACACATTTCCTCATCAGAGTCGAGAGTCACTGATGATTTTCTCAGTTCCCACAATGAGCCGGAGGCTCTTTCGACAGGATGTAGTGCAGGCATCATGACACACAGTGACGCAGCCGGTCAGGATTGTCTCTACTGTCGTCTCTCAGTAGAAAGTGATAAATAATTCACAAAAACGATGACGCTTGGATTGCAGCGGGTAGAGATATCAGCAATGCAAGAGAGAAGCATAGATTATCTTGGTGGTGAAGACAGCATGTGTTGGCTGAGGAGGCCAATGGTTTTGCTGGCTGTGGATGCAGGGATGTGATGATCAGTGAACAGCAAGAGACCGAGCGGGTTAGGAATCCTGGTGGAATTACTGCTTTTGAGTATCAATAAAGATAAACTTTCCCCCAAAAGGGCCTGGTGAGAAGATGAGCTCTTGAAGGGAGAGGTTGCACTTGCACGAGCTGAATTCCTGACTGAATCCAGGGGGCGCTATCAGACAAGAGTTATGTTAATTGAATATGGATACAGTTTCAACAAGTTACAGATTTGAGGAGCTGTACATTTTCCTGAAACAAGCAACATTGGAGTAGTGAAATGTTACTGACACTAAAATGTGTTTGTCTGTCTGTGCAGAGTGTGCGACACTGAGGGCCTGGACATGTCTGAAAGTGACGTCGGAAAACTTGTCACAAACATTGAGACTGAGATGTTCAATATATTTCGTAACACCGACAGCAAATACATGAACAAGTATCGCACTATAATGTTCAACTTGAAAGATCCAAAAAATAAGGTAAGTACTTTTAACTGTTTAATGTTTAAGTGGCTTGTCTATGTTTTAAGATATTGATACTAGTTTGTTGTTCTGGTCTAGGGCCTGTTATATCGGCTGGTACAAGGAGAGATCAGTCCCTTCAGGTTGGTCAGAATGAGCCAAAAAGATATGCAGGCAATACAGCCGCCAGAACCAAGTCCTAAAGAGGTAACAACCTATATTGCCTCTACAATTTATTCTAGAGAGGTGGGAGTAAGTCACTAAATGCAAGTCCAAGTCAATCGGTCATGCGCTCAAGTCAAGTCAAGTCATAGCTTTTGTCAAGTCAAGTCAAGTCTTGCTTTAGCCGGCAAGTCACCTCAAGTCACAAACGCCAGTGTGTCTACTTTTCAAAATGTGTTTAATCTTGAAAATAACAAGTGCTTTCTCAAGATATAGCGATTTTGAACATTTAGGCTAAAATCAAACTTTTTAAGTATTTGGATTTAAAGTTTAATTAAGATTTAATCATCAAAAAACTATGTATATTTTAAATGCTCCAGTCTATGTACAAAATTACTGGGACAGCATTTTAAGGAAGTTAGTTTCTGGCAGTTTTTCTGTCAGTGGTTCCCCTGTAATGCCCCAGCCCCTGTATACTCGGATTCGCCCCTGCTCAAAGTAGATTCTGCGTAGCCTTCAGTCCCGCTGTCACTGGGCTGTGTGCGGAGTCACTAAATGCTGTAAACTTTGTGTAAACGCCTTAAAACATCGGAAAGCCCCAAGATTCCTGTTGATTAATCAGCTCTTACGCATCGTCGTTCTGGAGGCTCCGTCTGCGCTGTAGGTCCAGTCCATTGTTTCAAATGTTTTCCTTCCGTAAATCTCCACCTCTTCACTGTCTTTAGAAAACTTTTAATGCATCCAAAGAAACACGTGGTATTTCCTCCGGCCTTTAAACGCTGTATTGATTAGACGCTCTGTCTGGAAACCGAACGCGCATGTGGCTAATTACCATAATGTAAACAAAGATGCGCTACTTTTACAAAATTAATCCTAATCTTTTGACAGTCTCACTCAAATAAATAATAACTATAAAGTCACAGCGAGTCACTGAGAGTCATTGGCCTCAAGTCCAAGTTAAGTCTCGAGTCACAAACAGCAAGTTCCAAGTCAAGTCAAGTCTTTTTGCAGCTTTGGTCAAGTCAGTCTCAAGTCCCGAAAATTGCGACTCGAGTCTGACTCGAGTCAAGTCATGTGACTCAAGTCTCCCACCTCTGTATTCTATTGTGTTTAATATGGGCCACAAATGCACAGTTTGTATTAGTTGAAATGACGCCATCACTCTGCCTTCAGATTAAAGTCGCGCCATCTGTGGGAGGGAATTTACTGCAAAAGCCTGAACCAGTGAAGCTCGATTTGCCCAGTTTGATTCAAAAGAGAACTGATAAGGTATGTCTCTTAGTCAGTTAATTTCAAGATATACAAGATGTGTTTTGTGGTGGTTTATGATTATTTACAGTATGCATTATTATTGTTTTCTGTAGAATGTGCCTTTACAGGAACAAAGGAAAACTGTTCCTGCCCCTGGAGGGAGTTCACTCCGAAAGACTGAACCAGTGAAGCTGGATTTGCCTGTGTCAGTTCAGACCAGAACTGATAAGACTAAGGTGGGTCGAGCTACCTAATGTATTTACCAGTTCTTTTAAGTTCTAAATATTTGCAAGCTATACATGGTGAATTTTCATTTTCTTGTAGAATATGCCTTCACTGGAGCAAAAGAAAACCGTTCCTGACCCTATTTTGAAGATGAGGTCCAGCCAAAGAGGCAGCACTGTGCCTGACATCCTCACCTGCATGCTCAAAGACACAACTGCAGAACACAATAAGCACCTTTTTGACGTCAAATGCAAAATCTGCACAGGTGAGTCTGACGTCTCATGGATTTTATTTTGAAGACATACCTTAAATGCTCTAATATAGGCCGGGGCCTTTATTTACTCAAGGGCATCTAGGACCAGGCCTTTATTGGAACCAGGCCACAATTAGAGACAGGCCTTTATTTGTATTTGAGCAAAACGGACGACCAGGAAAATGAAGAAAAACGAGAGTTGTGTCCATTTGCACCTAAAATATTAGGGTCCTTTATTAATTAAAGGACCCTAATATAGGCTTTTATTTTGTCGGGACAACAGGAAGTGTTTCGTTGCTGTTAGCGGAGCTTTGACATCAGTGTCACTGCAGGTTTCTGTTTCGTTTTTACCAAAGGACCGGATTATTTGTTGTTATCTTGTGTAAAAGGCGAGTTTAGACGGAGCGTTTGTGTTTGTGATCGATCATGAGACTGACCCGAGAGAAGACGAGACGCTCGCGCTGATGGGAGGAGTTATTTTGAGGCGTGGGACTGACCTGCACACGGAGCAGCTGGACGTGCTTTGAAGACGCGATGGAGACTTTATTAAAACCCTGGAGGGTCACATAACTCTCCCCCTGTTTCCAAATATCGTCACAGGAGGTTTGAAAAGTGGCTAAATCTGTGTCAAAGTTAAGCTCGGATCAGCTCCTCCGCAGCGTCCCCCTCGGCCCGGGGGCCCGTTTGTTTACTTCCTTCTAGAGTGCGGATCGGGCTGATTTTTTCTGTCCGAGCCCGGCCCTCGTCCGACAGAGCAGTGATCAAATCCGAACCGAGCCCGACAGGCATTAAGATATTTGTGTCCGAGTCCGACCGAGCCCGACACATTTAAAATCACAATATTTCCATAAGCCTAATGACACAGTAGGATACGATATTGTTTGTGTGGAAAAAGTCAGATTTTATCCATCAAAAGGCATTCGGAACGTCAACACAGATGAGCGGAGCACGCACGCACGTACGCGGAGCAACAGTTTTACCTGTGCGGTCACTCCACGTGTTTCGTTGTCACAGCAGTTCACAACTTCATAAACGCATTACTGCGTGCGCACTGCGCAGTGCATAAGCGGGTTTAAATGCCGCATCTTCTATTTATTTATTTATTTAGTTTTTTGACAAATGAACGCTTGCAATGCATGAAATGAAACAGACACATTTAATTTTAGTTTTTTATTATCGTGCTGATGTGTCCGAGTCCGACCCGAGCCCGAAAATAAGTTCTAAATATTTGTCCGACGTCCGACGGGACCCGTCGGGTTCCGACGGGTCCCGTCGGACGTCGGACGGGTTGCAGCACTCTACTTCCTGCACATGAGTTTTCATTTACACGAGTATGGGACAAATTCCTAACATGGGGAATGTTTCTACCGCTATAGTTTCTAATAAAAGCCCCGGCCTGTTTTAGAGACCGGCTTTAATTTGCCTCCGCCAGCCGCAAACCCGGCCTCTGTCAGAGACCCGGCCGCTAATGGAACACAGGCCAGTATTAGAGAATTTACGGTAGTTCATAATGTCTCACCAGTGTACTTCGCTTTGTCTTTAGGTCAAATGCTGCATGATGAAACGGAAGAACCTGCTCAGAAGAAGAAGCGTGTTTCTGAGGACAAGCGCGAGTCTTCATGGAGATCGTCCAAAGGAGATGACTCTCCTCTCCGGGCCCCTCCCGACTCCCCAGAGCTAGATTCGCCTGTGCCACACTTCACAATGGGCTCCCCTGTCCTGACCATTGTAGAGCCTCCTGCGTCACCCACAACCCAGGACTCTCCATCGTCTCCCCCCATGGACACACCAGCCTCTCCTGTTATGGAGTCCCCTGCGTCCCCAACCTCTGACGACACACAGTCTGCACAAACAAAAGCATACACGCCGGTGGTTATTCCAGCTGTCTCCGCTGTAACCATAACAAGACGTGATCCCCGCACCGCTGCAAGTAGATACGCTGCTTTGACCAACAGTTCAGCAGCTCTGACAGAACAAGAGCCACAAAAATCGGACTCGTACTTTCCTAGCTCTGCTTTGCCCACTGCACCACCTGTGTCTCTCCTCCTTGCACCAATGTTACCGAAATCTATCCTGACGAAACCATCGCATTCAGTAGATCCTAGACTTTACGGCTCATCCCCGAGGTAACGTGAGAGATTTATTAAAGGGGGGGGTATTATGCAAAATTGACTTTTTCAAGCTTTACATCATGTTATTATGTCATTCCCTCATTAAAAACATGCCTGAAGTGTTGCCTTGGCACATTCACGTGTTTTTGAGTAATCTGTAAAGACTCTGATGGCGGCCATTTTAGGGATAGGTTTGCCTGAGTCCTCCTAGGAACGCCCCCACCTCCTGGAGACGCCTCCGAGCTTTCGTCACCAGCCGAGTAACCAACCACTGCTCCTCAGCAGAACCCCCTCCCCACTGATGCCACAGACAGTGTGTGGAGGGGGCGTGTCGGAAAGGGTCAGAGGTTCTTAAAGAGACAGAGGCCGATTTCAAGACATTCACTACAGCCATTTTGAGAGAGCAATTTTATACAAGGCAGTTATTCTAATTTACTGCATTTACAGACCAACAGAAGGTTTGGTCATCATTGTAGTGTGTTATAGACTGGTGCTATGTGATTGAAAAAAGCATAATACCCCCTCTGGTGTTTATGTGTATTTTTTTTTTTCTTTTTCAGAAATACCTCTAAAAGTCCTTCTGAGGGTGGAACAGCACAGTTTCTATCAAAGCAGGACATTCTCTGGAAAGGTTTTCTGAACATGCTGACAATAGCAAAGTTTGTCACAAAAGGATATCTGGTTTCTGGTTCTGCTGAACCTCTCAAAGCGGTGTGGTATTATTCTGTCTTTGTAATTCATTGATATTTTTTCCAGTTTGTTGGTAAAATTTCCTTTTTTTCACTATGACAGGATCTTCCTGATACAATACAGATTGGAGGCCGGATTTTGCCAAAAACAGTTTGGGACTATGTTACAAAATTGAAAACTTCAGTTACAAAGGTTAGTTCGATATAAATGCCTGTTCTTTTCTTGCCTTTAAATTATGGAGATTTTGTGAATCAAACATTCTATCCAATGCTTTCAATCAGTGTTAATTTCGTCGACTAAAATATTTAGTCTTAATTTTAGTCAAAGTGATATTTTTGACGACTAAAATTGGACTAAAACTAAATTAAAAGTTTCTCATGAGACGAAAACTATGACTAAAATGTCCAGATATTTTAGTCGACTAAAATAAGACTAAATAAAAATGAAAAAAGGAGAGACTAAAATCATCCAAACTTCTATTGAGCGTCTGAAAGAGCCTCAGATCATTTACAATCACTGCCAAAGGATCAACTCTGAGCTTTGTTCATGTGGAGCAGCTCCATGAAGCAGAGGAACAAGATTAAATATGATTATAATGAATATTATCAATGCAAAGACTAAATTCGTCTTAAATTTAGTCGACTAAATTTACTTGCAATTTTAGTCGACTAAAACTAGACTAAAATTGAAGATATTTTTTTGACTAAAACTAGACCAAAATCGAATTACATTTTCGTCAAAAGACTTAGACTAAAACTAAATTAAAATATGTTGTCAAAATTAACACTGCTTTCAATTACGTTTATTTTTTTCCCATCAGGAGCTGTGTGTCATCCGATTTCAACCTGCAACTGATGAAGAGGAGGTTGCCTATGTTTCGCTGTTCTCTTACTTCAGCAGCAGAGGACGCTTTGGTGTTGTGGCAAATAGCAACCGTTCCATTAAGGACATGTACCTGTTTCCATTGAGCGCCAAAGAAGCAGTACCAGCCGTTCTCCAACCTCTAGAAGGACCAGGTATAATAATAACAAGTATATATATGCAATCTAGAAAACTATAAACTAGTCTAGCTATAACAAGTTTTTTCCCCCCGTTTTTTTTCCAGGCTTTGAAAAGAACCGCCCGAATCTACTTCTGGGTCTTGCAATCATCCAAAAGACCAAACGCCCTGGAAGCTCATTGGCAGAAGTAGAAGAAAAGCGCCCCAAAGTATCTATGTCTACCGACCCATCGTGGATACCAAAACCTCCAAGTCTTTACGGTTCCAATAAATTAGACGACTTGCCCTACGACCCAGAGACTCCCATCACCATTACACCTCCAGGTTCACCTCCGAGATCAAATGTCTCCTCTGCACCTTCTGCTCGACCCACATCCGTCACAACTGCCCCTCAGGCCAAAACCAACAAGGAAAGCCTGCCTGCGAAGAACGAAACAACAAAGTCCAAAAGTAACACACCCCTACAGACAATATTAAAGCAGCTGTTTCCCAGTAAGCCAGAGGAGTCTTGTGTCTCCCCTGATGCAAGTAGCACAACAAAAGCAGCAAGTTCGAAAAAATGTCCTGTGTCAATGATAGATCCCATAGTTCAGCAGTACGGAGGGAAGACCGCAATGGAAGAAATAGAGGAAGACGATAATGATTTGGATCGGCCTTATGATCCGGAGGAGGAGTATGATCCCGCTGGAGGATATGGAGTGGTCGTTCCCAAAAGCAACACAAATATTGAGGATGTCCCTGAATTTTCAGAAAACATTGCTGATGATATTGCTTACGATCCTGAGGACGAAACTATCTTTGAAGATATGCAAAGTGACAATATTTCTAAAAATGTTTCGGATGCAGCTCAAATTTCTAAGTCAGTCCCACCTCCAGTACAAAATCCCTCCCTTGAAACACCTGCTCCAGCTTCTACACCTAACCAAACCGCCGCTCCAGCTTCTGCAACATCAACCATTCCTACTGGGACTGTGGTCGTCTCTGCAGAAACTCTGACTGAACAACAGCGTATGCTTGAGGAACTAAACCGGCAAATTGAAGAGCAAAAACGGCAATTAAAAGAACAAGAAGAGGCTCTACGTCAACAGAGAGAGGCTGTGGGGATGTTCATGGCTCAGTTTTCTGCTTCTGATTCTCTGGTGTCTCCGGCATCAGCAGTTCTGCCTCTGAATAAACTTGTAACTGTGCAAAGTGGTGTAGCAGAAACAGTCAAGGCCAGCACTCCGGAGTGTCTAGTTGCGGAGACTACATTAGAAAAAGATACCCCTGCATTTTCTTTATTAGATGATCAAAGCGAAACGCAAGAAGCTCCCAATGAAAATGAGCAAAATTCCTCTGCTGGGGAGGTAGGGGATTCTGATGTTGCCTATGATCCTGAGGATGAATCTCTTTTTGATGAAATTCAGGCTGGTATGTTGGAAAAAAAAGGGCCCAATTCTCGAGACTCATCTGTGTCTAAAAAAGAGCAAAGTTCTAGCCATAGCAGAAGGCACAAACATTCACCAAAAAGACGAAGTAATCGAGAAAGAGGGCGACATCGAAGTCCACAAAACAGATCTCAGCGACGATCTCCTTCACGCTCCCGGAGGCGAAGAGACCGGGACAGACACCACAGAAGTGAAATAAACAGTTCAAGACACAGATCCAGAGATCGATCTGAGCGACATAGTCGAACACAGCGGGACAATACTTCACTTAGTCGCTCACATCGGCACAGAAGATCTTCTTCATCTCATCGAAATAAACATTCTGTGTCACTTTCACCACACCGAAAACGAGAGCCCTCTCTTGACAGTCAGGCTGATGCCAAGAATAAAACTAGTGATGACGCCCTACAGCCCAAAATCCCTGATGAGAAGTTCATCTCCTCTTCTGATAATATAAAGGATGTCGATACAGATGAGAAGGAATTTCCCACATCCATGGAAGTTCAAGAGCAACTTGGCTGCAACAATTACTTACCGGGTGACCTCAAACGGTTGAAATGGGCCACAGAGCTTTTGATGGATGGCAAACTTGACAGTTTAATACCTTTGAGAGAGCTTGATCCACCTACAAGAGATTCTCCCCAAAGCCCTGACCAAGAGCCACAGATGGACTTAATGGACTTTATCAAGACACAGATTAAAACAGAACCAGAAACAAATAAATGTGAAGAAAATGTTAAAATTCATAATGATTCCAAATCTTTAGTAATTCCTGACATATCTGCCTTAAATGAAAAAAAGCTATTGGGCTTGATGGAAGGATCTGCTGCGGCATATGTTAAGGTAGAACAATCTGAAGAAATATTGCTTTCAGAAAACATTGTGGCTAAAGAACTGAATGATGCAAAGTCTCTTGTGATCGAAGGCCCTCCAACTCAGAACGAATGGATGGGTAAAGATTCAAGTTCAGCTTTTGGGGAGCTTGTAAAAGACCATCAGACAATGATGCGTGGTAGTCCAGGGTTTGACAAACCAGATCATAACAAAACTACACTTGACATTTTTAGAGCAGGACCAAGCATTGGTCACACAGATACAGACAGAAAAGAAAGGACATCATCCCTTGCTAGACACACTTGCAAAACTGAAGCCATTAGCACAATATCTATTGAAGGTAGTACCTCCTTAGGAAAACTCATGCATGGTCAACAGTTTAGAAGACATCAATTCACTGAAGAAACTCACAATGCTGACAGTGAAAATATAAATAGCAGAGAGTTGGAAAATATGGGCTCAAAGTTTGGGGATGGCGGGAGACCTGATCTAGAGAGAAGAAATCCAAATATTGGGCCTGCAACATTTTCTGAAGGTCAAAAATTCAGTGGACCACGATTTGACATGAGAGGTGGTGGAGATTTTAATTCTAGAGGTGGTCTTCAAAGGAGAGATTTTGGATCATTCTCTGGGCCTGATATAAGTGGTTTTGAAGGCCCCAATCAAAGCGGTCAAACATCTGATGGAAGGGAAATTGTTACAGATCAACCACCACCTGAAATGAGACGAGGCGATTCTGAGGACCCTTGGAACAACAGTGGTCCTGGTTTCAGAGGGAGAGGAAGTAGAGGTGTGCCATTTGGAGGTCCTGGGTCACACAGGGAGAAGCATGGGGGCCCACCATTTGGTAGAGAAGAACATAGAGAAATCCTACTGGATGGCCCAGGAGAACACAGGGGAGGGTTTGGAGAGGCAGGTCTTCATAGAGGTAGCCCTATGGATGGCCTGGGACCAAATAGAGGTGGTTTTGGAGGGACAGGTTATGGTAGAGGTGGATCAGTTGATGGCCCAGGATCCCATAGAGAAGGCTTTAGAGGACCTGATTTTGACAGAAGAAACTCCTCCCTCTATCACGGTGGGGAACACGGAGACGGCTCAGTGGATGGCCCTGGACCATGTAGGGGAGGGTTTGGTGGGCCAGGTTTAGGTAGAGGCAGACAGCAGGAAGAACCGGGTTTTGATAGAGAAGGCCCAATGGATGGTCCAGGGCCCCACAGAGGTGGTTTTGGAGGGCCTGGTTTCGGTAGAGGTGGTGCCCGTAGAGATCCAATGGATGGCCCAGGTCCCCATAGAGGTGGATTTGGAGGACAGAGGGATGGCCCTATGGAAGCTCCAGGGCCCCAAAGAGGGGGGTTTGGAGGGGCAGGTTTTGGTAGAGGTGGTGAACATAGAGGTCCAATGGAAGGTCCAGGACCCCATGGAGATGGTTTTGGAGGCGCAGGTTTTGATATAGGTACAGAACATCAAATGGGGGGACACGAAGAGCCAGGTTTTGACAGAGAAGGTCATATGCATGGAGCAGGACCCAGAAGAGGCGGATTTGGAGGGCCAGGATTTGGAAGAGGTGGGGAACATCAGGGCCCTATGGATGGTCTAGGAACTCACAGAGGTGGTTTTAGAGGACCAGGTTTTGGTAGAGGTGGGGAACATGGGGTTCCTATGGATGGCTTGGGACATCATAGCGGGGGACATGAAGATCCAGGTTTTGATGATGTTGACCCAATAAATTGTCCAGGACCTCACAGGGGTGGTTTTGGAGGGCCTGGTTTTGGTAGAAGTGAGGAACATAGAGGTGGTCCAATGAAGAACCCTAGGCATCACGGGGGGCATGAAGAGCCAGACTTTGATACAGGAGGCCCAATGGATGATTCAAGACCACATAGAGGTCGGCGTGGGGAACACAGAGGTGGCCCTATGGCTGGCCCTGGAACCCACAGAGGTGGATTTGAAGGAACAGGCTTTAGTAGAGGTGGAGAACATAGAGGTCCTATCGACTGCCCTGAACATGAAATGGGTGGACATGAAGAGTCAGATTTTGATAGAGGTGGCTCTATGGATGGCCCAGCACCCCTCAGAGGTGGATTTGGCGGGGCAGATTTTGGTAGAGGTGCAGAACATCGAGGTCAAATGGATGGCCGAGGGCCGCGAAGACGGGGGTTTGGAGGGCCAGGTTTCGGTAGAGGTGGGGAGCGTAGAGGTGGATTTAGAAGGCCCAGTTTTGGTAGAGGGGAAGAAGATGATGAACCGAATTTTGATACGCAAGGCCCTATGCATGGTCAAGAACCCCAAAGAGGTGGCTTTAGAGGACCTAGATTTGGGAGAGGTCGGGGCCATAGATCTGGTTCTATGGAAGGTTCAGGACCACATGGAGGAGAGTTTGGAGAGCCAGAGTTCGAAAGAAGTGGTGAAAGCAGAGGTGCTCTTACAGAGGAACATCCACATAGAGGATTTGGAGGTCCAGATTTTGATAGAGCTGGTCCTATGGATGGCCCAGGACCTCACAGAGGTGGGTTTGGAGGGTCAGGTTTTGGTAGAGGTGGTGAACATAGAGGTGGACCAATCGATGGTCCAGGGCCACATAGAGAAAGCGTTAGGGGACCAGATTTTGATAGAGGTTGGGAACAACATGGAGATGGTCCTCACCGGGATGGACCTGGGAGGGATGGTTTTGGGAGAGGACATAGAGGTGCTCCTATGGATGGCCCGGGGCCCCGCAGAGGAGGATTTAGAGGGCGAGGTTTCAGTAGAGGTGGGCATATGGATGGCTCAAGACCAAATAGAGGGCCTGCTTTTGATCGAGATGGTGAAAACTGGGGTGGCCCTATGGAGTGTTCAGGACCTCTTAGAGGGAAGCACGAAGGGCCAGGTTTTGATGGAGAGGACAGTGGGAGACGATGGGGTCCAGATTTCAGAGGAAGAAATGAATCTTGGACACCAGGGTTTAGGGGAGAAGGTGAACAGAGTGATTTTCCAATGGAAGATCCTGGTGGGGGGCCAAACTTTAGAGGTCCAGGACCTAATCCCAGAGACGCATTTAGAGATAGTCCAAGGGTTGATGATAATGTTCAAGAGAATAATAGACAAGGCACAGGAAGAAATGATCCAGGAGCGTGGGACACAGGACCCCAGCCACATCTCAGAGGTCCATCAAGAGACAGCCAAAGACATGGGAGACCATGTCCAGAAGGTCCAGACTTTAGACCCAAAGGTGGTGAATTTTGTGGTCCAGGTCCCAGACATCGGGGACCTGGTGAGTGTGGAGACCCCGATAGAGAGTTAGGTCAAACCGACAGACCGTCAAGAGGTCCCAGGAGTGACTCTAGGGGTCCAAAGCCTGATCATCAAAGACTTGGAGGATTGAGACCTGATGATGGGCCTGATAGACGACACCATACACGGGACAGGAGGTCACATGAAAGAGAGAGAAGCCGTGGTCGAGACATGAGAGATGATCAAGGCAGACCCCCTCGTAGAAGGGGAAGTTTGAGCAGGGAACGTCCCACCCAAACAAGGGATCATGAGTCAGGGCCAACGTTTGATTTACCAAAAATGGCCACTAGGGATCATAAAACGGACGTTCACAGTCCCCACAGAACAGAGCCACAAATAAAGAGCCCGGCATCAGGCGAAAGTACGTCTGGACAGTCTACCCCTTCCTCTACAGGACCTAAACAAGAAGCAGAAGAACAGAAACAGCAAGCGGTGCCCCGGAGCCTCAAACCTGCTTTACTTCCCACTCCCCCTGAAGGCCCCATGCGTTCTCCATTTCCTTCACGAGGCCGGGGCAGAGGAGGACCGAGGAGATAGAAAAATCAATCTTGTAAATGGAGAAACTCTAAAACAATGTTTCTGGTCATTAAAACTAAAAAGACATTCATTTCTAACAAGCAAATATCACAGACATTTGGCATAGTTGACTTTGATTATGTTGTAAAGTTTGTTTTTGTCTCTTTATTCATTCATATTGAACTAGTTTTGTACAGTATAGTTTGTTTGCCATGTCAGTACAGAAAGGCTGCTGTAAAATGATAGCTTGTTATGTCCTTTTTTGTTTGTTTTTTTTAAATAAAGTGAATAAAATGAGAAGAGGTTTATTTTCTTTCTTTTTTTAAGTTGCTTCTGTATTGTAAACTTATGGTCATAGCTGCTCTTTAGTGTGACTAAATGTAAAACCAGACAAACAACTAATGTAAAACAGTCCAGTTAGGGCTGAAAGGTATGGGCGAGCTTGAAAAATACTACAGCGTCTGCATGACACTATGTTGTCATTTCTTGAATGCCCTGCAGGGGTCCAACCAAGATTTAGGATAGAACATACTTTTTTTCTGTGCGCATCAATAACCTGCACAATGATATTTTCACACATAGCTCACTGTATTACATCCTGGTCACTCACTGGAGAAATAAATACAGTAGAAAACCAATGAAAAGTTTGGTATCACTTTATATTAAGGTGTGCTCGTTAAGTATTAAAGCTGGGGTACCTGATTTTTTTGGTGTTGTGGAATATATTTATTTTTGCCACCTCAGAGTATGTTGTAAACTCAGCAAAACACAGACAGTTTTATTGAGCAATGGATGATAGAAGTTTAATCCAAAATAGTGGAATTTATCCTGGGGGTGGCCGCCCCTGCTTCACTTGGTCACAACTCCATAGTGTATATGGGTGTGAAATGTGCATATAATTACATTCTTTGAACAATTTGAATATACAGGAGGGATTGTTAGAGCTAGAAACAAGTTTGGGCCAAAACAAAAATTGTCCCTGTTTGAACAGGACAAATCAGGTACCCCAGCTTTAATAAGGTATTAATAAGCATTAGCAATCTGCTTAAGGTTAGGGTTAGAATTAGGGCAGGCCATGACCCTAATTAACAGATAGTATATATAGCACGCGCACACACACACACACACACACACACACACACACACACACACACACACACACACACACACACACACACGTATACTGGCAAAAAAATGAATCCAGTGTAATAAACATGCCGAGCTTAAGGCACAAGTCTTGGCGCTTTGAACATCGTGAAAAAAGGCCCTATAGGGCTTCACAATTAAAACCAAAATTCTATTGTTGTAGTAGGTTTTTCAATTACATTGCAATATATTTAATTCGATACCCCCCTGTCTCAATCAATCACACACATTTTTAATATGTTTGTAGATGCTATGACCCCAGGGACAGGATGTTTCATTGTTTGCAGAAACTTTTTTATTGCCTTTGCAAAAAGAAATAATAAATACATACATTTCAGTTGAATTAAAATGAACGTTGCAGCCTTCCTCCACATCACGGTCCTTTAGTATATTGTAAACTAGCATCTAAAAATAAAGCATTTTTATAAATTGTATGAACTCACGGACGGTTTCTCTGTGACAGTGACCCTGGAAAGTGACCCTGCAAGTTGTGAAATGTGCAATTTAAATGTGTGTGAAATAGACTCGTCCCTGTGAAGAATTGGGATGATACTAATGTGTGTGGGAAAGTTGAGAATGAGTTTGGACGACAACTAACCCGTTTCATTTAGTGGCTTCATTTGTCATTGTTTGTATTAAAATGTAAGTTAACATTTAAGATGTTTAAGATAATTAATTTATATTTATGCTTATTTATGCTTATAAATGCATTAGATGGAGTCTATTGTGTTGACTAAACCTGGACTGAAATACAATAAATAGCATTAATTTCTATATGTCTATTCTTTATATTTGTGAAAAACTTAAACCTGACTCGTAACTTTGCTGGACGTCAGCTGCTGCTTTGCTCTGACTAAAGGTGCAAAAGACATTTCTCTCTTCCAAATGATTTACTTTTTAAAGCTTGTGATTGTGTTGTCAGAGCTGCTAAGCATTCTGGGAAAAGGGTACAGTCCACAATAATAGACCAATGGGAGTAAATGTAAAATAGTGGAATTATTGTTTGCATAAAAGCATTTGAACACTGCAGTGTGTTAGATGACGACTCATGGAGATGTATAATATTCAGTGTTGGGGGGAAAACTTTGAAATTGTATTTAGTTTCTGAATACTTAGCATCATGTGACACGTGCATTTGGAAAGTAACTAAATTCTCTCGGAACACATCACCATTGTTGGTCCTTTTTTATTTCAAATGTAATAATTCTGCACAATTCTAACCTAACAACTAACATTTTATTGTGAGACAGAGCTGGTTTTAAGCATAAATAAAGGTGTGGGGTGCAATTTAATCCTCTGCTAAATACACATAGAAGGTTTCACAGCACTGACCACCTCCGATCTGTGGTTCTTCACCCTGTGTATGCTTCAATATGCGGCCCCCTATGAAAAAAGTTAGCTCTATTGCAATTATCATTCGGAGCATGTTTATTTATGTTTTATTACAGTTTAGTTGCTCTTTTGGTGAAGCTACATGGAATGTTCCGCAGTGTGGGTTTAAACGCCGATCGCCATGGCGCTCGCTCCATCAGAAACCGTGGTGATGAAATCTGTTCTGGAACGCGACATCACAGAGTATAGAATGAATGCAATTACACTACACTTCTCACTTCTCCACTGAGCCCGAACAGATAGAGACACGCATTCACTTTCTCGTCAAAGAAATATCTCCGTACTCGATCGCTCATGGATCATCGGTCAAACCCTCGCCTTTTCCAGCCTTTCAGCGGCAGGAAACATCTTCTGAACAACTGTGATGTTTATGTAAGTCGGTGTTACTTATATTTAGGGGGGACAGAGTCACAACTGCTGGTTCTAGTTGCGATCCCTTACCTTAACAAGTACAAATCTGAGTTTATGTAGATACTGACCACGACTGTAAGGAATAATAAGTACTAAGACGGTCAAATATCAGTGCATTTTAACAATATACAATGTTTAGTAGATGTACGAAGTGTCCCCTTTGAAACTCAGTCAGTTTGTCACTGTTGGAAAGTGTTTCTATTTCAAGATGTTGTCTCAGTATTATAAAACACGTCTGTCTCTCTTTCAACAGCGCAGAGAGCAGGAGCAGAGGAACTCGCAGGTGCAGGAGCAGCAGAGGTGTCACCAAGAGGCTGTGAGCCAAAGAGCAGACCGGTTCCTGTCAGCCCAAAGAGCTCGCTCTGATGCTGTCAGAACCAGGCTGGGACTTCCCCTCAGTCCCCCTGACCGCCGTGCTGTGCCCCATCCTCCGGTTCTCTGCACCAGCCCGCGGTACTCGGAAAGATATAGCCGGACGGACAAGAGGGTCGACTGGAGCGATGGGTCCAGCCTCAGCTCCGGCATTTCTGTCACTCCTCTGTCCAGTCTGAGTTCGGTAAACTCTAGCGTCCAGCCTGCTCTTCCGGCACTGCACGAAAGCCCGTGGAGCTCAGACAAATTCAAACAGAGGTGCAAGAAGACCGACTGCAGTGACACGTCCAGCTTTAGCTCCAGCTCCTCCGTCACTCCTCTGTCCAGCCTGAGTTCGGTCAACTGGAGCGGCTTGCCGGCTCTTCCGGGCCTGCGTGGAAGCCCAAGGTGCCCGGACAAATTCAAACAGAGGAATAAGATGGATGACTGCAGTGACACGTCCATCTTTAGCTCCAGCTCCTCCGTCACTCCTCTGTCCAGCCTGAGTTCGGTCAACTCCAGTGTCTTGCCTCCTCTTCCGGGCCTGCGTGGAAGCCCCGGGTGCTCAGACAAATTCAAACAGAAGAGCAAGAAGACCGACTGCAGTGACACGTCCAGCTTTAGCTCCAGCTCCTCCGTCACTCCTCGCTCCAGCCTGAGTTCGGTCAACTGGAGCGGCTTGCCAGCTCTTCCGGGCCTGCGTGGAAGCCCCGGGTGCTCGGATGAATTCAAACAGAGGAACAAAAAGGCCGACTGCAGTTGTGTGTCCAACTTTAGCTCCAGCGCCTCCGTCACTCCTCGCTCCAGCCTGAGTTCAGTGGACACACACACTCCAGACGAGCTGAGGTCTGTATATCCCATCACACCAGAGCCTCCTTTCCCTCTGTGTAAGAGTCCCCGATTCTCTGCCAAATCCGCCCAAAAGAACCAGAGCGGATTCAGTATTTGCTCCAGCATCTCCATCACTCCTCTGTCCAGCCTGACCTCGGTGGACACACACACTCCCGACGAGCTCAGGTCCGTTTATCCGGTCACTCCTTCTCCGGTGCCGACCCCTCCTCCGGTGCCTCCGACGCCAAAAAAGTCTCGCCTGCCTGTGCTCCGGAAAAGACTGCAATCACAATCAAGCCGGATTAGTGCTTCAAAAGATGATCCACGGTGCCCTCGCTCCCAGGAGCCATGGGTTAAACTCGAGATCGTAGGGAGAGCTCTGCAGCCTGGTCAAGGAGGTATGTTTTGTGATATCACGTTATAAAAACAGTAATAATGTCTTACACTTCTCACTTTTCAAGATACTCAAAGTGCTTCACATTGTATTTTTCATTCACTCTGAAGCGATTGAGTAAAAGGCACTAATGTTTTTGTCAGGATTGCAGTTAAAGACCTGTTTTATACCTGGGCCATCAGGGCAGCAATTTAGATCTACTGACACATCAATAATAAGTGTGTTTGATTGTATTTTCAGATTTGCTGGAGGAATGCAAGGCGGAAAGAGTGTCCAAAATCACAGTCCGAGCTCCAGCTGTGGTTCCGGCACCTCCAGCAGTGACGCCAAGAAAAAAATACTCCAGCAAAACTGCCCACAAAGCAAAGGAGAGGAGACTTTGCCCAGGACTGTGCAGTGGTCTATAGTCACTGTCGTTTGGCGGAGGAAGATCCTGGGGGGAAGGCACTTCAAGGATCTCAGCCGCGGAGCAGGGACAGACGGCCTGCAGGAGGAGATTAGGCGAGGGGCAGGGACAGGAACAGTAGAAGCCCACTCCGTATAGAGGTCTCGGTTCGATCATGGTCCCAGGACAGGAGGGGCCCACCCTGGACGGACAATGGTGTCCAGTGGTGGCTCCCGGACAGAAAGGGCCCACCTCAAATGGAGGTAAATTTCTGGCAGTTGCTCAGGGACAGAAGCAGCCTGCCCTGGACGGAGACGCTGTCCGGCGGTGACTCGGGGACTGGTCCAGGAGAACACCCTGGATGGATGGGGGTGTTTGGCGGTGGCCATGGGGTAGGAGCAGGTTCAGAGTCCTCTGGCATTTGAGATTCGGGATGAAAGGCAGGGGTAGAAAACTTGGCTCTTATCTGATGTTTACTGCTGTCTATGAGCCCCACGTTTTCTCCCCCACTGCTGGCAGCTAATTGCTCATGGGCAAAGTTTTGTGCCTGTTGCAGCGCAGCCACAGGGGACAAACCACAGATCCAGAATAACGAAGAGTGGGCTGACCGCTGGGGCCGATCTTGCTGGGTTCATTCTGTCAGGTTTAAATGAAATGACCCAAAATGTAGAAATTCAGAAAATCTGAAACTCAACCGGCTGGATGAACAGGAGCAGAACGAACATGAACATACAGACAATGAACTAACAAAGACAATGGACTATGACAATCGCTTCCCTGGGGGAGCACTTGCTTATTTTCTATTAATAAAAATTGTGCTTCCATTGAATTACTGATGTGGTTATTTATTTGAAACAATAGCATTCATGTATTATTCATTAGAATTTTTATCATCAATTTTAATTTAGTGCCTGGCAGGGGCGGATCTAGTGGGGTGGCACGGGGTGGCAGCTGCCCTAGTAAAGGTCTTGCCCCCACAGCTGCCCCCCCATTGTCATGTGAAGTCTCACATCTGGTCTAGAAGCTACTTGTTTGACAGGACAAAGAATTAGAACAACTTTAGACCTAAATAAGGTGCCAGGCGCAACTCCTGTGGCTCCAAAGATGCTGATTGTTTTTATTTTATTTTTTTATATACAAAAGTTTCAATTTTACCTGAGTTAGACCCCCTACTTATATTATGTACAGTGTATGTATGGGGGGCTCAGCCTGCATCTAAACTGAAAAAGTGCTTTGCGATCAAGCTAAACATTTGCTATAAACATGCAACATTGTAAAATGTGTTGCCACCCCAGAAATTATCCCTGACCCTGCTTGCCACCCCGTGATTTTTTTTTCTAGATCCGCCCCTGGTGCCTGGTTATCTTTTTTGATACACCCAGGTTAGGAAATAAGTGTTACAAGTGCGGAGGCTGCAGTTAAATAATTTATGACGGGTCTTAACTAACCTCTTAGCCCCTGCTTTAACCAAGTGCATTTTCTCCAGTTCTGCTTTAAATCTAAAATGTTACAGTCTATAGACCAGAGTAACGCCTCATTTGAAAGCCAAGTCCTATAAAACTATTCCAAAAGGATAGCTTTCCCCTTTTTTCACATTTTTTTTGTGCGTTTTTATCACACATTTTTTCACTTATTTGCCACATTTTGCATTTAGATTTCCCTAAACTGGAGAACACGTGCTCGCTTCAGGTGGGGGTTCACATATGGGTTCCTACTCACCTTTGAGCATCGCACAACCCTGAAAATTGTTACTCTCTTGTAATCCTTTCGATGCTTTTTGAAGTTGCTCAAACCAACTAACCTAAATGATAAACAATATTGAAAACGCACATAAAAATAAATAAATAAGTAATGACCGAAAGGACAAGATCGCGAATACAAGCGGCCGAAATGAGTTTCCTTCGCAGGGTGTCTGGGCGCACCCTCCGAGATCGGGTGAGGAGCTCAGTTACCCGGGAGGAGCTCGGAGTAGAGTCGCTGCTCCTTCACGTCGAAAGGAGCAGCTGAGGTGGCTCGGGCATCTGTTCCGGATACCTCCTGGTCGCCTCCCGCGGGAGGTGTTCCAGGCATGTCCTAGTGGGACAAGGCCTCGTGGAAGACCCAGGACACGCTGGTGGGACTATGTCTCCGAGCTGGCCTGGTGTCGCCTCGGGGTCAGAACAGCTGGAGGAGGTGTGTGTGGATCGGGAAGTTTGGGCATCTCTGCTCAGACTGCTGCCCCGGAAAAAGCGGAAGAAAATGGATGGATGGAAATAAGTAATTTTTTTATTATTTTTTTATTGAAAAGCATATGAATATACAGAGTACAGAGTATGCCAGGGGGTAACAGAATTGTACAATACAGTTATTCAGTTACAAATATATTGTATTTTGAGCAAATACTTCCAAAATCTTAATATATGAGAGAGTATCACTAACAAAATGTGTAAAGTTGGGTTTCTGCTTAGAATATTTACACTTGTGAAAATAAAATTTGGACAAAAGTATCAGTAAATTAACAACAAAATAGACGTCTTCATTCTTTTGTTTTCTGAAGAAACAAAAAATAACGTTTTCCCAGTTCAATGTAAAGTCCTTGTGTAGACGTCCAATTATAAAACTACATAAGTCCTTCCAGAACTTCTTGGGGTAAGAACATGTCCAAAAAAAAATGTTGTATTGTCTCTGGATGATCTCCACAAAAAGAGCAGTTCCTTTTGAATTTAGTCATAAAAAGAATTAACTGGATAATATTTATGGATGATTTTGTACGAAACCTCTTTCACTTTATTTGTCATCAGAAATTTGTGGGGAATAAATAAGTAAACATCGGCCCAAAATAAATAAGAAACTGTAAAAGAGACGTCAAAATCACGCCGCGTTCTGATTGGCTCGCGGGCCCGTCACTCACGGTGTCCTTGCCGTTCACTTCCGGTTAGTCTGTGAAGTGGTAAACTCTTGTTTGTTTATGCTCCTGCAGGCCTGATTCAGCCTTGAAACCCAGGTATCCACAATTGCGTGATATTTAGACGTGCATTCTTCGCAATAGATGGACGCTGCTCAAAACCCGTCCAATACGACGAGTTTGTGTAGCGTGTCGACAGAATGCTAATGCTAGCTTGTCAGGCTAGCTAACAAACAAGGAGTAGCTTAACAACTGTAAGCCATTATTCCCACATATTCGCGTGGTGTTCTGTGGTGATTTTATTTATTTATAGATTCCTTAGCTGTCCGTGGTTGGGTGCAGGTGCTGTGTTGGTTGGTCCCTGTGATGATGATGCTGCTCTGGGGACAGGCCGATGGGGCAAACGTGACTTCTTCAGAGTGACACTTTCCTTGTGTGCTCAAAAAAAAAAAATCAACAAAAAATGAACAGCGAGGAGGAGTTTTACGACGCAGAGACAGGTGAGCTGCGGATGATTACTGTGTCTTATGTGGTTGTACTTTTCTTATACCACTTCTTTTGCACTTTTGTATAGGTTCAGTACTTTGCTTTTTGCATGTATGTTTTTCCTCAGTGTAACAATACAAAGAGGAGGTGCATATAAGGGCTCAGTCTATGGAACAGTTTAGATCAGGGACTTTTTTTTTGCCTGCTGATCTACTTTTATGTAACCAAAACATCAGGGAGCGACTTATGTCAATGTCAATGTCAATTTTATTTATAAAGCACATTTAAAAACAGCCCTAGTCGACCAAAGTGCTGCACAAGAACAGTAACAATATGTACAATAGACACAATAAAAGTTAAACACAGGTAATATATAAAGGCACAAACTGAGTCTGGTCTAGAACCGAAGGCCAAAGCAAAAAGATGAGTTTTTAATTTGGTTTTAAACTCCTCTACAGACTGAGCTGAGCGCACATGTAGAGGAAGGATGTTCCAAAGTTTAGGGGCCACTGAGAAGGCTCGGTCACCTCTGGACACACGCTGGGATTTAGGAGCAGACAAAAGGACTTATGTTTCTAGGATGATCATGAAAATGCTATGATTATGATGTAATTATGGCACCCAAGAGTTCACACAAGAACAGTAATAACTAAGATGATATTTTAACATAAAGAGAGAAAAAACGTATTTAAAGCCGCACCGCGTAGACTTTTACCCAATAAATAAAATAGAAATACAAGTATTTATTTCATGACAGATATTTTCATCATTGAAAAATACCTCATAAATGTACAAACAAGCATGAGTTTTCGCTGTGAGCGACTCAGACATGACTGTAACTTTACTGGGAGTGGGTCTCCAGCTCGTCTCCATGGCGATGTCGACTAAAGTCAGCAGAATATAAGATTTGAACAGGTTAGGTCCTCATCCAAATCCATCCTTTCATTACACACCGCAGTAATAGACTTTTCTGTGTAGAGCTGGTCATTAGGAGCATGTTTTGTTAGGGCTGCTCGATTATTGAAAAAATAATAATCACGATTATTTTTGTCATAATTGAAATCACGATTATTCAAACGATTATTAAAAATCCAGCAAAAAAATGACAAAAATCCAGCAAAAAAGTGACAAAAATCCAGCAAAAAAAAGACAAAAATCCAGCAAAAAATGACAAAAATCCAGCAAAAAAATGACAAAAATCCAGCAAAAAATGACAAAAATCCAGCAAAAAATGACAAAAATCCAGCAAAAAATGACAAAAATCCAGCAAAAAATGACAAAAATCCAGCAAAAAATGACAAAAATCCATCAAAAAAGTGACAAAAATCCAGCAAAAAAGTGACAAAAATCCAGCAAAAAAATGACAAAAATCCAGCAAAAAAGTGACAAAAATCCAGCAAAAAAATGACAAAAATCCAGCAAAAAAGTGACAAAAATCCAGCAAAAAAGTGACAAAAATCCAGCAAAAAGTGACAAAAATCCAGCAAAAAAAAGACAAAAATCCATAAAAGAAATTACAAAAATCCAGCAAAAAAAGACAAAAATCCAGCAAAAAAATGACAAAAATCCATCAAAAAAGTGACAAAAATCCATCAAAGAAATTACAAAAATCCAGCAAAAAAATGACAAAAATCCATCAAAGAAATTACAAAAATCCAGCAAAAATATTACAAAAATCCCAAAATTAAAAAAAAAAAACATTTGAAAAAAAAAATAATAATAATAAAAAAAAAAAATTATAATCGATTTTTTGCGATTATGCTAATTTTGTAATCGTTTACTGTTGTAATCAAAATCGTAATCGAATTTCGATTAATTGCACAGCCCTATGTTTTGTATTGATGTCAACACCATAGTCCAAATGTTACGCAGTGTCCCTTTAATGTTATGTGTTATTTAATGTTTTGTGTTATTTAATGTCAAAATGTTTAAAAACATACAGAAAATACCTCTAAAATTTGACTTCTGAAGCGTGTGTGGAAATGTAGAAAACCATTGGCTTCCAAGGAAGGGATGGAGAGCTACTGGCTGGAGATCCCTGGTTTTGATAAACAACTTAAGAGCTCCAAAACTAAATACACAAAATATCTACAAATTTAATATTGTAGGAAAGTATAGATCACTTGGATGAAAAGAAAAAGAATTACATTACCTTTTCTTGTGTCATTTCCAATTCTTGAAGTTTATGTTTTGTGTGCTGTGTTACTATCATTGGTATCACAGTAACTGTATTATGTGCCATCTTTGGTCACAGTGTTATTACTGTTTATGGGATTAGGCATAAAAAGGTTAGGTGTCATTAAGCACTTAAAATACGTTTATTCTTATTGTTTCATATACCAGATCACTGAAAATATGTATTCTAATCTTCATAATGACTGAAGAAATAAACTACTACTACTACTACTACTACTACTACTACTACTACTAATTGTTCACTTAAAGAAATGCCACTATGATAAGAATTAGAAATGAGTCTAAGCTGCACGGCCTTTTCTGGTTTGTGCTTCCTTTCAGCTTTCCTTTTAACCCTTTTTTTTGCATGTCTTCAAATAATAAAACAATAAAACATATTATTTTGAAGTCGGTGTATAGTAAACAGCTGCCCATGTTTTTCCTCTCTAACCCCGGCTCTCTGCCCCTCAGGGCTGGAGTCGGATGATTCTTGTGAGCAAAGTTACAAAGATGCCCTGGTGTCGAAAAGTGCCTCTCAGGAGAACGGAGTGTGGCAGCGCAGGTAAGAGGCGCATCCTCTCCGGGGCTTTGTTTCTTGGCACAAATAATCCAGAGAGACTTAAAGGGACTGAACTGAGTGAGGTGAAATAAATTGTTTATTGGGTGAACCTTTTTAGAGAGACAGAAACATCAGCGATGTAAGAATTGGTTTATTTTGGGAAAATGTCTCCACATGGGGCCAAGACTCTGGTGGTCGTAAAGAGGAGGAGAGGCTGAAGAGGCTTTGTTTTGCTGCTCAGGTGAAGGGCGTAGTGGCACGCACAGGAGAGAGTGTGTTTGAGTGACATAAGAGAGGCAGCAGGCTGTGAATAGTTGAAAGTAGATAAACGCAGTATTTCCTGTTTAATTTATGCTTTACCTTCATGCTTAACTGCATGATTCTTTATTTGCTTTTTGTTTTCTTTCAGGAAAACGTTACCTGCAGAAATGATTTCTAGAAATGACTTCAGTGTGTGGAGTATCCTGAAGAAATGCATTGGCATGGTTAGTCCTATGATACTACTCAAAGGACAGCAAATATTTCCCAGAGAAGCTCTTTGAGTGTTCATCGTTTTCTTGTTTTCTTCTATTTTAAACTCATTTCGTTCGTGATTTGTCTTTCAGTCAGTTTCTTTCTAAACCTGTCATGTATTGTTCACGCTTTTGCAGGAGCTGACCAAGATTGCGATGCCAGTGGTATTTAATGAACCGCTGAGCTTCCTCCAGAGAATCTCGGAGTATATGGAACACACTCATCTCATCCATGAAGCCTGCTGCTTGTCTGACTCCATCGAGCGCATGCAGGTACGTCGTCATAACTCAGAAACTAAGATTAGGAAACGTGTTCAGTGGAATCAACTATTGAAAGCACATTTTCCTCGTGTTATTCCGGCACCACATTTGTGTGTTTTAAGTCCATGCATCCTGCTGACTGTGTTTGTTTCACTTTTTCAGTGCTAGAACTGCAATGGCAATAAACATGTCTCCTTTAACGGCTTCTGGTTTAGATTTTTGAACCAGTTTTCTCTTTGCTGGCAGGTTGTAGCTGCGTTTGCAGTGTCAGCTGTAGCATCTCAGTGGGAACGAACTGGAAAGCCATTTAACCCTTTACTCGGAGAAACATTTGAACTCATAAGGTACGGATAACAGAGCTTGTTTTTTAATGTAGTACAGTATAACATCAATCCCTTTGCTCCTACATTTCATTTGATTATTTAATTGTTCTATAATCACATTTAGTTAAACATGCCTTGTCCCACATGTTTTTTACAATATGTTTGTATGTTATTGAATTGTTAGGGAAGACGAAGGCTACCGGTTGATCTCGGAGCAGGTGAGCCACCACCCGCCCGTCAGTGCCTTTCACGCCGAGTCTCTGAAGCACGACTTTGTGTTTCACGGCTCCATTTGCCCAAAACTCAAGTTCTGGGGCAAAAGCATCGAAGCAGAGCCCAAAGGCACCATGACTCTAGAGCTGCTGAAGTAAGATTTCTGTTAATAGTTGTGGCAACAGTCATGGCTTCTCAGTTCAGACTTTACTAATGTATATTTTTTCTTATTTTAGACATAAAGAGGCTTACACATGGACAAACCCACTGTGCTGTGTACATAACGTCATAATAGGGAAGCTGTGGATCGAGCAATATGGGACTGTGGAGATTCTCAACCATAGGTATCATTCTACTATTATTTTTAAAGTGTATTTGTGAACTTGATTTAGCATTACTTACATATAATTGAATGATTTATCACATTAAAATCACAGTTTAAGGCGAGACACTGCAGGTGAATAGGGGAAAACAAATAAATGTAGAGATGTCAATTTGAAACTTTTGCTGAACATCACAGATATAAATATGAGAAAAAAATCTATTGCACTTTTTCTGTCATTTTATGTTTATGTGAGCATTAAAATGGCCAAAATTGCCTATATTTTGGGCAATGAAATCAAAATAATGAATTGAGCCAGATTAAATGGTTTTATTTTATTGACATATTAGAAACTAAGATTTTTTCAGAGGGGATTTTGGATATTTTGTTTAGTTTTTCAATAAACTAATCATCAGTGAAAAAATCTGTAAAAACTCAAATTCCGCCCGTGTTTTTGTTGTTTCAAAGTTGAATAAATCAGGCTAGGAATTAGATATTAAAAAATCCATCTGAAAAAAACTTCAAAATATTGTGAGGTCTCAGCCTGTAAAGTTTGGAGTCTGTGGGAGCTTCTATAAGGGCTCAGGCTCTGCCCGAGTGCGGCTTCTCTCATTCAGAGAAAACCAGCCCTGAAGTTTTGTAGCGAGTGCGCATGCTCGGCCCGTTCTCCGACTCTTCTGCTCCAGCGTCTCGTAGGAGGAAAAACACCATATTTGGGTGAAAGCGTCATCACGGGGCCCCTTAGCAGGACACGTGGATGTAAAATCTGTCAATATTTATGAATGAAAACCCGCGGGAAAGACGGCCTTTCTACGCGGAGCAGCAGCTACTTCCGGGTCGCCCCCACCTCGCAGACAAAACATCATAAAATAAACATCATACGGGTGAGTTTTATTATTTTTATACTGACATGAAAACTAAGATGTAAAGGGAGGAAAATAGATAAAAATCTCCACTTCGACCACTGCGTGAAAAATCAATTCTTTCACCTGCCGTGTCTCGCCTTAAATTAAAATATATATGACCGGTTGAGTTTTCTCTCCAGATTGCAAGTTTAACCTTTTTGTGAATGTTTAGACTCGTGGTTCATAATCTAAGCCTTATCTTCTGTTTCACTGTTGTCAGCACTGGCGATAAGTGTATTTTAAACTTCAAACCCTGCGGCATGTTTGGAAAAGAACTGCACAAAGTAGAGGGCTACATTCAAGACAAAAGGTTCCGATTCGTACATTGTTTTCTCGTGTTTGCGTCTGTATTGTTTGTACTAATTCGCCATGTTTTTGTTTGTTTGTTAAATTAGCAAAAAGAAGCTACGAGTGATTTATGGGAAGTGGACGGAGTGCATGTACAGTGTCGACCCAAAAGTTTATGAAACGCACAAAAAGTCAGAGAAGAAGACGGGAGGTGAATCCAAAAAGACAAAACAGGTTAGTTTTCGATTCATCTGATAAACCTCGACTTGTCAGCTGTTTAAATAATCCGTGACAAATTTTATTGATCAATGTTTTCTTATTTAGATATGGCACTGTAATTTGTTATTGATTGTTAATATACAACTTGCTATTGACTTAAAGGTTTCTTATTATTTATTCTCTCTACCCAGAGTCCCTCTTTCTGCAAAATGTTTAACCTGAATCTGAAAAAAATATCAACCCCTATTTTCAACACTTTATCATGTCATTTTTAGTCTAAGATGGAAATGTGTTGCGACTTAAAGGGACTATACAGAGTTTAAATATGTTAAAACTATGTATTTTCCTCCCCCTACATGTTCCAGCCATGTCCTTATTGGTAGAATGTCACTCAAAAAGTTGTAGAAGTTACTTTGGGTCTGAATTGCCGTCATGCACGAACTTAAAGAGGGGGTATTATGCTTTTTCCAATCACATAGCACCAGTCTATATCACACTACAATGATGACCAAACCTTCTGTTGGTCTGTAAATGCAGTAAATTAGAATAACTGCCTTGTATAAAACTGCTCTCTCAAAATGGCTGTAGTGAATGTCTTGAAATAGGCCTCTGTCTCTTTAAGAACCTCTGAGCCTTTCCGACACGCCCCCTCCACACGCTGTCTGTGGCATCAGTGGGGAGGGGGTTCTGCTGAGGAGCAGTGGTTGGTTACTCGGCTGGTGACGAAAGCTCGGAGGCGTCTCCAGGAGGTGGGGGCGTTCCTAGGAGGACTCAGGCAAACCTATCCCTAAAATGGCCGCCATCAGAGTTTTTACAGATGACTCAAAAATACGTGAATGTGCCAAGGCAACACTTCAGGCATGTTTTTAATGAGGGAATGACATAATAACATGATGGAAAGCTTGAAAAAGTCCATTTTGCATAATACCCCCCCTTTAAGTCTATCTGCTTTACTTGTCTTTAAACGTTTGTGTCTTAAATGATATCTTTTCCTTTCACAATAACATGCAGTGGCTTTGCAGAAGGTAAGGTGACACTGTGTGTGGTCCTATCTATAGTGTGCTGCTGCTGCTGCTGTCGTCTGAGTTATGTTAAAGTGTATGTTACTCAGTCATTGCCAGTATCTTTCCCTATGGCCTTGCAATGAAGTGTGGCTTTACAAACGTGTTGAAGTCGTGGCAGGTGTAAAGCTGTTGTAGTGTATTGTTTATCTGTATTGGCCTGTGCTCATAGGGGGAAACTGTTCAAATCTTTTTTCTTCCTTCGTGTTTAGGAAAATAGCTGTGAAGAGGACGAGTCCGACGATGTTCCAGAAATCCAGGAGACGGTCACTATGGTACCAGGAAGTGCCTTATTGTGGAGGATAACGCCCCGACCGCCGCACTCTGCACAGGTCACTGTCAGATCTGCTACAGAAATAACAACTTTTTATCACTGACTGTGCTGCTGGTATTTAATATGTACAGCAGGACCTCTGTTATAGGGATGGGCGGATCGATACCAAAGTATTGATATATCGATACCAAACGGCTACTTTTTAAGTATAGATATTGGGCAAAAAGTATTGATACTAATTTGCATATTGTGAAAAAAGAAGGCTGGGGAGCAATTGTCAACCCAAAAAGATGATTTGTTTCTTTGTTCTGAGCCAAAACAGTCACAACAGCAAAGGATTGAACTGAGCCAGGCATATCATTCTGGCTTAGGTTCTGTTTGTCATTTAAGTATTAATTTAAAAATGTTGTTTATGTATTTAATTTCACATTAGTATTGTTTAATTAACCAGTTAAAATAATATAATTTTAATTGACCAGTTAATTATATAAAATAACCAGTTTTAGAAATGTATATTGATTGAAATACATTCACCCATATGAAATGACCAGTATCGGTATCCACAAAAATGACTCCAAAAGTATCGGTATCGTATCGATTCCAACATATGTGGTATTGTTCATCCCTACTCTGTTACACTGCCTGACTAAAAATAACTCGCCACAACAAAAAGGTCACATGCTCTAATATTTAGTCGGACCATATTTAGCTTTGATTACGCCACACATTCACTGTGGCATTGTTTCAATAAGCTTCAAGCTGCAATGTCAAAGGATCCAGTGTGTGAAAGTTACTTCTGATGCTCCTTTAACCACTCTTTCTCAATGTGAACAACATGAATCAGGGAAGAAGAAATCCACTGTAGGAAAAACCTGGTGAATCAGGATGTTCAGCTCATTCTTTGGGCTCATAGTGTTGCTGAACCTAGACCTGACCAACTGCAGCGACTCCAGATCAGAACAGTTAAACCCAGGTTTTTTTTGTCAGGCAGTGTGGAAAAATACACACTTTTAAACATTAACCCCTTAACTCCCACCTGAACCGAGCACATTTTCTCCAGTTTGGCTTTACCCGAGTCCAAAAGCTTCTGGGAAAAAGGTGTGAAAATAGCGACAGAACTGAGACGAAAACAATGATGAAGATGTGACAAAAAAGTGAGAAAACATTGACAATAAAGTGACGAAAAATGTATGAAAAAGTGGCAAAAATGTCACAAGAAATTGACAAAAAAATGATGAATAAATGACCAAAATTTGACAAAAAAAAAAGATAAAAAATGACCCAAAAAATGACAAAAATATGACAAAAAAATTACAAAAAATTAATAAAAAATGGACAAAAAAATTGACGAAAAAATGTGACAAAAAAGTTACAAAAATGAGTTGAATACTGAACAAAAAAATCTGAAAAAAAATCTGATGACGTGAGGAAAAAGATCCTCTCGGTTCAGGCGGGAGTTAAGAGGTTTAAGGGACTATACGAAGTTTAAAAATGTTAAAATGATGTATTTTCCTCCCCCTACATGTTCCAGTAATGTCCTAATGTGTAGAATGAGCTCAGACCTGTTCACCACAACTGCCTCTAAAATCCTGCACTGTCACTAAAAAAGTTGTTACTTCAGGTCCGAAATGTCATGCACGAGCTTAATATAGAAGCTGCAGTTACGTGTAAGACCTGGGGTGGCAGTAGTGAGTATAAAAATGAACAACTTGCATCCAGTCCCTTTAAGCGTTTACTTTATTCCACATTGTTCTGTGTCAAAGCAGAAACAGTTCAAAGGGCTGTCCTGTGTTATAGTAGATGAAGCACAGGCTTATCTTAATCCATGTATCTCATCGTTAGCCTGACTAAACACATACTAAAAGTGTTTTTCTCTTCCAGCATTCAGTGTGAAGCAGGCACATTAATATCCCTCAGTTTCTAAAATATTTCCCCCTTGTGTAGATGTATAGTTTCACCAACTTTGCCATGACACTGAACGAGCTGGAGCCGGGCGCCGAGCGACTGCTGGCACCGACAGACTGCAGATTCAGGCCGGACATACGGGCCATGGAGAGCGGAGACATAGGTGACACAATGCTCACTGTTACATCTGTCTTTTTCCTCTTTATCTCTGCTTTGGTTGTTCAATCTCATGAAATTACAATACCTCACGATGTGATTAACAGACACGGCGAGCTCTGAGAAAGAGAGACTGGAGGAGAAACAGAGAGTGTCTCGTAAAGAGCGCTCCAGAGGAGACGAGGAGTGGTCCACCAGGTGAGTCTGCATATGCCTCATATTGAAATAAAGTCCACATGTTACACGCCACTAATATTGGAACTCTGAGCAAAGTAGAACAAATAAAAAATAAATGTATTGTTTTACAATTCAGGATTTACTGCTCAGGTTATTCCACCTGTTTTAATGTCACTTAACCCCTTAACTCCACCTGAACCGAGCACATTTTCTCCAGTTTGGCTTTACCCCAATCCAAAAGCTTCTGGAAAAAAGCTGTGAAAATAGCGACAGAACTGAGATGAAAACAACGATGAAGATGTGACAAAAAAGTGAGAAAACTTTGACAAAAAAATGACAAAAAAATGTGACAAAACATGTGACAAAAAATTGATTAAAAAAAGACAAAAAATGTGACAAAAAATGACAAAAAATGCGACAAAAAAAATAAATGTGAAAAAAATGACAAAAAATGTGACAAAAAAATGACAAAAATTGATTAAAAAAAGACAAAAAATGTGACAAAAAATTGATTAAAAAATGTGACAAAAAATGTGACAAACAATGACAAAAAATGTGACAAAAAATGATTAAAAAAAAGACAAAAAATGTGACAAAAAAAATAAATTTGACAAAAAATGTGACAAAAAATGACAAAAAATGTGACACAAAAATGACAAAAAAATGATAAAAAAAAAAAAAAAAAAAAGTTACAATAATGAGTTGAATACCCCCCCCCCAAAAAAAAAGATGGAAAAAAATCTGATGACGTGAGGAAAAAGATCCATTTAGATGAGTTTTGTAGGTCTTAGCTTTCAAATGAGGCCTTACATTACTGGCCTACATGATTTGGGTAAAGCTAAACTGGAGAAAATGCCCTCGGTTCAGGCGGGAGTTAAAGAGCTTAAACAAAAGTGCATATATGTCAAGCAAGACTTTACTTTACGAACATCACATCACATCATCTTAACTGTTGAATGAATTTTAAAAAGCTGCATTTTTTCAACCTTTTGTTTAGCCTTTCTTTGTTGCCCAGTAAAATATATTCCCAAAACGAGCTCTTTTGGTCACTTTTCTAGTTCAAAAGTGGTTGAACACTGGTTGAAAACATTGATCCATCAATGTTATTTTATGGCAAGACAAGTTCATCTGTAGAACCAACAAAAACTATTGTTTCTGTACTGTAGGCCTTTTGTGAAGCACTTTGGTCAACAGCAGTTGTTTTAAATGTGCTATATAAATAAATTTGATTTGATTTGATTTGAAAAACAAGGCCACGTAAAATGACACAAAGACGACAAATAGTCCCAACATTAGCGAAGGGAACTGAGCAGCTTTGTTGCGTCTTTGTAGGTGGTTCCAGTTCGGCACAAACCCTCACACTGAAGCGGAGGACTGGCTGTACACCGGCGGGTACTTCGACAGGGGCTACAGTGACTGCCCCAACATTTACTGACCTGGGATCTCTGTCACCAGTACTGTGTTTGTGTTGAATCATGCTCTTAAAGGTCCGATATTATGCTTTACTCAGGCTGTGAACACTCTCTCACAGACACCTTCACCTCTAAAACACTGTGCACTCATTGACGATGGGTAAAAGCTCGTGTAAAAACTACCTGCACTCTTCATTTGACGAACAGGGAAGTGAAACTGTTCAGTAAAGCTAAAAAATTATAGCTATCTCCTACTATTTCATGCAATTTGAGCGTTTAAATTCTTAAAACGAGGCCACTGATGCCGTGTGGACTTAAACAACCATGTTCTGCCTGTGTTTGGGCCAAAACATGTATCCTGGGGTCTCCCTCTGGGGCCAGGACTTCCTTGAAAAAGAGATTAATCTACTTCCCTGGTTAAAAAAGGTTGAGTCAGGCAATTGTGGAAGCAATTTGAGAGCTGAAATAGTTGAAAATCCTCATATCAGACTTTATTCAGGCTTTTACAACTGTTCTGTGGGCCTTAAACATAGATATTTCATAGTATGACTTAAATTAACACATGTTTCAAGAAAATATGCCTGTTTGATGATGTTATACAATGCAGTTATACTTAAAGCCAGCGGAGGGCGCACTTCCTCTGTTTGTACATCAGCGTTTTGAGTACAGAGAGATGCAAGAAGGAAACAGAACGCCACTCCAGGTATGATGAGCAGTGTTAATTTCGTCGACTAAAATATTTAGTCTTAATTTTAGTCAAAGTGATATTTTTGACGACTAAAATTGGACTAAAACTAAATTAAAACTTTCTCATGAGACTAAAACTATGATTAAAATGTCCAGATATTTTAGTCGACTAAAATAAGACTGACTAAAAATGAAAAGGAGAGACTAAAATCATCCAAACTTCTATTGACCGTCTGAAAGAGCCTCAGATCATTTAAAGCAGCACTAAGTAACGTGTTTACCTTAGTAAATCCTTCCCGTAGTCCCTGTGGGGGTAATACAAGTGTTTATGGGATGATTGGAGGGTCTTTCATCTCCCCCTGGTGTCTCTGACCAGAAAACCGTGCTTGCAACTTGACTGCCACCGGACCGGAGAAAGCAATACACACTAATGAAAGGTTAGTGCTAGATCGTCTGCTCCGGAGGGACAGTCTGCTGTGAAAACGTGAGATGATATGACACAAATTAAGGTTAGGGCCAGGGAAATGGTTAACCTCTTAACTCCCGCCTGAACCGAGAGGATCTTTTTCCTCACGTCATCAGATTTTTTTTCCAACATTTTTTGTTGGGTATTCAACTCATTTTTGTCATTTTTTTGTCACATTTTGTCACATTTTTGTCATTTATTCGTCCATTTTTTCGTCACATTTTTGTCACATTTTTGTCATTTTTTCGTCAATTTTGAATCCATTTTTTGTCACATTTTTGTCATTTTTTTGTCGTTTTTTTTAATCCATTTTTGTCCTTTTTTTGTGACATTTTTGACATTTTTTCATCAATTTTGTAGTCATTTTTTTGTCATTTATTTATCAATTTTTTGTGACATTTTTGTGACATTTTTGCCACTTTTTCATCAATTTTTCGTCACTTTTTTGTCACATTTCCATCATTGTTTTCGTCTGTTTTGTTGCTATTTTCACAGCTTTTTTCCAGAAGCTTTTGGATTGGGGTAAAGCCAAACTGGAGAAACTGTGCTCGGTTCAGGTGGGAGTTAAGGGGTTAACTTTAAGGATTAGGATTAGGATTATTTGTATTTTTAGACAAACAAACTCATAGATCTATACAAAATCACAGTAGACCGTCCCTCCGGAGCATACGATCTAGCACTAACCCTAATGAAATCACGAAGAAGAAGCTAACAGGCTAACGGGCAAAGCTAACGTCACTTTAAACAGTATTTACAGCAAAGTTTGAGTGAAAAAAAATATTTCCGTTGTATAATTGGATGCACAGTAACCCTCTCTCCCTTCGCCTTTCCTGTCGGCGTAGTATTTACTCTCCAAGACAATTAATAAGTAAAAAAATCGTAACTTTCTACTACACCTGCAGTTGCGCTTATGGCCTCTAGGGGGAAGAGTTACTTAGTACTGCTTTAAATTCACTGCCAACTGAACAGGTCTGTGCTTTATTCATGTGGAAGCAGCTCCATGAAGTCGAGGAACAAGATTAAATATGATTATAATGAATATTATGAATGCAAAGTCGACTAAGTTGGTCTTAAATTTAGTCGACTAAATTGACATGCAATTTTAGTCGACTAAAACTAGACTAAAATTGAAAAATATGTTGTCGAAATTAACACTGATGATGAGGGTGTTACACTGTTCAGTAAATTTTGCATGATATAGGACCTTTAAAACGATTCCGAAACTATGGAGCCATTAACGTGTGTGGCGTTTGGTCACGTACGGAAGATGAACATTGTTTTAGTTTAACTTAAAAATAATTGAACCATCTTACTGTGCTGTACTTACTATGTTAAATATAGTATACGCAACTACAACGGGGTTATAAAGCCTTAAAATGTGACTTACAATAACTACTAAAGACTAAACTTCTTAAGAATAGATGTACTGTACCTCACTCGTAATATCAGGGCTTATTTAAACACACAGTTTTTATAACCAGTTTAAATGTATAGTTAAATGACCGTAGTTGTGGATTTTTCATGAAAGCTGCTTAAACGTGTGTGCGTTTGCTGGCGTCGTGAGCAGGTCTTTGGTGCATCGTCTGCTGAGGCGTCTATGGAGCTCGATGGTCCTGCTCACCTAAAAAAAAAACACTCCGGAAGAACGTTTTCCCTTCATCTTTCCCACTGACTTCATGAAAAAATTCTATTAACAGTTTTAAGAGTTTTGGAGAATGTTAAAGTCTAAAAGCGACTGTATGTGGTAACGGCGGATCAGAACACATTTAATTTATATGAAAGAATCATTAGAAAACACAGTGTTATACTTTACTTCTTTACTATTGCTAAATCTTTGTATTGTAAAGTTTAAAGGGATATTTTTGACACGGGGCCTCATTTCCTAGTTATCCAGAGTGTTGCTGATTTCTGGAGATATTTGTTTTCGTAATTCATGTAGTTCTTATATTTGAAGAGTTGCGTGGCGCTAGGCTAGTGCGAGGCTAGTGCATGTCTATGGTATCAGCTAGCCTGCATTAAAAACAGTCTGACCTCACAGTGCACCTGAGGCAAATCACTTATAACACCAGACTAACCATATAAATGTCTGTGTCGACTTGGTGTAGGTACGATGTTGTTGTCGAAACCGCACAGGTCACGGTGGCAGAGTGGTTAGCCTCCCTGCCCTTCAGTAAAGTTAAAGTGAGGAGAAGAAGAAGAGTCAAAAGCACTTCTTAGTTTGCAAAATGAGGAGAGCAGGAACAGAATTTTCAGTAGTCAACAGTCAAGCTCCTCCCCCTTCTTTCCTGATTGGACCAGACACAGGAAGGCTCGTCTCATTGGTCAAAATGGTATCCCGTGGATTCTGGTTAGTACCCGCCAGTGTTAATTTCGTCGACTAAAATATTTAGTCTTAATTTTAGTCAAAGTGATATTTTTGACGACTGAAATTGGACTAAAACTAAATTAAAAGTTTCTCATGAGGCTAAAACTATGACTAAAATGTCCAGATATTTTAGTCGACTAAAATAAGACTAAATAAAAATGAAAAGGAGAGACTAAAATCATCCAAACTTCTATTGACCGTCTGAAAGAGCCTCAGATCATTTAAATTCTCTGCCAAAGGATCAGCTCTGAGCTTTGTTCATGTGGAGCAGCTCCATGAAGCAGAGGAGCTGATTAAATATGATTATAATGAATATTATCAATGCGAAGTCGACTAGATTAGTCTTAATTTTAGTCGACTAAATTGACATGCAATTTTAGTCGACTAAAACTAGACTAAAATTGAAAAGTTTTTTTTTGACTAAATCTCGACTAAAATTAAATTACATTTTAGTCAAAAGACTAAAACTAAAATAAAATATGTTATCAAAATTAACACTGTTACCTGCAAGGATAGTTAGATTATGGTCCATAGAATAATTTTTGGATTAAAGCTGACCTTGCATCACATGAATGATCGCATTTTGAGGGACTATTTTCTAGCAGATCACTCCGCCGCTGCGTAGCTGATAGTAGTTCTCGACCCCCATTATAACAGTTTATTAGGATCATGACCCCGCCTGGTTCAGACCATAGGAAAAACAGGGGCATTAACCTACAGTAAGTCTTAAAAAACAAAGAAAAAACCATGGCTAAAGTAAAATGTATCTAATTTAGAACAAATAATAGCACCCTGGTAAAATAGCATGTGTGCTACAATACCTTAATAATAATAATAGTAAAATATATGCGGAGAAAGCAATACACACTAATGGAATCACAAAGAAGAAGCTAACATGCTAACGGGCAAAGCTAACTGCGGGCTAACGTCACTTTAAACAGTATTTACAGCCAAGTTTGAGTGAAAAAAAATATTTCCATTGTATAATTAGATGCACAGTAACCCTCTCTCCCTTCGCCTTTCCTGTCAGCGTAGTATTTACTCTCCAAGACAATTAATAAGTTAAAAAATCGTAACTTGCTACTACACCTGCAGTTGCGCTTGTGGCCCTCTAGGGGGAAGAGTTACTTAGTACTGCTTTAAATGCAAAATGGTTAAAATTATTCTATCGACAGACATTTATATGGTTAGTCTGGCGTTATAAGTGATTTGCCTCAGGTGCACTGTGGGGTCAGACTGTTTTTAATGCTAGCTGATACCATAGACATGCACTAGCCTCGCACTAGCCTAGCGCCACGAAACTCTTCAAATATAAGAACTGCATGAATTATAAAAAAAAATATCTCCAGAAATCAGCAACACTCTGGATAAGTAGGAAATGAGGCCCTATGTCAAAAATCCTGAAATATCCCTTTAATTTAAATATTCCAATTAAAGCAACATATTTTCTTGAGTTGCCACATCTTCCATTTTGATATTATTTTGTTGGTGACGGTCTATGGAAAAAATGAATGGAAAGTTGGCTGTCAGAAGGGTGTTTTGGGGTCTGTGCGGTCACTGCTGTGGTCCATATAACAGGTTCATGGTTACGACAGGTAAAGTTAAGCCATAAATGTCACTGCACTGTGAACAAAACTGTAGCAGATTTTCAGGCAAAGGGACAAAGTGTGACTGAACGGATGTGAGCCGACAGTCGGGCTGCGTGATTGATTCAATAATCACAATAACTGCTGTATTTGGGTTATAACGGCGGCCTGTTCCTTTAAAAAATAGTCTTGAAGAGGATCAGGCCACCGTTTTTACACACTGAGATATGTTCTTACCTGAGCTTCGACGAGTTGATGTGTACCTGTCTGGTCTTTACGTGTGCTCACAGTCGCGCAAAAAGATCAGAGATGATGTTAGCATTTAGCCTCTCCCACATCCCAATGGACCAAAACGGGGGTGAAGTATGTATTTTCCTCCCCCTACATCAGGGGTAGGCAAGTTTTGTTAACAGAGGCCAATTTTATTCATTGTAAAAAGACCGAGGGCCGAAGCCGCTAATTTTAGGCTAAACTAAAGCACTACACTGGAAAAATGACCGTCTTAAATGAGATAAATGGCTTAAAATTGCTCGAATAAAGGTTCTTTATGTTGAATTTGAGTCTGTTTGGACTAATCTAAGATAAAGATACAAATGCTAATGCTAATGCCAATGGAACAAGCATAAAACCCACTTTGAAATCAGACAAATGAACTTTTAATATAATCTGAGTTAAGAGAATCATGACTTGTTCCATTGGCGATGAGATGTTTTATCTGATCTAAGACCAGACCAAATCTACTCAAACTTTAGATTGAATCTCTTAATTCAAGTTGGTTTCTGTCATTTCTTCCTTTAAAATTATTATTATTTTTCCAGTGCTCTTTCTACAAATGCCAGAGTTGTGCGTAAGGCAAGGCAAGTTTATTTGTATGGCACATTTCATGTACATGACAACTCAATGTGCCTCACAGTAAAGCCAAACATAGTAAAAAAAAATAGAATAAAAAGCATTAAAAACAAAATAAAAGCACTAAAAACACAGTGAAAATCAAGAAAACAAATCATTAGTTACAATTTCATTAAAAAAACAAAACAAAAAATATGACCTAATTGGGTGCATTGACAGTATTTCTCCCATTTAACCTTAAAAATGTACCTTCTGAATTGGCTTGTTGCACAATGTGGCTACGCTAGTTCCTCTGAGCTGAAGCTGTGGGCGCTAGTACTTCCTGTTCGTATTAATTTCCATTAAGATTAGCTTAGACTCGTTCGAATCATCGTATTTCCTACAGATTCTGTGGTGGTCAGTGAGTTTCTGGTAGATGATCACTTACTGCAGGTGAACGAGTTGCTGTACAGTGTAAATATTTCCGTAGAGGAGACGTCTGTGTTTATAAGGATCAGTGAGTTTGTCTTGAAGCTAAAGGCTAACATTCCTTTCATGCATTATTCAATTTGAAATAGTGCCGTTTATTCAATTCTTTTATAGCATGTTAGCCTTTAGCTTCAAGACAAACTATCAATCCTTTATGATCACAGGCGTCTCCTCTGAACTCGCTACATCAAGGTTTGAACATACAGTAAATGATCATCGACCAGGAACTCACTGCCCACCACGTAATCTTTAGAAAATATGATTATTATTCCAGGAAAAGAATAAAGACAGGAAGTACTGGCGCTCACAACTTCAGGTCAGAGGAGCTAGCATAGCCATGCCGTGCAACAAGCCAATTGTGTCATAATGTTTCTCAAAATCATCTTAAGGGCCAGAGGTTCTGTGCTCGAGGGCCGGATTTGGCCCCCGGGCCTGACGTTGCCCTACATGTTCCAGCCATGTCCTGAGGTGTAGAATGAGTCCAGACCTGTTCACCACAACCACCTCTAAAATCCTGCACTGTCGCTCAAAAAGGTGTTACTTCGGTCCGAAATGTGCCGTCACGCACGAGCTTATACAGAAGCTGCAGTTACACGTATGACCTGAGGTGGCAGTAGTGAGTATATCATGGCCAACTTGTATCCAGCCCCTTTGAAGAGACTAGATACAAGTTGGTCATTTTATACTCGCTACTGCCACCTCAGGTCTTATGTAGGGGAAGAAAAATACTTAGTTTTAACATTTTTAAACTCCGTATAGTCCCTTTAATAGCACCTTGGGAGGACTTCAACGTCAGTAATATCTTCACTCCTAAAGAATTCTGAAGATATTACTGCGCGGACCAAGGTGTTATTAGGCCTTCCAATATACCCCTTTTTATCCGATAAGAAAATCGACATATCAAATTTTGTGTAACTATACTTGGATCGTGTAACTAGTCACGTAACCGCATTTAAAGGGACTATACGGAGTTTAGAAATGTTAAAATTATGTATTTTCCTCCCCCTACATGTTCCAGCCATGTCCAAATGTGTAGAACTCAGACCTGTTCACCACAACTGCCTCTAAAATCCTAGGGTCCGAATTGATGCACAAGCTTAATATAGAAGCTGCAGTTACACGCATGACCTGAGGTGGCAGCAGTGAGCATAAAATGGCGAACTTGCATCTCGCCCCTTTTAAACAGGGAAACCTTGAAAGAGCTTGGCCGCTTCCAACGTCACCCCCATTTGGATCCAGGGGCGGACTGGCCATATGTCCTGTATTCTGGAAGAGCACAGAAGGGCCACTGGCTCTAGGGCCACCGGTCTGGCCTCTCAGTTTACCTTACCCTTACCCCCGGGCGTGACCGAGCTTTACCCAAATCTAAAAGCTCTTAACTCCCGCCTGAACCAAGAGGATCTTTATCCTCACTTCATCAGATTTTTTTTCCATCATTTTTTTGTTGGGTATTCGACTCATTTTTTTGTGACATTTTTTTTTTTTTTTTTTGTCATTTTTTTGTCATTTTTGTGACATTTTTGCCACTTTTTCATAAATTTTTCGTCACTTTTTTGTCAAACTTTTCTCACTTTTCATTTCCATCATTGTTTTCGTCTCAGTTTTGTCGCTATTTTCACACCTTTTTTCCAGAAGCTTTTGGACTGGGGTAAAGCCAAACTGGAGAAAATGTGCTCG
Source organism: Gobius niger (assembly GCF_951799975.1). NCBI lineage: Eukaryota > Metazoa > Chordata > Actinopteri > Gobiiformes > Gobiidae > Gobius > Gobius niger. The sequence continues at coordinate 4,910,077 of NC_136857.1, read as the reverse complement.
GTTCAGGCGGGGGTTAAGGGGTTAAAAGAAAAGCATCCAAAAGCAAAAATGCGCTGGAAAAGCAACAAAAAAGTGACAAACAAGTGACAAAAATGTGACGAAAACAATAAGAAAGTGACTAAAACAGGCCAAAAAGCCACAAAAAAAGTAATGAAAAAGCAACAAAAACATGACAAAAATGCAGCGACAACGTGACAAAAAGTTACCATCACTTTTCTAGATTTCAGCTTTCAAATGAGGCGTTACAGTGTTGCTCTCCAGTCGAGAAGCCTTTAGATTTGGGTAAAGCCGAACTGGAGAAAATGCTCGGGGTTAAGGCGGGGGGTCAGAGGTTAACATGTATTTGTGGAAGTGTCACATTTACGCTAATTTGGGCCAGGCTGAACCAGAGTCCAGGGCTGGTTTTCAGTCCCAGTCCGCCCCTGATTGGATCCATAGGAATATGCTGGGAGAGGCTAAATGCTAACAACATTTTTGGTCTTTTTGCGTGACCGTGAGCACACGTAAAGACCAGACAGGCACACATCAACTCGTCTAAGAGCACATCTCAGTGTGTAAAAACGGTGCCCTGTTCCTTTAAGACGCATCATGTGTAAAACGTGCTCACTCTGTAGTTTAGAAACAGGATTGTATCAGTTTAGCAGCTCATAATTCCAGTCTTCTCTTTCGTTAATGCTTCTCATCCGTCATCTTGATTTAAAAACAGAAATCGCGGCGCCTCGTAAGATCTTTAGACTGAAAGTTACTTCAATACTTCATAATTTAGCTCGAGGCAAAACAAACACAAGCAGTTTTTTTTTTAAAGATTTTGCTGATATACACTTGATGGCGACCGCTCGGTTTGCCCTTTCCAGCTCACTCCATTTTTTATCAATAATTTGGATTCGTGGACAGATCATGTGTGCCTGAAATGTTGCCTTCCTTTTAATTGTTGTGAACAAAATATCGGATGAACAGAAACAAGGACATTTTCTACACTAGACGAACCAACACTAAGGTCTTCCCGTGAGGAGGATGGTGTCAGTGGCCCAAAAAAATGCTTCTGGAGAACTGCACACGCTCGTTGGGTCTTTGCTTTCTGTTGATGAAACTGCACCGCAGAATAACCCGTATCACTGTAGATTTTATCCACAGGTGCCGATATTAGGGGTGCCAAGGCTATGCACAAACCGTTTATGCTTCTGTTCAGAGCACTTTGTGACAAGCGTGGAGCCACTCAATGCTGCTGGTTATAAAAGGTTATCTGTACAGCATCCGTTAAAAATGTTTACATCTATATTGTTACCGACACACACCTCTGTAGACAAGCAGACATATTTAATAAATAAATTATGAACTATTACAACTTTATGCGCGTGTGTGGTTTTTCCTTTAACGGATGTTCAGTCATTTTGCATAATGAGGATGAATTTGTTGAGAAGCGTATTCTGACCGACTTTATTTATAAAGCACTTTAAGAACGAAGAAAGAAACACACAGAAGCAGATACAAATATTTACAGTAAAAATGTAAGGAAGAAAGTACAACAACAGCAACATCAATTTGTGTTAAACGCCAGAGAAAAAAGGTGCGTTTTTAGGAGAGATTTGAATGCAGGGAGAGACTGGGCCTGTCTGATATCTGATGGTTCCACAGCCGCGGGACGACAACAGAGGAGGCCCCATCTCCCCGAAGTTTGAGCTTGGTTTTTGGGACAACCAGTTGCAGCTGATCCGCTTGTTGGAGAATTTGGGATGAATCAATTCTGTCTGTATCCATCCTATCCATCCTCTCCTTCCCCTCTTCCTCTCTTCCTCTCCTTCCCCTCTTCCGCTCCTTCCCCTCTTCCTCTCCTCCCCCTCTCCCTCTCTTCCTCTCCTTCCCCTCTCCCTCTCCTTCCTCTCCTTCCCCTCTTCCTCTCTTCCCCTCTTCCTCTCCTTCCCCTCTTCCTCTTCTTCCTCTCCTTCCCCTCTTCCTCTCCTTCCCCTCTTCCTCTCCTTCCCCTCTTCCTCTCCTTCCCCTCTTCCTCTTCTTCCTCTCCTTCCCCTCTTCCTCTCCTTCCCCTCTTCCTCTCCTTCCCCTCTTCCTCTTCTTCCTCTCCTTCCCCTCTTCCTCTCCTTCCTCTCCTTCCCCTCTTCCTCTCCTTCCCCTCTTCCTCTCCTTCCCCTCTTCCTCTTCTTCCTCTCCTTCCCCTCTTCCTCTCCTTCCTCTCCTTCCCCTCTTCCTCTCTTCCCCTCTTCCTCTCCTTCCCCTGTCCCCCTCTTCCCCTCTTCCTCTCCTTCCCCTCTCCTCCTTCCCTCTCTTCCCCTCTTCCTCTCCTTCCCCTCTTCCACTCTTCCCCTCTCCCTCTCTTCCCCTCTTCCTCTCCTTCCCCTCTTCCTCTCTCTTCCCCTCTTCCTCTCCTTCCCCTCTCCCTCTCTTCCCCTCTTCCTCTCTCTTCCTCTCTTCCCCTCTCCCTCTCCTTCCCCTCTTCCTCTCCCTCTCCTTCCCCTCTCCCTCTCTACCTCTCCTTCCCCTCTTCCTCTCCTTCCTCTCCTTCCCCTGTCCCCCTCTTCCTCTCCTTCCTCTCCTCCCCCTCTCCCTCTCTTCCCCTCTTCCTCTCCTTCCCCTCCGCCTCTCTTCCCCTCTTCCTCTCCTTCCCCTCTTCCCCTCCTTCCTCTCCTTCCCTTCTCCCTCTCTTCCCCTCTTCCTCTCCTTCCTCTCCTTCCCCTCTCCCTCTCTTCCCCTCTCCCTCTCCTTCCTCTCCTTCCCCTCTCCCTCTCTTCCTCTCCTTCCTCTCTTTCCTCTCCTTCCCCTCTCCCTCTCCTTCCCCTCTCCCTCTCTTCCTCTCCTTCCTCTCTTTCCTCTCCTTCCCTTCTCCCTCTCTTCCACTCTTCCTCTCCTTCCTCTCCTTCCCCTCTTCCCCTCTTCCTCTCCTTACTCTCCTTCCCCTCTCCCTCTCTTCCACTCTTCCTCTCCTTCCTCTCCTTCCCCTCTCCCTCTCTTCCCCTTTTCCTCTCCTTCCCCTCTCCCTCTCTTCCCCTCTTCCTCTCCTTCCTCTCCTTCCCCTCTTCCTCTCCTTCCCCTCTTCCTCTCTTCCCCTCTTCCTCTCCTTCCTCTCCTTCCCCTCTTCCCCTCTTCCTCTCCTTACTCTCCTTCCCCTCTCCCTCTCCTTCCCCTCTCCCTCTCTTCCTCTCCTTCCTCTCTTTCCTCTCCTTCCCTTCTCCCTCTCTTCCACTCTTCCTCTCCTTCCTCTCCTTCCCCTCTTCCCCTCTTCCTCTCCTTACTCTCCTTCCCCTCTCCCTCTCTTCCCCTCTTCCTCTCCTTCCTCTCCTTCCCCTCTTCCTCTCCTTCCTCTCCTCCCCTCTTCCTCTCCTTCCTCTCCTTTCTCTCCTTCCTCTCTTCCCCTCTTCCTCTCCTTCCTCTCCTTTCTCTCCTTCCTCTCCTTCCTCTCTTCCTCTCCTTCCCCTCTCCCTCTCTTCCCCTCTTCCTCTCCTTCCCCTCTTCCTCTTCTTCCCCTCTTCCTCTTCTTCCCCTCTTCCTCTTCTTCCCCTCTTCCTCTCCTTCCCCTCTCCCTCTCTTCCCCTCTTCCTCTCCTTCCTCTCCTCCCCCTCTGCCTCTCTGCCTCTCTTCCTCTCCTTCCCCTCTCCCTCTCTTCCTCTCCTTCCCCTCTCCCTCTCCTTCCCCTCTTCCTCTCCTTCCTCTCCTCCCCCTCTGCCTCTCTGCCTCTCTTCCTCTCCTTCCCCTCTCCCTCTCTTCCTCTCCTTCCTCTCTTCCTCTCCTTCCTCTCTTTCCTCTCCTTCCCCTCTCCCTCTCTTCCCCTCTTCCTCTCCTTCCCCTCTCCCTCTCTTCCTCTCCTTCCTCTCTCCCCTCTTCCTCTCCTTCCTCTCTTTCCTCTCCTTCCTCTCTTCCCCTCTCCCTCTCTTCCCCTCTTCCTCTCCTTCCTCTCTTCCCCTCTTCCTCTCCTTCCCCTCTCCCTCTCTTACCCCTCTCCCTCTCTTACCCCTCTTCCCCTCTTCCTCTCCTTCCTCTTTTCTCCTCTCCCTCTCTTCCCCTCTCCCTCTCTTAACCCTCTTCCTCTCCTTCCTCTCTTCCTCTCCTTCCCCTCTCCTTCCTCTCTTTCCTCTCCTTCCCCTCTCCCTCTCTTCCCCTCTTCCTCTCCTTCCCCTCTCCCTCTCTTACCCCTCTCCCTCTCTTACCCCTCTTCCCCTCTTCCTCTCCTTCCTCTCCTTCCTCTCCTTCCTCTCCTTCCTCTCTTCCCCTCTCCCTCTCTTCCCCTCTCCCTCTCTTACCCCTCTTCCTCTCCTTCCTCTCCTCCCTCTCTTCCCCTCTCCCTCTCTTACCCCTCTCCCTCTCTTACCCCTCTTCCCCTCTTCCTCTCCTTCCTCTCCTTCCTCTCCTTCCTCTCCTTCCTCTCTTCCCCTCTCCCTCTCTTCCCCTCTCCCTCTCTTACCCCTCTTCCTCTCCTTCCTCTCCTTCCTCTCTTTCCTCTCCTTCCCCTCTCCCTCTCTTCCCCTCTTCCTCTCCTTCCCCTCTCCCTCTCTTTCCCCTCTTCCTCTCCTTCCTCTCTTTCCTCTCCTTCCCCTCTCCCTCTCTTCCCCTCTTCCTCTCCTTCCTCTCTCCCCTCTTCCTCTCCTTCCTCTCTTTCCTCTCCTTCCTCTCTTCCCCTCTCCCTCTCTTCCTCTCCTTCCTCTCCTCCCTCTCTTCCCCTCTTCCTCTCCTTCCTCTCTCCCTCTCTTCCCCTCTTCCTCTCCTTCCTCTTTCCTCTCCTTCCCCTCTCCCTCTCTTCCCCTCTTCCTCTCCTTCCCCTCTCCCTCTCTTACCCCTCTCCCTCTCTTACCCCTCTTCCCCTCTTCCTCTCCTTCCTCTCCTTCCTCTCTTCCCCTCTCCCTCTCTTCCCCTCTCCCTCTCTTACCCCTCTTCCTCTCCTTCCTCTCCTCCCTCTCTTCCCCTCTCCCTCTCTTACCCCTCTCCCTCTCTTACCCCTCTTCCCCTCTTCCTCTCCTTCCTCTCCTTCCTCTCTTCCCCTCTCCCTCTCTTACCCCTCTTCCCCTCTTCCTCTCCTTCCTCTCCTTCCTCTCTTTCCTCTCCTTCCCCTCTCCTTCTCTTCCCCTCTCCCTCTCTTACCCCTCTTCCCCTCTTCCTCTCCTTCCTCTCCTTCCTCTCTTTCCTCTCCTTCCCCTCTCCCTCTCTTCCCCTCTTCCTCTCCTTCCCCTCTCCCTCTCTTACCCCTCTTCCCCTCTTCCTCTCCTTCCTCTCTTTCCTCTCTTTCCTCTCCTTCCCCTCTCCCTCTCTTCCTCTCTTTCCTCTCCTTCCCCTCTCCCTCTCTTCCTCTCCTTCCTCTCTCCCCTCTTCCTCTCCTTCCTCTCTTTCCTCTCCTTCCTCTCTTCCTCTCTCCCTCTCTTCCTCTCCTTCCTCTCCTCCCTCTCTTCCCCTCTTCCTCTCCTTCCCCTCTCCCTCTCTTCCCCTCTTCCTCTCCTTCCTCTTTCCTCTCCTTCCCCTCTCCCTCTCTTCCCCTCTTCCTCTCCTTCCTCTCTTCCCCTCTCCCTCTCTTCCCCTCTCCCTCTCTTCCCCTCTCCCTCTCTTACCCCTCTTCCTCTCCTTCCTCTCCTTCCCCTTTCCCTCTCTTCCCCTCTTCCTCTCCTTCCCCTCTCCCTCTCTTCCTCTCCTTCCTCTCTCCCCTCTTCCTCTCCTTCCTCTCTTTCCTCTCCTTCCTCTCCTAACCCTCTCCCTCTCTTCCCCTCTTCCTCTCCTTCCTCTCTTCCTCCCTTCCTCTCTTCCTCTCGCTCGGTTCAGGCGGGGGTTAAGAGGTAAAAGGCTGCAAGCTGATGGTGGCCTCTCAACCGAACTTGTACGAAATACGCGACTCTTGATTGACAGGTGACTTGACCAATCACAGCCTGGCACGGTATCCAATTAGCCAATCAGAGCGCTTCATCGCCAAACTGAGCGTCGAGCGGCTCCGTCCTGTAGAAAACAGTCCGACATCGGAGAAACATGTAAGTATTGTCCACCGTTTTCACATTAATTTCTGCGTTATCGAGGGCACGCTTTTCAGAAATTACATTTAGGCATCGAAACAAATGTCTATGTAGCATCTTTGGCTGAGAATTGGCCGATGATGCCGCTTCAGGGATGCAGTGTCATCCTTGCTACGTCTGTGATGGAGAGAGCTCAGTCTTAGTCCAATGAGAAGCTTATTTATTATTCTTTTATTCAATATTTCAGTGTTTGTCATTGTGCTGCTGTTCAGTCAGTCAGCACATAGATGTAAAATATGAATCTATTGCAGAAATATGTCGTTATAGCTACGTTAGCTCACATGTAGCAGGCAAACCACAGAGATGCTACCATCAGCATCACCTGGTTTTGGTTTAAAGTGTTTTGATTGTGGGTTTTGTTTGTTCAAAATGTGATGTTTGTCTTGTTTTAAATTGGAGAATATGAATATTTCCATCACACTGTAGGTTTTTCCTCATAATGAACAGGCTCTCCAGAAGGGAAATGTTTTTGGCATAATACTCATCCAATGATAATGCAATTCTTTCCCATATTCTACCAGCAGATAAAATATACTATTACATATTGTTGCCATTTTACCACCTTCCTGCTTCAGTGAAAAGGCCTTAAATCCCTTTGCAATGTCATCTAAAACTCATTGCTGGTTGCCTCTGTATCTAAACATCTCCTTTATTCTCTTCAGCATCCGTGCAGATTTTCTCCAGTTTGGCGTTACCCAAATCTAAGCTTCTAAAAAAATTGTGACAAAAATGAGGATGAAAACGCAACAAAAAACAAAAATTAGATGATAATGTGACGAAAAAGTGACAAAAAAAATATGAAAAAGTGACAACAATTAGACACAAATGTGATGAAAAAGCAACATAAATGTGATGAAAAATTAGACAAAAAAGTAGCCTGGCTAACACCAGACTAAAATCACAAGTGATATTTAGTCTGGGGACCAATTCATTTTCTCGTAGGAGAGGTGTGGTTTACGATCGTCCATAGTCGTTTATTGGGCGATACGAAAAAAAAAAAGTCTATCATGCGTCTGCACGTAGCCATGGCCAATCGTATCATCGTATGAGATGACGTATGACGCACCCGCTGTAAACTTTTGAGCTAAATTATTTAGAACAAGGTCTAAAGCTTGATCGAAAAACAGCGTCGTGTCTGCTGCTGTCATGTTGGATCCGTAAATAACTTTTTTAAAAATCCGTAAATAAACTACAAGCTTCCGTATATGAATAGCGCGTCATTATCTTGCCGTCCCTCCTCGCTCTGTGATTGGTTCCCAAATCCATGCAAAAATTTGGGCCATGGTCCCCAGGCTGTTGTGCAGTTCGAAATGATTCGAGCGCACACAGCAGCCTGGTGTTAGCCAGGTTAGAAAAATGTGACAAAAATGTGATGAAAAATTTATGAAAAATGTGACAAAAATTAGACAAAAAAATGTGATGAAAAAGTGACAAAAATATGACAAAAATTTGACACAAAACTGACAACAAAAGCTACAGAAGAATAACAGAAAAGTGGCGACAAACTCTGCCATTTTCTTTCTGAATCGACCTCCTCCTCCTGTCAACATGCAGAGACTTTCAGTTTCATCTTTGGCTTAATACAGGAATAGATTCATTGCAAACGTCAGAGAGATAAAACAAAGCTGTTGCTGTTTGCCTCTGTATCTAAACATCTCCTTTATTCCCCTGCAGCGTCATGGCGTCCGGAGCGCTGTTTCCCAGCCTGGTCTCGGGGTCCCGGGGCTCCTCCAGTAAGTACCTGGTGGAGTTCAGGGCGGGGAAGATGACGATGAAGGGCAGCACCGTGACGCCCGACAAACGCAAGGGCCAGGTGTACATCCAGCAGACGGACGACTCGCTCATCCACTTCTGCTGGAAAGACCGCACCACCGGGAACGTGGACGATGTGAGTGACCTCAGTGAGCCGCACGAACGTCCCACGCCCTGTCCGAACATCTTTACTGAACGCCCCACGCCCTGTCCGAATATGTTTCCTGTGTTTGGTTTCAGGACCTGATCATCTTCCCCGACGACTGTGAGTTCAAGAGAGTGAACCAGTGCACCACCGGACGGGTTTATGTGCTCAAGTTTAAAGCCGGGTCCAAGAGACTCTTCTTCTGGATGCAGGTGAGCAGTTTTACTCCTCGTGTTTGTTGGGTCTGAACCGAGCGCGTTTTCTCCAGTTTGGCTTTACCCAAATCTTGAAGCTTCTCAACTGGAGATTAACAGTGCGACGCCTCATTTGAAAACCAAGACCTGTCGGACTTTTGAAGCGTTTTTTCATTGTGTTTTTCGTCACGTTTTTTTGTTGCGTTTTCATCCTCGTTGTCGTGGATATTTTAATGCTTTTTTTGCATTTTTTACGTCATAGTGTCAAACAGGAAGCTCGACGTCTGTAATGTAATGCCTGATTAAGCCTGATATTAATTTAATAATAAAACAGCTTTTTTTTTTCATTATTTCTGATGTAAGAAAAAAAAAGAAAAAAAAGAAAAGTGCCCCACGCGCCAGAAGTTGGAATTTCTTCCCGGGATTCGGCGACTATCAGTGACTGTACCTGATGGATGTTTGGTGAACCTTCGCCAGAATCAAAGTGGATTCACTTTTCGAGCCGACACGAGTCCCACAATATAAACACATGATGGAGCGGCCAGGACAGAGCGTGTGTGTGTTAAAAAATATGAAAAAGTGACAAAAATGTGACGAAAATGTGACAAAAATGTGACGAAAAAGTGACAAAAATGTGATGAAAAAGTGACAAAAATTAGACAAAAATGTGATGAAAAAGTGACAAAAATTAGACAAAAAAGTGACAAAAATGTGATGAAAAAGTGACAAAAATGTGACAAAAAATGTATGAAAAATTTGACAAAAATGAGACTAAAAAGGGACAAAAATGTGATGAAAAAGTGACAAAAATGTGATGAAAAAGTGACAAAAATGATACAAAAATGTGACAAAAAATGTATGAAAAATTTGACAAAAATGAGACTAAAAAGGGACAAAAATGTGATGAAAAAGTGACAAAAATGTGATGAAAAAGTGACAAAAATGTGACAAAAAATGTATGAAAAATTTGACAAAAATGAGACTAAAAAGGGACAAAAATGTGATGAAAAAGTGACAAAAATTAGACAAAAATGTGATGCAAAAGTGACAAAAATGATACAAAAAAGGGACAAAAATGTGATGAAAAAGTGACAAAAATCTGATGAAAAAGTGACAGAAATGTGACAAAAATCGGACACAAAACTGATTTTAATTTGTAAAAAACGCCTTTTTTTTTCATTATTTCCGATAAAGAAAAGCGCCCCACGCGCTTCTTCCCAGGATTCGGCAACTATCAGCCAAAACAGTGTTTTTCTGTGGCTGTCACTGATGGATGTTTGGTGAACCTTCGCCAGAATCAAAGTGGATTAACTTTTAGAGCCGAGTCGAGTCCCACAAAGTAAACACATGATGGAGCAGCCGGGACAGAGCGTGTGTGTGTTATAGCCATTTATGAAGCTGTGTTGCAGATGTCAACTCCTTATAGCTGCATTGCGGAGTTAACTGAATCGAAGCGTCGTGCTAAATACATATATATATAAAAAGGCTTATATTTCTCACAAAAAACAGAATTCCATAGTGGTAGAGGTACAATACATCACATAAATGCCTTCAGTTTACTTTGGGATGGCTAAAATAGCAGATACAGATCCTTTAAGCAGAGGTTTTGAAACACTGTCATATTGATGTGTTTTCCAGGAGCCTAAGACGGACAAGGACGAGGAGTTCTGCCGTAAAGTGAACGAGTATCTGAATAACCCTCCGATGCCTGGAACCCTGGGATCTACCGGAGGTGGAGGCCACGACCTCTCTGCTCTTGGAGGTTTTACTTTATGTCTACTTAACTTTTTAATAGTCCTGCTCAATATATCGCCAGAGAATGTATTGGAACTTCACACTGCTCACACTGCCTGGCCCTAAAACAGAAACTTAATGTGGTAGTATTGAGTATTATTATTATTATTATCATTAGTAATTCTCCGAAACCCTAGAACATGACTTGATGAGATGATGCCGTGTGGCTATGTGGTCGTTTAACATGAAAATAAACAGTTGTATCATCTGTGTGAAGGTGAAGGAGGACTGCAAAGCCTTCTGGGAAACATGAGTCATAACCAGCTCATGCAGCTCATCGGACCCACTGGACTCGGAGGCATCGGTGAGAGACACAAAAACCTCATTCACAAAGATTATTCCTGTTCACTCTGGTCATTTCTTCTTCTTCTGCTGAAGCGCTACAATCTGTGTTTTCTGGATTTGATTCATCATAAAGGAACACAAAACTATGCACTGCATTTTTAAAGGCGACTCATAGCGTGTTGATCCTGGCACCTTCATTCTGCGAGCATGCGCTGAGCAGAGAGTAAAAGCTTCTGTAATGTGTCATTCCCTGGACTTCCAGCAGAGGGCGCATCAGGTTAACTGGAAACCCTGACCAGACCAGTCTCTCTCTCCGTCTGTTCTTTACATTGACATCATTTAACGTTTTAAAATGTAAAATATCAATGCTCAGGTGGGCAAAAGACGCTGCAGGTGGAAACATAGATTTTGCATGCGGTGGTGAATGTTTTGATTTTGAGCGAGATTTCTCCCTTAAAGGGGGGGGGGTATTATGCAAAATTGACTTTTTCAAGCTTTACATCATGTTATTATGTCATTCCCTCATTAAAAACATGCCTGAAGTGTTGCCTTGGCACATTCACGTATTTTTGAGTAATCTGTAAAAACTCTGATGGCGGCCATTTTAGGGATAGGTTTGCCTGAGTCCTCCTAGGAACGCCCCCACCTCCTGGAGACACCTCCGAGCTTTCGTCACCAGCCGAGTAACCAACCACTGCTCCTCAGCAGAACCCCCTCCCCACTGATGCCACAGACAGCGTGTGGAGGGGGCGTGTCTAAAGGCTCAGAGGTTCTTAAAGAGACAGAGGCCTATTTCAAGACATTCACTACAGCCATTTTGAGAGAGACATTTTATACAAGGCAGTTATTCTAATTTACTGCATTTACAGACCAACAGAAGGTTTGGTCATCATTGTAGTGTGGTATAGACTGGTGCTATGTGACTGAAAAAAGCAGAATACCCCCTCTTTAAGAATATTTTGAAGGTTTTTCAGAGGGACTTTTCAATATTCAATTCCTAGCCTGATTTGTTGAATTTTGAACCCCCAAGAAACAAGGCAAATTGATTTCTTCCTCTTGTGAAGAGATTATTCAAAATATCCTAGATCCCCCCTTAAAATAATCTTTGTAGCTAATATTTAACAAGATAAAACCATCAATTTAAACCTGGCTCGATCCATCATTTAGATTTCATCGTTGGCAATTTTTATGCATGGTGCCTTATTTTTATATATAAACAGAAAATGACAGAGTGTATTTTTATCTCATATTCATGTCAAAGGTAAAGGTTTCAACTTGATTTCTCCAACACTTGAACTCATGCCACTTGTGCCAGCTTCACATACCTCTTGTAAAATCCATGTTTTATTGTTGTTTTTTGTCCACAGGAGGCCTCGGGGCATTGGCTGGTCCAGGTCTGGCTAACCTCCTCAGCGGCAGCAGCGTTTCAGCGGCGAGCAACTCCTCCACAAGGTTTTACATTTGATTTATTTTGAGCGCAACGACCCTCACCCTAATGCAGTGGTTCTCAACCTTTTGGAGCCGCGACCCCCATTATAACAGTTAAAGGGGTTCGTGACCCCCGTCCGGGTCACACCCTGAGAAATAGGAACATTAGCCGACATCGGGGGGAGGCAAGTTTTCCTGGCGTGGGGTCGATTTTCTTCATTGTAAAAAGACCAAGGGCCGGACCCCAAAGTAAAGCACCATTTTCTACAAATGCCAGCTTCTCTGTGCATGATTATGGCCAGACTGTTAAACAACACCAGTCTGGTATCGGGGAAAAAGTTTAGGTTCTACTGATCTCTAAAGCAGGTACCGAGAAAAAACAACAACAAAAACAGGCTTCGATGCTGTTGCCAAGGGACAACATTAAAGGAACGGACTTTGTTGTTTCAGCTCAAATCAAATGATTTTCCCATTTTTTTCCCTATTTTTTCCAATTTCTTTTTCCCCATTTCATCCAATCTTTTTTTCTTTCTTATTTTTTTAATTGTTTTAATTTTCCCAAATTGATTGCCTATTTTTTCCCCCCCTTTTTTCCCCCCAAAACAATTGTAACACGATTTTTCCTTATTTTTAGCCACATTTTCCTTCCACACATTATGGTTCTGTTTCCTGGTTCTAGACGCCACCCATCCATCCATCCATCCATCCATTTTCTTCCGCTTTATCCGGGGCCGGGTCGCGGGGGCAGCAGTCTCAGCAGAGATGCCCAAACTTCCCGATCCACACACACCTCCTCCAGCTGTTCTGGGGGGACCCCGAGGCGACACCAGGCCAGCTCGGAGACATAGTCCCACCACCGTGTCCTGGGTCTTCCACGAGGCCTTGTCCCACTAGGACATGCCTGGAACACCTCCCGCGGGAGGCGACCAGGAGGCATCCGAAACAGATGCCCGAGCCACCTCAGCTGGCTCCTTTCGACGTGAAGGAGCAGCGACTCTACTCCGAGCTCCTCCCGGGTAACTGAGCTCCTCACCCGATCTCGGAGGGTGCGCCCAGCCACCCTGCGAAGGAAACTCATTTCGGCCGCTTGTATTCGCGATCTTGTCCTTTCGGTCATGACCCAAATCTCATGACCATAGGTGAGGGTGGGAACGTAGATCGATCGGTAAATCGAGAGCTTTGCCCTCCGACTCAGCTCCCTCTTCACCACGACAGACCGATACAGCGACCGCATCACTGCTGACGCCGCACCGATCCGTCTATCGATCTCACGCTCCATCCGTCCCCCACTCGTGAACAAGACCCCGAGAAACTTGAACTCCTCCACTTGAGGCAAGGACTCCCCACCGACCTGAAGAGGGGAAGCCACCTTTTTCCGGTGGAGAACCATGGCCTCGGATTTGGAGGTGCTGATCCTCATCCCGGCCGCTACACACTCGGCTGCAAACCGCCCCAGTGCGCGCTGAAGGTCCTGGTTCGTTGAAGCCATCAGAACAACATCGTCCGCAAACAGCAGAGATGAGACTCTGAGGCTCCCAAACCGGACACCCTCCGGCCCCTGGCTGCGCCTAGAAATTCTGTCCATAAAAGTAATGAACAGAACCGGTGACAAAGGGCAGCCCTGGCGGAGACCAACACGCACCGGGAACAGGTCTGACTTACTGCCGGCAATGCGAACCAAGCTCCTGCTGCGGTCATACAGGGAACGGACAGCCCTTAGCAGAGGGCCCCGGACCCCATACTCCCGGAGCACCCCCCACAGGGCACCACGAGGGACGCGGTCGAACGCTTTCTCCAGATCCACAAAACACATGTGGACTGGTTGGGCGAACTCCCACGAACCCTCGAGTACCCGATGAAGGGTATAGAGTTGGTCCAGTGTGCCACGACCAGGACGAAAACCGCATTGTTCCTCCTGGATCCGAGGTTCAACTATCGGCCGGATCCTCCTCTCCAGCACCCCGGAATAGACCTTACCGGGGAGGCTAAGGAGGGTGATTCCTCTGTAATTGGAACACACCCTCCGATCCCCCTTCTTAAAGAGAGGGACCACCACCCCGGTCTGCCAATCCAGGGGCACTGTCCCCGACCGCCACGCGATGTTGCAGAGACGTGTCAGCCAAGACAGTCCTACAACATCCAGAGACTTAAGGTACTCAGGGCGAATCTCATCCACCCCCGGAGCCACCGAGGAGCTTTCTCACCACCTTGGTGACTTCAGCCCCGGTGATGGGCGAGCCCACCTCCGAGTCCTCAGCCTCTGCTTCCTCATTGGAAGACGTGACGACGGGATTGAGGAGGTCCTCGAAGTACTCCTTCCACCGCCCGACGACATCCCCAGTCGAGGTCAGCAGCCCCCCACCCGCACTGTAAACAGTGTTGGTGAAGCACTGCTTCCCCCTCCTGAGGCGCCGGATGGTTTGCCAGAATCTCTTCGAGGCCGACCGATAGTCTTCCTCCATGGCCTCCCCGAACTCCTCCCAGACCCGAGTTTTAGCCTCCGCGACCGCCCGAGCCGCAGCACGCTTGGCCTGCCGGTACCTCTCAGCTGCCTCAGGAGTCCCACAAGCCAACAAGGCCAGGTAGGACTCCTTCTTCAGCTTGACGGCATCCCTTACTTCCGGGCGCCACCACCGGGTTCGGGGATTGCCGCCGCGACAGGCACCAGAGACCTTACGGCCACAACTACGAGCAGCCGCATCGACAATGGAGGAGGAGAACAGAGTCCACTCTGACTCCATGTCCCCCGCCTCCCCCGGAATCTGGGTGAAGCTCTTCCGGAGGTGGGAGTTGAAGACCCCACTGACAGAGGGATCCGCCAGACGTTCCCAGCAGACCCTCACAACACGCTTGGGCCTGCCAGGTCTGACCGGCTTCCTCCCCTGCCAGCGGATCCAGCTCACCACCAGGTGGTGATCGGTTGACAGCTCAGCCCCTCTCTTCACCCGAGTGTCCGAGACACGCGGCCGGAGGTCAGATGACACAACTACAAAGTCGATCATCGACCTCCTGCCTAGGGTGTCCTGGTGCCACGTGCACTTATGGACACCCTTGTGCTCGAACATGGTGTTCGTTATGGACAAACTGTGACTAGCACAGAAGTCCAATAACAGAACACCACTCGGGTTCAGATCGGGGAGGCCGTTCTTCCCAATCACTCCCTCCCAGGTCTCACTGTCGTTACCCACGTGGGCGTTGAAGTCCCCCAGCAGAACAATGGAGTCCCCAGTCGGAGCACTATCTAGTACCCCTCCCAGGGACTCCAAGAAGGCCGGGTACTCTGCACCGATGTTGGGCCCGTAGGCCGAAACAACGGTGAGAGACCTGTCCCCAACCCGAAGGCGTAGGGACGCGACCCTCTCGTCCACCGGGGTGAACTCCAACACGTGGCGGCTGAGCTGGGGGGATATGAGCAAACCCACCCCAGCCCGCCGCCTCTCCCCGCGGGCAACTCCAGAAAAATGGAGAGTCCAGCCTCTCTCCAGGAGTTGGGATCCGGAACCCAAGCTGTGCGTGGAGGTGAGCCCGACTATATCTAGTCGGTATCTCTCAACCTCCCGCACAAGCTCAGGCTCCTTCCCCCCCAGCGAGGTGACGTTCCATGTCCCGAACGCCAGAAGCTGTGCATGCGGACCAGGTCGTCGAGGCACCTGCCTCTGACTGCCACCCAGTCCTCTCCGCACCCGACCCCTACGGATCCCTCTGCGGGTGGTGGGTCCACAGGAGGGCGGGCCCACGTCGTCCCTTCGGGCTGGGCCCGGCCGGGCCCCGTGGGCAGAGACCCGGCCACCAGACGCTCGCGTTCGGGCCCCAACCCCAGGTCTGGCTCCAGGGTGGGGCCCCGGCTGCGCCATGCCGGGCGACGTCACGGTCCTTGAATATTGTACGTCCATAGAGGTCTTCTGAACTGCTCTTCGTCTGACCCGTCACCTCGGACCTGTTTGCCATGGGAGACCCTACCAGGGGCATAAAGCCCCAGACAACATAGCTCCTCGGATCATTCGGGCACTCAAACAACCCCACCACGTTAAGGTAGCAGTTCATGGGGTTGAAGACGCCACAATATTTTAATATAGATATTGAATAAAGCCTCGTACCCGCCCTATACACGACCTAATGGGTGTTTTGCTTAGAAGTTTTGAAAGATTTGACTGTATTTTGCACATTTTCAGAGTTTTCAAACAGGAATTTGACCTCTGATTTGTGTAATACCTTCAAAATCATAAAAAAAAATCCTGAGGGCCTGAGCTTCTATGCTGGAGGGCCGGATTTGGCCTTCGGGCCTGATGTTGCCGACCCCTGGCTTACGTAATTCTTAAAAAACAAATGGAGAAAATGAAAATTAATCATATTTCGAACAAATAATGGCACTGCTACAACAAAATATTATATTATTTGCCAACAAAAATATGTATATTTAATCTACATGATCTGGCGACCCCCCAAATTTGTCCCCCTTGAGGGTCCCGACCCCCAGGTTGAGAACCACTGCTCTAATATATGTGTGTGTGTGAAGTTTTAATTAATAATTGTCCACAAATTTAGTAACTTAAAGAAGTATGTGTTCACATTTTAGCATCACATCGTTATTTGATTGACTATAAAAGCACTGATGAGCAAAGGTTCAGTTTAATCTCCCATCTGTCCCCAGCCCGTCCACAGCAGTGACCCCGACCTCCACCTCCACGGTCAGCCGGCTGGGCTCCTCTCAGGTGCCCACGACCCCCATCACCCCGTCAGCCACCACCGCCTCCTCTCCCCCGGCCTCCTCCCCCTCCACCCCCGCCGCCCCTCCCCTCTCGGCCGCAGCCAGCAGCACGCAGCCCATCCAGCTCCGGGACCTCCAGAGCATCCTGGCCACCATGAACGTCCCAGCCAGCTCTCAGGGAGGTGAGCGGCGACAAACCCACACAAAGCAAACAGGGGCTGAGTTTGGAGAATGAGCTAAACCAGGGCTAGACTGTGAAAGAACAAAACCAGGACTAAAATCAACTGAACCGAGACCTGACCAACTGCAGCGACCCCAGATCAGAACAGTTAGTTTCATCCAGGTAAAGGACACTTGACAAGGATCCTTTGCTCCAGTAAAGAGTAGCTCATATGTAGTATTTACTTTTGTGCACCTCCCGCTTGAACCTGCCTATGAAAAATATGAAAAAGTGACAAAAATGTGACGAAAAAGTGACAAAAATTAGACGAAAAAGTGACAAAAATTAGACAAAAAAGTTACAAAAAGTGAGAAAAATGTGACGAAAAAGTGAAAAAAAAAGTATGAAAAATGTGACAAATTTAAACAAAAAAGTGACAAAAATCTGATGAAAAAGTGACAAAAAAATAGACAAAAATGTGACATTTTCTCCAGTTTGGCTTTACCCCAGTCCAAAAGTTTCTGGAAAAAAGCTGTGAAAATAGCAACAAAACTGAGACGAAAACGATGATGGAAATGTGACAAAAAAGCAAGAAAACCTTGACAAAAAAGTGACGAAAAATTGATGAAAAAGTGGCAAAAATGTCACAAAAATTTGACAAAAAATGACCAAAAAATGACCAAAAAAATGACAAAAATGTGATAAAAATGTGACAAAAAAATGACAAAATGCAACAAAAAAATGTCAAAAATTTGATTTAAAAAATGACAAAAATGTGACAAAAAATACAAAAAATTGACAAAAAAATTACTAAAATTTGACAAAAATGTGACAAAAAATTTATGAAAAATTTGACAAAAATTTGACAAAAAAGTGACAAAAATCTGATGAAAAAGTGACAAAAATGTGATGAAAAAGTGACAAAAATGTGACGAAAAAGTGACAAAAATGTGATGAAAAAGTGACAAAAATGTGATGAAAAAGTGACAAAAATGTGATGAAAAGTGACAAAAATGTGATGAAAAGTGACAAAAATGTGATGAAAAGTGACAAAAATGTGATGAAAAAGTGACAAAAATGTGATGAAAAAGTGACAAAAATGTGATGAAAAAGTGACAAAAATGTGATGAAAAAGTGACAAAAATGTGATGAAAAAGTGACAAAAATTTGACACAAAACTGACAGAAATTTGAGAAAAATTGACAACAAAAGCTACAGAAGAATAACAGAAAAGTGGCAACAAAATTACATGAAAGCAATGAAAAGAGATGTAAAAAAAAAAGTGACTACATCATGACAAAAACGCAAGTTTAAATTAATTTTGCAGGTCTTCGCTTTCAAATCTTCATTTTAGATTTTGATGAAGCTGAACTGGAGAAAATGCACTTGGTTAAGAGGTTAATAACCATTTTACCACATTCCTGCTTCAGTAAAAAGGCAATGCCATCTAAAACTCTGCCATTTTCTTTCTGAATCGACCTCCTCCTCCAGTCAACATGCAGAGACTTTCAGTTTCATCTTTGGCTTAATACAGGAATAGATTCATTGCAAACGTCAGAGAGATAAAACAAAGCTGTTGCTGTTTGCCTCTGTAACTAAACATCGCTTTTATTCCTGACTAGACCTGACCAACTGCAGCGACCCCAGATCAGAACAGTTAGTTTTATCCAGGTAAAGGACACTGGACATGGATCCTTTGCTCCAGTACAGAGTAGCTCATATGTAGTATTTACTTTTGTGCTTGAACCTGCCTGTGTACATGTTACTACCCTTCATAATGACCCCCTCCCGCCGTCTCTCGTGCAGTAGACCTGGCCGCTGTGTTGACCCCGGAGGTGATGGCCCCCATGTTGTCCGACCCGGAAGTGCAGCAGCGCCTCCTGCCATTCCTGCCCCAGGGCGAGTCGCTGCCACAGAGCCCAGAGGAGCTGCACAACACGCTCACCTCCCCACAGTTCCAGCAGGTCAACGACTGATCTCATCTGTTATTCATGTATTGAAGCTGTGACTCTTTACTGTACTGCACGATAATAGCACGGTTATGCTATTACGGGGCTCGTGGTGATGATATTTGCATGTCAAACAATGAAGGCTGCTAAAAGAGACAGACATAGAGCAACAATAATTCATTACACTCACTGCTGTCTTGCTCTCCTTCCTCTTTCTCCTTATTTTTAAGTTTTTGCTTCTGATTAAAGCAGTACTAAGTAACGTGTTTACCTTAATAAATCCTTTCCTAGTCCCTGTGGGGGTAATACAAGTGTTTATGGGATGACTGGAGGGTCTTTCATCTCCCCCTGGTGTCTCTGACCAGAAAACCATGTTTGAAACTTCACTGCCACCGGACCGGAGCCACCAATACACACTAATAGAATCACGAAGAAGAAGCTAACATGCTAACGGGCAAAGCTAACTGCGGGCTAGCGTCACTTTAAACAGTATTTACAGCCAAGTTTGAGTGAAAAAAATATTTCCATTGTATAATTGGATGCACAGTAACCCTCTCTCCCTTCGCCTTTCCTGTCAGCGTCGTATTTACTCTCCAAGACAATTAATAAGTTAAAAAAACTTGCTACTACACCTGCAGTTGCGCTTATGGCCTCTAGGGGGAAGAGTTACTTAGTACTGCTTTAATTTAATGTTCAAAATCAGTGCTTTTCTTTCAAAAATGTTTAAGTGACCCCGAACTTTTGAGCAGTAGTATCTTTATGAAGAATAAATATAATAAGAACTACATCTTTGTACATGTCAAAATTAAGATTTTATTGGTCTAGTTTAGTTTATTTATTTAAAACGGACCATGTACAATTATAACATACTGTAAATATGTTGCATTTGATGCATTGTGCCAGAGTTAACCTGAGGCTAATTTAGATCTGGAACGGAGAAGACAAGACGGGAGCTATAACTGATTTTACTTCTAGAAATGGATTGACATTTATTTGACCCTCTATATCAGTGGTTCTCAACCTTTTGGAGCCGCGACCCCCATTATAACAGTTAAAGGGGTTCGTGACCCCCGTCCGGGTCACACTCTGAGAAATAGGAACATTAGCCGACATCAGGGGGAGGCAAGTTTTCCTGGCGTGGGGTCGATTTTTTTCATTGTAAAAAGACCAAGGGCCGGACCCA
Source organism: Gobius niger (assembly GCF_951799975.1). Taxonomy (NCBI): domain Eukaryota; kingdom Metazoa; phylum Chordata; class Actinopteri; order Gobiiformes; family Gobiidae; genus Gobius; species Gobius niger. Next base: position 4,890,480 of record NC_136857.1, on the reverse strand, counting down.
AAAGTAAAGCACCATTTTCTACAAATGCCAGCTTCTCTGTGCATGATTATGGCCAGACTGTTAAACAACACCAGTCTGGTATCGGGGAAAACGTTTAGGTTCTACTGATCTCTAAAGCAGGAACCGAGAAAGAAAAAAAAAACAGGCTTCGATGCTGTTGCCAAGGGACAACATTAAAGGAACGGACTTTGTTGTTTCAGCTCAAATCAAATGTTTTTCCCCATTTCACCCAATCTTTTTTTCTTTCTTATTTTTTAAAATTGTTTTTTCCGTCTTACTATTTTTCCCAAATTGATTCCCTACTTTTCCCCCCAAAACAATTGTAACACGATTTTTCCTTATTTTTAGCCACATTTTCCTTCCACACATTATGGTTCTGTTTTCTGGTTCTAGACGCCACAATATTTTAATATAGATATGGAATAAAGCCTCGTCCCAGCCCTATACATGACCTAATGGGTGTTTTGCTTAGAAGTTTTGAAAGATTTGACTGTATTTTGCACATTTTCAGAGTATTCAAACAGGAATTTGACCTCTGATTTGTGTAATATCTTCAAAATCATTTTTAAAAATCCTGAGGGCCTGATGTTGCCTATACCCCTGGCCTACATAATGATGTTGAGAACCACTGCTCTATATATTCTGATTTCATTGCTTGCAGTCAAAATATCAGGTACAGGGCATTTAAAGATTTACTCAGAAGCACGAGTTACATTTTTTTTTTTACTCAAGTAAGAGTACAGACACTTCATTTTGATATTACTCAAGTAGAAGTAAAAAGTACTGTAAGAAGAAACTACTTGCAGAAGTACAATTACTTAAAATGTAAATGTAACTGAGCATCACCCTCTTCTGCTGACGGGACTTTGACGGGAAAGCCTCACAAAGCTTCACTCGGCCATGACTAAAGAAAAGCAAAGTTAGTTTCACATTTGTTGACATTTTGTGGAAAATCTCTCGGATACTTGTCTTTCACTTTTCCACGATTCACTGATAAGAAAAGTGTATATTTGTGCCTTATTTAACTCTGTAGACAGGCAGGGGTGGACTGGGACTGAAAAACAGCCCCGGACTCTGGTTCAGCCCGGCCCAGATTAGTGTAAATGTGACACTTCCACAAATACACATGTTAACCTCTGACCCCCCGCCTTAACCGAGAGCATTTTCTCCAGTTCGGCTTTACCCAAATCTAAAAGCTTCTTGACTGGAGAGCGACACTGTAACGCCTCATTTGAAAGCTGAAATCTAGAAAAGTGATGGTAACTTTTTGTCACGTTGTCGCTGCATTTTTGTCATGTTTTTGTTGCTTTTTCATTAATTTTTTGTGTCTTTTTTGGCCTGTTTTCGTCACTTTTTCGTTGTGTTTCCGTCTCTTGTTTTTCAGGGTTTTTTTCATGTTATTGTTGTTTTTTCATCGCTTTTTTCATCGCTTTGTTGCCACGTTTTCATCACATTTTTGTCACTTGTTTGTCACTTTTTTGTTGCTTTTCCAGCGCATTTTTGTTTTTGGATGCTTTTCTTTTCACCCCTTAACTCCCGCCTGAACCGAGCACATTTTCTCCAGTTTGGCTTTACCCCAGTCCAAAAGCTTCTGGAAAAAAGGTGTGAAAATAGTGACAAAACTGAGACGAAAACAATGATGGAAATGTGACAAAAAAGTGAGAAAAGTTTGACAAAAAAGTGACGAAAAATGGATGAAAAAGTGGCAAAAATGACCAAAAAATGACAAAAAAAATGACAAAAAACTGACAAAAATTTGATAAAAAATTGACAAAAATTAGACAAAAAAGTGACAAAAAAGTGACAAAAAAGGACAAAAAAATGACAAAAAAATGATAAAAAATTGACCAAAAAATTACAAAAATTAGACCAAAAAATGACAAAAATTAGACAAAAAAGTGACAAAAAAGTGACAAAAAAGGACAAAAAAAATGACACAAATTTGATAAAAAATTGACAAAAAATTAGACAAAAAAGTGACAAAAAAGGACAAAAAAATGACACAAATTTGATAAAAAATTGACCAAAAAATGACAAAAATTAGACAAAGAAAATGAGTTACAAAAATGAGTTGAATACCCAACAAAAAAATGATGAAAAAAAAAAAATCTGATGACGTGAGGAAAAAGATCCTCTCGGTTCAGGCGGGATTTAAGAGCTTTTAGATTTGGGTAAAGCTCGGTTTCGCCCGGGGGTGAGGCTAAGGTAAAGTGAGAGGCCAGACCGGTGGCCCTAGAGCCAGTGGCCCTTCTGTGCTCTTCCAGAATACAGGACATATGGCCGGTCCGCCCCTGTAGACAGGCGGTCAGATGATATGTAAAAATGTAAATCGAATTAACTCAAAGCTGAACATTTTCTTTCACTGCTCCTGTTTTCAAACCTGTTTCCTGCTCTTCAGGCTCTGAGCATGTTCAGCAGCGCTTTGGGGTCCGGGCAGTTGGGGCCGTTAATGAATCAGTTCGGTTTGCCTCCTGAAGCCGTGGACGCAGCCAACAAAGGAGGTCAGTGTCAGAGACGAGACCGGATAAAACTATTATAATGTTTAAGCTCATCAGGAACGTCACAATAAAAATGTCCATATTGCAAGAAAGTAAACGCATGTATAAATCTGTATGAATCGCACAAAACTCAATGGCCCTCGTTTATCAAACTTGCGTACGGTGAAATCAGAGAGTATGTGGGGTGTACGAAAAATTACCGCCTGTTTTGGCATTTATCAATCTGAGCGCACCGTACACCTGGCGTACGGTGCGCTCAGATCCTACACCAAGTCAGGAGGTGGTGCACATGATACACCAATATTAACTTAACACTTAACTTAACAGCGCTGGAAAACAGTCTTTAGCAGCATGAATTGCACTGCCACACCGCATATAATCCACACTGATGATTTAAACATGAAACAAGGCTACAGCATTAATGTTTATGGGCAGACTTGATTCAGTGTTGCGCTGCATCAACATGCTCCTCCACGCCACGGGACGAGCTCAGAGGCTCAGCCCGGACCAGAGACACTAGAACCTGGACTGCGGGGATATTTTCTTTTTTAACAAAAAAGACCGCTGCTGCGCTGTGCAAACTTTTGTGTGGAAGGCTGCCCCTTTTTTTTTATAATTAACCTATTTCTTTTTAGTGAATGTGATCTTGGATTGGCTATAAGGTTATTGTGGGTTTCTAATAGATTCTTTAATATTTCTCATGCACTAAAATATCATATTTGTTGTGTTAAAAACAATTCTTTATCATTTCCTGGTTGGAGAAATGTTCCTTTTTTGCCATGTTTCGTGCGTGCGTGCCGTAAAACCCGTGCGTGAGGCCTCCTGATTATGAATATTTTTGGGCGTTTCATTCAAATGACGCTGGGATTTCTCCGTGGCATTTACCATCAGATGCTTCTGCGTACGGAGAGATCTGAGCGGAAAGCACGGGTTCATAAATGCCACGCGCACTCTGGCGTATATCGCAAATACACCTACACGTACACCGTTTTTGTACGCAATGTTGATAAATGAGGGCCACTGAATGCCGTATATTTTCTTATATTGTTTATAATCTAACAATTTGTTGTGAACTTTTTATTCAGCAAAAATAAAGTCATGTAACTTCCGAATGTCTTTGTTTCTTCCAGACCTGGAGGCGTTCGCCAAAGCCATGGAAACAGAGTCTAAGTCGGACCAGGACGAACTCAGCAAAGACAAGAAAGACGACGACGAGGACATGAGTTTGGACTAGAATTTAAGCATTTAGATGAAAGTATAGCTAAAGTAGGGATGTAACAATCATCATTATCAAAGTGTGCAATAAATCATGCGATAAAGTTTTAGCTCTAAATTGCCTAGTTTTGTTACAGCGTCATAATGAAACTGCAAAGGGACAGAGATCCTTTCAGCGAAGACAACATGAAGCATTTACAGGATGTAGATGTACAGGCTTTTCAGTCATGTGACTTTTGGTGTTGTGGCGGCCATTTTGAAAACCGAAGTAGAACTGTGCAGTACTACAACATGTAACGATATCTCTACTATAAGACGACTGACTGACAGTGGCATTTGTATGTTCCCGTAATCATTGCTCAAGAAAATAACAGTCAAGACGCACGTTTATGTGAGTCAGTGTTTAAGCTGTTCAAGATGTTAGCATGCTACTGGTTAGCATTTAGCTTCAACACGATAAGTCTCTCCAAGAGAAAGCCCTGAACCACACTCCAAACATCTGGCCTTAGATACAACATGTGACAGAGCTGAGCTGTTACTGTAGTACAGTGTTAATTTCATCGACTAAAATATTTAGTCTTGATTTTAGTCAAAGTGATATTTTTGACGACTAAAATTGGACTAAAACTAAATTAAAAGTTTCTCATGAGACTAAAACTATGACTAAAATGTCCAGATATTTTAGTCGACTAAAATAAGACTAAATAAACATGAAAGGGAGAGACTAAAATCATCCAAACTTCTATTGAGCGTCTGAAAGAGCCTCAGATCATGTAAATTCTCTGCCAAAGGATCAGCTCTGAGCTTTGTTCATGTGGAGCAGCTCCATGAAGCAGAGGAACAAGATTAAATATGATTATGATGAATATTCTAAATGCAAAGTCGAATAAATTAGTCTTAAATTTAGTCGACTAAAATTGAAAAGTCTTTTTTGACTAAATCTCAACTAAAATCAAATTACATTTTAGTCAAAAGACTAAAACTAAAATAAAATATGTTGTCAAAATTAACACTGGTGTTGTATTTCCTCAGTGTTCATAGATGTGAGACACACATGTGTTTATCGTGTTGAAGCCATTGACAGTTGGTTGATGACAGTTGCTAACCGGTAGCATGCTAACGTCTTGAGCAGCTTAAACACTGACTGAGACTCTGTTGACATGACAAACTGTAAAAATCACAGAGAAAGGTTTTCTGTTTCCTCTTTGATGTTAATTTAGTCCTCAGAGTGAAGCAGATCTTTAGTAAATCCTGCTGTAGCTCCACAGACCGAGCTGCTACGTCTGAGCCACATTTGCGGCTTATTTCACATAAACGTGCTTCTCGGGGACCGGGTTTTAATTGTTACCTTCTTGAGCCATGATTACGGGAACATAAAAATGCCACTGTCAATCAGTTGTCTTATAGTAGAGATATTGTTACATGTTGTAGTACTGCATAATGCTACTTCGGTATTCAAAATGGCCGCTGGAACTATGCGTGATGTCATTGGAAACACATGTATTGTTCCATCCCTACTGTGAGGATATTTATTTGCTGCTACTGTCACTGTAGATTATTTATTTGATTCACACTTTACAGCCGACTGCTCTGCTCATCCTCCACAGTGTTAGATGCATGTCAGCGCCACTTAAACTTAAAACAGGAAACTTAAATAAACAAACTACACTATTTGGTGGTCTTTTATTTCAGGAGACTTCATCTGTCAGGTTTGATGAGTGACTTGATGAAAGAACATTATCAAGTCACATTTATAGATGCATTTTCTCTGTGACCCAAATGTTTGAGGCACTTTTCCTGCAATGTGATAGTGGGTTTGAATCCCACACTATCGTTGTGTCCCTGGGCAAGACACTTCCCCCCCCCTTGCCTCCAGCGTCTGCGTACACTGGTGTGTGAATGAGAGTGAATGGGTGACTGGTTCCTCACTGTAACGCGCTTTGGGCCTGATAAAGGTAGAAAACGCTGTATAAGTCGAGTTCATTTACCATTTTACAGATGCTATAACGTTTCAGCTGTTTGTTTCTTCAAAGAAAACATAGATACTGTTACTGTTTGTGTCCATCATGTCTAATGTTGCTTTGAGGATATTCTTCAAACAGCCAATGGATCCTTTTTTTAGTCGTGACCCCGGTATAACAAGTGCTGGTGTTTTCCACCCCCTCAGGGCACGTTTTCCATTGACACTGCATAAATGTATGTCGCCCATCTGTGATCTATAATCTTACGCATTAGGTTTAGTTTATTTGGATATTGAGCAGTATTACATTCCAGTGTTAATTTTGACAACATATTTTATTTTAGTTTTAGTCTTTTGACTAAAATGTAATTTAATTTTAGTCAAGATTTAGTCAAAAAAAACTTATCAATTTTTCTAGTTTTAGTCGACTAAAATCTCATGTCAATTTAGTCGACTTATATTTATAATATTCATTATAATCATATTTAATCTTGTTCCTCTGCTTCATGGAGCTGCTCCACATGAATAAAGCTCAGCTGATCCTTTAACAGAGGATTTACATGATCTGAGGCTCTTTCAGACGGTCAATAGAAGTTTGGATGATTTTTCTCCTTTTCATTTTTATTTAGTCTTATTTTAGTCGACTAAAATATCTGGACATTTTAGTCATAGTTTTAGTCTCATGAGAAACTTATAATTTAGTTTTAGTCCAATTTTAGTCGTCAAAAATATCACTTTGACTAAAATTAAGACTAAATATTTTAGTCGACGAAATGAACACTGCTACATTCCGCTCAACAGGAGTGAGCTGAAGCAAGAAGCACAACTACAACAGGTTACACTGTATAGGATCACAAATGTCATTGTCACCAAAAACTATAAACAGTATTTAAATAAAAGAAGCTTTAAAAGCTGATCAACATTGAGAGCACTTGAAAGGCATGATTGACTGGGATTGGGGATGTTTTTAATACTGCGGGGTGGTTGTGTACTATGTGTGTCCATGTTTGTTTAAATAATTGTCATAAATATACGAGGACTACAGATGGAAAGTCGCCCATGGACAAAGTACACAAAGTAACTGTACTAAGAGTCATTAAAGTGCACTGTTCTCTCCATATAAATGGTAAATGGACTCAACTTATACCTTTATCAGGCCCAAAGTGCTTTACAGTAAGAAACCAGTCGCCCATTCACTCTCTCATTCATACACCAGTGTACGCAGACCCTGGAGGCAACTAGGGGGAAGTGTCTTGCCCAAGGACATAACGAGTGCGCATTTGCGGGAGCTGGGATTCGACCCCATGACCTTCCGATCACGAGACGACTCGCTCTACCAACTATAAGTCCCAGCTACACGAAAGAAACCACACGCTCTAATATTGCGTTTCGCTTTTAGCTTTGATTACAGCACACGTTTGCTGTGGCATCGTTTCAACAAGCTTCTGCAATGTCAAAAGGTCCAGAGTTTTGTTTATTTTTTACCAAGGTCTTGTATTGATGATGGAAGAGTGTGACCAGTGCGCGAAGCCTTCTCCAGCACATCCCAAAGACTCTCAATGGGGTTTAGATCTGGACTCTGTGGCCGATCCATGTGTGAAAATGTCTCCTCCTGAACCACTGAACCTCCATCCAATTACATCCAGGTGGAGACTTTTTTGTTCAGGCAGTGTGTAAAAGGAATAAAAGCTAAGTATTGTGGGAAATTGATGATTTTTAGCTAATGTTATATTTGATAATGCTATTGAATGTTTTTGATGAGTTTAATCTATGTGCTTTAAGTTTCAAACCAATCTTTTCACACACACATTGCTGAAACAATACATTTCTTGCTCTTGCTTTCTTTTGCTCAAACCTGTGGAGACGTCCGGCGCCCTCACCGGAGCTGTGAAAAACAACTCCAAATAAGGCAACAGGAAGACACTTGTAGAGGAAAACTACTGAGAGAAAGGCCTGATGACCTCGGCCCGAGCTCCACACTGCAAAAAGTAATTAACTAGATCAGTAAAAACATCTCACTTTGAGTATAATCCAATTATAATCCAATTTTGTTGTTGTTTTGACTGGTTAAGAAGTTCTTGGGCATTTGTCCCAGATTATTTCACTTGTTCTGAGATGTTTCTGACTCGTTTCGATACGTTTCGTCCTTATTTCAGGTCATTTTCTTCGCCAATGGGGTAAGAAAATTGTTCTCATCTCATTGGCAATTTTACTTTCTTATTTCAAGCGAGATTTACCCTAGAACTGGTCTGAAATGTCCTCAAACAAGCAAAGTAAACTCGGTCCGATCAGGAAAAGTGTCTAAATGAGTGAAAACCGCTCAAAACAAGAAACATTTCCTCAATTCAAGTCATTTAAGCCGATGCTTGATATTTACTTTTTGTAGTGCACTCATCTCCTATCTCTTCGTGAACGCCCCTTTTTTTCTGATATATATTTGTAAGAGCGCAGTTAGACCAAGCCCCGGGTTTCCAATATGGCCGCCTGTTGATTTCAATGGCCTGTGCTCATTGGCGCAACGAGCCAGAAAAAATTCTTACTTCCGCGTTAGTTCCGTGTTCATTGGGCCCAGCGAACATTTTAACGGCTATTATATGCTTGTATAATTTATACTATTAATTGTTATGGCCATATTAGTGGTCTTTTATCATTTCAAATAAAAAACACAAAGAAACCTGGATGTTTATTGCCCATGCCCATGATTCTCAGCGCGACGAGAGCGAGCGCCGCAGCTCGGCAGCAGAGCGCAGCTCCACCGTATGCTGAGCAGGTCAACGTCGCTCAGCCTAGTTTTTGATGTAATATAATATCTGCTTTTCACTTTTGGAACTGTTTTCCAACGTTTAATTAAAGGTTAATTATACTTCTACAATTGACCACATGTCAAGTAAATTGTATATTCTCAGCACGACTAGAGCGAGCGGAGAATCAGCCTTGAGTTGAACAGCAGACCCAGCTCGCAAAGTGGCCTACAGCCCAACGCGTATTTAAAGATCTGCACCTTTTTCCCCATGTTTAAAAGACACATTCAACTTTTATTTTTCACCATTATGACAAAGTCAATGTCAGTTTATACCTTTGTAAGTTTTAAATAACCGCAATTTTGTACAACGCAGCATTTGATCCATTTAACTTGTGACATGAACATAAACATGAAATGAACGAGACCCACTTTCAGACGTAGAATGCAAATGTTTAATATAATAGATCCATGGTAAATGTCCTGTACAACACAATTACAGTTTTACCTTATTTAAAGTAATATTTTCAGTACATTTGACCTTTTCTGTGTCTTGTTTGGCATATTGACTTTTCTTTTACACACCATCATTAAAAATATCAAGTATTTGTTGCTATAATGCTTCCTTATAGGAGCTGAATTTGCATGGACACACTGAAATGTTATCTTGTATTTTATGTCATGTAACATGTAATCAAAGTGTGTATATGTAGAAATGTGCATTTTTATGGATGGAACATGAGAACAAGAATCATTGCAATTTGTATATTCATAATTATCAACAATGGCAAAGTGATTAAGACCATCCTCTAATTATTAGGCTGGCAAGATCTATTATAATACATTACATTGCATTTCACAACATTTGCAGTTTAGCAATATATCACAAGTAAATCAGCAGTAGAAAAGAGTAGAACATTGTACAGTTGTGAGTAGTGTTATTTTAAATAATTTTACTGTAGCAGAATTGCAAAATTAGTTTAAAAAAAAACATTCTAGTAAAATAAATCACCATCAACATTTATGTCAATTGTCTATGGCATTGTCACAGAAACTAATAGATGTAATTGAAATAAAATGAAGCTTTTTATGTACAACATACACTAAATTAATGATCTTGCAAAAAAGAAAACTGCCGCAATATATTTGCAGAATAGGCCTAGAACACTATACACAAAAAACAATCACTGGGTTTTGCCCAAATTGTACATTTTATTGATTTACACCCGATGGCAGCAGTTAAAAAAATAAACGGTAATCCTCTGCACTCTGAAGAACACGTGGTATTAGCTTCATTTCCAGAAGTGCCCGTAATATCTTCCATGACAAAGTGAAAAAGAATAATGCCCAAAGCTGTTATCTACTGAGCTAAAAACTCAGCCCAGACCACCTTAAGTTCTTTTCTCCGCTGTCAGAGCACAGAGTAGATTCAACGACAATCCCAGACTGGAACAGGTCTCCTTCTGGACAATACAAACATCTCAGGTATAACACATGCCTTCTCACATAAAGCTTTAACGGTCTGAGCATGACTCTTCCAACAAGAAACCAAGGAGTAACTGCCCCGTGAGGAGGAGATGGGTGACCGGACTCAGCCATCAGCAGCATCTGCTCAATATAGGAAGAATTACTGAGCAGCAACTTTATTACAGTTTTATTTGTGGCTATGAAACACATAACAAACTAACTGAAGTAGTAAGAGCTAATCACCAGTTAGTAAAGAAGTTCATACAAAGCCGCACCTTCCATATCCGTAGTGGACACAGATCCTGCAGCAGACTCCTCTCTGCAGCAGACAGCCTCAGTGAAGAAAGAAAAACATATTGTCATCCTTATTATACTAGAGTTCACATTTCTGGATCACAAGACCAGAATGAGAATTATACATATCTCTACTGTGCAATTATATGTCTATTACGTGTAATATAATCACCAGTCTTGTTACATTAGTGAACATGTATGATAGCATGTTTGTTTTGTAATTTTAACATTACTGTTGTCTCTGTTTTCTGACCTTCATTTTTGTCTTGCTTTGCTAAAACAATGCATAGAAAGACATGCAGTGACCAAGGGTTAACACCACTTTTTATTTTCGTCTTGAACAGCTCAACATGTTGCTTTTTGTTCATTTTAATGCACTTAGCATTGGTTTGAGAGACGAAGTCAATTATTAGTTATTAGACAAACTTGATTAAAAATGTCACGTCATTATATATTATTCAATGAACCAAAAACTAACAATTTCCAACTCCTGGAACTAATATTAGCCAGTCAGATATTGTTCAGATCGAAATGTGACGGCAAAATAGCAGGGAAGCGTCCGACGTCATAGACACTATGAAAACTAACCTTATTTTGCTCTCGAGACGTTTGTCCAAATAACAAACTTCTCACTATGTATTAGGCCTTGTCACTATTGTAATTCGATGCACATACAGTTTATTTAATGAGCAAATGGGATCGGGGTACTGTCATCTTTTAGAATAGCTTCTGTTTGTTTAAAAATGGTAGTCGTAGTAGTTTCTGTTTGCTATTTTCATAAAGCTACATTCTATAAATAACTGTGGTGTATGCTAACATTTACAATTACAGAATACATTCTGTGTGATACAAACTTACTTGCAAAGTGAGTTTTGCGTCCTCTTTTCTCTCGGTTCCCCATGCTGGTCTTCATGCTGCTGTTGTTGTTTTTCCTCCGAGCCCACATGTGCTCGTACACGGACAGCGAGGGCGCGCTCTGCACGTGCCCGGCTGCGCTGCCGGCACCACGTGCACGTTCTGACCAATCAACGCGGCGGAAAGCTAGAGCGTGGCTAGAGCGGAGCTCGGCTAAGTCCTTACAAATGTATTTTTTAGACGATACGTAAATTTCGAAGGGGAAAAAAGTACATGATGTTAATGTAGATGATAATCGACACTAAATCCGACCTTTGTGAAAGTTGTAGGCGTCCTGTCAGCCGAATACGGACAGTTTTTTTTCGCATGGCTGCTCTATGGCAAAAATCCTTTCTGGGCCCAATGTGAATTTGCTGCTGCAGTACCATCGAGTGGCCGTCCGCCGACCGGCGCGCGGGCAAGGGGGGAGTGTCTTATCCAGTTATTATTATAGATCCATGAGTTAGACGGTGCCGTTTCCTGGGACGGCCCCGTTCGAGCACCGTGTATATTGTTCGGGACTTTAGCATTCAGATAACCGGAGTTTAGAAATTGTAGTTGTTATAGGGAACAAATCTTTGACTTAAGCTACTGAATTCTGGTGGTTTCTCCTCCGAATACGCTTGGCGAGACCTTTTTGATACTTTGTTACTTTAAACTTAACCGTTTAACTGTATTTAAATTGATCTTATGGAGTCAGATCTTATGTAAATTTAGAGTTTTAATCTTTCCTGTGAAATCGCCCACAGTATAGATATTAATTGTAGCGGAGTATGGTTTATTTTGAAGTACTTCCTGTACAAATTACGTAGTTTCCGGTATTGTAGGAAGTGCTTAAATGTTTTTATCATCATGGCGGGAGAATGTGTAAAATGCCTTGCGGTTCACTGATTTACTTCTGGCTCCTGGCTAAAGGGAGAAAAAAGGTGATTGTCTATTTTATGTTTATGCTCATGCTTAAGAGTGTTTCATGAGTGTAATTTGCTTGTGTTTAACCTTTTAGCTCTTACGGTGGTCATAAGGAATGGAAATAAACATTGACATGGAAATGTACCACTTGTACGCTTCAATCATTCAGCTGGGATGCTACAGTAAGAGCTTTCCTCAAGACTACGCTGAACCTGTGTGTGTATCTGCTACGGATTAAACACGCACGCGGCGAAAGGCAAAGAGAACCGCATGGGATACAACGCAACAAACTACGGTGATTACATCAAAGGACTGCTGCAACTAGCTCGACAGGTATATTAAAAATACCAACAAAAACGCTGTCTACGGATATTTCCTCCCTTCTCTCTTTTTTGTGTTTTGATGGACATTGGACCGGCTCCCTTCTTAAAAGTAAAAAAAAAAAAAGAGAAAGAAAAATGGAGCAAGGGACACAAACGAGTCATCCTCAACTCGATCTGCAACAAACAGAAAATATGCAGTCTTTTCAAATGGAAGAAGTTCAAAAGAAGGAGAAGTATTTGCTTTCCTTGTATGATATTTGGAAGTGTGATATTCGTGATGCAAGAAAGAAACTTGTTTCATACATGTCTGAAGAGGAGCTTTGGTTGTTAATTGATTATTTGAATGAAAGCAGAAGGAAAGTTTTGAACATTTTTGAAGAAATTCGACCCATAGCTCCACCACTTGTTGAACTGCGGAGACGTATAGACACTTGTCAGGCTGTCACTTCAGAACTCATTAGTATTGCTCATAACCGAGCCACTGAGGACTTAGAAAATTTTGATGAAATAAAAGAAAGGAACAGACTGCATGAATTGCTCTCACATGAGTATGCACAATCTGTTTATGGCTCACATGCTTCATTTTGTTCTGATAAAGGTTCTATAGCAGCCAAAAGAGTTGAAGCTGCTGCTGAGCTGGCTGCAAAAAGGGCGAATTATGAACTGATCCTGGAAGAAGAACTGATAAAACAGTCAATAAGTCAAATGGCGGAACAGCATAAAAGAGAAATGGAAGAAAAAGGGCATGAATTGATCAGACTACAAGCGGCAAGGGAGATTCGTGTGGCGGAGGCAAGATTGCGAGTCCTTGATGAAGAACTGACTCACGAAAATTGTACCTCAGACTTCTTAATAGCTCAGCCCACTACAGGCTATGCAGTGGCAAATGGGGAAGCGGTAAAGGCCACGATTGCAGCACAGTCGAGTGTCCCGCAGTCCAGTGGACATATAAAGCCATCATTCACTTGTGCTCATCCTGTTAGCTCTGCTACAACTACACCTGTGCCAGTTGTTTCTGTACCCCCTCCCACCACATCTGTAATAGACTCTGATATTTCCTCTCTGGTAAAAGTTGTTCAGGATCATATTATTTTAAATAGGCTACCCATTCCTGAACCAGTTATTTTCATGGGTGATCCTATTGATTTTATCGAATGGAAGGCAGCATTCACTGCACTCATTGACAAAAGAACTGTTGAACCTCAAGAAAAATTGTACTATCTTAAAAAATATGTTGGTGGCCCTGTGCATCAAATGTTAGAGGGAGCATTTTTCAGGAGTGATAATGAAGCTTATAAAGATGCATGGAAAAGTCTAAACGAACGTTTTGGCCAACCTTTTACTATTCAAAGGGCATTTCGGCAAAAGATACATACTTGGCCTAAAATCAACGGACAGGATGCAGAAGGTCTCAGACTGTATTCAGATTTTTTGAATACTTGTCTTGAAGCAATGCCACATGTTAAAGGTCTGGAAATATTGAATGACTGCGACGAAAACCAAAAATTGATTTCAAAACTTCCAGACTGGGTTGTTCTAAGATGGAATCGACAAGTCACTCAAAGCCTGTTGGAAGTTGATGTTTTTCCCTGTTTTAAGGATTTTGTTTCATTTCTGACACTCGAAGCCGATATAGCCTGTAATCCAGTCACATCACTCCATGCTCTTCGCTCTTCAGATAAATGGACTCCATCAGAAAGTACTCTAACTACTGCTACATCTATGAAAAGTAGGGATTCAGCATCTGTAAAGCAGAGACATCCTTGTCCCTTCTGCAGGAATTATTTTCATCAGTTGACCATGTGTGCCAAATTTATGGATTTACCACTTTTACAACGACGGGCCTTTGTAAGGGACAACTCTTTGTGTTATGGATGTTTAGAAACGGGACATGGAGTGGGAGATTGTATGTGTCGATCAAAATGTAACCTATGTAAGGGTAGACACCCCACTGCGCTACATAACATGCACTTTGGAAGTAATGACTCTTTGATCATTCATTAATAGAAGGTTTCATTATGCATATGTGTCTAGTGTTATTTGCTCCAAAATTTTGTAAGATATTGTAAATGTTTATTTGTTAATCACTCATTTATCCTAACTCGTGATTGGCGGGAGTGTAGCGGAGTATGGTTTATTTTGAAGTACTTCCTGTACAAATTACGTAGTTTCCGGTATTGTAGGAAGTGCTTAAATGTTTTTATCATCATGGCGGGAGAATGTGTAAAATGCCTTGCGGTTCACTGATTTACTTCTGGCTCCTGGCTAAAGGGAGAAAAAAGGTGATTGTCTATTTTATGTTTATGCTCATGCTTAAGAGTGTTTCATGAGTGTAATTTGCTTGTGTTTAACCTTTTAGCTCTTACGGTGGTCATAAGGAATGGAAATAAACATTGACATGGAAATGTACCACTTGTACGCTTCAATCATTCAGCTGGGATGCTACATTAATAATAACAACAACAACAACAAGGCAAAGGTGTCAAAATTATTTTTTAAAAGCTAGAATGAAGCACAAAACATCTCCTTCATCACTTCATTACAATAGAATCACATCTCGTTCGTGCCGCTCTTTCACTTCACCGTAAAGAGGGACACGTCCGACAAAAGCACAGGACACTAACACATTTAAATAATAAAAATAATTTCTTTGGATTCTCCTAAGTGTCATTCAAAAGCAAAAATTCCTGAGAAAAGAAAAATATGGCACAGACAGAGAACACAAAGACGTTTCAGTGCATCGTGTGAACACCATCACAGACAACGATTATATTAAAACACATTAGATCTGATTTCAACACACCACAGTGGTCTACGCTCACTAGGGTGTCCCAGGCTATACAGTGAAATTAAAAAAAAAAATGTAATATTGCAATGCAGTCCCCCCATAAAGTTTCACTCTGACTCCATGAAACAACACACCAAATTTTAGCTCATTTGGGCAACATTTGAGGTCCCCCAAGGTCATTGGAGTTTTACCTTTGGGACATGTAGGTGAAATGGTCAAATTGGCGATTTTTGGGCAACAAAATCTAAATAATGGATTGAGCCAGATTAAAATGTATGGTTTTATTTTATTGACATATTAGTAACTAAGATTTTCTCAGAGGGGATTTTGGATTTACTGTTACTGTTTTACTGTTTCAATGAACTAATCACAAGTGAAAAGATCTATAAAAACTCAAATTCCGCCTTTTTTTTTTGGGTTCAAAGCTGAATAAATCAGGCTTGGAATTAGATGTTAAAAAATCCCTCTGAAAAATCCTTCAAAATATTGTTAAGTCCAAGACTGGAAAGTTTGAAAGTCTGTTGTGCTCGCCCGCTGTCCGAGTGGGGCCTTTCTTCATTGCCCTTTTATTTTTGTATTTCTTTGTGCTTTTTTTATTGTGCTCTAGTTGCTTTTCCAGCACGTTTTTGTTGCTCTTTTGTTGCTTTGCTGTTTTGACGCTTGTCTTTCAAGAAGCTTTAAGATGTGGGTAAAGCCAAACGAGAGAAAATGTGCTTGGTTCAAGTGGGGGTTAAGAAGTTAATAGTTATTTAGGAAAAGCTTCAGCTACTTTCTAAAGTGTAACCGTCACGATCTTGCGGACATGTAGTTCAGCTTAAGTGGACTATTGGGTTTATTGTGAGGCTTGTGAGCAGAGTAAAAGTACTGAGAGCTTTGCAAAATATTGCTGTGAACACAAACATGTTGTTACATTAGCAATAACAATAATACAAGACTGTTTTGAAAAACGCCTGCAGTGTCACCTATATGTCATAATGGTAAAACTTCAGTGACTTTGGGGGACCTCTAAATATTATCTAAATGAGCTGAAATTTTTAAGTGGTTTCATGGTGTCATAGTGAAAGTTTTTAGGGGGACTGCACTGGCATTATCCAAAAAAAGATTTTTTGGGACACCCTAATGCTCACGGTAAATAACATTGAAAAGGTCACTTCATCTAGAAAACACTACCGTACGACGCTCAGTGAAAAAAAGGTCTCACAGTGGCTTGAATATACAAAATCTACAGTATGGATCTGTATCGTCGAAGTTTACAAATAAATACTCTTCTGTGCGATCGCTAGAAAGGTGCGGATGACAAAGAAATATCCAAGAATACACATCTTTGAAGTAGTCAGAGAATCGTATGAAGATGTCAGTCGTACCAAAAATACATTGTGTGGAAAAGATATTTAAATAAAAGCACAAGTAACGTGCTCGGTAAACATCTCTAACATAGAGCTCAACGACATCACCGACGCAGAGGAGGACGGTTCGAGACCGCGAGTCCCGAGGGGCGAAAAGAAACGTTCACCTCACAGATGGACGCGGGTTTGTGTGGTGTGATTACGGTCAATGTGAGTCTGGACTGGACCAGGACTGAAGCAGCTCTAAACCGGGATTAAAGGGATGTTTCAGGATTTTTCACATAGGGCCTCATTTGCAGATTTGTGATTCATGCAGTTCTTATGTTTGGAGAGTTTCGTGGCGCTAGGCTAGTGCAAGGCTAGTGCATGTCTATGGTATCAGCTAGCCTGCATTAAAAACAGTCTGACCCGCTCCACAGAGCACCTGAGGCAAATCACTTATAACACCAGACTAACCATATAAATGTCTGTGTCGATAGAATAATTTTAACCATTTTGCATTTAACCTCGTAACTTCCGCCTGAACCGAGAGGATTTTTTTCCTCACGTTATCAGATTTTTTTCCATCATTTTTTTGTTGGGTATTCAACTCACTTTTGTAACTAATTTTCTTTGTCTAATTTTTGTCATTTTTTGGTCAATTTTTTTATCAAATTTGTGTCATTTTTTGTCACTTTTTTTGTCTAATTTTTGTCACTTTTTGCCACTTTTTAGTCACTTTTTTGTCATTTTTTGGTAAATTTATCAAATTTTTGTCACTTTTTTGTCATTTTTTTTGTCATTCTTGTGACATTTTTGCCACTTTTTCATCCATTTTTCGTCACTTTTTTGTCAAACTTGTCTTTTTTTCCGTCAAACTTTTGTATTTTTTGTCAAATTTTAATCACATTTTCTGTCACATTTTGACAGTTTTGTTGCTATTTTCACACCTTTTTTCCAGAAGCTTTTGGACTGGGGTAAAGCCAAACTGGAGAAAATGTGCTCGGTTCAGGTGGGAATTAAGGGGTTAAAAGAACTCATATTTGAGCAGCATCAGCTTCGTGGTTGTCAAAGCTACGCAGCGGCGGAGTGATCTGCTAGAAAATAGTCCCTCAAAATACGATCATTCATGTGGTGCAGGTCAGTTTTATTCCAAACATTATTCTATCTCTCTTCACTCAGAGAATAGACTTTAAAACAGCTCCGCTTGTTACAAGTCTTTTCATGGTTTAACACCAAAGTCCATCTCTGACATGTTAGAGCCGTATGAACCATCTCAGGGAGGGGTCTCCTGGTGGTTCCCAGAGTCAGGACTAAACACGGTGAGGCTGTGTTTCAGTTTCGTGCAGCTAAAATCTGGATCAGTCTTCACGAGGATGTGAGACAGGCCTCAACTCTGACAATGTTCAAATCCAGGCTGAAAACAGCTCTTTTTGCCCGTGAATATGACTGAATGTATTTTATCTGAACTCTTGCCTTTTACTGTAATTGATTCATTTTATGTTGATGTTTTTATTGATTGTATTTGTTTTCTTGTATTTATGCAACTGTGAAGCACTTTGAATTGCCTTGTGTATGAATTGTGCTCTACAAATAAACTCAACACAAACATTTATATGGTTAGTCTGGCGTTATAAGGGATTTGCCTCAGGTGCTCTGTGGAGCGGGTCAGACTGTTTTTAATGCAGGCTAGCTGATACCATAGACATGCACTAGCCTAGCACCACGTAACTCTTCAAATATAAGAACTGCATGGATTTAAAAAAGAAAAAAATATCTCGAGAAATCCGCAACACTCTGGATAACTAGGAAATGAGGCCCTATGTCAAAAATCCTGAAACATCCCTTTAAGCCCAGTCCAAACCAGGTCCATCACAAGGACAGATCTGTGTCGAGACGAAGAACCAGGGCTTAGTGACCAGCTCTCCACCAGGACTAAACTTAAATCAGGTCGAAACCAGCCAGGTATTTCTACTTAGGGTCTAAACCGGGAGTAAACCAGGCTTTAAACAGGTCTAAGTCTATTCCACTATGTCTGCTCAGCCGCGCTCCAGCCTCTGAATGAACGGCTGCTGCATGTGCTTTCAGTCCGTCTGCAGATCCCGGAGGAGCTCGAGGAGAGCAGGCGCAAAACAACACTCCTAATAAAATATAAATAACTAATCATTTAGAAGCAGGCTGAAAACGTTTATTTTCTCCTGCTCCGGTGGCCTAAAGCAGTTTCTCAACAGGTTTGACCTCGGGACCCACAAAACCTGGGAATTGAATTTTTTATATATATATTGCAAAATAGTGCATCTTTAGTATTAAATAAGCCTAAAAAGCTAAAATCGTGATCACTTTGACAGATGCTGGCACTTTCTCTGTAAATATATGCTGAATAAAGCGGCTCGAAACCCACTGACAGCAGTTCCACCGCACACTTTTGGGCCCCGACCCACCAGTTGAGAACCACTGGCCTAAAGTGAAACTAAACACCCAAAAGAGGGAAATTGTTGAGGTTAAATTGTGTAAAACAATAATATTTTTGTTGAAATTAAAGCTGGGGCACCTGATTTTTCCTGTGTTTACAACTTACTCTTAGCCCTTTTTCACCAAGCTGGTGCCGATGCTGGTTCTGGGCCAGTTCCAGTTTCAGAACCGGTTCTTTCGTTTTCCACTGAAAAAACGCTGGCTCTTGGTTCCAAAATCTGGTGCCGGTTGGGAACCAATTAAAAGCTGGACCAAGAAACGAGCACCAGTGATGTCAGCGGCTGGGGGCGTGGCTTTCTCCTCCTCCTTTCTCCTCCGGGCGGCACGGTAGCACAGCGGTTAGTGCTTGTGCTTCACAGCTAGAAGGTCCGGGTTCGATTCCCACCAAGGACGGGCCTTTCTGTGTGGAGTTTGCATGTTCTCCCCGTGTCTGCGTAGGTTTCCTCCGGGTACTCCGGTTTCCCCTACCACTAAAAACATGTACAATAGGCCAGGATGTATGAGAGTGTGTTAACGGCTGCTGTGACTGGAACATAAACTTATTTTTCTGTATTTTATAACCAGAAGTGGCTGTAGTAAGATGTTTCTATCCATGTTTGATGTTGACTTCCCAAAGCGTTGCTATGACAATAGGCACAGCTCTCATTTTGGTGGAAAACCATGTCAGTTTGGAACCAACCCGGCACCAGAACCAGCTCTGAACCAGCACCTTGGTGGAAAAGCCCTATCTGAGGCGGCAAAAATAAATGTATTTTACAACACCAAAAAATCAGGAATCCCAGCTTTAAGTCAGTCAGGAATTTACTCAGAAAATCCGGACGTGGACCAGGATCCGGCCGGACTCTGACGGAGCAGAAAACAGACTCCGGTATTTGTGTTAAAACCACTGTGTTTGAACAACTGTGAGTGTCCCGGTAACGGACAGGGCTGGTCAATCTCCTCTCAGGACAGACCCGGGACCTGTCTGCGGTAGTTACCCCTGCTGCTGCACCGGTAGTCACCCCTGCTGCAGCGGTAGTTACCCCTGCTGCTGCACCAGTAGTTACCCCTGCTGCTGCACCGGTAGTTACCCCTGCTGCTGCAGCGGTAGTTACCCCTGCTGCTGCACCGGTAGTTACCTCTGCTGCTGCACCGGTAGTTACCCCTGCTGCTGCACCGGTAGTTACCCCTGCTGCTGCACCGGTAGTTACCCCTGCTGCTGCACCGGTAGTTACCCCTGCTGCTGCACCAGTTTGCGGTAGTGGGGCATGACTTTGCTCTCGTGGAGGTAAAGTCCCATCTCCAAAGCCACGAGCACCGGGAACTCCAGGGGAATCAGCTCCCGCCTGTTGATCCGGAAACGCTCCTCCAGCTTCTGCTCATGAAGGAAAATACAGGGCGTTAGATTAATCGATGACAAAATAATCGTTAGTTGCAGCCCTAAATGTCTCACTCCTAACTATCGAATATTTGTACGATGAATGGTGTAGGAATATTGGATTTTTAAATTTAATTAATCACATAAAGCTAAAGTGGCGCCGCTTGAGGACGTGTTGAAGGAGGAAACTTAAAGGAACAGGCCACCGTTTTTACATACTGAGATATGTTCTTACCTTAGCTTTGACGAGTTCTTTAGGACCTGTCTGATCTTCCCCCGTGCCTTCAGTCACGTAAACACAGCGCAGACGGCGTTAGCATTTAGCCTCTCCCTCTCTCCTCTGTAGCTCCAAAACAGGTCAAGATAGAAGCTACCAAGCTCTTCCACGTTTTCCCTATTTAAATATGGTTACGTGAAGTGTTCCACTACAAAGTATAATTACACAAAATTAAACAATGTGGATTTTCTAAGTGGATAAAAGGGGGGACTATATTGTAAGGCGTCATAATACCAGGAGTAGTTCGAAATCCGTGCAGTAATCTTCACTTTACTGATGCCAAATTACTCCTGGTATTATTACGCCATAGTGTACGTAGAGGAGAGAGGGAGAGGCTAAATGCTAACGCCGTCTGCGCTGTGTTTACGTGACTGAAGGCACGGGTGAAGATCAGACAGGTCCTAAAGAACTCGTCAAAGCTCAGGTAAGAACATATCTCAGTATGTAAAAACGGTGGCCTGTTCCTTTAAAGTGAATGTTTGTTGGAGGCTCTTGGCGCTAATTCTGCTTCTGATTGAACGAGACAGACGGATATTTATGAAATTTAAAATGTACAAAACATTACAGACCCTAACTATGAAAAACAAAGGTTTTCATCAAAAATACTACATTTTCATGTCATTTTTGCTGTATTTGAGTCTGTGTGAACCAGAAAACGACTAATCGATTACTAAAATAGTTGTCGACTATTTCAATAATCGATTAGTCGTCGATTAATCAATTAGTCATTTCAGCCCTAGAGGCAATATATCGATTTTTTGATATATCACGATATTTTGCGGGACGATACGATACGATATTGATCGTATTTTTTTTTTTTTCACCGTCAATTGAGGCCAACAATGTTCATGAGTCAGGACAGCAGGGGGCAGCACTGCAGCTTTAAGCACTTAGACCAAACACTGTCACACAAATAAATAACTTTTTAACTTTTAATTATATTTATAAAGAAGATTAATTTGTGGTTTATTTATTACTTTTTAAACAGGACTTGTGTATTTAACTGTAAATAAAGTCACTGACAGATCTATGACCCATTTTCAGTGTGTAAGTCAGGGATCATTTATAAAAGTGGTACAAAGCACATGAAAAGAAATGTAAATGATGAATAATACGTAGTATGTTAAAATAAAGGTTAAAAGTTCCATGTTTTTTTTAATTATTGTGATGCATCGTAAATTATTTTATATTGATTATCCCAGTATCGGCGTATCGTGAGATAATCGTTATCGTAAGCCATGTATCGTGTATCGAATCGTGAGAGGTTCCCGCCCCTCGTGTTAGTTCACATAAGCCTGACTCGAGGGGTAAATACAGCGGGGCCGAAATCCACTAGGAAGTTTATGGGGAACTGACCTAATACTTTTATGCCCCACTGTATATTATATAATTACAATTATTTAGTCGTTACCTAACAAACTAAAACATAAATTATTGGCTGAGTATTTGTGCTGAGTACAGAGCAGAGACTCAAAGGAAATGATTGTATGAGTATTTGTATTTGACTCTGTATTTTTGTACTACGTAGTAACTTAGCGTGGGTTTACATTACTCTGATTCTTATTTAATTGTTTACTTGGGAGTGGTGTTGTTCTACCTCTCCCATGCACATGCTGTTATTATTATTCATTATTTTGTTGTATATTCATACATACAAATGGATGCTTTTTATGTTCTTTTTTTTCTTTTTAACTAGTTATGCTAAAGTGCTAAATAAATAAATAAATACAATTATTTAGTTAATTTAGTTAAGTTGGTTAATACATTTATATTTTCTTTCTGTTGGCAGAGCACATGCCCTTCCAGGAGCGTAATATTGTGTTTCCCAACCAGTGGTACGGGGACCTTTAATGATGTTTTCACTAAAAAGTTTCACTTTGGGAATATTTTATCTATATTTGGAACGTAGCACTTTACTAATACTGGATAATCTATGTTTAGTTGCTTGTTTGTTTAACATTTTGGCAGGACTCTTGAGTTGGGGGTATAAGTATAGTGTAATTCAGGGGTCACCAACCTTATTTCAGCTGAGGGCTACTTTAAGAGCATTAAGTTGTTCGAGGGCTACCAGTTAAAAACAAATCCTAAAGACTTAAACGTACACTGTTCACTTATAGGATATTGACCCCACATTATATTAAAATAGCTTTATTTTAAACTCATACCGAGTCACAAGAACCAAAATAACTGTAATTTTAAGAATTAGATTCAAGAAAATGAAGTGTTTTACACATTAGAAAAAGTCCCAAGGGCTACTGGACATGCCCCAAAGGGCCCCTGGGTGCCCGCGGGCACCACGTTGGTGACCCCTGGTGTAAAGTAATGCCTCAAGGGGTACGTGGGACACAAGAGGTTGGGAACTCAAAATTTGCTACTACGACCACCTCACAAAATATTTGACCTTCCACGTACCACCGGGCCAAGATGGAGATAAAACCAGGTTTAAAAAAGGTCTAAAATTCACACAGTCGACTTAAATGAGATATTGCGTAGCCGAGGAAACTAAAAATATTACACAGATAATTGCAGACCATTAAATTTCAATTAGCTTCTTCTTTAAAGGAGCTCGATGCAAGTTCACCATTTTATACTCACTACTGCCACCTCAGGTCATATGTGTAACTGCAGCTTCTATATTAACCCCTTAACTCCCACCTGAACCGAGCACATTTTCTCCAGTTTGGCTTTACCCCAGTCCAAAAGCTTCTGGAAAAAAGGTGAGAAAATAGCGACAAAACTGAGACGAAAACAATGATGGAAATGTGACAAAAAAGTGACGAAAAATTTATGAAAAAGTGGAAAAAATGTCACAAATAACTGACAAAAAATTGATTAAAAAAAATGACGAAAAAATGTGACAAAAAATTGACAAAAAAAGGTGACAAAATGTGACAAAAAAAATACAAAAATGTGATAAAAAATGACAAAAAAATGACAAAAAAGTTACAAAAATGAGTTGAATACCCAACAAAAAAATGATGGAAAAAAAATCTGATGACGTGAGGAAAAAGATCCTCTCGGTTCAGGCGGGAGTTAAGAGGTTAAGCTCGTGCATGACGGCACTTCAGACCCGAAGTAACAACTTTCTGAGTGACAGTGCAGGACTTTAGAGGCAGTTGTGGTGAACAGGTCTGAGCTCATTCTACACATAAGGACATGGCTGGAACATGTAGGTGGAGGAAAATACTTAATTATAACATTTGTAAACTCTGTATAGTCCCTTTAAAGTTGTTTCTCTGTCATGTGAGTGCTTCATGTGCTGGAATCACTTCCTGTTTGTGTCACTCACGTCGATGAGCTGCTTGACTTCTGGTTTCCTCAGATCGCTGCTGATCTTCGCGGCGAGGAGCACGCAGGCCGCAGCCACCAGCTTCCTGTTCTGCTTGTTCAGCCGCCCCTGCAGCACCAGCTTCTCGAAGTAAACAAACGCCATCGCTATGGTGACGGGCTGCAGACCGCACTCCTCGCTCACCGCACGCATCTCCCGCTTCAGACTGGAGCACAGGAAACGCAAACACACAGGTTAGATACTGACGCCAGCCGGATAAACAGAGTGGCTTTAAGAAGTGTCACTAAGACGTCATTACCTTCTTATTTTGCTGAACGTGAGTTTGATGTAGGGAAACTTTTCTTTGAACATCTCATTCATGTCCTTCTTCAGGTCGGATGGTTTCACATAATCAATAACGGTCGTCTGCAAAAACAGGTGAACAGAAAGCATTTTTAGTTTGAGCTTCATTATGAAATGAAAAGAGCTGAAACTTGTCTTCGTATTCGTGTATTTGTGTCATGTGATTTACACTGGAGCGTCCTGGAGCGAGAGATCATGAGGACGCAACATAAAGGCTGCATTTTATTTTGTAGAAGCCAAGTCAGAATAAACCGAATTATTCATTGATTCTAATCAGAGATTTAACCTCTTAGCCCCCGCCTTAAAGGGATATTTCAGGATTTTTGACATAGGGCCTCATTTATTTACAATACCTGTGTCGATGCGAGAATATTTCTTGGAATATAACCGACCTTGCATCACATGAATGAGCATTTTGAGGGACTATTTTCTAGCAGATCACTCCGCCGCTGCGTAACTTATACAAACACGAAGCATATGCTGCTCAAATATAAGGTCTTTTAAATGCAAATGGTTAAAATTATTCTATCGACACAGACATTTATATGATTAGCCTGGCTTTGTAAGTGATTTGCCTCAGGTGCTCTGTGGAACGGGTCACACTGTTTTTAATGCAGGCTAGCTGATGCTGTAGAAATGCACTAGCCTAGCGCCACGAAACTCTTCAAATAAAAGAACTGCATGAACTACAAAAAAATATCTCCACAAATCAGCAACACTCTGGATAACTCGAGAAAATATGCTCAGTTAAAGGTGGAGCCTTAACCTCTTAACCCCCACCTTTAACTGAGCACATTTCCTCCAGTATTTCGATTTATTTCAGTAAAAAGTTACAAAGACACTAAGCTAGACTTTACTTTCCACAAATGTAGATCTGTAAAACAGTCTCAGTCTATCTGCATCTGTATAACTAGACTATTATGTTTGCATTCTCCATTTTTTTTATGTATTCATGGGCTGTTGAACCACTTTGCTCCTCTGCATGTCTTTGTATCTTTGTATCTGTAATTCAGAGTTTGTTAAAGTAATTTTTGAATAATTAGAGAAAGTTAAATTTTTCTCAATTGTTTTCCCCCTAAAGCAGTACTAAGTAACTCTTCCCCCTAGAGGCCATAAGCGCAACTGCAGGTGTTGTAGCAAGTTACGATTTTTTTATTTATTAATTGTCTTGGAGAGTAATAATAATAATGCATTGGTTTTATATAGCGCTTTTCTGGACACTCAAAGACGCTTTACATTGCACTATTCGTTCACTCCATACTCGGTGGTGGTAAGCTACTATTGTAGCCACAGATGCCCTGGGGTCGACTGACGGAAGCGAGGCAACCAGTCTGCGCCATCGGCCCCTCCGACCACCACCAACCACTCACTCACTCACTACATTTGCTAGGCTTCCTGGTGTTACCAAACGGTCTCCCATCCAAGTACCGACCAGGCCCTTCCCTGCTGAGCTTCCAAGGTCTGACGGGATTGGGCAGAGCAAAGGCGGTGTGACCACAAAGTAAATACTACGCTGACAGGAAAGGCGAAGGGACAGAGGGATATTGTACATCCAATTATACAATGGAAATATTTTTTTTCACTCAAACTTTGCTGTAAATACTGTTTAAAGTGACGTTAGCCCGCAGTTAGCTTTGCCCGATAGCATGTTAGCTTCTTCTTCGTGATTTCATTAGTGTGTATTGCTTTCTCCGCACCGGTGACAGTCAAGTTGCAAACATGGTTTTCTGGCCAGAGACACCAGGGGGCGATGAAAGACCCTCCAGTCATCCCATAAACACTTTTATTACCCCCACAGGGACTACGGGAAGGATTTATTAAGGTAAATAAGTTACTTAGTACTGCTTTAACTGTTTTCAAACATGACCATATATGGGTGAATCCAGAGATGCCGTCTGTATCCATCTCCACTTAGCGGGATTTCAGTTAGTCTTTTAACTGTTGATAATTTTCCTTCCCTTTTCTCTGTTTCCTTTCAGACCACACACACAAACCCACATATAATCTGTACAAATCCAAGTCAATCTGAAGTAAATGTTCATTGAAGCTACAATTCAGTGTCCTGAATCCCTAACCAGAATCAAACGTTCATATATCGGCCACTCCAGCCAAGCGCGTTATTTCATAGATTTGACATGGAGTCCGTCACAGTTCGCACTCACCACATACGATGCAAAGATGAGCACCCGCTTGTGTCTCCCACAGGGCCACTGGGGGTCACTGAGCACGTTGGGGTCGTATTCCGTCTCCTCTGGGTCTGCAAACACACACACAAACCTGCCGTCACCTCATGACATCATAACTTCTCTTCACTCAGGTTCACAGACGGCGTCACGCACTCGTGTCCTGCGGGCCTGTGGTGGAGTTTACTCGGGGGGTGTAGTTCTTCTGATTGTTGCCGCGGAAGCGCGTCTGTGGAGTCTGGGCGGTGGAGGCGTCGGGGACGTTCTTCTGTCGCACCAGGGCATTGGTCGGATACAGGAACTGGGCGTAGGACACAGTCTGAGGGAAGAAACACAACTTCACAGGTTATATCTCTATTGAATCAGCTGCTCACACTTTGATCGAGCTCAATAATCGTCGTGGGAGTTTATGATCGTCGGGTTTGCAGCCGGTTCTTTGGCAGAAACAGATCCTCGGTTTGGAGTTTGGACGAGACAATGGAAGATTTTTATGTGTTTAAGGCGAGACACTGCAGGTGAATAGGGAAAACAAAAAAATGTAGAGACGTCGATTTGAAACTGAACATTACAGATATAATTATGAGAAAAACATGTATTCATGTCATTTTATGTTTTCACAAAAAAAATAAGGCATTTTGAGCATTAAAATTGCCTATATATTGGGCAATGAAATCAAAATAATGAATTGAGCCAGATTAAATTTTATGGTTTTATTTTATTGACATATTAGTAAGATTTTTTCAGAGGGGATTTTGGATATTTTGTTTAGTTTTTCAATAAACTAATCATCTGTAAAAACTCAAATTTCGCCTGTTTTTTTGGTTTCAAAGCTGAATAAATCAGGCTAGGAATTAGATATTAAAAAATCCCTCTGAACAAACCTTCAAAATCTTGTTAGGTCTCAGACTGTAAAGTTTGGAGTCTGTGGGAGCTTCTATAAGGGCTCAGGCTCTGCCCGAGTGCGGCTTCTCTCATTCAGAGAAAACCAGCCCTGAAGTTTTGTAGCGAGTGCTCATGCTCGGCCCGTTCTTCCACTTTTCCGCTCCAGCGTCTCGTAGGAGGAAAAACACCATATTTGGGTGAAAGCGTCATCACGGGGCCCCTTAGCAGGACACGTGGATGTAAAATCTGTCAATATTTATGAATGAAAACCCGCGGGAAAGACGGCCTTTCTACGCGGCGCAGCAGCTACTTCCGGGTTGCCCCCACCTCGCAGACAAAACATCATAAAATAAACATCATCATTTTTATATCTGACATGAAAACTAAGATGTAAAGGGAGGAAAATAGATAAAAATCTCCACTTCGACCACTGCGTGAAAAATCAATACTTTCACCTGCCGTGTCTCGCCTTAAATGAAACTGGAAGAAAGTGTTTGTATAAAAGATCTGTCCGAGTTCATGAATCAGCTGCATGTTTCCATTTCTATTATTAAATCTGATCGAAAAATCAAGATTGATCAACAAAAAAAAAAAAAGTGATTCATATTTCAGGCCTGTCACGACAACAGAGTTTTAAGTTCGACATACGGAGCCACGAAACTCTATATTTTAATGCCACAGATACAGACGGCATCTCTGGAATCGCCCATATATGGTCATTTTGAAACAGGGGGTAACAGGTGGAAAACAATTTAGAAAAATTGTTATTCAAAAACTACTGTAACAAATGCTAAATTATTAATATAGTTTATACTAAATAAATAAACAACGACATGGGGAGGAGCAAAGTGGTTCCACAGCTCATAAATACATGAATAACGGAGAATGCTAACAGGATGCTACATGTTAGCATCGGGCTAATGCTAAAAGTTAGCTAGCTCTTGCTACAACTGCAGTTTTTTCGCTTCTACTGAACAATCTGCTGTTAGAAAATATCCATATGGACCAGATTTACACTTGACTTTATTTATGTGATAAATAAATTGATATTCCACCAGAAAATGGTTAAAAAGAGTGAAAAATTGTGTTTCTAAAGATTCTATTTTCCCCCTCGACGAAGCCACGCCCCCTTCTATGACGAGATGCCGTCTGTATCTATAGAAACTAAAAAAAAAAGCTTAAAAATGACAGTAAAGTTTTGTCTCGAAAGTGCTTAGTCCTAAAACATACCACTATTTTATTTTTATATAATTAAATGACCTTTATTAAACCAGATAAGTCCCACAGATGGTGCGTGGTGCGATTTTAATCAACAGGAGAATTGTCCAGTCCTGTCGCATTCTGGAAAAAAATATGTACGATGCAATGCTGCAGTGCCTGTCAGGGCAATCCCAGGGAAACACTCGGCCCAAACAAACAGGAAGCACAGGATGGCACATGCGGCAACAAGGAGAGAACCTGGTGATTTTGAACTCGTCTAATGGGCAAAACAGAAACATGCGGGGACCTGTCAGCGGACCAGGACGCACGGGGATGAAACGTTTTCGAAGAGGGAAACGATATATATTTCAGGATTTTTGACATAGGCCTCATTTCCTAGTTGTCCAGAGTGTTGCTGATTTCTGGAGATATTTTATTTTGTAATTCATGCAGTTCTTATATTTGAAGAGTTACATGGTGCTAGGCTAATGCATCTCTATGCTATCGGCTACACTGCAGCAAAAACAGTCTGACCCGCTCCACAGAGCACCTGAGGCAAATCATTTATAACACCAGACTAACCATATCACTCCTCAATCGGCTTCAACTGGTACAAAACGCAGCAGCTCGTCTCCTCTCCAACACCTCCAGACGCTCACACATCACGCCAGTCCTCCGCTCTCTCCACTGGCTCCCGGTGGCGTTTAGGGCGGACTTTAAGGTCCTGATGTTTGTGTTCAAGGCCATCAATGGTCTGGCCCCGGCCGACCTCGTCGAATTAGTAACGGTCTACGAACCAGCCAGAACTCTGCGCTCCTCTGATCACACCTGCCTCGTCACTCCCAAGTTCAAATACAAAAAGTTTGGAGGCCGGTCATTTGCCGCGCAACGCCCTAAGCTGTGGAACGCACTTCCGGTCCAGCTTCGAAACATCACAGAGCTGAGTGTTTTTAAATCATAGTTGAAGACACATCTTTTCAGAAAAGCTTTCGATTCATAGCCACCGACTCGACTGCTGTTTTTATGTGTTTTTATATTTATTGTTGTCTACTGTGATTCTTGTTTTAATCCTGGAAAGCGCTCTGGGCACCTTCTGGTTGTTGTTGGGCGCTACACAAATACATTTTGATTGATTGATATAAATGTCCATAGAATAATGTGTGGAATATAACTGACCTGCATCACCTGAATGATCGCATTTTGAGGGACTATTTTCTAGCAGATCACTCCGCCGCTGCGTAGCTTATACAACCACGAAGCTAATGCTGCTCAAATATAAGTTATTTTAAATGCAAAATGGGTAAAATTACACCATCGACACAGACATTTATATGGTTAGTCTGGGGTTATAAGTGATTTGCCTCAGGTGCTCTGTGGAGCGGGTCACACTGTTTTAAATGCAGGCTAGCTGATACCATAGACATGCACTAGCCTTGCACTAGCCTAGCACCACGTAGCTCTTCAAACATAAGAACTGCTTAAAATTAAAAAAAAAATATCTCCAGAAATCAGCAACACTCTGGATAACGAGGAAATGAGGCCCTATGTCAAAAATCCCGAAACATCCCTCTAACATCAGATCCCGTGGCAAAAAGAGGCAAACGTGGGGAATAAGGTGAATAACTGGAGCATCAGATGGTAAATGGACTGAACTTATATAGCGCTTTCCTATCTTTATCCGGCCCAAAGCGCTTCACACTGATGATGCTTTGTACCTTTCCAGAAGCATCAGGCTCCATCCCTTCCAGAGACGGCAGCAGGTCAGCGGTGACGACGGACGACAGCCTCTGCCTGTGAGCGTCCATCTTCACGTCACTGTCCAGACACAAGCACAACTAAAGTCACTCCACGCGCCGACACGCAGCTCACAAACCCCTCACCCTTCCGGAAACAGTGATGATGAGTGACACGGGACAGAGATGGAGAACGGGGTGGTGATGGGGGGGTGGGGGGGATGGGATGGGGCTCTTTTGTACCTGAGGTGAGCGCTCTCTCCATACGGCAGCACTGAGAAAGCGGCATAGAGCGACCTCTTGGCACAAATCAGCATGATCCTGGGCACAGCAGCACGGGCAGACAGAACAGATGGTGTGTCAGTCTACGAACAACATGTGGCCTAAGCAGACGGACATTTACTACATCTGCAGCCGCCGCCCCCTGGTCACTACACACAGTTATAATGATACACAGAAAACCACAATCCTACAGGTGAGTTTTATGAGATGAAGGAAGCTGAACGACTGTGAGGAGATGGTGACTTTGTGATGTGCCAGTTTTTCTGAAAGGGTAACAAAGAGTAGGGCTCAAAGCGGATGTTTTTCTGCCTAAGCTGCTGCAGAATCCAACCTCCCTTAAAGGAATAGGCCACCGTTTTTTACATGCTGAGATATGTTCTTACCTAACCTTAGACGTGTTAATATATCCCCGTCTGGTCTTTGTCCGTGCGCTCTGTCAGGCAAACGGAGCACATACGCAGCCTCTCCCACATGTCATACAGCTCCAAAAAAGCTCACGATAGAAGCTACCAAGCTCTTCCACGTGTTCCCTATTTAAATAAAGTTACGTGAAGTGTTTTCATGCGAAGTATATTTACACAGAGCACAACGTCCGCACAGTAACTCCTAAAGGTTATTGACGGAAGTGAGCGGGGGGGAAGTCTTTAGGAGTTACTGCGCGGACGTTGTGCTCTGTGTAAATATACTTCGCATGAAAACACTTCACGTAACTTTATTTAAATAGGGAACACGTGGAAGAGCTTGGTAGCTTCTATTGTGAGCTTTTTTGGAGCTATATGACATGTGGGAGAGGCTGCGTATGTGCTCCGTTTGCCTGACAGAGCGCACGGACAAAGACCAGACGGGGATATATTAACACGTCTAAGGTTAGGTAAGAACATATCTCAGCATGTAAAAAACGGTGGCCTATTCCTTTAACTATCCTGTAAAAAGAAAGACCACATTCAGGAGCATTAACATTTGAGACTAAACATGAGCAAAACACTGAGAATCACATGCATTTCAGCACAATGTTTGTAAAAGACTAAACTCCAGGATTAGCAGGTTTATTAAAGAGGGGGTATTATGCTTTTTTCACTCACACAGCACCAGTCTATATCACACTACAATGATGACCAAACCTTCTGTTGGTCTGTAAATGCAGTCAATTAGAATAACTGCCTTGTATAAAATTGTTCTCTCAAAATGGCTGTAGTGAATGTCTTGAAATAGGCCTCTGTCTCTTTAAGAACCTCTGAGCCTTTCCGACACGCCCCTTCCACACGCTGTCTGTGGCATCAGTGGGGAGGGGGTTCTGCTGAGGAGCAGTGGTTGGTTACTCGGCTGGTGACGAAAGCTCGGAGGCGTCTCCAGGAGGTGGGGGCGTTCCTAGGAGGACTCAGGCAAACCTATCCCTAAAATGGCCGCCATCAGAGTTTTTACAGATGACTCAGAAATACGTGAATGTGCCAAGGCAACACTTCAGGCATGTTTTTAATGAGGGAATGACATAATAACAGGATGGAAAGCTCGATAAAGTAAATTTTGCATAATACCCCTTTCGTTTCTCGCAAAAGATATTGCAGTCTTGGCGAATGGTTAACTAGAAAGATAAAGAAAAGGTCCGGCGCACAGTCTCACCCCGTGTCACACTGACCTTCACCAGCCCCCGATGAAGGTCAGGGTGAAACGTAGCAATAAAAGGGTAGGAGGAAAAAAAAGCGTTGGAGCTTTTCTTTACTTTCCAGGTTCAGGATCCTCCTCCTCTCTTACGCATCTGTCGCCTACTGGAGGTGCTTCACAGGGAATGAGGTGAAATGGCGTCGAACAGAAAGTAGTGCAGATTTAGTCATTCGTTCGTTCCAATATTGCCTCATAAAGCATTATTCATTTATCAGTAAAATACAGAGTGGCATAATCGCAAAAAATCGCTTATAATTTTTTTTTTTCAATTTTTTGTCAAATTTTTTTTTCCACATTTTTATTTTTTTTTATTTTGGGATTTTTGTCACTTTTCTGCTGGATTTTTGTAATTTTTTTTGATGGATTTTTGTCACTTTTTTGATGGATTTTTGTCACTTTTTTGATAAATTTTTGTCACTTTTTTGCTGGATTTTTGTCACTTTTTTGCTGGATTTTTGTCACTTTTTTGCTGGATTTTTGTCACTTTTTTGATGGATTTTTGTCACTTTTTTATGGATTTTTGTCACTTTTTTGCTGGATTTTTGTCACTTTTTTATGGATTTTTGTCACTTTTTTGCTGGATTTTTGTAATTTTTTTGATGGATTTTTGTCTTTTTTTTATGGATTTTTGTCTTTTTTGATGGATTTTTGGCTTTTTTTTAATGGATTTTTGTCACTTTTTTGCTGGATTTTTGTAATTTTTTTGATGGATTTTTGTCTTTTTTTTATGGATTTTTGGCTTTTTTTTAATGGATTTTTGTCACTTTTTTGATGGATTTTTGTCACTTTTTTGATGAATTTTTGTAATTTTTTTGATGGATTTTTGTCACTTTTTTGATGGATTTTTGTCCTTTTTTGATGGATTTTTGTAACTTTTTTGATGGATTATTTTAAAGGCAACAACTAATCGTTTGAATAATCGTGATTTCAATTATGACAAAAATAATCGTGATTATTATTTTTTCAATAATCGAGCAGCCCTAGTGGCAGATGGGAACACACCAGCCAACGTGCTCCCGTGATGTTTCAGTCCGGTTTGTCTGCGCTGTTTCTTCACTGTCGCTGCAATATGGTGTGAGATTTCCACACAGCACCGTTTTCGGCACGTGCTAAGCCTCCGAGGGTGATTAAATTGACTGGAGCAATCGGCGCCCAGCAGCTGTGCCTCTGATAGTGCTCCATGGCCAAACTCTGAGGGTAAGCAGCTTATTACAATCGCAGCAGAACGAATGGGACGCTGTTCGGGGAGTCAGGGTTTCTACATGAAACTTAAGAGGAATGTATTAAAAAGTATGAATACTCACCTACAGCCTCTGGTGTCGTACTGTCTGATACTCCTGATGAAATGGACCTTCTTTGGCACTTTGGGACCAGGAGAGCCAGACACATTCCTGGATCTGAAAAGAAGCAAAAGCATGATGTTCCTCAGTGATGATGGAGGGTTCTGTGTAAATGGGATGATCCTGTATTTACTCTTACACAGGTGGTGACCAGTTTTTATTTTTGACGACTAAAATTGGACTAAAAGTAAATTAAAAGTTTCTCATGAGACTAAAACTATGACTAAAATTAGGGCTGTACAATTAATCGAAATTCGATTACGATTTCGATTACAACAGTAAACGATTACAAAATTAGCATAATCGCAAAAAATCGATTATCATTGTTTTTTTGTTTTCAATTCTATTTTTTTATTTTTATTTTTTTCCTAATTTTAATTTTTGGATTTTTGTCACTTTTCTGCTGGATTTTTGTCTTTTTTCTGTTGGATTTTTGTCACTTTTTTGCTGGATTTTTGTCACTTTTTTGCTGGATTTTTGTCACTTTTTTGATGGATTTTTGTCACTTTTTTGTTGGATTTTTGTCACTTTTTTGATGGATTTTTGTCACTTTTTTGATGGATTTTTGTCACTTTTTTGATGGATTTTTCACTTTTTTGTTGGATTTTTGTCACTTTTTTGATGGATTTTTCACTTTTTTGCTGGATTTTTGTCACTTTTTTGCTGGATTTTTGTCACTTTTTTGTTGGATTTTTCACTTTTTTGCTGGATTTTTGTCACTTTTTTGATGGATTTTTGTCACTTTTTTGATGGATTTTTGTCACTTTTTTGATGGATTTTTGTCACTTTTTTGTTGGATTTTTGTCACTTTTTTGATGGATTTTTGTCACTTTTTTGATGGATTTTTGTCACTTTTTTGATGGATTTTTCACTTTTTTGTTGGATTTTTGTCACTTTTTTACTGGATTTTTGTATTTTTTTGATGGATTTTTTTAAAGGCAACAAATAATCGTTTGAATAATCGTGATTTCAATTATGACAAAACTAATCATGATTATTATTTTTTTCAATAATCGAGCAGCCCTAACTAAAATGTCCAGATATTTTAGTCGACTAAAATAAGACTAAATAAAAATGAAAAGGAGAGACTAAAATCATCCAAATTTCTATTGAGCGTCTGAAAGAGCCTCAGATCATGTAAATTCTCTGCTAAAGGATCAGCTCTGAGCTTTGTTCATGTGGAGCAGCTCCATAAAGCAGAAGAGCTTTATTAAATATGATTATAATGAATATTATCAATGCAAAGTCGACTGAATTTGTCTTAAATTTAGTCGACTAAATTTACTTGCAATTTTAGTCGACTAAAACTAGACTAAAATCGAATTACATTTTCGTCAAAAGACTAAAACTAAATTAAAATATGTTGTCTAAATTAACACAGGTGGGGATGTTTGGTTTGTCCAGGATGAGTGAAATATAAACACAGCAGGGTGCGCTCTACACTCACCTTTTCTGGAGGTCCTGGGCCGCGCTGGGGGCCGGGCTCAGGGCCGGGGCGGACTTGACTCGCGCGCAGGGCGGCTGTCCCACAGACACGGGGGACACGGGAACATCAGGAAGCAGAAGCTCGGCCGCACTACCGCCCTCCAAAAACACGTCGTTAGCCCCAACGGCGTTTGGCCCCGCGGGTCCGGGAGATGTGACCAGTGAGGGCCGGACAGGAGTGACCAGGCCGGACACACTGGAGGAGGACCCGCTGCCGGTGGCGCATGGCTCGGTCAGCTGAGCCCCGGTGCTCCCGGACTGTCCGCTGTCTGTGTCCCGCTGTCGCGCCTCCTCGGCGGCTGTGTGCCCGACGTTTCCACTGCCGAGCTCCCGCTGAGTCCGTCCATCGAGAGAGATGTTCGTGAGGAACGACAGCGCCGCCTGCCTCCTCCGGGAGTCCTTGGCTTTCCGCCTCTGCTCGAGGGTCTTGGCTGTTTTGCTGGACTGCAGACCGCACACCGCGGCCGCCATTGATGCCTCTGTGGCCGAGGCGGCAGCGACACTGAGCCGGTACAGCGTAAGCCCCGCCCCCGCGCTGCTATTGGCCCAGACACATGGAAACGTGTTACTACTGACACCTGATTGGAGGAGCCTTAAATATGCGGCATCGCGCACCGTGATTGGCCGAATGAGACTATAACAAAAACACTGTTTAATTTAATGTGGATCTAAAATGCTTCAGTGCAGAATCTGAAACTAAAGCAGGGGAGGCTTTAGGCAAGTCTGTGTCATGAAGGCCCATTATCATCACGGCCAAAACACCCAGGGCCGAACCTCACAATGTAGCCTTAAGTTAAGAACCAACATCAGTGGTTCTCAGGGGCGGACTGGGACTGAAAAACGGCCCTGGACTCTGGCCCAAATTAGAGTAAATTAAAGTGATAGTGTAAGTTTGCAGAGTGAGGAGGAGCCCTTCTTAGTTTGCAAAATCAAGCTCCTCCCCCTCCCTCCTGATTGGCCTGACAGGCTGGTTCACAGGAAAAGCTCGTCTCATTGGTTAACGCGGGAGGAGACTAAACTCTGATTAGCTGCTGAGATTCAGGAAGAAGGGACTTTACACAAAGTAATTTGTATATTATTACTTGGCTCCTTCCGAAACCATCAGATTGGTAAGAGCTGTTACGCCAAACCGGATGTGCGTCAGCGTCCGCCATGGCAAGTTGCTTCCGAATTGGTCTGTCAGTTAGGAAGTAGTTAGGAAAAGGAGCCTTGATGCTAACTATCATAGCCACTTTAGCATAGGGACCTCTGATGCTAACTATCATAGCCACTTTAGCATAGGGACCTCTGATGCTAACTATCATGGCCACTTTAGCATAGGGACCTCTGATGCTAACTATCATAGCCACTTTAGCATAGGGACCTCTGATGCTAACTATCATAGCCACTTTAGCATAGGGACCTCTGATGCTAACTATCATGGCCACTTTAGCATAGGGACCTCTGATGCTAACTATCATAGCCACTTTAGCATAGGGACCTCTGATGCTAACTATCATAGCCACTTTAGCATAGGGACCTCTGATGCTAACTATCATAGCCACTTTAGCATAGGGACCTCTGATGCTAACTATCATAGCCACTTTAGCATAGGGACCTCTGATGCTAACTATCATAGCCACTTTAGCATAGGGACCTCTGATGCTAACTATCATGGCCACTTTAGCATAGGGACCTCTGATGCTAACTATCATGGCCACTTTAGCATAGGGACCTCTGATGCTAACTATCATAGCCACTTTAGCATAGGGACCTCTGATGCTAACTATCATAGCCACTTTAGCATAGGGACCTCTGATGCTAACTATCATAGCCACTTTAGCATAGGGACCTCTGATGCTAACTATCATAGCCACTTTAGCATAGGGACCTCTGGTGCTAACTAACCGGCGATTAGGAGCTATGTGCCATCCCACAAGCCACTGCGCCAAACTTTACTTCAAAATGCAGGACCATGTAGTCCAGGGGTCACCAACCTTATTTCAGCTGAGGGCTACTTTAAGAGCATTAAGTTGTTCGAGGGCTACCAGTTAAAAACAAATCCTAAAGACTTAAACGTACACTGTTCACTTATAGGATATTGACCCCATATTATATTAAAATAGCTTTATTTTAAACTCATACTGAGTCACAAGAACCGAAATAACTGTAAATTTAAGAATTAGATTCAAGAAAATGAAGTGTTTTACACTTTAGAAAAAGTCCCAAGGGCTACTGGACATGCCCCAAAGGGCCCCTAGGTGCCCACGGGCACCACGTTGGTGACCCCTGATGTAGTCAATTTTGCACATTTTATAAAATTTGTACAACATTTAGACTTCCAGACTATCACTTTAAGGAGAAAATTGAGGGGCCAGATGGGGGACTCTAGAGCCAGTGGCCCTTCTGTGCTCTTCCAGAATGGACATATACGGCCAGTCCGCCCCTGGTGGTTCTAAAGTGGTCCGGCTCCGAGACCCGCCATTACCTTAATGACAAGCTGTGACCCAAATAAAACCGTAATTTGTCATATATCTCATAAACTATTTTATTTGCCACATGTTTTTATTGAACAAGCCGTAGATTTGCTTATAAGACTGAAATTATGATCAAAACAATCCAATAATATTAACGTTAACAGACTCCAGTGTGTTTCCATGTAGTTTCAGATGGAAAATATTGAAAAAAAAGTTCCCTGCAGGCTCGCGACCCACTTTGAGTCCCCGACCCACCAGTTGAGAATCACTGTTTTACATTACACTGCAAAAAGTAATTAACTAGATCAGTATAAACATCTCAATTTGAGCATAATGATCCAAATTTTAGTTGTTTTGACGAGTTAAGAAGTTCTTGGGCATTTGTCCCAGATTATTTCACTTGTTCTGAGATGTTTCCGACTCGTTTCGATACATTTCGTCCTTATTTCAGGTCATTTTCTTTGCCAATGGGGTAAGAAAATTGGTCTTATCTCATTGGCAATTTTACTTTCTTATTTCAAGCGAGATTTACGCTAGAACTGGTCTGAAATGTCCTCAAACAAGCAAAGCAAACTTGGTCCGATCAGGAAAAGTGTCTAAATGAGTGAAAACCGCTCAAAACAAGATAAATTCCCTCAATTCCAGTCATTTAAGGCAATACTTGATATTTACTTTTTGTAGTGCATATATGACCAAGTGGGATGTTCTGCAAAGACATTTAAAACATACACCATAAAAAGACACTATTTCTTGAGTACTTCAACAGGTGTTTGATCCTTATTTGCATAATAATATTTCTCAAAATCATATTGGGGGCCGGAGGTTTTGTGCTGGAGGGCCAGATTTGGCCCCCGGGCCTGACGTTGCCGACCCCTGCACTAATGTATAAGAATATTTAACGCAGGCTGAGCCACTGATACCAATAAATATTGAATATTACAGTAACACAGTAATAACAGGCCCAGTTTACTTCAGACACACTCATTTTGTGGGTTTAAAAACTCATTGGTCTTCTTCTTCTGGATGATTTTAATCTCGTTTCCCTAAAAGTGCGAGCACATCTGTCAGGAGTGTGTCAAGGCCGAGATTAACGCTGCTAATCCAAAGCGGATGTGGGATTTTCCTCACACTATCTTAATAAAAGGAACAACACCAGTCCAGTAAACACATTGCTCTTTATTTCCACATAGTTCGAGAAGCTTCACTGGATGCTCTGAACAGCAGCAGTCTGGAGTGATCGGTTTAAGGCTTTTGTTTCTACCGTAGCTTTGTGTTTGAGGTACAGCTGCTCCACCCGATTCTCACCAGTCTCAACAAATACAAGCACATTTCAAAGGTGTTTCCATACTGTCATCTCAAACAAATAGCACCACGATGACACCTGTCGGTTTACTTTACTGCAATGGAAAGATGATGGCGCATACCAAGGACTTTTTCTCTTCAATTTGATCTGCAAATGAAAAGGGTGTTCATAAGAAACGTTGATATTAAATTGATATTATTATATATGCATCTGACAGAATTACGCCTCCACATATCGTACACATGCTGGTATACACACACGCACTGTTTCCTTTGTGGCTATTCTATTGAAAACAAACATGTCAAAGTCAGCATCACGTGCCTGCTCTAGCAATAATACCAAGCCTTTGTCGACAGGAGTCTGAAGAGTTTTTTTTTTTTCTTTACATTTTTCAGACAACAAAGTACAGATACAGTACATCTTTAACAGCACTGTCCCTCTGCATTCTTTATATCGTATAGTTAAGTTTACATGGAGAAGGTAAGTGCCTGTGCACTATGGAAATACAGCACCACTGTTGAGTGATGCACACGGTGGGTTCAGGAAGTCTTCACACCCGCTACTGTGCTCAATGTAGGTGCTTTTAACCGTGAAACCATTTTTTTTTTAGACTCTGAGCCTTAAAGGGGCTAGATGCAAGTTGGTCATTTTATACTCACTACTGCCACCTCAGGTCGTATGTGTAACTGCACCTTCTATGTTAAGCTTGTGCATGACGGCACTTTGGACCCGAATTAACACCTTTCTGAGTGACAGGGCAGGATTTTAGAGGCAGTTGTGGTGAACAGGTCTGAGTTCTATATATTAGGACATGGCTGGAACATGTAGAGGGAGGAAAATACTTAGTTTTAACATTTTTAACCTCTGTATAGTCCAGAGGTGCCCAAACTTTTTGTCTCCGAGAGCCAAAATGAAAAAAGCGCCTGTGGGTCGCGGGTCAAACACGGCGATGTCAGCGTGAGACACATTGCAAATAATACTATTTACTTTATTTTCTTTTTTTGGTATAGATTTGCATTTAATTCTATCTATGCAAATAACATGCTACAAAAGCCTAGTTTTAGTAGAACAAAATCAATCATTCTAGCAATATAGTGCAAAATGCAAACAACACCACCTACAGTGACTTAACCTCATTCATTTCTTTAAGTCAAAGAAAATGCCACATTAGACCAATTTGAAAGTGCCAGTTCAGCATAAATTCTTTTTATAAGGCATAGATGTCAACGACCTTTGCAATAAAATTTAGAAAAATGGGAAAGTTGATGCTACAACGATCTATGACTGACAAATACCAAGACACCAGAACAGTGTTTCCTTAACTTTGCGAAAGGAGTGAAACAGCGCCCCCAATTTGTCGCTGGTGGCCAAAAAGTGCACTGCATCTATATTTGCCATTGAGCAGCTCTGCCTCACACTAAAGTGTTTGTTATTGAGGTTATAATCGTGTAGAACAGGATTCTCTGACCTTTTTTCACCCGGTTAGTTATGAAACAAAAACGTCAGGGAGCTTCTTATGTTCCAAAGATGTGGCTTAGGAGGAGATACCTCTGGATAGGTAGGACCCAAAATGTTTACTTTATTTTATATTAAGAGAAAAAAAGTGTCCTTAAACTTGACTTTATGAACCCACATATTTGGGTTCTGTTTAAAATGATGAAGAAATGTAGAAAGAGCTACTTATTGGAGATCCTTAAAGGGGGGGTATTTTGCAAAATGGACTTTTCCAAGCTTTACATCATGTTATTATGTCATTCCCTCATTAAAACATGCCTGAAGTGTTGCCTTGGCACATTCACGTATTTTTGAGTAATCTGTAAAAACTCTGATGGCGGCCATTTTAGGGATAGGTTTGCCTGAGTCCTCCTAGGAACGCCCCCACCTCCTGGAGACGCCTCCGAGCTTTCGTCACCAGCCGAGTAACCAACCACTGCTCCTCAGCAGAACCCCCTCCCCACTGATGCCACAGACAGCGTGTGGAGGGGGCGTGTCGGAAAGGGTCAGAGGTTCTTAAAGAGACAGAGGCCTATTTCAAGACATTCACTACAGCCATTTTGAGAGAGACATTTTATACAAGGCAGTTATTCTAATTTACTGCATTTACAGACCAACAGAAGGTTTGTCATCATTGTAGTGTGATATAGACGGGTGCTATGGGACTGAAAAAAGCACAACACCTCCTCTTTAATGTAAAATTATTAAGCTTGCAGTAAAATCTACCATCTCTGACAACGTGACAACTCGGCAACAAAACTGAAGCCAAGGAAATATTAGTCTAAGGGGGCCAAATTTTGGACACTCCTGCATAAAACACCTTTTTATCGTTTCCTTCTTATTTACAGTCACACGTCACTCTCAAACCAAACACGGGTTACAGCCTTTGTTCACAGGATCGAATCCTCCGTTCAGTTCCTAATGTAAGGACTGACAAGGCTTTTAAATATTGTGCTCCTTCTGATTGGAATCAGCTGCAAAATGAGCAGAGTTTTCGAGAGCTGGTCTCTCTTAACTCTTTTAAATCTAAACTGAAACAATGTGTACAAAGCCGTGATGGTTGCTGTTGTTTTACCTAAGATGTTTTTTATATTTTGTATTATATTTGATGTAAACTGTTTTATGACGTGTTGCTGCCTCTCAGCCAGGTCACTCGTGTAAAAGAGATTATAAATCTCAATGAGTTTTTTTACCTGGTTAAATAAAGGTTAAATAAATAAATAAATTAGATGGACCAGGCCTTTTCCCTAAAGCTGGGGTGTCCAAACTTTTTTTCATGGGGGGGCCGCTTATTGAAGTGTACACGAGGTGAAGGGCCGATCAGTAGTTAGTGCCGCAAAACCTTCGACTAGCAGAGGTTTAAATTGTGCCCCATACCTCTATTTCAGCTTAAAACCTTCACACCAGCTCAGTCTCACAACGAAATGCTAGTTGTTTGGCTAGAATTGTGTAGAATTATTACATTTCAAATAAAAAGGTCCATCTCTGGTGATGTGCACCGATACAGCAAGAGGTCGAGGGCCACTGTAAATTGATCTGAGGGCCGCATTTGGCCCCCGGGCCGCACTTTGGACACCCCTGCCCTAAAGTATCAGACCAATGAAGGGAATATGTTTCCAGAAACAGGAGATAAGCCGAGCCAAACTTTGAGCAGTGGAGTCGTTACAGGAAACGTTCATGAGATTCAGTTTTTATTTTCTCACTTATTGTTCTGGCTTTTTTTACTCTCTCTTTTTAACGCATTGTTGTGGAATGTTTACCAAAAGAAAAGAACTGTATATGTTCCTAGTATCACTTTGCTGTATGATGTAACTGATACATAATAAATAAATAAATATAATAATTTAAAGAGGTGTGAAAACTTTCTGAGCCCACTGTAAAACCAAACAAACTAATGACGCTTGTTCAATAAAATAAGCAGCTCATGTTTTCGAACAAAGACCCAAGAAAATGATATGGCCCCAAAAACCGCTAGTTTGTAAACAAATACATCTCTTGACAAATATCATACCACAGAAACGTCGACTGTCCCGACGACGGCATGACGACGCTCGAAACCTTCTCACGAGTCGTCACGTTTCAAACTTATTTTTTACATTCAGCCCAAAAGTAGCGTCTGAACCTCCCTTTCCAGAGACCTCTTCAACATGAGTGAGTAGCTATGGGGGAAACAAAGTACGCCATTTTGTGCTGCAGTTATTGTAGATTGAAAACAGTAAGGTTTGAACTTTTACACACAGATTTCGCATGAGTCGTAGCTGCCATAAATAGTCATGCATGTTGAAGGTCTGTCTCTGTCTCGACACTAAAGAAGAATGTGCTCTGGCGCCTTTCGTTCAGAGGGCGTCTGATTGATAGTCACACTGCCACTTGTGCTTTCTCAGCTCCATCAAAAAAAAAGCTTGTTGTCTCTGATTGAACAACACTCTGACCTGAGAAATTAAACAGAAAACCGAAAAATGCACCAACATCACAAACAAAGACACGTCGCTCCTTCACTGTCCGTGTCTGGGTGGCTCGGGCCGGTTCACACAGCAGCAGCAGCAGCAGCAGCAGCCCCGGAGCCGAGTCCTCTTGCCTGTCGTTTCGGGACAGGGCGTTTTCTCTCCGCTTGCCGGTGCCCGCAGACTCACACCGTCGTCTCGTACTCCATCACCTCCTTCGGGGCGCCCAGGCAGCGGTACTGTATCCTGGGCGTGACGGGCGCCGCGCTCTCCAGCACCAGGATGGTTTTCCGCAGCCGCCGGTCGATGTAGTGCGCGTCCCAGGCGGGGTACTTTTTCCTGGGCAGGTCGATGCGTATGACCGGCCCCTCTGTCCTGGGGGAGAGCTGCGGGGGCGCGGCCTGAGCCCTGCGCAGAGTCCGCACCTGAAACACGTCCCCGTCCACGGCACAGCCCTGCTCTGAGGCCTTAGTCCTCTGCAGAGTCCTGGGGGGGCTGCTCACCAGGTCGGGGGGGTGACTGGAGGCGGGGGAGGCCAGCATCTCCACTGGAATGTCCTTCTCCACGACGTAAGTCCACCCTGACACCGGGCCGTCAGGGTGCAGCAGGCAGTAGTAAACAAACATGAAAAAGGTGCCCAGAGCGTAGGAGCTGGCCACCACGCACACCAGGACCACGGCGTAGAAGTCCGACATACGGGAGCCGCGGTGCAGGAACCAGGCCGTCGTGAGCGCCACGTTCTCCACCAACACGGTCAGGCTGTAGATGAGCAGGCGGCAGCGCGTGCGCCCCTCCCTCACACTGAACCAGCAGAAGATGTACACAATACCCACCATCATGTTGTAGATGATCTCCTCCCACTTGGACATGCAGAAGTCCGTCTCCCCTTGGATGATCCAGAAGGTCATGATGCACCAGTGCGCCACGATGAAGATGCCGAAGTAGAGCTGGAACACGGAGGCGAACAGGGCGAA
This sequence comes from Gobius niger, assembly GCF_951799975.1. NCBI lineage: Eukaryota > Metazoa > Chordata > Actinopteri > Gobiiformes > Gobiidae > Gobius > Gobius niger. The sequence continues at coordinate 4,846,892 of NC_136857.1, read as the reverse complement.
GGCGAGGGTGCGCGCGCCGATGGTGAAGAGGTGCCACAGGATCTGCACCAGCACGGACTTGTAGGACATGGGCAGCTTGTCGTCGCGACTGTCCCGCAGCACTTTCTGGTATGAGGCGATCATCCAGGCGAGCGAGAGGAGCGAGGCCGAGGCCGACAGACCTGCGGAGGCGCCGGCAGACGGAGGAAGCAATTACAGGCAGAATCTCACATTGAACACACAGTACCAGGATGTGTCAAAGGTGTGATGGGTGCAGGATGATCCACCTCTCTTTTAAAACACATATGAACCAGGCTTGTAAAATAGCGTTCTTTCACCTGCGCAACATTGCTAAAATACGAAATATCCTAACTAAGAGCGATGCAGAAAAACGTATTCACGCATTAGTCTCTTCAAGGCTGGATTACTGCAACAGCCTGCTGGCAGCGTGCCCTAAAAGCTCCTTGAAAAGTCTTCAATTAGTTCAAAATGCAGCTGCAAGACAAAGAGAAGAGAACACATGACACCTGTGCTAAAGTCTCTCCACTGGCTTCCTGTTGAGTTTAGAATAAAATTTAAAATCCTGCTCCTCACATTTAAATCCCTAAAGGGTTTGGCTCCGCTCTATCTCCAAGACGCTGTCGTTCCATATCAGCCAACCAGAGACTCTCCGCTCTCAAAACTCAGGGCTACGAGTGATTCCTCGAGTCTCCAAAATCACTGTAGAAGGCCGAGCTTTTAGCTCCAAGCTCCGGTGTTATGGAATAAACTCCCAGCCCACGTTAAAGAAGCAGACACAGTCCCTACATTTAAAGGTCCTATATCATGCAAAATCGACTTTATGGAGCTTTTAGCCATGTTGTTTTGCTATTTCCTTATCAAAAACTCCCCCAGAGTGGTTTGTGGCTTCATTCGCGCAGCTCTCAGTAATCCTCCTGAATCCTGCTCTCTGAGCAGCTGCTCCTCCCTCTCCTCATGAACGACTGAGTGTTCAGTTGTGTCGTAACAACGGAACGGAAGTGCTCGACGTCTGTAATGTAATGTCTTAATTCTATGCTTACGCCCTGATTTTAATTTGTAAAACAGCTTTTTCATTATTTCTGTCGTAAGAGAGAAACAAAGAGAAAAAAATGAAATAAAAAAAATAATAATAAGAAAAATAAAAAGGATGTGCCTGAGGTGCTTCCAGGTCAGCTGTGGCCAAAACAAACACCTCCCCTGAGCGTCTGAACAGATCAGTCATGTTTGCGCTGCAGCTGAAGATGGAGCTCGTTATAACTGGACACACCTGTTCTTTATTCTTACCTAACGATCATGTCACGGAGAAAAAGAAGCGCGTTTGGCTACGAGGACGGGAGTTTATTCAACCTTTTTCAGGAAGAGGCCACTCAGCTGTTTTTTTCTCCGTGATTCAGCGACTTTCACCAAAATATTGTTTTTCTGTGACTGTCTCTGATGGATGTTTGGGGAACCTTCGCCAGAACCAAAGTGGATTAACTTTTATAACCAACGCGAGTCCCATAATGTAAACAGCGATGGAGCAGAGCGGTGAGTCAGTCCAAACGCGTGTTAGCATAGTAGCTTGTGTGTTAGCATATTAGCATGTGTGTTAGCCATTTATGAAGCTGTGTTGCAGATGTCAACTCCGTATAACTGCATCGTGAAGTGACTTCACTTATTGTTGTTTATTTATATTACGGTAAAGTTGTATGCGCGGAGAGAGGGGGTTAACTGAATCGAAGCGTTGTGTCTTCCGGGTTTGAAAAATACCTCCAGAAAACACTTATATTTATCACAAAAATTAGTGCTCCATAATGGTAGAGGTACAACATATCATATAAATGCCTATACTTAACTTTGGAATGGCTAAAATAGCATGATATAGATCCTTTAAGACTAGGCTCAAAATGTACCTCTGAGAATGAGCTTATAATCAGGTCAGTTTGGTAAAGCTCTGACCCACAGCCTGAAGTAAAGCTGCCTTAGGAGAAACACTGCTGTGGGAAGTACGGTCCACTGAGCGCTCTCCTCTTCTTCTTACTGCAGACTTTGTCTCTAATATGATACAATATTTAATTTATCTGTAGTCTGTTCATCACTATTCACATCGGGAGTGCCCGTCTAGATCGAACGGAGGAACCTGGGTGAACGGAGGAACCTGCATTCTGGAATCTGAGGACTGGACGGTCTGTGATCTTGGCCCGTCTGCTGAGAGATCCTTCGTCCCTGGGTCTCTATAGCCTGTCCGTCCATGGGAGTGGATCTCTCCTTCTGTGGTTCTCCCCAATGTTTCTCTTTCCTCCTGCCGGGTTTTTGAGTTTTTCCTTTGCCGTGCTGGAGAGTCTAAGGATGGGGGACGCCCACGCCGCTCGTCGCTACCTCCTATTGGACATTATATTTGCCTGGATTCACCTGAACTTTTAATTGTCATATTTATTGCTCTGTTTTATTGCCTTTATGTTCGGTGCAGCTGTGAGGCGACTTCTGTTGTGATATTGGGCTGTACAAAACCATTAAACCTGAAACTTGAAACTTGATGTAGAATGATATTTGATGTGTTTTTATGTGTACGTGTATAAACAGTGAGTTTGAAATTGCCTGCTGTGGTTACTCACCCTGAAGGGGCAGCACCTGATTGGCATAGATCATGATGCTGAGCTGCAGTACCAGCTGGGGGGCGCTCTTGAGGAAGGACTCGAGCAGGCGGAGCATGCTGATGTCTGCGCTCTCAAACATCATGCGCCAGTAGTAGTGCCGGCGCTCGGGGTCCGTGTGCCAGCGGCTCTGCACTCCCAGGTACAGCGCGTGCACATACCTGTCGTCATGGAAACAGACACAACACGTCTCAGTTACCTTCAATAAAACATCTGCTGCCACAGGCCCTACGTTAACAATTAAAACCTCATTTGAAAGCCAAGATCGACAAAACTGAATTGATCTTTTTCCTCATATCATTAGATTTTTTTTTCAGCACTTTTTTTGTTGGGCAGTCGTCTTATTTTTGTCAAATTTTCGTGACATTTTTGTCAATTTTTCGTCAATTTTTTCTCAATTTTCCGTCAATTTTTTCTCACTTTTTTCCACATTTCCATCATTGTTTTCATCTCAGTTTTGTTGCTATTTTCACACCTTTTTTCCAGAAGCTTTTGGACTGGGGTAAAGCCAAACCTTTTTCCATCATTTTTTTGTTGGGTATTCAACTCATTTTTGTAACTTTCTTATCACATTTTTGTTGAATTTTTGTTGATTTTTTGTTGAATTTTTTGTTGAATTTTTGTCACATTTTTGTCACATTTTTCGTTACTTTTTCTCACTTTTTTCCACATTTTCATCCTTGTTTTCGTCTCAGTTTTGTCGCTATTTTCACACCTTTTTTTCCAGAAGCTTTTGGACTGGGGTAAAGCCATTTTTTTGTTGGGTATTCAACTCATTTTTGTCATTTTTTCGTCCATTTTTTCATCCATTTTTTTGTCACATTTTGTCACATTTTTGTAATTTTTTGTCATTTTTTGGGTCAATTTTTTGTCATTTTTTCGACATTTTTTGTCAATTTCTTGTGACATTTTTTGTGACATTTTTGCCACTTTTTCATCAATTTTTCGTCACTTTTTTGTCACATTTCCATCATTGTTTTTGTCTCAGTTTTGTTGCTATTTTCCCACCTTTTTCCAGAAGCTTTTGGACTGGTGTGAAGCCAAACTGGAGAAAATGTGAAATGAGAAAGATGGTAAGAATAAGTCTTGAGGCTGACAGTGATTATGTCATCAGCCGTTTGCTCAGGTCGGATCTGAAAGCTCGGTTTTAAAGCAGCCGAAGGAAACAGAAAGAGTCAGAGTCGACCGTGTGAAAGTCTTGGTAACAAGCTGAGCTTATGTGTTATTTTCTGAATGAAGTATTTGGGGGAACAACACGACTGAGCTCAGATATCCAGCAGCAGGGGTTCCTAACCCTGACATCGGGGTCCAGGTTCAGGCCCCCAAAGCTTCCCGGGGCGTCCCCAGACCTTTGGGGGAAAGAGGGTCGGATGAGGTTAAAGAATTGAAATGAAGGGATGAACAGCACCTCTGCAATGTGTTTAATGCACAATCACACAAGCCCCGCCCCTCTCAAACTCACCCTTTTAACCTCTTAACTCCCGCCTGAACCGAGAGCATTTTCTCCAGTTCAGCTTTACCCAAATCCTGTAGGCCAGTGTAACACCTCATTTGAAAGCTAAGACCTACAAAACTAAATTGATCTTTTTCCTCACATCATCAGATTTTTTTTCATCACTTTTTTTGTTGGGCAGTCGTCTCATTTTTGTCAAATTCTTATCACTTTTTTATCAATTTTTTGTCACTTTTTCGTCCATTTTTTCTCAATTTATCGTCAAAGTTTTATCCATTTCTGTCATTTTTTTGTACATTTTTTGTACATTTTTTGTCACTTTTTCGTCAACTTTATGTGTTTTTCTGTAATTACTGTTCTAAAATAGTTGATGATGATTTGAAGGCCGAACACTGCTCTGTCCTCAGCTTCTTAGATTCAAGTTTCAGCCCTGAAAGTTTGCAGAACGTCTCTCCCTGCTCTTGATAAAAGATGAAGGGAAGCAATGCTTTCGTTCTTAATGTAGGACCTGCAACAGCAGTGCTCTGTCGGGGTCACAGATGTATTCACTGGTAAAGTAAGACCAGGGCCGAACTGGGACTGAAACACAGCCCTGGACTCTGACCAGCCGGGTCCAAATGAGCGTAAATGTGACACTTCCACAAATACATATTTTAACCTCTTACCACCCGCCTAAACCAAATGCATTCTGTCCTCTTTTGGCTGTGTAACACCTCATTTGAAAGCTAAGACCCACAAAACTGACCTTTATCCTCGCGCTGTTGCTGTGTTGTGTCACTTTTTGTATGTTTTTTTTTCTTTCTTTTTTTTTTTTTCATTTTTGTTGAATTTTTGTTGAATTTTTGTCACATTTTTGTCACATTTTTGTCACATTTTTGTCACATTTTTCTTGAATTTTTCTTGAATTTTTCTTGAATCTTTGTCACATTTTTCTTGAATTTTTGTTGATTTTTTGTTGATTTTTTGTTGAATTTTTGTCACATTTTTGTCACATTTTTGTCACATTTTTCTTGAATTTTTGTTGATTTTTTGTTGATTTTTTGTTGATTTTTTGTTGAATTTTTGTCACATTTTTCTTGATTTTTTGTTGAATTTTTGTTGAATTTTTGTTGAATTTTTGTTGAATTTTTGTTGAATTTTTGTTGAATTTTTGTCACATTTTTCTTGAATTTTTGTTGAATTTTTATTGATTTTTTGTTGATTTTTTGTTGATTTGTTGTTGAATTTTTGTCACATTTTTGTTGATTTTTTGTTGATTTTTTGTCACATTTTTGTCACATTTTTCTTGATTTTTTGTGGAATTTTTGTTGAATTTTTGTTGAATTTTTGTTAAATTTTTGTTGAATTTTTGTCACATCTTTCTTGAATTTTTAATGATTTTTTCCATCAATTTTTGTTGTGTTTTTTTGTCCGTGTTTTTCTCACGTTTCATCCTCGCTATTTTGTTGCTTTTCTTTTTAGCTTTTAGATTTGGGTAAAGCTCGGGTTGAGGCGGGACCGGTGGCCCTGGAGCCAGTGGCCCTTCTGTGCTCTCCCAGAGTAAGGCTCACAACACAGGTTCAGACCCACAGGCCCAGGGTTTAAAACTACAGCACACATGCCGACCTCACCGTTGTGGGTTTGACTCCTCCTTCCTACAACAGCTCCCTGCTCTTCCACCTCTTTCACCCTGTACTGTCTGATAAAGCTCGCGGGTCAAAAAGATGATGTTTTCTCTGTGAAGATCTGCCTCCATGTGTGGAATCCGTGCACAAACATACGGCATGTGTGCATTAAAGTGAAGTTCAAAGCAGCGGGAAACGGTTGCCGGGAGGATGAGCACAATAAATGTTCCAGTAATTGCCTTTGGGAGATGGGTCAGAGGAGCTCCATGTCAACAAGCGCCAGCCCACAAAGGAGCTGGAGTAACCCTTTTATTACAGTTCTTCAGCACAAAACCAAGCCCTGGGACGTACAGCGGGAGAAAACCAGGAGATCACTGCGCATTTTAAAGATGTCCAGGGCGAGAGAAGACTGAATAACGAACTGCTTTTGTTTGAGGTCTGACCCTGGAGCCGACAACCAGACCTGCTGAAGACAAAGGGCCAAACTGGGATAAAGAATCATAATGAAGGTGTAGCGTTTCAGTGTGTTTTTATTGATTATTGTTCAAGGGCTTAAGCGTCACGATTTACAAGAGAAAATACTAAAGAGAAAGTAAATGAACAGCACCTCTGTAATATGTTTAATGCACAATCACACAAGCCCCGCCCCCCTCTCAAACTCACACTTTTAACCTCTTAACTCCCGCCTGAACCGAGAGCATTTTCTCCAGTTCAGCTTTACCCACATCCTGTAGGCCAGTGTAACGCCTCATTTGAAAGCTAAGACCTACAAAACTCAATTGATCTTTTCCCTCACGTCATGAGATTTGTTTTCATCACTTTTTTTGTTGGGCAGTCATCTCATTGAATGTTCGTGACTTTTTTGTCACTTTTTCGTCAAATTCTTCGCATTTTTTGTCAAATTCTTATCACTTTTTCGTCCATTTTTTCCTCAATTTTTCGTCCAATTTTTATCAATTTCTGTCATTTTTTTGTTCTTTTTTTGTTCTTTTTTGTCACTTTTTTTGTCACTTTTTTGTCACTTTTTCGTAATTTTTTTCGTCAATTTTTTGTCAGATTTTTGTCAATTTCTGACAATTTTTTGTTCTTTTTTTGTCAATTTTTTGTCACTTTTTCGTCACTTTTTTGTCAAATTTGGTCAATTTTTGTCATTTTTTGTTCTATTTTTGTACATTTTTTCTCACTGTTTTGTCAAATTTTCATCCATTTCTGTCATTTTTTTGTAAATTTTTTATCAATTGTTCGTCAATTTTTTCCACATTTTCATCCTTGTTTTCGTCTCAGTTTTGTTATTTTCACACCTTTTTTCCAGAAGCTTTTGGATTGGGGTAAAGCTGGAGAAAATGTGCTCGGTTCAGGTGGGAGTTAAGGGGTTATTTTGCATTGTTTTGTATTATTATGACTAATATTACTCATTAGGGCTGAAAGATGTATCGTTATCGTATTGATATCGAGATATGAACATACAAAACGATATATATATGTATACGATATAGATTTTCATCAATAAAACTGCACTCTTTTGTATTATTTTTTTATTTTTCTGAAAAATGCTTGGTTTTCAAATAACCCATAGTTATATCGTATCAATATCGAGATATGAAGTTTTGTCCATATCGTTCAGCCCTATTACTTATTAATGAGAAACCGTTCTTTGAAATGGCTTTAATTTTCTTTAAAATACAACAGTGCGGGTGTGAGGGTGAGGTCACTGGGAGAAAAGAAAACTACGACTCTCGCTTAACCTCTTAACTCCCGCCTGAACCGAGAGGATCTTTTTCCTCACGTCATCAGATTTTTTTTCCATCATTTTTTTGTTGGGTATTGAACTCAACTCATCACTCGTCATTTTTTGTCACATTTTTGTCATTTTTTCGTAAATTTTTTTGTCACATTTTTGTCTTTTTTTTTGGTATATTTTTTCGCAATTTTTATCACATTTTTTATCACATTTTTATCACATTTTTTGTCATTTTTTGGTCAAATTTTTATCACATTTTTGCCACATTTTTGTAATTTTTTGTCATTTTTTTGACCATTTTTTGTCACATTTTTTGTCACATTTTTATCACATTTTTGTCATTTTTTCGACAATTTTTTGTCACTTTTTTGTCACATTTCCATCATTGTTTTCGTCTCAGTTTTGTTGCTATTTTCCCACCTTTTTCCTGAAAATTTTGGACTAGGGTAAAGCCAAACTTTTTTCCATCATTTTTTTGTTGGGTATTCAACTCATTTTTGTAACTTTTTCGTCATTTTTTTGTCACATTTTGTCACATTTTGCCATTTATTCGTCAATTTTTTGTCCATTTCTTGTGACATTTTTGCCACTTTTTCATCCATTTTCCGTCACTTTTTTGCCAACGTTTTCTCCCTTTTTTGTCACATTTCCATCATTGTTTTCGTCTCAGTTTTGTCGCTATTTTCCCACCTTTTTTCCAGAAGCTTTTGGACTGGGGTAAAGCCAAACTGGAGAAAATGTGCTCGGTTCAGGTGAAAGTTAAGGGGTTAAGACACACTTTTTCTCCTTGGTGTTTAACTCGTTCAGAGAGTTCACTTTCAACGTTAACATTGTCTTTTTTTGTGCTACTGTTTTACATTTCTCCATTCGTCTTTATTGGTCAACCTTTTTCCTTTAATGGTGCTTTATAAATAATTTGGATTGTATTGAATTTAACTGTTAAAACTGCTGAATTGTGACGAATTCTGCAGCCCTAATGAGGCCCAGGGATTCCGCGACAGGAGCACAGTCTAGTCATGCACCCCTTTTGTAACACAAGCCCGGTCTCATGTGCGCTGACATTTAATTCTGGTAGCCTGCCCAAAATTGATCCCGTTTCAGCCGCCCGACGGTGTATCGGTGACAGATCAGCCCCAAGTTAGAGGCTGAGGCTAAAACACACACAGGTAATCCCCTTAATGTGGCGAGCCTGGCCGACTGAGAGCAGCAGCAGCGGCGGCGGCAGATATGAGCACAGGGCACACGGGCGATAATGGCATCCTACTACAGTGTGCTCATAAACGCACGCCGTTTCCAAGAGGAAATAAGAAATCAATAGTTTATGGACATAGCACTGTCTACAGGGGCGGGAAGAGACGGAGGCCACAGAGACACAGTTCAGACTCCAGAGAGATTATGAATCAGACCTTTTTATGTTGTTACTGGCTGTAATTATAGGTCAGAATATCTCGTTTCTTTGGGGGCATAAAACCTGCTTCGATCTAGACATGGGATCTTCATTATAAACATTAATCCTCGCCGGAGAAATAATGCATTTACCAAGATATAACCGTCCAAAACCTCACAGAACTAATCGGTATTAATCTATTTTCTCGTATAGCCCTTTTCCACCAAGCTGGTGCCGGTGCTGGTTCTGGGCCAGTTCCAGTTTCGGAACCGGTTCTTTCGTTTCCCACTGACAAAACGCTGGCTCTTGGTTCCAAAATCTGGGAACCAATTAAAAGCTGGACCAAGAAACGAGCGCCAGTGATGTCAGCGGCTGGGGGCGTGGCTTTATCCTCCAACAAAACAATCAATATGAGTTAGTTTGTGCTTAGAACTTCCTGGAGAAACAGTCTCTGTGGAGGAAACTGTTGTTTTGCTTTATGCTCTTGAGCTAAAACAAGAGTTAGAAAGAAGAAATCAAAATGTTAACGGCTGCTGTGACTGAAACATAAACTTATTTCTCTGTGTTTTATAACCAGAAGTGGCTGTAGTAAGATGTTTCTATCCATGTTTGATGTTGACTTCCCAAAGCGTTGCTATGACAAAAGGCACAGCTCTCATTTTGGTGGGAAACCAAGTCAGTGTGGAACCAACCCGGCACCAGAACCAGCCCAGAACCAACACCTTGGTGGGAACAGCCCTATAAGATGCCCATGAAAAGCGTTCTTTGAAAGCCTCTCCTGTTCACTTGGGTGCCTGGCCCGCGCTGGCAGCAGTTCATGCCTGTCAAATCTAATCAGAGCAGCGTAAGCCGGAGCAGTGGCCCCACGTCAGCGACTGGAGCTGACCCACAGACCCACTGCCTCCTGAGAGCAGAGCATTAGCGGTGAGTGTGGGGTCTGGCTGAGTCAATGCTCATGATGTCGCTTAGGGGGGGGGGGGGGGGGGGGGGGGAAGAGTCAGAACTGAAGTCCACAGATGCCCGGGCAGAACGTGAGGCGTGTGGAGGCGCTGGAGCTCATGTTCAGGCTCTCACAAACGCACAGAAACACACATTTCAGTTTTCCTGCAAAGGGTAATTGGTTTGGATGAGTTGACTGTTTCCCCAGGAGAGTATTGACCTAAAAGCCCATCAGGGCAGAGGAATAGTGGGTGGAGTCTTAGCCATAAGGAACAATGTTAAACAATGGAAACATATGTGGAGTTATATCAACTGTTATATTACAGTTTTATCCCCATTTCTCCTTGGATGTAAAGTGTGGATTAAAACACAGTGTTATCTGGAGCAGAACCACACAGTACAAAGGGAAGAAGCCTCCTGGGCGCAGCAGCCTTACCTCCAGACCTGCGCCAGCTGAAAGGTGTGAATGATGCCTTGGAAGAGCCACTTGCACACCCTGCAGCAGCCCGGGGCTCCTCCCTCGGTGCTCGGCCTGGGCAGCAGTCCGGCGGCGGCGGCGGTGCGGCCAGCGCCCCGTTCGCTGCCGTCCTTGGGGCTGGGGTCGCTCTCCTCCACTCCCGACGCGGCGACCACGGCCGCCGCCGCCGTGCCGCTCTCCACCGTCTCCATGAAGTCGTAGGCGAACCATCGGAAGCTCAGCACCTGCACCACGACGGACGGGATGATGACAAAGACCAGAGTCAGCGCGAAGAACCAGTAGTCCCTCCTAAGGTAGTAGTCCGCGGCCAGCCACAGGTCTGAGGCCCCGTCCGAGAAGAAGACGAGGAGGGCGCACAGGGTCCAGCAGAAGTCCGGCAGGGAGTAGCGCTGGTCGGCCGGCCGCTGCTGGGGAGGCCGCGCGTCCGGCCGGGGAGCGCACTCGGCCGGGATCTCGTTACGCACAGGGACGGGCGCACCATCAGATTTCGCGGCCATGTTTGTTGTAGGGAAGAGAGTGAGTAAGAGATGGGAAAATGATGGAAGGGGGGAGGGGGGTCGCTCTGTAGCCGAGCCCTCGCCTGTATGGATGAAGCGAGGGAGGGATGGAGGGATGGAGAGGGGAGGGAGGGGGGGCTGTGGATGCGAGAGATGGCACTCAACACTGCATCAATCAGCCGCGGTAATAAGCACGCGGGGCACATGCTTTCTCACGCCTCTGGGAGCTCTATTTTAGGGTTTTTTTCTGCACATTTAGTTCTATAAACATCAGACATAAAGGCCAGGATGGAGGTTTGGATGATGGGGATGGAAAAAGCCTCCTGATCCTGAAACATTAACCACATCTGGCACCGCTGTATTTCCCTTTTGCATCAGTGTGGTGAAATCAGGGGCGGACTGGCCATGTGCCCGTTCTGGGTGAGCACAGAGGGGCCACCGGTCCCGCCTCAACCGAGCTTTACCCAAATCTAAAAGCTAAAAAGAAAAGCATCAAAATAGCGAGGATGAAAACGTGAGAAAAACACGGACAAAAAAACGCAACAAAAAATGACAGAAAAATCATTAAAAATTCAACAAAGAGTGACAAAAATGCGACAAAAAAATCGACAAAAATGTGACAAAAATTCGACAAAAAATTGACAAAAATGTGACAAAAATTCGACAAAAATGTGACAAAAATGCGACAAAAATTCAACAAAAATGTGACAAAAATGTGACAAAAATGCGACAAAAATGTGACAAAAATGTGACAAAAATGCGACAAAAATGTGACAAAATTGTGACAAAAATGTAACAAAAATGCGACAAAAATGTAACAAAAATGTGACAAAAATTCGACAAAAATTCGACAAAAATTCGACAAAAATATGAGAAAAATTCAACAAAAATGTGACAAAAATTTGACAAAAATTTGACAAAAATGTGACAAAAATGTGACAAAAATTCGACAAAAATTCGACAAAAATTCAACAAAAAAGTGATAAAAATTTAACAAAAAAGTGACAAAAATTCAACAAAAATGCGACAAAAATGTGACAAAAATTCAACAAAAATGTCACAAAAGGTGACTCAACACAGCACCAGCGCGAGGAAAAAGGTCAGTTTTGTGGGTCTTAGCTTTCAAATGAGGTGTTCCACAGCCAAAAGAGGACAGAATGCATTTGGTTAAGGCGGGCGGTAAGAGGTTAAAATATGTATTTGTGGAAGTGTCACAATTACGCCAATTTGGGCCAGGCTGGTCAGAGTCCAGGGCTGTTTTTCCACCCCTGATCCGGCACTGCTGTATTCCCTTTTCGCATCATTGTGGTGAAAAGCGCATTCAACAAACCCCACATCTTCAAAAGCGGACACCCCATTTTCCCCACATAATCTTTTCACATCACACATCGATTTCCTCTTTCAGACTCAAAAGGAATAAAAGACACAAAGTAATGAAAATGTACTAAAATTTAATCATTCATAAAAGTTGGAAAATCATCTGTGACAGGGTAAACACAAGAAGCGACGTTAGAATCGGTTTAGTACAATATATTTAAGCTTAAGACAAAATCGCACACACCGGCTCCCCCCCCCCCCATCTATAAAATACTCATCTGTCTCAGCTTTATTATGCAAAAAATGGAAGGAAGAATAATATATTATGGGGAATATGGAAGGCTTGCAGCTCAGAATATAAAACAAAGTCACTTAGGAAAAGATGTTATCGACGCACATCTTCTTAAAGTAGTAACATCGACTAATAATGATACCTTTGAGACGGTTAGTGCAGTTATGTATGACAAGGCCAACGATTCACATGGTTTTTCATTTTCACAATACGCCAGAGGTCATCATCACTTTAGCATCCGAGTCGTTTCCTGTTTAATAACCCTCGGTCTCCTCATAGTTTGTATTTTCTTTTCTTTCTTTTTTTTTTTTACATAAATGATTTCAACAGAAGCAAGACACCTCGGAAAGAGAAGGAGAAACGGTTGTCAATAAGGCTGACGTTACAAAAAGTGGGAGAATTTCTTTGCCGTTTTAAAAAAAGAAGAAAAAAAAGCAGAGAACGTATGTGTGCCCTTCTCCTGCCGTCGAGCGAGTGGTTTTTTTTTTTAATCCGTCAGCCGTTTCCGAATGTGTGTTCTGGAGAGCGTACGCTGGCACAGTCCGCTGGGAAACAGTTCAACACGTTTCTGGGGGAAAAAAAGAACAAACAGAATTCAGCCTCGATACTAACCTTTAGGCTCATTTAAGTACGAGGCATTTTCTTCAACATTCTTACTTTTTCACAGCAGATTGTTTTGTAATTAGTAAATTGACTCATGTACATTTCCTTAAGTAAAGTAGGCGACACATTTAAGAGCAGTTATATTGGAATTGTTCTGATGCCATTTATTTATTTATTTTATTTTCATTCAAAAACATTTTTTATTTTTATTGCTCTGTCCATCATAGACAGAAAAGCCCATGTCCAAAAGCTCCCAATGCCTGAGCTTTATTCATTTATGTATTTTTATTTAACAATAGTATTGAGATGTTTCTTAAATGGTCTCTTTCCGTCTTTACTTCAGCTCCTGTAGATTTTCTCGTGTGTTTGTAGTAACTTAGCGAGAAGCTACAGCGTTTTCATTGTTCTGCTGCAGCTCATTTTCCCTCAATATAAACATGCTGTATGTCTTTAATTTGGATTTTCTGAGGACTTTTCAGTCGCTGGGTTAGTTTTTCAGATGAATAAACCCCTGGGCATAAAACGGCGTCAGAATGGCCAAAACTGTTAGCCGCGAGTTAGCATCGTTAGCCTGTATGTTGTAAACACTGCAGACGCTGCAGCGCTAACAACATTAAGCTCTGGTTAAATCCAGCTCAGACTCTGGTTTAAAGAGCGCAGTCTGTAATAAAGTCAGCTCTATGTGGATTATTGGATTTACACTAAACAATTCTCCAGTTTGTTGCTTCTTCTCTCCTCAGCTGAGAGCTGCGCCTCGTAGGTGCGCCTCGTAGCTGCGCCTCGTAGCTGCGCTGGACGCACTTCAAATGATATCGGTTTCTGGTATTGGGACCTCATGAATGAGTACAAGCATGTGGTATCGGCCCGATACCCGATACTGGTATCGGTGCATCCCTAAAAATAATAATAATAGTAAAAGAAAATTATTTTTTAAATAAATGGATTGTTACACTTAGCACTATGAATAGCAGTAATAATCATAGGGATGTCATGGTCGTTGTTTTTTGTTGTTTTGTTTTTCCTTTCTTTACACCATTATTAATATAATTATATTATTATTATTATGTTAATAATATTAATAATTACTGTTTTATTGTTTTTCTCTCCAGTTTCATTCCATTATTTTATTCCACTTTCTTTCTTGATTTCTTTTTTTGTTTATTTTCTTTTCAATCGAGTTGAGATTTGTCATCCTAATTGAAATTTCATTTAAGGGATAAGGAAAAAAAAAGAAATCACTGGCACCTAAAGTAAACAAAATATTTAACAACTAGTTTTCAATTTCTGTGAGACGCATGTTCTCCCTGTGCCTATAAAACGTGAGTCATCTTTGTCTGTGCAGCACTTATTATTAAACTCTTATTAAATACAGTATATAAATGAAGTTGGATTGGAAACGTTCACTTTCTCTGTATCAAAGTATAAGGTTCATGACAAATCTCTCTCTAACATCTAACATCAAGTTAGAGACGAGGCAAAATAGAGAAAGTGGCCATTTTGGTATTGAACAGCAGATGGCGCTGCCTCCTTCACTACACCAGTGCCTTGCTTTAAAAAAACGAAGCTGTAAATCAGGCTGTGGCTTTTTCCACTACAGGAACATGTCCAGAGCATGTCACACTGTATCTGCTATATAGACATGTACATTTATGCAGAAAGAAGAATAGGCAGAACTGACAGTAAACACAATTATATCAAGATTTTACTACTATATACTTATTTCTGTGAAGCCATACATTTCACTTCCGTTTTGGACTTGGATCACTTCTACCTCTTTGTATCCGTGTCCAACTTCCCGTGTCACGAATGTTTGGGTTCATAAAACAAAGCTACTTTTGTAACACCTACAAACTCTTCCTCCATAAAATGCTTTTACCACAATTTTAATTCCCAGTTTCAATACTTTCAAAGCCAATGCAATAAATCTAAAGACCCTTTAATTGTTTGCAAACATTCCGGGCTCAGCTGGAGGCGGGAGGTTAGATTCCCATCTATTTCCATTGTAGCTGTTGTCATAGTAACGATAAACAAATGTCTAACTGTTGTTGTGAATATCAGATAAACCTTATTTTATCGTCTCTTTTGTCATTCCTCTTGTTCTGGCACCTTAAGCCACAACAGCACCACATTACGTTGTTGTATATTTACACTTAAAATCACTAGTTTTAGTTTAATCTTATTTGACTCGATCACTTCCTGCCTCCAGATGATGTCACTGATGATGTCAGCAGAGAAAGCCGCATTTTCCGGACTATAAGTCGCACTTTTTTCCAGTTTGGCTGGGTTTGCGACATTTTGACAACATATTTTAATTTAGTTTTAGTCTTTTGACGAAAATGTAATTCGATTTTAGTCTAGTTTTAGTCAAAAAAATATCTTCAATTTTAGTCTAGTTTTAGTCGACTAAAATTGCAGGTAAATTTAGTCGACTAAATTTAAGACAAATTTAGTCGACTTTGCATTGATAATATTCATTATAATCATATTTAATCTTGTTCCTCTGCTTCATGGAGCTGCTCCTCATGAACAAAGCTCAGAGCTGATCCTTTGAAAGAGCCTCAGATCATGTAAATTCTCTGCCAGACGGTCAATAGAAGTTTGGATGATTTTCATTTTTATTGAGTCTTATTTTAGTCGACTAAAATATCTGAAAGTTTCTCATGAGACTAAAACTATGACTAAAATGTCCAATTTAGTTTTAGTCCAATTTTTAAATATCACTAAATATTTTAGTCGTCGAAATTAACACTGGTTTGTGACTAATACTAATTTCACATGTACCAAAAACGGTAATCGAGCAGCAGGAAGGAAGGAGTGAGAAACTTGGAGGTTACTCTTACTGCAATGAAAAAAACAAAAACGGCGGGTGCGACTTATAGTCTGTAAATATGGTCGATTTTCAATATGAAGAAAAAAAAAATGATCTCAGTATGTGTCAGAAAGACTTGTTTAGAATCTTTTGGGAAACACAATTTTTCACTCTTTTTAGCCATTTTCTGGTGGAATATGAACTTATTTATCACACATAAAGCAAAGTCCAAATCGGGTCCTTATGGATATTTTATTTCACAGCAGATTGTTCAGTAGAAGCGGAAAAAACGGCAGTCGTAGCTAGCGTCAGCATTAGCATGATGCCAACATGTAGCATCATGTTAGCATTCTCCATTATTTACAGTGGGGGAAAAAAGTATTTGGCCAAAATCCAATACGTGATGTGAAACTTTTTCCCCACTGTATGTATTTTATTGAACCACTTTGCTCCTCTCCATGTCTTTGCATCTTTATTTAGTCGAAAACTAAATTCATAATTCAGCATTTGTTAAAGTAGTTTTTGAATAATTAGAGAAAGTTTAGATTTTTCTCCAAATTGTTTTCCCCCTTAACTGTTTTCAAACATGACCATATATGGGCGATTCCAGAAATGTCATCTGTATCCATTAGCCGCTCGAGCCAAGTGTGTAGTTTTCTATATTTGACGTGGAGTTCGTCACAGAATGTTATAGAATGTAATTTGGACCTTAGTATTTTTAATGACCTTAAGGGGTTTGTGAAATTGAGGAATATTGTCCTTTTCACTTTCATTATTCTTAAATCGACATTTACTGCTCATCATTTTGACACAATAACTCCTCCTGCCCCACAGAAACCCCTTGTATCCCCGTCCTCTCACCTGTCCTAAAGCACTGGAGGTTTTAGAGCAACGTGCAATTCGACTTCTTTTTCGTCTTCTTCTCCATCGGCGTTTTCCTGTTGATCTGCCGCACCAGGTCGTAGAAAATCTGGACACAAAAACCCCCTTTCGTTGAGTGCGTTTCAAGCCGTTTAAACTTGGCTGCGGATCGTCTCGTCTTCGGGGCGCAGCGACTTACCTCATTTACATTGATCTTTGATTTCGCTGAAGTCTCTAAAAAGGCACAGTTGCTCCACTGACGGGCCAAGTTCTGCCCCTGCTCCTTCCCCACCACGCGCTCGTCCTCCAGGTCGCACTTGTTTCCCACCAGGATCATGGGAACCTAAAGGAAACACATTTCATATTAAAGCTACACATTTGGGCGGGTCTTATTTCTATTTTGTCGGAAGATCGTCCACATCAGGGCTTGTTTTGTCGATACATTTCACATTTAAAGCCATTTTATACTCACTACTGCCACCTCAGGTCATACGTGTAACTGCACCTTCTATGTTAAGGCACTTTGGACCCGAATTAACACCTTTTTGAGTGATTTTAGAGGCAGGTGGATATGTCTGGGCTCATTCTACACCTCAGGACATTGTTGGAACATGTAGGGGGAGGGAAATACTTAATTTGAACATTTTTTAAACAGCAGTGTCCTAGTTTAGTTTTAATCAGTAGGATGCACGTTTAGAGTGTTCTGCTTTTAACCAGTTGTGGCTTTTAAGTGATCAATAATCAGCGCTGTATTTCACCTCTTAACCCCCGCCTTAACCAAGTGCTTTTTCTCCAATTTGAAAGCTAAGGTCTACAAACATTTACTTTTCTTTTTTTGTCACTTTGTTGCCACTTTTCAGTCACTCTCTGGTCGCTCTTTTGCTGCGTTTCAGTCACTTTTCTGTTGCTCTTTTGTGCCGTTCTTGTCACTTTTTGCACCTACTTTCAGCTAATTTTTAGTTACTGTAGTTTTTTCAAGAAGCTTTTAGATTTGAGCAAAGTCAAACTGCAGAAAATGTGCCCAGTTCAGGTGGGGATAAACCTCGTAACACCTCATGAACCAAGCACATTTTCTTTAGTTCAGCTTTACCCAAATCTAAAAACCTCTTGAAAGAAGCGTCAAAATAGCAACAGGAAAAAAGAACAAGGATGAAAACTCAACAAAAATGTGATAAACAAAATATTAAAAAGTGACCAAAAAAAACACAAAAAACCCCCACAAAAATGTGATAAAAACACACACAAAAAACAATTAAAAAGTGACCAAAAAACACAAAAATGTGATAAAAACACACACACAAATATATATATATAAAAAAGTGACCAAAAAAACACACAAAAAAACACAAAAATGTGAAAACACAAAATATATATATATATATATATATATAAAAAAGTGACAAAAAAACAAAAACAAAACACAAACATGTGACAAAAACACAGCAAAAAGGGCACACAAAAGAAATCAACAAAAGTACAACAAAAAGTAACAAAGGTGACAAAAACGCAAAAAAATTAGCGGCAAAAATCAGGTGAAAAAAAAAGTGAAAAAGGTGACGACAACGACTCAAGGAAAAAGATCCATTTAGATCAGTTTCGCAGGTCTTAGCTTTCAAATGAGGTGTTAGTCTGGCCTATAGGCTGTAAGCGCCAGTCGAGAAGCTTTAAGATTTGGGTAAAGTCACTCGGTTAAGGCGGGTGGTAAGAGGTTAATAAAGTTAACATTTTATTGACTAAGTTCAGGAGCAGGACCTGTCTTCACCTGACCACGCCTCTAATTACCCAGATGCCCCATTTATCCCAACCAACCTGGTATATTTATGTGATCTGAGTAAGCCGCTGCCCCTCCCTCCCCTTTTAACTTCAGCGCCGTTTCTTCTGCTCCGGAGGGGGTTCCCGAAGAGCTGGGTCCACTCCTGAGACAGAGCCCCCACCCACAGCCTCACCCCAGCCATCACAGATCACTCACTGTTCATAATTCTTTAATCGCACCTTCTGTTGTGGCGTGGTCCTTGTTAGTGAATGGCAAAATTCTCTTTCATTGAGCGCACCCTAAACCTCATCCAGTCTCAGTCAAGTCTGGCCTATAATGGTTCTTCCTAAAATAGAAGTAGTAGTATTGAAGGGGTGAAAGGTTAAGATTAAAAAAGTCAAAAAAATAAGAACCACCCTGGTACACATTTACATATTGTAACTTAAAAATGACAGCAAACATAATTGTGGCTGACATGCAGACTTCTGGGGACCTCAGCAGTGAGATTTGACATTTAATCATCTGAAATCATGTGCCGGATGTGGAGAGGACGCTGGCGCAATTTGGCTGCCGCTTCTCCCTCCGGACAATCAAATCAAAGCTTCGCATTTAACCATCAAATTCAGCACTTACCTGGACCTGTCCACCTGCACGTCTCTGCTACCGAGGGACCCGACCCGTGTGGTTCGGCTGCGTTTGGGACTACGGACTGTACAGTTGGCAACGCCGCTGGATCGACCGGGCTAACACCCGCGCTTTCGGGCGGCTACGCTAACTTCTCCTGGCCCAAGACGACTCAACCTTCCCTCCCGGACGATGCAGTACCTGGTCCTGGTTCTTCTGCTGCTCTCCATCCTGTTTCCACAACTCCAAAACTCCACTATCAACTTCATGGCTTTCCGGTACTCAACTAAACAACTACTCCAGCTAAACCGCTACCCATCGCCTACTCCGGAGCTCACCGCTGAAATAAAAACCTTCGGACTACTTCAACGCCACCGCTACATCCACAGAGGCTCCCGCAGAAATGTAATCCACATATCCACCGGGAACAACAACAGCCACGACAAAACACCTCCTCATTGCTTCTCTTCCGCGTCCCGGCGTCTCTACAGCAACGCACAACGTCATCAGTGCCAGCGTCACGTGAACCACTTCAACCTCCGGTCTCTCCCCATTTCCGCTTCACCTCCTTCAAAACAAGAGGCTATCAAAACTGGACTACTGAACACAAGATCCCTCAACAATAAAAGCCCCATACTCAACGAATTCATCCTGGACTCACAATTAGACCTGATCTGCTTAACTGAAACCTGGCAAAAACCTCACGACTATTTCTCCCTCAACCAAGCCACCCCCTCTGGATTTTCATACATGGACCAACCTCGTCCTGAAGGCAGGGGCGGGGGTATTGCTGTCATCCACAGACAAACTCTCAAGCTCCGCCCTCTCTCCATCCCACCTGCTCCCTCTTTTGAACACCTCTCACTTAAACTCTTAGGCCCCACTCCTCTGACTATTTCAATAATTTATCGCCCTCCCAAACCCAATCCTTCCTTCCTGTCAGATTTCTCAGAATTCATAACCCAACTCTGCTCAACTTCATCAACCATACTACTCGTAGGTGACTTCAATATCCACATCGACTCCTCCACCTCCAAACCCTCCACGGACTTCTTGGACATCATACACAGTTTTAACTTCATACAACATGTCAATTTCCCCACCCACACCCGTGGACACATCCTGGACCTGGTCTGCTCCACTGGACTCAATATTGACACTCTCTCACACACAGACCTGGCCATATCTGATCATCTCGCCATAACATTTCACATCAACCTCCCCAGCCCTCATTTCAAGCAGACACGCACCATATCCTACCGAAACCTAAAGTCCCTCTGTCTCACCTCTTTCTCCTCCCAAATTGCTAACACAGTTTCCATACCCAGCACCCCCGAAAACTCCACCGTCGACCTAGTAGCTCACTACAATCACACACTCACATCCAGCCTCAACACTCTCGCACCAGTTAAAACTGCAAAAGTCACATTCTCCCGCTCTGCTCCCTGGTTTACCCCCGAACTCCACAAACTCAAGAAAGAACGCAGACAACTGGAACGCCGATATAAGAAAACTGGACTCACTGTACACCTACAAGCCTACAAGGACCACACTCATCATTACAGATCAGCACTCACATCTGCCCGCACAGCTTTTTATTCTGGTATCATTCACTCTGGATCCTCCAACCCCCGGACTCTGTTTGCCACAGTCAATAAACTACTCAAACCCATTGACAATATCACCCACTCTTTCACCACGGACAAATGCAATAACTTCATCGACTACTTCCAATCCAAAATTGACAACATTCACCAAGAACTCACCATGAACATCTCACCCAGTACAGACCCTCAACCTGACTCATTCCTTCCATCTCACTCCACTCTCTCCTCCCTATCAGTCATCACAGAATCTGACCTCATTAACCACTTCAATAAAATCCACCTCACAACTTGCCCACTGGACCCCATCCCATCTGCACTGGTCAAGCTCTGCCTTCCCTGCCTCAGCCCACTCATCATGGACATCATCAACTCCTCTCTCACCTCTGGAACAGTCCCCTCCTCCTTCAAAGTTGCCGCCATCACACCAATACTTAAAAAACCTGGCCTGGATCCTGACAACCCCAACAACTTCCGCCCCATCTCCAACCTTCCCTTTCTGTCTAAAATCCTGGAACGTTCGGTCGCCTCCCAACTAAAACATCACCTCCTCTCCAATCAGCTCTACGAAACCTTTCAGTCTGGATTCCGCACTCATCACTCAACAGAAACTGCACTACTCAAAGTATCAAACGACCTCCTCCTCGCCTCCGACTCTGGTTCCCTCTCCATTCTCCTCCTACTTGACCTCTCCGCCGCCTTCGACACCATCCACCACTCCATCCTTCTCCAACGCCTACAACACCTCGGCATCACTGGCTCAGCTCTCTCCTGGTTCACCTCCTACCTCACCAACAGATCTCAATTCATATCCATCAACAACTGCACGTCTCACTCCATATCTGTCAACCATGGAGTCCCTCAGGGCTCGGTGCTTGGTCCCCTTCTGTTTATCCTGTACATGCTTCCCCTTGGACTTATCATTCATAATCATGGACTACAATTCCACAGTTACGCAGACGACACACAACTCTACCTCAGCACCAGATCCATCACTCCTGCCACAGTATCCACCGTCACAAACTGCCTCTCTGCAATAAAATCCTGGATGAGCACCAACTTCCTCAAACTCAACTGCAATAAATCTGAAATCATCGTCATTGGTCCCAAATCACTCCTCCCCTCCTCCCAAGACTTCAATCTCTCCATCGATGGCCACACAGTAACCACCTCTCCCCAGATCCGAAATCTTGGTTTCATTTTCGACCCCACACTCACATTCAAGCCCCACATCCGCCAGATCACCAAAACTGCCTTTTTCCACCTCCGTAACATTGCTCGCCTCCGCCCCACCCTCTCCACATCTGCTGCTGAAACACTGATCCATGCATTTATTACATCCAGACTCGACTACTGCAATAGCCTCCTGTACGGTCTCCCCTCCTCTGATTTACAAAAACTGCAATATGTTCAAAACTCTGCCGCCCGCCTCCTCACCCACACCCGCTCCAGAGACCACATCACCCCCGTCCTCCAACAGCTTCACTGGCTCCCCGTACAACAGCGCATCCACTACAAAGTTCTGCTCATCACCTACAAAGCCCTCAACAACCTGGCCCCCCCATACCTCACAGACCTCCTACAACGCCACCGCCCATCCCGTCGCCTCCGCTCTGCCGACTTAAACCTTCTCAAACCCATCACCAAATCAAAGCACCGAACCCTGGGGGACCGAGCCTTCGCCATCGCCGCCCCCACCCTCTGGAACTCACTCCCCATCCACATCAGAAACTCAGACTCACTGGCCACCTACAAAAAACTGCTCAAAACCCACCTGTTTCAGCTCAACCAACAATAGCTCTGCCATCTTTGTTTGTCTGTCTCACTTGTAAAGCGTCTTTGTGTTTCCTGAAAAGCGCTATATAAGACCTATGTATTATTATTATTATTATTATGTCTCATGTATGGGACAGTAAGTAAGGAGTGACTGGGCTGGTCAGGACTTCCTACTGCAAAAAGTAATTAACTAGATTAGTATAAACATCTCAATTTGAGCACAATAATCCAAATTTTAGTTGTTTTGACTAGGTAAATTGTTCTTGGGCATTTGTCCCAGATTATTTAACTTGTTCTGAGACGTTTCCGACTCGTTTCAATACATTTTGTTCTTATTTCAGGTCATTTTCTTTGCCAATGGGGTAAGAAAATTGTTCTTATCTCATTTGAAATTTTACTTTCTTATTTCAAGCGAGATTTACCCTAGAACTGGTCTGAAATGTCCTCAAACAAGCAAAGTAAACTTGGTCCGATCAGGAAAAGCGTCTAAATTAGCGAAAAACGCTCAAAACAAGATACATTTCCTCAATTCAAGTCATTTAAGACTTACTTTTTGCAGTGTAACAATGGCAATAAAACCTATTCTGATACTAGAATCGACCGCTGTAAATACGAGTGGGAGCAGTTGAACAGTAGAAGAAGAAATGATCAAAGTAAAGATGATCACTCAAAGCAGCGTTAATGAAGTGAAATTCTATTATCATGTCAGATGCTTTGACGAGGGAACGGAATTATATTATTTAAAGCAGAAGTCGACCGATTTATCCCCCATTCGATATTTGGGAATTTATATCGGCCGACATTATGCCACTAAAAGGGTGCCATCTCTGAAACCGAAAGCGATAAGAGTTTCTTTTGCATTGGAAAGAGCTCAGTCAGGGCTTGAAAATATCCTTCCACAACTTCTTAGGCCTCCAGGGAGCGGAGAAACATGATGAACCATTATATATTTTATGTTGTAGACTTCCACTGATCCACTGATTCATGTCTTTCAAATAGAATAGCTTCTGCAATGAGTCAGGAGCTAATGGTGCTCTCAATAAAATGAGCTTCCTCTGAAGTATCTGCTAAACAAAAATGTCCTGAATAAATCAGCTCTACGCTCCTAATGAAGCGCCCCCTGCTGTCACAGTTCGACGCTCACACAAACATTTAGAAGCATCATACGCAGGATAATATGGCCGGTGCATATCGGCATTGGCCAATCAAAATCCACAGAAATCGGCACCAGCATTAGAAAACCCCACATCGGTCGACCTCTAATTAAAAGACCATTTTTGCGTAATACGATTCCTATAAAATAATGTGTGGAATACAGGTAATCCCCTTTCTAGCACCGAGGCGAAAGCAGCAGCGTTTAGGTCTGATAATGTACTGAAACTGCATGAAAAAAGAGGTTGAGTCTTTTATTCGTGCGGTAAATACTTTTGGACAATTATAAAAATGTCATGTCTCCATAATGGAAACATTATCATCCGACTGTGACACTCTCCTCTGGTGAGATGACTGATGAGTGAAAGTGGCAGGTTCTTAACAGCATTGACATTTGCCGCCTGTTCCTGAGACGCCCCCCCCGCGTGCTCTCTCTCCTGCCCCCCCACAGAGCGTCTGTAACCAGGGACATCAGCCCGAGGTCTGGAGGATTATGTAAACGGCAGCAAAGGTCATCGCCAAGGAGATCCTTTACGTTGAACTTAACCAGTTGGCGACAGGGCAGGATAGAAATCTCACAGAATTACAACTATTGGGGGAGTTTCTCGTTCACAAGCTGCACCAAACTTTCCCCTTTCCCTTCCGGTGTAGAGTTTGCATGTTCCCTCCGTGGCTACTGGGAGGAAACCTACACACTCCGGTTTCCCCTACCACTAAAAACATGTACAATAGGCCAGGATGAATGAGAGTGTGTTTAGAGTGCACATGGGGGACGACGGATGGAAATTAGCCCACAGCTACAATCCGGTGTGGCCTGTTTACATGCACGAGACCCATGTGTGTTCATTAACATGCACAGGTCACTGTTCTTTAAAATGTTAACAGCGAGTTGACGACACACATGGGTTTTCCCTGGCCAGAAAAATATATTCTTTGCAAAAATTCTAGAGTAAAATATGAATTTATTCTATTCTTATGCAAACGTTCTTGGTATAATTTGATATGATTTGTAAACAATACATCAAACGGAACATTTTGATGTTCAAAACCCAATTGGACACGACAGGCAACTTTTGGGCAAAGAATTGTGTTAAATTTCGGTCAAAATTGCAGCTGAATTATCTGTAGACCATAGCTTTTCTACTTTTGACAAGCGCATGCTGTAAAAAAAAATTGTTTAACAAGTCACAGAGCTAAACCAGATACAGACTGACGCTTCTGTGACTATATTTACAAACATTCACTCACAACATTCATTTCAAGGACTATGGAAATAACTGCACACACATCCCCTCCCTAACCACGCCCCAAATCCCTCTGCGTCTGTGTTCACCAACTTTTTTAACTCCCCCACCCTCCAGTCGACAGGCGGGCGTCCCTCCCCTACCCAACAAAAAATTCCAGCGCCTGCCCAGGTGTACAGTGCGTTTCCCATGTCTTGATGTTTTTATATAAGTGCTTTGCCTTAACTTAACCTGTAATTTCGCATATTTTCTTTCTTTCTTATATTTTCATAGCGGGCGACAGTGGCACAGATGGTAGAGCGGGTCGTCTCATGATCGGAAGGTCGGGGGTTCGAATCCCACCTCCTGAAAGTGCACATTGTCGTTGTGTCTTTGGGCAAGACAGTTCACCCACATTGCCCCCAGTGTCTGCGTACATTGGTGTATGAATGAGAGTATGAATGGGTGAGTGGATCCTTGCTGTAAAGCGCTTTGAGTGCCTAATGTAGGTGGAAAAGCGCTATATAAGTTGAGACCATTTACCATTCTTTTGTAAGGCGCATTGAGTTGCCTTGTGTACGAAATGCACGGTATAAATAAAGTTGCCTTGCGCAATCAAATTGAGTGGATAGTGAAATTCCAATTTAATGCTTTTCGAATCCAATGCAATGACATTTAAGGGCTTGATTTTTGCTTTTCACTACCCTGTGGAATCCCTGCTTGCTGGATTCTTAACACTGATCATAAGGTTAATTGTCTAAAAAGGTATTGAAACAATTTAATCTACAGCCTTTATGTCAAACCCACTGAAACCTCCCACTCACGTCCTCTGTATCTTTGACTCGCAGGATCTGTTCCCTCAGGTCCTGGAGGTCGTTGAACGTGGACTGTGCTGTGATGGAGTAAACCAGCGCGAAGCCTTGGCCGTTTTTCATGTAGAGGTCCCTCATCGCCGTGAACTGCTCCTGCAGACACAAGGAACAAACTCACGTCAGGTTGTTTAGTAAGCACTTCAAACAAGCCCAGGGTTCTCATTTAAAAACCTGGGTGAGACTCTGACTTTGAAAGTAACACAAAACTCTGTACGCAATCTCTCTTTCACTGATTTCACGTGGAGCAGCGGAGCCGGGGCGTGAAGACGACATCGTGTCTGAAGGGCGTGTGACCCGAGCTTTGGACCTAAACCCAGCTGGTCAGACTTATGTCCAGAGATGAGTCAATTAAAGCAGAGTTGGATCATTCCCGTTTAAAGGAAGAGGCCACCGTTTTAAAAAACAGATATGTTCTTACTATAGACGAGTTGATGCGTACATGTCTGATGCTTATGCGTGCGCTCAGTCACGTAAACAGAGCACAGACAGCGTTAGCATTTGGCCTCTCCTCTACGGCCCCGAATGAGAGTGTGGGAAAAGAGCTTGGTCGCTTTTATTTAAATATGGATAAAAAGGAACTATATTGCAAGGCGTAGTAATATTACTACGCCTTGCAATATAGTTCCCCTTTTTATCTGCTTACAAAATCGACATGCTTAGGACTAATAATACCTTAAAACTAGAAATGCAATGGCTGCGCCATTGCGATTGACTGCGGAAATGCAGAAAGCGAATGCAGAAATTGCATAAACTCTTCAAATTGCATGATCAAATTTGCATAAACTGGTAAAATGCATAAAATGTCATGTTGCATAAACTGTATAAACTGCATAAAGTGGTAAAATGCATGAATGGGTTCATTTGCATAAATTATGTAAATTGCATAAACTCTTTAAAATTCATAAATCCTAAATGGCATAAACTCTTAAGTTGCATAAACTGGTTAAATCCCATAAAGTGGTTACTTTGCATAAATTGTTAATATTGCATAAACTTTTATATTCCATAAACTGGTCAAACTGTTGAAAGTGCTTGATTGGCAGAAGCTGCACAATTGGCTGAAAGGCGGAGTCTCCCGATTGGCTGGATTCCCCCATACACACCAATGCAAAAATTTCAAACTCCTGTATAAAAAAACTGGAAAACTGCAGAAGGACAATTTTTTCTCAAAACCCACAAGTTGCAGAAGCTGAACATGCACAAAGTGCAGAAATTGCAGAAAATGCAGAAAAAAGTGCAGAAAAGCATGGATTTGCGGCAGCCCCATTATAAGTCAATGGGAAAAATCTCCGACATTTCGGCCGATTGCGGAAAAAACATAAGTTGCAGAAGTCCCAAAAGTAATAGCACCCTTCTCCTCAACATGCGGAACATTTTGATGCATAACTTGCATAAATTGCACAAAGCATGAAGGTGCTGAAAGCTGGAGAAAATCGGGAAAAAGATGGAAGAGGAATAATAATAAAGAACATGAAAACCAATAATTGACTGCGGAAGAATTCCGCAGTCAATCAAATATAAATTCCACTAAACTTAAAGGGGGGTATTATGCTTTTTTCAGTCACATAGCACCAGTCTATATCACACTACAATGATGACCAAACCTTTTGCTGGTCTGTAAATGCAGTAAATTAGAATAACTGCCTTGTATAAAATTGCTCTCTCAAAATGGCTGTAGTGAATGTCTTGAAATAGGCCTCTGTCTCTTTAAGAACCTCTGACCCTTTCCGACACGCCCCCTCCACACGCTGTCTGTGGCATCAGTGGGGAGGGGGTTCTGCTGAGGAGCAGTGGTCGGTTACTCGGCTGGTGACGAAAGCTCGGAGGCGTCTCCAGGAGGTGGGGGCGTTCCTAGGAGGACTCAGGCAAACCTATCCCTAAAATGGCCGATCAGAGTTTTTACAGATTACTCAGAAATACGTATAATACCCCCCTTTAAGAAAATCTGTACCTTTTTATCAACTGATCGGGGAAAAAAGCTCTCGTTAACCTTGTGTGCAGAGCTGTGTAGTTCCGGATTACGTTTTTGATTGTTGGAGCCATTACGAGCACAGCAGAAGTTGTTTTGCATCATTGTTTGGCTGTAGCTTCACTCGCACTCAAAGGCCTCCAGGTCGCAGCTACCCCCCAAGGTGCAAAGCATTATGGGTCATGTGCAAGTAGTGAATTGGGAAACGTGGAAGAGCTTGGTAGCTTCTGACTTCACTTCCGTTTGGGGCCATAGAGAAGAGGAGGAGAGGCTATATACTAACGCTGTCTGTGCTCTGTCACAAACATACGAAGTTGCTCATTTCATCCGAATCTTGTTCATTTGAACTTTATTTTCTACAGAAATGCCAAAGTGACCAAACATGACTTCCTCAAACTGGCTTCCCCTCGCTCCTCCCTCGCCTCTCCTCATCTCAGCAGTGTTTCTGAAAAGTGTGCACCTCGTACGGCGGCTATGTAGTTCGCGTTTTCTATAAATACCACCTTTGGCGCAAAGTTTTGGCCTCGTTTTGTCCAGAGCGAGCTTTTGAAATGAGACCCCAGGAGGAAGAACGAATACATATAAAACATCCACTAAAAATGAAAACATCAGGGATAAAACCAAAACTGCTATTATTCAGGTAATCTCTTTAACCCCCACCTTAAACAAGTGCATTTTCTCCAGTTTGACTTTACCCAAAACTAAAAGCTTCTCAACTGGAGCAAACAGCCTCTTTTGAAAGCTAAGACCTACCAACTACCAAACTGATCTAAACAAATCTTTTTCCTTGTGTCGTTTGTCACTTTCGGAGCTTTTGTTCTCACTTTTTTGTTTCATTTTTATACACTTTTTTTTCAAGAAGCTTTTAGATTTGGGTAAAGCTGGACAAAATGTGCCCGGTTCAATGTGGATTAAGAGGTTAAAACAACAAAACTTCTGTCTCTATAAGGATTTCTCATGGTCAAACTGAAGACTCCATAGTTTTAACATCTAGGAAATGTGAAATGTTCCAAATGTATTTAAATTAAATGTATGTTAATAATGATGTTAAAATGTATAAATCCATGGTCAAGCATTCATCTACATTTAAAATCAGTTTTTGTACTGTAAAATCAACCTGCCCTGAGACTACAGGTGGAAATTAGCATTACAATACAATGCATCTTTCCTTTTGGTCAATGTTAAATTGTGCACTGTCCCCGTCTAAATAAAAACCATCTGCAAACATCTGAAATGTACCGTTTTGATCCTTGTTTAATCTTTGCCATCTCAGTAAACACAAGCTCCTCGGTTATTAGACACTGTTCACTTGAAGTTGAAGAGCACTTACGGTGCCGGCTGTGTCCAAGATCTCCAGCATGCACTGCTGCCCGTCCACCTCCACTTGCTGGTTCAATAAATGAGAGAGTCGTTTATTACATGTGTTAGAATAAAAGTTACATGGAAAATACAGAGTTCTAGCGTACCTTTCTGTAGGAGTCTTCTATTGTGGGGTCATATTTTTCCACGAAAATGCCTTGCACGAACTGGACTGTCTGAAAGTGAAAAGGCAGAAAATATTTAAATTTTTTTACTAGGGCTGGGACGATCCACTTTTTTCAAGATCCGATACTCATCACGATACTCAGGGGCTGATCCGATACGTATTGCGATACAATAAGTAATTATGATTTGTAACATGTAAAAATTGTAAAAAGAAAACAGTCATGTGTCCAATGCCATTTGACAGTTTAAGTGTTAAAGCAGTACTAAGTAACTCTTCCCCCTAGAGGCCATAAGCGCAACTGCAGGTGTAGTAGCAAGTTACGATTTTTTAACTTATTAATTGTCTTGGAGAGTAAATACTACGCTGACAGGAAAGGCGAAGGGAGAGAGGGATACTGTGCATCCAATTATACAATGGAAATATTTTTTTTCACTCAAACCTGGCAGTAAATACTGTTTAAAGTGACGTTAGCCCGCAGTTAGCTTTTCCCGTTAGCCTGTTAGCTTCTTCTTCGTGATTCCATTAGTGTGTATTGCTTTCTCCGCACCGGTGGCAGTCAAGTTGCAAACATGGTTTTCTGGTCAGAGACACCAGGGGGAGATGAAAGACCCTCCAATCATCCCATGAACACTTGTATTACCCCCACAGGGACTACGGGAAGGATTTATTAAGGTAAACACGTTACTTAGTACTGCTTTAAGATCGAAAAGTGCATTAACATAAAATGAAACAAAGTGCTGTTACTGGAAAACAAAGGAGTGCAGGATAAAAATGCCTCCAAACACAAGTATTGAAAGAATTGCGATACCTGAAAAAGCATCGATACTTGGTATTGCAGCACAAAGTATTGCGATCCAAGTCCGACCCGCTATTTGACCCAGCCCTAATTTTTACAAAGATGTGATGTGATTAAATCAAGTAATCAAAGATATAAATCAATGCCCAAGAAAACAGAAAGTTTAGTAAATTTGGTTCAATCTGCACACACGATAATAAAATGGTACTTTTCCTCTACTTTTCGTCCAGAATCATTTGCAGTACTAAAAGGGAGGGGTCTTACCAGTGCAGATTTCCCCACTCCTCCAGATCCCAGCACCACCAACTTGTACTCGCGCATCGTGACCACAGACACTGGACAGCACGGAAAACTGTGGGGGGGAAAGAACGGTAGAAAATATCAATAAAGATCTAGTCTACACACCCAGAATAGCAGGTTTCACTGCTATTACAACATTCAAAGAGAAATGTAGTTCCTTGCAGACAGATTTTCTAATTTCAGCCACTCAAACGGGAAAAGTAAAGATACATCTAACAAAGATCCCCTTCGGTTTCATATCCTACGATACAAGTCCGACTGTAAACACTGTTGACGTCCACTCAATTAACATGAATAAGCGGGAGGGCTAATATGAAATGCAAATACGCCCTACACGTGGGATACAAGTGTTCCAGATTAAACTCGCCTTTGAACGGCTTCTTGTCAGATGTGGAGGGACATAAAACAAGAAGAACTCTGTCGCCCTCGATTGACATTTGCAATTCTAAATACAATGTATGAAGCAGCAGAAACCCACAAAGACTCCACAATGAGCCTCTGTGCTGACCCTCCTCTACTCCAGATCTAAACAATGCATCCCCACAGCACTCGTCAACACGCAGCCATTCATGTGTAGGACAGTTATTACACAATTTATAATTAAAGCTCTACATGTCAGGGCCTCAATATCCAATCCGTGCAATAAAACATGATGAAGCTCATTTTTATTGCTTTCATTATTATTCACCCTATGAAAATGGTTGTTACATGTGAATAAATTATACAGACATTTCCCTTTACCTTTAAAATTAGTTCAGTATATAACATGTTTGAGCAAGCATTGCATTTTAACACCAGAACTGGCACTACCTTTTGCAATACTTTGGTACCGATACTTCAGAGTGTCAAAAATAGGTGATATTATGGGAAGTCAATAAAATAACGGGTTGGAGCAGTATTACGAACATGAAAACTAGCTGCTAGCCTTTAGTTTTGATTGAACACAAAAAGGAAATGGAGTAAATAATCATTCGGGAAGCTTTCATGCCCTACATTTCACAATCTCCACTTGCTTCAGCGGGTAATATTAAAATATCGATTTATTTACAGAAGATCTGCTGAATTCTCCATCAGCTTTCATAGAAACTTACAAGAAGTTTGCAAGAAAAAGGCAGAAGCGTGACATTATTATTATTACAATAGCAAACCTTTGTATATTCAGTTAACTCTATACAAAAATCGAAAACAGATTTATTTTGTCTTTGGAAAAAAAATAATTGGGGGAAAATCATGACTAAAGAAGGTTTACTTCGCACATCTCCTTTGTTTTAAACAGGTGCGTAAGAGAAGGCATGAAGGCCAAATATAGAAAAGGAAAAATCTCTCGCACACTGTATACTTGCAACACCAGTGTTCTTTTATTAATGCAACGTTTCGGCCAGTGGCCTTCGTCATGCAAAATGTTTTTTGTGAATGAGAAGCCATCCTTAAATAGGGTGTGGCCTGCACAAATCATGACTAAAACTGGACTTAAAGGGGCTAGATGCAAGTTAGCCATTTTACACTCACTACTGTCACCTCAGGTCATACTTGTAACTGCAACTTCTATATTAAGCTCGTGTATGACAGCACTTCCACCCGAAGTAACAACGTGACAGTGCAGGATTTTAGAGGCAGTTCTGAGCTCATTCTACACGTTAGGACATTACTGGAACATGTAGGGGAAGAAAACACATAATTTTAACATTTTTAACCTCCGTATAGTCCCTTTAAGCACATTTTATGTAACTAAACAAAAAAATGGAAACGTCAGATGGAAAACCTCAGTGACATTGCGATATATTTATATATTTTTATATTGCGATACCTTTTATATCGCTTATAATTTATATGTTTAAAACAGGTCTCTCTTATAAATGAGATATTAAGTCTTAAGAGAAGAACCTGTATAAATAAAAGATAAATAAAATAAAAAAATATTACGGACATTGCGTCACTTGTGCGGTGGCACATGGTGCAGCCCAAGTGAGAGAATAATGAGAACTACTTAATTGATAATGGACCATCTACAAAAAATGTACTACCAACAAAACCAGAAAACTAAACATACAATTAAATTTTTAAAAATGACAACAACGAATAGAGTGTACAACACATTACAACCTACCTTTTATGTACACAGCGCCTCAGAAGACAAATCCCTCTACATCTGGATCCTCAGCTCGACTGAAGCCAGCAAACAGGTAAACGCTGAGGGAAGTGGTCAATGATCTGCAGCAAGATAAAGATTAAAAAATGAGCATAACAACCTATGAATAAGCTATAACAATAAAACGCTCAACATATTCTCATATAAAACCACGTATTGGGTTGCTAACATGTATCTGTTATCGGTTTAGCGACATTTTCCTTTTGCCAGCTCATCCACTGTGAGAGTCAGGAGGCAAGCTGTCACATGTCCCAAAACAAATAAAACTTTTTTTTCCCAAACACCTTGTTGCTACTAAACACCATGACGTAACGCAGAGAGTTGAACACAAACTATAAAAAAAAAAAAAAAAAAAAAAAAAAAAGGAGTTGTATTTTGAGATAGGGAAAGCAGATGGGGGCCAGCCTAGAGTTCAGAAAGTTGAGAGAGGATGTGCCAATATTTCACAGGGCCAGAAGGGGGCAAAGACATCTGTAACTTTTTAGGCTGAAATCTAAATTATTATTTTGTTGAAACTAGAAACTTGTCACAACACACGATAATGCGAGTGTATTTACTGACAACGAACCAGCGCGTGAACAGAGGCAAACTTTGAGAGACATTTATGAACTTGCGGCTAATGTTGGGTTGATTTCGAAAGGAAGGGTGTGGCTATTAGTTTCCTAATGCTGCAGGAGTTCACTTTAACCACAGTGTTTTAAAGAAAGAAAAAAACACAGGCAACAATGTCCGAGTAGTGTGACACGCGCAATCGTTTGGATAAAATACAAAGATTAACAAGTTACGCGCATATGATAGTAGTTAGCGTGTTTACGATTGAGCCAAATGTTTAGCACACAGTTAGCATCAAGGGAAGAGTTGAGCCTTAAGTGATCGTGTTGTGAAATATCCTTTAAAAACAGGTTTCCAGAACGACTTCACATTTTATCCGTGACAGAATAAGCAGAAATTAATGTTAATAGTGCGGGAGACAAGTTAAAGCGGCTCACTGTGTAGCTAGCATTACCGTTGAAGCTAACGTTAGCCGCTAGCTTTGGCCAAACTAAAACATCCACAGCGTTACGGTCTGTTTAAAAGGACACACAGGGCGATAACTTTAATCACCTGTAGCAAGCGTGTATTTACGATCCACCCTCTTACTAAAGGACACAAAGCATAACCCTAAAGCTCATGTAAACCGGTGTGTGATGCCCTAGGACAGTTATTAGTTAGCTGTTAGCTGCGCAATCCCAGGCTGTACGGGGGGTTAGCTTGCGGAGTGAAGCCTCCAAAACAATTAAAATAGATCTAATTTCAACGTCTCATTAAGATACATTATATGGAGGCCACGTCGTCGACAGTGAGGGCAGGGTTGGATGTCTAATCGAGTGTCTTTCGAGCTAATTTGAGAGCAGGTAGAGCAGAGGAGGCACTCACCGTGTTCCGCTGTGGGCTCTGTGAGGATGTGCCACAGCTGTAGGTGATTGGACCGGCCTCAGCCTATCACCGCCCACCGCGCGCCGGGCACTCACGCGCACTCGCGGGGCTGGCAGGACTAACTTTTACATTTAAGGCATCACGTGCAACAGGAGAAAACGCAGATTGTTAGAAAACAAACCACTGATGGATGAATAGACTTTGGGTTTATCTTTAAAGGCA
Source organism: Gobius niger (assembly GCF_951799975.1). Classification (NCBI taxonomy): domain Eukaryota; kingdom Metazoa; phylum Chordata; class Actinopteri; order Gobiiformes; family Gobiidae; genus Gobius; species Gobius niger. The sequence goes on along the minus strand of NC_136857.1, from coordinate 4,812,936 downwards.
CACTGCGTAACATTTTGGATTGTGCTGTTGCCAATAGAACATCCTCACATACTTTTTTATTTTTTATTTTTTTTGCAGTGAGTAATGACAGAATGGGTTTTGATGAGCTCCTAATTTAAAGGTACATTATGTAACTGTCTATGCGGGGGGAAAGGTTATGTGTATTTGACCTTTCCGTGGCCCAGTGGCTGTCCAGACAAAAACCCTTTAAAAAATTGATTCGAGAGTGTCCGAGTCGTAAAGAGCTCTGTGATGGAAAGTAAACACTGCATGTAACCAGTCATACAGCCGCTGGGCAATGGGCGAGGAAAGCGCAGGGATCTAACATTGCCGTGATGCCACCCCCTGGTGGTCAGGGGAGACTCCAAAAGACACTTGCTAAACAGGGTTCCTATGTAGTTTGGACCTCGTTTGCACTGCTTAAAGGGGGGGTATTATGCTTAGCACCATCACACAGCACCAGTCTATATCACACTACAATGATGACAAACCTTCTGTTGGTCTGTAAATGCAGTAAATTAGAATAACTGCCTTGTATAAAATGTCTCTCTCAAAATGGCTGTAGTGAATGTCTTGAAATAGGCCTCTGTCTCTTTAAGAACCTCTGAGCCTTTCCGACACGCCCCCTCCACACGCTGTCTGTGGCATCAGTGGGGAGGGGGTTCTGCTGAGGAGCAGTGGTCGGTTACTCGGCTGGTGATGAAAGCTCGGAGGCGTCTCCAGGAGGTGGGGGTGTTCCTAGGAGGACTCAGGCAAACCTATCCCTAAAATGGCCGCCATCAGAGTTTTTACAGATCACTCAAAAATACGTGAATGTGCCAAGGCAACACTTCAGGCATGTTTTTAATGAGGGAATGACATAATAACATGATGTAAAGCTTGAAAAAGTCGATTTAGCATAAAACCCCTCCTTTAAAGGGACTATATTGAGTTCAAAAATGTTAAAACTAAGTATTTTCCTCCCCCTTCATGTTGAATGAGCCCAGACCTGTTCACCACAACTGTCTCTAAAATCCTGCACTGTCAAAAAGTTGTTACTTCGGGTCAGAATTGCCGTCATGCAAGAGCTTAAAATCGAAGGTGCAGTTACATGTATGACCTGAGGTGGCAGTAGTGAGTATAAAATGGCCAACTTGCATCTAGTCCCTTTAAAAGCATGGCTCCAAAGAATTTCTTTTTTGCTAAAAAATTCTACAGCCCATGTGACGCCGATGGGCTTGGTATCATATTTTTAAGCACATTGTTTTTTTTGTACATCAGCAGTAAAAAAGTTGAAGCCTGAATCTATGATTGACAGGCTCTGGAGCTCTGTGGAGGCTCGCAGCCGGTTCATTCAAGAGGGCGGGACTTCCAGCCTTTTTGCCCTTTTAAGGCTTCGAAGGAGCCATGTTAAAGGAACAGGCCACCGTTTTTCTATACTGAGATATGTTCTTTTTTTTATCTTTATTTTTTAAATTTCAACTTAAAACCATACATGACAGGACAGGACAATTGATATCGACAAAGCATAAAAACAAAACAGACAGACAGACAGACAGACAGACAGACAGACAGACAGACAGACAGACAGACACAAACACACACACACACACACACACACACATACGCACACACACACACACACACACACACACCACATTCTATGAAATGTACATGGTCTTTTAACTTAATCAAGGGAATATAGAAGGCAAATGTTTAAAAAATTAAATACAACTAAGCAATACAAACTAAAATTATGATTACATACATAGATATGTTCTTACCTGAGCTTAGACGAGTTGATGGGTTCATGTCTGGTCTTTGTGCCCATAAAAGAGCTTGGTCGCTTCCAACATCACCCCGTTTGGAGCTATAGGAATATGCTGGGAGAGGCCAAATGCTAACAACACCTTTGGTCATTTTGCGTGTCTGAGGGCACGCACAAAGACCAGACAGGAACGCATCAACTCGTCTAAGCTCAGGTAAGAACATATCTCAGTATGTAAAAACACAGGTTTTACATGAATGAGGCTGAATGGCTCATCATCGATCTCTTGTATGTTATATCTAAAGGTCACTGAAAGGTCAAACAGGCACTAATATCAACCTTTATTTCTACGGATTAAAAGTTACATAATGCTCCTTAAAATGGCATGTTTGGCTGCCTTTAATCAAAATCTCCATGAAGACGAGCTAATTATTTCACTTGTTCTGAGATGTTTTTGACTCGTTTCAATACATTTCAATACATTTTATCATTATTTCTGATAAATGTATTTGCCAATGTGTTAAGAAAGTTACACTTGCTCCATTTGCAGAATTACTTTCTTACTTTCAATTTAGCAAAGTAATCTTGCTCCGACCTGGAACAAAGTCTAAATGAGTGAAAACCCCTGAAAACAAAATGTGAACTCACTGTGGTGTTGAGGAAGTAGGACAGTGTTTAGTCTCTTCTATCATGTGCTAAAAATATGTCAAAATATGAGTCAAACCTTCTCACCTCGTCTCCATGTGACACCACCGCCCAGCGACGTGTTGCTCAGACTCGTATTTTTGTCACTACAGGAGCTAAAAGTGACTCGAGAATTCACATATCACATACTACAACTGTATTAACTGTGTGTGATGACTATTACAAGAACTATGAAAAGCACACTTGCCATGATAAGTATGGTGGTAGGGCTGCTCGATTATTGAAAAAATAATAATCGCGATTATTTTTGTCATAATTGAAATCACGATTATTCAAACGATTATTTGTTGCCTTTAAAAAAAAAAGTATATCTTTATTTTATTTATTTATTAATCAAAACACTACACTACACTTTATGTTTTCTGGACAGTCATAAAAATACAAATGATTTCAAGTACGCCTTGATTAAAGAGAGGTCCCTGTTTCACACCTTCCCCCCTGCTGGCCAGCCCTCACACCTGCCCCCTGCTGGCCAGCCCTCACACCTGCGCAAGCAAACTGAGCAGCGCGGCCTGATGACATCATCACACAGCGCCGTTTGTTTTTATGTCAGACAAAAGCATGAGCCATGGCACGTGAAAAGCGAAGGGAAAATAATAATAATAAATAATCCCAGCGGCCTGAAATAACGCAAGTCTGCTTAGCAAAAAAAAAAAAAAACAATTCTAAAAAAATGTTTGGGGGAAAAAAAAAAAGAAAAAAAAGAAATTATAAGCGATTTTTTGCGATTATGCTAATCTTGTAATCGTTTACTGTTGTAATCGAAATCGTAATCGAATTTTGATTAATTGCACAGCCCTATATGGTGGGGTAGGCAAACCATGCGATTTGGATTGGCACTAGGAGCAGAAAATTAGACATTTTTTAGAGTAAATGCGTGAGGTAAGTAGGCCAATAACAAAGGACACCCCTCCCTACTGGTCTGTTATATAGTATATCAACCTGCTGCTAAAACATCACAAGTTGCTGACGGAGCTTTAGTATTAGGAGGTCATATTTACTGTGTGGCTCCGGTCCAAGACTCCAGGCTTTTCCTTCTCTGTCATATGAAGATCTGCAACAACAAACCGGTCTCATGCGCCTCCTCCAGACCAAGTCCAACACCACAGCCCTGTTAAAGAGGGGGTATTCTGCTTTTTTCAGTCACATAGCACCAGTCTATATCACACTACAATGATGACCAAACCTTCTGTTGGTCTGTAAATGCAGTAAATTAGAATAACTGCCTTGTATAAAATGTCTCTCTCAAAATGTCTGTAGTGAATGTCTTGAAATAGGCCTCTGTCTCTTTAAGAACCTCTGAGCCTTTCAGACACGCCCCCTCCACACGCTGTCTGTGGCATCAGTGGGGAGGGGGTTCTGCTGAGGAGCAGTGGTTGGTTACTCGGCTGGTGACGAAAGCTCGGAGGCGTCTCCAGGAGGTGGGGGCGTTCCTAGGAGGACTCAGGCAAACCTATCCCTAAAATGGCCGCCATCAGAGTTTGTACAGATTACTCAAAAATACGGGAATGTGCCAAGGCAACACTTCAGGCATGTTTTTAATGAGGGAATGACATAATAACATGAAGGAAAGCTTGAAAAAGTCCATTTTGCATAATAACTTAAATAAATCCCCTACCTTTTGTCCTCCAGTTTTGAGTCTCTTTTTGGGTCCACAGCCCTTAAGCCAACACAAAGAGTCCTGAGACACAATACGATCCATGAGTTACATTGAAAAACAAAAAAATAAAAAAACTTTTTGTCACTTAAATACAATTTACATAATTTGGATCTAACCCTTTTGCTGCTTACATCATCAGTGACATCATCTGGAGGCAGGAAGTGATCAAGAGAAATAAGATTACACTAACAGTTGCGATTATAAGTGTAAAACTACAACTAAAAAGTGTGGTCCTGTTGTGGCTTAAGGCGCAAAAACAAGAGGAAAGACATTTGAGACGATAAAGGTTTATCTGATATTTCCAACAACATTTAGACATTTGTTTATCGTTACTATGACAACGGCTACAGTGGAAATAGATAGGAATGTAGATTTAAAGGGTCTATTGTAAATAAATTAATCTTGCAAAAGGGCCCAAGTTGTGGAACTCACTTCCAGTTCAGCTGAAATCTGTTTCTGGGCTAAATGTTTTCAATCTCAGTTACAAACACATGTATTCGGGCTGACTTTTGACAGATTAACCTCTTAACTCCCGCCTGAAGAGGATCTTTTTCCTCACGTCATCAGATTTTTTTTTCATAATTTTTTGGGGGGGTATTCGACTCATTTTTGTCATTTTTTCGTCAATTTTTTATCACATTTTTGTCATTTTTTGTCATTTTTTCATCAAATTTTTGTCACATTTATGTCACAATTTTGTCAATTTTTTGTCACATTTATGTCACATTTTTGTCAATTTTTTTTCTCAATTTTTTGTCATTTTTTGTCACATTTTTTGTATTTTTTTCGTCAATTTTTGATCACATTTTTGTCATCGTTTTGTTATTTTTTCATCAATTTTTTGTCATTTTTTTGTCACATTTTTGTCATTTTTCTTAATTTTTTGGTCACATTTTTTAGTCATTTTTTCGTCAATTTTTTATCACATTTTTGTCATTTTTTGTCACATTTTTGTATTTTTTTCGTCAATTTTTTTTATCACATTTTTGTCACATTTATGTCACATTTTTGTCAATTTTTTGTCACATTTATGTCACATTTTTGTCAATTTTTTGTCACATTTTTGTCATTTTTTGTCACATTTTTGTCACATTTTTTGTATTTTTTTCGTCAATTTTTCATCACATTTTTGTAATTTTTTTGCCACTTTTTCATCAATTTTCCGTCACTTTTCTGTCACATTTCCATCATTGTTCCAGTTTTGTTGCTATTTTGGACTGGGGTAAAGCCAAACTGGAGAAAATGTGCTCGGTTCAGGTGGGAGTTAAGGGGTTAACCAGTGACTTGACTGTTATTTTATGTCAAGTGTGTTTTATTGATATTGTGTTATAGAGAGTGGCTTGATCATCAAATCAAAGAGGACGTGCTGACAGACCACAGTCTTACACAACACGTGATCATGTAGTGTCAAAGTTAAACGCCTTTCTTTGTCACACATGGTTTACACCCAGTTCAGACATCATTCAGTTAAGTCTATGTGAGACCCTTGTTTTACCTGGGTTAGTCTTGATTTGATCGAGATCTCGGCCTGGATGTTGTTGGAAGGTCAGGGTTTTTTTACATGGTGGTACCTAATGTGAAAACAGCTGATCTATTTTATACCTCAGAACTATAATCCTTTCATAAATATTATCCTTTTGGTGCAGTTGTTATTGGAATGTTTGCACTTTAACTGTCCAGGCCGCCTTGAGCACCTCACACCCCCATCTCCTCTGTCCTTGGCCTGGGATAGATGGGTTTCTGGACCACAATAATGGAGCCCTTAACATCACCTTCACCTCGATCACTGAAGAGAGGGAGCTATGATTAAAGCGGCAGCGGCCTTAAAGGAACAGGCCACCGTTTATACATACTGAGATATGTTCTTACCTGAGCTTAGACGAGTTGATACCTGTCCGTGGAAGAGCGTGGTGGGTTCCAACTTCACCCCCGTTTGGAGCTATAGGAATATGCTGGGAGAGGCCAAATGCTAACAACATCTTTGGTCGTTTCGCGTGACTGAGCGCACGCACAAATACCAGACAGGTCCGCTTCAACTCGTCTAAGCTAAGAACATATCTCAGTGTGGAAAATCGGTGGCCTGTTCCTTGGTTTGTGGCTTCATCTAAATGTGAAAATATATATATATATATTTTTTTAAATAGTAACTGTAAAATCAGCAGCAGTGTTAATTTTGAAAACATATTTTAATTTAGTTTTAGTCTTAGTCTTTTGACTAAAATGTAAATTAATTTTAGTCGAGATTTAGTCCAAAAAATTGTTTCAATTTTAGTCTAGTTTTAGTCGACTAAAATTGCATGTCAATTTAGTCGACTTTGCATTGATAATATTCATTATAATCATATTTAATGTTGTTCCTCTGCTTCATGGAGCTGCTCCACATGAACAAAGCTCAGAGCTGATCCTTTGACAGAGAATTTAAATGATCTGAGGCTCTTTCAGACGCTCAATAGAAGTTTGGATGATTTTAGTCTCTCCTTTTCATTTTTATTTAGTCTTATTTTAGTCGACTAAAATATCACTTTGACTGAAATTAAGACTAAATATTTTAGTCAACGAAATTAACATTTTTAATGCCCAAATCCTATATTTTAATGCCACAAACACACAAAAAAGCACATGTTAAAAAGATTTGCAAACAGAGGAGGGAGAATTGGACAAAACGGGCAACTTTTTGGCAACAAATGTGGTCAATGTCAGTCAAAACTGCAGCGGAGTATGTACTGGAGTATTTTTTATGAACTTATACAGTAAAAATAGATTTTACCTCAATTCATTTAATGACTTTTAATTCCCCCTCCTGGAACCGGCACCTTAACGTGGTGGAGGGGTTTGAGCGCCCGAATGATCCTGGGGGCTCTGGGCTTTGTGGCCCTGTAGGGTGTCCCAGGGCAAACCGGTCCTATAGGTGACGGGTCAGACAAAGAGCGGTTCAGAAGCCCCTTATGAGAGACCAACAGACCTGGTTAGAACCATGAGGCCGTCCTCCTGTGGACCCACCACCTGCAGGAGGCGCCATAAGGGGCTGGTGCCATGAGATTCGGGCAGCTCCAACAGATGCCCCCACGACCCGGAAACGGAGAAGTGGAAGAAAATGGATGGACTTTGAATGACCTGTGGAAATTGACTGATTTCTCACTATATGCAGGTGAAGTGATAAAGAACATAAATTGGATGATAATTTCATAGTGAAGCCAAAGTTCTCATAATAACCGATAACAGTGTGCCAATGCCTCCTTTTCAACATGGCTTCGAAAATGTTTGTTTGTTTACTTTATTGTCCCCGTAGGGAAATTCGTCCTCTGTATTAAACCCATCCTTCTAAGGAGCAGCAGTCGACAGCACTGCCGCGCCCGGGGACCCAGCTTCATGATGTGGAGCCCGGCCTGTGGTCAGAATCACCTGGAGGATTCACCTATTGCACATGTTTTTAGTGGGAGGGGAAACTGGAGTCCCCGGAGCAAACCTACACGGAAACATTTAAACATGTTTTAAAGGAATAGGCCACCGTTTTTACATACTGAGATATGTTCTTACCTTAGCTTTGACGAGTTCTTTAGGACCTGTCTGATCTTCCCCCGTGCCTTCAGCCACGTAAACACAGCGCAGACGGCGGGGGGGGGAGGGGGAACTATATTGTAAGGCGTAATAATACCAGGAGTAGTTCGAAATCCGCGCAGTAATCTTCACTTTACTGTGCGGATGCCAAACTACTCCTGGTATTGGCTTGTTGCACAGTATGGCTATGCTAGTTCCTCTGACCTGAAGTTGTGAGCGCCAGTACTTCCTGTCTGTATTCTTTTCCTATAGAAATTAGCTCAGACCTGCTGGAATAATAATCATATTTTCTAAAGATTACGTGGTGGACAGTGAGTTTCTTGGTAGATGATCATTTACTGTATGTTCAAATCTTGATGTAACGAGTTCAGAGGAGACGCCTGTGATCATAAAGGATTGATAGTTTGTCTTGAAGCTAAAGGCTAACATGCTATAAAAAAAATGGAATAAAAATATACAGCAATAAAAAAATGAAAGTAGGACAAGATGGTTTATATGCAGATTAGTTTATATTTGAGGCACTATTTCAAATTTTATTATATAATAAAAATATAAATGAAATGAATGTTAGCCTTTAGCTTCAAGACAAACTCACTGATCCTCATAAACATAGACGTCTCCTCTACGGAAACATTTACACTGTACAGCAATATGATTATTGGAACGAGTCTAAGCTAATCTTAATGTAAATTAATACGGACAGGAAGTGCTAGCGCCCACAGCTTCAGCTCAGAGGAACTAGCGTAGCCACATTGTGCAACAAGCTAATTATTACGCCTTACAATATAGTCCCCCCTTTTATCCGCTTAGAAAATCCACATTGTTTAATTTTGTGTAATTATACTTTGTAGTGGAACACTTCACGTAACCATATTTAAATAGGGAAAACGTGGAAGAGCTTGGTAGCTTCTATCTTGACCTGTTTTGGAGCTATAGAGGAGAGAGGGAGAGGCTAAATGCTAACGCCGTCTGCGCTGTGTTTACGTGACTGAAGGCACGGGGGAAGATCAGACAGGTCCTAAAGAACTCGTCAAAGCTCAGGTAAGAACATATCTCAGTATGGAAAAACAGTGGCCTATTCCTTTAATAACTTCTTGCGTTGACTTGAGTTCAAAATAGAAAACCACCAGAATCTCCGTAGAACAAAAAGGGCTTTATTTTGTCAATATAAACTTGTAACATCTTTAATTGCCCCATGTCCTGTCAAGTACCCTACGTCAGGCTACATGCTGGGGGTCCCACACACGTCAGCAGCATTGTTCCTTCGTCCTGCTACTACACAACCTATCTCTGTACATCACACCAAAACCACTCGGCGAGATCAAACTCAAGACAGAAATTATTGCTCAGATAAATAAGCTATACTACAAAACGGGGACTATTTATATTAAGAGATGCATTTACTAAACACTATAGAAAAAAATGTACGACTTTTTTTTTTTTTTTTTAACCTTTTGAAGGGTGGAAAGGGGCGTCAAGAAGCTTAAAAAATATGATAACAGCGAATGCCCCATATGCAATGCTTTGACATGCAAGAAGCTCCCAGAGAAGATAATGGAAATCCTTAACTAGCTTAGATTGTGGGGCGACATGATGTAAAAGACTCCCTTCCACCGATTTTAACGGGATCCCATGCAACACACTTCACATCCTGATTTTGCAATTAGACGACCACATTTCATAAAGAGAAAGACTATCATATATATATGTAAAAATACAAAAAAAAAAACCTTCACAAATAGTATATTTCTGGACAACAAAGTCGAGAAGAGATAGCACCGTTGTTACAAAAGGATGGGACAGATGGAGCAGAGGTACAGGGGGGGGGAAACCAGACAATCCGTGATAAAAAAAACTTTTCTTCATTGATCTCAGACGTGTCCGCCGCTGAGCGAACACCTGACACAGATGTAGTCCTCTTTCTCCGCCGTTTCGGCCGTGACGCCCACACAGACCTGGTGGAACCACTGGTTACAGCTGCCGTCGCACTGCACCCAGTTCACCTGCGCACACACCAAGCAGAGGCGCTTTTAGTATTTCAGCACAGACTTTTAAAAGGATACACGGTGTTAGCGTTAAAAGTGTTATAACGTGAGTAAAAATTAGGGCTGGGATGATACACTTTTGTCACGATCTGATGCGTATCACGATAGTGCTGTTTAGGGCTGTCACGGTATGAAAATGTTACCTCACGGTTATTGTGACCAAAATTATCACGGTTTTCGGTATTACCGCGGTATTTTATTTAATGTGTGTTAATATGTTCAGAAAGCATTAATAGTCCAACACAAACTGAAATAGTTTCCAAAAAGTTTAACAGTGCTTGTTACATTTAAACAAAATACAGACAAAGCCTTTTCACATCAAAGTAAAGGAACTATAACGATGTATTGTTGATGTTTCGAGGGTTTTACATGGAGTATTTATAGCGCCAGAAACGAAGAAGAATATTTTTGAACAAGATAAACCGTCTATATCAGACACGGCTTATGCTGGCGGCGCTGCAGCCGCACTCTGGGGCGACTCGTTACATTCTCCCTCAACCCAAAGTCCCACATCAGCATTTCAGCTAAAGCGCTAACGTTAGCTTACTGCTATAGAGGGAGACGGTCACGCAGGAGAGTCAGAGGTTCGAAGTGTTGCTGCATTTAGCCTAATAGATCAATGCCTTTAGAGACACTTTTTCCTGCACGTTCCACAAACAGGAAAACTGTCTCTATCAACTGTCCTTCAGCTTCTTCAAACACACAAACATGTCCAGACTTCAGGCTCGGTCTCTGAGGCTGATCCTGCGCTGTCGTGTCGGACATGATTCCAGCTCAGAGAAAGTTTAGTTTTGGTTGTAGCTACAGAGGCGCCTGCGGCAGCTTCAGCAGAGGAGACGGCGCCTCATGAGGCTCACTCTGCCTAAACCGCGGGCGCCGTAATCCACCGCGGTAACATATTTTTTCAAAAACAAGACGGTAATTATTATTGTCAACATTTTCACCGGGGTTTACCGCTACACCGGTAACCGTGACATCCCCATCCCGGAGGCGTGTGGGTCGGATCACTGCTGACCCTTCTTACCCTGGACATGGACTATTCACCCCTCTCCCCTCAGGCAGGAGGCTACGGTCCATCAAGACCCATAGATCCCGCCATTTGAACAGGTTTTTCCCCATCGCCGTCACACTCATGAACGATAAAGACCTAATAACTCAGGACAGACTGTAATCTGCTCTATTGCACTATGTGGTTTGTCCGCACTTCGATCCACTGCACCACTTATCACTGTATCACTTTATCACTTTATCACTTTATACACCTTATGTAAATCCAATCCCGTTGCTGTTCTGTCAATTGTTGTCTACCATGTTTTACCTCTTATGTTTTTTTTAATCTCATTTATTTAATATTCTTATGCACGCCCCTTAAGTCTTATTGTTTAAAGGAACAGGCCACCGTTTTTACATACTGAGATATGTTCTTGCCTTAGCTTTGACGAGTTCTTTAGGACCTGTCTGATCTTCCCCCGTGCCTTCAGTCACGTAAACACAGCGCAGACGGCGTTAGCATTTAGCCTCTCCCTCTCTCCTCTATAGCTCCAAAACAGGTCAAGATAGAAGCTACCAAGCTCTTCCAGTTCGAAATCCGCACAGTAATCTTCACTTTACTGCGCGGATTTCGAACTACTCCTGGTATTATTACGCCTTACAATATAGTCCCCCCTTTTATCCGCTTAGAAAATCCACATTGTTTAATTTTGTGTAATTATACTTTGTAGTGGAACACTTCACGTAACCATATTTAAATAGGGAAAACGTGGAAGAGCTTGGTAGCTTCTATCTTGACCTGTTTTGGAGCTATAGAGGAGAGAGGGAGAGGCTAAATGCTAACGCCGTCTGCGCTGTGTTTACGTGACTGAAGGCACGGGTGAAGATCAGACAGGTCCTAAAGAACTCGTCAAAGCTAAGGTAAGAACATATCTCAGTATGTAAAAACGGTGGCCTGTTCCTTTAAGGCAATAGCAGTTTGTTATTTGGTAAAAAGTTGCATGTTGTTTTTTCCTATAGGGCCAATAGATGAACAACTCCTATTGTATTTTATGAACAGTGGGCTCTGACGACATGTTTATCTCATGAACATATCACTGCAGAGTCATTTGTAGGAGGCCAAGGGTAAACCCCCTCCCTGCAGTTCATTCGTCTGTTTCTGTATGAATGTGAAGCCATGAATCTCCCTCACCTCGTCTCCCTCGGGCATCTGGCACCGCTCGGCCGGGCACAGGTCTGTGTCGGTGTCCGAGTCGTCGGACTGGGAGCCGTCGGAGCGCGGCGACGAGGACGTGGAGGCTGGTCTTCGGTGAATGTGTTTTTTGTTCAGTTTTTGACGTTTAAGAGGGTGCTTTTTGTCACTGCCCCTGAAGTCTGTGTGTAAAGTGTCCCGTTCAATATGACGCTTGGATTTCTTTTCCGACAGGATGGCTTCCACGTCTCCACCGTGCTGAAACCACAAAAGCAGAGTTATGATGTTGTTTGTTGAAACGTGACCCAAAAAAAATCCATTTTGACTCAACTTCTTATTCATAACCAAACCTATATTATTTAATCAACTATTAAATCAGAGTTGGACATTTAACACTGTTGTGTGATGACCAAGTTACACAGAAAACCTTACTTTATGGATCAAAAGGTAAAAAGTAAGGCCATTTTTAGTCATTATTTGATTAATCATTATCATTTTATTATCAATTAAAGTTGGGAAAAGTTCTGAATAATAAATGACATTTCCATATTACAGTTTTGTTTCTTATAGTAAGACAGAAGGTTTAGTTTTACCTGCTTGACTAGTTTTGATCACTTCCCGTGATCTTCCTCAGAAGCGCCCCCTGGTGGTGGAGGTGCCGTGTCGTAGCTTACATGGATGTTCCAGTCAGTAGGGAGAGCTTACGCCCCCTACTGACTGGCGCCTTCTCCAGGACGGCATCCCAGGTGTGGGATAAGGTATACGCTCCCTCGTCCCGGTTCATAGATGTTGATGCACGTTTCCTGATCTCGATGGCTTCGCTTATATATGGCCTTATCCCACACCTGGGATGCCGTCCTGGAGAAGGCGCCAGTCAGTAGGGGTCGTAAGCTCTCCCTACTGACTGGAACATCCATGTGAGCTGCTACGACAGCTTCTGAGGAAGATCACAGGAAGTGATCGAAACTAGTCAAGCAGGTAAACTAAACCTTCTGTCTTACTATAAGAAACAAAACTGTAATAGACTTAACCTAAGAAGACAGTATGAGCCTTCTACAATGACATTTCCATATTCTAAGAAAAGAACTGGGACTCACTCATGAAATGTTTACTTCCTCTTATGTCATATCCCGCGGCAATTTAATGGATAAACATCACAAAAAGTGTCAAACAAATGAAAACTTTTAAATTAAATCTAAAAAAATGATTGAACTATGTCCTGGTGAAGTGATTATATGAACTTTAAATGAATTGCTTCTAAAATACTGAATGTCTCTAATCCCAGCCCTGACGTCCTCGCTGTGTCCGTACCAGGGGCGAGGGTGGAGAGTTTTCCTGAGAGGTGAACTGCTGCTCACAGTCTGTGGGCTCAGTCTGCGGCGTGTGTGTGTCTGAGTGCAGGCTTTGGTCCAGTAAAACGTGGTACAGACTCTGGACTTCGGGCACCGAGACCTGCAGCAGAAGTCCCTCCACCAACAGCTCCTCCATGTCTCTGCTCAGACCTGCAAACACAACAGTCGTCGCAGTGAATCAGAGGAACCTGGACCAAAGGGATTTTTTTTACTTTGTGTCAAATCATAAGAATTAAGTTAAAGAAACTCTGAAGGCCAAACTTGACTTAACAAAAGATACAAGGCCATAAAAAGGACAAAACCAGGAATAAACTAGGTCTGTTTAAGATTAAATTATGTCGAATTCAGGGCTAAACTGGGACTAAACCAGCACCAAAACCTATTATGTATAAGCTTTAAGAATATGAACATAGACCAACCTTGTAGAGGTATGCATTTCTGCTCAGTGTAGAAAACGGTTTGAGCGTGGCTGATCCTGTTCCACTCTGGAGTCAGACAAGGAGCCTAAGACATGAAAAAGATCTTTGATCATTAGAGCCGCGAGAGAAACTGGGGAAAAAACACACACAATCTGAACAGCGTAAACAGAAATCTACAGCAAAATGTGTTTTTTACAAATAATCACATTTAATTTGAAAGGCTCAAGTTTAAAGGAATAGGCCACCGTTTTTACATACTGAGATATGTTCTTACCTGAGCTTAGATGAGTTCATTTGTACCGGTCTGGTCTTCACGTAAACACAGCACAGACGGCGTTAGCGTTTAGCCTCTCCTCCTCTATAGCTCCAAACAAGGTCAAGATAGAAGCTACCAAGCTCTTCCACGTTTCCCTATTTAAATATGGTTACGTGAAGTGTTACACAAGCCAAGTATAATTACACAAAGTTAAACAATGTGGATTTTCTAAGTGGATAAAAAGGGGAACTATATGGTAAGGCGTAATAATACTAAGAGTAGTTCGACCATCGCGCAATGGGATTATTACGCCTTACAATATAGTTCCCTTTTTTATCCGCTTAGAAAATCCACATTGTTTAATTTTGCGTAATTATACTTTATAGTGTAACCATATTTAAATAGGGGAAAACGTGGATGAGCTTGGTAGCTTCTTTACCTCGTTTGGAGCTATAGAGGAGGAGAGGCTAAATGCTAACGCCGTCTGTGCTGTGTTTACGTGAAGACCAGACCGGTACAAATGAACTCGTCTAAGCTCAGATATAACAGTGGCCTATTCCTTTAACTTACTAGACATTCGTCAGAGACCGTGATATAACGATTTTTCTGGGTGATTTAGACAAATATCTTTTCCAAATTTCAATCAAAATGAATGCCAGTGATGCAGGACGTTATTGGACAGGACAGCGCAGAGTGTTGGGGGAAAGACAATGTGGATGAGTGTTCGGGTCACATGTCATACCCACAAGACTATCTGGGCTAAAGTTAATTTACTTGTACTTTGTAGGTGTTTCTAAGTGCAGTTTTCTTACTCAACAGGCAGACAATTTGCTCGAAATAAGGTAAAGACCGGAACCAGTAAGAAATCATCTTTAAAGAGGGGGTATTATGCTTTTTTCAGTCACATAGCACCAGTCTATATCACACTACAGTGATGAGCAAACCTTCTGTTGGTCTGTAAATGCAGTAAATTAGAATAACTGCCTTGTATAAAATGTCTCTCTCAAAATGGCTGTAGTGAATGTCTTGAAATAGGCCTCTGTCTCTTTAAGAACCTCTGAGCCTTTCCGACACGCCCCCTCCACACGCTGTCTTTGGCATCAGTGGGGAGGGGGTTCTGCTGAGGAGCAGTGGTCGGTTACTCGGCTGGTGACGAAAGCTCGGAGGCGTCTCCAGGAGGTGGGGGCGTTCCTAGGAGGACTCAGGCAAACCTATCCCTAAAATGGCCGCCATTAGAGTTTTTACAGATTACTCAAAAATACGTGAATGTGCCAAGGCAACACTTCAGGCATGTTTTTAATGAGGGAATGACATAATAACATGATGTAAAGCTTGAAAAAGTCGATTTTGCATAATACCCCCCCTTTAAGTAAAGAGAAAATACCTAGAGGAATCCAATAAATCAAGTAAATGTGTCTAATCTGGGTTTAATCCTGACCTGGGTGTTGTTGGGCGCCTCGGTGTTGCCCGGCGCCCAGCGGGTGAGGGTCGGCGGGGTCCCGGCTCTTTCCTCAAACTTCAGTACGTCGCACAGAACATGCTGCGTCCTCTGCTGCCAGTCCACCGTCCTCTCCAACACGTAACTCAGCGCGTCCCCCTCCGGCAGCCGCACCCGCAGCCTCTCCAGCGACGCCAACAGGGAGACGATCTTAGCCAGCGGGGGTTTTTCCGACCGCCGGCACCGCGCGCAGAGCCAGGGCTGCGTTTTTTCCGATAAGTCCGGCAGGCAGGCGCAGTGGAACGCGTCGCGGCACAGTTCGCACTGGAGCATGGCGCCCATCGGGGGCTTCTGGCACACGCACACTTTCAGGTCCATGCAGTCGGTGGTCGGCAGCAGCTTGGACTCGTTGGTCGCCCTGAGGTTGAAGAACGCCTCCATCTCCCGCAGCCGGAGCTCCTCCAACGTCGCCAGCTGGTTCAAAAACACACGGTCAGTCACTTTCCCACAAGACACATAAGAGCACGTTTCAAGAGCTCAACATTCACAGGCTTCGGTTTCTGTAAAGTGGCTTAACCTCTTAACTCCCGCCTGAACCGAGAGCATTTTCTCCAGTTCAGCTTCACCCAAATCCGGTAGGCCAGCCTCATTTGAAAGTTAAGATCTACAAAACTCATCTGAATGGATCTTTTTCCTCACGTCATCCGATTTTTTTTTCCCCATCATTTTTTGGGGGGTTTTCAACTCATTTTTGTAACCTTTATCTACATTTTTTATCAAATTGTTTGTAATTTTTTTGTCACTTTTTGCCACTTTTTAATATTTTTTTTGTCATTTTTTTGTACGTTTTTGGTCATTTTTTTTGGTCACTTTCTGTCCTTTTTTTGTCAATTGTTTTGTCAATTATTTGTCACATTTTTGTAACATTTTTCTACATTTTTTATCAAATTGTAATTTTTTTGTCACTTTTTTGTTATTTTTTTTGTCATTTTTTTTGTCACTTTCTGTTCTTTTTTTGTCAATTGTTTTGTCAATTTTTTGTCACATTTTTGTAACATTTTTCTACATTTTTTATCAAATTGTTTGTAATTTTTTTTGCCACTTTTTCATCATTTTTTTTGGTCAATTTTTTGCCACTTTTTTGTTATTTTCTCGTCATTTTTTGTACGTTTTTTGTCATTTTTTGTCACTTTCTGTCCTTTTTTTGTCAATTGTTTTGTCAATTTTTTGTCACATTTTTGTAGCATTTTTCTACATTTTTTATCAAATTGTTTGTCATTTTTTTTGCCACTTTTTGCCACTTTTTCATAATTTTTTTTGTCTATTTTTTGCCACTTTTTTGTTATTTTTTTGTACGTTTTTGTCATGTTTTGTCACTTTCTGTCCTTTTTTTGTCCTTTTTTTGTAAATTGTTTTGTCAATCTTTTGTCACATTTTTGCCACTTTTCCTTCATTTTTTTGTCAATTTTTTCCCTGTTTTTTGTCAATTTTTGTCAGTTTTTTGTCTAAGTTTTCTCACTTTTTTGTCACATCTTCATCATTGTTTTCATCTCAGTTCTGTCTTATTTCCTCACCTTTTTTCCCAGAAGCTTTTGGATTGGGGTAAAGCCAAACTGGAGAAAATATGCTCGGTTCAGGTGGGAGTTAAGGGGTTAAATATGAACTATGGGAAATCTGTCGGAGCTAAAAAAACTCTGGTACCTTTTTTATGCCTTCATTTAGTTTTCTAGAGTGGATTCAGAACGTTGTAATCCAACTGTAGTGACTTACTGCTGAGGTAGAATCATTGGTCTCCGTAAGGGCCTTCTCCACCTCACCAAGATCGCTGTGTTTGAGACTTTTCTTTTTGCTATTTTTAGGGGATTCTTTGCCTTTTTTGGCTTTCCTCTTTGGAGATCCTAAACTGCTAACTTCACATCTGGGACAAAGGATCTGAAAGAAACAAAACTGTCAGTATCTGTTCCAAAATGGCGAGCGACAGGATGTCAAACTGAATCATAGCATCACCTCTAATAAAGAAAGGGAGGAGTCTTTGTGGCGAAAAGCTGAAGCGGCCTCTTCTTTCCAGTCCTGAACCTCCGACAGCAGAGTCTCCAGGTGGTCCAGAGGCTCGAGGTGGACCTGGATGGCTTGTCCTCTCAGGACGGTGTCCGACAGACTGTCCACCATTGGGACACTGCCGCTGGCCTGAAAATGTCAAAGCAAAACTTGGTCAGCGCATGGTTCAGTTGTCTATCGTCATGCTTTACTAGGCTACACAAAAACAAAAAATTTAAAGCAACAATTTGAATGTAATCTCTTCCTCTTCAATCGACCAGCACCAAAACAAAATCAACATTTCATTCATTGTCAAAATGAAAATAACAAACAATATTTATATAAAAGAAACCTTAACATGTTCATTTACTCCTGATTTTTCAACACAATTAAAGAAAATTACTTCCTTGTTGCAATGGTCTTTCCATTTTTGACCCCCCTTAAAGTCATTATTTGTCTTAACACGTGTGACATCGTCCTCACCATTTTCCTTGTACTATATTTACGTAAATGTTTGCAGATTGCGTGTTCAGAAAAAAAATGCATCTAAAAATGTGCAAAGGGTGTATTAGAAGTGGATGCCTGTGTCACCTGCAGCTCCTCGGCCTCCTGGAGCCACTCTCGGGCCTTTCTGATGGCGTCCTTCAGCAGCAGACAGTTCGGGAGGTGAGCAGGGATCCCCGAGGCCTTTTCAGCAGCACCGCTCAGAGTCTCTATGGAGTGTGGAGGTCTAAATGACAGAAAACAACACATTCATGAACAGGGACTAGGCCTATACAGATCATAAAGGTCTAATGACAGAGTAATCCATGGTAATTAGCTTGAAATCATAGCTGCATGTTGGTCCCTAGGTCTTTTCGTTACAGTCTTTTAAATATCCATTTGTACCTGAAATGATCTTATGATTATGAATGATTGTGTGCCACAAACAGCAGAAGTATACACTTAATGCTCACTTTTTGTTGATCTTGGGTAAGATGTACAGGGTGATTTTTTGCAATAACTGCAATTAAAGCAAAATTAGACAGCACTGATGTATTATTCTGTAACATTCAGCCAATCAGTGCAAACACTATCGCCAGAATGTTTGTTTAGTAGCATTCATTGAGGCTGTAGGTATAATTACTACAACCAATGTAAGTCTCAATTTGAAGCAAATTGCAAGACTGCAGTTACTTAGGTGTCGGTGAAAGTGTTGGTGTGTTTAGATATGCATATTTCAGTCTTCTCTCAAATTGTACTACTTCTTGTAAATGTGCACAGCAAACTGTTTTTTAACATAAATAATAAGCGTGACCTGTATCGCAGCATTTGTCAGAAAAATAGCCATTAGTTCCTGTATTTTTCCATCACTGTGACTGATCTTTGAGGGAGACTGGCCAGACAAGTGTCCCTCACCTGGCTTTTAACAGACTGACGGCCTTGTCCTCCCAGTGCTCGGACACAGTGAGCAGCTCCTGTAACCGGGCCATGGCCTTCTCCACGGAGGGGTGCGGGCCCAGACCCACCCCCTGGTCGATCAGCCGCCTCATGCTCTCCAGGGTGAGGGTTTTCGGCTGCCTGCTCTCCTGCTGAACCGCCTCGAGCCAACGCGCCTGCTCCAGCCTCACCCTCAGCCGCGGCAGCTCCGGCAAATCCACGTCGAAATCGAAACTCACTTCCAGCAGGCCCTGGATCTCAGCCACGCTGGGGACCTCGTCCGACAGCACCTTCTCACTGTGCTGCTGGAAGTCCTCGATGCGGTTCAAAAGCTCCTGCAGACAAAGAGGAGGTGTAATTGGTATCTTGCATAAGCAGCTGGGGTGCAATCCTTAAAGTGATCATGCTAATATTATGGAGCCTAAAAAACAGCTGAAAAAGACCCTTTAAGCTGCCTGAGCATTGATATTTTACGTTTCATAGTTTGAAATGGTGTCTATCAAAGGATTAAACAGTGGCCAGGGCTGGTGAGGAGCTTGCCTGGAGCTCCCCCTGTAGGCAGCAGTGGGAACTTGATTAAAAATGCTTTCACTTTTGATCAAATGCGGTGCTCTCTGGCCACGTAGTGAACTGAACTGTTCAGTACAAATCCAATGTTGGCTTATGGGGTTTCAAAGTGTGGAGGACCGTTTTGTGCTTTCCTAATGACGCAATATAACAAAGGAAGCACAGATCGGAGCTTCAAAAAGAGAAGAAGAAACCAGGAAAAAATGACTTAAGTAAAGAGAGGATTAGTCAAAACTGTGAGGATGACATGAAATACTGTTAATTAGGGATTAATGTTCATTTTGCTTGATGTCAAGCAAGCAAAATGAACATCATTTTTCAAAACACATTTTCAATGGCCATTAAATGACTATATCAAAAGAGCAAGACAAATAAAATAAAATAAAATAAATATATTATGTATATATTATGTTGCACACAAGTGGAACCCTTGTAAAAAATAAAGGAATTGACTGACAATTTACAGCCATTATTTACTGACTCCTCAGTTAAAAGTCAAGTTAAAATAAACTTCTTCCGTAGCTATGAAGCTGCTCTGGCTCAGTGTTAATTTTGACAACATATTTTATTTTAGTTTTAGTCTTAGTCTTTTGACTAAAATTTAATTTAATTTTAGTCAAGATTTAGTAAAGAAAAACTTTTCAATTTTAGTCTAGTTTTAGTCGACTAAAATTGCATGTCAATTTAGTCGACTAAAAATGAAGACTAATTTAGTCGACTTATATTTATAATATTCATTATAATCATATTTAATCTTGTTCCTCGACTTCATGGAGCTTCTCCCACATGGATAAAGCTCAGACCTGTTCATTTGGCAGTGAATTTACATGATCTGAGGCTCTTTCAGACGGTCAATAGAAGTTTGGATGATTAAAGTCTCTCATTTTCATTTTTATTTAGTCTTATTTTAGTCGACTAAAATATCTGGACATTTTAGTCATAGTTTTAGCCTCATGAGAAACTTTTAATTTAGTTTTAGTCCTATTTTAGTCGGCAAAAATATCACTTTGACTAAAATTGACGAATTTAACACTGCTCTGGGGCAGACAGATGAGACGTGGCAGCTGATCTACGGCAACAGGCTCAATGTTCATCCCTCAGTCACACGACACACAGAGACACGCGGGACAGTGGTGGGAATCAGGTCATGAACCACACCTTTAGTTTTGGAGCTTGAGGGAGGCTGCAGGAGAGATTGTACAGCTGCCGGACAAACGACCGCAGCTCCTCCACGGTCAGCTGGCTGCGCGACTTCCCACTTCCACAGCAGAATCTGAGCAGAGCGTTAAGCAGATATTCAAACACAGCACAGATCGAACGGGACTGCTTTCATCTTATATACTGGGATTATATTAAACAAATACCTGGTCTGTCTCTTGCCGTTGAGCAGCTGCTGCGCCACAGTCGAGCACTTCTCGGCATCTTGCGTGATGAGACGGAGACGCCGCAGAAGATCGTTTTCTGGGAACAATTTTGATTCCGATTCGGCCAGGAGAGTCCGGAAAACAGGTAAACCTAGAACCACGTGGGCATAAGAAAGGATGTAATGAAGCCAAAATCAGTGTTCTTCTCATTTTGCATCACTTTGTTCTCAAAATGGTCACTCACCTCTCTTCTTTTCTAACTTGGCCTCCAGAGTCTCGGAGACACGGATGGCCCAATCGTCATACAGCTGCGCGCGCTCTTTGGCGGCGTGCATCATGGGAAACAGGTCGTCCACATAATGTCTGAAGCTAAAGAGACAAACTCAACTTAGAGATGATTTGGATCTCCTTATGAGCAGGCAAACACCCACCCAACAACAAAACAAACAGCCCTGTATTGTATTTGATTGAACACTAGCTTTCCCTTGTATGTCTTACTTGAGAGTGTAGTTTTCGATGGGGCAGGCGCACAGCTGGTCCAGGTGGTGCAGACAGACCAGGACCCCGGGGCTGCAGGGGCAGGTCATGGCCGAGAGGTAACACGTGGTCTTGCACTTCACACACTGACGCTCGTCGTCCTGGAGGTTGTCGTATTGAGCCTCTTTACACAGCACCACTCCCTGGAGAGAGGAACAAAAAAAGAAGTTAGGATGGAAAGATTTGATTTGAAATTGAATCAAAATCACACTTTGAATTGGCCAAATTGGGAAATCTCAATGGCGGCAATTATGATTATGAAGCACTGGATCTCTAATGGTTATAGATAGAACAAGCAATCACAACAGCCCAGAGATCCACCTATAGATCTCTCAGAAGGTTCCAAGGGGGAGTTTTTTATCATGCTCATTAAAATTAAAGCCTTTTGAATTTACCTCTAGTATATTATAGTAATAGTAGTAATACTCAGCTAATACTGAGAAGCAATAGCCCCACGTTGGAACAAGTGCTACAGATGAAACTTCTGGGAGTCACAGTGGATCACCATCTTTCATGGTCGCCTCATGTGGATCATGTGATCAGTGAAATGGGTAAAGCTGTGGTCAGAAGGTTCTCATATTCAGAAAATGGTTCAGAAAATGCACTCTACCTTAAACTGGCCTTTGCTCCAAAATAAATTCCACTATAATTTATTATTACTTCTAAAGAAAATAATTTTGACTGGCAAACCGATTGCACTATTTGAACATATTTAAATATGTGAAGCAGACACACTCCTATTCTACGCGGCGCTTGCAGTGACGACGTGGTCATAAATCGATCTAGTACAAGTCTTGTACATGTTTTCAAAAATATGCTAAAATCTTGTTATGGTAAGCTCTGTGATAAACAGAAGTGAAACAGATGACGATCAAAAACTTGTGAAGAGTCACAATCTATATTATGTTTCTTTTCTTTTTTTTTGGCCGAGGGGGCGTGGTCTTGCGTAGCGAACAGCTGTAAACCCGACACTTCTGTTTCGCTCTCTGGAGCACGTTTGACAAAGCAGAGCGGCTTCACATGGAAAGATCGAAACAGTTGAGATTTTAACGTTTCTCTGAGTTTTTAAATGGTCAAAATTGGTCCAAGGACGACTGAGAAACACCTGGGTTAAGTCTTCAATCCGAAAACCCGCAGTGTTTCAAAACGTGTCAACAATGGCCTCTTCTCATAACGTTAGTGTCCGTCCAGAGAGGAGAGAGGAGGAGAGAGGTGGAGAGAGGAGGCAATCAGAAAGGAGAGTGTTGATAAAACACTAATTATCTCCGAATCTAGAAAAAAAAATGTGATTCTGATCCAAACTAGCCTCTTCTCAGGAACAGAGGCACGTAGAATTACGGAGAGCTTAGAGTCTTAGCTTTCAAACGAATCATAGCATGTGTCCATAGCTATAACATAAAATATGCTGTGGTGCTACAAATATCATGAAAAATGGTCTGGATTGTTGTCACTCAACAGCTAAATCCCCAAAACAGCGTGGCACTCAATGTGTCAACAATAAACAATAAAACCTCTTCAATAAAATGTAACTATAATGTATAATACTGCATAATAAAACACAGAAATAACTTGTTTGTGACAAAGCGGCACAGCATTATATTCTGTCATCAACTATCAAGTTAAATGAAAGTAATTAAAGCAGCTGATTTTATGTTCTCTGGACTGTAGGACCCGGACTAAATGTCAAAGATGGGTCATATTGCCCGAAATAACTATCCCAAAAATAAACATGAATTGAGGCTTGTCATCTTAATTTGTCTTGGTGAGTAACAGGAGCTCCATGGTAACGCTCTTCAGCTCGCATCTAACAACAACAGTCTACTCAGAGGACAGAAACCGAGTGAACCACAGGTAGGAGGGAGGCCTTACTCGGATCTACCAGGAGCTCGCAATCGATGTAAGGGGCGGCCCTAACATAGAACGTACTAACCCTATAATTACATCCTCTACAAACATAATCTGAAATGCATGTGTTGGGTCAGCGCTCACCATCTTCTTGACTCTGTCTCTCAGCTCCTGCTCTTCTCTGATCATGAGGACCATGTCTTTGTGCACGGCTGAGGCCAGGACCACATCCAGCGTCTCCGCCTTCGACGCCATGTTGCACACCATTTCATCATGAGAAAACACGTTGTACCGATTCAGCGAGCGATAATGGTCCACGCACTGCCTCCCCAACGGCATCTGAGGGACGAGACAACGGCGGTTATGTAAGCTGTCACTTTGCAGGAGAAAAGGCTCTAAAACAAAATGTGACCGAGAGAACAAAAAAGGATGATAATGAGGACTTGACATGACAATTTAATGTCTGCCTACCCAGTCCACGGTGCAGAAGTTGACGGCCTCAGCGAAGTTGAAGCCCTGATTGAAGCCGCTGTGATAGGCTCTGGGGAAGGTGACCACAAACTCCCCGGCGCATTGGTTTGTCCGGTAGATCTGAGCACGACACAGACACAACATTTGGTTTGGTTTATTTCGGTTTGGTCATTTACAAATGATTCAAAACATTCAAAACATACAAGTCAAGCAATGAACACAATAGATGAGCAGGCGCAGGCAGAAGCTAAAGCTTATTGTGCCTTCACTTTTAAATCATAAATGCAGCACGTTAATGGTAATAACCATCCGTTCGCTGAATTAACTCAGGTGGACCATTGTCCGCTCCAGAAGCATATTTAATTAATTTTCATTCTGTCAAATATTTTTCCATTATTATTCTCTTGTAAATATTTTTGAACTGAAAAAGAGACGCAGCTCGTTTTAACTCATTGCAGCAGCTATTCCATAATTTAACTCCTTTGATAAACAGTGTTTTCTTAATGTAGAATGTACTTGCGGTTGATTAAATATATATGTTCCTCTGAGATTATAGTTACTTTCTCGCTGGGTAAACAATATAAGATACATTTAGGGCAGGGGTGTCCAAACTTTTTTCATGGGGGGCCACATACTGAAGCGTACACAGGGTGAAGGGCCATAGATCGGTGGTTAGTGCCGCAAAACCTTTGACTAGCAGAGGTTTAACACCTTTATTTATGCTCAAAACCTTCATGCCAGCTCTGTCTCGCAGTAAAAGGTTAGTTGTTTGGCTAGAATTGTGTAGAATTATTACATTTCAAATAAAAAGGACTATCTCTGATGATGTGTCCCGATTCAGCAAGAAGGCAGAGGGCCACCAAAAATTGGTCTGAGGGCCGCATTTGGCCCCCGGGCCGCACTTTGGACACCCCTGATTTAGGGGTTTTATTTTGTTTAACTTGGTAAATGAACTTTGCCGTGTACAAATCGACTAAGTCAAAGAACTTCAGAATGTTTGATTGGATGAACAGTGAATGACTTGGTGAATTGTAAGGTGCATAATTAATTAATCTGATGAGCTTCTTTTGTAATAGGAAAATTGGATTGGTTCCAGTTTTATAAGTATTTCCCCAAATCTCTATGCCATACGTTAGGTATGGTGTGACAAGAGAACCATAAAGTAAATGTAATGCTTTTTTGTTCAAAATATATTGCAATTTATACAAAATTGCAATAGTTTTGGATACTTTCTTTTGCGTGTTTAAAATATGTGGTTTCCATGTCATTTTACAATCAATAATCACTCCAAGAAAATTTATATGATATACTCTTTCCATCTCATTTTCATTAATATTGATCTTGATCTCATCATTTATCTCCTTATTACTAAATACCATAAATTTTGTTTTATCCAAGTTAAGTGACAATTTATTCACGTCAAACCAATTTTTTAGTTTATATAATTCTCTTTCAACCACCAACACAAGCTCCTTAAGATTTGGGCCAGAGCTATATATCGTTGTGTCGTCTGCGAAGAGAACATTTTCATATGTGTAAACGCAGCACTCGTCTTCTTCAATAAAAACATATAAACTGTATATTTGCAATGCAGAGGACAGAGTTTTTTGTGCTTTTGTCAAATTGTAGCCACTGACCGGGACGCCGTGAGCCATGAGGGTGTTGGGGTTCATGATGGTGACCAGCTGATGCAGAAGATCAGGCTGAGAGTCAAACAGCTCCGGAGCCAGTTTCTTCATCACTTCCTCCAACTGCTCTGCTGCGAAACCTGGAGCTCCATACCAGGTTTTAGGCTCACCCCTGTCCGATAGAAAATGAAAGACGGGGTGTTGAGCTTTTTTCAGCTTCATCCCTATCTTAGTCTTTGTTCACTTCACTTCACTTTATTTCATGTCCCCGATGGGGCAATTAGTTTTGCAGCACAAGGTACATAAAAATAGATACATAAAAACAGACAGGAAAAATAAAAATGCATTCATTCACCAATTCAACAAGATGCCGAAGTGCAAAACCTTACAAAAACAGAGTCCTTGGCAATTTTTGTACAACAACAGAAGAAGAGAAACAACTTTTTTCCCTCACACTGAATTTGGTGCCTGTATACTCCTTTTATACTCAGCGTTTAGAGTGGAGATGGCAACAGGTATGAAGGAATATTTGTACCTGTTTTTCCCCAAATTGGCATCCGCACAGTTAAGTGAAGATTACTGCGCGGATAGTTCCCCCTTTTATCCGCTTAGAAAATCCACATTGTTTAATTTTGTGTAATTATACTTTGTGGTGGAACACTTCATGTAACCATATTTAAATAGGGAAAACGTGGAAGAGCTTGGTAGCTTCTATCTTGACCTGTTTTGGAGCTATAGAGGAGAGAGGGAGAGGCTAAATGCTAACGCCGTCTGCGCTGTGTTTACGTGACTGAAGGCACGGGGGAAGATCAGACAGGTCCTAAAGAACTCGTCAAAGCTAAGGTAAGAACATATCTCAGTATGTAAGAACAACGGTGGCCTATTCCTTTAACTCTAAGTCGTGCATTAAAACTGTGTAATGCGCGACTCCTCGTTGTTTAATCCTTAATGTTATTCCCTTGTCACTTTATCACTATCACTTTATATCACTTTATATATTTACACTTCTGTTAATACAATCTCGCTGTTGCTCAATGTCAAATTGTTGCTGTCTTACCATGTGTCACTTATTTATTTAATATTCTTAATGCATGGCCCATAGCCTTAAAGTTGAAAGTTTTTTAGCTTATTTTTATCTTAATTCTATGTTATATGTTTTATGTCGCACGTTTGCACCGAGAAAAAATCCTAGTTTGTGAACCTGTTCTCAAACCCTGGCAATAAAACCTATTCTGATTCTGATTCAAAAACAAACCTGGAGTGGTATTTCACTGCATTCACGTTGTTTTGAGCCAAAGCTGTAAAATGTAGCTGTTTCTTCCTAAACCTAAAACTGTTCTCCAGTTTCAGTGTGTTTTTAAGAAGTCATTCTGGCATTATCTAAAATAAAATAATGCTGAGGCCCCAATATGATGTTGTAAATATGTAACGTTACCAGTGCAGGTAGTTGATGGAGTAGCTCCAGTGGTCCTCGATGTGCCAGCAGAAGGAGGAGAAGCACATGCCCACGTACAGCCAGGGCAGCGTCATCCCACAGATGTCCGCCGTGACGTGGGTGAGCACGGAGCGGTTCATCATCGCCAGATTGTTCAGGTTCCAGCCACATTGCAGGTATTTCTGTAGAGGAGAGGCCATTCATAATTATTGGACGTTAAATGAAAGTGAAATTTCACATTTTAAAGTGTGATACTGGAGGAGGCTGGAGAAATATCCTCAAAACAAAACACTGAATCTGATCTTTTTTTTTTATTAGCGACGAGGTCCATTATCCTTCAGCATTTATCCATCTTCACCACAAAAGTCGTCCCTTCAGAATTATAAGGTTCTGTCTGACATTTTTGTTTGAGTTATTCATATATTTTTGCTCCTGGTCCTCTTCTTTACACTCTTTTTTTTTTTTTATGAGCAAAAACACGTGCCCCATTGACCCATTTCTATTTCGTTCCATGAGTAAATGTTTAAGCCTAATCATCTCAGAACCTTATAATTCTAAGACTTTCCTCCATCTCAATGTCCAACAACAGGACTAGAAGGCGACATCCTGTGGTCGTAGTCATACCTCATCCGCGGGTGTGACCTTAAACCTCCCGTTGGGAATGGGGAATCCGCTGCCGAACTCCTTTGAGGCGATGTCCGCTCCATATTCCACCGTAACGTCTTCATCGATGGCTCCAACCAAACGCCAAAACTCCTTCTCCACCAGCTCCGTGGGAACCATCTGCAAAACAGGCACGTGACGATCAGTGCTCCCAGAATATGCTCATTTGTGTAGCTCTGGCCATTTAATATTTTGAGTCGCACAGGTCGCACAGATCTCCAAGCAGAACCCCCCCCCCAGCACAACTTGTTTTTACTTCAGGTGATCCTACAAACACGTCGTTGAGAGCAGCTGTACTCACGTGAACGGGCATGTTGAAGTAGTCTGATTTGAAAGCGTCTGCCATCTGCCCAAACGCACGCAGGGAGTAGTCTCTGAACGCCTGCTCGAAGCCGAACGCGTCATGAGGTTTATTACACAACTGTGAACAGGAAAACAACCGCAGTTAGTAACAGGACTGATGCGCCTGTTTATACACGCGCCATGAAGGGTGCGGGAGAGTCATTAAACACCCACTGAAGTCAACACATCAGTAGTATTCTATAATAGTGTGTTGTTTTATTTTACATTTCCCCGACTTATAATTGCACCTCATAACAGTAAAGTGGTTTGGATTGAGTGTTGTTGTCGCCGTGTTGTTTGTTCTCACCTGGGCCAGACACTTGGGGCACCTCCAGTCTCCCTTGGGCACGTCGTGCAGGGGCGGGATGAGGCAGAACGTGTGGTAACTGTCGTCGCAGCCGTCGCACAGCAGCAGCCGGTCCTCGTCTCCGCCGCTGCCACAGACCAGACACACCACCAGGTCCACCTGCATGACAGCAGAGCAAGCAGCACTCTGCAGGTGACAGCTGCTTAGTCAATGGGCTTTGAGCAAGAACGGTCACAATAATAACTATAACGCCTCGTCCATGTGTTTGTATGGAGCGTGCCTTAATGTGCATAAGTGTGGACTGGGTTTGAACCAGCATTTCCCAAAAACACACTGTTCTGGCTAAAAAATTGTTTTGTTTTGTTAGTGAGAAGTTGCAGTTCATGTGTTAAATCTAAGACATGGTTTGGTAGTAACACTTTACATTACGGGCCGGTAAGTCCGTGGTACTTATAGTGGAAATTACTAGTAATGACAGTGGTACTTACAGTGGTAATTACAGGATAATTACTAGGTTATTATTGTGGTTCTAAAAGTCATAATTACTAGTCATTAGGGTTAGGGGGACACAGAGTTACCACTGTATCTCTCATTACTAAGAGATACAGTGGTAACTCTTAGTAATGAAGGTCATACTTCTATGTTCATTGGTACTTTAAATGATAGTTTCTAGTAGTTTCAGTTTCTAGTACTTATTGGTAATTCAAGAATACTACAGCAGCAATTCATAAGTGGTAAATGTGGTACTTCTACATAAAGACGTAATCTCTAGGATTGTGTGACTATAAAACAACATAAAACAGCATTAGGGAAAACAAGAAGTACAACCTTCATTATTAAGAGTCACCACTGTATCTAGAAGTACATACCTTGTAATTCTCACTATAGTATCCTTTAAGTACCACAATAAATACCTTGAATTACCACTGTAATTACCACCATGCGTATCATTGTAAGTACCACTGTACGTACCACCGTAAGTACCGCTCTAAGAACCAATTGCCAGTGTAAATACCACCATAAGTATCATTGTAAGTACCATTGTAAGTACCACTGTAATTACCACTGTAAGTCCAAGGACTTACCGGCCCGTAATGTAAAGTGTTACCAGTATGGTAAAGCACATTTTTAAAAAACAGCATCATGTGTATTATCAGGTGTAGATGCAGAAAACTGGTAAACCTTACAACATCATGATCACTGAGAATAGGAGGGAATTGGGCTGGGTACTTTATTCACTCACTTACTTTTTTTTTTTTATACCTATACAAAACAATTGGTCATCTAGAACCAGAAAACAGAACAATAATTTATTCCATAAAACATTTACTTCTTTTAAAATTGCATCATCTATTTGAGCTGAAACAACCAAGTGATGTCCTTTAATGCTGCCCCTGGACCAACATCAAAACTTGGTCTCTAAAGAAATCACGTTTTGATCTGTGATACTTTAAAAAAAAAAGTCATATAAGTAGTACCTAAACGTTTTTTTTAACTGTGCCAAGCCCTATTAGGAAATAACTAATGGATTTGTACTTAATGCTGTTAAACAAAAACATCCTGATAATGAGGAACAGCATCCCTGCAACTGTTAAACATTAAACTGCTAATCATGTAATCTAATCTGAGACATTAAACCGGACTTACTGGGTTTGGAGGAATGGGAGGGAGGACTTTCTTGTAACGCGACTTTAATTTATCAACTTCAACGATCGGCACTGCAATTTCAACTGGCTCCTCCTTCACTTGGATGGGAACTTCTTTTTCTGAAAGCATCAGCAAAAACAAACGTTATGCCGTGGGTAACCATCTTTTGAAATAAAGCTGAATAAATATATAGAAATAAAATCATAGTAGTAGAACTGCACACACCTGGTTCTGGCTTTGCCACAAAAGAGCCCATCCTCCGCCTCAGGTTGGGCCTGTTCTCCCCCGGCTCGCCCGGCTCCACTTTGACACAGACGCTCTGCAGGGAAAAGGAAAATCAGCTGGATTTACTCGGCCTGAATTCGAATCGAAATACAATTTTTCTAACAACTTAATTGCAGTTACATTTGCTCTAAATTATGTTTTTGTTATTTGTATTATATGTACTTTAAAAACAAACTTAATGCTTTCAACTCTAGTATTTAAAGAAAGGGTTTTATACTTTTACTGGTACTTGGTGATAATCAAAACTGTGGTAAACAAATTATTTTCTTGTGGTAAAGATCCATAGATTCACATTATAAACGCAACATTTTTGTGACATTTGGCTGTATGTCCAAGAAGAGTGCATTTTCCTCAAGGCTAAAATTAGCACAGTGTTAGCTTTGGAGGTTTGCTGTTAACCTCTTAACTCCCGCCTGAACCGAGAGGATCTTTTTCCTCAAGTCATCAGATTTTTTTCCATCATTTTTTTGTTGGGTATTCAACTCATTTTTGTAACTTTTTTGTCATTTTTTTGTCTTTTTTTCTCACATTTTTGTCTTTTTTTATTGTTTTAATGTTGTATTCTTATTGTTTTGATTTTTTTGTGCAGCACTTTGGAAACTCTTGTTTTGAAATGTGCTATAGAAATAAAGCTGGATTGGATTGGATTTTTTTTTTCCTTTTTTTGGGTCAATTTTTTGTAATTTTTTTGGTCAAATTTTAATCACATTTTTGTCTTTTTTTGGTCACATTATTGTCATTTTTTCGTCAATTTTTTAGCATTTTTTTGTAATTTCTTTTGTCAAATTTTAATCACATTTTTGTTTTGTTTTTTGTCAAATTTTTGTCAATTTCTTGTGACATTTTTGTGACATTTTTGCCACTTTTTCATCCATTTTAAGGCACTTTTTTTGTCAATGTTTTCTCACTTTTTTGTCACATTTCCATCATTGTTTTCGTCTCAGTTTTGTTGCTTTTTCACAGCTTTTTTCCAGAAGCTTTTGGACTGGGGCAAAGCCAAACTGGAGAAAATGTGCTCGGTTCAGGTGGGAGTTAAGGGGTTAATGAGCACAAGTGAACAATCAGGACGTGCGGGACGGTCTGCGAGAGCTTTAAGGCAACAGCTGAGAGATTACAACCTACGACTTCCGCGGTTTGATAACGGATTCATTCATCTAGTTCTTGCGTCAACACTGACCTCGGTCTTCAAGCGCTTGTGTCTGCGGATGTTGGCGTCTGGAGGAGTCGTTGCGGGAGCTTGGTCCTTTACGTCCTCGCTCTCCTCCACCTTTTTACTCTCGACCGGCTTCTGGACACACTGTAGGGACACGCAAACCGGTTACGACTATAGCAAACACAATCAGAGGCGGGCGACGCGTTAACGTTAGGAAAAAAGCCGTCATTTAAGGAAACAAAAGAAAAGTAAGAGCTGCCATGTGATCTTTCCAACATGGATATAAGAATAATGTGGTTTATTTTGCTGTTAATTCTCTTCTTGAGCATCACATTGACCAAAACAAAAAGACTGATCTACACATATTGTATCTGGCACAAAAAAAAGATAGCTTAAAGGGGCTATACAGAGCTTAAAAATGTTAAACTTATGTATTTTCCTCCCTCTACATGTTTCAACAATGTCCTAATGTGTAGAATGAGCCCAGACCTGTTCACCACAACTGCCTCTAATATCCTGCACTCAAAAAGTTGTTACTTCGGGTCTGAATTGCCGTCGTGCACAAGCTTAAAGAGGGGGTCTTATGCTTTTTTCAGTCACATAGCACCAGTCTATATCACACTGCAATGATGACGAAACCTTCTGTTGGTCTGTAAATGCAGTAAATTAAAATAACTGCCTTGTATAAAATTGCTCTCTCAAAATGGCTGTAGTGAATGTCTTGAAATAGGCCTCTGTCTCTTTAACCTCTTAACTCTCGCCTGAACCGAGAGGATCTTTTTCCTCATGTCATCAGATTTTTTTCCCCACATTTTTTTGTTGGGTATTCAACTCATTTTTGTCACATTTTTGTCATTTTTTGTCACATTTTTGTCATTTTTTTAATCAAATTTTTGTCAATTTCCCCCCGATTTTTTTTCCAATTTTTTTTTCAATTTTTTGTAATTTTTTATCACATTTTTGTCACATTTTTGTAATTTTTTTGTAATTTTTCTGTCACATTTTGTCCCATTTTTGTCAATTTCTTGTGACATTTTTGCCACTTTTTCATACACTTTTCGTCATTTTTTGTCAATGTTTTCTCGCTTTTTTCTCACATTTCCATCATTGTTTTCGTCTCAGTTTTGTCGCTATTTTCCCACCTTTTTTCCAGAAGCTTTTGGATTGGGCTAAAGCCAAACTGGAGAAAATGTGCTCGGTTCAGGTGGGAGTTAAGGGGTTAATAACCTCTGACCCTTTCCGACACGCCCCCTCCACACGCTGTCTGTGGCATCAGTGGGGAGGGGGTTCTGCTGAGGAGCAGTGGTTGGTTACTGGGCTGGTGACGAAAGCTCGGAGGCGTCTCCAGGAGGTGGGGGCGTTCCTAGGAGGACTCAGGCAAACCTATCCCTAAAATGGCCGCCATCAGAGTTTTTACAGATTACTCAAAAATATGTGAATGTGCCAAGGCAACACTTCAGGCATGTTTAAATGAGGGAATGACATAATAACATGATGTAAAGCTTGAAAAAGTCGATTTTGCATAATACCCCTCCTTTAATATAGAAGGTGCAGTTACACGGATGACCTGAGGTGGCAGTAGCGAGCATAAAATGGCCAACTTGCATCTATCCCACTATACTGTTCATTGCGTTATTAGCGTGTCGTTACTTGGGCTCTGTCGCAATGATTTACCTCGAATCAAACTTAGTTAATGGGACAGTTGCAGACATGCCGTTTCTGGATTAAGAAAAGAAAAAGATAAAAATAGAAGTAATTTACGTAAAAGACAAAATAAACATTAGCTTCTGTGTTAGGTAAGAGCTCAATAACATGAATTTCCTGTTACTCAATTATTCTGAACCACATCATCAGCTGATTTTTGGCCAAATACCACAAGGGTAAAGAAGTCCGTTACTTTCTACACAGAACAGTAACATAATTACTTCACACAGTAATAAATAACTGCAGTAGTTTTGAAGACAAACCTAGTAAGTTACACAGTTACAGGCTGGTTACAGTTTGTCACCGAACAGTGCAGGAGATAAAGAGGAACATCCCAAACGAGAGGTGCACAGATTCGACAGAGAGGCTCAGGAAATGAAAAAGGTTTGGAAAAATGTACATTATTATATGGATTTGGTCCATTGAAATGTAACTGTAAAAAGTAATGAATGAAGGGCGGGTGTTATGTTTTCCAGGTATTCGGTAATAATTTAAAACACTTAATCACTATCCCGTTGGCTAGAAAATGCAATATTGACCAAAAACAGCTGAGACAAAATATCCAATAGTTTCACTTCTGAGCCCCTCCCACAACCCCCTCCTCATGCTCCCCTTCGCAGAGCAGCGGTTTCAATACAGAGGAGAAAAGGAAAAGAAAATATATGCATGTTTTCACTTCGCAATGAGAGGATTAAGCTTAGTAAGAGATCGAGAGGCGAGAAAAGCCTTTCCTGGAAGCAAAGGACCCCAGGAGGAGCTTTTGGGAAGATTCAAAGATTACTCAAAGAAGCGCGAGTGGCTCCAAACACAGCTCCAAATATGTTTTTGGTGAGAAAATGATGAAAAGCTCTTAAAACTGGATTTAGCACAATACCCCTCTTTAACCTCTTAACCAAGTGCTTTTGCTCCACTTCGACTTTACCCAAATCTAAAAGCTTCTCCACTGGGGACTACAGCCTATAGGCCACGTTTCTGTTACTCTTTCGTTGCTTTATTGTTGCGTATTTGCCACTTTTTCATGCTTTTTGTCATGTTTTTTTGTCACTTTTCTGTTGCTCTTTTGTGCCGTTTTTGTTGCTTTGTCGTCACACATTTTGTCACTTTTTTTGGTCAAATTTTTGTAACTTTTTTATTGCTTTTTTTTGTCATTTTACTGTTATTGTTTGGTTGCCGTTTCATCCTTGTTTTGGTCTTCGTTTTGTCGCTATTTTGATGCTTTTTTCAAGAGACCTTTAGATTTGGGTAAAGCCAAATTGAAGAAAATGTGCTTGGTTCAGATGAAGGTGAAGTGGTCAAGTATTTAATCATGAACGTTCCTATGAGGGTGTCCGGGCTCCAGAGGGGACCCTATTGTACATGTTTCTATAGGCAGAGGAAACACCTGAGGAAACATATCGGAACATATTAAATAATGAATATCCGACACATGATTGGAAAAGGGCTATAGGTACAAAAACACTGTTGTCTACGTGCTTGTTACAAATCATTGTCTCATTATGTGACACAGTAGGGTCTGGACTGGGGCCTGGTCTGTCTCTGGTGCAAACAGTGGGGGCGGGGCTTCAGGACAAAACCTGTTACGAGCTGCTGATCTTTTTATCAAATGTTTTTCAGAGCGTTTTCTTCACAATAACAGTTTAAAGTTCTTACACTGCAAATCTGATCATCTGACCATGTACTCTGTATGTTAGAACCAAGTGTTAATGCCTTAGTAAAAAAGAGCCGATAGTCGAGAGAGCGGACAGACGAGGTCATGCGTGTTGTTAAGTGTGAGGCTTTAGGACAGCGGCCCAGACTCACCTGCTCTGTTTCAGCGTCAGCCTCTGGGGCCTGAGAGAGAGAGGGGCGAGTGAATTTACTGTGACCAGGCAGCGGCCACACGGCACCAATCTGTGACCCCACACTCCCGCCCAAAGGTGCACCGGCAGGCGGAGGCTAGCTTTAACCAGGTATTAAAAAACAAGACCGGCTTAAATGAAAGGACTTCAGATTGCTTGAAAGAAGAGATTGTTTTGTGTTGTTGTTTTTGACACATCATTTTGCTCTTTTTAGGTCTATTTTTGACCTGTTCAGACCAGATTGGGTCCTGATTTTATTTTAGCCAAGGCCCAGTGCATTTATTGACCTTTATTTAACCAGGATAGTCCCACTGAGACCCTAGCTAAGGTCGGGCCCAAAAAATCAAGCCCGACCTGACCCAAGCCCGCGGGCATAAAACCCGGCCCGACCCGAGCAATTAACTTGAATTGACGGCTCGAGCCCGTAACGAACCCAGCGTAAATGATTATTTATGTAATGGCCGGCAGGTCAGAGCCTCCGCACAGTCCCGTGTGTGAGGGGTACATTCACGGAGCTGCTCATGCACATACCTGGGCAGGCCGAGAAGTGTGCACGTCTCTCTCTCTCCTCCTCGTCCTCGGCCCGAATTTCGGGTCAGGCTCGGGCTTGGGCCTAAAATCTCACCTCTTGTTTATACCCAGTTTAGTCCAGGTTTAGACCAGGTTTAGTTCCTGTTTTTGACCCGAGTTAGTGGTTTACTCGTTTAGACCTGGTTGTATTCAAATGATTAAAAAAGAAATCCTGCACACTTTACTCTTAAATACTTTGACTTTTTACTTAACGTACATTTTAAAATCCATACTTTTATACTTTTACTTAAGTAAAAAATGTATTAGATACTTTTACTTTTGCACATTTTTGGTCCTGTATCTGCACTCTAACTTAAGAATATTGAGTACTTCTTCCACCACTGTCAGAGGGTCCGTTGGCGCAGCTGTGAGCAGCCTCCCTTCTGTCAGTCTGCCCCAGGGGAAACTGTGGCTACAAATGTGGCTTACCACCAGCAGCATGAATGAACCCCCCCCCCCCTTTTCATGTGAAGCTCTTTGGGTGCGACTTGTGTCATATGAAAAGTGCTACACAAATAGGATTCCCTTCCCTTAATTGATTTGGCTTCATGCTGTCCAACGTTTGTAGACACAGTAAACACACCCGTCACACACGCCTCCCTCGGCGTCACTATTCGAGAAGGACTGTGGGAGGTTAGAATTTGAACTTTGAGAAACACCGGACTAGAGGTTCTGTCCACAACAGGCTTTGTGTCTTATAGACTTTACAAGAACTGAAACATGAAGCAGAGGCAAAACCAAGTCTAAAATCAGTAGACTTGGTTGGCCCCTCGCTCTTTAGATCCAACAGAGTGCAGACCCCCGAGTTCAGTTCAGGCAATTTGAAGTCATTTATCTCATTTAAGACGGACATTTTTTCTCTACCTCGCTCTTCCCCTTTCCCCAGTCTGTTGATCAATCATCTTTACGTCTCAAAGGATCGCTACTTGTGTCAATGTACTTCCCCAAAACAAATCTAGAATGTTCTACCCACTGATTTTCCGTGGGACTGTTCACATCTCTCCTGGTTAACTTTACTGATAGTTTACGCATTAGTGAGACAGGACAAACTAAAACAAATGAACACAAAACGTGCTTCAAACCACGCTGTGAAACCTCCGAACCCAAAAGCCGCTGCGGCGAACTGACCAGCAGGTTGGCTCCGCTCTGAAACAGGTTGTAGGGGTAGAGGATCTTCTCGTAGTGCATCCGGAGGTGCGAGCCGATCGCTTTCCCGGGAGCGAAGCCCATTTGGACCGCGATCTTGGTCCATCTCCTGTCCTGACACACCAGGTCGAATCCGCCCTCCTCTGCAACGAGCTGGAAACAACAGGATCAGTCAATGGCGGCTGTGAAAGCGCTTTGTTTAAAATTTGAATGAGCAAATGAGGAACAGTATGTTGAGGGTTGTTGGGATGCAGTCAATAAAGGGTGGCTGTCATAATGGTGAGAGGAGCAATACTTGGGTCACATCCAGTATAAAAATTAATAAAAAATCAGAATGTTTGAGTTAAGCGTGGCAATCACCATCACAGCCAACAACGTGACGATAAAAATAATAAAATAACACAATGACATCATTTTGACAAACCTTGTTCAGCTTGTATAAGTCCAGGAGCTTCCTCTCCACGTGAGGAATCTTCAGGGTGCATCCCTGTAAGTCCCAGAACTTGGCGATTTGGTCAAAAAAGTTGAGCTTCACTCGAGTCTGTGCCTGTGACAAGAACGAGAGGAGAAAAGAAAAACATTTAGATATGGCTGGACGACAAGGCAACATCTTAACCTCTTACCACCCGCCTGAACCAAATGCATTCTGTCCTCGTTGGCCATTATATAGGCCTGTGTAACACCTCATTTAAAAGCTAAGACCCACAAAACGGATCTTTTTCCTTGCGTTGTTGCTGTGTTGTGTCACCTTTTTTATGTTGTGTTTTTTTTTCTTTTTGGTCAAATTTTTATTGAGTTTTTGTAAAAAAAATTGTTGAGTTTTTGTCACATTTTTGTTGAACTTTTGTTGAATTTTTTTTCACTTTTTGGTTGAATTTTTGTCACATTTTTGTTGAATTTTGGTCACATTTTTGTTGAATTTTTGTCACATTTTTGTTGCGTTTACATCCTTGTTTTCTTATTTTTTGTGGCTGTTTTGGTGCTTTTTTCCCAAGAAGCTTTTTGATTAGGGTAAAGCCAAACTGGAGAAAATGGGATCCGTTCAGGTGGGAGTTAAGAGGTTAAATAAAAATTCCAGTTGGAATTTCTTTTATTCATAATAAAGTAGTAGTAGTAAGTAAGTAGTAGTAGTAAAATCCATGTAGTTGAGATGGGCACAGTGACTATTGCAGTAGTTGACTATCGGGCTGGGTGATATGGACCAAAACTCATATCCCAATATATTTTGGTTGAATGTCGATATACAATATATATTAATATATATATATTTGTTTTTATGCAAAGTGAGAGCTGTGAAATGAAATGTTAAGTCAAAGTCAAATACGAGTAGTTTTATTGAAAACTTTATTGAAAACAGGTCCACTTTTTTTTTTCCTGAGGGCAGCATTTATATATAAAGAGAAAACAAACTAAAGTGCTCAGTTTAAGATAAACTTGTTTGAAAATCAGCTTGAGATTACCTGTTCCTTTTTGTTAACTTAATAACTTATGTGAATTTGAAATATCCCGATATATATGGTCTAATTTCATATCTCATTTAAAAATATGTCGATTAATCTTAAATATCGATATATCGCCCAGCCCTTGTAGACTATTGCCGATTTTGAGGTAAACATAGCCAGAAAACATGCCTTTAGTTTTATTTTTGATTCATTCTATTTGTTTATTTTAATGCATAATCTTAAACCTCTCAACTCCCAACAGAACCGAGCACATTTTGTCCGCTTCTTCTAAAAGCTTCTTGAACATAAAACATCAGCCCGTCGAGGGACTGCGGGTGGAAATTAGCATTTTTGCTGTAACCTGGCACATGGCATCTCTTCTTTTTTAGACTAATGTCTTCTGTGCATCGTCCCTGATCGAATCAAATAAAGCTAAATTCAAAATCAGCGCCAAAATAGCGATGAAAACGAGACGTAAACGAGGACAACAAAAACACAAGAAAAAAGCGGCAAAAACCAGAACAGTTACCAAAACAACGCGACAAAAACATGGCAGAAAAGCGACAGCAAGAGTGGACGCAGTCTTAGCTTTCAAATGAGGCTTACAGGCTCATAGGTTGTGAGCTTTTAGATTTGGGTAAAGCTGAACATGGAGAAAATGTGCTCGGTTCAAGTAACAGGTTAATAAGCACATTTAAATTAATTTGATCTGTGAAAATCTTACTTTTTCGCTGACAAATATAAAGTTTCTTTTCATTTCCTGGCATACACTGCAAAAAGTAATTAACTAGATCAGATAAACATCTCAATTTGAGCACAATAATCCAAATTTTAGTTGTTTTGACGAGTTAAGAAGTTCTTGGGCATTTGTCCAAGATTATTTCACTTGTTCTGAGATGTTTCCGACTCGTTTCGATACATTTCGTCCTTATTTCAGGTCATTTTCTTTGCCAATGGGGGAGAAGAAAATTGGTCTTATCTCATTGGCAATTTTACTTTCTTATTTCAAGCGAGATTTACCCTAGAACTGGTCTGAAATGTCCTCAAACAAGGAAAAGTGTCTAAATGAGTGAAAACCGCTCAAAACAAGATACATTTCCTCAATTCAAGTCATTTAAGCCAATGCTTGATATTCACTTTGCAGTGTATGTATTGAGGAAGTAGTTACAACATTTATTACACATTAAAAAACAACCCGGGTCATAAAACCATTTTATAACATGAAAAAACAACCCATGACCTAGAGCAGTCTGATGTAAACCGTCTAAACAAGTCAAAGTTTATAACACAATACACATATTACAACTGTATTACATCTATTTTAAAACATTACATCACATCGTAAATGAAAATGCTTTATTTCAATATTTTAATAGCAAAACAAAGAGACCCATTACGTTTCAAGACTTGATTATTTAATAAATGAAATTGTTTACCTCAAGTTCATTAAGCCTCTGGATACGGGGGACAAAGTGCAGCTTCTCAACATCACAAGCAAAAGGCGGCTGCCAACCCTGGAAAACACAAAAAAAAACGCAAACAAATAAGAGGAGAGCGATTTTAAGGGACTTCTGTGACATCGAGGGAAATATTGTACCTATTCATTCGCCCTCACTATTATTCAGTGGCATCAACTGCGGCCAACCAACAACAACAACAAAAAAATCCAATCTTTTTGGGTCACTGGTCAAGACACAAATCAATCTGGCTGGACACAGCGCTTGGACTTGTACAGTGGTTCATAAATTGTGCCAGCAAGGGCCTTAAAATCCTAATTAAAGTCGTAGCCCACATCCCCCACTGACAAACAAAATGGCCAGATGGAAGCCTCAGTCACCAGCAGCTTACCACAAAGCCAACATGGAGGACACCACCCAACAAGGCTCCTACGAGAACAGTGGTGGATCCCCCAATAAAGCACCAAATAAAGGTGGTGGTGGGGGGTGTGTTGTCTATTATGGCCTGATCTTTTGGCAGATTCCCCAAAAGGCAATGTTTCTGATTTTTTTTTTTTTTAAATGTCAGAGTACTTAATGTTCCAACTTGCTCAACCTGTTTAACATCATGGGTGGTCAAAACTGAATTGAAAATATATTGAAATCACAAGCAAAGAAAGCAGGAGAAACAGACATTTATTTCTATTGAAGGCCTGTTGACCTAAAAGTGTCTCCACCAAGTGCAGCCAAAAAATGATCTCCAAATCGTGCCTGACACAACACGGGCAAAGCTAGCGTGGAAAGTGTCTTAAACAAAGTGAATTCCCTACACATTTATTATTATACACCAGCTTTAAGCCCTGGAGACCGGCTTCCGCATAGCCACCTCTGTCATTGCCTAAATTGTGACAGGTTAGGGCTGTTTGCTAGCGTTAGCCTGCTCCTGGCTAAAGGGACACACAGTGAGGGGCTTTTGTAACGCGCGCTGCACGAGACGGCAGTTTTCCGTCCAAACGGGCGCTTAACGGTCGAAAAACGGGGGCCCGACCTCGGACTGAAACCCGCAAATATAATCGCGGATAACGCTAAAAAAAAAAATCGCCGGGTGGCAGCAGCAGCAACAGCACAAAGAATGAAAGTAGCCTCGCATCCGCCATGTTGGAACAGTCCCTTTAAATCCCCGAGACTCCGCTTCTCTCCATCCGAAAACGCTCCTCCGAAAAAAAAAAAAAAAAAATCAGCATCCGAGCGACCCAGCGCCGCGTTCGGGGTTGTTGTTTCTTTTTTTCTTTTTTTTTGTGACACTCACCGGGGGCGGACGGACTTTACAAATGCCCGTCTTCTCCGCGATGGGACGTATTTTGTTGATGAAGGCATAGGGATCCGCGAATTCTTCCCAGCTGGGTTCGAACACCGGGCACTCCGGCGGGGGCTGAAACTCGTCCGGTCGCGGCGGCGGGTTCATAATGGGTTTCTGGACCGACCCCGGAGCGGGACGGGGGTCACGGCGGCGGCGGCGGCGGCGGCGGCGGCTAAACGGGCCCCGTGTCGCGCGTCAACTTTCCGAAACGAGGAGGGTTTTTTGTGTGTGTGTGTGTGTGAGAGAGGGAGGGAGGGAGAGGGAGAGCCAGCCGACATCAACACACAGAGAGGAGACAGCGCTACAGTCATTACGCACACATCCACGCGCAGAGAGGGGACTGTTCCAAGGCACTGAGCACGTCCGCACGAGAAAGTAGAGACCGGCTGCTGCTGCACGTGCCGCTTGACACGCTCCGCAAAAACAAGGAAAGGAGGAAAAAAAATAAAAAAAAATAAAGGAAGTTTTACCTTCTGCCTGAGCGCAATTGTGAATTTGAGGGAAGTAGTGCGAGCTAGAAGAACATATCGACATGCCCAGTGCCCCTTACGTCTTTCATTGAACTTGTAGGGCCATTTTCAGCCAACTTGCTTGTAGTGGACACCTCTACCACTTTAATATTACACACAATCATACACATATTAACACATCACAATTACATTTCCAATAATTCATGTTTGATATCCCATTATAAAAGTCCTAAACTATTATCTTGGTTCACACAGAATCTCCAGTACATAGAAATAGGTTATTCTACAAAAAAAGATTTGTATTTTTTATGTTGTAATAATCATCATATAAATATCTGAAACTAT
Source organism: Gobius niger (assembly GCF_951799975.1). Taxonomy (NCBI): domain Eukaryota; kingdom Metazoa; phylum Chordata; class Actinopteri; order Gobiiformes; family Gobiidae; genus Gobius; species Gobius niger. The sequence goes on along the minus strand of NC_136857.1, from coordinate 4,771,563 downwards.
AATGAGAGTGTGTTGTGAAGCAGGCAATGTTGTGTCCTTTGTTTTTTTTTGTAAACATATGGAACAATAAAATACACTGTTATGAACTACCTATTCCCTTTGTGGATTGTGTTTACACTCGGCGGATGAATATTTTCAGGTGACACCTTCAGCACCTCCGGGACTCATTGTTAAAGCTGATGAGGTTCCTGCTTTAGGTCTTTATTTACGATTTTAGTTCACACTGACTGACTAAAGGGGTTAAGAATGAATGTGTTTCGATGAAGTAGAATCTGCATTGGGAGATTCTGCTTCCCAAAAAAAAAAAAAAAATGTTACAAATGCTGACATGTTATTGAACAATCCCGTCATTAATTTCCACAGCGGGGGTTTGATCAGCAACAGGTCACGAGGAAACAGTAACGCATGCTTATGGGCTGTAGGCTCGTTATTATTTGGATGATTAATAGACAAAAACTTATTATTACAGTATAAATGGTTGACATGGTTTATATAACACCTGAAAAACTCCATCATATGTCTAGTAATATTCCTGATATATGTACAAAATGTATAAAGGAACCTTAATTCATTGTTTGTGGAATTGTTCTGATAATCACACTGCAAAAAGTGGATTCTAAGCAAGTAAAACATGTCTTACAGTAAGAAATAAGTTCTTATTTTTTCCCTAGAGAGTAATAATGTTTTGCCGAGCAAAGTTTTCTTGAGAAAAAAATCTTATTTTAGGAAATAAAATCTGGCCATTTCTTGTTCAGATAAATTTGCTAAAAAACATGCTCATTTTTCTTGTAACAAGAGAGGAAGACTTTTTGAATCTTCTTCAGCTTCAGACAAAGAATATTTTTTCTTATTTTAAGAAAAAATAAGATCAAAACAGCTCTTAATTTAAGAACTGATTCTCACAGAGGCTCGGTGGCACAGCGGTTAGAGCCTCAGCTTCACAGTTCAAAGGTCCTGGGTTCGATTCCCACCAGGACGGGGCCTTTCAGTGTGGAGCATGTTCTCCCCATGTCTACCACTAAAAACATGTACAGCAGGTGATTCTGACCATCAGCCTGGCTCCACATCATGGAGACGGGTCTCCGGGCGCGGGCAATACTTTCCTTAAATATTAGTATTTATTAAAAACATTTTGCTCAAAAATGTGTGTAATTTAGAACATTTTACTTAAATCAAGCAACATTTAAGTAAAATACCCACAATTTTTCACTAAATAAGAATGTTTTCCTTAAATGATTCCATTTTCTGAGGACATTTTGCTTAATTCTAGCTATTTATTTGCTTAAACTTAGTGTTTCTTTCTGGTTTTATGATAAGAAAAATATTCTAGAAATAAGAATTCTTAGCAAGAAAAAAATGCTGACCCCATTGGCAGAATTTTTTCCTTAAAACAAGACAAAATGCTTTGTTTGAAGATTTTTTTCCTTGTTTTTAGTAGGACACTTTTTGCAGTGCAGAAGTTCTGGAAGGAAGTCATAAATTGTTTGTCAGAATTGTTTTAATCTTAAAATACCACTTTGTGCCAAACTTTGTGTACTGGGAATATATCCTACAGGTTTCTCATAAACAAAGAAACAAACTCGATTATTGGACTTTGGATTGCTTTGAACTGGAAGAGCTTTGAACTGGAAGAGCATGGAAGCACCTTCTATAAAACAACTGATAAAAGAACTTTCAGAGTGTATTGGACTTGAGAGACTGACTTATATCTCCAAGGGTAAAATGAAGGACTTTGTAGAATGATGGGAGCCATACATGATTATTACATCATCTGTAAAGTAGGGACATACCACTTTATGCTTCATTTTTAATTTATTTTTATTTTGTATTATTATTTTGAATTTCAATTTGTTGTAACTTAAAACTTTACACAGTAATATGTATACTTTATTTCTGTGATAGGTGCAGGTCTATGATGGTGTGAATGTGTGTGCGAGTGATGCATGTTTTTTATTATATTTTTCTATTATATTATTATTATGTTTGCTGTTATATGAAAATTAATTAAAAAATATATTTGGGAAATAGACAAAAAAATAAATACATAAATAAACATAACTCAACAAGCTTTTCCCAGCACAATAACCACATTTATTTAGGAATGTTCATAAAAATCTTTAAATTGAATAAAGCTTAACATTTTAGATGTTTTGAACAGGGGTGTTGTGATAAAAGGTGGGTCACGGGATCATTTTCATGGTCAAAAGTGACTGTTGCTAAATCGTTTTGATTTGTCAGTCTTATTATCCATGATTGAATCATCAGAACTATGTGAGCAAACAACCAACTGCATTTAAAGAGGGGGTATTATGCTTTTTTCAATCACATAGCACCAGTCTATATCACACTACAATGATGACCAAACCTTCTGTTGGTCTGTAAATGCAGTAAATTAGAATAACTGCCTTGTATAAAATGTCTCTCTCAAAATGGCTGTAGTGAATGTCTTGAAATAGGCCTCTGTCTCTTTAAGAACCTCTGATTTTTTAACACCTTTAGCTCTAAGATAAAAGCTCCGCCCTTTCGCTGGCGTTTCCTTTGAGGCAGGATTCACAGCGAACATGATGTTTGTAACATGTTGCGGTGACTCCATCAGTAACTCGTTGTCCTTAAACAAATCCTGAGCTCTTTATTTGTGTGGAACTTGCTAATGTTGAATGTAAACGATCGCTGACTGGAAGTACAGCGCATGGCTAAATGTCCGGGAAGAAGTCACGTGGGGCCTCTGTCTCTTTAAGAACCTCTGAGCCTTTCCGACACGCCCCCTCCACACGCTGTCTGTGGCATCAGTGGGGAGGGGGTTCTGCTGAGGAGCAGTGGTTGGTTACTCGGCTGGAGACGAAAGCTCGGAGGCGTCTCCAGGAGGTGGGGGCGTTCCTAGGAGGACTCAGGCAAACCTATCCCTAAAATGGCCGCCATCAGAGTTTTTACAGATGACTCAAAAATACGTGAATGTGCCAAGGCAAGACTTCAGGCATGTTTTTAATGAGGGAATGACTTAATAACATGATGTAAAGCTTGAAAAAGTCAATTTTGCATAATACTCCCCCTTTAAATACATTCAGAAGTACATTTATTTGGTTCATAGCTTACCATAATGTTAGAAAACCTCTTTATAAGCCCGTTAGAAAATAACCCATTTTAGCCGTAGCAAAGAAGCCACTTCATGATGCCATAAATAGGGGGAAAAAAGACAAAAAGGGTAAAGGGAGTCGGGTAAAATATAGAATATAATTTGAATTGGGCCAACGCTCCGACATCTGTAAAACAGGAAAGTCTTAATATCCCTGTAATGACAGTGCCTACACACATGCAAAACAAGCTGGCGCGACTTCAAAGCCCTTTCTGTCAACAGGCTCCTCACAATGCCAACCAAAGCTATTAAATATTAAAGTAAGCAAAGTTTGTTTTTCTCCTCAACAACTGGCAGGTGGTATTTGCCCCGAAAACAAATAGGTGCTAGGCTAGTGCTAGGCTAGCGCATGTCTATGGTAACTAGTAGCCTGCATTGAAAACCTCTTCAAAATCCTTGGGTCGTCCTCCAAACGTTGCCATATCTGATTTGTAGAAAGCTCCTTTGTGAATTCCACGTGTAGTAACACCGGCCACAAGTTAACAAACTACTGTAGATCCGGTAACCTAGCAGATCACTCCACCGCTACATAACGTACAACCAGGAAGCTGATGCTGCTCAAATATAAGTTATTTTAAATGCAAAATGGTTATATTAAAAAAGTATTCAGTCGACACAGACATTTATATAGGTATTCTGGTGTTATAAGTGATTCGCCTCAGGTTGACTGTGCTTGGGTCTGACTGTTTTAAATGCAGGCTACTAGTTACCATAGACATGCACTAGCCTAGCATTAGCCTAGCACCACTAAACTCTTCAAATGTAAGGACTGCATGAATAAAAAATAAAAAAAATCTCCAGAAATAAACGTCTTCTCACAGATCTGTCCCTTTTTAAGTCCAGGTTAAAGTCTCCTCTCCTCAAACTGGCTTTTAATACCTAGAACTCACTGGATTATGTCTACGATGTTTATCATTTTATGTTTTTAAATTGTTTTATCTTTCTGTGACTTTGGTCTTCCTAGTGTTGTTGTTAAGTGCTATATAAACCAACTTTGATTGATTGCACCCACGTTTAGTCCATTATTCATTTTCAGTCTATGGTACCACCTGGAGAATACCAGTGGGACACGTGCCACAGTTTGAGAACCACAGATCTAGAAAGAGCATGAACATCTTAACCCTCGCCTTAACCAAGCGCATTTTCGGGCCAGTGTCACACCTCATTTGGAGCGTTTTTGACGTATTTTTGTAGTTTTTTTTGTCATTTTTTGTCATTTTCTTCATCACTTTTATGGGTCACTTTTTAGTCGTGTTATTGTTGCTTTTCTGGCATGTTTTTGCTGTTTTTTTCCCCACTATTTTGCCTTTCTTTTTTTTTTGTTACTTTTTTCATGTTTTTTGTCATTTTTTGCTGTTTTTTGTCATTTTTTGCTGGATTTTTGTCTTTTTTTTTGCTGGATTTTTGTCATTTTTTGCTGGATTTTTGTCTTTTTTTGTCTTTTGTGGCTGTTATTTTGCTTTCTCATCACGTATTAATCGCTTTTTTTGTTTTTTTTTTCCTCACTTTTTGCATTTTTAAATCCTCGTTTCCGTCACTGCTTTTTTTTTTTTTTATTGACATAAAACAAAGCTTACAAATAGCACAAAGACAAAGGAAAGACACATAAGGGTAGGGTACATGTTTGATTCTTCGTTCTTGGGTTCTAGTTCGAGTAGGTGTGAGATATGAATAAGAGAGAAAACCAACAAAGATGAAAGCAAATAAATCATGGGAAACAAATCGTGGAACAGGAAAAATGATGATAGCAACAAATAAAAGTAAAGAAACAATAGTAACAGAGGTAAAGGTAAACTGAATGGGGTAATGAACATGAGGAAGGGTAAACATTCAAGACTGAAATCATATAAACCATTTAGATTTGGAGGAAGAAAGGGAAGAAAACAAACAGGAAACTACAATATTAAGTTCTGACCACCCCCACCTGCATCTCTGTCCTTGTGTGGTGCATTAAAAACTTTGTGATATGTGGTGCAATTAAAACCCCATAGGGTAGTACATGATGCAGGTGAGGGAGCCTTATTTCAGAGCTCCTTAATGTTTTATTTTATTATTTTCCTATCTATGTGTTTGTTCCCCTCCCCCGACCCCCTTTATAATTCTTTTATTTATTATTGTTATCAGGGGCGGACTGGGACTGAAAAACAGCCCTGGACTCTGACCAGCCTGGCCCAAATTTGCGTAATTGTGACACTTCCAAAAATACTTATTTTAACCTCTTACCACCCGCCTAAACCAAATGCATTCTGTCCTCTTTTGGCTGTGTAACACCTCATTTGAAAGCTAAGACCCACAAAACTGACCTTTTCCCTCGCGCTGTTGCTGTGTTGTGTCACCTTTTGTATGTTTTTTTTCCTTTTTTCATTTTTGTTGCATTTTTGGTGAGTTTTTGTCAAATTGTTGTTGAATTTTTGTCACATTTTTGTTGAATTTTTGTCACTTTTTGTTGAGTTTTTGTTACATTTTTGTCACATTTTTGTCACATTTTTGTTGAATTTTTGTCACATTTTTGTCACATTTTTGTCACATTTTTGTTGAATTTTTGTTACATTTTTGTCACATTTTTGTCACATTTTTAATTATTTTTTCTATCATTTTTTGTTGTGTTTTTTTGTCCGTGTTTTTTTGTCCGTGTTTTTTTCATCCTCTTTTTTTGTCGCTATTTTGATGCTTTTCTTTTTAGCTTTTAGATTTTGGTAAAGCTCGGTTGAGGCGGGACCGGTGGCCCTCGAGCCAGTGGCCCTTCTGTGCTCTTCCAGAATGGACATATGGCCAGTCCGCCCCTGATTGTTATTATTATTCTTATTGACTGGCCTCCTTTCTTCCTCTTTTTATTTGCTTTTGGCACATTGTTCAAGAAGCTTTTAGATTTGAGAAAAGCCAAATTGGAGAAAATGCACTCTGAGGTTAATGACACGGAGGAGGAAAAGTCCTGGATTTTTTTTGTGTAAAATCTTGAAAGAACTGTGCTATATTGTGTTATATTTACATTCTGGCGAAAATCTATTCTTATGTGTCATCTCACTGTAAAGCACTTTAGGCCTGATCAAGGTAGAAAAGCACATACAAGTTGAGTCCATTTACCATTTTACCACTTTAATATGGCACATAATATCAACCCAATCCCTAACAAAACATTATAAGGTTCAACATCAAGTGAACTTCCCCTTTTTTTCCCTTTCCCCTTCAAAACTAGAATGAAGTGAATGCAACCTTTGGCTTTAACATAACAACATCGCTCAGTATTCTTGTCCATCCTCTTCATCTTCCGAATCGGAGCACGCGTTGCCCATCTCCTCGTAGTCCTTCTCCAGACAGGCCATGTCCTCTCTGGCCTCCGTGAACTCTCCCTCCTCCATGCCCTCGCCCACGTACCAGTGCACGAAGGCCCTCTTGGCGTACATCAGGTCGAACTTGTGATCGAGGCGCGCCCAGGCCTCGGCGATGGCGGTGGTGTTGCTCAGCATGCACACGGCCCGCTGCACTTTAGCCAGGTCTCCATCCGGGACAGCGGTGGGAGCCTGGTAGTTAATGCCGACCTGATCAAGAAGGAAGCAGAATGTTAGGTTCAGGGATGAAATGTGAGTTTCAGGTAATAATCCAGGCTGGTGTGGCTGGATTAACCTCGTACCACCCGCCAAAACCAAATGCATTCTCTCCTCTTTGCCATTGTCCTCACTTTTTATTTCCCTTTTGTCATTTTTTGCAGGATTTTTGTCATTTTTTGCTTAATTTTTGTCATTTTTTGCTTAATTTTTGTCATTTTTTTGCTGGATTTTTGTCATTTTTTGCTGGATTATTTTTTTTTTTTTTTGCTGAATTTTTGTCATTTTTTTGCTGGATTTTTGTCATTTTTTTGTTGGATTTTTGTCACTTTTTTTGCTAAATTTTTGTCATTTTTTTGCTGGATTTTTGACATTTTTTTTGCTGATTTTTTGTCATTTTTTTGCTGGATTTTTGTCATTTTTTGTTGGATTTTTGTCACTTTTTTGCTGGATTTTTGTCATTTTTTTACTGGATTTTTGTCTTTTTTTTGCTGGATTTTTGTCACTTTTTGGCCTTAATTTTTGTCTTTTTTTTTGCTGGATTTTTGTCACTTTTTGGCTGGATTTTTGTCTTTTTTTTTTACTGGATTTTTGTCTTTTTTTGGCTGGATTTTTGTCATTTTTTTGGCTGGATTTTTGTCACTTTTTTACTGGATTTTTGTCTTTTTTTTGCTGGATTTTTGTCATTTTTGCTGGATTTTTGTCATTTTTTGCTGGATTTTTGTCATTTTTTTGCTGGATTTTTGTCTTTTTTTTGCTGGATTTTTGTCATTTTTTGCTCGATTTTTGTCACTTTTTGGCTGGATTTTTGTCACTTTTTTTTTACTGGATTTTTGTCTTTTTTTGGCTGGATTTTTGTCATTTTTTTTGCTGGATTTTTGTCACTTTTTTACTGGATTTTTGTCTTTTTTTTGCTGGATTTTTGTCATTTTTGCTGGATTTTTGTCATTTTTTGCTGGATTTTTGTCATTTTTTTGCTGGATTTTTGTTTTTTTTTGCTGGATTTTTGTTATTTTTTGCTCGATTTTTGTCACTTTTTTGCTGGATTTTTGTCACTTTTTTTTGTTTTGTTATTTGTTTTCAAAATTCATGGTCACAAACACCTAACTCAGACAATTCCTTCCTATTATACGAAATTCTTATCTGTAATGAGTCGCAAACAGTTTTGAATCAGCCTGTTGAGAATGTGAGGACTGCACCAAGGCTGAACCAGTGTAAGAGATAAATGAGGTCTCTATGAGGTCTGACGTCAGATTAAACCAGGACTAATATGAAATTTTAAAAAAAAAGAGCAGCAGGAGCAGGGCAGCACTTTCTCCGCCCACAAGAGAAAGAGCCCTTTCATCCACAGCCTAAAACTATAGGTTGCAGATGATGACCTATAGCTGGAGGATTAGCCTATTGTGACTTTTGTTCCTGCTGTGCGATGACCCCACGAGGACACCCAGAGGAAGCCCCCCCCCAGACACGAGGAAAACCTGCAAACACGGAAAGGCCCACACAGTCTGAGACCTGGGGACTTCTTGCTGTGAGGCAGGAACCTCGGGTCATTTATAGTCTGGTAAAGTCCGGGTGAAGCCCAGCGTTAGATCTGATTTGTCCTGTGTTGGTTCAGTCATACTAATCGGTTTAAGATCGCGTTTAGCCAAGTCTCCATCGGGGACGGCGGTGGGAGCCTGGTAGTTAATGCCAACCTGCTCAAGAATGAAGCAGAATGTTACGTTTAGGGATGAAATGTGAGTTTCAGGTAATAATCCAGGCTGTTGTGGCTGGATTAACCTCGTACCACCCGCCAAAACCAAATGCAAATGCTCTTTGCCATTGTCGTCACTTTTTATTTCCCTTATGTGTTTTTGTTACTTTTTTGATGCATTTTTGTCAGATTTTTTGCTGGATTTTTGTCATTTTTTTCTGATTTTTTGTCATTTTTTTCTGAATTTTTGTCATTTTTTTCTGATTTTTTGTCATTTTTTGCTGGATTTTTGTCATTTTTTGCTGGATTTTTGTCATTTTTTTGCTGAATTTTTGTCATTTTTTTCTGAATTTTTGTCATTTTTTTCTGAATTTTTGTCATTTTTTTTTCTGAATTTTTGTCATTTTTTTGCTGGATTTTTCTCATTTTTTTGCTGGATTTTTGTCTTTTTTTTGCGCTATATGAGCGGCATGGGGCTGATTTATTCAGGACATTCATGTTTAGTAGTTTCTTCAGAGGGAGATTGTTTAAAGACAAAAATAGGCAAAACACAAAAGGGCAAGTCTCTGGTTCCAAAAGTATAATTATAACAAAAGTTTGACATAAAATATAGATATGTGTGTAAACGTGTGACCGATTTTCACCGCAATGAGGCCTAGGACGTCGTGGGAGGGGCTCTGACTGAGCTCTTTCCAATTCACTTTCGGTTCTGGAGATATTGGCCTTTTAGTGGGCGATATCGTAAAGCCGATATAGTAAAATGCCCAAATATCTCCCCGATATATCGGCCGGGCCCTACTTAGAATTGCATTATTCTTTACTATTGTAACCACAGCCTCCCGGGGGCAGACTGACAGAAATGAGGCTGCCTTTCAACCCCCACCAGGCACTCACTCACACTCCACATTCACACAGGCAAGGTTAGTGAAGAGTCTTGCCCAAGGACACAATGTCAAATTGCCTCTGTGGATCCATAAGGTTTGCTGATCCCTGACGTGGGCTTTGTATTAGATGGCACAGGTTTTCTAATACGACCAAAAAACTGGACTGATGTTTGTTTAGATCAGTGGTTCTTAACCTTTTGGAGCCGCGACCCCCATTATAACAGTTAACCTCTTACCACCGGCCTAAACCAAATGCATTCTGTCCTCTTTTGGCTGTGTAACACCTCATTTGAAAGCTAAGACCCACAAAACTGATCTTTTTCCTCGCGCTGTTGCTGTGTTGTTGTGTCACCTTTTGTATGTTTTTTATTTGTTTTTTTCATTTTTGTCACATTTTTGTTGAGTTTTTGTCATTTTTTTGTTGAATTTTTGTCACTTTTTTGTTGAGTTTTTGTCACATTTTTGTTGAATTTTTGTCACATTTTTGTTGAATTTTTGTCACTTTTTGGTTGAGTTTTTGTCACATTTTTGTTGAATTTTTGTCACATTTTTGTCACATTTTTGTTGAGTTTTTGTCATATTTTTGTTGAGTTTTTGTCATATTTTTGTTGAGTTTTTGTCACATTTTTGTTGAATTTTTGTCACATTTTTGTCACATTTTTGTTGAGTTTTTGTCATATTTTTGTTGAGTTTTTGTCACATTTTTGTTGAGTTTTTGTCACATTTTTGTTGAATTTTTGTCATATTTTTGTTGAGTTTTTGTCACATTTTTGTTGAGTTTTTTCACTTATTGGTTGAGTTTTTGTCACATTTTTGTCACTTTTTTGTTGAGTTTTTGTCACATTTTTGTTGAATTTTTGTCACATTTTTGTTGAATTTTTTCACTTATTGGTTGAGTTTTTGTCACATTTTTGTCACTTTTTTGTTGAGTTTTTGTCACATTTTTGTTGAATTTTTGTCACATTTTTGTTGAATTTTTGTCACATTTTTGTCACATTTTTGTCACTTTTTTGTTGAGTTTTTGTCACATTTTTGTTGAATTTTTGTCATATTTTTGTTGAATTTTTTCACTTATTGGTTGAGTTTTTGTCACATTTTTGTTGAATTTTTGTCACATTTTTGTTGAATTTTTGTCACATTTTTGTCACATTTTTGTCACATTTTTGTTGAATTTTTGTCATATTTTTGTTGAATTTTTTCACTTATTGGTTGAGTTTTTGTCACATTTTTGTTGAATTTTTGTCACATTTTTGTTGAATTTTTGTCACATTTTTGTCACATTTTTGTCATATTTTTGTTGAATTTTTTCACTTATTGGTTGAGTTTTTGTCACATTTTTGTTGAATTTTTGTCACTTTTTTGTTGAATTTTTGTCACATTTTTGTTGCATTTACATCCTTGCTTTCTTCTTATTTTTTGTGGCTATTTTGGTGTTTTTTCCCCAAGAAGCTTTTTGATTAGGGTAAAGCCAAACTGGAGAAAATGGGATCCGTTCAGGTGGGAGTTAAGAGGTTAAAGGGGTTCGTGACCCCCCGCTCGGGTCACACCGCGAGGAATCGGAGCATTATCCTACATAATTCTTAAAAAACAAAGAAAAAAACAAATGGCTAAAATAAAATAAATCAAATAACAAACATATAATGGCACTCTGGTAAAATAGCACACACAAGCGACAATAAAATATAATATTATATGCTAAAAAAAGTTAGTATATTTTATCTACATGACCCCCAGGTTGAGAACCACTGGTCTAGATAATAGATATTAGTCAAGTAAAAGTAAAAAGTGAAGTTGTGAGAGTAAATGTAGCTCAAAGCCTGTCACCTTGAATCCCGTGGGGCACCACTCCACAAACTGAACGGAGCGCCTGGTTTTGATGTTGGCGATGGCGGCGTTGACGTCCTTGGGCACCACGTCGCCGCGGTACAGGAGGCAGCAGGCCATGTATTTACCCCGGCGAGGGTCGCACTTCACCATCTGATTGAGCGGCTCGAAGCAGGCGCTGGTGATCTCCATCACGGTCAGCTGCTCGTGATAGGCCTTCTCCGCCGAAATGATGGGCGCGTACGTCACCAGGGGGAAGTGGATGCGCGGGTACGGCACCAGGTTGGTTTGAAACTCGGTCAGGTCCACGTTTAGCGCCCCGTCAAAGCGAAGGGAGGCCGTGATGGAGGAGACGATCTGGGCGATGAGTCTGTTGAGGTTCACGTACCCCGGGCTCTCGATGTCCAAGTTGCGACGGCAGATGTCGTAGATGGCCTCGTTGTCCACCATGAAGGCGCAGTCGGAGTGCTCCAGGGTGGTGTGGGTGGTGAGGATGGCGTTGTACGGCTCCACCACAGCCGTAGAGATCTGGGGAGCGGGGTAGATGGAGAATTCCAGTTTGGATTTTTTGCCAAAGTCCAGGGAGAGGCGCTCCATCAGCAGAGAGGTGAAGCCCGAGCCGGTCCCGCCGCCGAAACTGTGGAAGATCAGGAAACCCTGCAGCCCGGTGCACTGGTCCGCCTGAGGGGAAAGACAAAAAGGAAGTCAGAGTCTGTAATAAGGTTCAACAAAGCTCGTCGGTTATGTTGTTAAGATGTCAATCCCTCGTGGCCATGAGGCAGTTTGTAGGGCCTGTTCCTTAAAGGGACACTGCGTAACATTTTGGACTATAGTGTTGCCATAAGTACAAAACATGCTCCTTTTGACCAGCTCGACACAGGAAAATACTATTACTGCAGGGAATAATCAAAGAATGGATTTGGATGAGGACCTGACCTGTTTTAATCTCAAATTCTGTTGACTTTAGTCACATCTCCATGGAGACGAGCTGGAGACGTACCCACGCCCGCTCACAGCAAAAACACACTTTTAGGACCTGTTTTTCCAATGATGAAATGATCATAAAATAAATGCCAGTATTTCAATTACATTTTTTAAGTACAATTCTACGCGGTGTGCCTTTAACCTCTTAACTCCCACCTGAACCGAGAGGATCTTTTTCCTCACGTCATCAGATCATTTTTTGTTGGGTGTAACTTTTTTGTCATTTTTTGTCACATTTTTGTCATTTTTTCGTAGCCTGGCTAACACCAGACTAAAATCACAAGTGATATTTAGTCTGGGGACCACCAATTCATTTTCTCGTAGGAGAGGTGTGGTTTACGATCGTCCATACTCGTTTATTGGGCGATACGAAAAAAAAAAAAAAAAGTCTCTTGCGTCTGCACGTAGCCACAGCCAATCATATCATCGTATGAGATGACGTATGACGTACCCGCTGTAAACATTTGAATATAAACTATTTAGAACAAGGTCTAAAGCTTGATCAAAAAATACCATCGTGTCTGCTGCTGTCACGTTGGATCCGTAAATAAACTTTTTTTTTAATTATCCGTAAATAAACTACAAGCTTCCATATCTCGAATAGCGCGTCATCGTCTTGCCGTCCCTCCTCGCTCTGTGATTGGTTCCCAAATCCACCGGAGATTTGGCCATGGTCCCCAGGCTGTTGTGCAGTTCGAAATAATTCGAGCGCACACAACAGCCTGGAGTTAGCCAGGTTAATTTTTTCGTCCATTTTTTATCAAATTTTCTTTAGGACCTGTTTGGTCTTCACCCGTGCCTTCAGTCACGTAAACACAGCGCAGACGTCTGTTAACAGATTTGGCATCCGCACAGTAAAGTGAAGATTGCTGCGCGGATTTCGAACTACTCCTGGTATTATTACGCCTTACAATATAGTCCCCCCTTTTATCCGCTTAGAAAATCCACATTGTATAATTTTGTGTAATTATACTTTGTAGTGGAACACTTCACGTAACCATATTTAAATAGGGAAAACGTGGAAGAGCTTGGTAGCTTCTATCTTGACCTGTTTTGGAGCTATAGAGGAGAGAGGGAGAGGCTAAATGCTAACGCCGTCTGCGCTGTGTTTACGTGACTGAAGGCACGGGGGAAGATCAGACAGGTCCTAAAGAACTCGTCAAAGCTAAGGTAAGAACATATCTCAGTATGTAAAAACGGTGGCCTGTTCCTTTAAAGACAGTTGTTGTTACTTGTTTAGTTTCCAATAGGAAATGTAAATAATGGAGTCCATGTGTTCCACTCATGTAATCTCATTTCCTTTTCATGTGCAAACTTCTTCTTGGTTGTGGAGACAGTCCTCACGTATTTCTGTAAAGGGTAAACGTTTATTATGTTGAATGTGGGGTCGGCGCTCATGAGCTTCTTCAGCCGACTCCTTTTGAGCATCTGTGACCGGTTCATGTGTATTTGTAAATCAGGAAATAAAATTAAACTAAACTAAACTCACCATTTTGCGGATCCTCTCCATGACGTCGTCGATGATTTCTTTTCCGACCGTGTAGTGACCGCGGGCGTAGTTATTGGCGGCGTCTTCCTTCCCTGAGATGAGCTGCTCGGGGTGGAAGAGCCCCCTGTACTTGCCGACCCTCACTTCATCTGAAAACACACAAATGATCCACCTTTCCATTTATTGCTCATAATACGGTGTGTATGTTCTGAACTCGAAACTGTGAAACGTAGATTCTCTGCATGAGATCAATAAAATACACAAAGCGGTTATAAATGCGTAATAAAGCGGAGTCAATGTTGCATCGAACGGACGGCGCTGATGTAAAACTGGACCTGTTGCTTGGAAACCTGCCTCGGCGGCTTATCTGTGGATACTCACTCAAGCGAAGTGAACATACAGCGCCCTATTCAAACATCCACCCTCTTAATTAACAAAGGAGATAAATAAAATATGTTCTGGTCATTTGGATCGCTGGAGTTCGTTGGCGACAGAAGTGACCAGGGATGACCAGATTTATCGAATTAAAAACCAGGACACAATGGGGTTGTAAGTGGGGGGACACGAATTGCGATCGGCATTGAGGAAATACACTTTAGAGCAACTGGTTCAGTCGCTATGGAAACCTAGTAGAAAAAAGCTGCTTTCGTCGTGGTGCTGGTTGAAAAATGGGACACCTGAGACGGAGCTTGTGCAAAACTGGGACAAATCAATGGTTATGGAGAAATCAGTGGACTGAAAGCTGGAACTGTCCCGGCAGGGGCGGACTGGGACTGAAAAAAAAAACCTGGACTCTGACCAGCCTGGCCCAAATTGGCGTAATTGTGACATTTCCACAAATACATATTTTAAGCTCTTACCCCCCCCCCGCCTAAACCAAATGCATTCTGTGTTCTTTTGGCTGTGTAACACCTCATTTGAAAGCTAAGACCCACAAAACTGATCTTTTTCCTCGTGCTGTTGCTGTGTTGTGTCACCTTTTTATATGTTTTTTTTTTTTTTCATTTTTGTTGAATTTTTGTTGAATTTTTGTTGAATTTTGTTGAATTTTTGTTGAATTTTTGTTGAATTTTTGTCACATTTTTGTCACATTTTTGTCACATTTTTGTCACATTTTTGTCACATTTTTGTCACATTTTTGTTGAATTTTTGTCACATTTTTGTTGAATTTTTTTGAATTTTTGTCACATTTTTGTCGCATTTTTGTTGATTTTTTGTTGCATTTTTGTTGATTTTTTGTCACATTTTTGTTGATTTTTTGTTGAATTTTTGTTGATTTTTGTTACATTTTTGTCGCATTTTTGTTGATTTTTTGTCACATTTTTGTTGATTTTTTGTTGATTTTTTGTTGATTTTTTGTCACATTTTTGTTGAATTTTTGTCACATTTTTGTTGAATTTTTGTCATATTTTTCTTAAATTTTTATTGAATTTTTGTTGAATTTTTGTCGCATTTTGACACATTTTTGTCAAATTTTTCTTGAATTTTTGTCTCTCTTTGGTTGGTTTTTGTCACATTTTTGTCACATCTTTGTTGATTTTTTAATGATTTTTTCTATCATTTTTTGTCGTGTTTTTTTGTCATTGACAAAAAGTGACGAAAAATTGATAAAAAATTACAAAAAAAATTACAACAATTTGATAAAAAATGAAAAAAAAAATGAAAAAAATGTGACCAAAATTGATGAAAAAAAGACAAAAATGTGACAAAAAAATAAATACAAAAATACAAAAATGTGATAAAAAATTGAAAACAAATTGAAAAAAAATTGAAAAAAAAATTACCAAAAATTACCAAAAAAAGGACAAAAAAGTTACAAAAACGAGTTGAATACCCAACAAAAAAATGTTGGGAAAAAAATCTGATGACGTGAGGAAAAAGATCCTCTCGGTTCAGGCGAGAGTTAAGAGGTTAAAGAGACAGAGGCCTATTTCAAGACATTCGCTACAGCCATTTTATACAAGGCAGTTATTCTAATTTACTGCATTTACAGACCAACAGAAGGTTTCGTCATCATTGTAGTGTGATACAGACTGGGGCTATGTGTTGGAAAAAAGCAGAATACCCCCTCTTTAATGTGTTTAGGCGTTTACAGTCTATTTGAGAATCGAAACAACCTCATCCGCAACTGGTTTGGCCCAAGTGGAAAGTTCAAAAACCCAATGTGGCCCTCGCATCAAACACTTAAAGGAACAGTCCATCCTTTTTTCCACACTGAGATATGTTCTTACCTGAGCTTAGACGAGTTGATGCGTACCTGTCTGGTCTTTGTGCGTGCGCTCAGTCACGCACAAAGACCAAAGATGTTGTTAGCATTTGGCCTCTCCCAGTGTATTCCTATGGCTCCAAACGGGGGTGAAGCTACCGCGCTCTTCCATGGGCACAACGACCAGACAGGTACGTATCAACTCGTCTAAGCTCAGGTAAGAACATGTCTCAGTGTGGAAAAACGGTGGCCTGTTCCTTTAAAGGGGCTAGATGCAAGTTGGCTATTTTATACTCACTACTGCCACCTCAGGTCGTACGTGTAGCTGCACCTTTCTGAGCGACAGTGCAGGATTTTAGAGGCAGTTGTGGTGAACAGGTCTGGGCTCATTCTACACTAGGGCATGGCTGGAACATGTAGGGGGAGGAAAATACTTAATTTTAACATTTTTAAACTCCCTATAAAGCAGGAGTAGGCAATGTCAGGCACAGGGGCCAAATCCGGCCCTCCAGCACAGAACCTCTGCCCCCAAGATGATTTTGAGAAATACTATTATGCAAATAAGAAATCAAATACCCGTTAAACTTGTCTAAAAATGTGAGAGATAGTGTTGGTATTTTAAAAAATGTCCTGTCAGAACCTCCCGCTTGGTCATATAATGTTTAACAGTGATTCTCTACTGTTGGGTCGGGACCCAAAAGTGGGTCATGGAACCATTTTCAGTGGGTCGCGAGTGTATAAGGAACTTTTATTCAATATTTTCCATCTGAATCTGCCTGGAAACACTAACTGTGTCTGTTATAATGAATGTTATTGGGTTGTTTTGATCATCATTTCTGTCTTAAAGAGATATCTACTGCTTGTACAACGAAAACTTATATTTTATACGATATATGACAAATTACAGTTTTATTTGGGACCTCGGCTCGTCATCTGAGGGTAATGGTGGGTCCCAAAGCCACTTGGGAACCACTGATGTAAAACATTTGCAGAAAATAGTTCTTTACTTTAGGCTGAATGTTGAGGTTCGGCCCTTGGGTGTTTTGGTGAAAACCTGCCTTCCCCGGCTTTAAAGGGGGGTATTATGCAAAATGGACTTTTTCAAGCTTTACATCATGTTATTATGTCACTCCCTCATTAAAAACATGCCTGAAGTGTTGCCTTGGCACATTCACGTATTTTTGAGTAATCTGTAAAAACTCTGATGGCGGCCATTTTAGGGATAGGTTTGCCTGAGTCCTCCTAGGAACGCCCCCACCTCCTGGAGACGCCTCCGAGCTTTCGTCACCAGCCGAGTAACCAAGCACTGCTCCTCAGCAGAACCCCCTCCCCACTGATGCCACAGACAGTGTGTGGAGGGGGCGTGTCGGAAAGGCTCAGAGGTTCTTAAAGAGACAGAGGCCTATTTCAAGACATTCACTACAGCCATTTTGAGAGAGACATTTTACACAAGGCAGTTATTCTAATTTACTGCATTTACAGACCAACAGAAGGTTTGGTCATCATTGTAGTGTGATATAGACTGGTGCTATGGGACTGAAAAAAAAATGTGTGAAAAAGCATAATACTCCCTCTTTAAAGGATTAACTCGTGAACCAACTACAACTGAAGCCTCATTATCTTTACCCACCGACCACAGAAGGCTCCAGATCCACGTACAGGGCGCGGGGGACGTGTTTCCCGGAGCTGCCCGTGTTGAAGAAGGTGTTGAAGGGGTCCTCCCGTGAGTTCGATCCGCTGGGCTGCTCCGCGAACGCGCCGTCGGGCCCCACGCCGTGCTCCAGACAGAAGAGCTCCCAGCAGGCGTTCCCCGTCTGCACCCCGGCCTGCCCCACGTGGATGGAGATGCACTCTCTCTGCGGGAACAGGGGAAACCACCACGAGTTATCAGGAACATCACGATCTCTGTCAGACGAGGCAGGAGACAACAAAGAGAATCCCCAAACCAAACACCACCGCTCTGAAAGACATCAAATAATCGCTCCTAATCTCCCGTTCGTGTCTTGTCCACGTTCTGCTCCATTTGTGGAGAACGCGCCGACACGGTACAAAGCCTCAAGTGACACTCGCTCGATGCATCTTCAGGGAACTGCCAACATTCGTGTCTCGACATGTTGAGAATGTCAGCGTTGTTTTTCTAAGACGGAGAACATCCCGAGATGATTTTTTTTTTGAGTGATCACGAAACATCCGATGATCGGCGTACACAATGTCAACAGTCAAGAATTAGATTGAGAATTATTCATGACAGGATGTTTGATCGTCGATACTGCCCCAGTTCAGATGTTACAGCCAGTTTGTATCAAGTATTTACAGAGATTTGGAGGATTTGGGTGAAATAAAGCGGCTAAATGATATGAGTGTTTCTTGGAGCAGCTTTGGGCGGCTGTGACAGATCGACGAACGCAAAACCATCGCTGGAACAAAGGCAAAATCTCACAGGGCGGCACGGGTTCGATTCCCACCAGGACGGGGCCTTTCTGTGTGCATGTTCTCCCCGTGTCTGCGTAGGTTTCCTCCGGGTACTCCGGTTTCACCTTCCACTAAAAACATGTGCAACAGGTGAATCCTCCAGCCAGGTGATTCTGACCATCAGCCTGGCTCCACATCATGGAGACGGGTCCCCGGGCGTCGACCACTGCTCCTTACGGGGGCTGCCCCAGCGGCATCGAAGGACGGGTTAAATGCAGAGGACACATTTCCCTACGGGGACAATAAAGCATACAAACAAACAAACAAACAAACAAACAAACAAACAAACAAACAAACAAACAAACAAACAAACAAACATCAATAAGTGAAAAAAGAGCAGCGTTACCTTTTCACATGTGATAAAACAGTGGCTCTCAGCTGATTTAGATTGTGCACGTTTAAAATGGCAACAAAGGCTGGCTGAGATACATATGTTCCCTTTAAGTCTAATAGTACAAGTGGAAACAGAAAGACGACAGCAGGTGTTGGATCGTGTCAATGAAAGTCCTGCTGGAGGAAATAAAAGAATGAAGGCGTAAAAGGATTTCCAAGAGCTGCAGTTGTAGGAAAGTGACGCTCTTATTTACTTAAGATTAGGGAAACAAACAGGCCTCCGGTGTTGTTTTTGGAGTAAGTAGTTTGTACTTAAGGTCAGGGAGAACTGTGTGAGTATGAAAATAAATGACTCAATGCTTAGACAGGCCCATAAGCTGATTTTTCCTGCATTTCCTTTTAAAAAATCTACAACTCACACAACCCTGTGCAGCTGCGCTTTACATATGACGCTCTTCTTTAATGACTTTGGAGTTGAACGCTTTAACATGGCGCAAATGAAAACCTTTGCAATCGCGGCTCTACAGCGTCATTAAGGATCATTACTTTTAATCATAGACGGTCGAATGAGTGTTGAGCAGTTTGCAAACAGACCCAGCGCGCAGATCAATTGCGCGTAAAAAGAAAGTTAAAGTGAGCGCTTACCATTTCTGTCCGCGGTGTAAGTGTGAAAAAAAAAAGCTGTTAATGCATCAAAGTTGGCGTCGACAGTGAAATCTTGCCTTTGGTTTCCGAGCGCACGTAGCTGCCTCTGTCCCGCCCGCTGATCCACGCGCACACTGCTCACCCCCCTTCACGCGCACATGCAGGGGCGGACTGGGACTGAAAAACAGCCCTGGACTCTGACCAGCCTGGCCCAAACTGGCGTAATTGTGCATTTCCACAAATACATATTTTAAGCTCTTACCCCCCGCCTAAGCCAAATGCATTCTGTCCTCTTTTGGCCATTATATCGGTCTGTGTAACACCTCATTTGAAAGCTAAGACCCACAAAACTTACCTTTTTCCTCGCGCTGTTGCTGTGTTTTGTCACCTTTTGTATGTTTTTTTGGAATTTTTCTTGAATTTTTGTCACATTTTTTGATGAATTTTTGTCACATTTTTGTTGAATTTTTGTCAAATTTTTGTTGAATTTTTGTAAATTTTTGTTGAATTTTTGTCACATTTTTGTTGAATTTTTGTCACATTTTTGTTTAATTTTTGTCACATTTTTGTTTAATTTTTGTCACATTTTTGTTGATTTTTTGTCACATTTTTGTTTAATTTTTGTCACATTTTTGTTGAATTTTTGTCACATTTTTGTTGAATTTTTGTCACATTTTTGTTGAATTTTTGTCACATTTTTGTTGATTTTTTGTCACATTTTGGTTGAATTTTTGTCACATTTTTGTTGAATTTTTGTCACATTTTTGTTGAATTTTTGTCACATTTTTGTTGAATTTTTGTCACATTTTTGTTGAATTTTTGTCACTTTTTTGTTGAATTTTTTCACATTTTTGTTGAATTTTTGTTGAATTTTTGTCACATTTTTGTCACATTTTTGTTGAATTTTTGTCATTTTTTTGTTGAATTTTTGTCACTTTTTGGTTGAATTTTTGTTGAATTTTTGTTGAATTTTTGTTGAATTTTTGTCACATTTTTGTTGAATTTTTGTCACATTTTTGTTGAATTTGTCACTTTTTTGTTGAATTTTTGTCACTTTTTTGTTGAATTTTTGTCACTTTTTGGTTGAATTTTTGTCACATTTTTGTTGAATTTTTGTCACATTTTTGTTGAATTTTTGTCACATTTTTGTTGAATTTTTGTTGAAATTTTGTCAAATTTTTGTCACATTCTTGTTGAATTTTTGTCACATTTTTGTTGAATTTTTGTCATTTTTTTGTTGAATTTTTGTCACTTTTTGGTTGAATTTTTGTTGAATTTTTGTTGAATTTTTGTTGAATTTTTGTTGAATTTTTGTCACATTTTTGTTGATTTTTTGTCACATTTTTGTTGAATTTTTGTCACATTTTTGTTGAATTTGTCACTTTTTTGTTGAATTTTTGTCACTTTTTTGTTGAATTTTTGTCACTTTTTGGTTGAATTTTTGTCACATTTTTGTTGAATTTTTGTCACATTTTTGTTGAATTTTTGTCACATTTTTGTTGAATTTTTGTTGAAATTTTGTCAAATTTTTGTCACATTCTTGTTGAATTTTTAATGATTTTTTCTATCATTTTTTGTTGTTTTTTTGTCCGTGTTTTTCTCATGTTTTCATTCTCGCTATTTTGATGCTTTTCTTCTTAGCTTTTAGATTTGAGTAGAGCTCGGTTGAGGCGGGACTTGTGGCCCTGGAGCCGGTGGCCCCTCTGTGCTCTTCCAGAACGGACATATGGCCAGTCCGCCCCCGCCCACATGTGCAGAAAACACGCGGCACAACTGTGTTCTGTCATCTCCATCCCCCCATCCCACTAAATTAAATACGTCAACCATGCAATTATTATTTTAAATCAGATTATCAGATATCTTTTCAGTATCCAGACAAATACAACACAGGATGTTAAGGTGCACTTTTAATTTAATATTTTATTCACTTTCCAGATGACAGTGGTGACAGGACCCATTTGTCCTTAATAGAAATATATGTCTAATTTGTAATAAGAAAAACAATCACCTTCATCTTAAGCGTGTGGTTCTCAGAGCGTCCGAATGGGACTCATGTCTTTCATGTCTCTCATTTATGTTGGACAAATGAACCTTTACAATCCCGCCCGAGCTGCGACTTCCTGTCCGTCGGGTCTTTATTGTTAAAGGGTGTTTTAAAACATCTGTGCGGTGGAATAGAAATGCTAAAAAGGTGGGAGCGTGATCCATGGACTCCATCGGCGCCTGCTGCGTTAGGTCCAGTCAGGTCCACCGTCTGATAAAGGCCAAACACAACAGCAGCGTGTGCAGATCTGCTCCATTACTGTGTCGTAGAAATATATTGCACTTCGATGACAGATGAAAAAATAATCTCACAGCTAATGACAGCGACATGTACCCTGACCCGGGTCATGCAGGTGGCGATGGGCTCCTCGAAGGCCTCTTTTAAATCTACTGCGGCGAAGCTCAGTGCGAGCGCAGGCCACGCGCCGCCGCCGGCTCCGGTGAGTCCTGTGTGCTCACGAACAAACAGCGGCGCGTGTGGCTCTGACGTAGTGGCTTTATGAAGTCTAGCTGCCTGCTTTTCTTCTGCTGCATCTCTGAGATCACTTTTCTCGTAGCACGCAGACGCCGGCGTCACAGCGCTGCGTGGCCATGGAGGTCACCACCTCCCAGGAGTCGATGACGGGGTCGTAACATTCGATGCTGCTGAGGAGCGAGTTCCCGTCGTATCTGCAAGACAACATGGCAAGAAACAGTATTAAAGCTGACACACTGCAAAAAGTAAATATCAAGCATTGGCTTAAAGCAGTACTAAGTAACTCCTCCCCCTAGAGGCCATAAGCGCAACTGCAGGTGTAGTAGCAAGTTACGATTTTTTAACTTATTAATTGTCTTGGAGAGTAAATACTACGCTGACAGGAAAGGCCAAGGGAGAGAGGGTTACAATTATACAATGGAAATATTTTTTTTTCACTCAAATTTGTCTGTAAATACTGTTTAAAGTGACGCTAGCCCGCAGTTAGCTTTGCCCGTTAGCCTGTTAGCTTCTTCTTCGTGATTCCATTAGTGTGTATTGGTGACTCCGGTCCGGTGGCAGTCAAGTTGCAAACATGGTTTTCTGCCCAGAGACACCAGGGGGAGATGAAAGACCCTCCAATCATCCCATAAACACTTGTATCACCCCCACAGGGGCTACGGAAAGGATTTATTAAGGTAAACACGTTACTTAGTACTGCTTTAAATGACTTGAATTGAGGAAATGTATCTTTTTTTTGTCGGTTTTCACTCATTTAGGCCCAATCTCAATTCTCCCCCTCCGTTTAGCCCTTTCCCTTCGTTTTGCGCGTTCACGAGAGACGAAGGGATGTCCCAATTCTATTTTGCGGTGAGGGGTGGGGGTGAGGGGTAGGGGTGAGGGAGAGCGCGAGGGTTTTGCTGATGCAGACTTCAGACGAAGGGTAGGAGGAGTTTGACAAAACACGGAAATAAGCTGCGAAATGAATTCACGAACATCATCACTAATCACTCTTACCACATTTATAAAGTTGCAGAACTCTTCATTCATGACTTCATTCGCTTTGTGTAACAATTAGAACAGTCTATTGCGTTAAACGTGTCAGTCAAATGTTCCGTTTATTTGCGCTGTATTGGCGACTTTTGCAATTTCTTTCCAAACTTTCGATACGTCGCTAATGCCATGACACACAGGGTTCATCGCTGCTGCACCCGCTGTCTCCCCACTGTCTGTCTCCCCGCTGTCTGTCTCCCCGCTGTCTGTCTCCCCGCTGTCTGTCTCCCCGCTGTCTGTCTCCCCGCTGTCTGTCTCCCCGCTGTCTGTCTCCCCGCTGTCTGTCTCCCCGCGGTCTGTCTCCCCGCTGTCTCCCCACTGTCTGTCTCCCCGCTGTCTGTCTCCCCGCTGTCTGTCTCCCCGCTGTCTGTCTCCCCGCTGTCTGTCTCCCCGCTGTCTCCCCGCTGTCTGTCTCCCCGCTGTCTGTCTCCCCGCTGTCTGTCTCCCCGCTGTCTGTCTCCCCGCTGTCTGTCTCCCCGCGGTCTGTCTCCCCGCGGTCTGTCTCCCCGCTGTCTCCCCACTGTCTGTCTCCCCGCTGTCTGTCTCCCCGCTGTCTGTCTCCCCGCTGTCTGTCTCCCCGCTGTCTGTCTCCCCGCTGTCTGTCTCCCCGCTGTCTGTCTCCCCGCTGTCTGTCTCCCCGCGGTCTGTCTCCCCGCTGTCTCCCCACTGTCTGTCTCCCCGCTGTCTGTCTCCCCGCTGTCTGTCTCCCCGCTGTCTGTCTCCCCGCTGTCTGTCTCCCCGCTGTCTCCCCGCTGTCTGTCTCCCCGCTGTCTGTCTCCCCGCTGTCTGTCTCCCCGCTGTCTGTCTCCCCGCTGTCTGTCTCCCCGCTGTCTCCCCGGTGTCTGTCTCCCCGCTGTCTGTCTCCCCGCTGTCTGTCTCCCCGCTGTCTGTCCGCAACACACGGATGGGGGAAGGAGCATGTAGCGCCGGATGAAGCAGAAACAGATGAAAATCTGTTGTCCTGTTGTTTAGGTGTTACTAAACAGTATCAGTGAAGTGATGAACTGTTTCAGTAGAAACATGCTATAGAGACAAGTAGGCTCACACAACCTTAATCATCTGTGTGAATAGTAAATGCAGTCAAGTGGAGGGCTGTCCCATTTCTTTGGGGCGGTCTTTTCAACCCTCGCCCTTCGCCCTTGGTTTCAGGGTGTAGGGAAAGAGCAAGGGTTAGGGCTAGGGGAAAGGGTAGGGGTAGAAAAGAGATTTGAGATTGGGCCTTAGACCCTTTTTCTGATCGGACCTAGTTTACTTTGCTTGTTTGAGGACATTTCAGACCAGTTCTAGGGTAAATCTCGCTTGAAATAAGAAAGTAAAATTGCCAATGAGATAAGACCAATTTTTTTTACTCCATTGTTACATACAAATTACCTGAAATAAGGACGAAATGTATTGAAACGAGTCAGAAACATCTCAGAACAAGTGAAATAATCTAGGACAAATGCCCAACAACTTCTTATCTAGTCAAAACAACTAAGATTTTGATTATTATGCTCACATTGAGATGTCTATACTGATCTAGTTAATTACTTTTTGCAGTGCAGTGCTCAGGAAACATTATCAGTGTTTGAAATAGTCACCCTGCTATGGCGTAGAGGCGGCCGCGGAGCACCGTGGCTCCCACATAACAGCGCGGGGTGGTCATGCTGGCCACAGTGGTCCAGTAGTCTGTTCTGATGTTGTAAACCTCCACAGAGTCCAGGTGAGAGACTCCATCAAAGCCTCCGACCACATAGATGTGGTCATTGAGCAACGCCACTCCTGCCCCTGGAAACACATGTCAGTTTCACTGTTAAAACCAGAATATACTTGACAGTCACAGACATCACTGACCGGATCTCTTTGTGGCCATCGGCGTCACACTGGTCCAGTGGCCCGTGTGCGGGTCGTACCTCTCCACAGAGTTCAGGATGTTCAGTCCATCATAACCTCCTTCAGGAGAGACAGATACAACACATGGGGTTCGTTGGTTTGCTGTTTAGAGCAAGCTCAGCTGGATGAAGATGCAATAAAAGTTTAGACAAAAGAACTGTGCAGAAGCCGCTCTCAGTAAGACATTCCTGCTCTGTGAGTTTGTGTTATGTCATAGAAACCAGGAAGGAAACTCAGAGTTTGCAATGGCCGTCCTTTGCTTATGTAATAACTCAACACCGTTTGTGACGTATCAGGATGTAGTAATCTTGATAACATATTTTATTTTAGTTTTAGTCTTTGTCTTTTGACTGAAATGTAATTTAATTTTAGTCGAGATTTAGTCAAAAAAAACTTTTCAATTTTAGTCTAGTTTTAGTCGACTAAAATTGCAAGTAAATTTAGTCGACAAAATTTAAGACGAATTTAGTCGACTTTGCATTTATAATATTCATAATAATCATATTTAATCTTGTTCCTCTGCTTCATGGAGCTGCTCCACATGAACAAAGCTCAGAGCTGATCCTTTGGCAGAGAATTTACATGATATGAGGCTCTTTCAGACGGTCAATAGACGTTTGGATGATTTTAGTCTCTCCTTTTCATTTTTATTTAGTCTTATTTTAGTCGACTAAAATATCTGGACATTTTAGTCACAGTTTTAGTCTCACGAGAAACTTTTAATTTAGTTTTAGTCCAATTTTAGTCGTCAAAAATATCACTTTGACTAAAATTAAGGCTAAATATTTTAGTCGACGAAATTAACACTGGTATCAGGATGTAGTAATACGAGTCTGAGTCTAAGTAAGGGATAATGTATAGAACGCTGGTCATTATCGGGTAATAAGCACCGACAGGGCGAACCGAACCGCCCTGAAGGTGCTTGTTTTCCCGATAATGACCAGCGTTCTATACATTATCCCACTTATTATACGGCCATTTGCCAACTGAACACACACAGAACAAACCTCATACACTTTTATGAAGGTCGAAAGGTTTATTTAATGATTTCCGCGGCAAATAGTTCCTAGCAGCTAGCCTAGCTCCTTAGCTGAAGGCGCAGGTGGAGGAATGGTGGTGAATCTCTGGGTAAGTTGAAAGTCGGACTCCCATTAACTTCACGAGCGATTCCTTCAATTTCTCTCGCAGAGACGGGGACAGAGAAAGTGTCTTCTACTACGTACGTGCGGAGTGATATGAAAGACCTGTATTACAAGCACGAACTCCGTTGCCATTGGCAGCGGTCATTGTTTATTTCAGAGGTCCTCTATCAGAAAATAATGACCGGTAGAACGTTGGAAAATCCCATTCAAGTCAATGGAGCTTCTACTTATGTTGTGAAGAGCCGTATATTAAGAAAAGGTAAATAAAGGTTTAAAAGTATGTATGAGGAACTAGTAACTTAGTTCCTTAGTTCTTCTTCAGATGCTTTGTACCTAGACAGTAGATGAGTCCACTGGCCACCACCAGCCCGGCTCCCTCTCGGGCCGTCTGCATATCTCCCAGCATGCTCCACTGGTCGATGTTTGGGTCGTATCGCTCCATACTCGTGTGCCGCCGACTGCCATCGAACCCTCCAGCCACGTAGATCATATCTGCAGACCCAGTCCACACGTTTAGTATTTGTCTAAACCTGGGATAGTCTCGAGTCAGCAGGGCCGGACTGGGACGGAAAAACAGCCCTGGACTCTGGTTCAGCCTGGCCCAGATTAGCGTAAATGTGACACTTCCACAAATACATATGTTCTTAACCGAGAGCATTTTCTCCAGTTTGGCTTTGCCCAAATCTAAAGGCTTCTTGGCTGGAGAGCAACACTGTCATGGCTAATTTTTTTTGTTGCTTTTTCATTACTTTTTTGTGGTTTTTTGGCGCGTTTTCGTCACTTTTTTGTTGTGTTTTTGTCTCTTGTTTTTCTGGGGCTTTTTCATGTTATTGTTGTTTTTTCATCGCTTTTTTCATTGCTTTGTCGTCACTTTTTTTGTCACATTTTTGTTGCTTTTCCAGCGCATTTTTGTTTTTGGATGCTTTTCTTTTAACCCCTTAACTCCCGCCTGAACCGAGCACATTTTCTCCAGTTTGGCTTTACCCCAATCCAAAAGCTTCTGGAAAAAAGGTGTGAAAAAAGCGACAAAACTGAGACGAAAACAATGATGGAAATGTGACAAAAAAGTGACGAAAAATTGATGACAAAGTGGCAAAAATGTCACAAAAAGACACAAAAAAAAGACAAAAAAGTGACCAAAAAAATGACGAAAATGTGACAAAAATTTGATAAAAAATTGATAAAAATTTGCCCAAAAAATGACAAAAATTAGACGAAAAAATGACAAAAAAATGACAAAAACGTGACAAAAAAGTGGCAAAAAAGTGGCAAAAAAATGACAAAAATGTGACAAATAAATGACAAAAAAGTGGCAAAAAAATGACAAAAAAATGACAAAAATGTGACAAAAAATGGCAAAAAATGGCAAAAAAGTGACAAAAAATGAGTTAAAAAAATGAGTTAAAAAAATGAGTTAAAAAAATTAGTTAAATACCCAACAAAAAAATGATGGAAAAAAAATCTGATGACGTGAGGAAAAAGATCCTCTCGGTTCAGGCGGGACTTAAGAGGTTAAGCTTTTAGATTTGGGTAAAGCTCGGTTACGCCCGGGGGTAAGGGTAAGGTAAAGTGAGAGCCGGTGGCCCTTCTGTGTTCTTCCAGAATGGACATATGGCCAGTCCGCCCCTGCGAGTCAGACTTGGAAAGGTCCGCTCCCTCACCCCCCAGCGTGGTCGCTCCCGCCAGTCCCCGCCGCACGTTCATGGTGGCCACGGTGTACCAGACCCCGTCCTCGTCCGCCGTGTAGTCCAGACACTCCACGGAGCTGAGCCGCGAGCGCCCGTCGTACCCGCCGATCACATACACCCGGTCATGGAGGGACACGGTGGCCACGTAACGCCGCTTCCTCGCAATGTTCTGGAGATTCGATACAGGCAGTGAGTTACAAATAAGGAGACATGTGGAACTAAAGTCTCAATGACAATTTGCAAAATGAACCAACAACAAGGCGGCTCAATCTGTAAAGCCACTGCACCACAATGTTGCATGAAAAGTGCTCTTTAAGGCGAGACACGGCAGGTGAAAGTATTGATTTTTCACGCAGTGGTCGAAGTGGAGATTTGTATCTATTTTCCTCCCTTTACATCTTAGTTTTCATGTCAGATATAAAAATGATGACGTTTATTTTATGATGTTTTGTCTGCGAGGTGGGGGCGACCCGGAAGTAGCTGCTGCGCCGCGTAGAAAGGCCGTCTTTCCCGCGGGTTTTCATTCATAAATATTGACAGATTTTACATCCACGTGTCCTGCTAAGGGGCCCCGTGATGACGCTTTCACCCAAATATGGTGTTTTTCCTCCTACGAGACGCTGGAGCGGAAAAGTGGAGGAACGGGCCAAGCATGCGCACTCGCTACAAAACTTCAGGGCTGGTTTTCTCTGAATGAGAGAAGCCGCACTCGGGCAGAGCCTGAGCCCTTATAGAAGCTCCCACAGACTCCAAACTTTACAGACCTCTGAGACCTAACAATATTTTGAAGGTTTTTTCAGGGGGATTTTTTAATATCTAATTCCTAGCCTGATTTATTCAGCTTTGAAACCAAAAAAACAGGCGGAATTTTTTTACAGATTTTTTCACTGATGATTAGTTTATTGAAAAACAAAACAAAATATCCAAAATCCCCTCTGAAAAAATCTTAGTTTCTAATATGTCAATAAAATAAAACCATAACATTTAATCTGGCTCAATTCATTATTTTGATTTCGGCAATTTTTGCCTTTTTAATGCTCAAAATGCCTTATTTTTATGTGAAAACATAAAATGACAGAAAAAATGCAATACATGTTTTTCTCATATTTATATCAGTGATGTTCAGCAAAAGCTTCAAATTGAGATCTCTACATTTAGTTTTTTTCCCTATTCACCTGCAGTGTCTCGCCTTAAATGTAAGTGCCTTGACTTTATTCTCACCGGAAGGAAGCTCCACTCCTGTGTTTTTGGGTCGTATTTCTCGACGACATCTATAGGTGATTGTTGGCTCCCAAAACCACCGATGACGAGCAGAACTTCTTTGGCACCTGGAGGAAAATGAAAAGATTGTTTTATATTGTCGACATCAGAGGCAGGTAATACGCACTTTCTCAAGGACATTCACAAGAGTAACCTTTAGAAGCAACACATTTGCCTATTAAATATCACCACCACTTTTGAATACTATAACAAAGCCCCTTAGTTCGTTTTCGTGAAGGGGAAGACATTGACCTCTGAGACAGTTTTTGTAGAGCATTGATAATATTTATGATAATCATGTTTAATCAAGGTTCTCTGCTTTATGGAGCTTCTCCCACAAGAACAAGGCCCAGACCTGTTGTTTTGGCAGTGAATCTAAATGATATGAGGCTCCTTCAAACTGTCATTAACATCTTAACTCCCGCCTGAACCGAGAGGATCTTTTTCCTCATGTCATAATATTTTTTTTTTTCATCATTTTTTTGTTGGGCATTCAACTCATTTTTGTCATTTTTTGACACATTTTTGTCATTTTTTTGGTCAATTTTTTATCACATTTTTGTCACATTTTGTTTCATTTTTTGTCAAATTTTTATCACATTTTTTGTCAAATTTTTGTCATTTTTTTGGTCAATTTTTTATCACATTTTTGTCATTTTTTTGTCAATTTTTGTCATTTTTTGTCATTTTTTTGTCATTTTTTGTCAATTTTTTGTCAATTTTTTGTTATTTTTTGGTCAATTTTTTGTCATTTTTTGTCAATTTTTTGTTATTTTTTGGTCAATTTTTTATCACATTTTTGTCATTTTTTGTATCAATTTTTTGTCATTTCTTGTCAAATTTTTATCACATTTTTGTCATTTTTTTGTCACATTTTTGTCATTTTTTCGTCAATTTCTTGTGACATTTTTGTGACATTTTTGCCACTTTTTCATCAATTTTTCGTCAATGTTTTCTCACTTTTTTGTCACATTTCCATCATTGTTTTCGTCTCAGTTTTGTCGCTATTTTCACACCTTTTTTCCAGAAGCTTTTGGACTGGGGTAAAGCCAAACTGGAGAAAATGTGCTCGGTTCAGGTGGGAGTTAAGGGGTTAAAAGAAATGCATCCAAAAACAAAAATGCGCTGGAAAAGCAACAAAAATGTGGCGAAAACGTGACGACAAAGCAATGAAAAAAACAATGAGAAACGCAAAAGCCACAAAAAAAAAAATGATAAAGCAACAAAAACATGACAAAAATGCAGCGACAACGTGACAAAAAGTTACCGTCACTTTTCTAGATTTGATCTTTCAAATGAGGCGTTACAGTGTTGCTCTCCAGTCAAGAAGCTTTTAGATTTAGGTAAAGCCGAACTGGAGAAAATGCTCTCGGTTAAGGCGGTGGGTAAGAGGTTAACATATGTATTTGTGGAAGTGTCGCATTTACGCTAATCTGGGCCAGGCCTACCAGAGTCCAGGGCTGGTTTTCAGTCCCAGTCCGGCCCTGTCCCAGCCCTAACATTTAGCGCAGATTCGTACCGAGTCTGGCCTGTGTGCGCGGGCCTTGCATCTCGCTCCTCAGCTCGGGTCTCAGGTGGAACTTCTTGGCCTCATCGACGAGGTCTCGACTCGGGAGACTGCACCGAATCAGGGGCTGCGACAAGACACGACACGTTTAATCATGTGACGAACTGCAACGGGCGATTAGGGGGGAAGTTTCAGCTCCATTATCCTAAACACTGCGCTGCACATGTCACACGAGGATGAATTAAGTTAACAGTCGTGGTGATGGATGTGTAAGAGCGGGGCCTGACCTCTGCGAATGTCTCACCTCGGCGTCTATAACGTCTGTGATGTAGCGCGGCGTGAGCAGAGGCAGCCGCACGAACTCCAGCATGTCGGGCAGATACGGCTCCCGCTCTTTCCTGTTGTGTTTGACCCAGTTTAGCACGGCCTCGAACACCGGCTCCTCGGAATCCACCTGCGATGCACAAACGTACATTCAGTTTGGGAAAGGGACACAATTAGTCACACATGAAATGATTAAAACGTTACTGTTGGCTGTCCTCGGAAAACTAAACAAAAATCTGCCTTCATGGGGATTTATCATGTGCAAAATCAGCAAACCCTTTAGTTTAGAAATTTGGGGGGTCGCCAGATCATGTAGATAAAATATACATACTCTTTTTAGCATATAATATTATATTTTATTGTCGCTTGTGCGTGCTATTTTACCAGAGTGCCATTATATGTTCGTTATTTGATTTATTTTATTCTAGCCATTTGTTTTTTTCTTTGTTTTTTCAAGAATTATGTAGGATACTGATCCGATTCCTCACGGTGTGACCCGAGCGGGGGGTCACGAACCCCTTTAACCTCTTAACTCCCACCTGAACAGATCCCATTTTCTCCAGTTTGGCTTTACCCTAATCAAAAAGCTTCTTGGGAAAAAACACCAAAATAGCCACAAAAAATAAGAAGACAGCAAGGATGTAAACGCAACAAAAATGTGACAAAAATTCAACCAAAGAGTGACAAAAATTTGACAAAAATATGACAAAAATTCAACCAAAATGTGACAAAAATTCAACAAAAAAATGACAAAAACTCAACAAAAATGTGCCAAAAAATCAACAAAAATGTGACAGAAATTCAACAAAAAAAAAAAGACAAAAATTCAACAAAAATGTGACAAAAATTCAACAAAAAAAATGACAAAAACTCAACCAAAAAGTGACAAAAATGAAAAAAAAGAAAGAAAAAAAAACATACAAAAGGTGACACAACACAGCAACAACGCGAGGAAAAAGATCAGTTTTGTGGGTCTTAGCTTTCAAATGAGGTGTTACACAGACCTATATGATAGCCAAAAGAGGACAGAATGCATTTGGTTTAGGCGGATGGTAAGAGGTTAACTGCTATAATGGGGGTCGCAGCTCCAAAAGGTTGAGAACCACTGGTTTAGACCAGGGGTAGGCAAGTTTGAGTCACAAAGGGCCGATTTTCATCATAGCCAAAACACAGACGGCCGAACCTCACCATTGTAGCCTTAAGTTAAGAACTATTTTCTGCAAATGCCAGAAAATAGCAAAATATGGTTCTAAAGAGCCGGACCACTTTAGAACCATCAGTGGTTCTAAAGTGGTCCGGCTCCGAGACCCGCCATTACCTTAATGACAAGCTGCGCCCCAATTAAAACTGCAATTTGTCATATATCTTATAAAATATTGCATTTACCACATGTTTGTATCAATGGGCGCTGGCTGCTCTGCTTTATGCCCACGACACTGGGGGCCGCCATCGCTGTAGTACCTTCATATCGCCGCTAGTGCCCCATTGAAAAGCATTGGAGTAAGTTCATTCATAGGGCTTATCTCTATCCTAGGAGATTGCACCTGATGAAACTCAAGGACAATCCTTATTGTGACTTCTGTTCAGACAAGGTCATTGGGACTTTTCTTCACATGGTGTGGGAGTGTCCCCAGGTTCACTGTTTTTGGGAAAATGTTGCTGGTGCTCTGTCAAACCTAATGGAAAGAGAATTGCCCCACACTCAGAGGTTACTCTTACTGAATGAGACTTCCAATCTTAAATTAAATATCAATGAACGCCGCCAAATTCTAGCTGGTCTCACAGCTGAGATGATAGCATGTCGATGGAAACTTACAAAAACCCTGAGTGTGGAGCAATGGCTCTCATCATTTAAAGACAATGTTCAGTTGGATCTTTCAGCAGCGAAAATATCTCATGTTGGTCAAATCTGTTACATAAAATGCAGCTACTGTATGAAACTTGATTGCAAATGCTTTGATTGTATGTAATAACTATGAATGTACAGTACATAATTATATGTATTCCAAATACAGTATAAATGTTACATAACTATATGTATCCAAAGCTATTTCTGTAGATGTCACTGACGGAGGAAATTAGCAAATATGTCTGTTCTGTCTATCACTCTTGTCTACCAGTGTTGTTTGATCAATTCTTTTTTTAATTTTTTACCATGCCTGGACAGTAAGGGTGGGACATGGGGGGTGTGAGTGAATGTGTGAGTGTGTAGTATCTATGTGTGGTGTTGTCTTACTGTATTTTTATTTCCTTAAAATATACATGAACATGTATTGTGCATAACTGCTCATACTAAAAGACCCATTATCACAAAGGGTGAGGGGGGGGGGGGGGGGGGGATATAAAAAATCTGTGCTGCATATGGAATTGTTATGTAAACCTGATAACCCGCACAACTCAATAAAAACTTGATCACACAAAAAAAAAGAAAAGCATTGGAGTTTAGACACCTTAAAAACAACTTTAACGCCGGGTTTCTATGTTTTCAACACTAGACTAGATCTTCCTCCTGAGATAACGCTGGGTTAGTCACAATTTAAGAAACCAGGCTGGTTTTCATAAGAAGAATTTTATAAATCTCGTACTTATTGAGGGTCGGACTGTTAGCATTGGAGCAGCGCGAGCTACACGTCACGCAAGGGCCGAGTCTACAGTGAAGATCCCGCCCTTATGCCCTTTTTAGGAACATGCTTCGTCAGAGCTGCGGAGGGGGAGTCTGTAAATCCACCATGAATTCCCCCCCCCCCCCCCCCCCCCCCCGAGTGTGGTCATTATGGTAAACGGGGAGGAGTGAGCAGAAGCTGTCCATTATATATACAGTGTTTAATTGAGAGCGTACTGATATTTAACATAGTCTCTTGGTTTGGTCATTTAACTGTCAAAAACAAAGCTAAACTTGGCAGAGTTGTTTAACAGAGCAGTAAAATAACAAGAACAAACCAGTTTATCTCAGCATTATAGTAAAGCAGTGTGCCAAGAAAAATGTGTACAGGAATTCTTTTGTTCCCTTTGCCATCAAGGAGCTGAATAAGTTGTAAGTATTAATGTCGTTCAGTCAGTCTGTTCCTTTTTCCTTTCCTTAATGAAGTGAACCTGCTGCTGCTGTGTCTGCAGTGAACTGATTTTATTATGTACATTGCTGGGCAAATGTAATTAGAATGTATGAGCAGGCCAAAGGCAAATTTCTGCCATCATTGTGCATGGTAGACAATAACGTTTTTTCTATTCTATTCTATTCTATTCTATTCTATTCTATTCTATTCTATTCTATTCTATGGTTTGTATTGAACAAGATTTGCTTTTAAGACTGAAATCATCAATAAAATGATCAAAACAATCCAATAATATTAATTTTAACAGACTCAAGTGTGTTTCTGTGTAGTTTCAGATGGAAAATATTGAAAAAAAGTTCCCTATAGGCTCGCGACCCACTTTGGTTCGTAGGTTAGTGGTAGGTTATAAAAAACATGTGCAATAGGTTAATCCTCCAGCCAGGTGTTTCTGACCACCAGCCTGGCCCCACATCATGGAGATGGGTCCCCGAGCGCCGGCCACTGCTGGCAGCTCACTGCTCCTACAGGTCGCCCCATGCGATACTGAGGATGGGTCAAATGCAGAGAACTAATTTCTCTACAGAGATTAATACAGTATCGGATTTAGATTTTGAGTCCCGACCCAGTTGAGAATCACTGTTTCACATTATATATGACCAAGTGGGATGTTCATGCACTCACACAACATACACTATAACAAGACACTGTTTAATAACTTAACGTTAATAACAATAATAATGGTTTTGTTTTATATAGCGCTTTTCTGGACACTCAAAGACGCTTTACATTGCATTATTCATTCACTCCATACTCAGTGGTGGTAAGCTACTATTGTACCCACAGCTGCCCTGGGGTAGACTGACGGAAGCGAGGCAACCAGTCTGCGCCTTCGGCCCCTCCGACCACCACCAACCACTCACTACATTCGCTAGGCTTCCTGGTGTTTCCCAAATCTCCCATCCAAATACCGACCAGGCCCTTCCCTGCTGAGCTTCCGAGGTCTGACGGGATTGGGCAGAGCAAAGGCGGTTTTAACAGGTTTGATCCCTTATTTGCATAATAATATTTCTCAAAATCATATTAGGGGCCAGAGGTTCTGTGCTGGAGGGCCGGATTTGACGTAGACGTTGCCTAACCCCTTTTAGAAACGTGTTCTGGTTATATTTCAGCAGCTCATATTTCAGTTTTCTCTCCAATATCATCAATGCCTCTGAAGTTATATAAAATGTGCAGCTGTGGAACAGAAGAGAGTGGGTGAGAGCTGTCATACATCCAGCCTCGAACAGGGAGACCATAAAAAGATGAATGAATGAAGATGTTTGGTACAGAAATATAGAAATAAGAGCTAAAGTGGACATATTTCTCTTACTGCTGCGTTTTCAAAGCATCACTGAATATTGTGGTGACCGAAAATCTATTCATTCTTGATTTATTAACAGAAAACAACCCCTATTATCCTTCACATTTACACTTTGAAGAGTTTAGTGGCTTTGGTTACTCAGTAGTCCGAGCACCAGGCAGTTTTCTATCCAGCTCTGTGATTTTTAGGTAAGAAAGTAAAGTTTATTATGAAGCACATCTCAGAGACATTAGTCACAGCATCAAACAAATGCAATTCTTCACTGTTACGCAATTCTGTTTAGAGTTGCAATGTCTTCGATGTGGATGAATAAAGGTGTTCTTATCTTATGCAATATGTGCCAGTATTCTGAGAAGCAGATAATAAAGGTTTCCCCAAAGTAAGTGAGACTTTGATTTATCTGTGATCCAGTTTATGCAGCACTATAAACAAAGATAATGGGTGGAAGGG
Organism: Gobius niger; assembly: GCF_951799975.1. Taxonomy (NCBI): domain Eukaryota; kingdom Metazoa; phylum Chordata; class Actinopteri; order Gobiiformes; family Gobiidae; genus Gobius; species Gobius niger. Next base: position 4,736,149 of record NC_136857.1, on the reverse strand, counting down.
CATGTGTCGGCTGATGATCTATAAATCTCAAAGGTAATGACAGGCTTTCACGCGGCTCGTCGCGTGGTTTGAAACAGGAATTTCCTGCACACAAAGGCCCAACATAAACCAGGTCTTCTCTGTTATTTCATTGTCAGTCCAATCCGAGCTGTAAGCGATACACTCGCAGGTTTGTACTTGTTTCATAAACTACACTGTGGTTTGGAACACTGGAAGAAAAACACAAACGTCAAATATAATTTACACCTCATTATACTCGTTTTTTTCATAAATCCTAAAAACGAGTCCGTCATTAGAGCTGCACTAACACAGATGTATTTCACAGCGGATTCATGACAATCACATTAAAAATGGTTAAATGGGGGTTAAATGCTAAAAATGAACGGCAAAAAAGACAAAATATTTCATAGTTGCAAATATGTTGCCGATGTTCACAGAATATGGTCCACTCAGACTTTTCAAAAAGTCGACATCTGGGCTGAGTTTAGGTTTTCTGCCTCTTATCAAAGAGGCTTTTGCAGCTCTGGGGCCCGACTGTCTGTAAAGTTGATTTAGGACGAAAAAACAAAGCAAGGCTTAAGCAGATCTCCTTCTCTCAGGAGATGTGTTTAAATCCAGATCAGAGGAGCTCCAGTGCTGTCCACTGTGTCCAAATCACAACCTTTTTATATTTTTCACAATAACTCTAAAGCGGTAAGTGCAGAGGACAGGGGTCTCCAAGTAAATTTCCCTGGGGGCCAAAATATATCAGAATGTCTTGCCGGGGTCTATAAACAAAAGCTCCAGTAAAATGTGTTTTCATTGGGAAAATACTATTGAGGAAACCTTTTAATGATATAATAACATTTATATTATTACATCATTTATTATAACAGTAAATGAATAATAATGAGCCTGGCAGGACTGTGGCCTAATAATAACAGCTCACACTTTTCTGCTACACTGTAGTCATTATTTATTCACTCCACACTTGGTGGTGGTAAGCTACTATTGTCGCCACAGCCGTCCTGGGGCAGACTGACCATTTACTTAGTGTTTTGTTTATATCCTGATATCTTACTGTGTCTGCGCCCTCTGCTGGACACATGTGGAATTCTTTGATTTTCTTTTGCTGCCCCCTAGTGGCTGGAGTGAGCATTCTGGTTATTTCTTTAAAGGGGGGGTATTATGCAAAATTGACTTTTTCAAGCTTTACATCATGTTATTATGTCACTCCCTCATTAAAAACATGCCTGAAGTGTTGCCTTGGCACATTCACGTATTTTTGAGTAATCTGTAAAAACTCTGACGGCGGCCATTTTAGGGATAGGTTTGCCTGAGTCCTCCTAGGAACGCCCCCACCTCCTGGAGACGCCTCCGAGCTTTGGTCACCAGCCGAGTAACCAGCCACTGCTCCTCAGCAGAACCCCCTCCCCACTGATGCCACAGACAGCGTGTGGAGGGGGCGTGTCCGAAAGGCTCAGAGGTTCTTAAAGAGACAGAGGCCTATTTCAAGACATTCACTACAGCCATTTTGAGAGAGACATTTTATACAAGGCAGTTATTCTAATTTACTGCATTTACAGACCAACAGAAGGTTTGGTCATCATTGTAGTGTGATATAGACTGGGGCTATGTGACTGAAAAAAGCACAATACCCCCTCTTTAAAAAATCATAACTCTGCACAATGGACCAGCTTTTTACATACTCAGGAACTAGCACGCTACGACTTGTGGGCCGGATTGAATCTTCTTGTGGGCCGGAAGTGGCTCGCCTGTTGGAGACCTCTGGCCTAGGTCTAGACATTTGAAATGCATAGCAGCAAAGTGGTAAAAAGCAGAAATATCTACATAATCTCTGTTTCAGAGCAGCTAATGTGGAAATACCACAATGACAATGATGAAGCTACATCCATAAATGACTATTTTCACCTGTATCTCGTCACATTTGATGAGCTTCTCCACTTCGGTCTGACTGAGCAGCATGAACTCCTCGTGTTGAACCACTTCAGAGAAATGCTTTTGGGAGAAGAGCTCGGCCGCCTGCATCAGGTCAAGGCAGTTGTGTGTTTCGGCAAAGTCTCGAATTCCCAGACAGTTCGAAGGATCCAGCTGGCTTTCCAAGAAGTCACAGCAGGCTCTTTTCACCCCTAACAGAAAAATAATATAGGACTATCAACTTAACACATTGAAGAAACTCATTTCCAAATATGTGTGCTGCTAAAGCTTAAAGCTCTGATATTAAGTATCACGCTTCGGGAAAAAACATGAAAACACTTAATGTAGTCCTTATTTCTGGGGATAAATACCTGCTAGCAACTGGAAATACATGCCTCATTAGGGTGGAAAATGCCAGTGCAGTCCCCCTTAAAAGTTTCACTGTGATTCCATGAAACTACACACCAAATTTTAGCTCATTTGGGCAATATTTAGAGGTCCCCCAAGGTCACTGAAGTTTTACCATTATGACATGCAGGTGACAATGCAAGCGTTTTTCAAAACAGTCTTGTATTATTGTTACTCTGCTCACAAGCCTCACAATAAAACCAATAGTCCACTTAAGCTGAACTACATGTCCGCAAGATCGTGACGGTTACACTTTAGAAAGTAGTTGAAGGCCTAAACAGTAAACCCTGGCAAAAAGCTTTTCCTAAATAACTATTAACTTCTTAACCCCCACCTGAACCAAGCACATTTTCTCTAGTTTGGCTTTACCCACATCTTAAAGCTTCTTGAAAGACAAGCGTCAAAACAGCAAAGCAACAAAAGAGCGACAAAAACGTGCTGGAAAAGCAACTAGAACACAATAAAAAGGCACAAAGAAATACAAAAATAAAAGAGCAATAAAGAAAGGCCCCACTCAGTCAGCGGGCGAGCACAACAGAGTTCAAACTTTCCAGTCTTGGACTTAACAATATTTTGAAGGATTTTTCAAAGGGATTTTTTAATATCTAATTCCAAGCCTGATTTATTCAGCTTTGAACCCCCAAAAAAGGCAGAATTTGAGTTTTTATAGATCTTTTCTCTTGTGATTAGTTCATTGAAACAGTAAAACAGTAACAGTATATCCAAAATCACCTCTGAAAAAAATCTTAGTTACTAATATGTCAATAAAATAAAACCATACATTTTAATCTGGCTCAATCCATTATTTACATTTTGTTGCCCAAAAATCAGCAATTTTGACCATTTTGGACAACAATTGTGACCTGCCGCAGTGTCACCTAAATAATGGTAAAACTTCAGTGACCTTGGGGGACCTCGAAATGTTGCCAAAATGAGCGAAAATTTGGTGTGTAGTTTCATGGAGTCATAGGCTGTATCCGAATGTCCACACTAGTCCCTATATAGTGACTATATAGTGACTATATAGTGACTATATAGTGGTCACGCCATGTTGTAGGGGTGTCCGAATGTCCAGAGAGAAAAAAGCAGTCCACTCGAAATTTCCCACAATGCATCTCGAAAAGTAGTGAGCATCGATGGTTCACTAAACGGGTCAATGCACTGGGAGAGTCGGAGAAGAGCCTGACAGAGACAGGTCTTTGAACTAAACAACACGACTGAAGTAAATCAGCTGTTTCAGTCGTGTGTTTGTGTTTCCCATGAATTAACGACCTAAATATAAACGGTTACGGTGAAAAGATGCTAACGTTAGCTGCTAACCTTTAGCTTGAGCTGTTAAATGACCGATAGCTTCCTCTCGAATAATCCAAGCCATTCATGTAAAATCCATGTTAAGTAAAAGCGTAACTGACTCGTATTAATCCATAAATATTCCACTGTCTCTGAGTCTGGTTGGTCTTTATCGCAGAAATACTTTATTCCCGGAGTTTAGCGACTTTTAGCAGATGTGGTCACTCAATCTGCTGGTGTTCGGACACCGGGCTCTGACCGACTTTCGGCGTCTCTGAGCTCACGCTGGAGTGACTTTTTTTTTCTTCCTTTTTTTGTGATGATGGTAACGCCTGTAAAAGTGCTAAAACAGTTGTTCTGTTTCATAAAATAAACATTTGTAACAATAAATAAATTCAGATAAAAAAATGAGTGGCTTGTGTCCGAATCGCCAACAGAATCAGTGACTATATAGTCGACTATATAGTGCGAGCCTGTGTAGTGAATGAGGGGTTAGGGACTAGGGTGGACATTCGGATACAGCCATAGTGAAACTTTATGGGTGCATTGCAATATTACTATTTTAAAAATGTCACTGTATAGCCTGGGACACCCTAATGCCTCATAGTGAAGGCAAACTAAACACTGAAATCCCCAGAACACGTCTGATTAAGATGTACTTTAAAAACACAGAGGAGCATCAAACATAACGTAATGACATCAGCAGAAACAATACTTTCATCATTATATCTTCACTGACCTTTGAGCTGCAGCAGACACGCCGCCGGGAGCAGCTCCTGCACATTCTCCACCGTCACCAACACTGTTTCTGTGTAAACAAAGTCCAGCAGGATTTCCATGGTCGACGCGGTGAGGCCCTGGATGTCGACAAAAGACTTCCCTTTCTCTGCCAACTACAAAACAGACAAACAGCTTTCAACGTCAAGGAAAAACACGCCATTATGTTTCAACAAAGGTTCTTAAAATCTCATTCTCCCACCACCAGGAAGCTCTACTTGTTTTAAATACAAAGCAGCTGGTAGTACCTCACTGGTGAACATGGCGCAGAAGTAGTCACTGCAGGCGGCCAGGACGATCCGATGAGCGGGGAAGTCCGTGCTCTCCACCCTCAGCGTTATGTCACAGAGCGTGTTACTTTTACGTAGTGAGTTCATGGCGTTCAGGATGGATTTGGCATGGGAGTTAGTCATGATGTCTTTGGGCGCCATGCTGCTCTGACAGTTTCCCAAAGACCGTAAACTACTCAGAGAATCTATCAATTAATAGACAGAAAGAAAGAAAAGGGTGGTGTAGAAGTAGTTATTTGAATAATAACCAAAATTCAACACCACAAAGTCCATGACCTGTAGTTTGTTTTGGATGTTAAAGGCGCACAGCGTAACATTTTGCACTATACTGCACTCGAACACAAAGCATGCTCCAAATGTCAAGCTAGAAACACAGAAAGTACTTTTTTGTTGTGGTTATCAAAGAATGGATTTGGATGAGGACCGAACCTATTTAAATCTCACATTACTTTAGTCGACATCTCCATGACGATGAGCCGGAGACGTCCCACTCCCAGCAAAGTACAGTCAGTGTTCAAGGCAGCCATTTTTTAAAAAGATATTCTTCAATGATAAAAAAAAAGTCTGTGATAAAATAAATGCTCGTATTTTATTCTATTCATGAAATGTTACGCAGTGTGGCTTTAAGTGAACAATGCACAGGTGAGTGGTTCTCAAACTTTTCAATAAACGTAGCAAATAGTAAATAAACTAAGATAAAAAACTGTTCTGATTGACTTCTGAACTGGGATTAAGATGAAAACAAATAAGATAGTTCTGAAAGAGAAAAAAATCAATAATCCGAGGCTAAGTACAAACCAAGGAAAAGGCAAACCAAAGCCACAGTTTGAGAACCACTGGTTAAAGGCAAGAAAACAGTAATAAGGAGCAGTGTTAATTTCGTCGACTAAAATATTTAGTCTTAATTTTAGTCAAAGTGATATTTTTGACGACTAAAATTGGACTAAAACTAAATGAAAAGTTTTTCATGAGACTAAAACTATGACTAAAATGTCCAGATATTTTAGTCGACTAAAATAAGACTAAATAATAATGAAAGGGAGAGACTAAAATCATCCAAACATCTATTGACCGCCTGAAAGAGCCTCAGATCATTTACAATCACTGCTAAAGGATCAGCTCTGAGTTAGGGCTGAAACAACTAATCTATTAATCGACAACTTATCGATTATTGAAATAGTTGTCAACTTTTTCAGTAATCGATTAATCGTTTTCTAGTAAACACAGACTTAAAAACAGCAAAAATTACATGAACATTTTTTACTTTTGATGGAAACCTACTTTGTTTTTCAAGTTAGGGTTTGTAGAGTTTTGTACATTGAAAATTTCATAGATATCTGTGTCTCATCCAACTAATAAAGCAGAACTGGCACTACAAAAACACTTTATAACAATGTCAACATGTCCTCAAGAGACGCCACTTTAGCTTTATGTGATTAAAAATAAACGAAAAAATACAATTTTCATACACCATTCACAGCCAAGCGATTAATCGATTAATCGTAAAAATAATCGGTAGATAAATCGATTACCAAAACAATCGTTAGTTGCAGCCCTACTCTGAGCTTTATCATGTGGAGCAGCTCCATGAAGCAGAGGAACAAGATTAAATATGATTATAATGAACATTATCAATGCAAAGCCGACTAAATTATTCTTAAATTTAGTCGACTAAATTTACTTGCAATTTTAGTCGACTAAAACTAGACTAAAATTGAAACGATTTTTTTGACTAAATCTCGACTAAAATGAATTTACATTTCAGTCAAAAGACTTAGACTAAAACTAAATAAAAATATGTTGTCAAAATTAACACTGATGAGGAGTTGGTATTGATGTAAACATGTGATGCACACATTTAAGTTTTACATGCAACACCAATACCAATTTCAGGGGAAGCTATCAAAGAATACAGACAGACAGAAAGAGGCAGCTGTTAGTAGATAAAGTGAGTCACATGTAGCTCCAAATCTATTTAGGCAAGTCAGTAGGCTACTCTATGGCTCAAGATATTTACTGAAGCCACGCTGCATTCAAAGACGCACGTGCTGACAAAAGTATTTCTCGTGTCTATGTCTTCCGGCTTCGTAACATTGTCATAACGCGCTAATCCAACTTACCGTTAAAGGATTTGAACACCTTTTCCACCACTGGGAGGCAATAACTATAGCTACACATTAGCCAGCCAGGAAGCTAACACCACCACCGACAACAACAACACCGCGGCTCAGCACAGGGGAAATGTTAGCACTACAAAGCTAGCAGAGGAGAGAAAGACAAACCACAAAGCGACAGACAACAAAACCACTCGCCGAGGCGTTGCCGATACCTGTCGCTCCTGGAAAGTTGTGTCAAAAAAAAAAAAAGGCTAAGTTGCTCTGAGCTAACGCATTAGCGCAAAGTCCCCTGTCCCCCGCTCACAATTGTGTCCAAATAAAGCTTCGACCTACAGGCACTCCATGATGGCAGTAATAACAAAGGCTCTGTACGTGAGCTCTAGTGGAAACTGACACTTTATAATCTATAATAAGGCCATAAACGTGTGTAATTTGCATGGGTGACTCGTTGACAACATCAGGCAGGTCACGGTTTGCCCACTTGCCCAGACGTAAACAGAGCACGCATTACGTAGGCGTGCGTCTTCTTCTTCTTCTTCTTGTTTTACGGCGGTTGGCAACCAGCTTAAAGGAGCATTACCGCCTCCTACTGTTCCGGAGTATGGGTCAGCCAATGAACTTAAACACCCTTTGTACATGAATAGAATAAAATAAAATAAAATAAAATAAAATAAAATAAAATAAAATAAAATAAAATAAAATAAAATAAAATAAAATAAAATAAAATAAAATAAAATAAAATAAAATAAAATAAAATAAAATAAAATAAAATAAAATAAAATAAAATAAAATAAAATAAAATAAAAGTAATTCCCCAAAAAACAAACACACCTACACTCAGGCGTCTTCTTCTTCTTCTTCTTCTTCTTCTTCTTCTTCTTCTTCTTCTTCTTCTTCTTCTTCTTCTTCATTTTTAATGTCCGACGCTTTCCTGCTCTCTCCTGCCACCACCTGGTTCATAAGTTAATCAAATAAAAATGCCCATGCTTGCCATTTCAGATATCCTGCTTACTGTTGATGGTTTACTGAGATAATGCTGTTCAAAGTCTCTTGTTTCACGATTTTATTCTTGATTTTGTTCATAACTTGTTCATGACATGGCTTGTTTTCTGTATGTATGCTAACAGCTGCAAAGATTGCGGATCCCGTTGGCCGCCATCAGAGTTTTTGACAGATTACTCAAAAATACGTGAATGTGCCAAGGCAACACTTCAGGCATGTTTTTAATGAGGGGATGACATAATTACATGATGTAAAGCTTGAAAAAGTCGATTTTGCATAATACCCCCCCTTTAATATTTGAAAAGGCAATAAAGGACACGAAAATCCTAATTAAAACCGCACTTCTATATTATTATTATTGTACATATTTTATCAATTATTGACATAGGCTAGTGTTTAATGTGCAAATTTCCCCCCTTTTCTTTTTCTTTCTTTTTCATTTCAATCGATCCGCTTGTTTGTACGTGCGCGCTCCCTCCCTCCGTGACGCAAGCCTTTCAACAAGATGCCTTCCGCGCGCCCTCGCTGCACGGTCTCCGGTACAGCCGCCGTAGCAATGGTGAGTGACTTCACTACAAAGTTGCAGAGCACACTTTTTACACCGACACAACCGTTTAGCAGATTTTAACGGCATTAACACGAATTGCACGCGCTTCTCTTTTCCCAGACACACGAGCGCGGCGGCTTTTACGCGTAGGAGGAGCCAGCGGCGTGTTTCCGCTAAAGAACAGGCCGTGTGTGGAGAGAGAGGCATACACGGTAATCTATGAAGCCTTTCCTGAGAATAATCGGATAGTAGCGACAGCGTAGTTCCCCCCCAGCGATTCAAAAGGGACCGAATAGACAAGAGGGAGAATATTGCGCGGCTCGTGTCGTGCGTAAAAGAGGGACCCGGGGGAAGGAGTGGCAGCGGCGGCGGCGGCTGAGTGAGGGCAATGGAAGCCGAATTTCTGGATATCGATGAAAACGGGAGTTGGACGGCCGTCTATCAGGTAAGCACCGACTTTAGTCAAGGGAGGTGGAGGTTTCTGCTATTGCATGGAATCAAACATAGAGACCTGTAAAGTGTGCCATCCGAAACGATCTGTCAAACGCGTTAAAGCCACTGACCGGGATCGGAAAGTTGTGACATGGCTCTTATCATTTTTTTTTACTGTAATCACCTATAAGGGTAAAGTGTAGTTTATTTAGCACTTCATTAGTTATTACAATGTGAGAGGTGAAGTCATTCTCCTTGGGGACTTCATTTGCATATGTATATTTGTATCATGCAAATGAATTGAAACTGTAGATGTTAATTTGTTTTGTTGCTACAGGATATTCGGCAGCAGTCATGTGATCTGCCTTGCAAAATTGCCAAACTACCTGAAAACAAGACTCGGAACCGCTACAGAGATGTCAGCCCTTGTGAGTGATGCTTTTCTCTCTTTGTTATTTAGGAAGTCAGAACATTACTTTAACCTCTTAACTCCCACCTGAACGGATCCTATTTCTCCAGTTTGGCTTTACCCGAATCAAAAAGATTCTCGGGGGGGGAAAAACACCAAAATAGCCACGAAAAATGAGAAGGAAAAAAGGATGTAAACGCAACAGAAATGTGACAAAAACTCAACCAAAAAATGACAAAAATTCAACAAAAATGTGACAAAAATGTGACAAAAATTCAACAAAAATTCAACAAAAATGTGACAAAAATTCAACAAAAATGTGACAAAAATTCAACAAAAATTTGACAAAAATTCAACAAAAAAGTGACAAAAATTCAACAAAAATGTGACAAAAATTCAGCAAAAATTTGACAAAAACTCAACCAAAATTCAAGAAAAATTCAACAAAAAAGTGACAAAAATTCAACAAAAATTCAACAAAAATTCAACAAAATTCAACAAAAATTCAACAAAAATTCAACAAAAATTCAGCAAAAAATTGACAAAAACTCAACCAAAATTCAAGAAAAAATCAACAAAAAAGTGACAAAAATTCAACAAAAATCAACAAAAAATCAACAAAAATGTGACAAAAAAGAAAAGAAAAAAACAACATACCAAAGGTGACACAACATAGCAACAACGCGAGGAAAAAGATCAGTTTTGTGGGTCTTAGCTTTCAAATGAGGCGTTACACAGGCCTATATAATAGCCAAAGAGGACATAATGCATTTGGTTTAGGCGGGTGGTAAGAGGTTAAAGTAACATGCTCTAAAGTGAATTACCTGCACATTATTCTTCACAAAATTCTTGCCTTTTCAACTCAATTTGATAAAGATTAATTCACTATCCAGTCGGGAGAAATTGCAGTAAAATTTAATTACCTACAATTATCACTTTTCCTCAAGGGGTGAACACATGTACACGCCTCATGATAATAATATTTGTATTAGTATCTTTAGTTCTAGTCCTGCCTTTGTGCGCAGAGGTCAGATTCTGAAACACATTCTCCTTGTTCTTTCTGTCAGTCGACCACAGTAGAATCCAGCTGCAGCTCGGTGCTAACGACTACATTAATGCTAGTTTGATCGCAGTGGAGGAGGCACAGAGGAAGTACATCCTCACTCAGGTGAGAGTCACAACATTCATCATGAGAATAAAACATCCCACAAATCCTCAATGCGCTTTAGGGACCTCTTCCAATGACATGTGGCCACTTCTGGGAAATGATTTGGGAGCAAAGATCACGTGGTGTGGTGATGCTCAACAGAGTCATTGAAAAAGGCTCGGTAAGTATTTCTCGCTATTTGCACTTTTGTCCATATAGTATTGTACCTTTTCAATGTGTATAATTGTCTATATTCAGATCAAATGTGCCCAATACTGGCCTCAAAGAGAGGAAAAAGATGCCATTTTTGAAGACACCAACTTTAAAGTCACCTTTGTATCTGAGGACGTCAAATCGTACTTCACTGTTCGTCAGCTGGAGTTGGAGAACCTTTGTGTAAATGCCCTTTCTCCTTATTATTACTTTAATGCAGCGTAGAGAAAGCCTTACATTTCATATTCTTGCTCTGTAGACAGGGGAGACTCGGGAGATCCTCCACTTTCACTACACCACTTGGCCAGATTTTGGAGTCCCGGAGTCTCCTGCTTCCTTCCTCAACTTCCTGTACAAGGTTCGGGAGTCGGGCTGCCTGAACTCAGACCAGGGCCCAGTGGTGGTGCACTGCAGCGCGGGCATCGGGCGCTCCGGGACCTTCTGTTTAGTCGACACCTGCCTCTTACTGGTTTGTATGGAGCAAGCCTGGGACTTGTTTTAATTTGAAAGCTCTGAAAGCGTCTGTGGCCTCTTTGTTTCTGCTGCTCGTTTCAAAGACACGCCTGTGAAACTGTCCTGAACATTTGCCCTCCGCAGATGTCCATGCGGCGGGACCCGTCCTCGGTCCGTATTCAGGACGTGCTGCTTGAGATGCGGCGCTACAGGATGGGCCTCATCCAGACGGCAGACCAACTCCGGTTCTCGTATCTCGCCGTCATCGAAGGAGCCAAATACATCAACGGAGACGAAACTCTGCAGGCAAGTCCTTCATCTTCTGCTGTGTGCGTTTTGTCCTGATAACGAAGTGTTGGAGGAAGAGATTTGTAGACTGGAAAACTGGGACACATTTTTAAAGAAGTGCATTTGAATCTTGGAAATCCAGTTTTGTGTAATGTTAAGAACGTGCGGGCCAAATTACATCAGACATTTTAATGATGATTGATGGATCATGTCAGGAAGTAAGTCGTATCTGTTTCACTGGTATCACTTTATTTTACTTTACATTGTACCTAACTTAATTTAGTACAATGTAATGTGCTCTGTAACAAAGTGTAATAACCTGAACCTATGGTTTAGATACACAATGGAATAACTTGTATTATACCATGGTCTGGGTGAATACTGGATTCTGATTGGCTGGTGCATTATTTTGGTATAACCGCACACGTAGTCCGGTAGTTAAATCACTGGGATATCACTCCGCTGTGGCGTCGCCATAGCAACGCATGACACAGCTGAATCAGATAAAGGCGTAATTAGTGACTGACAGGAACGTATGAGATGGATTTTGTTTAATTTCAACGTTTTTGGCCAAAACAAAAGGTTTGATAAATGTTTGTAGAGGAGAGTGAGCAGCTAGGTTAGCTACTGTTAATAACATATGAGCTTTACATTTCTATTGAAAACGGTTAAGGCTATTCATCATTTTCAGGCGTACATAAAATGATCCTGCATTGAAGCATCTTTGTCTGGATTAGTAAAGTCAAACATAAAAGTTTCAGTTGGGGGGGCCCAGGTGTGAGCGACTCCACCGCAGCTGTTTCCATAAACAGTTGAGTTGGTTGAGCTAGCTAGCTTTAGCTTCAGGTTAAACAGCGTAAAAGTGAAATAACTCCTGCCCACGAGTGCCGCATATCGGTGTTTACTTCCAGGGAAAAGTGTTTCCGGGTTAGTCCTGTTGTGTTGTGATTCTGTGCTGATGTTGTGTCGTTGAGCCTGACTGAGATCCTCGTAATAGCTGCGGAGAATGACTCGCTCTGAGACCAGCCTTCAGTGACCGGCTAATAACCCACACAAAATAGTCCCGTAGTCTGGCAGATTTAGTGAGTTTAGTCAATGAAAAAAACATTTATTATAAATGTTACGTTTGTGGGACCCTGGTATAAGCGGATTAAACAACGAGGAGCCGCGTTAGACGATTATAATGCAGGAGGAACAACACTGTGTCGGGCGTTATAACCGTCTAATGCACGGCTCCTCGTTGTTTAATCATTACTTGATACTTTGTAGGTACATAATGTAATCGGACAGGAGACCCTTAGGGTCCGGGCTTAAGGTTAGAATTATGACTTATTACATTATGTACCTACAAACTACAAATACATATTATTCCATTATGTATCTAACCCACAGGTACAAGTTATTACACATTTACACATTGTTGCAGAGCGCATTACATTGTACTAAATTAAGTTATGTACAATGTATCAACGGTAGTGTAAAAAAAAGTGTTACCGTTTCACTTTTGCACTCGTCTATTCACAATTTACTCTTATTTCATTCTGCAACATTCTGATGCTGATATGTATTACAAATGATGTATATTTATTTAATTTTATTCTCTAAAATGCAGTCTAGTGGTTAAAGGAACAGGCCACCGTTCTTCCATACTGTGATATGTTCTTACCTGAGCTTAGACGAGTTGATTCGTACCTGTCTGGTCTTTGTGCCCGTGGAAGAGCTTGGTAGCTTCCAACCTCACCCCCGTTTGGAGCTATAGGAACACATTGGGAGAGGCTAAATGCTAACAACATCTTTGGTTTTGCGTGACTGAGCGCACGCACAAGACCAGACAGTTACGCATCAACTCGTCTAAGCTCAGGTACGAACATATCTCAGTGTGTAAAAACGGTGGCCTGTTCCTTTCAGGCTGTTGCACATAGGGTAAAACAATTTGCTGAATGTCTCCTCACTCTTTATCCTTTTCATTGTGTGTTATCCTGTCAAATAAAGCCTATGGACCAAGCAACATAAACAATCAACGGAACGGGTCTGAAAACCCACGTGAATTAGGCCTGAAATTGGATATACTGAGGCTGGAAAATATGACGATAATTTTATAACTGAGGATCTCTTGTCACTGAAACAAACTTAAAAATGGAAATCTCTGTAATAACTCCTTTGTATGAAAGTATCTTCAATAGCACAAGTTGATATAAGTATTACAAGAATAGGATAAGAAAAGGTTTTTAAGTAAATACACTGAAATTAAACACTGAGCCCACGTTTTTACCAAGAAAAATGAATTCAAGCAGTTGTAAATGAGCAGAATGGCTGGAAGTATTTTCTGTGTGTGTCTGCTCTCCCGGCTGTTTTTATTAAAGAGTGCGATTGTTCCTGCAGGATTCGTGGAAAGAGATTTCCCACGAAGAGGACGACCCTCCAGAGTTCACTCCTCCTCTGCCTCCTCCGCCTCCTCCCCGGGACGACACTAAAGCAGAGCCGCGCTTCTGTCCTGAAAACCACCAGGTCACACGGCAGATCATCCAGTGCCTCGGGTAAATCTCTCTGCCGTTTTTTCAGATTCTGCAATGTGAAGATGCTCCACTCAGATCGAGACGGGAGCCACGGTTCCTGTTACAGTATGGTGTTGGTCAGAGAAATGGAAAGATCCACACCAGTAATACAAATAATAATAGTAGTTTTTATACCTCATAGGCCTGGGTGCTGTTAAAAGATACTGTTATGTTACTGGAGGAAAATAAATAGATGAATATTTCGAGAGGCTAAAAAGTCACCCGTTTGCCTCGGTTCAAATAAATCATAAATTACTGGTTTTGCTTTAAGAATGAGTCTTATTATCATTTCTTTAGCAGTGATTCCCAACCTGGTCAGGCTCAGGTCATGAGTGATATTATTTGAGCCAATTATATTGTTAAAAATCATCAAATATGACTGAGAAAGGACTACAGGTGCATTAAACACTCCAAATGAATCCTTATGGGCTATATGCACAGTTTCCCCATGTGAGTTCTTCCTGGACATTTAGCCATGCGCTGGACTTCCTGTCAGCGATCGTTTACATTCAGCATTAGCAAGTTCCACACAAATAAAGAGAGAGCTCAGCATTTGTTTAAAGGAATAGGCCCCCGTTTTTACATACTGAGACATGTTCTTACCTTAGCTTTGACGAGTTCTTTAGGACCTGTCTGATCTTCACCCGTGCCTTCAGTCACATAAACACAGCGCAGACGGCGTTAGCATTTAGCCTCTCCCTCTCTCCTCTATAGCTCCAAAACAGGTCAAGATAGAAGCTACCAAGCTCTTCCACGTTTTCCCTATTTAAATATGGTTACGTGAAGTGTTCCACTACAAAGTATAATTACACAAAGTTAAACAATGTGGATTTTCTAAGCGGATAAAAGGGGGGACTATATTGTAAGGCGTAATAATACCAGGAGTAGTTCGAAATCTGCGCAGTAAAGTGAAGATTACTGCGCGCAGCAATTTTATACAAGGCAGTTATTCTAATTTACTGCATTTACAGACCAACAGAAGGTTTCGTTACCATTGTAGTGTGGTGCTATGTGATTGGGAATAATACCCCCTCTTTAAAGTTTAAGTGTACATATCACACTAAAGTACTAGAACTTATCTGTCATATCTGCATTAACTATTCAATTTATCCGTCTAAGCACCTCCACCAGTGCTCAGACTTGGCCAATGAAACTGTTTTATAATCTTTGCCTGACAGTTACAGACAAATATTTGTATCATTTTGTTACGCTTAAACCATTTCTTCTTTGCTCAGGTCTTCACAAGAGCCAGAGTTACGAAAGAGAGTTCTCCCAGACGGCGCCGATCAACTCGATGGCCACACGAGAATCCCAGACGACCCCCCCAGAGTTTCGACCTCACCCCTCCACCACCACCAGCAACAGCAGCAGCAGCAGCAGCAGAACGAAGCAGAGGAACCAGAGTGTCCCGAAAAGACAGAGGAGACGCACAGAATGGAGGACTTTCCAGATCCGGGAACGTGGTCTCCTTTCCTCACCAACGTGTGCCTGTACACCGCCCTGGCCCTCAGCGCTTACGCCTGCTACCGAGCCTATTTCCACTGATGTCCTTTCACGCCGCTTTTCTGGTTCTGTTCATCCACACTTAAGACTAGCTCACAATACAAAGCTGGGATTGAACCGCCCTCCTTTGGAAAGGTGGGTGAAAGTAGATTTGCAGTTTATTATTACCATCAAAATTCAGTTCAAGAGTCACATGTGTTGGTGTTTTTTTTTACAGACCAACTACATAAATACTTGCAGCCTTTTGCTAATTAGTCATTGCGACCATTTAAATGTGATTGTGATTAATAACTGGACAAAACATTGGCTGTATCCGAATGTCCACACTAGTCCCTATATAGTAACTATGTAGTGCTCACGCCATTTTGCAGGGGTGTCCGAATGTCCAGAGAGAAAAAAGTAGTGCATTTGAAATTTCCCACAATGCGTCTCGAAAAGTAGTGAGCATCGATGGTCACTAAACGGGTCAATATAGACCACAATGCATTGCGAGAGTCGGAGAAGAGCCTGACAGAGACGGGTCTTTGAACTAAACAACACGACTGAAGTAAATCAGCTGTTTCAGTCGTGTGTTTGTGTTTCTCATGAATAAACGACCTAAATATAAACGGTTATGGTGAAAAGATGCTAACGATAGCCGCTAACCTTTAGCTTCAGCTGTTATAAGCGTTATAAGTTTTCACTTCAGCCTAAACCCTTTCGGTCGTGTTGTACACAAAGAATTGGAAATGTATTTACGTTTAAAGGAATGAATGAACTGACCGAATAAACTACTACTACTACTAAAGCAGTACTAAGTAACTCTTCCCCCTAGAGGCCATAAGCGCAACTGCAGGTGTCATAGCAAGTTACGATTTTTTAACGTTTTAATTGTCTTGGAGAGTAAATACTACACTGACAGGAAAGGCGAAGGGAGAGAGGGTTACTGTGCATCCGATTATAAAATGGAAACATTTTTTTTCACTCAAACTTGGCTGTAAATACTGTTTAAAGTGACGTTAGCCCGCAGTTAGCTTTGCCCGTTAGCATGTTAGCTTCTTCTTCGTGATTCCATTAGTGTGTATTGGTGGCTCCGGACCGGTGGCAGTCAAGTTGCAAACATGGTTTTCTGGCCAGAGACACCAGGGGGAGATGAAAGACCCTCCAATCATCCCATAAACACTTGTATTACCCCCACAGGGACTACGGGAAGGATTTATTAAGGTAAACACGTTACTTAGTACTGCTTTAAATGACCGACAGCTTCCTCTCGAATAATCCAAGCCATTCACGTAAAATCCATGTGAAGTAAAAGCGTATCTGACTCGTATTAATCCATAAATATTCCACTGTCTCATGAGTTTGGTCTTTATCACAGAAATACTTTATTCCCGGAGTTTCGCGAACTTTTAGCAGATGTAGTCACTCCATCTGCTGGTGTTCGGACAGCGGGCTCTTGTGTCCGAATCGCCAACAGAATCAGTGGCTATATAGTCGACTATATAGTGCGGGCCTATGTAGTGAATGAGGGGTTAGGGAATAGGGTGGACATTCGGATACAGCCATTGAATTTCCTGTATCTCAAAGCTACAGCTGAATATTGATGAGCTCCTCTAAAGTGTTAGTTTCCTTTTTGTTCTCATGTCATGGACTCTCACCCCACTCTGCCTTAACGGAGACATATTATGCATCGTGACTTTGACTTCAAGTGTGTTGTATGAGAAAGTTGTACGACTCCCTCTGCTGGCTACAGCGGGTGTGTGCGGCTGATTACCAACAGCACAGTTGCAGAAAAGAGAATCAATCCGTGTCAGTGGCCCATGTAGACGATCGAAACAGAAAAGCTGCTGTATGCAACTTCTCCATTTTCAAAACGTGTTAGAGGAAGGAATTTAATCTGATTGTTCCCCCCATGTTACCCAAATTTAGAGTCTTAACAAAAAAAACATCATCAAATCAACAAAGTGCTTCAGTTGCCTTACTCGCCTCTCTGATCACTGCTTATTCATAATCGACGCCCTTCGCTTACACTGCCTGGCCAAAAGAAAGTCGCCACACAAAAAGGCCACCCTCTAATACAGGGGTGGCCAATCAGCATGCGGCTCTTTGCATGACGGGATAATGCAATGCGGGATCAGCTTCTGTGCTTCTCAGATTTCTGATCAGCCTACTCTTTATTTGATGTAATTTGGCCTCATATTCATAGAAAAAGATCAAAATTAGGAAATGGAAAATGATGCGAAGCGCAACATCGCATATTGCGGAAATACGCAGTGTCATTGACTTTTCTTTCACATGTGACAGTAACAGTAACAAATACAACTTAAAACAGAACCTTAGACGTCCTCCAGGGGCTCCTGATTAAAGTTTATGAACTTTGTGCAGCCTAGAGTGCCTTCTCTCTGCGCAGTCCAGTCAGGACCGAGCTGCACTGAGCGCACAGGCCAGGGGCGAATCAGAGGAGGGGGCTCAGTGGGCAGGGCCTCACATACAAACACACCCCAGCATTAAAAAAAAAAAAAATCTAGTTCTGTCCCAGTCAGAAAATGTCAGTTTATTTAATATATGTTTATTTCAATCTTAATTAGGAGTAAAACCAACAGTCACATTATATTTAATCACAATAAAGTACCGCCCCTGGATCTCGCTAATGGTCGGTGCCTTTGTGGCTCTTCACAGGATCAAGGTTGAAAATTTCGGCTCTTGGTCTCTGACTAGTTAGCCACCCCTGCTCTAATATTTGGCTGTAGCGCCTTTGATTATGGTCGTGACGTTGTTTCAAGAAGCTTCTCCCAAGTCAAAAGATCCAGTGTTGGATTAATTTCGGGATGTTCAAGTCGTCAGCTGAGCTCCTTCTCTGGGCTCGTAGTGTTGCTGAACCTAAACCTGACCAACTGCAGCGACCCCAGATCAGGACAGTTAGTTAAATCCAGGTTGCCACTTCTTTTTTTTTTCTTTTTTTTTGATCGGGCAGTGTATTTGTAGTGTGTCAAGACTCTCTCAAGTAAGGGATGATGCACAACGAGGTGTTACTCTGATAATGGACACCTCGGAGTGCATTATCCCACTTATACCATGGTCCCGCGAGCTGAAACTGTTCTTTGGGGCCTGTTTGCTTATTTTTTTTAAAGTCCTGGGCAGGAGTTATTTCACTTTTTTAAGCTGTTTTACCTGAAAGTAGTTCCAGCTCAATAGTTTATCTTTACTATGGAAACGGCTGCAGTGGAGCAGTGTTAATTTTGACAACATATTTTAATTTAGTTTTAGTCTTAGTCTTTTGACGAAAATGTAATTCGATTTTAGTCTAGTTTTAGTCAAAAAAATATCCTCAATTTTAGTCTAGTTTTAGTCGACTAAAATTGCAAGTAAATTTAGTCGACTAAATTTAAGACGAATTTAGTCGACTTTGCATTGATAATATTCATTATAATCATATTTAATCTTGTTCCTCTGCTTCATGGAGCTGCTCCACATGAACAAAGCTCAGAGCTGATCCTTTGGCAGTGAATTTACATGATCTGAGGCTCTTTCAGACGCTCAATAGAAGTTTGGATGATTTTAGTCTCTCCTTTTCATTTTAATTTAGTCTTATTTTAGTCGACTAAAACATCTGGACATTTTAGTCATAGTTTTAGTCTCATGAGAAACTTTTAATTTAGTTTTAGTCCAATTTTAGTCGTCAAAAATATCACTTTGACTAAAATTAAGACTAAATATTTTAGTCGACGAAATTAACACTGCAGTGGAGTGATACAGAACGTGATTTAGCTGTTATTTAACTGTTGCCGGACCAGTGGCGCGCGCTCGACTGGGGGAAACGACTGGGGAACTTGGTTAAAATAATGAGCTTCCCGACTTGGTAAATGGTAAATGGTCTCAACTTATATATAGCGCTTTTCCACCTACATTAGGCACTCGAAGCGCTTTACAGCAAGGATCCACTCACCCATTCATACTCTCATTCACACACCAATGTACGCAGACACTGGGGGCAATGTGGGTGAAGTGTCTTGCCCAAGGACCCAAAGACTTCTGCACCTGATGCGGAAATCAGCTGATCTGTTCTTTTATCGCCTAATGTGGAGCTTTTTAGTTAAACTCTGCTACTTTTTTGAGTGTCGTGTGAGCTCTCGCCATCCTCGTAGTAACAAAATTGCGAGTGAAATGACTGACATCGGTGTTATTTTTAAAACGACAGACCTAACGTTTAGCTTTTGAGAGTCTAACAACGTATTTAAATGATTAGGTTAGCTACGCGCTAAGCAAGGATAAAAGACAAAAGTCAAAATCCCCACTTTCCCTCATGAAACCACAGCCCAGCCCTCGCACCAAGGTTAAGAACCCAATGCGGCCCCTGCATCAAAAGGTTTGCCCATACGTGACCCAGACCATGGTATAAATCCCTTTAATTGCTTTGTCCGCCCATCAATCTCCCACATCTTTGTCAAAGAGGGGGTATTATGCTTTTTCCAATCACATAGCACCAGTCTATATCACACTACAATGATGACCAAACCTTCTGTTGGTCTGTAAATGCAGTAAATCAGAATAACTGCCTTGTATAAAATGTCTCTCTCAAAATGGCTGTACTGAATGTCCTGAAATAGGCCTCTGTCTCTTTAAGAACCTCTTTAAAATGGCCGCCATCAGAGTTTTTACAGATTACTCAAAAATACGTGAATGTGCCAAGCAAGGCAACACTTCAGGCATGTTTTTAATGAGGGAATGACATAATAACATGATGTAAAGCTTGAAAAAGTCGATTTGGCATAATACCCCCCCCTTTAAGGATCGGAACAGCGTGTAGTCTGACCGGCCAAGCTAGCGTAACAGCGTATCCTCCCGAGTTCGCAAAAATGTTTTACGGTGGAAATAGATTTTACAGCGACAGGAAAAGATACAATAAATATGCGATAATTAAATGAGGAAACTTGAATCCCTTCTGAAGGTTGGTTTTGCATAATATGTCTCTCAACGGGGCGATGGGTTGGTGTAAAATAAAAGCTGCCAATCCAAAACATTCACCCCAATTTTTTTCTTATATTTTTTTTTGATCATTGTGTGGAATAAGTTGACGCTCAGGGTTTTAGTTCTTCAGGTGTGACATCCTGATACTGTAACGCATTGAACATCGATAGTAGAAAATATAGTGCTGTACAGCGATGAGAAAGGCTTTTTGATATGTGATGTATTTTACCAGATTCAAAGGTGTCACTGTTGAGAAAAATACCAAATAATGTGCGCTCTTCTTTTATATTAGGGACGTCACGGTGTCCGGTTTTAAGTTTAAGTCGTTTTAGTTTCTCGGGAAAAGAAACGTGGCGAGTTTTCGGTCGTTCGTTCAAGTTCTGGGATCCGTTTTTTGGAAAGAAATCTCAGAAAATAGGTGTAGATTTCAGTCCAGACGAAGCTGCCAAATCAATCTCTTGGCAAATGACAACAATCTCACCAATGTGCTTTTAAAACGCCACCACTTTTGGGTTTGCATTATGAGAAAATAACATGAACATGCAAACTGTAATTGGCTTTGAAAACAAATTAAAGCAGTAAAACGTTAAAGGGATATTTCAGGATTTTTGACATAGGGCCTCATTTCTTGTTGCTGATTTCTGGAGAGATATTTTTTGTAATTCATGCAGTTCTTATATTTGAAGAGTTCCGTGGCGCTAGGCTAGTGCATGTCTATGGTATCAGCTAGCCTGCATTTAAAACAAATCGCTTATAATGCCAGACTAACCATATACATGTTTGTGTTGATTGAATCATGTTTGGAATATAACTGACCTTGCATCACACACTGCAAAAAGTATTTAACTAGATCAGTATAAACATCTCAATTTGAGCAAAATAATCCAAATTTTTGTTGTTTTGAGTAGTTAAGAAGTTCTTGGGCATTTGTCCTAGATTATTTCACTTGTTCTGAGATGTTTCTGACTCGTTTCGATACATTTCGTCCTTATTTCAGGTCATTTTCTTTGCCAATGGGGAAAGAAAATTGGTCTTTTCTCATTGGCAATTTTACTTTCTTATTTCAAGCGAGATTTACCCTAGAACTGGTCTGAAATGTCCTCAAACAAGCAAAGTAAACTTTGTCCGATCAGGAAATGAGTGAAAACCGCTCAAAACAAGATACATTTCCTCAATTCCAGTCATTTAAGCCAATGCTTGCTTGATATTTACTTTTTGTAGTTTGAGGGACTATTTTCTAGCAGATCACTCCGCCGCTGCGTAGCTTATACAACCACGAAGCTGATGCTGCTCAAATATAAGTTCTTCTAAATCCAAAATGGTTAAAATTACTCTATGGACACAGACATTTATATGGTTAGTCTGGTGTTATAAGTGATTTGCCTCAGGTGCTCTGTGGAGCGGGTCAGACTGTTTTTAATGCAGGCTAACTGATACCATAGAAATGCACTAGCCTTGCATTAGCCTAGCGCCACGAAACTCTTCAAATATAAGAACTGCATGAATTACAAAAAAAAAAATCTCCAGAAATCAGCAACACTCTGGATAACTAGGAAATTACGCCCTATGTCCAAAATCCTGAAACATCCCTTTAAGCTAAAACTATATTGAATCAAGTCTCAAGGAAGTCGTCAGCAATTCGTTCCTTCCTCGTGAATCAAAAACTAGCACAGAGTTGTCATTATTCGTCCCAAAACGTTTGAAATTACCCTCGTTATTTTTTACCGTAATGCGCGTTTTGAACCCGACCTATTTTAACCAACTTTTTAGTTCTGTCTGACGGATGTGAATGTGAGAAAACCAGGATGTCCATTATAATCTTCTTTTGTTTCGCCGGCAGCAATACAAAAAAAAACTCAACAGCTAAGGCTCGTCGTCAGACCGTAGCGATCAGAACAGGCAACCAGGGATCGCGAATGGGGTTGAACGAGCTTCGGAAACGGCTCAAATTGAAATTTCCGTTTTTAGCCGTTCGGCCCTAATCGTGAACAAACCAAAAAACCCAACACCAGCACCGCAACTTGTTGTACAATAAATGCTGTTTCTGATTGTGTGTGATTCCAAAGTTATAACTCTGAGCTGGCATTACTGTTTCCTGTGATTTGTAGATGTTTATTTTTCTGCATCGAGAGAGATTTTCTTTTCGGGAGCTGCTATGTTCAGTTTTGACGCGACTCGATACGACGTGTGGAGTCGTCTGAGCGACCGCCGCACCAACGCATTAGAATGTACACGTGTCCCGTCGAAAGGACATGCTCATATTAAATATATATTTTGTGTATTCAAAAACCCCCACTTTGTTTGCCTTTTGTTCAGTTTATCCATGAGTGATTTTGTTTCCTATATCATGGAGGAGGAGAAAAAAAAAAGAAACGCCATACTTTATTTTCATTATATCTGTTGAGTTTCTTCATGGATGAAATAAAAGGCAGTTGTTTTATATTTTGCAGCTGATGTGCTCGAAGACCTCATCATCCATTCAAATTCACACCGATGGAAATAAAAGGTCATGCGTCAAAGTATTTTAAAAGGTGTTGTGAAGTATTTGAAAGAGATGTTTCCAAACAGGTGGGAAAGATAGAAGAAGGCCCTGAACCATTTAGGGCAGGGGGAGGCGAGTGTTCTTGGCGGAGGGGCCGATTTTCTTTATTGTAAATAGACTGAGGGCCGAAGCCGCTGAAAATTAGCCCAAAGTAAAGCACAACACTGGAAAAATGACCATCTTAAATGAGATAAATGACTTCAAATTTAAATCACTTAAAATTGAATTTGAGTCGGTTTGAACTAATCAAAGATACAAATGCTATAGCGCAAATGGAAGAAAAACCCCACTTAAAATCAGACAATTGTTTTTCAGTTGAAATGACACAAATTAAAGAAGGTTTACTTCGCACATCTCCTTTGTTTTAAACAGGTGCGTAAGAGAAGGCATAAAGGCCAAATATAGAAAAGGAAAAATCTCTCGCACACTGTATACTTGTAACACCAGTGTTCTTTTATTAATGCAACGTTTCGGCCAGTGGCCTTCGTCAGGCAAAATGTTTTTTGTGAATGAGAAGCCATCCTTAAATAGGGTGTGGCCTGCTGCATCACAGGAAGCTGTCATAATGGCCTATGGCTAAACATAGGCAGCATCTTTATACAACATACATCCAATCACAGAAAAAACAAAGCCAGGATATAGTGAATAAAGCATTCAAAAATACACATATATACATATATGTCTACTTCCTTGGTGTATATATTGTTTTTGCATATATTTAGGCAGATCTTCTCTATCTTTGAACTGTCTTATATATCCATTTCCCATATATATTGTATGTGCCACTAAAAAGTTTTTTACTGTATATATATTGTTACTGTATATATGTGTATTTTTGAATGCTTTATTCACTATATCCTGGCTTTGTTTTTTCTGTGATTGGATGTATGTTGTATAAAGATGCTGCCTATGTTTAGCCATAGGCCATTATGACAGCTTCCTGTGATGCAGCCGGCCACACCCTATTTAAGGATGGCTTCTCATTCACAAAAACATTTTGCCTGACGAAGGCCACTGGCCGAAACGTTGCATTAATAAAAGAACACTGGTGTTGCAAGTATACAGTGTGCGAGAGATTTTTCTATAGTTGAAATGAAACAAAATTATTTGAATTAAGAGAATAACGACTACTAGAGGTTTTATCTCATCTAAAACCAGACCAAATCTACTCAATCCTTAGATTTAACCTCTTATTTCAAGTAGATTTATGTCATTTCTTCCTTAAAACGATTATTCTTTTTCCAGTGCACTTCTTTCAGTGTTGTACATAATATATGACCTCATTGGGTGCATTGAGAGTATTTCTTTTTTTCTCCCATTTAACTCTAATAATGTTAAAAGTGCTCTCTGGTTTGTGTAAAAATGTTTCTCAAAATCATCTCGAGGGCCAGAGGTTCTGTGTCGAAGGGCCGGATTTGGCCCTCGGGCCTGACGTTGCCTACCCCTGATTTAGGGCCTTTGTGTTATGGTGTTTCCGTGTTCTCCCTGGGTATTGATGGGGCACATGAAACGCAATAATAAAGGCCAAAAAAGAGCAACAAAAAGTGACGAAAACAAGGATGAAAACGCCACCAAAAAAAGTGATGAGAAAGTGACAAAAATGTGTTATGAAGATGTAATAAAAAAGAGCAACAAAGAAGTGACAAAAAGCGATGAAAAAGTGACAAAACACAACAATAGAATGACAAAAACATGACAGAAAATAGAGCAACAAACACTGATGAAAACGAGGATGAAAATGCAACAAAAGAGCGACAAAAAGGCGACAAAATAGTGACAAAAATGTGTGATGGAAACGCAATAATAAAGGCCAAAAAAGAGCAACCAAAAAGTGATGAGAACGTGAAAAAATGTGTTATGAAGATGTAATAAAAAAGAGCAACAAAAAGTGACGAAAACAAGGATGAAAATGCAACAAAAGAGCAACAAAAACATGACAAAATAGCAACAATATAGTCACTGAAATGTGTGATGGAAACGCAACAATAAAAGCCAAAAAAGAGCAACAAAGAAGAGACAAAAAGCGATGAAAAAGTGACAAAGATGTGTTATGAAGATGCAATAAAAAAGAGCAACAAAAAGTGACAAAAACGAGGATGAAAATGCAACAAAAGAGCGAGAAAGATGTGACAAAAAGGCGACAAAATAGTGACAAAAATGTGTGATGGAAACGCAACAATAAAAGCCAAAAAAGAGCAACAAAAAAGTGACAAAAACAAGGATGAAAATGCAACAAAAGAGCGAGAAAGACGTGACAAAAAGGCGACAAAATAGTGACAAAAATGTGTGATGGAAACGCAACAATAAAGGCCAAAAAAGAGCAACAAAAAAGTTATGAGAAAGTGACAAAAATGTGTTATGAAGATGTAATAAAAAAAAGAGCAACAAAGAAGTGACGAAAACAAGGATGAAAATGCAACAAAAGCGAGAAAGACGTGACAAAAGGGCGACAAAAATGTGTGATGGAAACGCAACAATAAAAGCCAAAAAAGAGCAACAAAAAAGTGATGAGAAAGTGACAAAAATGCGTTATGAAGATGTAATAAAAAAGAGCAACAAAAAGCGACAAAAACAAGGATGAAAACGCAACAAAAAAGAGCAACAAAGAAGTGACAAAAAGCAATGAAAAAGTTACAAAACACAACAAAAGAGCGACAAAAACATGACAAAAAAGCAACAAAATAGTCACTGAAATGTGTGATGGAAACGCAACAATAAAGGCCAAAAAAGAGCAACAAAAAAGTGACAAAAACAAGGATGAAAACGCAACAAAAGAGCAACAAAAAGGCGACAAAATAGTGACAAAAATGTGTGATGGAAACGCAACAATAAAAGCCAAAAAAGAGCAACAAAGAAGTGATGAAAAAGTGACAAAAATGTGTTATGAAGATGTAATAAAAAAAGCCACAAAAAAAGAGCAACATAAAGTGACGAAAACAAGGATGAAAACGCAACAAAAAATAGCAACAAAGAAGTGACAAAAAGCGATGAAAAAGTGACAAAACACAACAAAAAAGCAACAAAATAGCCACTGAAATGTGTGACGGAAACGCAACAATAAAGGCCAAGAAAGAGCAACAAAGAAGTGACAAAAAGCAACAATAGAACGACAAAAACATGACACAACAGTGCTGAAAAAGTGACAAAAATGTGTTACGAAAACGGAACAAAAAGGCCCAAAAAAAGAGCAACAAAAAGTGACAATTAGTGATGGAGACAACGCGAGGAAAAAAGATCCATTTAGATGAGTTCTTTAGATCTTTCAAATGACACGACACACTTTATGGATTTGGGTAAAGCTGAACTGGAGAAAAGGCGGGGGTTAAGAGCTTAAGATCTAGACTGTGTTGGTCAATCCATGCACGAAGATGACGTCTCATTCTCCCGCTCTTTCACAATGTGAGCACAGTGAACCCTGGCTTTGTCATCTTGGAATAAGCCTGTGTCATCAGGGAAGAAGCAGAAACCCATTCACGAGGTCATTCAGGTCGTCAGCTCTTATTCTTTGGGCTCATAGTGTTTCTGAACCTAGACCTGACCAACCAGATCAGAACAGTTCAGCCATTTCCCTTTGCACCAGCAGATGGCGCTCCGGGACCAGATTGAGTCACAGCTTTCTCTGAATGAGGCTTTTTTTTTTTTTTTTTGGCTGTACTTTACATGACATTTATCCCTATTGGATTCATTACAATCAGGAGAGAGACAGGAAAATACAAACACATGTCTAGACAGATTGTTGACTTTGAGTTTTGGGTTTGATGCGGTAACTTATTTGCTCATTTTTACCTAATATTTGAGTAAATGTTAACTAAAAAGAAAATATAACATCGTGACACAGGCCGATGTAATGCATGTAAATGGCCACTGTCAGGATGCAGATTTTGTGGTGGTAAAAAGCAGCTTTCGCCTTTTGTGAAATTTTCCTATTAACAAACTGGGGCTTCTTCAGAAATGCACATAAGCTTAGGTTTAGACATGGTTTACACCAGGGGCGGACTGGGGCTGAAAAACGGCCCTGGACTCTGGACCAGCCTGGCCCAAACCAGCGTAAATGCAACATGCGTAAGTGACAAAAAAATTGACCAAAAAAAATGGACAAAAAATGACAGAAAGTGACCAAAAAAATTATGAAAAATTGACAAAAAATTGACGAAAAAATTATGAAAAAGTGACAAAAATGCCACAAAAAAGGACCAAAAAAGGACAAAAAATTTTACAAAATATGACAAAAAAATTAGAATTTTTTTTACTAAAAATGACAAAAATGTGACAAAAAATGGACAAAAGAAAAGGACAAAAATTGACGGAAAAAATGATGAAAAAGAGGCAAAAATGTAGAAAAAAATGACAAAAAAAACAAAAAAATTACTAAAATTAGTTGAAACCCCCCCCAAAAAAATGATGAAAAAAAAAAATCTGATGACATGAGGAAAAAGATTCATTTAGATGAGTTTTGTAGGTCTTAGCTTTCAAATGAGGCGTTACACTGGCCTACAGGATTTGGGTAAAGCTGAACTGGAGAAAATGCTCTCGGTTCAGGCGGGAGTTAAGAGATTAAAGGCATATTTATCCCTTAACCGAGTGCATTTTCTCCAGTTTGGCTTTACCCAAATCTAAAAGCTTCTTGACCGAAGAGCAACAGTGTAATGCCTGATTTGAAAGCTAAGACTTACAAAAGTGACTGGAAACTTTTCGTCACTTTTTTGTCGTGTATTCGTTGTGTTTTCGTCACTTTCGTGTCACTTTCGTATTGTGTTTTCATTGCTTTTTTCCATCGCTTTGTCGTGTTTTCGTCTCTTTCTTGTCATGTTTTTGTGGCTTTTTTGTTGCTTTTTTTCATTGCTTTTTTCCATCGCTTTGTCGTGTTTTCGTCTCTTTTTTGTCATGTTTTTGTGGGGTTTTTCGTCACTTTTTTGTCGTGTATTCGTTGTGTTTTCGTCACTTTCGTATTGTGTTTTTGTGGCTTTTTTTCATTGCTTTTTTCCCATCGCTTTGTCGTGTTTTCGTCTCTTTCTTATCATGTTTTTGTGGTTTTTACTGCTTTCCTGGCACATTTTTGCTCCGTTTTCATCCTCATTTTCGTCGCTATTTTGATTCTTTTCTTCTAAGCTTTTAGATTTGGGTAAAGCTCGGTTAAGGCGGGGGTTAAGAGGAGAAAACGTAAAGCCCAGACCGGTGACCCGAGAGCCAGTGGCCCCTCTGTGCTCTTCCAGAATGGACATGTGGCCAATCCGCCCCTGGTTTACACACAGTTTAACCACAACTTAGTCCAATTCAGATCTAATCCAAACCCTATTGAGACAGTTTGTTTAGACATGAACAAACACTGACTGATTTATTGCCCAAATGTGCAAAATATTAGATCAAATCAGGCTAAACCATGTGTGAACTCTGCACCAGAATGCATTTAAAGCATATTATACATCGCTTTATTTTGCTTTTGAAGACACTTTTGGACAACTTTTCTGTAATGAATAACTATATTATATAGTTCATGCACAGGACCAAATGAAACAGCTGTAAAACTGTTTATAGTGGAGACCATTTGAGAGCTGAAATGATCTGAACGAGTCCACTGAAGCCGCCTGGACTTAAACAATGGAGGGGAGCATCACTTCATGACATCATCAGGTGGTGAGTAAGCGTTTTGAGCATGTGAGAAGGAAGCAGGGAGAATATTTAGTCGCTTAAATAAAGCACTATGTCTTTTAAAAGCTAGTTCAGGAAGAAGGCAGGACTAAAGTGAGTATTATTATTGTCTGCGAATGAACCACCTCAGAAGAATCCAATGGAACCTGCACCACAGATTGAGAACCAACGCCCAGTTAACAGTTCTCTAAAAAGGGGGAAAGCACACAGTAAGTGCAAACAGCGGCGCAGAACTTCCGGTTTGGGAAATCAGAGGAATGCGCTGGTACACGCTGTACAGGAATGCAACAGGGTGAGTAAGAGCAGCACTCCCAACACGGCCTGTGACGTCGAGGAAAACTACAATCAAGGTGTGACCGGAACAGCCTTAAAGACACAGGACACAGAGAGACGGGCCCCGAGTCATGCTCTGTTTGAGGACTGCGGTGAGCACGGAGGTGGGACGAGGGGCCGGGACGACAACGACTGGAGGAGCGTGAAAGACTCATGTAAAAGAGTCAAAACAACACACTGTCGTTAATACACTGCAGTTAATCATAGTCATTAAGATCATTCTATATCTGCATTGTGTAATCATATATAGCGCTTTTCTGGACACTCAAAGACGCTTTACATTGCACTATTCCTTCACTCCATACTCGGTGGTGGTAAGTTACTATTATAGCCACAGCTGCCCTGGGGTAGACTGACGGAAGCGAGGCAACCAGTCTGCGCCATCGGCCCCTCCGACCACCACCAACCACTCATTCACTACATTCGCTATAGGCTTCCAGGTGTTACTAAAGGGTCTCCCATCCAAGTACCGACCAGGCCCTTCCCTGCTGAGCTTCCAAGGTCTGACGGGATTGGGCAGAGCATGCTAAATGCTAAATGCTAAATGCTAAATGCTAAATGCTAAATGCTAAACGCTAAACGCTAAACGCTAAACGCTAAACGTAAAACGCAACAAAAATGTGACAAAAATTCAACCAAAAAGTGACAAAAATTCAGCAAAAATTCAACAAAAATGTGACAAAAATTCTACAAAAATTCAACCAAAAAGTGATAAAAATTAAAAATAAAAAAAAATAAAAAATGACAAAAATGTGACAAAAATGTGACAAAAACTCAACAAAAATGTGACAAAAATTCAACAAAAATTCAACAAAAATGTGACAAAAAAATTAGAAAAACTCAACAAAAATTCAACCAAAAAGTGGTAAAAATTCATCAAAAAATGGTCAAAAATTCATCAAAAATTCAAAAAAAAAATGTGACAAAAATTCAACAAAATTCAACAAAAATTCAACAAAAAAAATTAGAAAAACTCAACAAAAATGTGACAAAAATAAAAAAAATAAAACATAAAAAAGGTGACACAACACAGCAACAACGCGAGGAAAAAGATCAGTTCTGTGAGTCTTAGCTTTCAAATGAGGTGTTACACAGGCCAATAGCCCAAGAGGACAGAATGCATTTGGTTTAGGCGGGTGGTGAGAGGTTAAAGGACCAGGCCACCGTTTTTCCACACTGAGATATGTTCTTACCTGAGCTTAGACGAGTTGATCTGTACCTGTACGATGTTGTTAGCATTTGGCCTCTCCCAGCATATTCCTATAGCTCCAGACAGGTACGCATCAACTCGTCTAAGCTCAGGTAAGAACATATCTCAGTGTGGAAAAAACGGTGGCCTGTTCCTTTAAGGCTTCATTTATCAAGTGTGTGTTCACGTGCAAATGAGGAGCACGTGCTAAAGTGGATCAGCAGATCAGATCAGATTTGGGCCCCACTGTATTACAGGTAATATCACATTTTAAAATAGGTGCAACATGCCTACGAAAAAGAATTTTGTGGGTCATTTACTAGTGATGTGACGCTCATGACCGACCGGCTCTTTTGAGGTGAACGGATCTCGATTGTGAAAAGAGCCGGATCTTTTTTTCACCCAGAACTTTTACCCGAACGAACCCAAGAATCAGCCCAACACTGACTTTTTGCACTGAAGTCAAAGCACTAAAAATGATTTGTCAGACAGTTGCAGCCTCTTTTTATTAGCTGTGGGCGCATTTAAATTAAAAAAAACAGGGAACTTTTTTTCAATATTTTCCATCTGAAACTACACGGAAACACACTGGAGTCTGTTCAAATTTGTTTTATTGGGTTGTTTTGATCTTAATTTCAGGCTTCAAAGCAAATCTACGGCTTCTTCAAATGGTGGTAAATGCAATATTTTATGCGATATATGACAAATGACAGTTTTATTTGGGTCGCAGCTTGTCATTAAGGTAACGGCGGGTCTCGGAGCCGGACCACTTTAGAACCACTGATGTAAAACATTGGCATTTGCAGAAAATGTTTTTTAACCTCTTACCACCCGCCTAAACCAAATGCATTCTGTCCTCTTTGGCCATTATATAGGCCTGTGTAACACCTCATTTGAAAGCTAAGACCCACAAAACGGATCTTTTTCTTGTTGATCTTGTTGCTGTGTTGTGTCACTTTTTGTATGTTTTTATTTTCTTTCTTTTTTTCCATTTTTGTGACATTTTTGTTGAATTTTTGTAGAATTTTTGTCATATTTTTGTTGAATTTTTGTCATATTTTTGTTGAATTTTTGTCATATTTTTGTTGAATTTTTGTCATATTTTTGTTGAATTTTTGTCACATTTTCGTTGAATTTTTGTCATATTTTTGTCATATTTTTGTTGAATTTTTGTTGAATTTTTGTTGAATTTTTGTTGAATTTTTGTCACATTTTTGTTGAATTTTTGTTGAATTTTTGTTGAATTTTTGTTGAATTTTTGTCACTTTTTTGTTGAAATTTTGTCACATTTTTGTTGAAATTTTGTCACATTTTCGTTGAATTTTTGTCATATTTTTGTTGATTTTTTGTTGATTTTTTGTTGAATTTTTGTCACATTTTTGTTGAAATTTTGTCACATTTTTGTTGAATTTTTGTTGAATTTTTGTTGAATTTTTGTCACATTTTTGTTGAATTTTTGTTGAAATTTTGTCACATTTTTGTTGAATTTTTGTCACATTTTTGTTGAATTTTTGTTGAATTTTTGTTGAATTTTTGTCATATTTTTGTCATATTTTTGTTGAATTTTTGTCACATTTTCGTTGAATTTTTGTCATATTTTTGTCATATTTTTGTTGAATTTTTGTTGAATTTTTGTTGAATTTTTGTTGAATTTTTGTCACATTTTTGTTGAATTTTTGTTGAATTTTTGTTGAATTTTTGTTGAATTTTTGTTGAATTTTTGTTGAATTTTTGTCACTTTTTTGTTGAAATTTTGTCACATTTTTGTTGAAATTTTGTCACATTTTCGTTGAATTTTTGTCATATTTTTGTTGATTTTTTGTTGATTTTTTGTTGAATTTTTGTCACATTTTTGTTGAAATTTTGTCACATTTTTGTTGAATTTTTGTTGAATTTTTGTTGAATTTTTGTCACATTTTTGTTGAATTTTTGTTGAAATTTTGTCACATTTTTGTTGAATCTTTGTCACATTTTTGTTGAATTTTTGTCACATTTTTGTCGCGTTTACATCCTTGTTTTCTTCTCATTTTTTGTGGCTATTTTGGTGCTTTTTTCCCCAACAATCTTTTTGATTAGGGTAAAGCCAAACTGGAGAAAATGGGATCCGTTCAGGTGGGAGTTAAGAGGTTAACTACCATAGTGAGGTTCGGCTCTCGGTGTTTTGGCTGTGATAAAAATCGGCCCTTCGTGAAACGCAAACTTGCCTTCCCCTGTTTTACATTAAAAAGAGCCGGTCTTTTGGGTCTCTGTAACACACGCAGTTTCAAATGGTAGATCTGAGGCCTCATTCGCACAAAGAGCTTTATGCTGTTCTGCAAATTGCACTCGGTATGCAGATTATTTATGCGATATATGACAAATGACAGTTTTATCTGGGTCGCAGCTTGTCATTAAGGTAATGGCGGGTCTCGGAGCCGGACCACTTTAGAACCACTGATGTAAAACATTGGCATTTGCAGAAAATGTTTTTTAACCTCTTACCACCCGCCTAAACCAAATGCATTCTGTCCTCTTTGGCTATTATGTAGGCCTGTGTAACGCCTCATTTGAAAGCTAAGACCCACAAAACTGATCTTTTTCCTCACGTTGTTGCTGTGTTGTGTCACCTTTTGTATGTTTTTATTTTCTTTCTTTTTTTCCATTTTTGTGACATTTTTGTTGAATTTTTTGTTGAATTTTTGTTGAATTTTGCTTTTATTTTTGTCACATTTTTGTCACATTTTTGTTGAATTTTTTTGTTGAATTTTTTTGTTGAAATTTTTTGTTGAATTTTTGTTGAATATTTTTTGCATTTTTGTAATGTTTTGTTGAGTTTTTGTTGAATTTTTGTTGAATTTTTTTTTGTTTTTTTTTCATATTTTTTTCATATTTTTTTCATATTTTTTTCATATTTTTGTTGATTTTTTGTTGAATTTTTGTTGAATTTTTGTTGATTTTTTGTCATATTTTTGTCATATTTTTGTCGCATTTACATCCTTGTTTTCTTCTCATTTTTTGTGGCTATTTTGGTGCTTTTTCCCCCACAATCTTTTTGATTAGGGTAAAGCCAAACTGGAGAAAGTGGGATCCGTTCAGGTGGGAGTTACAAGAGTGAGGTCGGCCCTCGGTGTTTTGGCTGTGATGAAAATCGGCCCTTCGTGACGCAAACTTGCCGACCCCTGTTTTAAAAGAGCCGGTCTTTTGAACGGCTCTTCGAAATGAACGGATCGCAAAGACTCGGCTCCCAGTAAAGAGCCGTAAATCTCGCTCATGCAGCACGTACTGAAGTG
Source organism: Gobius niger (assembly GCF_951799975.1). Lineage (NCBI taxonomy): Eukaryota > Metazoa > Chordata > Actinopteri > Gobiiformes > Gobiidae > Gobius > Gobius niger. The sequence goes on along the minus strand of NC_136857.1, from coordinate 4,702,872 downwards.
GATCAGCAGCAGATTCATTTGTGCATTAGTTTTTACTCACTGAGCGTTCTCTCTTGTACACATCAGGTTTGGGTCTCTGTACCACATGCAGTTTGGTAGATCACAAAGAGCTTTATGCTGTTCTGCAACTTGCACTCGGTATATGCAGATTATCACACTTGTCAGTTATCACACTTTCAATAGTTTCATTTTGATAGTTCTTCATTTTCTCTTTCCGTTTGCCACTTGTTGCCTTTTAATTCAAATGCTGCACTAATGCATCCACTTACAAATCAAAAATCTTAATCCAATCGGCAAATACCGACGACTGCACTGCAAAAAGTAATTTACTAGATTAGTTTAGATCTCAATTTGAGCATAAAAATCTAAATGTTTGTTGTTTTGACGAGTTGAGGTGTAGTTGGGCATTTGACCTAGATTATTTCACTTGTTCTGAGATGTTTCTGACTCGTTTCAATGCATTTCGCCTTTATTTCAAGTACATTTCTCTGCCAATGGGGTAAGAAAAATGGTCTTGTCCCATTGGTAGTTTTACTTTCTTATTTCAAGCGAGATTTACCTTAGAACCGGTCTGACATGTCCTCAAACCAGCAAAATAATCTCAATTCTAAAGCAACTGTTACACACTGCAAAAAGTATTTAACTAGATCAGTATTAACATCTCAATTTGAGCATAATAATCAAAATTTTAGTTGTTTTGACTAGTTAAGATGTAGTTGGGCATTTGTCCTAGATTATTTCACTTGTTCTGAGATGTTTCTGACTCGTTTCAATACATTTCGTTCTTATTTCAGGTCATTTTCTTTGCCAATGGGGTAAGAAAATTGTTCTTATCTCATTGGCAATTTTACTTTCTTATTTCAAGCGAGATTTACCCTAGAACTGGTCTGAAATGTCCTCAAACAAGCAAAGCAAACTTGGTCCGATCAGGAAAAGTGTCTAAATGAGTGAAAACCGCTCAAAACAAGAAACATTTCCTCAATTCAAGTCATTTAAGCCAATGCTTGATATTCACTTTTTGCAGTGACAGGAATCAGTTCATGGAATAAACTCCAGAAAGAAGTGAAAAAGTCAGAAACTCTCCTGGAGTTTAAAATACACATAAAAGCTACAATGTTAAAAAAGTATGAAGTACTTGGACATGAATAATGTGGGATATTTGATTTGAACAAACATGAACACGATGGTTTGTTTCTTTTTGACCCTTTGTAAACATTCAAGAATACGAAGGTTCTGTATTTTATATATTGAAAAAACTGAATATAGAATCCAAAAACATCTGTTGATACTGTAAATATATATATATATATATATATATATACACACATATGACTGTAAATATATGTATGTAGACATAAATACATACCATTTTCCAAAGGACAACAGTGTGAAGTGTAATGTGTGAAGTAACAAAAGGGGCACACTACAAAAAGCAAATATCAAGCATTGGCTTAAATGACTGGAATTGAGGAAATGTATCTTGTTTTGAGCGGTTTTCACTCATTTAGACACTTTTCCTGATCGGACCAAGTTTACTTTGCTTGTTTGAGGACATTTCAGACCAGTTCTAGGGTAAATCTCGCTAGAAATAAGAAAGTAAAATTGCCAATGAGATAAGACCAATTTTCTTTCCCCATTGGCAAAGAAAATGACCTGAAATAAGGACGAAATGTATCGAAACGAGTCAGAAACATCTCAGAACAAGTGAAATAATCTGGGACAAATGCCCAAGAACTTCTTAACTAGTCAAAACAACAAAAATTTGGATTATTATGCTCAAATTAAGATGTTTATACTGATCTAGTTAAGTACTTTTTGCAGTGTTTCTTTTTGACCATTTGTAAACATTCAAGAATACGAAGGTTCTGTATTTTATATATTGAAAAAACTGAATATAGAATACAAAAACATCTGTTAATACTGTAAACATATATATATATACATAAGACTGTAAATATATGTATGTAGACATAAATACATACCATTTTCCAAAGGACAACAGTGTGAAGTAAAGTGTGAAGTAACAAAAGGGGCAGATATTATAAGACTTGTTCTTCTCCTCTGCTCCGTTTCATTCATACTGTGTTGGCGGTTTTATTGTGATTGCATAACATCACTTTTGAATGAAATAAATAAAAATAAAAAAAATAAAAATGAAATGAAATGAGTGAAAACCCCTCAAAACAAGATATATTTCCTCATTTCCATTATTCCATTATGCTTGATATTTACTTTTTGTTGTGTAATTATGTCGGGGGGTGATTTCCTCAGTTTAGACTCGAACACGCTCTGAAATGTATAAGATGATTGTGTTTAGTTTAGCAGTTTATATTTCAGTCTTAAAATGTGCAGCTGCAAAAAAGCCTTTAGTGCTGAGTCTGCAGTTACAGCCGACCCAGAGCGTATCAGTCTGCCCTCCTGACTCCTGCACCCTCTGTCCTGGGTTTAGATATTAACCTGGAACTTCCCAACAGCACATCCAGTAAGAGACAGAGAGAGGGAGAGGGAGAGGGGGAGGGAGGAGCGTGGGTCGGCCCTTGACAGTAAGTGAGCCCCAGCCCAGATTCACAGGGAATTTGCTGGGATCCGGAAATTCCTGAAAGGAGGAGAGATGTTTCCAGAGAGTGACGCGGCGAGGCTGAGTCACGGCGTGAACAGTGACAGCGGGTTCTGGCAGAGAGCACGCGTGGCCCGTCAGCTCCGCCGTGTCCCATCACGCCCGAGACCTTTCCACGCTTTACACACTCTGGGATCTGCCGTGGGTTTCAGTATCGATGAGTCTCTAATATCAGGGATGAAGAACGAGTGACTTTACTTTTCTGTTTTGCACAGAGACGCAGAAAGAGGCAAAATCCAGCTTTCCAACACTGCAAAAAGTATTTAACTAGATCAGTATAAACATCTCAATTTGAGCATAATAATCCAAATTTGAGCTGTTTTGACTAGTTAAAGGAATAGGCCACCGTTTTTACATACTGAGATATGCTCTTACCTCACCTTAGCCGAGTTAATATATCCCCGTCTGGTCTTTGTCCGTGCGCTCTGTCACGCAAACGGAGCACATACGCAGCCTCTCCCACATGTCACATAGCTCCAAAAAAGCTCACGATAGAAGCTACCAAGCTCTTCCACGTGTTCCCTATTTAAATAAAGTTACGTGAAGTGTTTTCATGCGAAGTATATTTACACAGAAATGTAACATGTCGATTTTATAAGCAGATAAAAAGGGGGACTATATTGTGAGGCGTAATGATACGAGGAGCACAACGTCCGCGCAGTAACTCCTAAAGGTTATTGACGGAAGTGAGCGGGGGAAGTCTTTACTAAGCCCACTAAGCAAACTTGCCTAACCCTATTTTAGGGGAATGTGAGCTCTCCGTCCGGGACAGTGGCTTATAATGAAGTCAAACTGTAACACACTGTATAACTAAACATATTTAAAGGGGGGGTATTATGCAAAATCAACTTTTTCAAGCTTTACATCATGTTATTATGTCATTCCCTCATTAAAAACATGCCTGAAGTGTTGCCTTGGCACATTCACATATTTTTGAGTAATCTGTAAAAACTCTGATGGCGGCCATTTTAGGGATAGGTCTGCCTGAGTCCTCCTAGGAACGCCCCCACCTCCTGGAGACGCCTCCGAGCTTTCGTCACCAGCCGAGTAACCAACCACTGCTCCTCAGCAGAACCCCCTCCCCACTGATGCCACAGACAGCGTGTGGAGGGGGCGTGTCGGAAAGAGTCAGAGGTTCTTAAAGACACAGAGGCCTATTTCAAGACATTCACTACAGCCATTTTGAGAGAGACATTTCATACAAGGCAGTTTTTCTAATTTACTGCATTTACAGATCAACAGGAGGTTTGGTCATCATTGTAGTGTGATACAGACTGGTGCTGTGTGTGAAAAAAGCATAAAACCCCCTCTTTAAATTTAAGAAATGTATTTTCAATAAATAAAGGCAAGGCCAAATGTATTTATACAGCATATTTCATGCACAAGGCAACTCCATGTGCCTCGCAGCAACACCATAAACACAGTAAAAACACGATAAAACAAATCCATGACCATAGGCAGCAGTAAAAAGGTATATTTGTAGCCTGGACTTAAACACAGTCAGGGTTGAGGCCTGTCTCACGTCCTCATGGAGACTGTTCCAGACCTTTGCTGCATGAACCTTAAACGCAGCCTCACCGTGTTTACCTACAGGAGACCCCCATATGGTTGTAACATATCAGAGATGTACTTGAAGGGACTTGTACACTAGCAGAGCTCTTTTAAAATCTATACAGAGACCGGAGCACTGGACTAATGTGGTCGTATTTCCTGGTTCTATTTCAAGACATTCACTACAGCCATTTTGAGAGAGACATTTTATACAAGGCAGTTATTCTAATTTACTGCATTTACAGACCAACAGAAGGTTTGCTCATCATTGTAGTGTGATATAGACTGGTGCTATGTGATTGAAAAAAGGAGAATACCCCCTCTTTAAAAAAAAAAGTTGTAGAAATGGAACAATGTGCGTCAGATCACGGTGTAAAACTGGCTAAACCCTGGTGTTTTATTGACATAACCAACACAAAACAACTATGAGAGCCACTGCTTTGACATATTGTGTATTGCGTCTTCCATGCACAGTAATAAAGCGTTGATAGAGTTCCCTCCAGGGCAGGAGCACAGGCTGTGCACAGACTTCATCTGGTTTTACCCTCTGAGTAGATGTTTTGATGAGATGCACGTGTTGCATCATTGCGGCTGCGCTGCTGCAGATATCACAACAGATACTTCTAACCATGTCAACACATCTCTGATGTAAATACAATGTTTTTCTCGCCGAAAGGAAACGCGCTGTGCTGTTGAGCCATTCAGATCCAGTGTGATGTCTGTCTTACGTGTGTGGAGACACTTTCTCGCGGCAGTTCCTTTTCCTCTTCCTGTTGCTCTGCCGCTCTCTCTCGCTCTACCCCCCCCTCTCTCTCTCTCTGTAGTTTTCCGCAGATTACTGGGTCTAATAATGTTAGTGCTTTAACTAATAGATAAATACATGTATTTCTCTCTCTCCCATCTCTCCTACTTCTCCTATTTCTCCTACATTTGCTCTCTCTCTCTCTCTCTTTCTTTCTTTCTCTCTTTCCTTCTTTCTTTCTTTCTCTCTCTCTTTCCTTCTTTCTTTCTTTCCTTCTTTCTTTCTCTCTTTCTTTCTTTCTCTCTCTCTCTTTCTTTCTCTCTTTCTTTCTCTCTCTCTCTCTCTTTCTTACTCACTTTCTTTCTCTCTCTCTCTCTCTCTTTCTTTCTCTCTCTCCCTCTCTCTCTCTCTCTCTCTCTCTTTCTTACTCACTTAAGGGTGCTCTCATTTGCACTTGACTAAAAGTATAATTGCACTACACCTGTAATCGTCTGTGCATTTCACGAGCTGCATTATTTTACGCTTCATGTGCAGTGTTTTGTGAGTGTTTTGTGTTTCAGGAGCTAAAGTTGATGAATGCTCCAGTGCACGGCCCTGTCAGATAAATCAAATAAAGTGATCTCTCTCTCTCTCTCTCTCTCTCCTCCCCCCCCTCCCTCTCTGTAGGTCAGCGTGTGACGGTGCTTCCCCCGTGTGCGTTCAAACTTGCTACACCGCTTCCTGGTGGCGGAGGCTCTGACGACAGTCAGCCTTGTCGCGGCGGGGTCCAGCTGTAAACACGGCCCACCGCAGCGCTCTCTTGGCGACTGTTGATGTTTTCTGGGTGCAACTGTGGAAAAATACAACTGTTCATATCGGTGCTGCACATGCGAGCGCTGCACGCCGGATCTGGCAAACTCAGCACTGACACTCACTCTGTGGCAGTGACTCAAATAACCTTTAGGAAATTGACTTTTAAACAGTATTCTCATAAATATTATCAGTGTCTCAGGACAATCCTCCGATCAGAAAGCAGAATTAGCTTCACTCATAGTCTGCCAGATCCTACAGTTTAAACCAGTGAAGGGTCTCTCTCTCACTTCCTCAATCCCAGCTCCTGTCCCCCCAGCTTCCTGGTATCCAGTGGCTGAACTCTGGAGGTTCTTAGCTTTCAAATAAGGAATACCCTTCTTTTATTACATTCATTATGTCTTTTTGAGTAATACATTTTAGTTTTTTGGTTTCTTTTTGAAAGACACACCGCAAAAAGTAAATATCAAGCATTGGCTTAAATGACTTGAATTGAGGAAATGTATCTTGTTTTGAGTGGTTTTCACTCATTTAGACACTTTTCCTGATCGGACCAAGTTTACTTTGCTTGTTTGAGGACATTTCAGACCAGTTCTAGGCTAAATCTCGCTTGAAATAAGAAAGTAAAATCGCCAATGAGATAAGACACATTTTCTTACCTCATTGGCAAAGAAAATGACCTGAAATAAGGACGAAATGTATCGAAACGAGTCAGAAACATCTCAGAACAAGTGAAATAATCTAGGACAAATGCCCAAGAACATCTTAACCAGTCAAAACAACAAAAAATTGGATTATTGTGCTCAAATTGAGATGTTTATACTAGTCTAGTTAATTACTTTTTGAAAGACACTAGGCAAAAACAAACAAAACTGTTCAAATACCTTACGCGTTTCGAGTTTCGACGGACAAGGTGTGGGAAGAACAACATCCCAATAAGAGACGCATCATTCGTTTTTTGGTTTTCATGCACAAACCAGAAAACTAAAATAAGGAACAGCCTTTTCTCTACAGCTCATGCTTGTGTGGTGATGTGAGTAATTTGTGGTAGTGGTGTTCCGGTGCGCGCCACTAGGGGCGCACTATAAAAGGCCTCAGGTTAGTGTTGCTTGCCCTCTGACCTTGTGTATCTCCTGCTGCCTGTTGTACCCGGTGCTGGCGCTGGTGTGCTCTGTCCGACAGTGTTGCTGTGGGTCCCTTCACGGGAGCGCGTCATGGCGCAACGCTGTAGCATCGCAGTAGATTGGGTGTGCGGTTCCCTGATGGTCCTGTTGATGAGCGTGTTCCCTGGTACAGCGCACGAAAGGTTGCCTAACTGGCGCAGGCAGTAGCACCAGCACTGCCCATCGCTGTCTTGTCTTCACTAAATGTCCGTGTGTGATTTGGGTCTGTTCAGCGGTCGGCGGGGACTTGTTGGAGGACTCTTATCCTAAATGTGAAATCTGTATCTCATGGACTAAACACATGTGCTAAAGGTTTTGAATCAAGCATACTTATGAAATGCAATGAAAGAAAAACATTTTGTAACAAATAAATCCTATATTAACCAATGGAACACTTGTGCCCTTTTTCAATGGAACTTATCTGTGTGTCTTAAAGCTAAGGCTAAAAACAAAAACCTCGCTCTGCTACACTTGTGTTCATGTGCAGCTTTGAGCAAACCAAGTTCAGCTGTAGTGACTTTGTCTTAGCACTGAGAGCCGCCTACAAACGTTCACTTTAAAGGAACAGGCCTCCATTTTTACATACTGAGATATGCCTGAGCTTAGACGCACCTGTTTGGTCTCTCTGCCCGCGCTCAGTCACGCAAAACGACCAAAGATGTTGCTAGCATTTGGCCTCTCCCAATGTATTCCTATGGCTCCAAACGGGGTGAAGTTGGAAGCTACCACGCTCTTCCACGGGCACGCAGAAAGACCAGACAGGTGCGGATCATCTCGTCTAAGCTCAGGTAAGAACATGTCTCAGTGTGGAAGAACTGTGTGCCCTCAGTCACGCATAAAGAGCAAAGATGTTGTTAGCATTTGGCCTCTCCCAGTATATTCCTATAGCCCCAAACGAGGTAAAGTTAGAAGCTCTTTCACAGGCACGCACAAAGACCAGACAGGTACACATCAACTCGTCTAAGCTCAGGTAAGAACATGTCTCCGTGTGGAAAAACGGTGGCCTGTTCCTTTAAGTTTATTCCACCTGCATGTCCTCGAGGGGTGCCACTTCAGCTTTAAGTGTGAAAAAGTTTGAAAAAATACACTTTTCACACGTTTGAATGCGTGAACCTCTTGCTCTCTCCAGTTAATTCTCTTTAAAGAGCTTCACTGTGAGATCTAAAGTCACTTCAGTAGTATTAACATTAACTTATTGTATGTCTACTGGCCTAGTTCTCTTACTTGACTGCAGTTTTTTGGCAGCTCTGCCCACCTCTGCTGCCTCACCAGAGAATGAGGGTAAAGGTGAGGTGGTGAACGTGAGGAAGATCACGCTCGATGTGGGTGTTTGGTGCTTTCGGCTTCCCGTTGGTAACATATGTGAAACAACAACAACACTACGCATTGGAAGCTGTGGCCACAACAGACGCACTACGGGACGTCCCAAACAACACTTGAATCACTGCTGTTTACATTCTAGTCATTGTGAATCCACGTCTGAACTTTGACCCAGAAAAACACGACATCATCAGCTCGGATTCTCAGTGACTGTGAAGTGAAGCTTCTTTTGCTTCTGTTATTTGGCGAAACGGTCTCGACATTACATCTGAGTATGAATATGTTTTCACTGTACTTTATTAAAAGCAAGAAAAACGGGCTTGTTTATTTAAAGGAATAGGCCGCCGTTTTTCCATACTGAGATATGTTCTTACCTGAGCTGTGACGAGTTCTTTAGGACCTGTCTGATCTTCCCCCGTGCCTTCAGTCACGTAAACACAGCGCAGACGGCGTTAGCATTTAGCCTCTCCCTCTCTCCTCTATAGCTCCAAAACAGGTCAAGATAGAAGCTACCAAGCTCTTCCACGTTTTCCCTATTTAAATATGGTTACGTGAAGTGCTCCACTACAAAGTATAATTACACAAAATTAAACAATGTGGATTTTCTAAGCGGATAAAAGGGGGAACTATATTGTAAGGCGTAATAATACCAGGAGTAATTTGGCATCCGCACAGTAAAGTGAAGATTACTGCGCGGATTTCGAACTACTCCTGGTATTATTACGCCTTACAATATAGTTCCCCCTTTTACCCGCTTAGAAAATCCACATTGTTTAATTTTGTGTAATTATACTTTGTAGTGTAACACTTCACGTAACCATATTTAAATAGGGAAAACGTGGAAGAGCTTGGTAGCTTCTATCTTGACCTGTTTTGGAGCTATAGAGGAGAGAGGGAGAGGCTAAATGCTAACGCCGTGAACGACCAACTTGCATCTAACACAGGGCTATTTTTCTTGACTGACTATTCTTGTCTTTACACACGCAACATTATCCTATTTTTTTCCTTTTGCTATTTCTATTTTATCGTGGCTCTATTCCAAATATTGAAGCTAGCTCCAAAAACCCAGCCAAATAGCTAGCATGAACGAGCTTCTGTTTGCCCATACGGACAGGTCCTAAAGAACTCGTCAAAGCTAAGGTAAAAACATATCTCAGTATGTAAAAACGGTGGCCTGTTCCTTTAAGAACTCCCTGATTATTGAACCCAATGCACTTTATCGCATAGTAAACACTGTGATTGTGGTTGCAGGGCGTTATTCTGATTAAAAATACTCTGAGCAACAAAAAAAAGTTGCCACAAAAAAAGGTCACATGCTCTAACATGTGGTTGGACGACCTTTAGCTTTGATTACAGCACACGTTCTCTGTGGCGTTGTTTCAATGAGCTTCTGCAATCTCAAAAGATCATGTGTCGAACTACTTTTTCACCAAGATGTTGTACTGATGATGGGAGAGTGTGACCGCCGTGTAAAGTCTCCTCCAGCACATCTCAAAGATTCTCAATGGGGCTAAGATCTGGACTGGTGTGGAAATGCCGTCTCACGCTCCCTAAATCACTCTTTCACAATGTGAGCCAATGAATCCTGGCTTTGTCATCTTGGAATATGCCTGTGCCGTCAGGGATTGATAGAATAACCTGGTCATTCAGGAAGTGCAGCTGATCTCATTCTTTGGGCAGACTTTTTGCACTATGCTGGTTGCACTTTACCTAATCGTTTTACCTATTTATTTATTTGACATATTTATTTTTCACACTAACTCTTTATATTAAAGGCCCTATACCTGTTCTATCCTATCTATCCTATCTATCTATCTATCTATCTATCTATCTATCTATCTATCTATCTATCTATCTATCTATCTATCTATCTAACTATCTAACTATCTAACTATCTATCTATCTATCTATCTATCTATCTATCTATCTATCTATCTATCTATCTAACTATCTATCTATCTATCTATCTATCTATCTATCTATCTATCTATCTATCTATCTAACTATCTATCTATCTATCTATCTATCTATCTATCTATCTATCTAACTATCTATCTATCTATCTATCTATCTATCTATCTATCTATCTATCTATCTATCTATCTATCTATCTAACTATCTATCTATCTATCTATCTATCTATCTATCTAACTATCTATCTATCTATCTATGTATCTAACTATATAACTATATAACGATATAACTATCTATCTATCTATCTATCTATCTATATAACTATCTATCTATCTATCTATCTATCTATCTATCTATCTATCTATCTATCTATCTATCTATCTATCTATCTAACTATCTATCTATCTATCTATCTATCTATCTATCTAACTATCTATCTATCTATCTATCTATCTATCTATCTATCTATCTATCTATCTATCTATCTATCTATCTATATAACTATCTATCTATCTATCTATCTATCTATCTATCTATCTATCTATCTATCTATCTATCTATCTATCTATCTAACTATCTATCTATCTATCTATCTATCTATCTATCTATCTATCTATCCATCTATCTATCTATCTATCTATCTAACTATATAACTATATAACGATATAACTATCTATCTATCTATCTATCTATCTATCTATGTATCTAACTATATAACTATATAACGATATAACTATCTATCTATCTATCTATCTATCTATCTATCTATCTATCTATCTATATAACTATATAACTATATAACGATATAACTATCTATCTATCTATCTATCTATCTATCTATCTATCTATCTATCTATCTATCTATCTATCTATCTATCTATCTATCTAACTATATAACTATATAACGATATATCTATCTATCTATCTATCTATCTATCTATCTATCTATCTATGTATCTAACTATATAACTATATAACGATATAACTATCTATCTATCTATCTATCTATCTATCTATATAACTATATAACTATATAACGATATAACTATCTATCTATCTATCTATCTATCTATCTATCTATCTATCTATCTATCTAACTATATAACGATATAACGATATAACTATCTATCTATCTATCTATCTATCTATCTATCTATCTATCTATCTATCTATCTATCTATCTATCTATCTATCTATCTATCTATGTATCTAACTATATAACTATATAACGATATAACTATCTATCTATCTATCTATCTATCTATCTATCTATCTATCTATCTATCTATCTATATAACTATATAACTATATAACGATATAACTATCTATCTATCTATCTATCTATCTATCTATCTATCTATCTATCTATCTATCTATCTATCTATCTATCTAACTATATAACTATATAACGATATATCTATCTATCTATCTATCTATCTATCTATCTATCTATCTATGTATCTATCTATATAACGATATAACGATATAACTATCTATCTATCTATCTATCTATCTATCTATCTATCTATCTATCTATCTATCTATCCATCTATCTAACTATCTATCTAACTATATAACTATCTATCTATCTATCTATCTATCTATCTATCTATCTATCTATCTATCTATCTATCTATCTATCTATCTATCTATCTATCTATCTATCTATCTATCTATCTATCTATCTATCTATCTATCTATCTATCTATCTATCTATATAACTATATAACTATGTAACTCCTCCTCTCACTCCTGCTGCAGGTCTTTCGTAGGTGCAGGTCTCATGCCAGACTGTCATAGTCATGAAACACAGCCAGACAAAGATTCTCTCAGTGACGTTCATTAACCAAGGCCAATTAGTCACTATTCCTCAGAAGCAATGACAAAAGCTCCTTTACCAAACACTTGTTCAAACAGAATAGTTAAGACACTTTGAGCTGCTGTGTAATCTGTCCCTGAAGACAGACAATGCTTAAAGCCACACTGCAGAACATTCCAGGTCGCATATCTGTGATGCCAAACGTGCTCCGAAGGTTTAGACACAGACGACACACACTTTTCAGCAGGTGATTACAGTGAAGCCTTTAGAGGAGCTACGTTTCAACTTCATGTTTCTGGATCTTAGTCAAAACAAAGCAGCAACATCTGGAGACGAGATGGTGATGTCCCGCTCCCAGGGGCGGACTGGGACTGGAAAACAGCCCTGGACTCTCTCTTACCCCCCGCCTTAACCGAGAGCATTTTCTCCAGTTCGGCTTTACCCAAATCTAAAAGCTTCTTGACTGGAGAGCGACACTGTAACGCCTCATTTGAAAGCTGAAATCGAGAAAAGTGATGGCAACTTTTTGTCACGTTGTCGCTGCATTTTTGTCATGTTTTTGTGGCTTTTTCATTACTTTTTTTGTTGCTTTTTGTTGTGTTTTCGTCTCGTGTTTTTCGGTTTGTTTTTTTCATGTTATTTTTGTTTTTTCATTGCTTTGTCGCCACGTTTTCGTCACATTTTGTTCATTTTGTTTGGTCACTTTTTTGTTGGTTTTCCAGCACATTTTTGTTTTTGGTTGCTTTTCTTTTAACCCCTTAACTCCCGCCTGAACCGAGCACATTTTCTCCAGTTTGGCTTTACCCCAATCCAAAAGCTTCTGGAAAAAAGGTGTGAAGATAGTGACAAAACTGAGACGAAAACAATGATGGAAATGTGACAAAAAAGTGAGAAAGGTTTGACAAAAAAGTGACGAAAAATGGATGAAAAAGTGGCAAAAATGTGACAAAAATGACAAAATAAAATAATACTTACAAAAATGTGACAAAAAATTGATACAAATTTGACCAAAAAATGACAAAAATCTGACAAAAATCTGACAAAAAATGACAAAAAAATGTCAAAAAATGACAAAAATCTGACAAAAAAATGACAATAAAATGACAAAAAATGACAAAAAATTGACAAAAAAAATGACAATGTAATCTCCTGTAAATAAATGCCTCTATTTTATCTCACTATTATCTTACTGGTCAATGCGTGTCATGTGCTGAGGCTTTAACAATCATCAAATGTCTAAATTACAGGGATTTCAATTACTATTTATAGAAAAGGAGTGAATAAAAGTGAGGGATAAAGCAAGCGGATACAATGATGGAAGTCCTGATTTGTGAATCGTCTCACCCACAAAGCCATCCAAATCGCCAGGGACCCTTTGCATCACACAGTCTCTTCAAGGTTATGCCTTCAGGGAGGAGACTACAGAATCTACGGGTCAGTTCCAGTCGACTGAGGAACAGTTTCGTACACAGGGCCATCGGGAGGCTGAACTCCTTCTCCGTTGTGGAGCGGAGGGAGCGGATGGAGCTGCGCAGGAGGAAGGTTTCAGAGGAACTGAAGGCATCCAGCCAAGTTTCCTCCAGGTGCCACAGTTTCCCCTATCTCCAAAAACATGCTGGTCAGGTTGGCCCACAATGACGGCGTGCTCAGCGGCTCAACTCCTGAACCCAATTTTGTTGCACAATAGTAAGACAATGGCACACACTTACTTACAAGTAAATGTACTGTTTCTTTAAAAAAAAATATTGCTGCAGCTGACTATATAGAGTTTAAAAATGCTAAAATTCAGTATTTTCCTCCCCCCACATGTTCCAGCCATGTCCTAATGTGTAGAATGAGCCCAGACCTGTTCACCACAACTGCCTCTAAAATCCTGCACTGTCACTCAGAAAGTTGTTGCTTCGGGTCTGAAGTGCCGTCATGCACGAACTTAACCTCTTAACTCCCGCCTGAACCGAGAGGATCTTTTTCCTCACGTCATCAGATTTTTTTTTCCATAATTTTTTTGTTCAACTCATTTTTGTAACTTTTTTGTCATATTTTGGTCATTTTTTTCCGTCAATTTTTTGTCACATTTTTGTTGCTTTTTTGTCACTTTTTTCCGTCAATTTTTTATCAATTATTATTTATTTTGTCACATTTTTGTTGCTTTTTTGTCACTTTTTTGTCACATTTTTCCGTAAATTTTTTAGCAATTATTATTTATTTTGTCACATTTTTGTCAAATTTGGTCAAATTTTTGTCATTTTTTTCTTCCATTTTTTGTTAATTTCTTGTGACATTTTTGTGACGTTTTTGCCACTTTTTCATCAATTTTTCATCGCTTTTTTGTCAATGTTTTCTCACTTTTTTGTCACATTTCCATACTTGTTTTTGTCTCAGTTTTGTTGCTTTATTTCACATCTTTTTTCCTGAAGCTTTTGGACTGGGGTAAAGCCAGTGCTTAATTTGATCCCCCAATTCAGTTTTTTTCTGGGTAAAGGATCCGGGAAATATTTAGGAGGATCTGGCAAAAAATGTATCTGATATAATGGTGTCTAATGAGAGTGTTCTGGCAAATGATTTGGCCTGTTCCCCCAAAGTAAATGTACTGTTTCTTTAAAAAAAAATCATTTGCTGCAGCTTATTTTCATGTGTGCTCAATAGTCCGAACATTACGGTACAAAACATGTTCCTCTCTCTTGTTTACTTTCATGATTCATAGGTTCTGAACAACTTTGCGGTAAAAAAGTCAATCGTTTTTGCAGACAGTCACCCTTTTGAAATCCAAAGCTGTGGTTAATGTGGTGTAATATGGCACGCTACTAATAACACGCACACACACACACACGCACACACAAAGCAAAACAAAAATCGAAGAGGACTGGTTTTCACTTCCACCAAAGTCACCGTTTTAGAGACCTGATCCTCCAGAACGGACGGACTCTGGTCATCTAGGAAAGTTTTATGAGACACAAAGAGGAACAGCAACACTTTCTATATTGTTGGACGCCACATTACTACAACCCAACCCAATCCGTCGCTCCGGGAAGTCTGTCATTTCAAAACTCAGAGGGGGAAAGGGTCGAGCTCGGGGTCCACGACATCCTCATGGTGTTGCAAACCCGGGAGATTTGTTGGTTTTGTTAATGGTCAGCCTTTCTTTTTCACACGTTCTGAAGTGTAATGTTGATAACGGCGAGGATTCGTTTTGAGGTAGTGGACTGATGAGAAGCCTGTGGGAGAGAATGCCCCGTTGACTGTTTAATGCTGAGGCTTATGACTAATGTGTCTTAAATCACCGGGTCGATCCACATGAGTCAAAAACTGGTGCAAAGTGTAATGTCTTCTACCACGTCAGCGCTGGGCTGGGGCTTTTCTCCGTGGAGCTTGCATGTTCTGCCCCCCTGACAGAGTGTAGGCTTCCTCCAGGTGCTCCGGAGGACAAAGAACCAGGGCCGGACTGGGACTGAAAAACAGCCCTGGACTCTGGGTCAATCTGGCCCAAATTAGCGTAAATGTGACACTTCCACAAATACATATGTTAACCTCTGACCCCCCGCCTTAACCGAGAGCATTTTCTCCAGTTCGGCTTTACCCAAATCTAAAGGCTTCTTGACTGGAGAGCAACACTGTAACGCCTCATTTGAAAGATAAAATCTAGGAAAGTGATGGGAACTTTTTGTCACGTTGTCGCTGCATTTTTGTCATGTTTTTGTTGCTTTTTCATTACTTTTTTGTGGCTTTTTTGGCCTGTTTTTGTCACTTTTTTGTCACTTTTTCGTTGTGTTTTCGTCTCTTGTTTTTCGGGTTTTTTTTTTCATGTTATTGTTGTTTTTTCATCGCTTTTTTCATTGCTTTGTCGTCACGTTTTCGTCACATTTTGTAGTGTTTTTGTCACTTTTTTGTTGCTTTTCCAGCGCATTTTTGTTTTTGGATGCTTTTCTTTTAACCCCTGAACTCCCACCTGAACCGAGCACATTTTCTCCAGTTTGGCTTTACCCCAGTCCAAAAGCTTCTGGAAAAAAGCTGTCAAAAAAAGCGACAAAACTGAGACGAAAACAATGATGGAAATGTGACAAAAAAGTGACGAAAAATTGATGAAAAAGTGGCAAAAATGTCACAAAAATGACAAAAAAATTAACAAAAAAGTGACAAAAAATGTCAAAAATGTGACAAAAAATTGATAAAAATTTGACCAAAAAATGACAAAAATTAGACGAAAAAAAAGACAAAAAAATGACAAAAATGAGTTGAATACCCAACAAAAAAATGATGGAAAAAAAATCTGATGACGTGAGGAAAAAGATCCTCTCGGTTCAGGCGGGAGTTAAGAGGTTAAGCTTTTAGATTTGGGTAAAGCTCGGTTTCGCCCGGGGGTAAGGGTAAGGTAAAGTGTGAGGCCAGACCGCGGTGGCCCCAGAGCCAGTGGCCCTTCTGTGCTCTTCCAGAATAGGACATATGGCCAGTCCGCCCCTGACGAAAGATGTTTGCATGTGTGTTCAATAACATGCACTGTCCCCAAGCAAATAAACAATAAACAATCCCAGCTTTTACCCACAAGTGATTATTGTGTTGGTCGACTCCAGGCCTTATATAAAGACAGTGGGTTCAACATTTCTGTCCGGATGATACTGTATTGGCATCTGCTTTCCGTGTGAAAACCTCCGAGCTCTTGTATGTGAGCTGAAACACGTAGTCGGTTATTGAAAGAGCTGATAACTGTTTTAGCTATCGATGAATCATTTTCTGACACACACAGAAAAAAATCACGTGAAAATGTAGTGCTTTTGAAGATAATCTCTCTGATTCTGAAGTGCGGGCCTGTGAAGCGCTGGTACATGTCAGTCTGGACAATTATCCAAACAGAAAGCAGAGCCAGATCGTACAGTTAAACCTCTTACACTGCAAAAAGTAATTAACTAGATAGATCAGTATAAACATCTCAATTTGAGCATAATAATCCAAATTTTAGTTGTTTTGACTAGTTAAGAAGTTGTTGGGCATTTGTCCCAGATTATTTCACTTGTTCTGAGATGTTTCTGACTCGTTTCGATACATTTCGTCCTTATTTCAGGTCATTTTCTTTGCCAATGGGGTAAGAAAATTGGTCTTATCTCATTGGCAATTTTACTTTCTTATTTCAAGCGAGATTTACCCTAGAACTATTATTATTATTATCATTATTATTATTATTATCATTATTTATTGAAACAGGGACAATGTACAGAACCATTAGTCTTTACACGAGGAGATGGTTTGTACCAGATTTAGCTCAGCAGCTGTTTTCCATCCGCAGTCCCTGGACAGGTGTGAACATAAAACATTACAATTACAATCTATAAATCCAATCTACAATAAAATCACTGTATAAAATACGTTCTATGCATTTCCTAAAAGGAAACGAGGAGGCTCATTGTGCAAAGGCCGACGATCTTTTTGGTATGACACAGTTTTTATTTGCAGTGGATCGAGTAGTTCTTGTAGTGGTGGTGGAGCTGCATTATTGGTGATTTTGAATATAGTTCTTAGATTATTGTATAAAATTAGAGCAGTTTGTACTTACTCAGGATACTGCAATGATGATGATGAAGTGTTTTTTTATCGAGTGCCTTTAAAGCCTGATTATACACGGATCTTAGTGGTTTGAGTGTGGTCTCCTTTGCCTGTGACCAGCTGGTGCGAAATGTCCTCAAACAAGCAAAGTAAACTTGGTCGGATCAGGAAAAGTGTCTAAATGAGTGAAAACCGCTCAAAACAAGATACATTTCCTCAATTCAAGTCATTTAAGCCAATGCTTGATATTCACTTTTTGCAGTGTACCCCCCACCTTAACCGAGTCATTTTCTCCAGTTCGGCTTTACCCAAATGTAAAAGCTTCTTGACTGGAGTTTACAGCCTAAAGGCCAGTGTAGCGCCTCATTGGAAAGATGATTTCAAGAGATTCGGCTCTTTTTTGTCGTGTTTTCAGAGGTGTTTTTGTCGCTTTCTGATGCTTTTTTCTTTGCTGTTTTTTGTCACTGTTTTGTCACGTTTTCGTCACTTTATTGTTGCTTTTCTGACACACTTTTCTCGCTCTTTTGTGGTTTTTTCGTCACATTTTTGTTGTGTTTTTGTTGCTTTATACTTGTTTTCATCACAATTTACTTACAACTTCCAGTTTTCTTAAATCAAGTATGAATGTAGACATGTTTAAAGGGACTACACAGAGTTTAAAAATGTTATAATTATGTATTTTCCTCCCCCTACTTGTTCCAGCCATGTCCTGATGTGTAGAATGAGCCCAGACCTGTTCACCACAACTGCCTCTAAAATCCTGCTCTGTCACTCAAAAAGTTGTTACTTTGGGTCTGAAGTTCCGTCATGCACGAGCTTAACCTCTTAACTCCCGCCTGAACCGAGAGGATTTTTTTCCTCACGTCGTCAGATATTTTTCCATAATTTTTTTGTTGGGTATTCAACTCATTTTTGTAACTTTTTTGTCATTTTTTTTTTCATTTTTTATCACATTTTTGTCATTTTTTTCCGTCAATTTTTTGTCACATTTTTGTCGCTTTTTTGTCACTTTTTTGTCAAATTTTGTCATATTTTTTTATTTATTTTTTGTCACATTTTGGTCGTTTTTTCGTCAATTTCTTGTGACATTTTTGCCACTTTTTCATAAATTTTTCGTCACTTTTTTGTCACATTTCCATCATTGTTTTCGTCTCAGTTTTGTTGCTTTTTTCACATCTTTTTTCCAGAAGCTTTTGGACTGGGGTAAAGCCAAACTGGAGAAAATGTGCTCGGTTCAGGTGGGAGTTAAGGGGTTAATATAGAAGCTGCAGTTACACATATGACCTGAGGTGGCAGTAGTGAGTGTAAAAACGGCTAACTTGCATCCAGCCCCTTTAAATACAACATTCATATTTTCAAACAGTGAGTAACTGGGGTCCATCTTTGTGATTTTTTTTCAGCTGTTCCATTATGTATAGACTTGTTTGAGTCTCTGTGTCCATTCGTTTTCGGCACTATTTTGACGCTTTTGTCAAGAAGATTTGGGTAAAGCCGAACTGGAGAGAATGTGCTCGGTTCCGGTGTGGGATAAGAGATTAATAGTCAGTGCCAGTGCAGCCTCCAGTTGTTCCAGCGGCTGAACTCTGGAGATGCTGAGCTTTCAAATGAGCAATGCCCTGTTCACAGGAACTTGTGCTTGTGTTGACGCGCAGCTTTGAGCAAACCGAGTTCAGCTGAAATGACTGAAGAGGCACAAAGGTCACTCCATCGACACGTCATCAAGCGGCACCACTTAAAGGAATAGGCCGCCGTTTTTACATACTGAGATATGTTCTTACCTTAGCTTTGACGAGTTCTTTAGGACCTGTCAGTTTGGGCAAACAGAAGCTCGTTCATGCTAGCTATTTGGCTGGGTTTTTGGAGCTAGCTTCAATATTTGGAATAGAGCCATGATAAAACAGAAATAGCAAAAGGAAAAAAATAGGATAATGTTGCGTGTGTAAAGACAAGAATAGTCAGTCAAGAAACATAACCCTGTGTTAGATGCAAGTTGGTCATTTTATACTCACTACTGCCACCCCAGGTCATACATGTAACTGCAGCTTCTATATTAAAGGAATAGGCCACCGTTTTTACATCCTGAGATATGTTCTTACCTTAGCTTTGACGAGTTCTTTAGGACCTGTCTGATCTTCCCCCGTGCCTTCAGTCACGTAAACACAGCACAGACGGCGTTAGCATTTAGCCTCTCCCTCTCTCCTCTCTAGCTCCAAAACAGGTCAAGACAGAAGCTACCAAGCTCTTCCACGTTTTCCCTATTTAAATATGGTTACGTGAAGTGTTCCACTACAAAGTATAATTACACAAAATTAAACAATGTGGATTTTCTAAGCGGATAAAAGGGGGAACTATACTGTAAGGCGTAATAATACCAGGAGTAGTTAGAAATCCACGTAGTAATCTTCACTTTACTGTGCGGATGCCAAACTACTCACTGCAAAAAGTGGATTCTAAGCAAGTAAAAAATGTCTTACTTTAAGAAATAAGTTCTTATTTTTTCCCTAAAAAGTAATAATGTTTTGCCGAGCAAAGTTTTCTTGAGAAAAAAATCTTGTTTTAGGAAATAAAATCTAGCCATTTCTTGTTCAGATATATTTGCTAAAAACATGCTAATTTTTTTTGTAGCAAGAAAGAAAAACTTTTTGAATCTTCTTCAGCTTTAGACAAAGAATATTTTTCTTATTATAAGAAAAAAAAAGATCACAACAACTGATTCTCACAGAGAGAAAATACATTCCATTCTTTAAAGTGGGCGGCTCGGTGGCACAGCGGTTAGAGCTCGAAGGTCCTGGGTTCGATTCCCACCAGGACGGGGCCTTTCTGTGTGGAGCATGTTCTCCCCGTGTCTGCGTACGTTTCCCCTACCACTAAAACATGTACAATAGGTGAATCCTCCAGCAGGTGATTCTGCTTCATCAGCCTGGCTCCACTTCCAAAATACCCACAATTTTTCACTAAATAAGAATGTTTTCCTTAAATGATTCCATTTTCTGAGGACATTTTGCTTAATTCTAGTTATTTATTTGCTTAAATTTAGTGTTTCTTTCTTGTTTTATGACAAGAAAAACATTCTAGAAATAAGAATTCTTAGCAAGAAAAAAATGCTGACGCCATTGGCAGAATTTTTCCTTAAAACAAGACAAAACGTCTTATTTTAAGATTTTTTTCCTTGTTTTTAGGAGGGTTCTTTTTGCAGTGCTCCCGGTATTACTACGCCATACATTATAGTTCCCCCTTTTATCCGCTTAGAAAATCCACATTGTTTAATTTTGTGTCATTATACTTTGTAGTGGAACACTTCACGTAACCATATTTAAATAGGGAAAACGTGGAAGAGCTTGGTAGCTTCTATCTTGACCTGTTTTGGAGCTATAGAGGAGAGAGGGAGAGGCTAAATGCTAACGCCGTCTGCGCTGTGTTTACGTGACTGAAGGCACGGGTAAAGATCAGACAGGTACAAATAAACTCGTCAAAGCTCAGGTAAGAACATATCTCAGTGTGTAAAAACGGTGGCCTGTTCCTTTAAGCTTTGATCGGCCTTTCACAGCCAAGCGATTGTGAAAAATGACCTGCAGATTAATCGATTACCAAAGCGTAGTCCCACAACCTTCTAATAACGCCCAGTAATGTTCTGACGGATGTTGCAGAATCTTTCGGGCAGTGACATTGACCGCAAGTCCCTCCTGCGTCACCGCGTTGTGTGTGTGTGTGTCTTACAGTCATCTTCGGTTAATTTTGCAGAAGTGAGCCGCGATGTCGAAATCCCGGTTCAACTTAGATCAAATTCTGGTCCGTTTACTGGAGCTCGGCCGCCCAGTTTCCCGTTAGCGTGGCGTGACCCCGGAAACGTGACTTCACACCAGATACTTTTACTTATCGCTGCAGGATTCAAGGATCACACGAGCAAAAAGGCGTCGTAAATGAGTTAAATCAGAATATTAGTTTACAGGTGGTTTGGAGAAAGTGTTATTTTGCCCAGGATGTTGGATTCCTTTAAAGGCACATGGTGTAACGTAGCAGCTGTGTGTTATTGTCACAGTGGGTAATCGAAGAATGCATTTGGATCTCTGGGATATGTTCCTTTTCAAAGAGCCGTTCAAAAGACTGTCTCTTTTTGATAACTTACAATATCTGAGACACAACTGATGAAAGGCCTTTTTTGTTTAGATCATCTAAAATTACAAAGGGACTGATGTGCTTTGAAAAATGAGTTTGTGAACCAAATGTCAAAAAAAAAAAAAGTGGTTGCAACTGTCAACAAATACTTTTTCGTAGATTTGGCTTTGACTCAACTAAAGGGCTCCAAAACTATTAAAGCATTTAACCCCTTTACTCCCACCTGAACCGAGCACATTTTCTCCAGTTTGGCTTTGCCCCAGTCCAAGAGCTTCTGGAAAAAAGCTGTGAAAAAAGCGACAGAACAGAGATGAAAACAATGATGGAAATGTGACAAAAAAAGTGACGAAAAATGGATGGAAAAGTGGAAAAAAATGTCACAAAAATGTCAAAAGAAATTGACAAAAAATTGAAGAAAAAATGACAAAAATGTGACAAAAAATTGACAAAAGCATGACAAAAAATGACAAAAAATGACAAAACTGTGACAAAAAATTTACAAAAAATGGACAAAAATTGACAAAAAAATGACAAAAAATGACAAAAAATGACAAAAAATGACAAATGACAAAACTGTGACAAAAATGTGATACAAATTTGACAAAAAAATTACAAAAAATTGATAAAAAATTGACGATAAAATGACAAAACTGTGACAAAAAATTACAAAATTTGACAAAAAAAATTACAAAAATGTGACAATTTTTTTTTAAATGTGACAAAAATGTGACCAAAAAAATGACAAAAAAATGACAAAAAAATGACAAAAAAGTTACACCCAACAAAAAAAATGATGGAAAAAAAATTCTGATGACATGAGGAAAAATATCCTCTCGGTTCAGTCGGGAGTTAAGAGGTTAAAGCATTTAAGAAAATGTATAAGTTAAACATGATGGAGAAGTATTCGAACACTTGAATGACGATCATTAGAAAAGAAGTTGATCGAGGATGCATAACATAATTTTGATTGTTTACGTTTTGTGCTTATGTGTTTCCATCGTTGGCATAAGAGAAACTGTATAATGTGTCATCTTTGGACAGAGTGTCACAGTTGTAAATGGGGTTTGGCAGAATAAGTGAAAAACATGTGACCTAAGATCTAAATATTCATAATGACCGAAGAAATTAAACCTGAGCTTAGATACGTACCTGTCTGGTAGCTTCCAACTTCACCCCGTTTGGAGCTATAGGAATACATTGGGAGAGGCTAAATGTTATCAACATCTTTGGTCTTTTTGCGTGACTGAGCGCACGCACAAAGACCAGACAGGTGCGCATCAACTTGTCTAAGCTCAGGCATATCTCAGTATGTAAAAATGGCGGCCTGTTCCTTTAAAGTGAACGTTTGTAGGCGGCTCTCAGTGCTAAGAAAAAGTCACTACAGCTGAACTTGGTTTGCTCAAAGCTGCACGAGGAGTAGTTAGAAATCCGCGCAGTAATCTTCACTCTACTGTGCGGATGCCAAATTACTCCTGGTATTATTACGCCTTACAATATAGTTCCCCCTTTTATCCGCTTAGAAAATCCACATTGTTTAATTATGTGTAGTTATACTTTGTAGTGGAACACTTCACGTAACCATATTTAAATAGGGAAAACGTGGAAGAGCTTGGTAGCTTCTATCTTGACCTGTTTTAGAGCTATAGAGGAGAGGGGGAGAGGCTAAATGCTAACACCGTCTGCGCTGTGTTTACATGACTGAAGGCACGGGGGAAGATCAGACAGGTCCTAAGGAACTCGTCAAAGCTAAGGTAAGAACATATCTCAGTATGTAAAAACGGTGGCCTATTCCTTTAAAACTTTCATGCCAGCTCAGTCTCACAGTAAAATGTTAGTTGTTAGGTTAGAATTGTATAGAATGATTACATTTCAGATAAAAAGGTCCATCTCTGGTGATATTCTGGTGTACCGATACAGTAAGAGGCCGAGGGCCACCATAAATTGGTCTGAGGGCCGCATTTGGCCCCCGGGCCGCACTTTGGACACCCCTGCCTTAAGCTCACACTATAAACATTGTCTGTGCACCGCATAGAATATATAAACTTAAAAGTACTAGACTCCACCTCCGAAACAGAACTGCATATTGATATACTGAAACCATCCAGACATGTTCTATTCTTCCTACAAACCAAAAGGCAACGCAGTCACACAAACGGGCACAGAAATCTTAATTTGAAAGCCATAAACGGGACTAATTATAAAGTTTCGATTTGTGGGTTTGCCTCTTGAGCGGCTCGTGCAGCTGTGTCCATATTTAAACAACAGTCCTCTGACATCCGCCTGCTCAGATAAACATTTACATAAAAGAATCGCAGCGCAAACAGAATCGTGTTTACTGAGACAATGTGTCTGAAGCTCAGGTTAACTGGGAACTTGAGTCTGGATTCGAGTGGTTTGAGTTTCGATTTATTTATTCGTTTGGATCAGGAGTATCTGCTGTGGTGTTAAACGGGGCGGACTGGCCATGTGTCCTGTATTCTGGAAGAGCACAGAAGGGCCACTGGCTCCTGGGCCACCGGTCTGGCCTCTCACTTTACCTTAGCCTTACCCCCGGGCGAAACCGAGCTTTACCCAAATCTAAAAGCTTAAAAGAAAAGCATCAAATTAGCGACGAAAAGAGGATGAAAAGAAAAGAAAAATGTGCCGGAAAATCAACACAAAAAATGATGAAAAATGTGACGAAAAGGCCACAAAAACACAATAAAAACGTGACAGAAACACAACAAAAAATGTGACAAAAACACAATAAAAAATGTGACAAAAACACAACAAAAAATGTGACAAAAACACAATAAAAACGTGAGAAAAACACAACAAAAAATGTGACAAAAACAAAATAAAAATGTGACAAAAACACAATAAAAATGTGACAAAAACACAATAAAAACGTGACAAAAACACAACAAAAAATGATGGAAAAAACGTGACAAAAACACAATAAAAACGTGACAAAAACACAATAAAAACGAGACAAAAACACAATAAAAAATGATGGAAAAAACGTGACAAAAACACAATAAAAATGTGACAAAAACACAATAAAAAATGATGGAAAAAACGTGACAAAAACACAATAAAAAATGATAGAAAAAATGTGACAAAAACACAATAAAAACGAGACAAAAACACAACAAAAAATGTGACAAAAACACAATAAAAAATGATGGAAAAAACGTGACAAAAACACAATAAAAATGTGACAAAAACACAACAAAAAACGTGACAAAAACACAACAAAAAATGATGGAAAAAACGTGACAAAAACACAACAAAATGTTACGAAAACGTGGCAACAAAGCAATGAAAGAAGCGATGAAAAAACAACAATAACATGAAAAAAACCCCCGAAAAACAAGAGACGAAAACACAACGAAAAAGCCACAAAAAAGTAATGAAAAAGCGACAAAAACATGACAAAAATGCAGCGACAACGTGACAAAAAGTTACCATCACTTTTCTAGATTTTATCTTTCAAATGAGGCGTTACAGTGTCGCTCTCCAGTCGAGAAGCCTTTAGATTTGGGTAAAGCCGAACTGGAGAAAATGCTCTGGGTTAAAGCGGGGGGTCAGAGGTTAACATGTGTATTTGTGGAAGTGTCACATTTACGCTAATTTGGGCCAGGCTTTCTGAGAATCTGTACTTTTAAGTTTCTTAGTAGTTGTTTCTTATTCTACATTTTGCTTACTCTTGAGGAATATTATTTTGAAAGATCATCATTCTTGATTTTTTTTCTCTATAGTGTTTTCTTTCTGAGTGTTTCATTATAGTGTGTATAGCTGGGTTTCAGGTGACATCACAGCGTTCTGGCCTATAATACTACAGTATATAGAGGTGGGGGGAAGGTCAAATTATTTTGTTTTTGAGGACATTTTTGGTGTTGTACAGAGAGATCATGGACCCAGTGACTGATATCAATGATCATTTTTGTAATTCACAAATTTTCTTTTTCGATACGACTCGTGAAAGTGAAAAACTGCCTCCCGCCCCCCTCCCCGGGTACCATGACATCATCACATTCTGGAGCCTGAAAACGACCAATGCACGTTTTACATGTAAATCTGAACAGAACATTGAACGATGTGACGGATCAATAACACTCAGTTCCCTGCTGTTGCTGTGATGGAATCGTAACTGCCGCGCCGTTGCTATGATGTGACATCATGCACATAACCTCTATTTGTTTTTTGGATTACGTCATTCAAAGCTCAATGGTCTTGCACATAACGTTAAATAATGTGAATGAAAATTGTGTGGGTGTGAGAAAGAACTGCTGTGATTACATTGTACTTTTGCTCTATCTATCTATCTATCTATCTATCTATCTATCTATCTATCTATCTATCTATCTATCTATCTATCTATCTATCTATCTATCTATCTATCTATCTATCTATCTATCTATCTATACATCTATCTATCTTTGTATCTATCTATCTATCTATCTATCTATCTATCTATCTATCTATACATCTATCTATCTTTGTATCTATCTATCTATCTATCTATCTATCTATCTATCTATACATCTATCTATCTATCTATCTATCTATCTATCTATCTATCTATCTATCTATCTATCTATCTATACATCTATCTATCTATCTATCTATCTATCTATCTATCTATCTATACATCTATCTATCTATCTATCTATCTATCTATCTATCTATCTATCTATCTATCTATCTATCTATCATTTTTTGTTGCATTTTTGTAATTTTTTTTGTATTTTCCTCACTTTTTTGTGTGTGTTATAGATACTGATGGCATCGCCCATAGAAGGGGCTCAGTAGAAGTGAAAAAAAACGGCAGTTGTAGCTCGCGCTAGCTATCCGTTAGCATAAGCACGGTGCTAACATGAAGCATCCTGTTAGCATTCTCCGTTATTTATGTATTTCTGGGCTGTTGTTGCTCCTCTCCATGTCTTTGTATCTTTATTCAGCATTTGTTAAAGTAGTTTTTTTTTATAATTAGAGAAAGTTTAAATTTTTCTCCAAATTGTTTTCCCCCTTAACTGTTTTCAAACATGACCATATATGGGCGACTCCAGAGACGCCGTCTGTATCTATTGTCGCTTTTCCAGCACATATTTGTTGCTCTTAGTTGCTTTACTTGTTGCGTTTTTGTCCTTTTTTTGGGTCGATCTTTTTTTTCATCACTTTTTAATTGTTTTGACGCTTTGTTCAAGAAACTTTTCGATTCGGGTAAAGCCAAACTGGAGTAAATGTGCTCGGCTCAGGTGGGGGTGAAGAGGTTAACCGTGTGAATAAACAAGTTTGAAAGTAAAACAGTTTTTGGCTTTACCCGGTGCTCGTCTCTGAGTAACGTCTTGGCAGGAAAAAGGAAACTGAAAATGTGTCTGTGCCTCTAAAGTAAAGCGTGATTCATTTCAATAAACATTTTTTATGTAATTAATCAATCGGTATCAATCGGGAAAAATCCTTCCTCACTAAAGATCAAGCATTGGCTTAAATGACTTGAATTGAGGAAATGTTTCTTGTTTTGAGCGGTTTTCACTCATTTAGACACTTTTCCTGATCGGACCAAGTTTACTTTGCTTGTTTGAGGACATTTCAGACCAGTTCTAGGGTAAATCTCGCTTGAAATAAGAAAGTAAAATTGCCAGTGAGATAAGACCGTTTTTCTTACCCCATTGGAAAAAAAATGACCTGAAATAAGGACGAAATGTATCGAAACGAGTCAGAAACATCTCAGAACAAGTGAAATAATCTGGGACAAATGCCCAACAACTAGTCAAAACAACTAAAATTTGGATTATTATGCTCAAATTGAGATGTTTATACTAGTTAAATACTTTTTGCAGTGCTCACTTTGTTTGATGTAAAGCTCAATTGCGACAGAAAGCACAACACTCGGAGAGAAGCACAAACAAAATGTCCAGGATTTAGGTTTGTTTTTTGTGAAATGAAGCTTGACACGGTGACAGGCGGAAGGCTGCCTTATTAGTCCGTGACTCACTGGTTTAAAAAAGTCTGATATTTCACAACAGCATGTACGCACGCGCCAGGTGAGTTTTTTGCGGAGGCCGGGGTTTACGGACAGACACTGCCCACTGACGGTAACACGAGCCGGGACAGAGGGACGGGCTAAACTCTGGAGAAAAAGAGGTCATTCTGCTCCGCGTGGGAAATTCCCTCCACTCCGGTCCGTGCTGGAGAGAAGGAGAGACGTCCTCACCCCGGACACAGAGTTCACCCCCTCGAAGCAGCTTAAGGGGCTTTCGGTCGTTATGGGGCTCACGATCCACTGTTACCGCCCGGACATGTTTAAAAAAGTAAAGCAAACACTGTTGAGAGAGTGAGAGAGGGGAGTGTGGAGAAAGACAGAGGTTTCAAAATGAGTTGGCCAATTCACTTCTCTTTTTTTTTTTTTTTTATCATCTCATCCAATCTGCAGGTCCAACTGACTGAAGGAAATCTCTATCTACCAGGCTGTCAGGAAGCTGAACTCTCACCGTCCCTCCGTCTGTGTTGACCTCTCAGTGATAACGCTGACCCATCTGGTGGAGTTA
Organism: Gobius niger; assembly: GCF_951799975.1. Classification (NCBI taxonomy): domain Eukaryota; kingdom Metazoa; phylum Chordata; class Actinopteri; order Gobiiformes; family Gobiidae; genus Gobius; species Gobius niger. The sequence goes on along the minus strand of NC_136857.1, from coordinate 4,674,773 downwards.
ATCCCTTAACTCTCGCCTGAACCGAGCACGTTTTCTCCAGTTTGGCTTTACCCCCAGTCCAAAAGCTTCTGGAAAAAAGGTGGGGAAATATTGACAGAACTGAGACGAAAACAATGATGGAAATGTGACAAAAAAGTGAGAAAACATTGATGAAAAAGTGATGAAAAATTTATGAAAAAGTGGCAAAAATGTCACAAAAATGTTACAAGAAATTGACGAAAAAATGACAAAAATGTGACGAAAAATTGACAAAAAAATACAAAAATGTGACAAAAATGTGACAAAAATGTGACAAAAAAGTGACAAAAAAATACAAAAATTTGACAAAAATTTGACAAAAATGTGACAAAAAAATGACAAAAATGTGACAAAAAATGGACGAAAAAATGACAAAAATTTGATAAAAAATTGACAAAAAAAATACAAAAAAGTGACAAAAAAGTGACAAAAAAGTGACAAAAAAGTGACAAAAATTTGACAAAAATGTGACAAAAAAGTGACAAAAATGTGACAAAGAAATGTGACAAAAATGTGACAAAAAAATGACAAAAATGTGACAAAAAATGGACGAAAAAATGACAAAAAAGTGACAAAAAAGTGACAAAAATGTGACAAAAAATGACAAAAAAATGACAAAAATGTGACAAAAAATTGACGAAAAAATATAAAATGTGACAAAAATGTGACAAAAATGTGACAAAAAAGTGACAAAAAAGTGACAAAAAAGTGACAAAAAATGACAAAAATTTGATAAAAAATTGACAAAAAAATACAAAAATGTGACAAAAAAGTGACAAAAAAGTGACAAAAATGGGACAAAAAATTGACCTAAAAATGACAAAAAAGTGACAAAAATGAGTTGAATACCCAACAAAAAAATGATGAAAAAAATATCTGATGACGCGAGGAAAAAGATCCTCTCGGTTCAGGCGGGAGTTAAGAGGTTAAAAAGAGTCAAGGAAGATTCTAGGTGTTGCTTTAGACGAAAAATGTAATTGGAAAGCTCATATTGATTATGTAAAGAGAAAGGTCAGCAAAAGCATTGGCGTTTTATATGAAGTTAGAGATTTGTTTTGATTGTAACCTGTTGCATTTTGCTTTATTCTTCAATGATTCTCCCATATTTCAGTAACTGTAGAGAAGTCTGGGGTAACACATATGCCAGTAAGCCCTTGTTCCTGCAGCAAAAAAGAGCTACATCCTCTTTAAGAAAGCTTATAGAGAGCACACCAATCCTCTAGACCAGAACAAGGAAATATGACCACATTAGTCCAGTGCTCCGGTCTCTGTATAGATTTTAAAATAGCTCTGCTAGTGTACAAGTCCCTTCAAGTACATCTCTGATATGTTACAACCATATGAACCACCTGTGGGGTCTCCTGGAGGTAAACACGGTGAGGCTGCGTTTAAGGTTCATGCAGCAAAGGTCTGGAACAGTCTCCATGAGGACGTGAGACAGGCCTCAACCCTGACTGTGTTTAAGTCCAGGCTAAAAATATACCTTTTTACTGCTGCCTATGGTCATGGATTTGTTTTATCGGGCTTTTACTGTGTTTATGGTGTTGCTATGAGGCACATGGAGTGGCCTTGTGCATGAAATGTGCTGTATAAATAAATTTGGCCTTGCCTTTATTTATTGAAAATACATTTCTTAAATTTAAAGAGGGGGTATTATGCTTTTTTCAGTCACATAGCACCAGTCTATATCACACTACAATGATGACCAAACCTTCTGTTGGTCTGTAAATGCAGTAAATTAGAATAACTGCCTTGTATAAAGTTGCTCTCTCAAAATGGCTGTAGTGAATGTCTTGAAATAGGCCTCTGTCTCTTTAAGAACCTCTGAGCCTTTCCGACACGCCCCCTCCACACGCTGTCTGTGGCATCAGTGGGGAGGGGGTTCTGCTGAGGGGCAGTGGTTGGTTACTCGGCTGGTGACGAAAGCTCGGAGGCGTCTCCAGGAGGTGGGGGCGTTCCTAGGAGGACTCAGGCAAACATATCCCTAAAATGGCCGCCATCAGAGTTTTTACAGATGACTCAAAAATACGTGAATGTGCCAAGGCAACACTTCAGGCATGTTTTTAATGAGGGAATGACATAATAACATGATGGAAAGCTTAAGAAAGGATCTTGTCGACTTAAAAATGTGGATTATTATGTGGAAAGCTAAACAAAGAACAATGGCAGACGATGTTCAAAGTTTGCCTGGCTCTGCCATCCTCTTCCCTGTCCACTCCACAGGGAATGAGTCTGGACACGGAGCAATTGGAGCAGTTTGAACGGGCGGGCCTAACGCGCCAGTGTTAATTTTGACAACATATTTTATTTTAGTTTTAGTCTTTTGAGTAAAATGTAATTTAACTTTAGTTGAGATTTAGTAAAAAAAAGCTTTTCACTTTTAGTTTAGTTTTAGTCGACTAAAATTGCATGGCAATTTATTCGACTAAATTTAAGACTAATTTAGTCGACTTTGCATTGATAATATTCATTATAATCATATTTGATCGTGTTCCTCGACTTAATGGAGCTTTTCCCACATGAATAAAGCACAAACCTGTTCATTTGGAAGAGAATTTAAATGATCTGAGGCTCTTTCAGACGCTCAATAGAAGTTTGGATGATTTTAGTCTCTCCTTTTCATTTTTATTTAGTCTTATTTTAGTCGACTAAAATATCTGGACATTTTAGTCACAGTTTTAGTCTCATGAGAAACTTTTAATTTAGTTTTAGTCCAATTTAAGTCGTCAAAAATATCACTTTGACTAAAATTAAGACTAAATATTTTAGTCGACGAAATTAACACTGTAACGCGCACAGATTGTCAGTGAAATAAACCAATTAGCCGACGTGACGACAGCCGTAGTCCAATTCAAAAAATATGAAGTGAATATAAACTCACGCGGAGAACTACTTCATCCTCAACTACTTCATCCATGATTAGTTTTGGGAAATGTTAATTGAACTACATAGTGGTGCAGCGAGTGGCGTAGCCCTGTCATCTCTCTGTCTCTTCTTTCACACAGAAAGAGGGTCTGGTTCATCAGGCCAGTTCAAAGTCATTTTGTTGCACAAGAAGAAAACATAATTCCTGGAATACGTTTGCACGGACATCGTTGAAACAGAAATATCCGTCTATTTATGGAGCTGAACTGTGGAATTCTTTGAGTGTGGAGTTTAAAAGTCATACAAGTGTCAACAAATGTAAAAAAAAAAATGTACAAAGACAAAATTCTAAGAGATTATGAGAAAACACCTGAATGTAACTGCAGAACTGTAAGACAAATGATGCTGTTTTTTGTTCTGTTTTGTGAGGAGTTGAGGTGGAATGACGGGGAATCTGACTGATTTAGCTGTAAAGTTGTTATTAGGAACAGATAAAAATACTATTAGGTAAATAATTGATAAATAATTTGGGTTTTTTGGCACCAGTTTTGAGAGCGACGCAGTGTAGACTCTCTATATGTGCTTTACTTGTGGTAGAAAGGTTAGTAAAGCTTATTTAAATGAACTGAAACACAAATCTAAAAGTGTCTCCACTGGAGTTTACAGTCTCTAGGCCAGAGTGATGCTTCATTTGAAAGCTAAGACCTACAAAGACTGATGTGAACAGATCTTTTTGTCGTTACTTTTTTCATTCTTTTTCATTTTTGACGCTTTTTTGTTTTGTCACTCTCTGGTGCACTTTCATTGCTTTTTGTTGTCACTTTTTCATTGTGTTTTTGTTTGTTTTGACACTTTTCCTGTACGGTTCTATGGCTTTTCTTTGGCATTTTTATATTGTGTTTTAATCATTTTCTTCTTGTTTTTGTAGCGATTTTGATGGGTTTTTTTTCCAAGAAGCTTTTAGATTTGGGTTAAGAGATTAAACTAAAGATGTATCGTCCCAGAAAAAAGGTTTGGAAAGTACAGAAGGCTGCAGTGAAAATGATACATGAAGTAACAAGTCTTACTGTCCCGGCGTGAATGATGGTTTTGCAATAGGTGAAATAAAGTTGACTTGATATGAAACAGCAGAAATAGTTAAACTGCAGCCTGTGAACTCTAGGGCTCAAATCAAAGAGTTGGCAGCAGTGTTAATTTTGACAACTTATGTAATTCGATTTTAGTCTAGTTTTAGTCGACTAAAATTGCACGTAAATTTAGTCGACTAAATTTAAGACTAATTTAGTTGACTTTGCATTGATAATATTCATTATAATCATATTTAATCTTGTTCCTCTGCTTCATAGAGCTGCTCCACATGAACAAAGCTCAGAGTTGAACCTTTGGCAGAGAATTTACATGATCTGAGGCTCTTTCAGACGCTCAATAGAAGTTTGGATGATTTTAGTCTCTCCTTTTCATTTTTATTTAGTTTTATTTTAGTTGACTGAAATATCTGGACATTTTAGTCATAGTTTTAGTCTCATGAGAAACTTTTAATTTAGTTTTAGTACAATTTTAGTCGTCAAAAATATCAATTTGACTAAAATTAAGTCGACGAAATTAACACTGGTTGGCAGAGTGTCCAAAATATTTACTCAGTGGTAAATGGTCTCTACTTTATATTCATAAAGTGGAAGTAAAAAGTAGTGGAGAAAATGTTACTTGAGTACTTTGAGTCCTGAGTAACTGTTTGAGTTAAACAATGTGAAAATTATAATATTTGCCCACAAAAATACCCTAAAAATATATTATAATGGATATTTATATTCATATATTGAATATAAATAGTGAATATTAGATATATTTCTCCTGACTGAGCTGAGCAGCTCCAGCCTGCGCCCTCAGGACCTCGGTGCCCAGGATGCAACAGAACTGGGTAAAAGGCCTTTAGTTTTGCTGCTCTGCATTCTTGGAATCAGCAACAGAAGGAGTTTCAGTTAAAATAACTTGTGTCACTTCATACTTTTGAATCACTATTGAATAATCTAGAAACAAAGTCTTTTACGTAGCTGTTTCATCTGACTCTGACTGTTGATGATGATTTAATTATGCAATGTTTGTGATTACTGTATGTGTGTGAAATTGTAAGATGTGTGTAAACTTGTTCCCCTGCATCTCGGCCAGGACACTCTTGAAAAAGAGACGTTTAATCTCAATGAGTTTTATTATATTCAATGAGATTTACTCACATTGGCATGAGTTACTGCCAAGTTTTCTAAAAGTCAATGTGGGCTAAACTTGAAAAAGCCAAAAGTAGATGGAGGACAGAGGCTCAACTCAGCTTCATTACGTCTTTTTATTTTCTACTTTGTTGTTTTGCTTCTGAGAGCAGCATTTCGTTTACAGCAGCAGTAGCAGCAGGTTGAAAACCTTAGAAAAGAAAATACAATAAATAAGTATTTAGGCTATGAATGCCTTTTTAAACAGATTATACCAGAGCACAATTTTAGCTAAAGCATATGAACAATGATAACTAGTAGTATAGTAACAGCACAGTTACTATTTCTACTCAATAAGACTTCAGATACGTAAAAAGTACTGTGTATAAAATACTTGGAAAAGTACACACTGCAAAAAGTATTTAACTAGATCAGTATAAACATCTCAATTTGAGCACAATAATCCAAATTTTAGCTGTTTTGACTAGTTAAGAAGTTGTTGGGCATTTGTCCCAGATTATTTCACTTGTTCTGAGATGTTTCTGAGTCGTTTCGATACGTTTCGTCCTTATTTCAGGTCATTTTCTTTGCCAATGGGGAAAGAAAATTGGTCTTATCTCATTGGCAATTTTACTTTCTTATTTCAAGCGAGATTTACCCTAGAACTGGTCTGAAATGTCCTCAAACAAGCAAAGTAAACTCGGTCCGATCAGGAAAAGTGTCTAAATGAGTGAAAACCGCTCAAAACAAGATACATTTCCTCAATTCAAGTCATTTAAACCAATGCTTGATATTTACTTTTTGCAGTGCAGTTATTTCAAATAGTTACTTAAGTACATGTACTTGAGTAAATGTAACTGAGTACAACCCGCCTCTGTCAAATAGAGCCATGTCTCTGACTTAAAGTCACACTGAGGAATATTCCACCTTACATGTTGCCATGTCACGAGCAAATAAACTGCTGTAAAACTGAAACTGCAAACGGCTGCGAATGATCAGCTGGATAATGATCTGAAAATAAAGCCTGAACCTCATGTTTAGCTCCGTGTCGTCAAAGCAAAGCCTGAAGACGAGGTGATGTCCCGCTCCCGGCACAGTCAGGATGACACATGGTTTTCTGGGTCATTTTTTACACCTAAACACCATAATGTCAAAATGTACACTTTTTATGGGGGATTGTTATAAAGTGTGACTTTAAGTGTAATATGCTGAGTATATACAGCATGACTAAATCCACTATTGTTAGTATGTGTTTCATATAATTGCTTTAGCGTAAAGGGGACATGCTTCGCTTCTACCCACTCTTGACCCAGACTTTTTCAATCAAATTTCTAAGTCTTGTTTGTTGATTTACCCTCAGAAACAATCCTCTGTTACTCTCGGCAGAAATATTAACACACAGACTCAACAATAGACTTCTCTTTTCTACATCTTGCTCCGTGTTAAGGAAGTAACTCCAATAAATGACTCTATCACTGTCTGCCTGGCTTTGCACACTAAGTACCAAGTCTATCCGTCGGAATGTATTTATTATGATGCCATGTGAAACAGAGCTTAATGTGGGATCATTTTCTCAACACAAAGCCATTGTCTTAGGCAGGAACATTGTCTTGCCTGGTGTGGGTGTGACTCTGTGTCATTGGGAGGAGAGGATATTGCAGAAGAGCTCGAGCTGTTCATCAGAAGTGTGTTGAAATAACCACCACACTCAGAACAGCCCCAGACGCGGCTTTGTTTACAGCTGCTAGAGCTTCTCAAACCGGGGTGCGCGGACTTGCCATGGCGCTCTGTGTTCTCTGCAGTTCTATATTTTAAGATACAGTCAATTTTATTCATGTTTCAGTTCCGCTTTAGGATAGTCCTGATTTAGACCCGATGTCCCGTGCTTCAGTGTGTCTGGCAGTGAATGTGTATATTTAATATTAATAATGGCTTTCCCTTGTGTTGCGCTTCACTGTCATAATAGCCACAGCCGCCCCGGGGTAGGCTGACGGAAGCAAAGCTACCGTCGGCGGCCGAGATTTGAACCGCCAACCCCCATCTCAGCCACTGTTTCCCCAAAGCACGACATCCTTCTCTGCCACTTGTGTTGATTCAGTTCAGAGTTATTTATGCTTTAAAGTTATATTTAGCGGAAATGTGTTTTGTTTAGAGCTTATGTGTGTCATAAAACAGCACAAGAAAACTGAGTGGTTATGACAGCGTTCATGTGGTTTTCTGGAACTGGGGGAAACAGTTGGAAAATGCACATGAACGCTCGCTCCGCCGGGGCAAACAACAAAACGAGCGTCCCGACTTCCGCACCTCACTGTGTAAATCAGCTGATCTGTGAACCTGTTATTCGCCGTCCCACCTGATCAGATTCTGATCTGATTATTTAACCAACAAAAATGTTTCCAAAGTGCTGCACATGAGATCCTAAAAACAGATACAATACTTATTAGCTCTACCACACACAAAAAAAGGGTTAGATTAGGGTTATGATTAAGGTTAGGGTCAGGGATTATGATTAAGGTTAGGGTCAGGGATTAGGGTTATGACTAAGGTTATGGTCAGGGATTGGGTTTATGAATAAGGTTAAGGTCAGGGACTAGGGTTATGACTAAGGTTAGGGTCAGGGACGAAGGTTATGACTAAGGTTTGGGTCAGGGATTAGGGTTATGACTAAGGTTTGGGTCAGGGGTTATGATTAAGGTTAGGGTCAGGGATTAGGGTTATGATTAAGGTTAGGGTCAGGGATTAGGGTTATGACTAAGGTTTGGGTCAGGGGTTATGATTAAGGTTAGGGTCAGGGATTGGGGTTATGACTAAGGTTTGGGTCAGGGGTTATGATTAAGGTTAGGGTCAGGGATTAGGGTTATGATTAAGGTTAGGGTCAGGGATTAGGGTTATGATTAAGGTTAGGGTCAGGGATTAGGGTTATGATTAAGGTTAAGGTCAGGGATTAGGGTTATGACTAAGGTTTGGGTCAGGGGTTATGATTAAGGTTAGGGTCAGGGATAAGGGTTATGATTAAGGTTTGGGTCAGGGATTAGGGTTATGATTAAGGTTAGGGTCAGGGATTAGGGTTATGATTAAGGTTAGGGTCAGGGATTAGGGTTATGATTAAGGTTAAGGTCAGGGATTAGGGTTATGATTAAGGTTAGGGTCAGGGATTAGGGTTATGATTAAGGTTAGGGTCAGGGATAAGGGTTATGATTAAGGTTTGGGTCAGGGATTAGGGTTATGATTAAGGTTAGGGTCAGGGATTAGGGTTATGATTAAGGTTAGGGTCAGGGATTAGGGTTATGATTAAGGTTTGGGATTAGGGTTATGATTAAGGCTAGGGTCAGGGACGAAGGTTATGACTAAGGTTAGGGTCAGGGATTAGGGTTATGATTAAGGTTAGGGAGGGCAAATGTGATGTAAATTGTGTTTCACTCATACAGATCTCACACATATTTTAAGAAACTGGAAGGTCTTGGCTTTCAAATGAGGTGTGTGGCATACAGGCTGTAAACTCTCTCTCTGAGATTTGGATATGCGTAATCGCTAACCCTATCTCTAAACCTAAACCTAACCCTCAGCTGGCAGGTAACAGGTTATTCTATTGTCTATTGTGAGCTTTTTAGTTAAACTTTGCTACTTTCTTCACTTTAGTTTGAGCTGTCGTCGTCCTTGGAGCAACATAATAGTGAAAGAAATGCCCGACATTAATGCCACCAAAAAGAAAAGTGTATAAAATGAACAAACGAGCTGAACTTTCGAGCAGCTAACGCCAAATTTTATGTTTTTCCAACATAAAAAGCTCATGAACACAAACTAACTGGGGACAATTGCATCACATCTTTGGAAAACGAGCGCCCCAGTCCCCCCTGAACGCAGCACTATGTCTCTCATTGTCCATTTCTATTTAGATTTAAATAGAAATATAATCTGCACACCCTCTATATTTAGATCATGTGAATGTGGAGCTGCAGCAGAACAATGGCCTCAGACAGAGGAATGAATGTGGCCCAAGGAACATATTTTGTCATCATGTCGACTCCTGCTAACTTGGCCCATTGCCAAACGTCAGGGGTAGGCGACGTCAGGTCCGGGGGCCAAATTCGGCCCTCCAGCATAAGACTTTAGGCCCTCAAGAGAATTTTGAAGAAACATTTATTCATAAATCATAGACCAAATATGTGAAAAGGACTCTAAAATGTGAAAAATACTGTCGATATTTTCACATTGACCTGCAAAACACCGCTTTAGGTCATATATTATATAAAAAGGTGCTACAATTGTGAGTTTTGGCCCTCACAGACTGGCCTACCCCTGCCGTACCAGTGTTCATTTTGACATATTGAACATATTTTATTTTGACTAAACTGTAATTTAATTTTAGTCAAGATTAAGTCAAAAAAAAACTTTTCAATTTTAGTCTAGTTTTAGTTGACTAAAATGAAGACTAATTTAGTCGACTTATATTTATAATATTCATTATAATCATATTTAATCGTGGTCCCCTGCTTCTTGGAGCTGCTCCACATGAACAAAGCTCAGAGGTCATTTGCCGCACAAGGCCCAAAGCTGTGGAACGCACTTCCGGTCCAGCTCCGAAACATCACAGAGCTGAGTGTTTTTAAATCACAGTTGAAGACACATCTTTTCAGAAAAGCTTTCGAATTCATAGCCACCGACTCGACTGCTGTTTTTATGTGTTGTTGTATTTATTGTTGTCTACTGTGATTCTTGTTTCATCCTGGAAAGCGCTCTGGGCACCTTCTGGTCGTTGTTGGGCGCTATACAAATAAAATTTGATTGATTGATCGATTGAGACCTGTTCATTTGGCAGAGAATTTAAATGATATGAGGCTTTTTCAGACGGTCAATAGAAGTTTGGATGATTTTAGTCTCTCCCTTTCATTTTTATTTAGTCTTATTTTAGTCGTCAAAAATATCTGGACATTTTAGTCACAGTTTTAGTCTCATGAGAAACTTTAGTTTAGTTTTAGTCCAATTTTAGTCGTCAAAAATATCACTTTGACTAAAATTAAGACTAAATATTTTAGTCGACGAAATTAACACTGTGCCGTACGTTGAATATTACAGCGTGTCCTAATGGAATATACACCATTGAAATAGTTAAACCATCACAGATCACCATTTTTTGATTGATTTACTGACTTATCTGTGGCTCTCGATGAAAAACATTCTGACACCTCATGGTCTAAGCATTTGTCTGGGAAACGACAGGCCGAGTCCAGTGCGGCCCTGTTTAAAGCGCCTCACCTGTTCAAGCCTATGATTATGAACTACAATGTAAGCTCGGCATCATTCTAACTCTCCTCTTTAGCTTTAATCACTTAACACGCGCCGTCTGCAGCCCCGTCCACTTCCCTGCCCCCTCACCTCGAGTGGCGTAATCACTCCAACTTCGGCGTTTTGGCCGTGCGGAGGGGTCAGCCGCGGCGTGCATGACTCGCCACTGCAGACTGTGACCCGGCGCACTGGGAGGAGGTTAGTTGCTGATTAATTTGCACGCAGCCTTGAACCCTCGCGGGGCCAGTGGACTCGGCAGACTATTGACCGAGTTGTGTGCTAAAGATAAACTTTTCAGCGCAACCGTGTAACCGTGCGGGGTCAATTCCTCCGCTGCAAAAGAAAAAAGGAACGTTGGAAATGGACAGGAATGGAGAACCTCACTCCATTCTCCACTCGTTCAGATGTGTTAAAGCTTTGTTTCACACGCTTTTTCTGACTGCATTTCCTGGAGATTCTAATTTTAGGTCACATGATCACGCGAGAGATTAATATGTCACTATCCAAGGCTTTCTAAGCTCCAGGAATCAAAGTTTGATCACGCTTTGGTGGCACAAGTGTTATGTCCTGTGTGCGACCAAATGAATATGTGATGAACAATCTGTAAATAAAGTAAACACACTACAAAAAGTAGACATCAAGCATCGGCTTAAATGACTTGAATTGAGGAAATGTATCTTGTTTTGAGCGGTTTTCACTCATTTAGACACTTTTCCTGATCGGACCCAGTTTACTTTGCTTGTTTGAGGACATTTCAGACCAGTTCTAGGGTAAATCTCACTTGAAATAAGAAATTAAGACCAATTTTCTTACCCCGTTGGCAACGAAAATGACCTGAAATAAGGACGAAATGTATTGAAACGAGTCAGAAACATCTCAGAACAAGTGAAATAATCTAGGACAAATGCCCAACTACATCTTAACCAGTCAAAACAACAAACATTTTGATTATTATGCTCAAATTGAGATGTTTATACTGATCTAGTTAAATACTTTTTGCAGTGTGTAACAGTTGCTTTAGAATAGAGATTATTTTGCTTGTTTGAGGACATTTCAGACCAGTTCTAGGGTAAATCTCGCTTGAAATAAGAAAGTAAACTTGCCAATGAGATAAGACCAATGTTCTCACCCCATTGGCAAAGAAAATGACCTGAAATAAGGACGAAATGTATCGAAACGAGTCAGAAACATCTCAGAACAAGTGAAATAATCCGGGACAAATGCCCGAGAACTTCTTAACTAGTCAAAACAACCAAAAATTTGGATTATTGTGCTCAAATTGAGATGTTTATACTGATCTAGTTGATTACTTTGAAAGCTACAACAAGGAAACAAAGTGTATTTTCTCTCTTTGTGCTGAAATATCGTCTAACTGTCCAGGCCGTGCTCCCCCTAAGTCCCACGGTTACCCAGGTATAGCCTCGAATCATACCTTTTTTGCCTGACGCCTGATTTAGCTGGATCACTTCAGCGCCGTTGTACATTTGTAATACAGAAGAAGAAGTGAATTTTGTGCAAAGTGTCTCTTCTGTGTTGAGAGATTGAGAAACGGGCCTTCATTGACCACACACATCTTCATTAACACTGGCACACATAAGAAAAAACAAAGATGGGCTCCACAGTAGAGAGAATTGCGCCTATACTCACTGAATTCAAAGATGGACTGACGGGTTTGGTGTAACCGTGATGAGACATTCTGTTTTGTGGGCGCTGTGAGGTGATGGTTCGGAGATTCAACGAACACAAAAGGCCTGATAATGCTCGGCTAGAACAGTTCGGGAGTGATTGGGAAAATGTGAAATAAGATGCAGCCAAGACACAGTGTATCCCGAGCATGAATATGTAAAGAGGGGTGTAAACGCCCATGTCTGTTCGCCTTGCACGGTCTGGGAAAAGAAAAAAACACCAGAAAAAGATGCAAGAAAACAGAAAATCGCTTAAACAAAGTAGAAATCTGTTTAATTCAATAAAATATCAAGTACAATCAAAGCAATCCTGCCTCTCACTTTTAAATAATTAGACGCATTTCATTCATTGCCAATACTATTACAAAGAGTTGCATCATTTCACTGCAGCACAAACTCTCTTGCCATGACAACCGCTGCTCCAGATCCGCCAGAAAACGCAGGGATGCACGCGCACGCACGTCCAAAAAAAACCCGCACAGACACACCGCATGTTACACAGAAATGTTACTGAGGCCGAAGCGAGGGCGACATGTGGGGAATCACGAGCCGATTGCGCAACACACGCACCCCGCTCGCTCGCGCGCAGGGAGAAGCGTCCTTGTAAACTGTGGTCGTACCGTTCAACACTCGGCTCAGTGGACAATAATTTAAAGTCTGTATGAGTCCATATAGGGTCGAGGGGGGGGGGGGTTGCCTAACATTGTCCCGTGGCAGACAACAAGTTTCTCAGCGTGGCCAGCTCGCGGGACAGCTGCTCCACGCGCTTCTGTAAACGGTCGTTCTCCGCCGCCAGTTCCAGCACTTTATGTTGCGTCTCCAAGTTGCGCATTTTGGCTTTGTCCCGGCTTTTACGCACGGCCAAGTTGTTCCGCTCGCGCCTGAGCCGGTACTCGTCGCTGTCCTTGTCCAGGCGCTTCTTGGACTTGCCGCTGGACGTCTTGTGGGACGGCGAGTGGCCCGAGGCGGAGGGCGCGGGTGTGCCGGGCGGGCTGGAGCAAGTCGAGGACGCGGTGGAGATGTTCCCCAGGCTCCCGCTGGGTGTGGAGTAGTGCATGTAGGGCCGCATGTCGAACGAGGAGCCGTTCTCCATCTTCGCGTCCTCGCCCTCGTCTCTGTCTGCGGGTCTGTCCTCGCGGGGCTCGTGCAGCTTTGCGTACTGTGCGTAAGACTCCCTGGGGTCCCTTAAACTGTCGCAATGACTCGCTTCGAGGACCGCGTAGTTCTTGCAGTTTTGCAAAGCGCCCACTCTTTTAATCTTGCTCTCGGCCAGAAAGTCTGGGAAGGTGTCCCCCTGAGCCTGCGCCTGCGTGGCCAGCTGTGGATAGTGCAGAGCCGAGTCCAGATACGCGCCAAAGTCTATGGCTCTCTCGCGCTCCTCAAAGCCCAGCTCCGTCATGGAGTCGCCGAGCCGCCAGTGAGAGCCGCTGATCGGGGTGATGATGCTGTCTCGACCGTGGAAAGCAAAGCTGCCCTCGTCGTAATAACCGGCCACTTCCATGGAGCTTAACACCCACCGGATTGCAAGAGCATTGAGGGCTGGGAGATCAGCCCACACTAACTCTGTTGAACTGTGACAGGCGCGCGCCACTTGTGTGACTGTGGAGAGAGAACACTTTGAGAATGCAGAGGTCGGAGTTTGAGGAGATTTGACAGGTCTTCCTGTCTCCTGGGGTTATAAGAACTCGCGGAGGCGGGGCTTGGCAGGGCAGGTGTCTGACGCACAGCGCTGCAGCCAACCTGCACAGCCCGGGACTTTTCATCAGTCATTAGGCTGTGAGACGAGAACCAAGGCAATAGGTCAGGCTTAAGTCTGCCTCAGAGGGAGTGACGGGCTCTCGACAGGCTGAGAGGCGTCATGTTGGAAGAGGGGAAGAACTGTCTAAGATCTTTGACAGGCTGGCAGTGCAGAAAAGCTTTGAATAATCATTTGTAGTAAAGTCTTAAAGTTGACAGCACAGCATTGATGTTGACGTTATCTCTGTCCACGCGCAACAAGCTCATAACAAAAACAACAACGTCATTATTGATGTGGCTCATACATGTCTGACACACAGTTATATAGACCAGCTCCGACCAGCTGCAGCGAGTGAAGCCCATTTTAAAATACAATATGTTCTGGGGGTGGAACTTTTGGTCGGCTACATGTTAGTAACAGAAACACAAAGCGGAAGCAGCATAAGAAGCCCAGTGGTCTCCAAAATAATAACACAACATAGGCAACTGCACTGACACACGACACACAGACGTAAACGGAATGTCCCGAGTTCACGGCTCTCAACTTTATTGCCTCTTGGGTGAGCACTTACTGCCACCTACTGGACAACTGCACAAACAGCAAGAGCCTGGCCAACTAACTGAAACATAATATAGATCTTTTCTTCCCTCACGCAGGTACATCCCCTCTTATAGACCTAGAGCTACACAATCCTCTTGATAACAGCTAAAGCCGATGAGGGCTGGATACCGTGATTTATTTATTTTTATACCAGTACTTTAATTATATTGGTTTACAATACTGATAACGGACAAACACTTTCTGCGATACCTTTACTAAAATATGTGACATCTGGAACCTTTAAACTGAATGATAATTTACTGTTACTTCATAAAAAAATATTTCCTTTAAACTCTTACCACCCGCCTAAACCAAATGCATTCTTCCTCTTTGGCTATTACTATATAGGCCTGTGTAACACCTCATTTTGGTCACTTTTTTGTTGAATTTTTGTTGAATTTTTGTCACATTTTTGTCACATTTTTGTAGAATTTTTGTCATTTTTTTGTTGAATTTTCGTCATTTTTTTGTTGAATTTTTGTCACATTTTTGTTGAATTTTCGTCATTTTTTTGTTGATTTTTTGTCATTTTTTTGTCACATTTTTGTCACTTTTTTGTTGAATTTTTGTCACTTTTTTGTTCAATTTGTGTCACTTTTTTGTTGAATTTTTGTCACTTTTTGGTTGAATTTTTGTCACTTTTAGGTTGAATTTTTGTCACTTTTTGGTTGAATTTTTATCACTTTTTGGTTGAATTTTTGTCACTTTTTGTTGAATTTTTGTCACATTTTGTTGAATTTTTGTCATTTTTCTGCTGAGTTTTCGTCATTTTTTTGTTGAATTTTTTGATTAGGGTAAAGCCAAACTGGATAAAATGGGATCCGTTCAGGTGGGAGTTAAGAGGTTAAATAATTTGTATCATCTGCTTCCATAGAACCCCAGAGGTCAGTAAACGTATCTTAGCATGTCAAACCAGGGAAAATAGCAACATAATTGTGCTTATGCCCTTGAGATAATTTCATCTAAAATGTCATTTGCACTGTGGTGTGAACCTGACTTCTGACACGCACAAAGAGACGCGCTTGGAGCCGGGTGGAGTCCGGAAGTGCGGGCTGGATCCAAGCAAAGCGATTAGCTGCTCTGGTGTAAAGCCCGCCTCTGCTCTTCGCCGATTGGCTACTGGCTCAAAACATTTGCACCCAATTGGTCTAAAATGTGACACTGTCCATCGGCTGAGAAGTTGACAGTTCGATTGGTTCAGAGCAGAGGCATAGAAATACAGAGAGGACAGAACACCTGCAGACAGCCATGATTTAACAGACAGAGACAGTGACAGGAAGCCCTTTGAGGCCACTCCCTCTATTGGACTTATTTTAAATGAATATAATAAACTACAGCAGGGGTAGGCAAGTTTGTGTCATGAGGGGCCAATTTTCATCATAGCCAAAACACCAAGGGCCGAACCTCACTATTGTAGCCTAAAGTTCAGAACCATTTTCTGCAAATCCCAATGTTTTACATCAGTGGTTCCCGAGCCGGTTCTTCCTATACGCAAACTACGCAAGGTGCGTAGGGCCCCCGCAGCCGCAAGGGCCCCACATCTCAGTCAAACTACGGTGTTGTTTCACTGATTAATCAACGCGTTGTTACGGGACAGGCTCTTCCAGCGCGCACTCACTCTCCGCCTACTTCGCCACATATAAAACCAAAACGGAGCAGTCTGCAAGTGGATGAGCAGGAGAGACCGAGCGCCTTCCCCCTGTCTCTTCCAAAGTGCGAGTGCTTCTCCGCTCGTGTCCCGCTCGGCTGCCTGTGTCCCGGTGCTTCGCCTCATGCGCGGCTCCTCCGCGGCTGCATCATGTCACCGTGTCCCGAGTTTTGGGCCTCACTCTCATTTAAACTCTCTTCTTATTGAGTCTGGTGAGTCTGGAGCATCAGGACAGTAGTTTGGCGAGTAGACGAGAGTAAAAAGCCGTTCTTGGCCTTTTTGTTGAGTTGAATCCACATGGTTCTCATGAGCACAGTAACTTACAGTAACTCTGGTTCTCTGAATGTGCACAGTCTAAAACGGGTTGGGCGACTCACAGGCAAATTGTCAGCGGTAAGACAGAAACAACTGTCAGGAGCAGGTTTCAGTTAGTTTTAAATCAGCGGTTCCCAATCTGTGGGTCAGGGAATGGGACCATTTGCCATTTACTATTTTAAAAAGGGAAATAGACTAGTAATCGTCCTAAATCCCAGTCTCACAGTGGTTTAGTGGTTAGTGGTCCTCACACAGGGCCTGAATTGAGGTCTGTATGTTCTGCTTCTGCCCTGGAACAGTGGAACTGTTTTGACCATAAATGGATTCTCTCTTCGTCGAATAGCCATGGGACGCTACTGTAGGGCCCCAGAAGGGCCAGCACCGGCTCTGAGTGGTTCTAAAGTGTTCCGGCTCCGAGACCCGCCATTACCTTAAAGGGGGGTTATTATGCAAAATCGACTTTTTCAAGCTTTACATCATGTTATTATGTCACTCCCTCATTAAAAACATGCCTGAAGTGTTGCCTTGGCACATTCACGTATTTCGATCAAGCTTTAGACCTTGTTCTAAATAATTTAGCTCAAAATAGAAGAAATGACAGAAACCTACTTGAATTAAGAGATTCAATCTAAAGTATGAGTAGATTTGGTCGGGTCTTAGATCAGATAAAACATCTCATCGCCAATGGAACAAGTCATGATTCTCTTAACTCAGATTATATTGTATAATTTCAAGTGAAAAACAAATCTTTGTAAAGGTAAAAGTTCATTTGTTTGATTTCAAAGTGGGTTTTAATGCTCGTTCCATTGGCATCAGCATTTGTATCCTACAATTTTTCACTCTTTTTTGCCATTTTCTGGTGGAATATGACCTCATTTATCACACATAAATAAAGTCAGGTGTTAATCGGGCCCATGTGGATATTTTCTCACAGCAGATTGTTCAGTAGAAGTGAAAAAACGGCAGTTGTAGCAAGCGCTAGCTAACCGTTAGCATTAGCCCGATGCTAACATGTAGCATCAAGTTAGCATTCTCCGTTATTCATGTATTTATGGGATGTTGAACCACTTTGCTCCTCCCCATGTCTTTGTATCATTATTTAGTAGAAACTATGTTCATATTTCAGCATTTGTTAAAGTAGTTTTTGAATAATTAGAGAAAATATACATGTTTTCCCCCTTGACTGTTTTCAAACATGACCATAAATGCGACGCCGTCTGTATCTATACCGTTCCAAGATGGCCGCGGGGTCGTGACGTCGTCAGTCACGGGTCGCCACGACAGCGGCCGCTCTCGTGCGCTAACTCACTCCGCCTGTTCCTGGCTGCGAACGGAGCGAGGCTGCTGCTGCCGTGAGGGGCTGGGCTCGCACTGGAGAAATGGCGAGTACGGAGAGGCAGGACGGGCGTGGGGCAGAAACACCGAGCCCAGGGACGCCAGCATCGGCCCGGGCTGTGGCCAGATGGGGGCCACAACACGCCGGGGCCCGGGAACTCGCCAATTTATACTCGCCAGGTGAGAGTCGAGACGTTTCCTAATCCCGGCGCGGGGGTTACGAGACACTGATTAGAGCGGGGTGACATAACTGAGCTGCATTTTGAGTTTCATAGTGACATTGGCAAACTGAACTTGGCGGACACCAAACTTACACGGCCACACTGCGGGCGTAGCTCGAGTTCGGTGCGCAGCATGGTCGTAAACGTAGGCTTTTTGTTGGATGAAGTTGTTTGCGAGCTCTGTTTCTGACGTTACTGTGCGCGCATATTGTGCAGCTACTGTAACCAATGGGCTATTGTTACCGTTTGTGTCACAACATTGTTCTGATCTAGTTGGTGTTTGCGTCTGTTCCTAAAAAACAATACGCCTCAACTTTGTTTGCAAATACTGGTGAGGTCCCAAAGGTCCACGTTCTTGTAGTTAACTGTCAATTTAACGACTGATCTGGCTCAGGACTGGCCATATGTGCGTTCTGGGAGAGCACAGGAGGGACACTGGCTCCAGGGCCACCAGTCCCGCCTCAACCGAGCTTTACCCAAATCTAAAAGCTGAGAAGAAAAGCATCAAAATAGCGACAAAAAAAGGAGGAGAAACATGAGAGAAACACGGACAAAAAAACAACAAAAAATTATAGAAAAAATCATTAAAAATTCAACAAAGATGTGACAAAAACTCAACCAAAGAGTGACAGAAATTTAAGAAAAATGTGACAAAAATGTGACAAAAATTCAAGAAAAATGTGACTAAAAATCAACAAAAATTCAAGAAAAATGTGACAAAAATTCAACAAAAATGTGACAAAAATGTGACAAAAAATCAACAAAAATTCAAGAAAAATGTGACAAAAAATCAACAAAAATTCAAGAAAAATGTGACAAAAATGTGACAAAAAATCAAGAAAAATGTGACAAAAAATCAACAAAAATGTGACAAAAAATCAACGAAAATTAAACAAAAATTAAACAAAAATGTGACAAAAAATCAAGAAAAATGTGACAAAAATTCAAGAAAAATGTGACAAAAAATCAACAAAAATTCAAGAAAAATGTGACAAAAAATTAACAAAAATTCAAGAAAAATGTGACAAAAATGTGACAAAAAATCAAGAAAAATGTGACTAAAAATCAACAAAAATTCAAGAAAAATGTGACAAAAATTCAACAAAAATGTGACAAAAATGTGACAAAAAATCAACAAAAATTCAAGAAAAATGTGACAAAAAATCAACAAAAATTCAAGAAAAATGTGACAAAAATGTGACAAAAAATCAAGAAAAATGTGACAAAAATGTGACAAAAAATCAAGAAAAATGTGACAAAAAATCAACAAAAATGTGACAAAAAATCAACGAAAATTAAACAAAAATGTGACAAAAATTCAAGAAAAATGTGACAAAAAATCAGCAAAAATTCAAGAAAAATGTGACAAAAAATCAACAAAAATTCAAGAAAAATGTGACAAAAATGTGACAAAAAATCAAGAAAAATGTGACAAAAATGTGACAAAAAATCAAGAAAAATGTGACAAAAAATCAACAAAAATGTGACAAAAAATCAACGAAAATTAAACAAAAATGTGACAAAAATTCAAGAAAAATGTGACAAAAAATCAGCAAAAATTCAAGAAAAATGTGACAAAAAATCAGCAAAAATTCAAGAAAAATGTGACAAAAAATTAACAAAAATTCAAGAAAAATGTGACAAAAATGTGACAAAAAATCAAGAAAAATGTGACAAAAATGTGACAAAAATTAAACAAAAATGCTACAAAAAGAAAAAGAAAAAAAAAACATACAAAAGGTGACACAACACAGCAACAGCGTGAGGAAAAAGGTCAGTTTTGTGGGTCTTCGCTTTCAAATGAGGTGTTACACAGCCAAAAGACGACAGAATGCATTTGGTTTAGGCGGATGGTAAGAGGTTAAAAAATGTATTTGTGGAAGTGTCACAATTACGCTAATGTGGGCCAGGCCGATCAGAGTCCAGGGCTGTTTCTCAGTCCCAGTCCGCCCCTGATCTGGCTATAAATGTAAACCAGGACTAAACCCATCGCCTGATCCATCACCAACTTGCAGGGGTGATGGATGAATTGGAAGTTACTGGACTCAAATTGGTGCCATCATGATTGACCCCTCTGTGTACAGCCCACATACCAGAGTCTGTCACGTGGGGCAAGAAGAATCACTGAGTCACAAATGAGTCTCACCATTGTACTCCCATTACACAAACTATACTTTACACCTCAATACACGCTGCGACCAACCTGATCCAACACATATTTCAGGTCCAACAACTATTTAATTTGGGAGCATTGCTTTTTCCTCAAACTATTTGCATTTGGTTATTGACCTACTTCCCCGACAGAACAGACGAACCACGTTGAATGTTGAATTGGCCCCATTCACTCGCGCCGTACCAGCCGCCCGGTTTGAACTTTGTGTCGGTGTAAGTCGTCAGCAAAGTTATAGTAGCTTTATATCACGGTGTATGTGCTGCTCCACTGCACTACGGTGATAATGAAAAGGACAGATTGTCTCGTCATGACGGCACATTTCAAAGTGTTACAAAGATAGACAATGCTCTGAGTATTTTGATCAAGTATAATATAATTGTACTGTAATATCGTCAACTCATCTCTGCTGCACAGCTCTGTATAAAATCACTTCTTTGTCTTGTCAAGTTTAAAACTGTTTCCTTGATCAAAATGTTAAACTACCGTAAATTCTCTAATACTGGCCTGTATTCCATTAGCGGCCGGGTCTCTGACAGGGGCCGGGTCTCCGACAGAGGCCGGGTCTCCGACAGAGGCCGGGTCTCTGACAGGGGCCGGGTCTCTGACAGAGGCCGGGTCTCTAACAGAGGCCGGGTCTCCGACAGAGGCCGGGTCTCCGACTGAGGCCGGGTCTCCGACAGAGGCCGGGTCTCCGACAGAGGCCGGGTCTCTGACAGGGGCCGGGTCTCTGACAGGGGCCGGGTCTCTGACAGAGGCCGGGTCTCCGACAGAGGCCGGGTCTCCGACTGAGGCCGGGTCTCCGACTGAGGCCGGGTCTCCGACAGGGGCCGGGTCTCCGACAGAGGCCGGGTCTCCGACAGAGGCCGGGTCTCCGACAGAGGCCGGGTTCGCGGCTGGCGGAGGCAAATTAAAGCCGGTCTCTAAAACAGGCCGGGGCTTTTATTAGAAACTATAGCTGTAGAAATATTCCCCATGTTAGGAATTTGTCTCATACTCGTCTAAATGAAAACTCACGTGCAGGAAGTAAACAAACGTCCCGGGCCGAGGGGGACACTGCGGAGGAGCTGATCCGAGCGTAACTTTGACACAGATTTAGCCACTTTTCAAACCTCCTGTGACTATATTTGGAAACAGGGGAAGAAACAAATGTTGTGTGACCCTCCAGGGTTTTAATAAAGTCTCCATCGCGTCTTCAAAGCACGTCCAGCTGCTCCGTGTGCAGGTCAGTCCCACGCCTCAAAATAACTCCTCCCATCAGCGCGAGCGTCTCGTCTTCTCTCGGGTCAGTCTCATGATCGATCACAAACACAAACGCTCCGTCTAAACTCGCCTTTACACAAGATAACAACAAATAATCCGGTCCACTACGTTAACAGCAACGAAACACTTCCTGTTGTCTCTTCAAAATAAAAGACGTCAATGTTCCAGCCGCTGGGAGAGGGTTTGAAATGTTAATTAATAAATGAACCTAATATTTTAGGTGCAAATGGACACAAATCTCGTTTTTCTTCGTTTTCCTGGTCGTCCGTTTTGCTCCAATAGAAATAAAGGCCTGTCTCTAATTGTGGCCTGGTTCCAATAAAGGCCTGGTCCCAGATGCCCTTGAGTGAATAAAGGCCCCGGCCTATATTAGAGCATTTACGGTATTATTTTTCACTTAATAAGAGAAAAGTCTGGAAAATCTCACATTACCAACTCGTTAATTTTAAATGTCTTCTCTTTCAAGGCAAGAGGTGTCAGGAGTGGATCTGTGTCATCCTTTGCTTTTCTCTAATGGCCTTCAATTTCATTCACCTCCTCGCCAATTTCCACCTGGGCCACGTCTGGTACATTTTCTTGGCCATGGGTAAGAACAGAGTCGTGCAATAACTATCCAGGGCACTTTCTTCTGTCTCGCTTCTTTTCCACGTGTGATATTGAAATGGTTTGACAGTTGCAGGTATACTGACGGCCGACTTCGCCTCAGGACTCGTCCATTGGGGCGCTGACACGTGGGGGTCTGTGGATCTGCCTGTGTTTGGAAGGGTGAGTGTCTGCTGCTGCAAACTGTAAAGCCTGGGTGAATATCAAGCAGTTTATTGCACTTTAAACTTGTGCTGTGGCTTTGTAATACACTTCG
Organism: Gobius niger; assembly: GCF_951799975.1. NCBI lineage: Eukaryota > Metazoa > Chordata > Actinopteri > Gobiiformes > Gobiidae > Gobius > Gobius niger. The sequence goes on along the minus strand of NC_136857.1, from coordinate 4,652,569 downwards.
ATATACTGGCAGTAAAGTTTCATGGAGAGATAATGGCTCTAAAATGCAAACCACTGTCAAAAGTGGGTGGTAGGTTTTGATAAGGTTCTAGGGCAGGTAATGCTTTGAGGTACAGTTAACTTGTGTTATTTAACCTCTTACCACCCGCCTAAAACAAATGCATTCTGTCCTCTTTGGCTATTATAAGTAAGTAATGAGGTGAGTAACACCTCATTTGAAAGCTAAGACCCACAAAACTGATCTTTTTCCTATCACCTTTTGTATGTGTTTTTTTCTTCTTCTTTTTCTCATTTTTCTTGAATTTTTGTTTTTTTGTCACATTTTTGCTGAATTTTTGTCACATTTTTGTTGAACTTTTGTCGAATTTTTGTCGAATTTTTGTCATTTTTTGTTGTTTTTTTGTCATTTTTTTGTTGAATTTTTGTCACATTTTGTTGAACTTTTGTCATTTTTATTGTAGAATTTTTGTCACATTTTTGTCACATTTTAGTGGAATTTTTGTCACATTTTTGTCACAATTTTGTCACATTTTTGTCACATTTTTGTTGATTTTTTGTCACTTTTTTGTCACTTTTTGTTGAATTTTTGTCATTTTTATTGTAGAATTTTTGTCACATTTTTGTCACATTTTAGTGGAATTTTTGTCATTTTTTTGTTGAATTTTTGTTGAATTTTTGTCACATTTTTGTTGAATTTTTGTCACATTTCAGTTGATTTTTTGTCACATTTTTGTTGAATTTTTTGTCACATTTTTGTCACATTTTTGTCACATTTTTGTCACATTTTTGTCATTTTTTTGTTGAATTTTGTCACATTTTTGTTGATTTTTTGTCACATTTTTGTCACATTTTTGTTGAATTTTTGTCACTTTTTTGTTGAATTTTTGTCACTTTTTTGTTGAATTTTTGTCACATTTTTGGTTGAGTTTTTTGTCACTTTTTGTTGAATTTTTGTCACATTTTTGTTGAATTTTTGTCACTTTTTGCTGAATTTTTGTCACATTTTAGTTGAATTTTTGTCACATTTTTGTCACATTTTAGTTGATTTTTTTGTCACATTTTTGTTGAATTTTTGTCATTTTTTTGTTGAATTTTGTCACATTTTTGTTTATTTTTTTGTCACATTTTTGTCACTTTTTTGTTGAATTTTTGTCACATTTTTGTTGATTTTTTGTCACATTTTTGTTGATTTTTTTGTCACATTTTTGTTGAATTTTTGTCACATTTTAGTTTATTTTTTGTCACATTTTTGTTGAATTTTTGTCACATTTTTGTCGCGTTAACATCCTTGTTTTCTTCTCAAGAAGCTTTTTGATTAGAAAATAGGATCCGTTCAGGTGGAAGGTAAGAGGTTAAATGTAAGGAACATCCATTAGGTAAATGTGTGCAGGCTGCCAAACTTCCTTGTCAGGAGTTCATGAATAGGTAATGCAGGGGTTTCTCCTATGCATATTTTATGTCTGATGAAGGGCCAGCTCCTCGAACGTCACTTGTGATGATACAAGAATTGAATTACCTAATGGCGTTGTCGTGTAGATCTTCTTTCACAGTCTTTTTTTGTTTGTTTAATTTGTTGTATGTAATCCACAGGCGTTTATAAGGCCATTCCGAGAGCACCACATCGACCCCACAGCCATCACGCGACACGACTTCATTGAGACCAATGGAGACAACTGCATGCTCACCTTAGTCCCTTTAGTGAACATGGCCTTCAACTTTCTCACCCTCTCTCCTGGTATGTATCTACTGTAACATCACAGTTTCCTATCTTGATTATGAATTCTATTTCACTTTTTCAGATTTATAGCAAAATAAATAGAGCTTTTAGTAATCGGTAAAGGAACAGGCCACCGTGTTTGCAGATTGAGATATGATCTTACCTGAGCTTAGACGAGTTGAAGCGTAATTGTTGTTAAAAACACAGAACATCCTCTCCTCATGGACCCAAACGGGGTGAAGTTCAAAGCGACCAAGCTCTTCCACGTTTTCCCTGTTTAAACACGGTTACATGAGCGTTTACACGATCCAAGTACAGGCACACCAGTGTTAATTAGTCTTTTGACGAATATGTAATTCGGTTTTAGTCTAGTTTTAGTCAAAGAAAACTTTCAATTTTAGTCTTGTTTTAGTCGACTAAAATTACATCTCAATTTAGTCGACTAAATTTAAGACTAATTTAGTCTTTTGTAATATTCATTATAATCATGTTTAATCAAGGTCCTCGACTTAATGGAGCTGCTCCACATGAACAAAACTCAGAGCTGATCCTTTGGCAGAGAATTTAAATGATCTGAGGCTCTTTCAGACACTCAATAGAAGTTTGGCTGATTTCAGTCCAGTGTTAATTTCGTCGACTAAAATATTTAGTCTTAATTTTTGTCAAAGTGTTTTTTTTGACGACTAAAATTGGACTAAAACTAAATTAAAAGTTTCTCATGAGACTAAAACTACGACTAAAATGTCCAGATATTTTAGTCGACTAAAATAAGACTAAATAAAAATGAAAAGGAGAGACTAAAATCATCCAAACTTCTATTGAGCGTCTGAAAGAGCCTCAGATCATGTAAATTCTCTGCCAAAGGATCAGCTCTGAGCTTTGTTCATGTGGAGCAGCTCCATGAAGCAGAGGAACAAGATTATCATGAATATTATCAATGCAAAGTCGACTAAATTAGTCTTAAATTTAGTCGACTAAAACTAGACTAAAATCGAATTATATTTTCGTCAAAAGACTAAGACTAAAACTAAATAAAAATATGTTGTCAAAATTAACAGTTTTAGTCTCTCCTTTTCATTTTTGTTATTAGTCTTATTTTAGTCGACTAAAATATCTGGACATTTTAGTCAAAGTTTTAGTCTCATGAGAAACTTTTATTTTAGTTTTAGTCCAATTTTAGTCGTCAAAAATATCACTTTGACTAAAATTAAGACTAAATATTTTAGTCAACGACATTAACACTGCTGGACAGTCAGCCAGACGCTGGACTTCCTGTCGGGGATCGTTTACTTTCACAACTACCAGGTCCCACACAAATAAAGAGAAGCTCAGGATCTGGTTAAGGACAAAGAGTTACTGATGGAGTCACAGCAACGTGTTACAAACATCATGTTCACTGTGAATCCTGCCAGCGGTCGTAAGGGGCGGAGCTTTTATCTTAGAGCTAAAGGCTAGTGTTAAAAAATGATATTATGAGAGAGTAAATAAGAAAAGGTCCGCACGGCTCACTTAGCTCCCAAGTAGGAACGTTTTATTGTTGCTTACACCGAGGTGACGTTTTGGGCGTCCTGGCCCTTTTCTTATTTACTCTCTCGGTCCGGCTTTTCAGATTTTGTGGGATGTGCGTGTCTTCCCCCTCTACAAAAAATTATAGTACAGCATGTAAATATTATTTAAACTACTAACAGGACGGTTCTTTTTTGCGCAGGCTCGTTCAAAACTTTGCGCTAGTTTAAATTTGTATTGTGCTAGCTGCGTTAGTCTTATATTTTTTATCCTGCTCCAGCCACATCCGAACTTTTACTCTCTGTCCTTTTCCAAATCTTGAGCTATCGCTTCATTTCTGTGGGACCTGCTCATTTTGAATGGGAAGAGATAACGGACAGGAAGGACAGCGTCTGGTTTACTGTCCTGAAATCACGTGGGGTCACTGTGCATAGAGCCCATTCCTTTAGGAACAAATTAGGGAAGCTCATTCTGCTCGATTTCTTTAATCCATTAACCTCTTAACTCCCGCCCGAACCGAGAGCATTTTCTCCACATTTTCTTTACCCAAATCCTGTAGGCCAGTGTAACGCCTCATTTGAAAGCTAAGACCTACAAAACTAAATTGATCTTTTTCCTCACATTATCAGATTTTTTTTCCATCACTTTTTTTGTTGGGCAGTCATCTCATTTTTGTCAAATTTTCGTGACTTTTTTGTCAATTTTTTCGTCCATTTTTTGTCACTTTTTCGTCAATTTTTTTCACATTTTCATCCTTGTTTTCGTCTGTTTTGTCGCTATTTTCACACCTTTTTTCCAGAAGCTTTTAGATTGGGGTAAAGCTGGAGAAAAAGTGCTCGGTTCAGGTGGGAGTTAAGGGGTTTAACTGATTATTTTATCAAACGATTGTCGATTAACTGTTAACAGTCGGCTTAGTGTCATTGTATGGGACATTTTATAGATTGTAATCACTACTTTCTTCCCAGAAATAATCATGAAACATGGTTAAAAAGTTGAATTACTAATCAAAATACTGAAAATAGGTTTGTAAACTTCAGCAGATGCCACATTTTATGCTTATTTGCACTTCAATTATACTATATTTCCCCCTGACATGCAGCATAACGATTAACTGTTCACATACCTTTTAAGCCCATAATGTCTATCTCTAGAACAAATACAAAGACGGACTTTTTAATAAACTGCTTTCCACTCAATAATATTGCATTGTACTTCTTCAAATAAGGCCGTGGGAACCCAGGGTGCTGAGGGCGCTGCAGCACCCTCTGGTGGATAGTTTGTGAACTGCAGGCAATATCAACCCCTTAACTCCCACCTGAACCGAGCACATTTCCTCCAGCTTTACCCCAGTCCAAAAGCTTCTGGAAAAAAGGTGTGAAAATAGCAACAAAACTGAGACGAAAACAAGGATGAAAATGTGAAAAAAGTGAGAAAACATTGATGAAAAAGTGACAAAAAAATGTACAAAAAATGACAAAAATGGACAAAAATATGACAAAAAAGTGAGAAAAATTTGACGGAAATTTGAGAAAATTTTGACGAAAAAGTGACAAAAAATTTAGAAAAAATTACAAAAATTGACAAAAATTTGACAAAAAAGTGAGAAAAATTTGACAAATTGAGAAAAAATGGACGAAAAAGTGATAAGAATTTGACAAAAAAATGTGAATAATTTGACGAAAAAGTGACAAAAAAGTGATGAAAAAAATCTGATGCGAGGAAAAAGATCAATTTAGTTTTGTAGGTCTTAGCTTTCAAATGAGGTGTTACACTGGCCTACAGGATTTGGGTAAAGCTGACCTGGAGAAAATGCTCTCGGTTCAGGCGGGAGTTAAGAGGTTAATCAATAGGATTTATGCACAGAAAAAGTATTTTGGGGGTAAATTTTGTCCCTCAGCGCCCCCTAACTAAAACATCTTCCCACGGCTCTGCCTTCAAACTCCAAACCAGATGCTGCAGCGCTTTTAGAACTGAGCACACCACATTTTTCCCAATCCATGTGCGCAAAGTGAAGTTAATGAGCAGCACCGAAAAACGAACCGAGAAACAAACCACGGGGTGCAGAACTATCACTTCCCTTTTGTGGAAGATGACGCAGCAAGTCTGTCTTTTGTAAACGTTCTTGTTGTTTTTCTGATAACTCGGTTCAGATCAATATTGTAACACGCCTGTCGTCCAAGCCTTCATCTCCCACTCTAAATGCGACGCAGCTTCCGAATTCTCGTCAGTGAGCTCTCAGTTCTTTCTTTCCAGCGGAGATCTACCGTATCTACCCGTTCTACTGCTACCTGTTTGCACTCGCCATCTTTGTGACGCTGACGAACCAGATCCACAAGTGGTCGCACACGTACTTCGGGCTGCCGCGGTGGGTGGTGTTCCTGCAGACCTGCCACATCATCCTGCCTCGAAAGCACCACCGCATCCACCACGTCGCCCCCCACGAGACCTACTTCTGCATCACAACAGGTCTGTGAAGAGTTTAAGGGACGTTTCAGGATTTTTGACATAGGGCCTCATTTCCTAGTTATCCAGAGTGTTGCTTTTTTTTTTGTAATTCATGCGGTTCTTATATTTGAAGAGTTTCGTGGCGCTAGGCTAGTGCATTTCTATGGTATCAGCTAGCCTGCATTAAGAACAGTCTGACCTGCTCCACAGAGCACCTGAGGCAAATCACTTATAACGCCAGACTAACCATATAAATGTCTGTGTCCATAGGATCATGTTTGGAATATAACTGACCTGCATCACATGAAAGATCGCATTTTGAGGGACTATTTTCTAGCACAGGGGTCCTCAAACTACGGCCCTCCACTTGTAGAGCACAAATCCCTGAGTATGTCAAAAAAAAGTAAGTTTCTAGCCCATTCCTGTGCAGAGATAGGATATTTTAACTAAATAACCAGTTTACTCATTCCAGCCACTAGGGGGCAATTTGAATAAATAAAAAATAATTCCACAGGTGTCCAGCAGAGGGCACTTACATAAGAGATCAGAATATAAACACATTATAGCCACGTGGTAAATGAAGCTTAACCACCACAGAGTGTGGAGAGAATGAATAATGACGACAGTACTTTGAGAAACTTGTGACACAGGCTTGTAAAGCACAATACAAGTATAAGTTCTTTTAAATGCAAAAATGGTTAAAATTACTCTATCGATAGAGACGTTTATATGGATAGTCTGGTGTTATAAGTGATTTGCCTCAGGTGCTCTGTGGAGCGGGTCAGACTGTTTTTAATGCAGGCTAGCTGATACCATAGAAATGTGCTAGCCTTGCATTAGCCTAGCACCACGTAACTCTTCAAACATAAGAACTGCATGAATTACAAAAATAAAATCTCCAGAAATCAGCAACACTCTGGATAACTAGGAAATGAGGCCCTATGTCAAAAATCCTGAAATATCCCTTTAAAGCTTAGCGGCGCTCACACAAAAGCCAGAATAAATTACCTTGAGTGAACTGACGTTTTGCTTCCAGGCTGGTTGAACTACCCTCTGGAGAAGCTGGGATTCTGGCGGAACCTGGAGGATCTCATCCATCGAGTGACCGGAGAGAAGCCCAGGGCGGACGACCTGAAGTGGGCTCATAAAGTGAAGTGACCTGCTCCCTACCTCAAAGACAACGACGGCTCTTTTTCCAAGGCCGTTCATCCCGTTTTTTGCCTCTTTAAAAACTCTACTAATTGGAAAGGAATTCTAACCGACGCCATAGCTTTACGTCTTGCACATTTTATCTAACCTTCGGGAGGAGGGCTTTATCGATCGGGTGTCACGCCTTGTATCTTATGACTTGTCTAACATCAACACATCGCTTCTTTTGGACATGTTTTTACTAAGATAAGTTGATGAAAACACCGAAAAATCACTCCAATATTCCAAATGATCCTAACAAAAAATACTTGAATATAATTATTTATTGTGTTTGACTAACAAAATATTTAAAAAATGTCAAGAGTGTAATTGAACTCACAATATTTCAATGAAGAAGTGCTCGATGTATCGAAGCTGCTTCACCTTAAAATGGCACAAAGGATGACGAGGCCTTTGCTAAAAATAGAGATTAGGAGCCAGTGCTGATAGGGAATGAACAAATAGATTGCTGTTACATTATTTAATTCTTCTAAGAAACCTTATGAACATTTTGAAGCCCAACACAGCCACGTTTCTTGGTGAGATGATGGGCCTAAAATACAGTTACTGAACATAATGTCGAAAATAGATTGGTACAAGTTCCGTCCACCAGTGTCCCAGTTTTCACACGGTGACTACTATACAAGCTATAATGAACATACTCATTAGGTATCGCTCGCTTCATTTAAAGGAGAGCGACCTGTATTTATTCAAACTGCCTTATGTACTCATGCAGTAAAGACGTTGAGGTAGGGGTGGGCGATATGGCAGAGAGTGAGAATCAGGTTGAGCCTAGACGTCGATTTATTACGATTCTTCAATTCAATTCAGAGACAGGGTTTTGATTTGATGCTGCACATAGCAAGTGCCAAAACCAAGACAACATGGATGAAAACAAACCCTAAGCGCTTAACTACTCAAATCTGTTCTTTTTCCGCTCTAAAGACAAAGTGAAGGCATCAAAGAGATGACGTGAATACTTTCCCTGGGATTATTAGAGGTTTCTCGTTCTTGCGGAGCCTCCATATCCAGTATGTAAGACAGATACAGACGGCATCTCGTCATAGAAGGGGGCGTGGCTTCGCCGAGGGGGAAAATAGAATCTTTAGAGAAACACAATTTTTCACTCTTTTTAGCCATTTTCTGGTGGAATATGAACTTATTTATCACATAAATAAAGTCAAGTGTAAATCGGGCCCACATGGATATTTTCTCACTGCAGATTGTGCAGTAGAAGTGAAAAAACAGCAGTTGTAGCAAGCGCTAGCTAACCGTTAGCATTAGCCCGATGCTAACATGTAGCATTAAGTTAGCATTCTCCGTTATTTATGTATTTATGGGCTGTTGAACCACTTTGCTCCTCCCCATGTCTTTGTATCTTTATTTAGTAGAAACTATATTCATATTTCAGCATTTGTTACAGTAGTTTTTGAATAATTAGAGAAAATGTACATTTTTTCAAAATTGTTTTCCCCCTTAACTGTTTTCAAAAATGACCATATATGGACGATTCCAGAGATGTCGTCTGTATCTATCACCCAGAGCATCTTACATTGATACAGACGGCATCTCTGGAATCGCCCATATATGGTCATTTTTGAAAATAGTTAAGGGGGAAAACAATTTTGAAAAAATGTAAATTTTCTCTAATTATTCAAAAACGACTTAAACAAACGCTGAAATAGGAATATAGTTTCTACTAAATAATGATACAAAGACATGGAGAGGAGCAAAGTGGTTCAACAGCCCATAAATACGTGAATAACGGAGAATGCTAACTTGATGCTACATGTTAGGATCGGGCTAATGCTAACAGTTAGCTAGCGCTTGCTACAACTGCCGTTTTTTCACTTCTACTGAACAATCTGTTGCGACAAAACATCCAAATGGGCCCGATTTACACTTGACTTTATTTATGTGATAAATAAGTTGATATTCCACCAGAAAATGGCAAAAAAGAGTGAAAAATTGTGTTTCTCTAAAGATTCTATTTTCCCCCTCGGCGAAGCCACGCCCCCTTCTATGACGAGATGCCGTCTGTATCTATGGTGACAACTCTCATCTCTCAAAGGGAAGGGCTAGAGTTCAGCTTTGCGTGGATCTTCGCAGTCTTGATCCGTGTCACGTTGCCCACCCCTGCGCTGAGGTTCAATCAGAGCCAGTTTTCTGTCGGTCGAGCTGTTCTGAGAAGGATCTCGGGCTGAATCCTCTTGTGCCAAACGATCACAGCGGGACGCCACTCCTCGAATCTAATGTAGACTTCAGGGCTAAACGTGCACAAGTAATGTCTCCACTTGCCTTGACACGTCGGCCATATTGGTTCGGGCTTCAGTGAAGTTTGGCGATCCAGAACTTTCTTCACTTTGTAATGTTGTGTCGAGACCATATTTTTCGATTTGTAAATGTAATGTACAGCCGTGAACTATGCAGTGAAGCGAGAGGCCCTTACCTTTATGTCTTAGATTTATCATTCGATTGAAATGCCTTTATTTTTGTAGTTTACAGAGAAATTGAGCTTGCATATTTGCAGTGGCTTCAGAAAGTCTTTAGACCTCTTTTACTTCTATGTTATGTAGCAGCTAGCGAACATTGTCCATGAAATGGCATTAGCAAAAAAAAAAAAACAAATGGAGAAAAGAGCGGCGGGTGGAATATCTCCATTAGCCTCTCCATTGGTTTATTATTATGGTCTGTGCAATTTTTCTTTGAATACTTGCCACTTTTGATGACATCACATATAATAATTAAAAGCATACATTGGAAAAGTTTTTATATTAAAGGTATGGTAAAGGGGTATGAATACTTCCTGAACCCGCTAATACTGCATGACAAAATCCTTTTTGATGATTTAGATGTTAAGTAGACATAAGGATGCATGCATTTGGCATGTTGGCTTGTGCAAGCAATACACACGGTCACCAGCCTCTTACGGTCTGAGGGCCGGAGACTTTTGAACACTCCAAGTGAAATATTTAAGTCGGTTCTTTCATATTAACCAAAAGGCCTATAGTAAATCTACCAGAATATTTATTTCCGGGGTCTCCAACCTGCAGCTCTGCAGCTTCCCGAAGGCTTTCCACATTTCTGTGTAAGGTTGAGTTGAATTTAAAGGAATAGTTCACCGTTTTTCCATACTGAGACATGTTCTTACCTGAGCTTAGACGAGTTGATACGTACCTGTCTGGTCTTTGTGGGTGCCCTTGGAAGAGCGTGGTCGCTTCCAACTTCACCCCGTTTGGAGCTATAGGAATACATTGGGAGAGGCCAAATGCTAACAACATCTTTCGTCTTTTTGCGTGACTGAGGGCATGCAAAAAGACCAGACAGGTACGCATCAACTCGTCTAAGCTCAGGTAAGAACATATCTCAGTATGGAAAAACGGTGAACTATTCCTTTAACGTATATCGTATAAACCAGTGGTTCCCAAAGTGGGGTCCGGGGCCTCAGGGGCACTACAGAGGGGCCCCCAAAGCATGTATATAAAACAAGTCCAATGAAAAAAGTTCATTTTGAAAGGAAAAATAAATTTATTTGGACAAACGCACCAGTTTAAACCAGCATACTGTCATTGCTAGATTAGTTAGTTTTCATGTCATTTTAGCAGCTAAATAATACAAATTCCTTTGAAAGGCGTAAATTATTATGATTTGTTGGGCCCCAAAAGATTTTCTGAGCAATAAGACTTTGGAAATGGCTGGTCTAAACAACTCACGTATGAAGCAACATTTAGAGATTCCCTTTCCCTTTGTGCACTAAATAACTGAGCCTATTGAGGATAAACTAAATTTATTCTATTCCCATGCGCTGAATCCTGGCAACTAACTGTCTAGAGTGAACTCCCCATTAGTCCCATAGTTAAATATCCTGAAATCATTCTCTTCCGATTTCATTTCATCAATGTAGCTCATGGGGAAGAGGCTTGGAGACCCCTTATTTATTTCACTCCCAGTTTTAAGACAATTATCCATGAACGAATGAGTGCAACAAACACCAAATCAATAATGGTCCTGAAAATGGTAGTACAGAAGCAATGGCGTAACGGATTCCTGTTCAGAATCCTTTCTACTTGGTTATCTTATAGGTCAATGGTCGGATTGCACAATGCTAGTGGGATTTTGTAAGGACAGGGTCTCTTTGCTCGGTGATATAATGTTAGCTAGTCTTGGGTGGCAATGTGCATCTAATTTAAAGCCTGAATTAGAGAAGCTTTTATATTATGAATACATTTATTCTTTGCTTTGTAGTAATACTTAAAAAAAAACAAAAAACATTGGTGATAATAGACAACATGCGTATTTACTGGTAGCTATTACAGCGTAAACCAAGTGGGCAATAATGTGTATACTCTGTAAATGAAAATGAAATAGGTGTGTTTAGAAATAAGCCATAAGACTGCAAAGTTTGTGGACATTTATCGGTTTTTGAACAGGGGCGTGTCCAGTTTTTCTTCACTAGGGTGGCACCAAGGGGGGCTTGGTTGTTCTAAGGTGTCACCAGGACCAGCTCATATATTTAAGGCATTTAGCAACATTTTAAAATATTTCAACACTTAATTTTCTGTGCTTTTTTGTGGTAATATAAGAAAAAAGGTAATTCGCTGGTTCCTGACCCCCCAATGTTGGCCACAATCTGGACCCGCCCCTGGTTTTTGCTTTCGCCCAGTGATCAGAGGACCACAGTGAGAGATCTTGTTTTAATAACTGATAAAAATAGGACTGATGCTATTTTTGAAGCACAGTGGTTTGTGGTTCTCTTTTTTTTCTTTCTTTCTTTTCTTTTTTAACCATAAACAAAAGGGTTGAAAACGCCTTTGGTGCACACTCAAGCAATAGATTCAGAACAAGCTTCTATTTTATGAAGATGCATTTTGTGATTCGTTTCCTGCTTCAGCTCCTATAAAGTTCTCGGGGGGAAAAACACGGTTCTTTAATAGAGGATTCTTTTGGATAAAGCCGTTAGTGAGGGAATGAGAGGATATATTTTGACGTGTTGGGTTAGGAAATACTGTACTTTTGTATAAAATCAATTGTTCTTAAATGGCCTTATCCCCTTTTACTTGATTTATTGAAACTGTTGCCAGCATTATAAGAAGCAATCCACAGAATTGAAAAATCCCTTTACTTGACTATTGATCTTCAGTCAAGTCCCATTGTGATGGCGTGTGTGTGGTTGCCAAGTTTAGATATCAGAATAATGCCTTAATGCCTTTCAGTTGTCTTCTACATGCAAGACTCACAATGTAAATATTGAAAAATATTTATAAATAAACCACCAATGTTTATTAATCAACACGTTGTGCCTTTCTTTTTCTCTGTAACTACTGTAGTGCTGTTGGACATGTCGAATTCATCACATGCACACTGATGTAGCACCAAAGCCACATAATAAGTCTAATAAGAAACCACTAACAAGGAAAAGTAAATGGCCTCAGATAAAGTTCCATAGCGTGATCGCTGGTCATATGTGCTTCAGCTACAACAACGCTGTCAGATAGTTTTGATCACAGGGACATTATTAGATATTAAATAAAGTGGATTGGATTGGATATTGTTGCAGAGTTTTATTAAAGCCACACCACGTAGAATTTTACATATAAATACAATTGAAATAAGAGCATTTATTTTATGATAGATCATTTCATCATTGAAAAATACCTCCATAAATATACAAACAAATACGTGTTTTTGTTGTGAGCGGCTCAGCTCTCCTAAGACATGACTGTAGCTTTACCGGGACTGGGTACGTCTCCAGCTCGTCTCCATGGAGATGTGATTAAAGGCAGTAGAATTTGATATTTAAACAGGTCAGGTCCTCATTCAAATCTTTGATTATTCCCTGCAGTAATAGTATTGTTCTGTGTCGAGCTGGTCAATAGGAGCATGTTTTGCACTAATGGCAAGTTCAAAATGTTACGCAGTGTCCCTTTAAGGAAGACACACGTAGATCATAGGGCATTATCAGATGTTGTTGCAGTGTTATATTAATAAAGACACACTTAGATCATAGGTTCATTATCAGATATTGTTGCAGTGTTATATTAATAAAGACACACTTTCCCCTTAGAATACCTGACAATATAATACACGCCAGCATAGACCGGTTCTACAGAGCGTGGTGCACGTACTTGGATTATATTGGACCTGACCTTTCATCTATCCTTTTAAAAGGATTCTTGTACAATTGAATTGTATTATATACACTGTAAATTTCATCCACCACCTCCTATAATTTGTAAATATATATATATTCAAAGTTGTTGTTTTGTTTTGTTTTGTTTTGTTTTGTTTGGTGCCTGGTATAGGCACTGTCTTGTTTTGTTTTACTAAATCTAAAATGGCAATAAAAAGAATGAAAAAAAATAAAAAATAAAGACACACTTGGATCATAGGGACATCATTAGATATTGTTGCAGTGTTATATTAATAAAGACACACTTAGATCATAGGGCCTTATTAGATATTGTTGCAGTGTTATATTAATATTGTTGCAGTGTTATATTAATAAAGACACACTTAGATCATAGGGGCATTATTAGATATTGTTGCAGTGTTATATTAATAAAGACACACTTAGATCATAGGGCCTTATTAGATATTGTTGCAGTGTTATATTAATATTGTTGCAGTGTTATATTAATATTGTTGCAGTGTTATATTAATAAAGACACACTTAGATCATGGGGCATTATTAGATATTGTTGCAGTGTTATATTAATAAAGACACACTTAGATCATAGGGCCTTATTAGATATTGTTGCAGTGTTATATTAATAAAGACACACTTAGATCATAGGGCCTTATTAGATATTGTTGCAGTGTTATATTAATATTGTTGCAGTGTTATATTAATATTGTTGCAGTGTTATATTAATAAAGACACACTTACATTTATTTATTATTGAAATAAAAGCCTGATGCGCGCGCCCGCCCAAAGAGCGTGCGCGGCCCCGTTATGTCGCGACAAGATGGCGGTCTCCGCCGGATCAGGTAAACGCTCCCGAGAAACATATAACTCTACAGCGGTATTTATCTTTAACTGTGTCTATTACAACTCGCTGCCAAGTTAGTGAGTTTGAGACATGCGGGATTCATGAAGTAACAGACGAGCAGCGCGTGAATGTGGAAGTTCTCGGGCCGGGAGGGAATGAGCAGCGGCGGTGTAGACGCAGCTAAAGCTAGGAGAGGCTCCGGAGGATGTGCCGCTGCCGCCGCTGCTGCTGCCGCTGCTGTGTTAGTTAGTCACAAGTTCACAACACCGTGATGGGTCAGATGTGAATCTGTCTTTGTGTTCACAACCTCAGAAGATACCGGCATCTTCTGCGTTGATTTTCTAGCCTGATGGCGAACAGCAACACAGAATAAGCTGGCAACATAATGAGCTTTACAGAGAAGGAAGAGCGGTGTGCGAGTCGGGGCGGATATATCCATTACAAAACCAGGAGTTGTGTCATCTGCAGCCATTAAAGTGAAGTTCCTTTCTCATAACTGACACTATGCCTTAGAAACGTTACACATCAGTCGTACCATCACCTAACTAGAGGCTCTGGTGTTTCCGAGTATGGGCAGCGCAAATGACAGTGCAGAAGCGTTCGTCACCGCAGGCGTCAAGTCATGCAGCAGTTATTATGAGCCAAGCTGTGAGCACAGGGCCATTATGTGCCCTGTGGATCGATTACTTAGCTTTTTATTTTATTTTTACATTTTCCATTTACTTGCAGAGGGAAACGCACGGAATCCTTGTACAGTGTGTTAGTTTAGCAGTTCATATTTCAGTCGTTTCTCATGTGCTCAATGAACAGAGTCTTGATTTTATAACAATAATCCAATATATGTGGGAAATTGCAACTCCATATTTCCTAAGGTTGTGCAGCCCTTTCCTGAATGTGCTAAATCATGTCATGTTTAACCTCTGTATAATTTAAATGTAGTTAAATCGTATCCATTCACAGGCGTTGTAGTTCCTCGTAATTTCCGGCTCCTGGAGGAGCTGGAGGAAGGTCAGAAGGGCGTGGGCGATGGGACGGTGAGCTGGGGTCTGGAGGACGACGAAGACATGACTTTAACGCGGTGGAGAGGGGTGATCCTCGGCCCACCCCGGGTGAGTCGACACAGGCCGAGGGCGTTCTTCTCTGCACCGGATCAATTAAAAGAGTATTTCTAATGGAGCGTTTTTTGAATTGAAATCACAGTTTTAATTTGCAACTCACAAAGGCAGTAATATTCTCGGTGTTTACAAAAAATCCTAACTGTGGAAGTCAATTATCTGCAGTCGATTCAGATTCAAAATACTCTTGTTAAAACCTGCTATTAAGATCTATAATTACTTTTTTACTGATGAATCTAACAGTGGTGAGACATTCTTCCAGAAGCGCATAGTGAGTTTATGGACACACTTCCAACAATCCAAATGTATGTGAACAAATGAATTGCTACATCATTTAAAACTTTATAGCACAATAGCGTTAAAGGAATAGGCCACCGTTTTTACATACTGAGATATGTTCTTACCTTAGCTTTGACGAGTTCTTTAGGACCTGTCTGATCTTCCCCCGTGCCTTCAGTCACGTAAACACAGCGCAGACGGTGTTAGCATTTAGCCTCTCCCTCTCTCCTCTATAGCTCCAAAACAGGTCAAGATAGAAGCTACCAAGCTCTTCCACGTTTTCCCTATTTAAATATGGTTACGTGAAGTATTCCACTACAAAGTATAATTACACAAAATTAAACAATGTGGATTTTCTAAGTGGATAAAAGGGGGAACTATATTGTAAGGCGTAATAATACCAGGAGTAATTTGGCATCCGCACAGTAAAGTGAAGATTACTGCGCGGATTTCGAACTACTCATGCACGGTAATCATAACAGTAAAACACATAGGCCATAGCGTGGCCATCGAACCAAACAAACAGCCGTCATGTGAGCTGTTAAACAATGAGGAATGGCTGTATTTATATCGTGTATCAGCGCCAATCTGTGCTGCGTTTACCTCCTGATGAACCAAGAGAGTAGCAGCGGCCGACTCGCTCTCGCCTCCCGGCCTTCTCCTCACACTCTCCCCGACCGCCTCTCGCCGGGTCGGAGGGGACGGCCTGTGCTTCCTCCGTGATTTGTCCGAGTCTCATTTCTCTGCGAGCTGCTAACTGCTCCTGGTTTGCGTTTTTCAGCAGCATGAAAAAATACAAGTCTACTATGAGCTCATCGTAGACTTGCTTTATTTCATGCTAGCAGCTAGCCCCGTTGTCAAATCTGTTTGACGCCACTTCTTCTCATTTATGTCAGATAAAAGCTGACAGACCCTGGCAAAACCAGGAACATCAGCCGAGGCATGAGACTCAGACACAGACACAGAGCGGAATAAGCACAGGCTGCCCCGCAAAGTCAGACCCGACATCCGGGACGAGCGGTCGGCGACCATAGTTTAAATCTCTCGTACGAAAGTTTTTCTGTTTCTGTTCCTTAGTGATGAATTACTTTTGGGATATTGAGACACTTTCTCTTCGTCGTGTCGGGATCAGCCCCACACAACACAGGTGTGAGCGCTATTTCATCACCATATTATCAATGATCCGCAACACAAACAATTAGACCCTAGACACACAAGATGGCGCCGTATGGAACTATGCGGGAGTGTGACGTCAATGGAAAACTATCTATAGAGGAGAGAGGGAGAGGCTAAATGCTAACGCCGTCTGCGCTGTGTTTACGTGACTGAAGGCACGGGGGAAGATCAGACAGGTCCTAAAGAACTCGTCAAAGCTAAGGTAAGAACATATCTCAGTATGTAAAAACAGTGGCCTATTCCTTTAATAACCGCTTTTGCATAGCTAAGAATCTGATCTTGATCCCTCAAATGCTCACTCACCTCTGTGTCTGTCCTCTCCTCAGACGAGCTATGAAAACAGGATGTACAATCTGAAGGTGGAATGTGGGGAGAGATACCCAGAGACTCCGCCGTTCGTCAGATTCGTCACCAAGATAAACTTGAATGGCGTTCACAACTCCAACGGCGTGGTGCGTATCTCGATCCACTGTTTGTCGATCTGTAACGAAGAGGAAGCAAAGATGAGCGCTTCTGTTCTAGTGAAGGTTTTAAAAAGTAGTCATCTGGGCTTGTGGAGAGCACTGAGAGGTTCTGTTCGCAGCTTGACTCAAAATAAGGCCTGAGTTCACTTGAGACGCACTACCGCAGACAACCAACAGGCAGCGCTGTTCTCTATTATGGAGAAGTCCGATTTCAAACATAGACTATAACATAAACACTAGATGGGACGTTCCAACCTTTGCTGTGGCAAATGTGGCGGCCATGTTCAAATTTTAAATCAGTAAAGTAGTAATAAGTAAGTAATGTAAAAATGTCATCAATAAAAGTAGATATTGTGGAGATTTTCGACTCCTAATAAGACAGGGAAGGGCGTCTGTCTTAGTCAGGACATAATCTTACCGAAATAAGAACAAAAACACTGCACTGGCCTCTGTTTTATGTAAGGATTAAACAACGAGGAGCCGTGCATTAGACGGTTATAATGCACGACGCGGAGTCAAGAACACCACGAGTGCATTATAACGTATACCAGGGTCCCAGAAACGTAACATTTATAATAAATGTTTTTTTCATTGACTAAACTCACTAAATCTGCCAGACTACGGGACTATTTTGTGTGGGTTATTAGCCGGTCACTGAAGGCTGGTCTCAGAGCGAGTCATTCTCCGCAGCTATTACGAGGATCTCAGTCAGGCTCAACGACACAATCGATTAGTCTATCGATCATTTTTACGATTAATCGATTAATCGCTTGGCTGTGAATGGTGTAGTAAAGTTGTATTTTTTCAATTTTCTTTTATCACATTATAGTTTAAAGGGGCTGGAAGCAAGTTCGCCATTTTATACTCACTACTGCCACCTCAGGTCATACGTGTAACTGCACTTTCTATATTAAGCTCGTGCATGACGGCAATTCGGGCCGAAGTGACACATTTTTGAGTGACCGTACAGGATTTTAGAGGCAGTTGTGGTGAACAGGTCTGGGCTCATTCTTCACATTAGGACATTGTTGGAACATGTCGGGGGAGGAAAATACTTAATTTTAACATTTTTAAACTCCGTATAGTCCCTTTTAAGGAAGTGCTGATGGAGTAAACTGAAGGGAAATGTTTGTTGGAGGCTCTATTCATGAAATTTACATTGTACAAACCACTGCAGACCCTAAATATAAAATCAAAGTAGGTTTTCATCAAAAATACTACATTTTTTTGGTCATTTTTGCTCCATTTGAGTCTGTGTGAGCCAGAAAACGATTAATCAATTACTAAAATAGTTGTCGACTCTTTCAATAATCGATTAGTCGTCGATTAATTGATTAGTCGTTTCAGCCCTAGTGTTGAATGACAGGCGCTGACCGGACCAAATAGACAGAAAATAAACAACCTTATGTAAAATTAGAGATGCATCTAGGGCTGAAACAACTAATCGATTAATCGACAACTAATCGATTTCTAAAATAGTTGTCAACTATTTCAGTAATCGATTAATCGTTTTCTAGTGAACACAGACTAAAATAGAGCAAAAATGACATGACAATTATGTATTTTGGATGAAAACCTGCTTTGTTTTTAAAGTGAGGGTCTGTAGTGTTTTGTATATTGTAAATTTCATAAATATCTGTCTTTGCCTCGTCCAATCAGAAGCAGAATTAGAACAAAGGGCCTCCTACAAATGTTTACTTTAACTTTACTCCATCAACATGTCCTCAAGCGGCGCCACTTTAGCTTAATGTGGTCAAAAAATTGAAAAAATACAATTTCCGTGCACCTTTCACAGCCAAGCGATTAATCGATTAATCGTGAAAATATTCGGTAGATAAATCGATTATCAAAATAATCGTTAGCTGCAGCCCTAGATGCATCGATCCAGGTTTCTTACTTGCTGAGCTGATGCCAAGAGACCGCCTTAAAAGTGGTTTGTTGTTAATGAAAAAGTGAATTATTCTTTCAACTGAGATGTTGCATATCAAGGTTTTGTTTTTTATTAATGAACTGAATGGAAAAACATTGAACAGAGATCATTGGCCTTTTCTACTCTGAGTCCCCTCGGCTACGTGATACAGGCTATTCGGTTACATTTTATACACAACATCCAACATGAAGTGATCTAATCATTAAACCACTGGCGCATTAACAATATGTTGTCAGTAATTCTAGAACACAGTGTTTCATTTAACTAAATTACAAAGACAAGACAGTATTATTTTATTACTAAGGTGTGACACAATCATAGTTTCTGTCCCAGTCTTGATTGGTTCAGACTAACATTAGCCTACTTTGTAGAGCATAAAACTGAAGTATACTGCATGTCCATAATCTCTAAGGTTAAGTTGTTAAAAGTGTGAGCCAAAGCAGGTATTGCTGGGTTGCAGGTTCTAGAATATGATGATGTCACCGGACCCAGCGGGGGGCACACTACAAAAAGTAAATATCAAGCATTGGCTTAAATGACTTGAATTGAGGAAATGTATCTTGTTTTGAGCGGTTTTCACTCATTTAGACACTTTTCCTGATCGGACCCAGTTTACTTTGCTTGTTAGAGGACATTTCAGACCAGTTTAGGGTAAATCTCGAATGAAATAAGAAAGTAAAATTGCCAATGAGATAAGACCAATTTTCTTACCCCATTGGCAAAGAAAATGACCTGAAATAAGGACGAAATGTATCGAAACGAGTCAGAAACATCTCAGAACAAGTGAAATAATCTAGGACAAATGCCCAAGAACTTCTTAACTCGTCAAAACAACTAACATTTGGATTATTATGCTCAAATTGAGATGTTTATACTGATCTAGTTAAATACTTTTTGCAGTGCAGGAGCCGGTTTGTCCTATTAACAGCATTACACTTCCACAAGTCGTAGCTAAAAAGAAAATGTATGGATTAGAAAAATTATCATAAATATCAGTCACTGGGTCCATGATCTCTCTGTACAAGACCAAACATGTCCTCAAAGACTAAATTATTTTTCCTCTATATAACAGTATAGGCCTTTAGAACGCTGTGATGTCACCTGCAACCCAGCAATTGGTTCAGTATCGGATATTTGGTTTGGAGGTTCGAATCCAATATCTGATGCCGTAGCACTTTACTGTAAAGGCCCCATTCCTGACGTCTTTGTTTACAGAAAGTAAAAGCAGAAGTGCAGGTATTCAATTGTTAGTTGTGTTCAGACTCACCTGCATGAGTATATAGTATCCCATCTACTTTTCCCTATTTGCAGGGTTACTTTTCATGGTCACAGAATTGCTTACAAATTCACCTTATTCCGGAGGTTCGCGTGGGCGCCGCGATGAATTGTGCCCGGCCCTTTTCTGCCATCAGTTAACATGGGGCTGGAGAAGTCCACATAAAATCAGTCACTACACGAAAACAAAGCCGTTTTTAGTCCGTGCTGAGAAACGCTGCAGTGTCGACTTGTTTGTGCAAATGAACATTGGACATTTTACACAAATCAATCTAAACTAAACATCAGATTTGAGCGGAGAATATTTTCCCTCGTTCTCCGTTTAAATGAACGGGCCTCGCGCTCGACCGGAAGTGTCACGACAAGGCAAAAAGAAGCAAAAGTGGGCGGGGCGGAATGAGGTGAATAGTTTATGAAATCGATTCATACCGTAAATTCTCTAATACTGGCCTGTATTCCATTAGCGGCCGGGTCTCCGACAGAGGCCGGGTTCGCGGCTGGTGGAGGCAAATTAAAGCTGGTCTCTAAAACAGGCCGGGGCTTTTATTAGAAACTATAGCAGTAGAAATATTCCCCATGTTAGGAATTTGTCTCATACTCGTGTAAATGAAAACTCAGGTGCAGGAAGTAACAAACGGGAACCCGGGCCGAGGGGGACGCTGCAGAGGAGCTGATCCGAGCGTAACTTTGACATAGATTTAGCCATTTTTCAAACCTCCTGTGATTATGTTTAGAAACAGGGCAAATGTTGTGTGACCCTCCAGGGTTTTAATAAAGTCACCATCGCGTCCTCAAAGCACGTCCAGCTGCTCCGTGTGCAGGTCAGTCCCACGCCTCAAAATAACTCCTCCCATCAGCGCGAGCGTCTCGTCTTCTCTCGGGTCAGTCTCATGATCGATCACAAACACAAACGCTCCGTCTAAACTCGCCTTTTACACAAGATAACAACAAATAATCCGGTCTGTGGTAAAAACGAAACAGAAACCTGCAGTGACACTGATGTCAAAGCTCCGCTAACAGCAACGAAACACTTCCTGTTGTCCCGACAAAATAAAAGGCGTCAATGTTCCAGCCGCTGGGAGAGGGTTTGAAATGTTAATTAATAAATGAACCTAATATTTTAGGTGCAAATGGACACAAATCTCGTTTTTCTTCGTTTTCCTGGTCGTCCGTTTTGCTCAAATAGAAATAAAGGCCTGTCTCTAATTGTGGCCTGGTTCCAATAAAGGCCTGGTCCTCGATGCCCTTGAGTAAATAAAGGCCCCGGCCTGTATTAGAGCATTTACGGTTTTCACAAAACACATTTGGTTCCACTAATATAGATAAAATCAGGTATACAGCCTTTAATCTTTGGGAGGAAATGCGTGAGGTCATTCATTCTCTCACTGTTCACGTGTTGCAGGTCGACATGCGAGCCGTGTCCGCTTTGGCCAAGTGGCAAAACTCCTACAGTATTCGGATGGTGCTGCTGGAGCTGAGGCGGCTCATGACGTGCAAGGAGAACATGAAGCTCCCGCAGCCTCCGGAGGGACAGATCTACACCAACTGAGCCCTCCGCGCCCACCGTACTACTTTAGCCTCATGTGTCCCCCCCCTTCTCCCTTAATGCCCCGTTTCTTTCCTCCCATCAAATCGTCCTGCAACATTCCCCACATAAGAAAACACACACACACACACACACACACACACACTCGGGAGTTAACGAGAGCTCATTCCAGCCGCAGACCTCCGCTGTGGCGTCTCCTGTCTCTTCCCATCAGATGTGACCATTCAAATACTGTACTTATTTTTTATTATTTGTTAAATCTGATTGTACAATAACATAAATAATCTTATTAAGTGTTCGACCTCGTGTGGTTCTTGACTTTTTGTGGCGCGACTGTTCTGCAATGCTACACACTTATTGTAGCGTCCCAGGTGAATGTATGAAGCGTACAAGTGGGTCTTGTGTTTGGTTCCGTCTTTATTTTCCATGTACACAAATTCCACCGTAAGAGCTAAAAACAAACAATGTACAATATAACAAACCATAAATAAGGAAGCATGTTGCATAAAGTGACTTATAAGTATTACCTTTTTTCCCCTTCAATCTGGGAGCTAAAATCAGGGCCATCAAGTGCCATGTTCCATTCCACCATGACATGGGCTCCTTCCGAAACGGTCAGATTGCTAAGAGCTCTTACGCCAAACCGGATGTGCGTCAGCGTCCGCCATGGCAAGTTGCCTCCGAATTGGTCTGTCAGTTAGGAAGTAGTTAGGAAAAGGAGCCTTGATGCTAACTATCATGGCCACTTTAGCATAGGGACCTCTGATGCTAACTAACCAGTGATTAGGAGCTATGTGCCATCCCACAAGCCACTGCGCCAAATCCCCCCACCCCCCTCGCCCCCTCACCCCCACCCTCGAGTGATTCATGTGCAACCACTGTTGATTGACAGGAGCACATTTAATAATAAAAATAATAATAATTAAAAATTAAGATTCTGCACAAGCCAAACTTTATAAAAGTGATAAATCCATGTTGTCGTCCCCACAGCTCAGTCACATGTCAGTGTTAAAGAGTAAACTCAGGAAACAGATTAAATGCTTTTGTTTTCATTTAGTAGAAACTTAAGCCACATGGATCATTTGCATAATGTAGCTTTAAGAAACAGCTGTTGAAATAAAATAACACTAAAGAGAAATGTTTGGATCATTTCGATTTATTTTTCTCCTTAAATGTCTTTGTTTGGACACTATGTTGTTGTTGGACACTGTACAGTAGGGGGCGACATGCACTTTTGTTTGGCCTGCACTCCACCAGTAACTTTAAAGAAGAAGAAAAGCAGCTGTTGGTGATGTCACTTCCCTTTCCCCTGTTTAAGGATGGACGGATTGTGCAAATGCAGCTGAAGCTCTAGTTCCCTAACTGCACAGATCTAACAGTCGACCCATGAAAGGTTAAGGAGTTAGTTGCTAGTGTTAGTGCTTAGAGGCTACAATTTGATGGTTTCGGATTGAGCCGCACAAACAAATTTAAACACTTCCTGGCTCTGCCCGCAGGAAGTGATGCCATAGGACAGGAAGTACTTCAAAATATTAAGTTCACTACACTTATACATTGCAATACTCAGACAGGGGTGGACTGGCCATATGTCCGTTCTGGAAGAGCACAGAGGGGCCACCGGTCTGGCCTCTCCATTTTCTCCTCTTACCACCCGCCTGAACCGAATGCATTCTCTCCTCTTTGCCTAAAGGCCAGAGTGAAGCCTCATTTAAAAGCTAAGACCCACAAAACTGATGTTTTTCCTCGTGTTGTTGTCAATATGTTGTTGTTGTTTTTTTTGTTACTGTCTGTCACTTTTTGGTTGCACTTTGTTGAGTTTTTGTCGCTTTTTTTGCTTGCTTTTTTTCTTCTCCATTTTGCGTTTACATCCTCATTTTCTTCTCATTATTCGTCTCCATTTTGTCGTTTTTTTTTCCCCCCAAGAAGCTTTTTGATTAGGGTAAAGCCAAACTGGAGAAAATGTGATCGGTTCAGGTGGGAGTTAAGAGGTTTTAACCGAGCTTTACCTAAATCTTAAAAGCTTAAAAGAAAAGAAGCAAAATAGCGACGAAAATGAGGATTGTTTATTAATGGAAAGCCCCTTGAGATGTAGCATCTCATTTTCGAGGGGGTCCACAAAACAGACAGAAGACAGAAATGGCACTCACAGCAGTGTGCACAGCTTACAAGCAACAAAACAAACAAAACAATCATAGGAGAGACAACAACAAAACAGTTACTCAACACAATTCCAACTAACATGACACAGAGGAGACGAGACTAACAGAAATGCTCCATCAACCTCCCTCCTCCCTCAAATCCAGATAACATTATAGCAGGTCGTCCTTACTAACAAGGACCATTTGCTAGGGCTTGTATACGGTGGAAATATTACAAAAATAAAAATGAAGATAACAATTACAAGAAGATTAAAATACAATAACAGCAACAAAAAACAATAATAAAAAAAATAATTAACAACAACAAAAAATTAACAAAAGTTAAAAATAAAAAGAAGCTATTTAAAACAGAGACAAGGAGTCTTAAGATAAATAAATAAAGATGCTCTAAACCTAGTGAAAGATGTTAAGGATCTTATTGAGACGGGCAGCCTATTCCACTCTGATGGAGCCTTATAGCAAAAGGCTCTACGTCCAACCTCTTTGCAGATTAAGGGCACAACAAATGAAATGCACTGAGTTCTTCTCAAAGAGTATGAGAATGTTGCAGGAGTTAGCAGTTGTTTTAAATATAGGGGGGAATCAAAATAAATGCATTTAAATATAAGTAAAATCCAATGATATTGACGTCTATTGCATGGTTTCAACCAATTAAGTTTTCCAAATAAATCACAATGATGTGTTCGATATGGAGAGTTGAACAGCGTGTGTAATGGTTTTAGGTATTGCTCAAATGTATTTTGGTAAATTATATCTGCATAATCAATGATAGGTAAAATTAACTGCATAATTATTCTTTTTCTGACTGCTTGGGTAAAGCAATTGACAGATTGAAAGATAGGAAAGCAACAGAAACATGACAAAAATGAGACGAAAACACAACAAAGCGATGGGAAAAAAGCAACGAAAAAGCCACAAAAGCACAATATGAAAGTGACAGAAAAGTGACGAAAACACAACGAATACACGACAAAAAAGTGACGAAAAAGCAACAAAAACACGACAAAAATGTGGCGACAACGTGACAAAAAGTTCAATCACTTTTGTAAGTCTTAGCTTTCAAATCAGGCATTACACTGTTGCTCTTCGGTCAAGAAGCCTTTAGATTTGGGTAAAGCCGAACTGGAGAAAATGCTCTCGGTTAAGGGTTTTAATATGTATTTGTGGAAGTGTCGCATTTACGCTAGTTTGGGCCAGGCCGGTCCAGAGTCCAGGGCCGTTTTTCAGTCCCAGTCCGGCCCCTGGACTCAGACGTTCCACAATAGCCGGAGCACGTCTACGAACAGCTGCGAAGGGTCAAGGGTTCGAGTCCCGTTTCCGGCCGGCTCACGCTGTCACTGTGTCCTTGAGCAAGACGACTCGCCCACCTTGCCTCCAGTGTCTGTGTGCATCGGTGTGTGAAGGACTGGTGCTTTGATATGAAGTGCGGTCATTTATGTTTGACTTTGTGTAGCGCTGTGTTGTTTGTAACGTGTGCGGTGCAGTGGATGATCAATATAAAAGCCACAAGCCGTGATAACGTCCTCATTTACAGCTGTGGTTACTGATAAAGCCACAACGTTATAAAGGTAATGAAATGCCCAGCACAAAAAATAATTATTAATCTGTGTGTGACAGGTTTATAATGTTATTTTGATATATATATATATTATTATTGCTAGTTTAATGGGGTTAACAGCAAAGTGGTAATTTTTATGATGAAAAGTTGATAAATGAAAGTTCTTACCCTACGAAAAACAAGTGACAAGAAAAGGGAGAATTAAACATCGCAAGAACAGAACTGAGACTGGTATCACTTTATTTTACACTACTAACTAAAATTAGTACAATGTAACGTGCTCTGTAATAATCTGTAATAACTTGTACCTATGTAGTACTCACACAATGGAATAACTTGTATTAGTACTTTGTAGGTACATAATGTAATGTAACACGAGACCTTTAGGGTTAAGGCTTAAGTTTAGGGTTAGAGTTATGTCTTATTACATTTTGTACCTACAAACTACAAATACATATTATTTCATTGTGTATCTAACCCAGTGGTTCTCAACCTGGGGGTCGGGAAACAAATTTGGGGGGTCGCCAGATCCATCCATCTATCCATCTATCCATCTATCCATCTATCAACTCTGTTGGAGTTGCCCATATCACACAGCACCAGCCCCTTATGGCTCCTCCTGCAGGTCCACATATTTTCATTAGCATATAATCTGATATTTTATTGTAGCATGTGTTTGCTATTTTACCAGAGTTGTTCGTAGTTTGATGAATTTAAATTTAGCTATTTGTTTTTTTTTCTTTGTATTTTAAGAATTATGTAGGCTACTATTTCTATTTCTCACGGTGTGACCCGAGTGGGGGTCACGGACCCTTTAACTGTTAAAATGGGGGTCGCGGCACCAAAAGGTTGAGAACCACTGATTTAACCCATAGGTACAAATTATTACACATTGTTACAAAGCTCATTACATTGTATTAAATTTAGTTATGGAAAAATAAAAAAAGGTAAATTATGTAATGTTTACCTCTTATGTTATATCACTCACTACTCATTTTAAATATGGAAGTAAGATAATAAACATAGCAAAAATAGGTACAATTTAGAGAAAAATCTTGAAATATAAGTAAATACATTGAGACTTATCACTTTAAAGCAGGGGTCTCCAACCTTTTATACCCGATGAGCTACATTTACACAATATGAACATCGGAGAGATACTTATGTTCAAAAACAAAACTGAAAAATGCAACTCAGGTGGAGTTCACCCAGAAGAATTATTAACCAAGATGGCATTTCAAAGAAAGTGACTTGAGTTTAGTCCTTATACTTTACTTTATTGAACCAACTGTTACAGATTGTGTTCAGCAGGTTCAGAACAAACAGAAAATGCATCTAAAATTTGAGTCATCAAGCCTGTAGAGATGTAGAAAGTCTTTGGCGAGAGACTGGTTGGAGATACCGTTTTTCCAAACTGAGACATGGAAGAGCGTGGTCGCTTCTAACTTCACCCCGTTTGGAGCTACAGGAATACACTGGGAGAGCCCAAATGCTAACAACATCTTCAGTTGTTAGCATTTGGCCTCTAAGCTCAGGTAAGAACATATCTCAGTATGGAAAAACGGTGGCCTGTTCCTTTAAAGGGGGGTATTCTGCAAAATCAACTTTTTCAAGCTTTACATCATGTTATTCTGTCATTCCCTCATTAAAAACATGGCTGAAGTGTTGCCTTGGCACATTCACGTATTTTTGAGTAATCTGTAAAAACTCTGATGGCGGCCATTTTAGGGATAGGTTTGCCTGAGTCCTCCTAGGAACGCCCCCACCTCCTGGAGACGCCTCCGAGCTTTCGTCACCAGCCGAGTAACCAACCACTGCTCCTCAGCAGAACCCCCTCCCCACTGATGCCACAGACAGCGTGTGGAGGGGGCGTGTCTAAAGGCTCAGAGGTTCTTAAAGAGACAGAGGCCTATTTCAAGACATTCGCTACAGCCATTTTGAGAGAGACATTTTATACAAGGCAGTTATTCTAATTTACTGCATTTACAGACCAGCAGAAGGTTTGCTCATCATTGTAGTGTGATATAGACTGGTGCTATGGGACTGAAAAAAGCAGAATACCCCTCTTTAAGCTTTCCTTTTTCATAGGATAGTTACTATGTTAATGATAATACTCAAGGGAAAAAGTAGGCCTATAATGTTTTAGTACCAGCCAGGGGCGGACTGGGACTGAAAAACAGCCCTGGACTCTGACCAGCCTGGCCCAAATTTGCGTAATTGTGCATTTCCACAAATACATATTTTAACCTCTTACCCCCCGCCTAAACCAAATGCATTCTGTCCTCTTTTGGCTGTGTAACACCTCATTTGAAAGCTAAAAACTGACCTTTTTCCTCGCGCTGTTGCTGTGTTGTGTCACCTTTTGTATGTTTTTTTTTTTCTTTTTTTTGTCACATTTTTTGTTGAATTTTTGTTGAATTTTTTTTTGTTGAATTTGTAATTTTTTTTTTTTTTTTAGCATTTTTGTCACATTATTGTCACATTTTTGTTGATTTTTTTGTTGTTGAATTTTTGTTGAATTTTTGTTGAATTTTTAATGATTTTTCTATCATTTTTTGTTGTGTTTTTTTGTGCGTGTTTTTCCTCATGTTTTCATCCTCGATATTTTGATGCTTATCTTCATAGCTTTTAGATTTGGGTAAAGCTCGGTTGAGGCGGGACCGGTGGCCCTAGAGCCAGTGGCCCTTCTGTGCTCTTCCAGAATACAGGACATATAGCCAGTCCGCCCCTGGTACCAGCTCATTGCTCTGCTTGGAGAAAACCAGATGATATAAAGGCACCAAACTATAGCCTACTTTTAAACAGGGAAAACACTGAACCCAGATCCCAAAAAAATGCAGCTGTTGTGAAATGATATAATGATAATTCTGTAACACTGTTCATTGCGACACACTCCCTCCTCTCTTCCTGTCACTGACCTCTGATAGAAGTCACGGGTTTGCTTCCCTAACAGAGCCACATGTTGTATTATTAGCCCAGGGCTCGGAGAGGGGAAGGCCGGTGCCAACTCGATTAAGCTGTGCATTTTCTTCTCTGCCGTGGAAAGATAGAAGTGCGAGCTCTGCCAAAAATGTCAAGAGCACCTGGACGTGTTTCAGCACTGACTTGACCTAATTAATGCAACGGCGGCGGCGGCGGCGGCTCACAAGGAGGAGTGGATCTTCCCCTGCGCGGCGTTATCCAATGAAGCTGATGAAACGCAGCGGCGAGTGGACTATGACCTGCCCAGGGGCCATGTGATTTCCATCTGTGGCATTTGAGCGAGAGATCGGCTGCGCACCCTGAGTAGAACGACATGCCCGAGCCTCCAGGGAGCACACACACACTGGTAAGTATGCGATGTCTGTGGGGGAAGCCTATGGGGGTAGCTTCAGGATGTAGGGCAGTCAGGAATAATTCTAAACTGTGAGTCAAAAAAAACATGTGACTTACTCATTCAATGCTCAGAATAACGGTGTGTCCTTAATGGAATGACATTGAGATTATGTTCTGCATTATCGACAGCAATACGACACTGTTGGTCTGTGTATGTAACAATTCTGTTTCTCGAATACAGAGTTACTTTAGTTCTTGTGACTCATTTTTTTTGTTTAAAAGGGTAAATGACCCATATTTTAGCAGTGGAGCTTTAACACCCGCCTGAACCGAGCACATTTTCTCCAGTTTGGCTTTACCCCAGTGCAAAAGTTTCTGGGAAAAAGGTGGGGAAATAGCGACACAACTGAGATGAAAACAATGATGGAAATGTGACAAAAAAGTGAGAAAACTTTGACAAAAATGTGAGGAAAAAATGACAAAAAATTGACTTAAAAAAGACAAAGAATGTGACAAAAATGATTAAAAAAATAACAATAAATGTGAGAAAAAATGTCAAAAAATAATTTTAAAAATGACTAAAAATAATTAAAAAATGACTAAAAAATGACAATATATGTGAGAAAAAATGATTTTAAAAAATGACTAAAAAATGACTTAAAAAATGACAATAAATGTGAGAAAAAATGACAAAAAATTATTTAAAAAATGACAAAAAAAATGTTTTAAAAATGACAATAAATGTGACAAAAATGTGACAAAAAATGACTAAAAAAATGACAATAAATGTGACAAAAAATGACAAGAAATGATTTTAAAAAATGACTAAAAAATGTTTTAAAAATGACAATAAATGTGAGAAAAAATGTCAAAAAATAATTTAAAAAATGACAAAAAAATGACAATATATGTGAGAAAAAATGATTTTAAAAAATGACAATAAATGTGAGAAAAAATGACAAAAAATAATTTAAAAAATGACAATAAATGTGACAAAAATGTGACAAAAAATGACAAAAAAAAGACAATAAATGTGACAAAAAATTGATTTAAAAAAAATGACAAAAAAGTTACAAAATGAGTTGAAAACCCCCCCAAAAAAGATGGAAAAAAATCTGATGACGTGAGGAAAAAGATCCATTTAGATGAGTTTTGTAGGTCTTAGCTTTCAAATGAGGCGTTACACTGGCCTACAGGATTTGGGTAAAGCTGAACTGGAGAGAATGCTCTCGGTTCGGGCGGGAGTTAAGAGGTTAAGTCTATTGGGGCGACAGTGGCATGATCAGATCGGGTTCGAATCCCGGCTCCCGCAGGTGCACACTGTCATTGTGTCTTTGGGCAAGACACTTCACCCACGTTGCCTCCAGTGTCTGCGTTCACTGATGTGTGAATGAGAGTGTGAATGTGTGACTGGTTTAGCATTGGGTTATTTTGTTGAACTGATGCCTGATTTAATGCTCTTGAAG
The DNA here is from genome assembly GCF_951799975.1 of Gobius niger. Classification (NCBI taxonomy): domain Eukaryota; kingdom Metazoa; phylum Chordata; class Actinopteri; order Gobiiformes; family Gobiidae; genus Gobius; species Gobius niger. The sequence continues at coordinate 4,622,442 of NC_136857.1, read as the reverse complement.
TCAGTGATCATTTCGTCGACTAAAATATTTAGTCTTAATTTTAGTGATATTTTTGTCGACTAAAATAAGACTAAATAAAAATTAAAAGGAGAGACTAAAATCATCCAAACTTCTATTGTCCGTCTGAAAGAGCCTCAGATCATGTAAATTCTCTGCCAAAGGATCAGCTCTGAGCTTTGTTCATGTGGAGCAGCTCCATGAAGCAGAGGAACAACATTAAATATGATTATAAAGAATATTATAAATGCAAAGTCGACTAAATTAGTCTTAAATTTAGTCGAGTCTGAAATATAGTCGACTAAATTTACTTGAAATTTTAGTCGACTAAAATTGGAGATTTTTGTGACTAATTCTCAACTAAAATTTAATTACGTTTTTATCAAAAGACTAAAACTAAACTAAAACATGTTGTCAAAATGAACACTGCTCGAAGCAGCTCATGCCCTTCAGATGTTTTTCCTGAGCGGTTAAGCCCTGGCTGCTGGAGTGAACATCGTGTACAGTAGAACTGTCAAACTTACAAAACTTAATTACCTGGAGTGTTGCACAAAGTATATTATGAAGTGACTTGTTTTGCTCAACAGGTGCTAGAGACCTTTGGCACAGTTACACCACAGCTGTCCTCGTTTCTAGGTCAGTTATATTTTACACAACCTGGATGAGTGCCAAACACAAGATCATTTGTAAGAGACCTGGACACATTTTATCATTTCGATGAGTCCAATTATACAGCGTTTACTCAACACCTCACTCCTGAAGAGAGCAGTAATAAACACATGACAGTGACATAATCTGACAAGGTCACTGCTGAATGTTGCTCTAAGATTAGAAGTCGGTCAATTATTCATTCACTCCGGCCCTGTGGTGTAAGACAGGCCACATGTGCCCTGGGGCAGACAGGCCTCTACCATGACCATTCACAAACCACATTCGAAAAGGCAGGGTGAGTGAAGTGTCTTGCCCAAGGACGCCAGCTGAGATTAAACTGTCAATTTACTAGTTATGAAGCGACGACCACCGATAGTTAAAGTGTCTTGATTTAGTTTCCTTAAATTATTTTTCATCAAGCTGTAAATGTAAAATATAAAGAGTAGGGCTGCAACTAACGATTATTTTGTAATCGATTAATCTATCGATCATTTTTACGATTAATCGATTAATCGCTTGGCTGTGAATGGTGTAGTAAAATTTTATTTTTTCAATTTTTGTATCACATTATAGCTTAAGGCGAGACGCTGCAGGTGAATAGGGAAAAAAATGTATATTTACAGATATCAATTTGAAACTGTTGCTGTCGATCACTGGCATAAATGTGAGAAAAAAATACATGGCAAGTTTTCTGTTATTTTATCTTTTCATATAAGAACAAGGTGTTTTATGCCTAAAAATGCCCCAAATTTCCCATCTTTTCGGCGACGAAATCTGAATAATGGATAGAGCTACATTCAAATTTATGGTTTCACTTTATTGATGAATGAGTTTCCAAGACCTTTTCACAGGGGATTTTGGATTTCCTGTTTAGTTTTAAAATAAGCTGTTTGTTTGTGGAAAAAAATGTAAAAATTAAATTCTCGCCTTATTTTTTGACATTCAAAACTCAATAAATGGGGCTTAAGGGATTAGAAAATAAAAAATCCCTCTAAAAAAATCTTCCAAATATTGTTCAGTCCAAGGCTGGAAAATGTGAAGTCTTTAGGTCCGACTGACGTGGACATAGTGTCGCCGCAATGACAGAAAAATGTGTTTTGAGAAAAAGGCCCTTGAAATTGTGTTCTCCCATATAAGTCTATGGGGGATCATTGAATCAGCGCAATATTTAAACATGTTATTGTGAAGATTAGGCATATTTTCTGTTTCCGGGTGAAAGCTTATATGTTCATAGACCAATTTGGCCCAAAACCTGAAAACTGAAAAAATTGAGTTTTGCCTGTAGTGTCTCCCCTTAAGTCGCGCTGTTTAAGGAAGTGCTGATGGAGTAAACTAAAGGGAAACGTTTGTTGGAGGCTCTATTCATGAAATTTACATTGTACAAAACACTACAGACCCTAAATATAAAATCAAAGTAGGTTTTCATCAAAAATACTACATTTTTTTTGGTCATTTTTGCTCCATTTGAGTCTGTGTGAGCCAGAAAACGATTAATCGATTACTAAAATAGTTGTCGACTCTTTCAATAATCGCTTAGTCGTTGATTAATCGATTAATCGTTTCAGCCCTAATGTAAAGCCAAGTTTGTAATTGTGTTATTAATTCAATACTTCACATTGTGATCTCAACGCTAACAAAGTGTTTTGTCTTGCAGGTTTGAGTCCTGTATTCGCCCTCACAGTTTAGACCCGGCTCCGTTCTGGTTTAGACCTGGCTCAGTGCTGGTTTAGCCCCGGCTTAGTTCTGGTTTAGACTCGGCTCAGTGCTGGTTTACACCCGGCTCAGTTCTGGTTTAGACGCCGCTCAGTGCTGGTTTAGACCCGGCTCAGTGCTGGTTTAGACTCGGCTCAGTGCTGGTTTAGACTCGGCTCAGTGCTGGTTTAGACCCGGCTCAGTGCTGGTTTAGACGCCGCTCAGTGCTGGTTTAGACTCGGCTCAGTGCTGGTTTAGACCCGGCTCAGTTCTGGTTTAGACTCGGCTCAGTTCTGGTTTAGACCAGGCTCAGTGCTGGTTTAGACCCGGCTCAGTGCTGGTTTAGACTCGGCTCAGTTCTGGTTTAGACCCGGCTCAGTGCTGGTTTAGACCCGGCTCAGTGCTAGTTTAGACCCGGCTCAGTGCTGGTTTAGACCCGGCTCAGTGCTGGTTTAGACCCGGCTCAGTGCTGGTTTAGACACGGCTCAGTGCTGGTTTAGATCCGGCTCAGTGCTGGTTTAGACTCGGCTCAGTGCTGGTTTAGACACGGCTCAGTGCTGGTTTAGACTCGGCTCAGTGCTGGTTTAGATCCGGCTCAGTGCTGGTTTAGATCCGGCTCAGTGCTGGTTTAGATCCGGCTCAGTGCTGGTTTACACCCGGCTCAGTTCTGGTTTAGACGCGGCTCAGTGCTGGTTTAGACCCAGCTCAGTTCTGGTTTAGACGCGGCTCAGTTCTGGTTTAGACCCGGCTCAGTGCTGGTTTAGACCCGGCTCAGTGCTGGTTTACACCCGGCTCAGTGCTGGTTTAGACGCGGCTCAGTGCTGGTTTAGACGCCGCTCAGTGCTGGTTTAGACGCGGCTCAGTTCTGGTTTACACCCGGCTCAGTGCTGGTTTAGACCCGGCTCAGTGCTGGTTTACACCCGGCTCAGTTCTGGTTTACACCCGGCTCAGTGCTGGTTTAGACCCGGCTCAGTGCTGGTTTAGACCCGGCTCAGAGCTGATTTAGACCCGGCTCAGTGCTGGTTTACACCCGGCTCAGTGCTGGTTTAGACCCGGCTCAGTGCTGGTTTACACCCGGCTCAGTGCTGGTTTACACCCGGCTCAGTGCTGGTCTATAGCGGTTCAGTTTAGCACTAGCCTAGTCCTGGTTCAGAGCGGCTCACATGGCTCTGCTGCTGCACCTCCTGGCCTGTGCCTTCGGGCTGGGCTCGTGGGTGGCGGTGAACGGCCTGTGGGTGGAGCTGCCCCTCATCGTGAACACTCTGCCCGAGGGATGGGAGCTGCCCTCTTACCTCACAGTCATCATCCAGCTGGCCAACCTGGGCCCCCTGCTGGTCACCCTGATGCACCGCCTCTGCCCGGGCCGTCTGAAGGAGCACGTGGTCATCTACTCCATCCTCTCCATCGGCATCGTGGCCTGTGTCCTCCTGGCCGTCTTCTGGGACAGGACCACCGTCGTCGGCGGGGCAGAGCACAGCACCGCCTTCTTCATCATCACCTTCTTCCTGGCTTTGGTCGACTGCACCTCCTCCGTCACCTTCCTGCCTTTCATGATGCAGCTTCCAGCCAACTACATCACCACATACTTCATCGGGGAGGGCCTCAGCGGTTTCATACCCGGAGTCGTCGCGCTGGCCCAGGGCGTGGGGATCGCCAAATGCGTAAACTCTACTCATTCTGCAGGAAACCACTCCGACACCTTACAAACCGAGTACCTTCCCCCAAACTTCTCGACGGAAGTGTTTTTCATTTTCTTAGCCCTCATGATGTGCGTTAGCATGGCCGCGTTCATAGCTCTCAAACGGCTCCCTCGAACATTCGAAATGTCCACAGAAAACCTGGTCCCCGAATCCCCGGTGCCCTCAGTGTGCTCCGGGGTGGACAACCCGGGGGCGGAGACAGACAGCGAGGGTTACTGTGGCGACGGGGCAGAACGTGGTACCTCCAAGGATCGCCCTAAACACTCCATGGCTCAGCTCGCCTTCATCTACTGCGTGGTTCTCTGGGTCAACGCTTCCACCAACGGGCTGCTGCCGTCAGTGCAGACCTACTCCTGTATGCCCTACGGGAACCTGCCCTACCACCTCTCCGCCGCGCTGTCCTCTGTGGCCAACCCGCTGGCCTGCACCATCGCCATGTTTGTCCAGAACCGGTAATGACCTCATGCTTTTTGCACGACTCACACACTGCAAAAAGTAATGAACTAAATCAGTATAAACATCTCAATTTGAGCATAATAATCCAAATTTTAGTTGTTTTGTACTGGTTAAGAAGTTCTTGGGCATTTGTCCTGGATTATTTCACTTGTTCTGAGATGTTTCTGACTCGTTTCGATACATTTCGTCCTTATTTCAGGTCATTTTCTTTGCCAATGGGGTAAGAAAATTGGTCTTATCTCATTGGCAATTTTACTTTCTTATTTCAAGCGAGATTTACCCTAGAACTGGTCTGAAATGTCCTCAAACAAGCAAAGTAAACTGGGTCCGATCAGGAAAAGTGTCTAAATGAGTGAAAACCGCTCAAAACAAGAAACATTTCCTCAATTCAAGTCATTTAAGACAATGCTTGATATTTACTTTTTGCAGTGCACTGGAAAAAAATGAAATCTTATCTTAGACAAAAATGACTTAAAAGTGCTTGAAATAAGTAACTTTTAATGCTGCTTTTGATACGGTTTTGACTCGTCTTGAAACAAGATTGCCAATGGAACTAGACAGATTTTTCTTGTCTTTGACCATTTTGTCTCATTTCAGGATTTTTTTTTGTCTTATTTTAAGCGTTCAAGTTAATTTGTCTTATTTTGAGCAAATTAAAGCTTGTTCCATTGGCAATCTTATTTCAAGACGAGTCGAAACCTAGTCAAAATCAGCATCAAAAGTCTTATTTCAAGTGCAAATCAAGCTATGGCATTTTGTCCAGTGCACAGGCCTTTGCAGAGCGTTAAAGGCATTTGTCTGCAGGTCTCTGGTCTTCCTGGGGCTGCTGACGGCGCTGGGAACTGGATTCGGGAGCTACAACATGGCCATGGCCGCCATGAGTCCCTGCCCCTTGTTTCAGGGCACTTTGCTGGGAGAGATTCTCATCGTAAGTATTACACTGCAAAAAGTACCCTTCTAAAAACAAGGAAAAACATCTTAAAATAAGACGTTTTGTCTTGTTTGAAGGAAAAAAATCTGCCAATGGGGTCAGCATTTTTTTCTTGCTAAGAATTCTTTTTCCTAGAATATTTTTCTAATCATAAAACAAGAAAGAAACACTAAATTCAAGCAAATAAATAGCTGGAATTAAGCAAAATGTCCTCAGAAAATGGAATAATTTAAGGAAAACATTCTTATTTAGTGAAAAATTGTGGGTATTTTACTTAAATGTTGCTTGATTTAAGTAAAATGTTCTAAATTACACACATTTTTGAGCAAAATGTTCTTAATAAATACTATCTCCATGATGTGGAGCCAGGCTGATGGTCAGAATCACCTGGCTGGAGGATTCGCCTATTGTACATGTTTTTAGTGGTAGGGGAAACGTACACAGACATGGGGAGAACATGCTCCACACAGAAAGGCCCCGTCCTGGTGGGAATCGAACCCAGGACCTTCCAGCTCTGAAGCTGAGGCTCTAACCGCTGTGCCACCGAGCCGCCCACTTTACAGAATGTATTATCTCTCTGTGAGAATCAGTTCTTAAATTAAGAGTTGTTGTGATCTTAGTTTTTTTTTATAATAAGACAAATACTCTTTGTCTAAAGCTGAAGAAGATTCAAAGAGTTTTTCTTTCTTGTTACAAGAAAAAATAGCATGTTTTTAGCAAATATATCTGAACAAGAAATGGCTAGATTTTATTTCCTAAAATAAGATTTTTTTTCTCAAGAAAACTTTGCTCGGCAAAACATTATTAAAATAAAATAAGAACTTGTTTCTAAAAGTAAGACATTTTTTACTTGCTTAGAATCCACTTTTTGCAGTGTAGTGGCCACACCTGTAACACTCTGACACATCTGCAAACACATCTGAATACACTGGGGCCTCACTCCTCTTTCATAAAGGAAACCACATGTTTCGGGGAAACGCTTGGTTAAGTGTCGGCGACAGTGGGTTCTGAAAGCTGCTCTTTCAAATATTCAGATTTTATTGGTCATTTTAATTGATAAAAATGTCTAAGATACGATAAGCCTTTATTGATCTGACAATGGAGAAATTCACTTGTTACATTCAGCTCTCAGAAACACTCAGGGTGTGCAGAATAGACAGGAAGAGTAAATAGGGGTATCCACCAAAAACTTTAAGAGGGCAAGACAAAAAAACAAAAATTGAAAGTTGCATCAGTCTCTATATAACCCTGAGTGTAGACAAATTAACATAGGATTCCACAAATGAAACCTTCCTGTACTGGAGTTGAACCCGTGCCTGTCCCGCAGGTGCTGTCGTGGCTGTGCTTCACCGGGGCCCTGTCCTACGTCAAAGTGATGGTGGGGGTGATCCTGCGGGACCGGAGCCACAGTGCGCTGGTCTGGTGCGGGGCCTTCGCTCAGATGGGCTCCCTGCTGGGCTCCGCCACCATGTTCCCCCTGGTCAACGTCTACAGCCTGTTCCAGTCCGGAGACTTCTGCAACTCACAGTGCCCCTCGTGACGCCACAGATCGTTTCGTATCTTATCACTGCCATTGTGAATGTGGCTTATGAATGTGTACTGCAAAAGGGAAGTCTGTGTTTGTCCACTAGATGGCGGCGGCGCGTTAGATTCCGCTGACTGAAATCTCAAGAGGAGCCAAGACACAAAGCACCAGTTGAGGGATTAACCACTCACGTTGTTGACTGCCTTTTTTTCCCCTATTATGTGAACTCTTAATTTAATTTTTATCGTTTTGTACGTCCAGGAATAAATCTGTTTAAATATTTCGCTGGATTTTTCTGTGATAAATCAATCAATCAATCAAATGTTATTTTTAGAGCCCTTTACCAGAGCCGTGGGAAGATATTTTAGTTTAGGGGGCGCTGAGGGACAAAATATACCCCCAAAATACTTTTTCTGTGCATAAATCCTATTTATTAACCTCTTAACTCCCGCCTGAACCGAGAGGGTCTTTTTCCTCACGTTATCAGATTTTTTTCCCATCATTTTTTTGCGTTCAACTCATTTGTGTAACTTTTTTTTGTCAAATTTTTGTCATTTTTTTTGTCATTTTTGTGACATTTTTGCCACTTTTTTCATCCATTTTTCGTCACTTTTTTGTCACATTTCCATCATTGTTTTCGTCTCAGTTTTGTCGCTATTTTCACAGCTTTTTTCCAGAAGCTTTTGGACTGGGGTAAAGCCAAACTGGAGAAAACGTGCACGGTTCAGGCGGGAGTTAAGGGGTTAAAAGAAAAGCATCACAAAAACAAAAATGTGCTGGAAAAGCAACAAAATGTGACGAAAACGTGGCAACAAAGCGATGAAAAAAGCGATGAAAAAATAACAATAACATGAAAAAAACCCCAGAAAAACAAGAGACGAAAACACATCGAAAAAGAGACAAAAACAGGCCAAAAAAGCCACAAAAAAGTCATGAAAAAGCAACAAAAACATGACAAAAATGCAGCGACAACGTGACAAAAAGTTACCATCACTTTTCTAGATTTTAGCTTTCAAATGAGGCGTTACAGTGTTGCTCTCCAGTCAAGAAGCTTTTAGATTTGGGTAAAGCCGAACTGGAGAAAATGCTCTCAGTTAAGGCGGGGGGTCAGAGGTTAACATGTGTATTTGTGGAAGTGTCACATTTACGCTAATCTGGGCCAGGCTGACCAGAGTCCAGGGCTGGTTTTCAGTCCCAGTCCCGCCCCTGTCTGGGTGTATGTGTTAAAAAACGAGCTGCAGCATTTTGCACCAATTGAAGACGATTAAGACAGGACTGGGAAACTCCAAAACAAAGGGCATTACAATAATCAATTCTTGAACTGATGAAGTGTGGATGGTTCGCTCCAGGTCTGAGCGGTTTAAAAAAGGCTTTATTTTAGTTAAAACACGCTAAACACACGATAAAAATCTTAAAGAGCTGCCAATACTCTGTTCCAATAAAGCATCAGGTAGTTATTGGCAGGAAACCCCTATTTATATCATTTTACGGGATATCTGCTCAGCTCCTCTACAGTCCCGTGCAGTGGGTGGGAGATGTTGTCCATGATGGAGGTGAGCTTGGCTAACACCCTCCTGTCCCTCACCTCCTCCACAGAGTCCAGGGGGCAGCCCAGGACGGAGCTGGCCCTCCTGACCAGCTTGTTCAGTCTGGTCTTGTCCCGCTCTGTGCGGCCCGGGGCCCAGCACACGGCAGCGTAGTGGAGAGCAGAGGCCACCACAGAGTCATGGAGAGTCAGGGAGTTGGTGTTGTGGGACCAGTCCAGTTTATTGTTGAGGTGAACACCCAGGTACTTGAAACTGTCCACCTCCTCAATGTCCTCCCCCTGGATGTTCAGCGTGTGTGCGGTAGTGGCTTCCTCGTGAAGTCGATCACCATCTCCTTACATCTCATTTACAGATATCAATTTGAAACTGTTGCTGTCGATCACTGGCATAAATGTGAGAAAAAAATACATGGCAAGTTTTCTGTTATTTTATCTTTTCATATAAGAACAAGGTGTTTTATGCCTAAAAATGTCCCATCTTTTCGGCGACGAAATCTGAATAATGGATAGAGCTACATTCAAACTTATGGTTTCATTTTATTGATGAATGAGTTACCAAGACTTTTTCAGAGCGGATTTTGGATTTCTTGTTTAGTTTTAAAATAAGCTGTTTGTTTGTGGAAAATGTAAAAATGTAATTTTGACATTCAAAACTCAATAAATAGAGTTTAAGGGATTAAATAATAAAAAATCCCTCTGAAAAAATCTTCCAAATATTGTTCAGTCCAAGGCTGGAAAATGTGAAGTCTTTAGGTCCGACTGACGTGAACATAGTGTCGCTACAATGACAGAAAGTATTTAACTAGATCAGTGTAAACATCTCAATTTGAGCATAATAATCCACATTTTAGCTGGTTTGACTGGTTAAGAAGTTCTTGGGCATTTGTCCTAAATTATTTCACTTGTTCTGAGATGTTTCTGACTCGTTTCGATACATTTCGTCCTTATTTCAGGTCATTTTCTTTGCCAACGGGGTAAGAAAATTGGTCTTATCTCATTGGCAATTTTACTTTCTTATTTCAAGCGAGATTTACCCTAGAACTGGTCTGAAATATCCTCAAACAAGCAAAGTCAACTCGGTCCGATCAGGAAAAGTGTCTAAATGAGTGAAAACCGCTCAAAACAAGAAACATTCCCTCAATTCAAGTCATTTAAGCCAATGCTTGATATTCACTTTTTGTAGTGTATAAAGATGAAATCATGATCAAAAGAACTCATTCCAACGGAGTCAGGAGTAGTAACCACAGATATCACAATAGGAATAAAAACCTCCGTAATATTCCAAGCCCTATGTTCGGTTTCTTTTGCGCATTATTGAGTTTACAGTCAATACTTTGATCATTCGCTGTACACAGAGGCGAGACTGCTTTGCACGGCTGAGTGAAAGGAGACATGGGGGAAAGGAAAAACCAGACAGTGCACAAATATGACGTCTGTTTGAAGCCTCCTCATCCAGATTTCAGATGCATGTTCACGAGAGAGGGAGGGAGAGGGAAGCTGTAGTCATCTATGAGAACGGCGGCAGCAGCTCGGCCCACGCCCCCCCTCCCCTCCCCTCCCCCCCCCCCCGCGCAGATACACACAGCACATCCTGCTCTGTCGGGGTGGGGGGTTGTTTCGTATCGATCTGAGCGCTTTTGGACATTTTATTCACGTATTACGTCGACATTGCGTGAGTTGTCTTTGTGTATTGATTTCAAGAAGCAATTGATTTGAGTAAAAAGAGAGAAAACAGGTGCTCTTCAGACGTGTTGCGGCCAAACATGCTGAATAAAAGGCCTGAATGTGTGAATGTGATTATTGTAGTAGGCTATAAATACTGCCCTGTGATCCTGCCGCAAAATAATACCATTCATCATTGCTGGAAATATAAAAAATCAATATCAAGCATTGGCTTAAATGACAGGAATGGAGGAAATGTCTCTTGTTTTAGAGCGGTTTTCACCAGGGCCGGACTGGGACTGAAAAAACAGCCCAGGACTCGGACCAGCCTGGCCCAAATCAGCGTAATTGTGACTTCCACAAATACATATTTTAACCTCTTACCCCCCGCCTTAACATTAACTGTGCATTTTCCCCAGTTCGGCTTTTTATTATTATTTTTTTGATCGGAATCATCAGCAAAAAAGAACGGGAAAGGCGGTCGTAGAAACAGAAGCAAAATCATTAATATAAATATAAATAATAATGGTCCCAAAATTGAACCTTGTGGCACACCATACTCCACGGAATTCCTTTTAGATTCATGTTTTTTTTATACTGGGCTTTACCCAAATCTAAAAGCTTCTCGACTGGAGATCAACAATGTAACGCCTCATTTGAAAGCTAAGACCTACAAAAGTGACGGAAACTTTTAGTCGCGTCGCTACATTTTTGTCATATTTTTGTTGTTTTTTTCTATAATTTTTGTTGTGTTTTTCTCACGTTTTTGTTGACTTTTCATCCTCTTTTTCTCGCTATTTTGATCTTTTGGCTGTGGAACACCTCATTTGAAAGCTAAGACCCACAAAACTGACCTTTTTCCTCGCGCTCGTGTCACCTTTCGCATGTTTTTTTGTTTTTTTGTCACTTTTTGGTCGAATTTTTGTAATTTTTTTGTTGAGTATTTTAATTATTTTTTCTATCATTTTTTGTTGTGTTTTTTGTCCGTGTTTTTCTCATGTTTTCATCCTCTTTTTCTCGCTATTTTGATGCTTCTCTTTTTAGCTTTTAGATTTGGGTAAAGCTCGGTTGAGGCGGGACCGGTGGCCCTTCTGTGCTCTCCCAGAACGGACATGTGGCCAGTCCGCCCCTGGTTTTCACTCATTTAGACACTTTTCCTGATCGGACCCAGTTCACTTTGCTTGTTTGAGGACATTTCAGACCAGATCTAATGGAAATCTCGCTTGAAATAAGAAAGTAAAATTGCCAATGAGATAAGAACAATTTTCTTTCCCCATTGGCACAGAAAATGACCTGAAATAAGGACGAAATGTATTGAAACGAGTCAGAAACATCTCAGAACAAGTGAAATAATCTAGGACAAATGCCCAACAATATCTTAACCTGTCAAAACAACAAAAAATTTGATTATTGTGCTCAAATTGAGATGTTTATACGAGTCTAGTTAATTACTTTTTGCAGTGTAGACTTTATTAAGTGATTATCTGAGTTAAAATGACTCGAGTCTATGATCCCGAAACGAGTCATTGGCTCATTCTCACAGCGAGGAGTGAGGGCTCTCGGGCTGGTCACTCGGGAGCTCCTCTGACCTCCACACTGAGTAAAACAATAAGATTTGAGAAACAAATGGAGCCACAATTAGCCCCGAGTCGCCTCCGGGGCTGGATCAGTGTAGCACATGCACAGATGGGACTTTCTCACTTGGATTTGTTGAGTCCACATTGCAATGTGTAACAGGCTCAGACAGAACTGCAGTCTGCTGTCGGAGCGTTGATTGACAGGCTGCTATATATTTATAACTCTTAAAGCTGTTGGTATGAAACACATTATTCTCCCGGTTTAGGTATGATAACAGGACTGACCTAGCCTTGAATATTCATGCAGAGACTCTTCTCTATTAGCCGCGTCCCGGGCCTTTTGTGTGAGTATTGACAAAACAAAGCTACAAAGAAGTGCGTATCATTTCTTGAGTGTCAGATGGTCTCCTCGCTGCTCCAGCTGGTCACCTGGATGTGTCCTGTGAGATCCTGCAGTGTCTGTGCCATGTGAAGACTGCTCTACAGCGGAGGCTCCATCTGCTCGGGACGACCCCCCCCACCCCACCCCCTGAACCCCCCCCCACACCCCCCGCAGTCCGCCCTGGGCCTCTCAGCGAAATGAGCAGCCGCCTCTCCCTCTCCCCGACGGGACGAGCACATTGAGAGCAGCGCCGTGCAGCTGAATCGACAGATATGTCACCTGTCTGACTTTGGGCTCCTGATGCAGAGGTCTGTGTGCGCTGTGGACGGTCAACAGTTCAACTCCGCAGTAAATGTGCTTTAATTATGCTCTTTGTGTTTGGAAACAAGAAAAGATGGTTATATTGTTTATACATTTGAGCTGTTCCGGCGCAGGGCAGGGTTGACATATTTTGGCAGCTGATTTGCAGGTGAACAGCTTGTGGGTAAACCAATTGCTGATGCATGCAGACATTTCACAGACAGCTCCGACAGCCTCTCACCGCCTCTCCCTCACACAGCCCATTTAATAAATGCTGTCCATTTATTAGAAATGGGATGTGACGGGCCCGTGTCATTTGGCTGTGTCTGGGCACAGTGATGCACACGGGCCCACTCCTCATTTTCTATCAGCAGGTATTGATGTAGCTTTAATGAAGTGCCTCGCACTCCACCCGAGGAAGAGACAAGTCTGTCAGCATATGTAAATGCCTCCTGCCTGTCATTGTTGTGCCGGGTTCAGCATGGGTCAGCACAGATTCTCCCTCTGGGAACCCTTTGTTCTGGGGCCGACAGTGCCACATGAGGGGACCAATTACAGCACTGTGCTGCAGGAAGGGGGTGCACACTTGTTACCCCGGTGTAGTGAGCTAATTATTACCTCCTCACAGGGTGGGGTAGAAAGGGGTGACAAAAACAGGCTTAAAACTGAAACTAGCTTTACATTTTCAGCATTACACATTCGACAACCAACTTAGAGCATCAGCGTTTAACCCCCAACACGGAGCTAAACAGATAGTATCTGAATTCACTCGCGCTCCACTGCTTTGTCAATGCAAAGGCAATTTACCGCCTCCACAAAGCCAGGCACATAACCTTGATGTGATGTCAACAATGATTTATGAAAAGGCTCTGTGGGCTCTGTCCCGCGTGAGAGCTGAGCAGACCTGAGTGTTGACACAGAGCCCATATGGCTGCAGTAAACAGACACCAGCGAATTATCACTCAAAGCTACTCTCCTCAAATCACTGTCTCACACTCATCTCAGTCACCAGTGCAAAGGACGAGCTGCACAGACGTCTGACATTTACATCAGTATTTGGCTGCTTTAAAAAAATAAAAATAATTAAGAATAAATTGTAAAATGTAAAATGACCTTTTTTATATTGCTCACAAGTTAATCGTTCCCGTATCAATCCAAGTTTTCTCTCTATAGGTTCAGAAAGATTTATTATGTCTCAATTTTATTCTTCTTCTTGACCCACCGGTTTCGTTGGAAAAGACAAACGTGAAAGGGTGAAGAGAGGAGAGACATTCAACACATTGATGGACTCAAAAAGTGTTCAAATGTTTTAGCCGTGATTTCAGCTTTATATGTTTATTCAATGCTTAAATCAAGAATAATCTGTGGGAAAAGACAGATCCCAAGTATTCATTGAAGTAATAGTAGACATTTGTAGTAACACAATTTACGACCAGTTTGAACTTCCATCTTAATCTAGTCCTGCTGTTATCTGGAAGATCAAATATTCTGAGGTGGTTTTTGGAGTGAAAAGTACCAGAGAAATAGATAGATAGATAGATAGATAGATAGATAGATAGATAGATAGATAGATAGATAGATAGATAGATAGATAGATAGATAGATAGATAGATAGATAGATAGATAGATAGATAGATAGATAGATAGATAGATAGATTGATTGATTGATTGATTGATTGATACGATAGATAGATAGATAGATAGATAGATAGATAGGATTGATTGATTGATACGATAGATAGATAGATAGATAGATAGATAGATACAGTAGATAGATAGATAGATACATATAGATAGATAGATAGATAGATAGATAGATAGATAGATTGATTGATACGATAGATAGATAGATAGATAGATAGATACAGTAGATAGATAGATAGATAGATAGATAGATAGATACATATAGATAGATAGATAGATAGATAGATAGATAGATAGATTGATACGATAGATAGATAGATAGATTGATTGATTGATACGATAGATAGATAGATAGATAGATAGATAGATTGATACGATAGATAGATAGATTGATTGATTGATTGATACGATAGATAGATAGATAGATAGATTGATTGATACGATAGATAGATAGATAGATACAGTAGATAGATAGATAGATAGATAGATAGATAGATACATACATATAGATAGATAGATAGATAGATAGATACAGTAGATAGATAGATAGATACATACATATAGATAGATAGATAGATAGATAGATACAGTAGATAGATAGATAGATAGATAGATACAGTAGATAGATAGATAGATACGATAGATACGATAGATACGATAGATAGATACGATAGATACGATAGATAGATAGATAGATAGATAGATACAGTAGATAGATAGATACGATAGATAGATACGATAGATACGATAGATACGATAGATAGATACGATAGATACGATAGATAGATAGATAGATAGATATGATAGATAGATATGATAGATAGATACGATAGATAGATAGATACATACAGTAGATAGATTGATAGATACGATAGATAGATAGACAGATAGATAGATAGATAGATACAGTAGATAGATAGATAGATAGATAGATAGATAGATAGATAGATAGATAGATAGATAGATAGATTCATCAAACAGACCAATTTACACACAATACAAATACATTCTGCACAATAAAGCAGATACTTGTTGATTTTTTATTGCATGTTAAAAAACACACGGCTCATGGATGTAATAAATGTTTGCTGGTTTGTCGTCCTATGGTCACGTCGGGCCACGATGTCGATAAGGCTTTTTCTCGCGGCCCTCATCAAGATTAATATTCCCCTGACTTCGACGCAGTTTAGCTCACACTGATTTTTTATAGAGCACGCGGCGGTACCCGTAAATTATTAGCTGCCGCGATACCTTTGAGCAGTAGATGAAATAAATGGATAAGAGGGCTGAAATGACACGCCGGAGCAGTAACAGTTATTACGAGGAGTGTTTTGGAGGGCGAGCTAAAGGGTATATTTTAGTGGAAAGCTCAACACACCTCTTGCATACAGAAGATGGCCCCTCCCTTTCAGCCATTAGCACCCACCCTCTCCGCGCAGGACCATTCATCTCCTGCGTCCGCCCCGCCCCCCCCCCCTCCAGTGACCAGTCTGGGCCAGCTGCTCGGGGCGGCCGGTCCTCCCTCGTGTGTGCGACCAGTCAAGTGGAAAATGGGAGCTACCGAGAGAGCCCACTTTAGAGAGCGATCATCCTTTTGAAGGAGCCGGATGGCCATTGACAGACACAGTGTTAACACGGCGCTGGCATGAAGGCCACACCGCGAGTATCAGGTTTTTGCTGCGGCCGCGGGAAGAGACGCTGCCGGACAAAAAAAACACACCCGCAAAGGTCACTTCTCTCCCAAAAGAACTCCTAAAAGTTTTCATTCCCATTGTGTGTTTTTGAAATAAGTGGACCACTCTTTTGTCACATATTGACTATTTGGGATGACCATACCTCACATCAATGATAATACAATGGAAACATCAAGCTTTTTTCCCCCACAAATTACAAACATACTTTAAAAAGGCAAAAATAATGTGTCCCTATAAAAAGATAAAAAAGTCAGGTATAGAGTTTGTGAAAGTCCACAGTAACCATGGAGATCCGCCATCTTTGCAGCTGTTAGCATACATTTCCATAGACTAACATTAGCTTAAAACAGTATAAAAAGTGGAGAAAAAATCAGTGGAACAGCTCCGTTAGCTGCTGAGTTACTGCTGGTAAAAACATCTAACACACTGTGGTCTCCAAGTGTTTTAATGTGAACAATAACTCCAGTATTTTAACTTTTAAAATCTCCATTAGTTCCCATAATGCTTAGCGATATGACGTCACATTCTCGAACTCTATAGATACAGACGGCATCTCGTCATAGAAGGGGGCGTGGCTTCGCCGAGGGGGAAAATGGAATCTTTAGAGAAACACAATTTTCCACTCTTTTTAGACATTTTCTGGTGGAATATGAACTTATTTATCACATGAATAAAGTCAAGTGTAAATCGGGCCCATATGGATATTTTCTCACAGCATATTGTTCTGTAGAAGTGAAAAAACGGCAGTTGTAGCATAGTTTCTACTAAATAAAGATACAAAGACATGGAGAGGAGCAAAGTGGTTCAACAGCGCATAAATACATGAATAACGGAGAATGCTAACTTGATGCTACATGTTAGCATCGAGCTAATGCTAATGGTTAGCTAGCGCTAGCTACAACTGCCGTTTTTTCACTTCTACTGAACAATCTGTTGTGAGAAAATATCCATATGGGCCCGATTTACACTTGACTTTATTCATGTGATAAATAAGTTCATATTCCTCCAGAAAATGGCTAAAAAGAGGGAAAATTGTGTTTCTCTAAAGATTCTATTTTCCTCCTCGGCGAAGCCACGCCCCCTTCTATGACGAGATGCCGTCTGTATCTATAGGCCCTTTAATGACTTTTAATGTAAAATGATGTACATATAAAAAGTTGAAGCTCTTACTGCAATTCCCACTCATTCCAGGTGCTCTGTGCTCCCTGATCAACTCAAAACATGCACAATGGGTTAATCCAGAGCCAGATGAATCTGACCATTAGCCTGGCTCGACATCAACGTGTCCAACAGCAACGGTCTCTATTTATATAGCGCCTTTTCACCTACACACACTCAAAGCGCTTTACATCAAGGAACCATTTACCCACTCACGCCCTCGCTCACACACCAATGTACGCAGACACTGGAGAGGCCAGGGGGGGTGAAGTGTCCTGCCCAAGGACACAACGGCTGGGATTCAAGCCGCCAACCTCTAGGTTAGACGACCAGCTCTACCACCTGAGCTACTGTCGCTCGATCCGCCTCACGACCTGCCCCAGCGAGGGATGGGCCAAATGCAGAGGACAGATTTCCCTACAGGGACAATGAGGTACGTACTCTGTAGCCTTTGTATATTAGTGTCACAGCTGTGAGTAACGTGACATTAATGAATAAATTATATATTACGACGTGCAATTACCATATTATAGGCAAGTGATTCTGAACCCGGGGGCTTTGTCTAGTCAGAAGGTCAGGTCATAAGAGGTGGATAAAATACAATAAAATGGGAAAGCAATATTTCATACGACCATGTCCAGTTATAAGTGACAATATACTGTGATGCAATTCCCCCACTGTTGGGCTAATAATGGTGTTCTTATCTTGGTATTGGAGCAGAGCCGTGGGAAGATGTTTTAGTTAGGGGGCGCTGAGGGACAAAATTTACATCCAAAATACTGTTTCTGTGCATAAATCCTATTTATTAACCTCTTAACTCCCGCCTGAACCGAGAGCATTTTCTCCAGTTCAGCTTTACCCAAATCCTGCAGGCCAGTGTAACGCCTCATTTGAAAGACCTGCAAAACTAAATGGATCTTTTTCCTCACATCAGATTTTTTTTCATCACCTTTTTTGTCGGGCAGTCGTCTCATTTTTGTCAAATTCTCATGACTTTTTTGTGACTTTTTCGTCTCATTTCTTTTTTGTCAAATTTTTGTCCATTTTTGTCATTTTTTCTAGATTTTTTGTCACTTTTTTGTCAAATTATTCGCATTTTTTTGTCAAATTCTTATCACTTTTTCGTCCATTTTTTCTCAATTTTTTGTCAATTTTTTCTCACATTTTTTGTGAAATTTTTGTCAATTTTTCTCATTTTTTGTAATTTTTTTGTAATTTTTTCGTCCATTTTTTCTCAATTTTTCGTCAAATTTTTCTCACATTTTTTGTCAAATTTTTGTCCATTTTTCTCATTTTTTGTAAATTTTTTGTCACTTTTTCGTCAATGTTTTCTCACTTTATTCACATGTTCATCCTTGTTTTCGTCTCAGTTTTGTCGCTATTTTCACACCTTTTTTCCAGAAGCTTTTGGACTGGGGGTAAAGCTGGAGAAAATGTGCTCGGTTCAGGTGGGAGTTAAGGGGTTAATATTGCCTGCAGTTCACAAACTATCCACCAGGGGGTTCTGCAGCGCCCTCAGCACCCTGGGTTCCCACGGCCATGTATTGGAGGCAATTCAAGTTCCAGGAAAAATGAATGAGAATTTTACTTCAGGAACCAGAATCTTCCACCAACGGGAGCTCACTCAAAGTTATAAAGATAAACATAAACAAAACATGTATCTGTTTTTTTTTTAAATATGTGAATCATGTGCTAATAAAACACAAGAGAAACATCAGTCACCAATCAGACGAGCAAACAATCAGAGCCCCCTTTTTCAAATGTTTAAGCAAACAAAGCGCCTATAGTGTCTGCAGTGAACGAGATCAGCCTCAAAACTCTATACGCTGTACATTGTGTTCACTGAGCTTTGGCGCCAGATAAAAGGTGTAATATGCTAATCACAATAATATATGCGGCTCCTGTTCCCCTGCAATAGTGTTGTTCTAATTCTACCTTTCTAATTACATACAATGTGTCTCTCAGCTCTAAATACCAGCTCCGTGCACCTCAGCGCCGAAGTCAACAAGCGCAAAACCACAAATCACATGTTGCTCCGTGGCCCTCCCTCCTCCCACTCCACCCTGTTGCACCGACGCCAGTGCATCAATCTCACGCAGAGGCACAAGCTCGCAGCGAGGGACGGGAGGCGTTTGAAAGACTCACTCAATTTCATCTGGATTTAAGAAGCCAGTCCAAATCGTATGAACTGAGATCAAATCACTGAGAGGCGCACGTTGTGATCAAATTCATCCAAGCCTAAACACAGGAAGTCCATTTTACGATTTAAAATGCTTTAAAATAAGCAAGGCAAGACATAGGGAAGTTTGCGTCATGAAGGGCCAATTTTCATCATAGCCAAAACACCAAGGGCCGAACCTCACCGTTGTAGCCTAAAGTTAACCTCTTAACTCCCGCCTGAACCGAGAGGATCTTTCTCCTCACGTCATCAGATTTTTTTTCCATCATTTTTGTCATTTTTTCGACAATTTTTATTTATTTTTTGTCTCATTTTTTTTATTTTTTTTGTCAAATTTTGTCTTTTTTTTGGGTCATTTTTTGTCACATTTTTCCGTCAATTTTTTAATAAATTTTTTGTAATTTTTTATAAATTTTTTGTCCTTTTTTTGGTGACATTTTTTGTGACATTTTTGCCACTTTTTCATCAATTTTTCATCTTTTTGTCGTCAATGTTTTCTTACTTTTTTGGTCACATTTCCATCATTGTTTTCGTCTCAGTTTTGTTGCTATTTTCACAGCTTTTTTCCAGAAGCTTTTGGACTGGGGTAAAGCCAAACTGGAGAAAATGTGCTCGGTTCAGGCGGGAGTTAAGGGGTTAAGAACCATTTTCTGCAAATGCATGTTTTACATCAGTGGTTCTAAAGTGGTCCGGCTCCGAGACCCGCCATTACCTTAATGACAAAGTGTGACTCAATTAAAACTGTAATTTGTCATATATCGCATAAAATATTGCATTTTTTTCCACATTTTTATTGAACAAGCCGTAGATTTGCTTTGAAGCCTGAAATTATGATCAAAACAACCCAATAATACAAATTTCAACAGACTCCAGTGTGTTTCCGTGTAGTTTCAGATGGAAAATATTTAAAAAAAAAGTTCCCTGTAGGCTCGTGACCCACTTTTCGTCCAAATCGTATTAACTGAGATCAAATCACTGAGAGGCGCA
This sequence comes from Gobius niger, assembly GCF_951799975.1. Classification (NCBI taxonomy): domain Eukaryota; kingdom Metazoa; phylum Chordata; class Actinopteri; order Gobiiformes; family Gobiidae; genus Gobius; species Gobius niger. The sequence goes on along the minus strand of NC_136857.1, from coordinate 4,602,361 downwards.
CGTTGTGATCATCCAAGCCCAAACACAGGAAGTCCATTTTACGATTTAAAATGCTTTAAAACACAAACAAAAATCTGTGTAAAACAGCACAAAACTGTAATAGCATGATGTATAGCATTTTGTCCTGTTTAAAAGGATGATATGGTTTGCTTTTGTTTGACAGGGACCGAGCACAACAACACATTGACCAAGACAAAGTCAGGAAAGGCGCTCGGTGCCAGGGTTTAGCACAATATGCTGATTTAAAATCCTAAAAGCCCCCTATGGACAGGTGTTGAAAATTAGCACATGTGCTATAACACTTTAAACAATGCATCTGGTTCGTCCAATGTAATTGCTATGTCCATATTAAATAAATAAATAAATGAAATGAAATGAAATGAAATTTACACCTGAAGTCCCTATGCAGGTTGGTGTATAAAACACATAGACATTCACAAACTAATTTGGCATCCGCACAGTAAAGTGAAGATTACTGCGCGGATTTCGAACTACTCCTGGTATTATTACACCTTACAATGTAGTTCCTCCTTTTATCCGCTTAGAAAATCCACATTGTTTAATTTTGAGTAATTAGACTTTGTAGTGGAACACTTCACGTAACCATATTTAAATAGGGAAAACGTGGAAGAGCTTGGTAGCTTCTATCTTGACCTGTTTTGGAGCTATAGAGGAGAGAGGGAGAGGCTAAATGCTAACGCCGTCTGCGCTGTGTTTACGTGACTGAAGGCACGGGTGAAGATCAGACAGGTCCTAAAGAACTCGTCAAAGCTCAGGTAAGAACATATCTCAGTATGTAAAAACGGTGGCCTGTTACTTTAATGAAATGTGAACTAAATTACCATTTAATAGTATTGATAAAACTAGGCTGCATCATTCTCTACTCTGCAAACCTTTCTCACTCATTCTCTGACTTTAAACCCTCACAACCCCCCCCCCCAGCACAGACGGGTATTATGCTTTTTGCAGGTATTTGGTAACAATCTCCAACACATCTTTATCACCATCTTACACCTCAACTCAAAGATGTGCAAGTGGGTCTAAACATAGCTCCAGGTATGTTTTAGAACAACATCGTAACATAGTAAAATGCTCTAAAAAGTACATTTTGTTTAGAGCAGGCTTAGATGGTGATTCATTATAATAAATAAAGTGGAACGTCAGGTGTGTCCCATTTCCATGAAAAATGACCATGTTCATCACACTTACTATGTAGGTCGGCACCGTGCTGTTTCCATACTATGTCCACGCTAACTTCTTTTTACAAATTGCATTCGCTCATCGTCGGCAAACATTCTCATGCCGTCATCTGTACCGGTCTGTTTTAGTGTTGAGAGTGTTTCGCCGCTCAACTCAGGAAGCTTCGTCAGCAAACTCAATCTTTTAGCATCAGGCTGAATAAATACAATTGTTATAGGGACAGGTCAACTTAGAGCAGGGGGAGGCAAGTTTGAGTCATGAAGGGCCAATTTTCATCATAGCCAAAACACCAAGGGCCAAACCTCACCATTGTAGCCTAAAGTTAACCTCTTAACTCCCGCCTGAACCGAGAGGATCTTTCTCCTCACGTCATCAGATCCATCATTTTTTTGTTGGGTATTAAACTCATTTTTGTAACTTTTTTGTCATTTTTTCGTCAATTTTGTTTTAATACATTTTTTGTAATTTTTTGACATTTTTTGGTAACATTTTTGTGAAATTTTTGCCACTTTTTCATCATATTTTTGTCATTTTTTTTTGTCAATTTTTATCACATTTTTTGTAATTTTTTGTCAATTTTTTTTCATTTTTTGTCACATTTTTTTCATTTTTTCGTCAATTTTTTAAATCTTTTTTTTGGTCATTTTTTATCAAATGTTTGTCAATTTCTTGTGACATTTTTGTGACATTTTTGCCACTTTTTCATCAATTTTTTGTCATTTTTTTGTCAATGTTTTCTCACTTTTTTGCCACGTTTCCATCATTGTTTTCGTCTCAGTTTTGTTGATATTTTCTCACCTTTTTTCCAGAAGCTTTTGGACTGGGGGCAAAGCCAAACTGGAGAAAATGTGCTCGGTTCACGCGGGAGTTAAGGGGTTAAGAACCATTTTCTGCAAATGCCAATGTTTTACATCAGTGGTTCTAAAGTGGTCCGGCTCCGAGACCCGCCATTACCTTAATGACAAAGTGTGACCCAAATAAAACTGTAATTTGTCATATATCGCATAAAATATTGCATTTTTTTCCACATTTTTATTGAACAAGCCGTAGATTTGCTTTGAAGCCTGAAATTATGATCAAAACAACCCAATATTACAAATTTCAACAGACTCCAGTGTGTTTCCGTGTAGTTTCAGATTGAAAATATTGAAAAAAAGTTCCCTGTAGGCTCGCGACCCACTTTTGAGTCCCGACCCACCTGTTGAGAATCACTGTTATACATTACATATGACCAAGTGGGATGTTCTCCAAAGACATTTAAGGCGAGACACTGCAGGCGAATAGGGAAAAAATGTATATTTACAGATATCAATTTGAAACTTTTGCTGTCGATCACTGGCATAAATGTGAGAAGAAAAATACATGGCAAGTTTTCTGTCATTTTATCCTTTCATATAAGAATAAGGTGTTTTATGCCTAAAAATGCCTCAAATTTCACATCTTTTCGGCGACGAAATCTGAATAATGGATAGAGCTACATTCAGATTTATGGTTTCATTGATGAATGAGTTGCCAAGACTTTTTCAGAGGGGATTTTGGATTTCTTGTTTAGTTTTATAATAAGCTGTTTTTTAGTGGAAATTTTTTATTTTCTTATTTTTTGACATTCAAAACTCAATAAATGGGGCTTAGGGATGAGATAATAAAAAATCCCTCTGAAAAAATCTTCCAAATATTGTTGAAAATGTGAAGTCTTTAGGTCCGACTGACGTGGACATAGTGTCACCACAATGACAGAAAAATGTGTTTTGAGAAAAAGGCCCTTGAAATTGCATTGTCCCATATAAGTCTATGGGCAAACATTGAATCAGCGCAATATTTAAACATGTTGTTGTGAAGATTAGGCATATTTTCTGTTTCCAGGTGAAAGCTTATATGTTCAGAGACCGATTTGGCCCAAAACCTGAAAACTGAAAAAATTGAGTTTTGCCTGTAGTGTCTCCCCTTAACTAATACACCATAAAAAGACACAATTTCACTTTTTTTTTTTAGTGTACTTTAACAGGTATTTGCATAATCATATTTCTCAAAATCAAATTGGGGGCCAGAGGCTCTGTGCTGGAGGGCCGGATTTGGCCCCCGGTCCTGACGTTGCCAACCCCTGACTTAGAGAGTGAAGATGAATGATGCGGATCACAAAGTAAAGCTCTCCCTACGAAATCAATATGTTCAGCCTGATGCTAAAAGATGCCGACAAAGCCTCTTGAGGTGAAAGCAAAAACTTAAAAACAACCCAGTGCAGACGACGGCTTGAGAACTTTTGTCTCCAAAGGGAAACTCCTGTACAGCTGAGAGCGTACGCAGAGTCGCAGACATACATCCGTTCCTGTGAAAGAGCAGTTCAAAAGCTCTGATTGGGTCCTGAACGCCTCATCAGTGTTTGCAGCAACAGATGGACAGCCTTAGGGCCAGTGCAGGAGACTTGGAGCTGGAGCTGAGAGCTAAGATCAGGTGAGCGTCTCCCACAAAGGCACCTCCTGCTCATTGTGAGAACGGGGGTCGCACTCGCCCCGGGACAAATGCTGATACAAAGCAACAGCGGCATCTGTGTGTCAGGTAGTGATGCCTTAACTGGAAATCAGGAAAATGGCAAACCTCCGCCATTTACTGTTGTTACAATCACTGTTACCGTTCGTGTCCTCCAGCTGCATGATTGACCAGAACTATGGAAAGAGTGTTTACTTTTCTTAAGACCCCAGTGTTCATTTCGACGACTTAAATATTTAGTCTTAATTTAAGTCAAAGTGATATTTTTGACGACTAAAATTGGACTAAAACTAAATTAAAAGTTTCTCATGAGACTAAAACTATGACTAAAATGTCCTGATATTTTAGTCGACTAAAATAAGACTAAATAAAAATGAAAAGGAGAGACTAAAATCATCCAAACAAAGTCAGTCTCATATCATGTAAATTCACTGCTAAATGAACAGGTTTGAGCTTTATTCATGTGGAGCAGCTCCATGACGTCGAGGACCTTGATTTAATATGATTATAATGAATATTATCAATGCAAAGTTAAGTTAGTAAATTGACATGCAATTTTAGTCGACTAAAACTAGACTAAAATTGAAAAGCTTTTTTTGACTAAATCTCGACTAAAATTAAATTACATTTTAGTCAAAAGACTAAAACTAAAATAAAACATGTTGTCATAATTAACACTGTAAGACCCTAATTAAAAGCCTGATACCTGATTTGATGAAAGAAGAAGCATGTAAATATTAAAATGTTAGCTCCATATCTAACGGTGTGAAGGTTTTCAAAAGAGCTTCTATAATAAGATATTCCCAGGATCTAATTCCTCATGAATTTGACCTTAAAGGGACTATACAGAGTTTCAAAATGTTAAAATTAAGTGTTTTCCTCCCCCTACATGTTCCATCCATGTCCTAATGTGTAGAATGAGCTCAGACCTGTTCACCACAACTGCCTCTTAAATCCTGCACTGTCACTAAAAACGGTGTTACTTCGGGTCCAAATTGCCGTCATGCACGAGCTTAATATAGAAGGTGCAGCTACACATATGGCCTGAGGTGATAGTAGTGAATATAATATGGCTAACTTGCATCTAGCCCCTTTAACCTCTTAACTCCCGCCTGAACCGAGAGGATCTTTTTCCTCACGTCATCTGATTTTTTTTCCACCATTTTTTTTGTTGGGTATTCAACTCATTTTTTGTCATTTTTTTCTCACATTTTTGTCATTTTTTCGTCAAATTTTTGTCACATTTTTGTATTTTTTTGTCAATTTTTGTCAATTTCTTTTGTCATTTTTGTGACATTTTTGCCACTTTTTCATCCATTTCCATCATTGTTTTCGTCTCAGTTTCGTTGCTTTTTCACAGCTTTTTTCCAGAAGCTTTTGCATTGGGGTAAAGCCAAACTGGAGAAAATGTGCTCGGTTCAGGTCGGAGTTAAGGGGTTAAAGGGACCATACAGAGTTTAAAAATGCTAAAATTATGTATTTTCATCCCCCTACATGTTCCAGCAATGTCCTGATGTGTAGAATGAGCTCAGACCTGTTCACCACAACTGCCTCTAAAATCCCGATTCACTCAAAAAGTTGTTGCTTCGGTCCGAAATGTGCCGTCACACACGAGCTTAATATAGAAGCTGCAGTTACGCGTATGACCTGAGGTGGCAGTAGTGAGTATAAAATGTCTCTTTAACAAATTCACAAACCTCTCTCGCTCAGTTTCACTATCGTTTTTCCCGTGGCATAACAAACGCAGCTCCACATGGTTCTTTTGGGACTCTTCCTTCGGCAACGTTATGCAGTTATAATGTGACAGATTTGCTCAGGATTATTTCACCTGTCGCTTTTCAGGGTGGATTCAACACGTCTTTACCGGAGAGAGGCACCGTTTGGCACACAGATACATGAGACGTACGATGAACCCACCGTGAGCTTTTATAACCGCGGTGATGGTAAAGCCGGTTAATCTTGACATCACAACAACCTTCAGGAAGCGAACAGAAGCTTTATCGTCACGGTAGTGTAAACAACAAGCTGCAAGGTCACGGGAGATAAAAAGGCTTTACAACACAAAGGTCCTTTTTCACAAACATCTGCTTTTACAATACAAGGATTAAATATATTCCATACTAGAAAAAAGTATGGGGCTGTTCATATTTACTTATTCTGTCTTTTGTACATTTAGACTTCCAGTTGATCCAGTTTAAACACCTTTGAGTTTTTTAATGAGATCTTTTTACTCTCCTGTATCTGTACTTGAACCTCTTAAAGCAGAACTAAGTAACTCTTGACCCCTAGAGGCCATAAGCGCAACTGCAGGTGTCGTAGCAAGTTGCGATTTTTTAAAGAGGGGGTATATTATGCTTTTTTCAGTCACATAGCACCAGTCTATATCACACTACAATGATGACCAAACCTTCTGTTGGTCTGTAAATGCAGTAAATTAGAATAACTGCCTTGTATAAAATGTCTCTCTCAAAATGGCTGTAGTGAATGTCTTGAAATAGGCCTCTGTCTCTTTAAGAACCTCTGACCCTTTCCGACACGCAAACCTATCCCTAAAATGGCCGCCATCAGAGTCTTTACAGATTACTCAAAAATACGTGAATGTGCCAAGGCAACCGGTCCGGTCCGGTGGCAGTCAAGTTGCAATTGTGATTTTCTGGCTAGGGGGAGATGAAAGACCCTCCAATCATCCCATTAACACATATTACCCCCAGAGGCACTACGGAAAGGATTTATTAAGGTAAAGAAGTTACTTTGTATTGCTTAAACCCCACCTTACAATCTGTGGGCCGGAGTAACACCTCATTTGAAAGCTAAGCTACAAAGCTACAAAACTCAACTAAGTTTAAATGGATAATTTTCCACGTGTTGTTGCCGCCTTGTTGTCACTTTCACATATTTTTTCATTGCTTTTCTGTCGCATTTTTGCCGCTCTTTTTGTTGTGTCTTCATCTTTGTTTTAGTCAATTTTTTGCCACTGTTTCATCGCTCTTTTGTCAAGTTTTTGTTGCTTTTTTTTATCTTGTTTTTGTCGCTCTTTTGATGCTTTTTTTTCCAAGAAGCTTTTAACCTCTTAACTCCCGCCTGAACCGAGAGATTTTTTTCCTCACGTCATCAGATTTTTTTCCCATCATTTCTTGTTAGGTATTCAACTCATTTTTGTAACTTTTTTGTCATTTTTTGGTCAATTTTTTGTCCATTTTTTATCACATTTTTGTCACATTTTTGTCATTTTTTCGTAATTTTTTGGGAATTTTTTTGGTCACATTTTTGTCAATTTCTTGTGACATTTTCATCATTGTGTTCGTCTCGGTTTTGTCGCTATTTTGATGCTTTTTTTCCCCCCAAGAAGCTTTTAACCTCTTAACTCCCGCCTGAACCTGAGAGATCTTTTTCCTTATGTCATCAGATTTTTTTCCATCATTTTTTTGTTGGATATTCAACTCATTTTTGTAACTTTTTTGTCATTTTTTGGGTCATTTTTTGGTCCATTTTTTGTAAATGTTTTATCAGATTTTTGTCATTTTTTCGTAATTTTTTGTAATTTTCTTGTCAAATTTTTATCACATTTTTGTCATTTTTTTGGTCATATTTTGTCACATTTTTGTCACATTTTTGTAATTTTTTTCGTCACATTTTTGTCAATTTCTTGTGACATTTTCGCCCTTCTTTTCGTCTCAGTTTTGTCGCTATTTTCACACCTTTTTTTCCAGAAGCTTTTGGATTGGGGTAAAGCCAAACCGGAGAAAACGTGCTCGGTTCAGGTGGGGGTTAAGAGGTTAAAACGCCTTTGAATCTGTGATCTTTTTACTCTCCTTTATTTGCATTATTTTTGCATTATTTACTCAAGACAAAACACCCTGGCTCAAGACGGGTCCCGCTGCATTGCGGTCGTCCACTCCTTCTGACGGGCTGTCCCAGGGTCAAACGCAGACGACAAATCAATCGAGCGCATACCTGACGTCACTTTGATATAATTTAACTCCTTCACGTGGACATTACTTAAGAAACATACTCCGTTCTTCCTCCATCCCGGCGCAGCGTTTGAGGGTCTCGGTCAGGCTGAAGTCAGGGTTGGCAATGGGCCACCGAGAAATGTGCTCAGGCTTTTAACTTCAGCAGACACGGGGACACATCAGTAAATTGGCCCATCTAATGTTAGTACGTATATGTCGCACTGAAAGCCCTAATCACATGATGGAGGGTAATATATATTCCCACAAAGTCAGTGCTCGAAGCGGAACTGAAATCAAGAAGTGACCGTGACATGAGATCATTCTCTCTGCGCTGTTCACAGTAGGACTTACTTCTTTTTAGGTTTATGTCGGGCTCTGCAATCACTCAAACCCTTAGCCCCTTAAAATACCTGATCCCGTATAGGACCTGCTGTTTTGTTCCGGGCATTTGGATGCAAGGTGACACAAGGGGGCGCCCTTCCAACCTTCGAGGTGTAAATGTGAATTGACTTTCTTCAGAGTTAGACTTTAGGTCAGACATGAGTGACAGTAACATGACGCTAAATACAGTGAGCTCTTTGTTTCCAGTAAAAAGGCTGAGGCCTCATTGCTCTTCAGTCACAGAGAAGTGAAGAAAGAAGTCATGGAGCTTCTGCTTTAGACAGAACTTCAGACTTCTGCTGAGAACTGTAAAACTATGTATAAGTATGTAGAAATGAAATGAGAATTCTATTTAAACTGATTATTTCTGAATTCTGATTATTTTTCATTTTTAATCACACACTTGATGCTTTTACAGGTTTAAAAAAAAAATCCATAGATATCTGATGTAGAGTCATGTTTGTCCCAGTTCCTCTGAGTCGTGGTGGGACATGGTGGACCATGACAGATGTGGACAGGACTGTGGTAGATCTACTTTCACTTTGGAGAAAACAGTTACTATAGTAACTGTTGAAGAAATGAACCTCATGAGCTTCTCCTGTAACATCTGTCCACATCAGTCCTGCTGCACCACGACTCAGAGGAACTGGGACAAACATGACCTACAGCAGATACAGTTGACAAGGGTTTGTTTTTGTAGAATGAGAGTCATTGATAATTAACCAATATATTCATTATAGACAGGATTTTTCACACTTATTATGAAGGAATACTTGAAGTTCAATCTTTTATTGTTACATCCAGCAAAAGTGTAATGTTCTAAAACAGAATCTCCATGACTGCCTTCTTCACTTCTCAGTCTGTGACTGAAGCGCAATGAGGCCTCGGCTTCTTTACAGAAATAAAGAGCTCAGTATTTAGCGTCATGTTACTGTGACTCACGGTGTCTGACCTACACTGTAACTCTGCAGCCAATCAGATCACAGAGACTCAGAGTGGGTTGGGCTCAGATGTGACCAAACGCCAAGATCCAAGAACTGAGACTAAATATAATATTTCAGCGCTTTAACAGGTTATGGAAACATTATTACATCACAAGGTCAATCTCAATCAGGATGATGCTTTTCCGTCGACATTGTTTCAAGTGGAAAATCAATGGAAACTTTGCATTCATCTGATGTTTATCTAGTTTTTCCTTTCATTTTTACGTGAAGCATTATCGACGGTCTTATTGGCATAGTTAGCTGTTAGGATAATTGCCCGGGCCTCACAAAGAAGTCAGCACCAATAGGACGGACGCTGTAAAAGTCGGACCGCCTGTAGCTTTGATCGCCGGATGCAGTGCCTGGATAGATTTCTGCAATGACAGATTTATTCCCGTCCAGTGTTGTGTTCATATTTCACCGTGATCTTGCATTGATGATGGTGGAGACGGGAAACCTTCTCAAACACATCCAAGAGATTCTCAATGGGTGGTATTAGTTTAAGCAGACACTGTTTATCACATACTTTTCCCTCCCACTGTAAACACTGTAGCTATATTTTTTTAAATTCGTATAACTATTTCAATGTATTACTTAGAGGTCGACCGATATATGGGTATTTTACATTATTGGCTGATTTTGGCCGACATCTCTATATCTGGACCCGAGAGTGATAGCCTTTCTGTTATTTTGTATTGGAGCTCAGTCAGGGACTCAAAGGGAAACTTCAAGGTTTTTGACATAGGGCCTCATTTACTAGTCATCCAGAGTGTTATTGATTTCGGAAGATTTTAAGCTTTTTATTCATGCAGTCCTTATATTTGAAGAGTTTAGTGGTGCTAGGCTAGTGCATGTCTATGGTAACTTGCAGCCTGCTTTAAAAACCTCTTCAAAGTCATCGGGTCGTCCTCCAAACGTTGCCATATCTGATTTCAAGAAAGCTCCTTTGTGAACTCCAAGTGTAGCAATGCTGACCGCAGGTAAACAAACTACTGTAGATCCGGTAAGCTAGCAGATCACTCCGCCGCGGCGTAGCTACAACCAGGAAGCTGATGCTGCTCCAATGTAATTTTAAATGCAAAATGGTTATATTAAAGGGGGGTATTATGCAAAATGGACTTTTTTAAGCTTTCCATCATGTTATTATGTCACTCCCTCATTAAAAACATGCCTGAAGTGTTGCCTTGGCACATTCACGTATTTCTGAGTAATCTGTAAAAACTCTGATGGCGGCCATTTTAGGGATAGGTTTGCCTGAGTCCTCCTAGGAACGCCCCCACCTCCTGGAGACGCCTCCGAGCTTTCGTCACCAGCCGAGTAACCAACCACTGCTCCTCAGCAGAACCCCCTCCCCACTGATGCCACAGACAGCGTGTGGAGGGGGCGTGTCTAAAGGCTCAGAGGTTCTTAAAGAGACAGAGGCCTATTTCAAGACATTCACTACAGCCATTTTGAGAGAGACATTTTATACAAGGCAGTTATTCTAATTTACTGCATTTACAGACCAACAGAAGGTTTAATCATCATTGTAGTGTGATATAGACTGGTGATATGTGATTGGAAAAAGGCATAATACCCCCTCTTTAAGCTCTATAATTACTTTTTTACTGATGAATCTAACAGTGGTGAGACATTCTTCATTCTACCCCCTCTTTAAAAAAATATTCAGTCGACACAGACATTTAAAACAGTACTCTGGTGTTATAAGTGATTTGCCTCAGGTGCTCTGTGCTTGGGTCAGACTGTTTTTAAAGCAGGCTACTAGTTACCATAGACATGCACTAGCCTAGCACCGCACTCTGAATAACTAGGAAATGAGGCCCTATGTCAAAAATCCTGAAACATCCCTTTAACGTGAGCCATGCAGACTTTTGCTTATAATTTCAGAACCATCAGAGACTTACTGGTTTTTGTTTTGGAATCTGCTGATGTTTGTCTTTCATACATGCTCACTTTGAAGTACCAACTAAACATGAGCGCCTCCTGCTGTCACAGTTCAACACTGACACATTTTACAGTTTAGAAGCATCATACACTGGATAATAGATGAGAAAAAAATCCAAAGTGGCATCGGCATTAGAAATCAGGGCCAAACTGTGTCTGTAAAGGGACTAAAATACGTCTAAATTGGGTGCAAACCATACAAACCAGAAAAGCACAAATTAATTACTGAATTACTGAAGCATACAGGAAGTCTGGGGAAACCTGCGGTAATGGTGCCACAATTTGAGAACCACAATAGCATTTTTATCAAAAGGAAACATCATAAAAGACAAGAAATTAAGAAAGGTTTGAAAACTCCCTGACGGCTCTGTAAACAAATGCAGCATCTACAATAACAGGGCAATGACAAAGGAGTTTACGGCGACGGAGAAAGCGAGCGTTTATCAGCTTGTAACTGAAAGAACACGCCGTAAACAGGAATCCATATATTTATACTGGAGCCATTTCACTCTGTGCAGCCTGAGCTCGTCTCCCGGGTACAAAGTGAAATGCATCTTTTAGCAGCCGAGGTTGACTAGACATTATGTATCGAGAAAATCCGCAGGAGCATCCGGGGAATATGGTTTCTGATACCACTGACCTTGTCCGTATTGAACATTTCGGACAGAAGTGTGTTACTTGATCTGATCGAGGGCTGTTTTCGTTTCGGCCAGTGGAGCAGGTCATATTTAATGTATATATAATAGGAGGGGGGTGATCAATTATTAAACGGCTGACAATGGACAAGCAATGCACTATGGCTGTGAAGGAAGATGGAATACAAGTTTCAATTTGAATGTGGAAATGGTCACATTCACAGGTTGTACAGGTTTTACAGCTTTTATTCACAATCACATGGAGACACAGTGACATTGAGGTCTCTGCTAATTTGTTTGTGATTATACAATTCCGGCGTCTCCATGGGGGCTTATTATGTTGTAAATCCTGCTTTTAGTTGCTCATTTTATTCTTTTCTCTCATTTTGAGGCACGTGTCTGGAGCAACACAATGAATTATAATCGAATTGAAATTTTAATGATTGCTGTAGCGGCCAGGATTTGCCCTATGCAAAGGTCCGATCAAACTTAAAGGAATAGGCCACCGTTTTTACATACTAAGATATGTTCTTACCTAACCTTAGTCGAGTTAATATATCCCCGTCTGGTCTTTGTCCGTGCGCTCTGTCAGGCAAACGGAGCACATACGCAGCCTCTCCCACATGTCATATAGCTCCAATAAAGCTCACGATAGAAGCTACCAAGCTCTTCCACGTGTTCCCTATTTAAATAAAGTTACGTGAAGTGTTTTCATGCAAAGTATATTTACACAGAGATGTAGCATGCCATTTTTATATGCAGATAAAAAGGGGTACTATATTGTTAGGCGTAATGATACAGGAGCAAAACGTCCGCGCAGTAACTCCTAAAGACTTCCCCCGCTCACTTCCGTCAATAGAAGCTGCGTGACTTGTAGAGAGCTCGCAGAGAACAGTTGAAGAAGCGTGGATAACTTGTGAACAATGCCTTTTACGTGCATCGTGCCGGGCTGTGATAACAAGCAGAAAGTATATAGTGCAGTAATGTTTCACAGATTTCCAACTCACCCCGGACGACGACACAGGACTCAGGACCTCGACCATGAGGTAGGAATGCGCAGCACTTTCCCAAAATATATTTTCCGCTTGTTGTAAAAGACTCTGTACAAGTCACGCAGCTTCTATTGACGGAAGTGAGCGGGGAAGTCTTTAGGAGTTACTGCGCGGACGCTGTGCTCCTCGTATCATTACGCCTCACAATATAGTCCCCCTTTTTATCTGCTAATAAAATCGACATGTTACATTTCTGTGTAAATATACTTCGCATTAAAACACTTCACGTAACTTTATTTAAATAGGGAACACGTGGAAGAGCTTAGTAGCTTCTATCGTGAGCTTTTTTGGAGCTATGTGACATGTGGGAGAGGCTGCGTATGTGCTCCGTTTGCGTGACAGAGCGCACGGACAAAGACCAGACGGGGATATATTAACTCGACTAAGGTTAGGTAAGAACATATCTCAGTATATAAAAACAGTGGCCTATTCCTTTAAGCCAGATGCGAAAGCAATTACCAATACAAATACACAACTAAAAATGGAGCCATAACAAACACATTTCAAACATTTACATTTTCAACAACAGCTTACTTTATACAGACATTAAAATCAATCCAAATTCCAAAATCATGTCAGAAGTCAATTTTGACATAAGCATAGTTTGCATCCTGGTTAGTTTAGTAAGTTAATTTCCATTTCTTCCTTTTGAAGGTTTTGTATTGCTTAATTTGGAATCGTTTGTGGGTCTGTCCAACAAGCAAGACCATAGAACAGGTCAACATGGCAACGGTACAGTTTTCAGACTTCATTGAGCAACCTTTCACAAATGTGGGTTCTGAAATGGCTCCAACAATTGCAATAATGAAAAAAAAAATCACAAAAATCGTCCTGGAAACAGTTCTGGTTCAGCAGCTCGTATTTCCATCTTCTTTCAAATGTGAACGCGTGTTTAAAATGCGCACAGTGAAACCGGTTCTTGATTCAAAACAAACATTACAAATCTAATTCCAATCCTTTTTATGCTAAGTGAGTTATTTCCCCACGATCATTTGGTTCATCGTTATGCCACTTGTAGAAGCGCGAGTCGAGCGCTCGCACCAGTGGCCTCCCTGTTTGGTCTTTCGCGTAACAACAAGATTAAGTTCCCGACGAGGCTTTGGTGCTGTTGGTGAATGTCATATGCAAAGTTAACCTCTGGAGGCCCCGCTGGATCGCAGCCAGAAGGACGAGAGCGCACAGGCACTCTCCGCGATGACGAAAACTGGCAAAGTCCCCAACCTTTCGAGCCGCACCGGCCAGCGGGGGACCGGGCGAGTGTGCACTCCATAAATCTAAGGGACAGGGAGGATTACGCACTGGAAAAGTTACAATGGTGTGTTTTTGGAATATCAATTTTGAAGTTTCAGTAGTTCTACGAGATTATATGTGTTGTTTGACAGTGGTTCTCAAACATTTCAATAATCAGGTAGAATATTATTACCAGATTAGCAGAAAAATACACTGAAACAAGGCAAATGATCTGGGTCAGTGGTGCTACCAATCTACCAATGGTGCTAGTTTGGCTTCTTTAGGTGGTAATCAATGTCATCAGCGAGTTTAGATTCTATTCATTGCAATACATTTTTGCATGATGTCACCTCCACAAGACAACGCTAGCTTAAACTAATCCAAACTAACTGTATACCAGACCCTAATTCTAACCTTAAAGAGACGAGATGCAAGTTGGTCATTTTATACTCACTACTGCCACCTCAGGTCACGCGTAACTGCAGCTTCTATATTAAGCTCGTGCATGACGGCACTTCGGACCCGAAGTAACAACTTTCTGAGTGACAGTGCAGGATTTTAGAGGCAGTGGTGGTGAATATGTCTGAGCTCATTCTACACATCAGGACATGGCTGGAACATGTAAGGGGAGGACGTATAGACCCTTCAAGGATGTGAAGTTTTCCAAACTAACCCTAACCACCTTAGCCCTAACCCTAAGGATAGTGGAGTTTACAAAAGGTGTCTTGCAGGTGTGAGCATGAAGTGGACAGAACCAAAAACACATCGATAGTATGTGAGTTTTGTGATTCATAATCCTGTCTGAATATTAACGCCGCTGATTCGCCCTTCGCAGATTGGTTTACTCCGCTTCCTGTTTGCTTGCATATGTTCTGCTCTGGAAATGTAGTTGATGCCGACTCCTACCAGACTCAATCACTGGTGCAGTGACTTTGGATTTGATCTAGATCCAGCCTGATGATTTGTAGAAGGTCAGTTACTTTATGAGGTGGTACTTGATGCGAACGGTTTGAGAACCGAATCTGGGTCTGATAGTTCAAAACTACCGTAAATGCTCTAATATAGGCCGGGGCCTTTATTTACTCAAAGACATCTAGGACCAGGCCTTTATTGGAACCAGGCCACAATTGGAGACAGGCCTTTATTTCTATTTGAGCAAAACGGACGACCAGGAAAATGAAGAAAAACGAGATTTGTGTCCATTTGCACCTAAAATATTAGGTTCATTTATTCAATTGTTCATTTCAAACCCTCTCCCAGTGGCTGGAACATTGACGCCTTTTATGTTGTCGGGACAACAGGAAGTGTTTCGTTGCTGTTAGCGGAGCTTTGACATCAATGTCACTGCAGGTTTCAGTTTCGTTTTTACCGCTCACCGGATTATTTGTTGTTATCTTGTGTAAAAGGCGAGTTTAGACGGAGCGTTTGTGTTTGTGATCGATCATGAGACTGACCCGAGAGAAGACGAGACGCTCGCGCTGATGGGAGGAGTTATTTTGAGGCGTGGGACTGACCTGCACACGGAGCAGCTGGACGGGCTTTGAAGACGTGATGGAGACTTTATTAAAACCCTGGAGGGTCTCACAACATTTGTTGGTTGCCCTGTTTCCAAACATAATCACAGGAGGTTTGAAAAGTGGCTAAATCTGTGTCAAAGTTACGCTCGGATCAGCTCCTCCGCAGCGTCCCCCTCGGCCCGGGTTCCCGTTTGTTACTTCCTGCCCGTGAGTTTTCATTTACACCAGTATGAGACAAATTCCTAACATGGGGAATATTTCTACCGCTGTAGTTTCTAATAAAAGCCCCGGCCTGTTTTAGAGACCGGCTTTAATTTGCCTCCGCCAGCCGCGAACCCGGCCTCTGTCAGAGACCCGGCCGCTAATGGAATACAGGCCAGTATTAGAGAATTTGCGGTACTCAAAGAGTAAGGGAACTCAATTCTCGGGCCTTTCTGTGTAAACTCAAACATGTCTCAGTTTCCTCCCAAAAGTCCTGCCCCCCCTTCAATTACTCACTAGGTACTCCTTATCAAGGTACTAACTCAGGTGGCAAAGATGGGTAATGTCACCTTTAGTGTCACAGAGGGACGGCAGAGGACAAAAATCTACAGGTATTACAAGACAAACTCTCTACAGTCAAATCATCCTCGACAGTGTTTTATTCTGCGTCCTTGAAAAGCCGCTCTCACACAAAGAGAATAATAAACACGAGATGCTGCGGCCTTTAATTGCGCTGATAGCTGCTGATGTCCAGTTCATAAACATCGCGAGTGAAATACTACCTCTGGATTTGCACAAGGAGAGCGCCTGCCCCTCTGTCGGGTGGCCCAGCGTGAGGACAGCCAAGAATCCCATTGAGAAATTAGCAGGTCTCCAGTGCTTTTCTGCTTTAATGAATAATTCAGCTGTCAGGGTGAACTAAGGGCGGAGAGACCTTGAACGCCACTGACTCAGCACTCTGCACCCAAGGGTGACACGCGAAACCGGAGTATTTCCTGCTGGATAAGAGCCTAATGCATGTCCGCTATACACAGTAGAGCTGAACAATGTGGGCAAACAATGTACAGGCTATAGCTGCGATTTGGAACAGAGCATTAATGAACTGTTTGTAGGTCTAAATTACAGGCATAGTCGGAAGAAAGAAAGAAAGAAAGAAAGAAAGAGAAAGAAAGAAAGAAAGAAAGAGAAAGAAAGAGAAAGAAAGAAAGACAGACAGAAAGAAAGAAAGACAGACAGAAAGAAAGAAAGACAGAAAGAAAGAGAAAGAAAGAGAAAGAAAGAGAAAGAAAGAGAAAGAAAGACAGAAAGAGAAAGAAAGAGAAAGAAAGAGAAAGAAAGAAAGACAGACAGAAAGAAAGAAAGACAGAAAGAAAGAAAGAGAAAGAAAGAAAGAAAGAAAGAAAGAAAGAGAAAGAAAGAAAGGGCAAAAGAAAGAAAGAAAGAAAGAAAGAAAGAAAGAAAGAAAGAAAGAGTGCGCTTTGCTGAGAGAAACGCTGAAGAAATTATTTTTTGTGTTTTTCGAGTCCACACCCTCCACATTTTCCCCCAAAATGGCTACTACTGGGCATAACTGGAAATATACTTCGAGCATTTGACATAAATCATCTTTAAAAGAAAGAAAGAAAGAGAAAGAAAGAAAGAAAGGGCAAAAGAAAGAAAGAAAGAGAAAGAAAGGGCGAAAGAAAGAGAGAAAGAAAGAGAAAGAAAGGGCGAAAGAAAGAAAGGGCGAAAGAAAGAAAGAAAGAAAGAAAGAAGACCATATTGGATGTTTATTTCTCCATTGAGATGTAAAAGTTGATTCCAGGACACGAGCCCCTGGGAGGCTGGTCCACGGGGCTTAAAGGGAACATCTGTTTAACTACTTACAACAAATCTGCTACTCCTCTTCTCTGTCAAATTATTTTTATGTATTTTTATTTTTTATTTATTTGACAATAACAGACATAAAAGACAAACTTATACATTCCACAAACAAAAATGACAATGGACAACAACAAATGCCCTAAAAAGACCAAACACACCTTCCCACATATTGATGCCACACCTGTCGACAAGACAAGACAAGACGGACAAATCATCACGCAGACATTCATCATTTGTTTAACTTATTTTCACATTTTCCATAAAGGCCATGAATTCTATATATTTGTTTGTTTTAGCGCAGACCATACTAAGTTAAATATGTTCGGGTGCTCTTCGCTCAAGTCTTTATCGAGCTGAAAACAATTTTGTTTCCGCACCTTCCAATTCATAAGGATAGTGCGCTTTGCAGAGAGAACCGCTGAAGAAATTATTTTTTGTGTTATTCTGGAGTCCACACCCTCCACATTTCCCCCCAAAATGGCTACATAACTGGAAGTTTACTTTGAGCGTTTGACATAAAACGTCTTTCATTTTTCCCCAAATGTTTTTCACTTCAGGGCATTCCCAAAGCAGATGGATAAGGGTCCCAGTCATGCCACAGCCACGCCAACATAAATCTGAGGCACTACTATTCATTTTATGTATTTTCTGTGGGGTCATGTGTGATCTGAATGGAATCTTGAGTTGTATCAGCTTGTATCTCACGCATTTTGAGCTGTAATTTGACTTGTCTTAGTATGGTCTCCCACTCTTCTTCGGTTATATTTGTCTCTAGATCCTTCTCTGTCAAATGAACAAAAAAAAAAATGGCTTCCTAGAACAAACTGTGGGAATATTTACTATTGATCTGATATGTTGAGATTGCTGTCTGTGTACTGGAGTTTTCCATCACCTGCTGCCAACTATAGGATCATTAGTGCTGCTGCTGCTGACGAAGCTTCTTGGACTAAAAGCTGAAACACTTAAACCATAGATTACGGCGTGACCTTTGTCTGCGTTGTCAATACCGGCACTTGTTATCTGCACCAACAACGCGGTATTTGATCCAATTAAAATCTGTACGTAACTCTACAGTCAGCTTTATTATCCTTTCTACCACGTGGAGAGTACAGAGAGCTCTCAAAACATCGGTCCAAACCTGGCGATATCTAAAAATACTCTACGGGAGGAGGTGGAGGAGGGGGGGCTTCCTGTCAGCCTGCCGGATGAAGCTGTTCAACATTACACTGGATTCAGTAGAAAAAACAAACACATTCAGTGGCTGAAAGTGACTCTAGAGATAGTACGACGATAAGAATTTTTTCCATCCTTTTTTGGGGGGGTATTCAACTCATTTTTTTCAACTCACTTTTTCAACTCACTTTGTCATTTTTTAAAATCATTTCTTTGGTCATTTTTTGTCATATTTTTGTCACATTTTTTGTCACATTTTTTGTCATTTTTTTTGTCTTTTTTTTGGTCTTTTTCTGTCACATTTTTTGTCTTTTTTTTCTTCTTTTTTTTTGGTCTTTTTTTGTCACATTTTTGTCATTTTTTCGTCACTTATTTGTCAAAGTTTTCTCACTTTTTTGTCACATCTTCATCATTGTTTTCATGTCAGTTCTGTCGCTATTTTCACACCTTTTTTCCAGAAGCTTTTGGACTGGGGTAAAGCTGAACTGGAGAAAATGTCCTTGGTTATGGTGGGGGTAAGGGGTTAACCTCTTAACTCCCGCCTGAACCGAGAGCATTTTCTCCAGTTCAGCTTTACCCAAATCCTGTAGGCCAGTGTAACGCCTCATTTGAAAGCTAAGATCTACAAAACTCATCTAAATGGATCTTTTTCCTCACGTCATCAGATTTTTTTCCATCCTTTTTGTTTGGAGTTTGGAGTATTCAACTAATTTTTTTCAACTCACTTTTTCAACTCACTTTGTCATCTTTTTAGATCATTTTTTTTGTCTTTTTTTGTCATTTTTTGTCACATTTTTTTGTCTTTTTTAGTCATTTTTTTGTACATTTTTTGTCATTTTTTGTCACATTTTTTGTCACATTTTTTGTCATTTTTATGTAAATTTTTTGTCATTTTTTGTCACATTTTTGTCATTTTTTCGTCACTTTTTTGTCAATTTTTTTGTCTTTTTTAGTCATTTTTTAGTAAATTTTTTGTCATTTTTTGTCACATTTTTTTCATTTTTTGTCACATTTTTTTGTCTTTTTTTTGTCATTTTTTTTGTAATTTTTTTTGTCACATTTTTGTCATTTTTTCGTCCATTTTTTCCTCACTTTTTTGTCACATCTTCATCATTGTTTTCGTCTCAGTTCTGTCGCTATTTTCACACCTTTTTTCCAGAAGCTTTTGGATTGGGCTAAAGCCAAACTGGAGGAAATGTGCTCGGTTCAGGTGGGAGTTAGGGAGTAAACCTGGTTTCACATTTATCCACAGTTTGTATTCATGCATGTAAACACACCATGCTGGACGGTCGCCACTACAGGCTAATATTTGCTGTCCCAAAACTCACCCTCACAAACACTCTCTCATTTATCCTGGACCCTCTTGCATGTCTTTTTGTGTGGTGAGGAAAACCACGCGGATCACCAGGAGGAAACCAACAAACCGAAGTGAAAACATAAAACTCCACAAAGACAGAAAAGGCAACCGAGCTTTACCCAAATCTAAAAGCTAAAAAGAAAAGCATCAAAATAGCGAGAAAAAGAGGATGAAAAGTCAACAATAACGTGAGAAAAACACGGACAAAAAAATGATAGAAAAAATAGTTAAAAAAACAACAAAAATATGACAAAAATGTGGCGACGTGACCAAAACTTTCCATCACTTTTGTAGGTCTTAGCTTTCAAATGAGGCGCTACATTGTTGCTCTCCAGTCGAGAAGCTTTTAGATTTGGATAAAGCCCAGTCTAAAAAAACATGAATCTAAAAGGAATTCAGTGGAGTATGGTGTACCACAAGGATCAGTTTTGGGACCATTATTATTCATTATTTATATTAATGATTTTGCTTCTGCTTCTACGACCACCTTTCCCGTTCTTTTTGCTGATGATACCCAAGGCTGTGGGAACCCAGGGTGCTGAGGGCGCTGCAGTACCCCCTGGTGGATAACTTGCAAACTGCAGGCAGTATGAATTAATAGGAAATATGCACGGGAAAAGCGTTTTTGGGGTCAATTTTGTCCCTCAGCACCCCCTAGCTATAATATCTTCCCACGGCTCTGATGATACCAGTCAAAAAAATAATAATAAAAAGCCGAACTGGGGAAAATGCACTCGTTAACGTTAAGGCGGGGGGTAAGAGGTTAAAATATGTATTTGTGGAAGTGTCACAATTACGCTAATTTGGGCCAGGCTGGTCAGAGTCCAGGGCTGTTCTTCAGTCCCAGTCCACCCCTGGGTGAGAGCACGAACCAAAGTTTCCTCAATGTCCTTAAAACACTGACTCGGTTTAATGAGAACCTGCCAAAGCCGTGCATCATGGTGCGAGTTTGGCTCAAAGAAGAAACGGTTTGATGGAGAATTCAAACAGGTGTCATAGTGGTTAGTGAGCGGCACATCAGATGAAGGCACTGGGCTGTAAATAGCGCGGCAGACGGAGATGGACCATATGCCCCGAGGGCCGGCGCCAGCAAAGGCTCGGTCGGTGACACTTTTGGGACCGTCCCAGTAACAGCTCCTCTGGGACCCGCACAGTTCAGCATTCGTACACTTTGGTTTGATGAAGTTCTTTTGACCGCGCTTCTCCCATTCAAGGTTTGTTCGTATCAGGGATTATCAGCGTCTGGCTTCTGAAAGTGGAACCGTTTTTCACAGAATCCGAATAGATGTCAGGGTAAGGGGGGAAACGTTGGAATAGCTTGGTCATACTGTGAATTCAGGGAGTTTTCTGACTTCGTTTTTTGAGATCAGAACATTGCTAAACTTCAGGTAATCATCCAATGTGTTCTTACTTCTTTGCTTGGTTTAAGTGCACATGACAGGTTTTAATGCTTTTGAAAATATGACTTATATAGCAGGATAACATCAGTTGCATTATTATAATTTTTATTTCAGTGAAGCAGCAACTGACTCCAGCACACCAAAATAAAAGCACCAGCTTATTCATTAGTTCAGCAGTTCATTGGTTCAACTTTCTTTCTGCCTAATTATTAACCCCTTAACTCCCACCTGAACCGAGCACATTTTCTCCAGTTTGGCTTTACCCCAGTCCAAAAGCTTCTGGAAAAAAGCTGTGAAAATAGTGACAGAACTGAGACGAAAACAATGATGGAAATGTGACAAAAAAGTGAGAAAACATTGACGAAAAAGTGACGAAAAATTGAGGAAAAAATGACAACAAAAAAAGACAGAAATGTGACAAAAAATGACAAAAATGTGACAAAATACGACAAAAAAATAACAAAAATGTGATAACGGCGCAGCACCTACGCTAACCCCGGAAGTAGTGACTTTAGTAAATATTACTTTTTTAGCAGTAGTGCGGCATTTTTGGCTAATGAGTCTGAGAAATAAGTAGGTTCAGTAACTCTCAGTTTAGTTTCAGAAATATTGATGGTTGTTTTTAAAGAGGGGGTATTCTGCTTTTTTCAGTCACATAGCACCAGTCTATATCACACTACAATGATGACAAACCTTCTGTTGGTCTGTAAATGCAGTAAATTAGAATAACTGCCTTGTATAAAATGTCTCTCTCAAAATGGCTGTAGTGAATGTCTTGAAATAGGCCTCTGTCTCTTTAAGAACCTCTGAGCCTTTAGACACGCCCCCTCCACACGCTGTCTGTGGCATCAGTGGGGAGGGGGTTCTGCTGAGGAGCAGTGGTTGGTTACTCGGCTGGTGACGAAAGCTCGGAGGCGTCTCCAGGAGGTGGAGGCGTTCCTAGGAGGACTCAGGCAAACCTATCCCTAAAATGGCCGCCATCAGAGTTTTTACAGATTCCTCAAAAATACGTGAATGTGCCAAGGCAACACTTCAGGCAACTCATTTTTTTTTTTTATTTTTTTTTTGTCACATTTTTGTCATTTTTTTGTCAATTTTTATCACATTTTTGTAATATTTTGTCAATTTTTTATCAAATTTTTGTCATTTTTTTGGTACATTTTGGTCCTTTTTTGGTCATATTTTTGTAAATTTTTTTGTCAAATTTGTATCACATTTTTGTCACATTTTTGTCAATTTTTTGTCAATTTTTCGTCACTTTTTTCATTGTTTTCTCACTTTTTGTCACATTTCCATCATTGTTTTTGTCTCAGTTTTGTTGCTATTTTCACAGCTTTTATCCAGAAGCTTTTGGACTGGGGTCAAGCCAAACCTATCCCTAAAATGGCCGCCATCAGAGTTTTTACAGATTACTCAAAAATACGTGAATGTGCCAAGGCAACACTTCAGGCATGTTTTTAATGAGGGAATGACATAATAACATGATGTAAAGCTGGAAAAAGTCCATTTTGCATAATACCCCCCCTTTAACAAACATATAAGGAAGTGAAACTATAAACATCACAAAAATGGCCAAAGTAAAGAAAGCTGGGTACAATCTTTAGCAACATCTTAAATATAATTGTGTCTAATGTGTCATATGCACATTAAATTCCACCTTTTTTTGGTCAGTCCTGTCTTTGTGGTTCACATTTGATGAGAGCTACTGACCCTTTTTGCTGCGTCTTACATGTCACTTTCGAGCAGTGAACTGGCAATCAAAACGTGAATGGTAAAATCATTGGCAGCACAAGTGTCAAATACAGTAGAATAGATGCTAATAGTCTGTGGCTAATGTGGATTCATATTCCTGCAGTCATTATTAGCCTCTCGATTCTCCACAGCGCAGCACAGAGCCGGGCCCCTGTGTGTGTGTAGGTCGTCCTCCGAGGAGACACCGCTCCATCTGGGCCTAAGTAATTGGTCTGCTTCGTATTCAGCACTGTAATAGCCTGTAGCTATTCATATATGAACTAGTTACACGGACAATCAGAAGATGGCACGACCCGACACTGTATAAAATAATGCGGATCCGGAATATTGTTTAACTCCTGAGTAGATTTGTCACATTTATTTACACGCTAAGCCTAAATAACTTCAACATTTTTCTGATCTGTTGCAATATAATAGTTGACCAAAATGAAATAGATTGGCCGTGGGAACCCAGGGTGCTGAGGGCGCTGCAGCACCCCCTGGTGGATAGTTTGTGAACTGCAGGCAATATCAACCCCTTAACGCCCACCTGAACCGAGCACATTTTCTCCAGCTTTACCCCAGTCCAAAAGCTTCTGGAAAAAAGGTGTGAAAATAGCAACAAAACTGAGACAAAAACAAGGATGAAAATGTGAAAAAAGTGAGAAAACATTGATGAAAAAGTGACAAAAAATTTACAAAAATTTGACAAAAAAGTGAGAAAAATTTGACGAAAATTTGACAAAAAAAATGGACAAAAAAGTGATAAGAATTTGACAAAAAAATGTGAATAATTTGACGAAAAAGTGACAAAAAAGTCACAAAAATTTGACAAAAATGAGACGACTGCCCAACAAAAAAAGTGATGAAAAAAAATCTGATGTGAGGAAAAAGATCCATTTAGTTTTGTAGGTCTTTCAAATGAGGCGTTACACTGGCCTACAGGATTTGGGTAAAGCTGAACTGGAGAAAATGCTCTCGGTTCAGGCGGGAGTTAAGAGGTTAATACATAGGATTTATGCACAGAAAAAGTATTTTGGGGGTAAATTTTGTCCCTCAGCGCCCCCTAACTAAAATATCTTCCCACGGCTCTGCCAAGGGCACTTGTTGGAGCTGGAAACTGGGCCTGAACGGCTGCTGCCCACAAACAGTTGGTTCTCTTGGAGTTCAGTTTGTATCTGCAGCATTTGCTCGTACTTCTCTCCAGCCAAATCACCCGTGGTCCGATTTAAATTGGATAAATGGAGGCAGGCCGAGTGTCTGTTGTCATGTTATGTGCCGACTTTGTGGTGTGGATGGATAAATATAGCGACATAATCCTTGTTGTCACCAGAGGGTTGTGCTACTTAGTTGTATTTTCTCATGTTTATGTCCCTGAGTAACTAGCGTAGGCCAGATGTGGAGCCAGGCTCATGGTCAGAAACACCTGGCTGGAGGATTCACCTATTGTGCATGTTTTTTTTAGTGGTAGTGGAAATAAGAGTGCGAGGAGGAAACCAATGCAGACGGTGAGAAGATGCAAACTCCACACAGAAGGGCCCCGTCCAGGTGGGAATTGACCTGGATTATTGTTTTATTGTTTAACAATAAAGCAGAAAAAAAAAAAAAAGTTTCCCTTTTTGACTTCAGTGACAGGTACATACCATAAATTCTCTAATACTCATACCGGTGTAAATGAAAACTCACGTGCAGGAAGTAACAAACTGAACCCGGGCCGAGGGGGACGCTGCGGAGGAGCTGATCCGAGCGTAACTTTGACACAGATTTAGCCACTTTTCAAACCTCCTGTGACGATGTTTGGAAACAGGGGGAGAGTTGTGTGACCCTCCAGGGTTTTAATAAAGTCTCCATCGCGTCTTCAAAGCACGTCCAGCTGCTCCGTGTGCAGGTCAGTCCCACGCCTCAAAATAACTCCTCCCATCAGCGCGAGCGTCTCGTCTTCTCTCGGGTCAGTCTCATGATCGATCACAAACACAAACGCTCCGTCTAAACTCGCCTTTTACACAAGATAACAACAAATAATCCGGTCTGCGGTAAAAACAAAACAGAAACCTGCAGTGACATTGATGTCAAAGCTCCGCTAACAGCAACGAAACACTTCCTGTTGTCCCGACAAAATAAAAGGCGTCAATGTTCCAGCCGCTGGGAGAGGGTTTGAAATGTTAATTAATAAATATTATTTATAATATTTTAATATTATATTTATTTAATATTTACCTAATATTTTAGGTGCAAATGGACACAAATCTCGTTTCTCTTCATTTTCCTGGTCGTCCGTTTTGCTCAAATAGAAATAAAGGCCTGTCTCTAATTGTGGCCTGGTTCCAATAAAGGCCTGGTCCTAGATGCCCTTGAGTAAATAAAGGCCCCGGCCTGTATTAGAGCATTTACGGTAGTCACATTTACAGTATATAGTGCTTTCCTACCTACATTAGGCACTCAAAGCCTTTACATCAAAGACCCATTCACACAGTTACTCAGATTTACCCCAAGAACATTTTTACTTTTACCTGAGTAATCAATCGGGTCACTAGTTTTTTACTTTTACTTAATATAAACTTATGTTACTCTTACTTGAGTGGATATTTTGGCTTCTCTACCTCTGCATGTCACATTCAACAGTTGTGTGTTATCTTAAACTTCCCCTGAAAGTACCATATAGGTAGGTATTGGGTAATATCGTCAAAAAGCGTTCTCGATATATTTGCAAAGTGTTAAAAATGTGGTGCGTGTGATGCATTTGAAGTCAGTGGTTCCCGAGGAGAGATAAGACAAAGAAAGGAATTCTTGTGCAGAGAAGTCTCCAAATGATGTGTATTTGTTTGAAATAAATGCTAATTGGCCCTTGTTTTTATGCTTTAATTCCTTTCAAAGGGACCGCGGGTGTGGACTGGGGGGATGGGGCTTCTAGAAAACAAGTTGGGAACCCCTGGTTAACATTTTGCTTACAGAAAGAATTTTTTTGTTTTTGTTTATTTAAGTTTATTTGAATAGGGACAAGTATGTCACATAAACTCATGTTACTACAACATTTTAGCCAAAAGCTAATTCTCAATGTCCGTCCCCAGTTGGGCCTTTACAAAAAAATTAAACAATACATAGTTAAAACACATATAATAATACAGCACAACACTATATAAACACAGCAGAGCAGACGGTCAGTGGTCACATTTCTGACCTCTGATTAAAAAGTCTTTAAGTTAGTGTTTGAAAATCACCCAGTTTGACTCCCCCTGCAGGTCAGTGGGTGAACAGTTCCAGGCTTTAGTGCCTTGTACAGAGAAAGCTGATTGTCCAAATGAAGTGTTTCGTTTCGGGATCTGATAGTTCCCGTTCTGAGCTCCTCTAGTCCTTGAACCCACAGCCCTGAGTGGAACTATACACTCACTCAAGACCTGTGGGGCTGGGTCGAACATTTATGCTTCAGCTTCAGCTGGGAAAATGTGATAAAACTTTCAAAAGATAAAATGTTTGAATTCCTCAGACTGACACAATGATGTGATGTGAATGAACTTGACTTTGCTGTGAAATACAAGAGTGCAAAGAAATGACTCTATACCATAGGGCTGTGCAATTAATCGAAATTCGATTACAATTTCGATTACAACAGTCAACGATTACAAAATTATTAGCATAATCGCAAAAAATCGATTATAATTTTTTTTTTTCATTTTTTTTTTCATTTCAGGCCGCTGGGATTATTTTTCCTTCGCTTTTCACGTGCCACGGCTCATGCTTTTGTCAAAACGGCGCTGCGTGATGATGTCATCAGGCCGCGCTGCTCAGTTTGCTTGCGCAGGTGTGAGGGCAGGTGTGAAACAGGGACTTCTCTTTAATCAAGGCGTACTTGAAATCCTTTGTACTTTTATGACTGTCCAGAAAACGTAAAGTGTAGTGTTTTGATTAATAAATAAATAAAATAGAGATGGACTTTTTTTTTAAAGGCAACAAATAATCGTTTGAATAATCGTGATTTCGATTATGACAAAAATAATCGTGATTATTATTTTTTCAATAATCGAGCAGCCCTACTACACCTTATACTCCGCCGTCTCTTTTCATTGACGACATGCTCCATATTTGTAACCTCGTCTTCCAAACAACAATTTCCATATTACGTTGTAGACAATGTGCCGCACAGGGCAGGGACATCAGCGCAGCTATTTGAAAAGGAAAGAGAAAAGTCCCTCCCTAATGTGCAAAGGGACACCTGTGCAGCCGCTCTCTCCGCGCTGCCACCAGCAGTCTGCGGTTTGTCTCCCTTGTAAAAGCACCTATAATTACCTCGTATTAGAAGAAAGCCCCCCTCATCATGTGATCATTCCTCAACAAGATAAATACGGCGGCCGAGGCATTTAGAGACAATTGCTCTCTTCTCCGCGCCGAGGGCTTGGAGTGCTGTATTTGTCATGGTTTGAAGTGGTGTCTGAGACTAACCGAAGTACTGATTATTCAGAGCGGAGAGGAGCGGCCGCCCATTACCTCCCCGGAAAATAACAATGTGCGCGTGGCCCTCCTCTGTGGCCTTTCCCCGTGCAGGCTGCATGCGCTCGCCACTCTCTCAGACCCGACAAGCTCCGTGATTCACTCCCCGTCCCACACGCTCGACTCTCTCTTTCTGATTCTCCCCCCCTCGTCACAGCTCTCAACTCCGTCTCTCTTCCACACCGCAAAATACAAATTAACACCCAGTTAAGTTGAAATTATGAGCGTTCAAAATGTTGAGCCTGACTGGAGTTGCTTTTATTAGTTTATTTATTTATTTGCAGAGACTTATATTGGTTGTTCCAAACCAGCACTTTTCATGGAATAACTTGAATAACATCTGAATTTAAAGAGGGGGTATCATGCAAAATGGACTTTTTCATGCTTTACATCCTGTTATTATGTCATTCCCTCATTAAAAACATGCCTGAAGTGTTGCCTTGGCACATTCACGTATTTTTGAGTAATCTGTAAAAACTCTGATGGCGGCCATTTTAGGGATAGGTTTGCCTGAGTCCTCCTAGGAACGCCCCCACCTCCTGGAGACGCCTCCGAGCTTTCGTCACCAGCCGAGTAACCAACCACTGCTCCTCGGCAGAACCCCCTCCCCACTGATGCCACAGACAGCGTGTGGAGGGGGCGTGTCGGAAAGGCTCAGAGGTTCTTAAAGAGACAGAGGCCTATTTCAAGACATTCACTACAGCCATTTTGAGAGAGCAATTTTATACAAGGCAGTTATTCTAATTTACTGCATTTACAGACCAACAGAAGGTTTGGTCATCATTGTAGTGTGATATAGACTGGTGCTATGGGATTGAAAAAAGCAGAATACCCCCTCTTAAAGTCACTACTTCCGGAGTTAGCGTAGCTGCTGCGCCGTTAGCATTTATCTCCGCTAACCCGGCTGTTCCGATTTTGGTAAATATTACTTTTATAGCAGTAGTTACAGCATTTTTGGCTAATTGGCCTGATAAAAAAGTATGTTCAGTAACTCTCTGTTGAGTTTTAGAAATATTGATTGTGGTATTGAAGAGTTTTTTGTAGTTAGTAAACAAATGTATAGCCTGGACAGCCAGCCTCTCCTGCTTTCCGTTCAAACAGAAGAGAGTCTGGTGGTTTAAAACGTGGAAGACGCTCATGTCACGGATCATTCACAGCAAACTTTACAACTTTCTCACCAGTAATAAAATAGTTTTGTAGTTCACCTGTTGATGTGGAAGATGATGTTAAATGTCATGTTTTCACACACGCCGCCATGTTGGACGGATCATGCGTTTCTCTGATTGGTTAATCCACCTGCCTTCAGAACACAGAGATAACGTCGAACACCAGACTACACGTCTCTAATGAAGTCCCCTATCGCTCGTCAGCTCACCCAAACCGATCACAGAGATTTCCACCTCTCTGAGGGTCTGCGAGCTGGAGGAGAAATTGTTGTTTACTTGTGCGATTTTCACCAGATGTTTGACCAGTAGGCAAACAGCTGATGCATCCAGACGTTTAGCACCGTTTATTTCAATCAAGGGAAGCAGCGCTCTGTTTGTGAACGTTGTTTTTGCAGATCAAGGACGATTATTTATTTAAAGAGGGGATATTATGATTTTTTAAGGTGTTAGGTAATAATTTCAAACCCATCTTTATCACTATCTAACACTTTGTTGGATAGAAAATGCAATATTGAGGGGTTAATCTTTGGGCACATAAAGTGACATACAAAAACCCCTTTGCAGAATACACTATGATTGTAAACCTGCACTGCTAACACTGACACTTACATTTTTGTTAGTAAAAGTCTGTTTACTTATCATTTACGGTTTATACTTTTTGTCCCCACTAAGTCCTTGGCAGTCATTGTATATAACATACCACTACTTACTATTTAATTGTTTTTTTCCTCACATTTCCTGCCTATTTGCACACCCTGAGTGTTTCTAAGAGCTGAATGATATTATGATTTTTGCAGGTAGTAGGTAATAATTTCAAACCCATCTTTATCACTATCTAACACTTTGTTGGATAGAAAATGCATTATTGATCAAAAACCGCGGGATCAAAATATCCTGTAGTGTCACTTCTTGATTTTCACATGATCTCACCATAAGCCCCGCCCACCCCCTCCTCTTGCAAGAGATGGAGAGGTGAGCAGAGCACTGTTAATTTTGACAACATATTTTATTTTAGTTTAAGTCTTTTGACTAAAATCTTTTCCATTTTAGTCTAGTTTTAGTCGACTAAAATTGCAAGTAAATTTAGTCGACTAAATTTAAGACTAATTTAGTTGACTTTACATTTATGATATTCATGATAATCATATTTAATCTTGTTCCTCTGCTTCATGGGCTGCTTCCACATGAACAAAACTCAGAGCTGATCCTTTAGCAGAGGATTTAAATGATCTGAGGCTCTTTCAGACGGACAATAGAAGTTTGGATGATTTTAGTCTCTCCTTTTTTCATTTTTATTTAGTCTTATTTTAGTCGACTAAAATATCTGGACATTTTAGTCACAGTTTTAGTCTCATGAGAAACTTTTAATTTAGTTTTAGTCCAATTTTAGTCGTCAAAAATATCACTTTGACTAAAATTAAGACTAAATATTTTAGTCGACGAAATTAACACTGGAGCAGAGCACTTCCTGGATACGTAGGCCCTCAGAGCTGCCGCCAAGTATAGCCATTGGAGAAGATCCAAAGCTTACACAAATATGTGCAAGTGGCTCGAAACACAAGTTCTGGTAGGTTTTTGATGAGAGAACAACTTTGCACCCTTGTAAAAACTCCACAATTAGTCATCACCGATTGTACATTTTGCTCTTTACTTGTTAACTGTAAAACTGTTCCTCTCATTAAAGTGGTAGTCGTAATGGATAAGTAATGTGATAGTAATGCTTATAATTGACAGCCTGGGCCTAAAATTTACGTAATATTAAATAATTATTTGTTTTCTAAAGTACTTCCCTTCGCTGATCTCCACAACTAATCAGAATCCCAGGTGCCGCCACTTTGACCAATGAGATGAGCTTTCCTGTGAACCGGCCAATCACGAGGCTTCACTTTAACCCCTTAACTCCCACCTGAACCGAGCACATTTTCTCCAGTTTGGCTTTACCCCAATCCAAAAGCTTCTGGAAAAAAGGTGAGAAAATAGTGACAGAACTGAGACGAAAACAATGATGAAGATGTGACAAAAAAGTGAGAAAACTTAGACAAAAAACGGACAAAAAATGGACAAAAAACTGACAAAAAATTGACAAAAATGTGACCAAAAAATGACTAAAATGTGACTAAAAATTGACAAAAAAATTGACAAAAAATGACAAAAAAAATGACAGAAAGTGACACAAAATTATGAAAAATTTACAAAAAATTTACAAAAAAATGATGAAAAAGAGGCAAAAATGTCACAAAAAATTGAGAAAAAATGGAGAAAAAAATGACAAAAAAATGACTAAAAAATGATGAACATGTGACAAAAAGTGACAAAAAATGTACTATTTGACGAAAAAATTACAAAAAAGTTACAAAAATTAGTTGAATACCCCCCCCCAAAATTGATGGAAAAACAAGAAATGGCCAAAAAATGCACGGAAAAATGACAAAAAAATGACAAAAAAGTGATAAAAATGGACAAAAAATGGACAAAAAAATGACAAAAAAAATGACAAAAAAGTTACAAAAATTAGTTGAAAACCCCCCCAAAAATGATGGAAAAAAAATCTGATGACGTGAGGAAAAAGATCCATTTTGATGAGTTTTGTAGGTCTTTCAAATGAGGCGTTACACTGGCCTACAGGATTTGGGTAAAGCTGAACTGGAGAAAATGTCCTCGGTTCAGGCGGGAGTTAAGAGGTTAACCACGTCATGGACAACTCTTTCTGTCAAACTAAGCGGGAGTTTGGAACAAAAGTGGAGCAGCCTAACCTGGCAGTCCTCAGATTGGTAAGAAGCTGTTGCCTTGTTATTTTAGCTGTGTCTTGCCTCTTGCTGCTGCATTATTTATTCATCACATGTGTCTGTCGTGCATGTGGGCACTGCCATTGTGCCGCATTTGGAGCGGTGATCAAAGTCATACAAGGGCTATAGGCTATGTCTAAAGTCGGCACAATGAGAAAAGATACCCTACTCATGCACTTGATGTTGTATGGAGGGGCGCTTTCTAACCCGACCCACCTGCACCCGAAGTTTGCCGTGTATTTGAGGTACCCGCCCCGCCTGAATATGGACCCGCAGATCACTGTCAGATCCTTGTCCTGGTATAATTTTTAAAGCAGTGTGTCTGGAACAAAAGTAAATAAATCTATTTTACATGATTATTCAAATAAATGAAAGATATGATGAAAGATGAAAGTATTCAACTCATTTTTGTAACTTTTTTGTCATTTTTTGGTCACAGTTTTGTCATTTTTTCGTCTATTTTTTTATCACATTTTTGTCATTTTTTTTGTCAAATTTTTGTCACATTTCTGTCATTTTTTGGTCAATTTTGTATCAAATTTTGGTCATTTTTTGGTCATTTTTTGGTCACATTTTTGTCAAATTTTACCACATTTTTGTCCCATTTTTGTCATTTTTTTGGTCATTTTTTTGGTCATTTTTTTGGTCATTTTTTTGGTCATTTTTTTGGTCATTTTTTTGGTCATTTTTTGTCAATTTCTTGTGACATTTTTGTGACATCTTTGCCACTTTTTCATACATTTTTCGTCACTTTTTTGTCACATTTCCATCATTGTTTCCGTCTCAGTTTTGTTGCTATTTTCACACCTTTTTTCCAGAAGCTTTTGGATTGGGGTAAAGCCAAACAGGAAAAAATGTGCTCGGTTCAGGCGGGAGTTAAGGGGTTAATCTTTGGGCACATGAGTTACTAGTAGTCTGTTTACTTATTATTTACTGTTTATACTTTTTGTCCCCACTAAGTTGGCAGTCATTGTATATAACATACCACTACTTACTATTTAATTGTTTTTTTCCTCACATTTCCTGCCTATTTGCACACCCTGAGTGCTTCTAAGAGCTGAATGTAACAAGTAAATTTCTCCTTTGTGAGATCAGTAAAGGCTTATCCTATCTTAACTTAAGTCTATTTCACATGATTATTCAAATAAATGAAAGATATGATGAAAGATGAAAGTATTCAACTCATTTTTGTCACATTTTTGTCATTTTTTAGTAATTTTTTGTCCCATTTTTGTCATTTTTTCGTCCATTTTTTTAATCACATTTTTGTCATTGTTTTTGTCATTTTTTTTGTCCAATTTTTGTCATTTTTTTGGTCATTTTTTATCACATTTTTGTAATTTTTTGTCACATTTCCGTCATTTTTTCGTCAATTTTTTTATAAATTCTTTGTCATTTTTTGTCATTTTTTTGTGCATTTTTTGTCAATTTCTTGTGACATTTTTGCCACTTTTTCGTAAATTTTTCGTCACTTTTTTGTCAATGTTTTCTCACTTTTTTGTCACATTTCCATCATTGTTTTCGTCTCAGTTTTGTTGCTAATTTCACAGCTATTTATTATTCAAATAAATGAAAGATATAGAACTAAATACTGTTTTTTTTTTATGAAGGAAATGCAACAGTTCGTGAGCAGCCCAAGTTTCACCGCCTTCCATTTGAGCAAATACAAGTGGTTCTGACTTAAATGAAGATGTTCTTTCTCTCTCTCCCTGTACCCTCCGCGGCGTCCCCCCCGTCCCTCCCCTCTTCCCCCCCTCCCTCGCGACGAGCCTCTCTTGCCCCACCTCACCCGCCCTCCCTGGTCCTGATGAGCCATTGTGAGACTCCAGCAGATGGATGGGGGGAACAAAAGGGGGGTATAAGTTGGGGCTGGGGCGGGGGTATGTGCTGGCTGCCTGTCCCCCCCCTGTCCCCCCCCCCCCCCCATCCCGCTTGTATCACTGCCAACCAGGCTGTGGGTAATCTTCTCAAGCTTTCACAGCGGAGCAATGAATAACCTTAGCCTCCCCGTATGAGAGCCACCACCCCCCCCCCCTTTCCCCATCCCGCTCTTATCGGCCCCGCTGCAGACTCCTGAGGGTCCCGGATAGCATCTCGCACCCTTGCTTCCCACTCGCCCAATAACGGGAGGGTAGTTTTTTGTTTCTCAGGGCGTGTTACAAGGCCCCGAGATTAATTGGGGCTGCGGCTTTGGTTGACATCTGGTCCCGGCTTCATAAAAGTCCGGGTGCTCGAGGTCTGCGCGCTTTATAATGAAGTGAATATGAGTTAATTTCCTCCATCAGCCGGGCGTTAATCAGGCCCCTTCAACAGTCACACTGACACTGGGAGATAGCAGCAGGTTGGTCAACTCGATTAGCATTAGCGCAGCGACCGCGCCGTGAAGCAACAGCACAAAGGCCATTATGTGTGTGTTCAAATATAAAAATCTCATTCAGGCTCGGGTTTGATTAATGCCTCTTCATCATTTTGTAAACGGGAGAAAAAACAAATCATGTTATGTTCTTTTTTTTATTGTTATTCGTTGTTCTTTCTTCATCCACACAATGGAGACAGAGCTTTGTTCACAGGACGCCCGACCGGCCACGACCAACTGTGGCTGGAGGGACACTTCAGAGCTTTTTTTGTTTTGTTAACACAATTATATGCAATTTTAATAATAATTAAAAAAAAAATCGACCAATTGTTGCATGTTTTTTAGTGGTGTTTTAACCTCTTAACTCCCGCCTGAACCGAGAGGATCTTTTTCCTCACGTCGTCAGATTTTTTTTCCATCATTTTTTTGTGGGGTGTTCAACTCATTTTTGTAACTTTTTTGTCATTTTTTGTCACATTTTTGTCATTTTTTTGTCACATTTTTGTCATTTTTTCATCATTTTTTTAATTTTTGGGTCATTTTTTGGTCATTTTTTCGTGCATTTTTTGTCAATTTCTTGTGACATTTTTGTGACATTTTTGCCACTTTTTCATAAATTTTTCATCACTTTATTGTCAATGTTTTGTCAAATTTTTGTAATTTTTTTGTCAAATTTTTATCACATTTTTGTAATTTTTTGGTCATTTTTTGGTCATTTTTTCATGCATTTTTTTGTCAATTTCTTGTGACATTTTTGCTACTTTTTCATAAATTTTTTGTCACTTTTTTTGTCGATGTTTTATCACTTTTTGTCACATTTCCATCATTGTTTTGTTGCTATTTTCACAGCTTTTTTCCAGAAGCTTTTGGACTGGGGTAAAGCCAAACTGGAGAAAATGTGGTTCAGGTGGGAGTTAAGGGGTTAATCTTTGGGCACATGAAGTGACAAACAATAACCCCTTTGCAGAATACACTATGATTGCAAACCTGCACTGCTAACACTGACACTAACATTTGTGTTAGTAATAGTCTGTTTACTTATTATTTACTGTTTATACTTTTTGTCCCCACTAAGTCCTTGGCAGTCATTGTATATAACATACCACCACTTACTATTTAATTGTTTTTTCCTCACATTTCCTGCCTATTTGCACACCCTGAGTGTTTCTAAGAGCTGAATGTAACAAGTAAATTTCTCCTTTGTGAGATCAATAAAGGCTTATCCTATCTTATCTTATACAAAAGAGAAAGTAGCAAAACTTGTCTTTATATAATGTCCACTTTGCTGGTGTAAGACCACAGGTGTTATCCCATCAAACTGCAGAATAAACAGAAGCTTTAACGGGGTCATTTATCAAGGCCGGTGCTAAATAGTGGTTGCAAGCTGAAAAAGCATGTTGCACTTAATTTACCATTCGATGTTGCCTGTATTACAATATAAGGGCCCCAAATCTGTAAATAAGTCAACAATAATGACTTTTGCACTCGGTACTTGCTTTGCACATGAGCAAACGCTTCATAAATGACCCTCTAAGAGTCTTTCCCATGGGCACAAAAACTGCACGTGATCTGGAACCTTCCCTTTTATACCTTAAAGGTACTGTCATATCGCTAAACATCAATGGATTTGCAGCAATAATAAACTAATGGAGATTTTAAAAGGTAAAATTAAATACTGGAGTTATTGTTCACATTAAAACACTTGGACACTACGGTGTGTTAGATGTACCAGAAGTGACGACTTTTCACTTGTTGTACTGTTTTTAGCTAATAGGCTGTATCCGAATGTCCACACTATTCCCTATATAGTGACTATATAATGACTATCTAGTGCTCACGCCATTTTGTAGGGGTGTCCGAATGTCCAGAGAGAAAAAAGTAGTGCACTTGAAATTTCCCACAATGCATCTCGAAAAGTAGTGAGCATCGATGGTCACTAAACGGGTCAATATAGACCACAATGCATTGCGAGAGTCGGAGAAGAGCCTGACAGAGACAGGTCTTTGAACTAAACACGACTGAAGTAAATCAGCTGTTTCAGTCGTGTGTTTGTGTTTCTCATGAATAAACGATCTAAATATAAACGGTGAAAAGATGCTAACGTTAGCTGCTAACCTTTAGCTTGAGCTGTTAAATGACCGACAGCTTCCTCTCGAATAATCCGAGCCTTTCATGTAAAATCCATGTGAAGTAAAAGCGTATCTGACTCGTATTTATCCATAAATATTCCACTGTCTCTGAGTTTGTTTTTTATCGCAGAAATACTTTATTCCCGGAGTTTCGAGAACTTTTAGCAGATGTAGTCACACCATCTGCTTGTGTTCGGACACCGGGCTCTGACCGACTTTCGGCGTCTCTGAGCTCACGCTGGGGTGACTTTTTTTTCTTACTTTTTTTGTGATGATCGTAACGCCTGTAAAAGTGCCAAAACAGTCGTTCTGTTTCATAAAATAAACGTTTGTAACAATAAATAAATTCAGATTAAAAAACGCAATACACGTCACGCAGCGCAGAGAAAGTAGTGGCTTGTGTCCGAATCGCCAACAGAATCAGTGACTATATAGTCGACTATATAGTGCGGGCCTATGTAGTGAATGAGGGGTTAGGGACTAGTGTGGACATTCGGATACAGCCTAGTCTATGGAAAATGTATGCTAACAGCCACAAAAATGGGGGATCTCACAGCGGATTTTCCTAATTCTGTAAGATAAAATATTTAAAAATCTTCAGTGGAAACAGCATTGATTTGGGAATTTAGGTCTGCTGTACATAGAAAACAATGTAAATAGATTTGACTAAACCCTGGCCTTGGTAAATCCCCTAAAATGGGCCGATTTGTACCAAAAAGAGTTTCTGGCATAACATTAAAATCCCGTCACACAAGGAGGCAGTGGATTCTCTGTGAAGGAAAACTTTGTGAAGATTCCTGCCACAATTGCCGGTGATTAGATAAATTGCGTTTCTCAAATCTCCTCTGTGTTCAAGGAGCTGAAACCTGTTCTTACGCCACATTTGATTCACACTGAGTAACTCTCCGGTGGTTAATGAAGGCGCCGAACAATCCACCTGTTCCCCTCCACCACTCCAGCGCTTCCTTCTCTGGGCCTGTTAAAATATTGAGCATGTACTTAAGTGCTATTTGGCCAAGTGTCATTTAGGCTGAATGGCCCTCCATCCACAAAAGACGTCTTAAAGTGACTGGATCAGAGCCTCCGGGGGATACACAGGTGCTAAATTATTCACTCGCAATCAAATATTTAACATTCTGTCCCACAAACTAAACTACAAGTAAAGCTCCACTCGTTATGGGGGCGCATTAACCATTTTTAATACAATAAGGTTGATGGAGCACATGGATCAAAAATGGTTTTATTATGAAGTGCCGTCAACTCTTTGGCTGCGAGTTTCAGTAATGCAATATCAATAGATTTGGGTGATCTTCTCCTGTTTTAAATGATAACCCTGGGTATTTTACTGGATACTTCAGTACGTCTTTGCTGTGTTTTTGTGAGTCCATAATGGTCCTGAAGAAAGCAGCTTTAAAGGAATAGGCCACCGTTTTTACATACCAGGATATGCTCACACCTTTTGTTCCAAGGCGCCCACTGCGTTCCTCTAACCAACACCTTCTCGTTGTCCCCTCAACTAACCTGGTCTCCAGAAGAGACCGGGCCTTTGCAGTCAAGGGGGGGTAAAGGGTACTGTGCACCCAGGGCCCAGAGCAGGGTGGGGGCCCTGAAAAGTGCTGCAAAAAGCATTCTGTATTGTACTTTCTAAGTTTCCTCATAATTGATACTATAAGAATTGAACAACCGGCTGAAATACAACGGTTGCTACACAGAATTTTGCACAAACAATAATGATGGATGAATTTAAAAATGTGCCAAATGGTTCGGCCGGCTTCAAACATGGAGCGAGACTAAATGAGGCTGAAGCCCTTGAGCTTTTTTGTTCATGAGACAACATATAGTAAAATATTTCTTTTTGCAAAATAGCATTTTAATGCCTTCTTTAAAGTCACACATTTGTTCTTCCCAGCACAAATATCCTCTGTCCCTGGTGCAGTCGTCCTGTTTAATGTGGTCTGATAATAATCATTATGCAGAATATTCCACCACCAATTTAAATATCTATATCACTACCGGGATTGAAGGTTATTCAATTTCTGTAACTGAAGCCAATCAGATGAAATTTCAAGTCAAACATCGAGTACACAACAAACAAAAACAAAACAATGAACTAAGTACCCAGGACTAATATAGATTTTTAGGTCGCTGTAATAATAAAGTTATAGTTGAAAATAAATCAACTGCACTGTCAAACCACTGTTATGTGGTTAAAGAACAAGAAATATGAGGGGGGTCCAAAAAGATAGTTTGTACCGAGGGCCCAGAATTTGGTGCTACGCCCCTGTCTCCCATACTGTGGAACTCCTGACCTGCTAAGGTAAAAAAGCCAATTCGGTGTCTGCTTTTAAATCTAAGCTGAAGACGCTCTTTTACAGAAGAGCTTTTTTAACCTAATTTGTTTTACTCTGGATATGTATTATGTATTGTTTTTATATTTGTTACGGTTTTAGGTGTTATGCTTTTGTAACTGATTATCCAACGTGGAAAGCACTTTGTAACTATGTTTTGAAAAGTGTTATACAATTAAAATGTGTTATTATTATTATTATTTTCCTCCCCCTACATGTTCCAGCTATGAGCTCCGACCTGTTCACCACAACTGCCTCTAAAATCCTGCACTCACTCAGAAAGGTGTGGTTTCTGGTCCGAACTGCCGTCATGCACGAGCTTAATATAGAAGCTGCAGTTATGCATAAGACCTGAGGTGGCAGTAGTGAGCTTAAAATGACTAACTTGCATCTAGCCCCTTTAACAAATGCTGAATTTCTACCCTATAAAGATTACATACATGGAGAGGAGCAAAATGGTCCAACAGCCCATGTACAGACACAGACGGCATCTCTGGAATCGCCCAGGGACTTCAATCTAACCCAACGACCGCCATCTTGTGCCACGACAATCAAGTTATTTTGCACAATCAACAATGACACAGGCAAAACATAATTTGCATGTAAACTACAAAAAACAGAAACCTCAAAGGAGCCAAACAAATGACTTTCATCCCCTTCATATTCCATTTGTCAATTTGCTGTATTGACTTTAGGGTCGCAGAAGATGTTGGATAGAATTTTATATTTTTGAGCCTCTCAGGAATAGTCTCTTTTTTTTTTTTCAAAGCCACGTAGTATCTGAAGAAGCTGCTGCTGTAGAACTGTGGTCCCATTTGGAGGAGTTCACACTGGCTACGATCCGGTGTGGCTGGTTCATTAACATGCACTGTCCCTCCCAAATAAACCAATACACATTTGGAGGAGTTCACACTTGTTGGTTTGCGAGACTTTTGCACATGAGCACTGTAGATATGCCAGATTATAGCGGGGATGCTAGTTTCCATCTGTAGTCCCGAGGCCGGCAGCACATACACAATTTACATTTAACATAATGTGACAACAATAAATGCAGTGACAACTAAAAGTGTTCACAGGCCTGGTTTTCCTTTAGCTACAGTTTAAAACGTGCTTTAAAAGTGGCCAGAGTTGGAGTCTCTCTTAGGGCTTTTCCACCAAGGTGTTGGTTCTGGGCTGGTTCTGGTGCCGGGTTGGTTCCGACTGACTTGGTTTTCCACCAAAATGAGAGCTGAGCCTATTGTCATAGCAACGCTTTGGGAAGTCAACATCAAACATGGATAGTAACATCTTACTACAGCCACTTCTGGTTATAAAATACAGAGAAATAAGTTTGTTTCAGTCACAGCAGCCGTTAACATTTTGATTTCTTCTTTCTAACTCTTGTTTTAGCTGAAGAGCATAAAGCAAAACAACAGTTTCCTCCACAGAGACTGTTTTGTCTTCTCCAGGAAGTTCTAAGCACAAACTAACTAATTGTTTGTTGGAGGATAAAGCCACGCCCCCAGCCGCTGACATCACTGGTGCTCGTTTCTTGGTCCAGCTTTAAATTGGTTCCCAACCGGCACCAGATTTTGGAACCAAGAGCCAGCGTTTTTTCAGTGGAAAACAAAAGAACCGGTTCTGAAACTGGAATTGGCCCAGAACCAGCACCGGCACCAGCTTGTTGGAAAGGCTCTGATAAGGGGAGACTATTCCAGTACTTGGTGCCTTTTACAGAGAGCACAGTCCAGAGGAGGTTCTCCTGTGTGGAACCTCACAGTCTCCTCGAGCTGATGCCCTGGTGCCCGTGATCCCACTGACAGACTTTGGCTTAATGAAATCCTGCAATGGAGGCGGGGCAAGTCCATGCAATACTTTATACACAAGGCAACCATTAATTAAAATGAATGCACTGATCAAAATTGAGTAAATGATGCTTCTCTAAGACAGTGCAGTGGTGAAAGGAGAACGGTTTCTTGTCCAAGATTTTTATGGCTTTTTTAAAAAAAGAGACTCTATTGGTTTGAGTGTTGTACCAGCAGCAGTGACCATGTGGTTATACAATCCTCTACATGAGACAGAATCATGGAGTGTGAAAACATTCGGGCCGCAGACAGAGACATAAAGGGTCTTACCTGTCTAACATTTGCTACATTAAAATGAACAGTTTTAGTGACCGTTTAACATGTTTCTTAAAGGAATAGGCCGCCGTTTTTACATACTGAGATATGTTCTTACCTTTGGCATCCGCAAAGTAAAGTGAAGATTACTGCGCGGATTTCGAACTACTCCTGGTGTTATTACGCCTTACAATATAGTCCCCCTTTTATCCGCTTAGAAAATCCACATTGTTTAATTTTGTGTAATTATACTTTGTAGTGGAACACTTCACGTAACCATATTTAAATAGGGAAAACGTGGAAGAGCTTGGTAGCTTCTATCTTGACCTGTTTTGGCTAAATGCTAACGCCGTCTGCGCTGGGTTTACGTGACTGAAGGCACGGGTGAAGACCAGACAGGTCCTAAAGAACTCGTCAAAGCAAAGGTAAGAACATATCTCAGTATGTAAAAACGGTGGCCTATTCCTTTATATGTCAGCGTTGGGTCTAATGTCAGTCCCAGGTATTTGAACTCAGTGACGAGGCTGAGCTCGACTCCATCCAGGAAAAAAACATTGGACTCATAGTTGTTAACACTTGACTTTACATGAGTAATGAAGCCAAGTCTCTCTTATCAACCAGCAACAGACAATAACATGTGTTGACTCTGAACTGCTAAACTTAAAACAAGACATTAAGATAAATCTGAAAGCCCTCTGCCCCGCCACACCTCCCCCCCTTTTCCCTCGGAGTGAAAGAAAATAATAATTTAACCACTCAGCGCTGATGATAACACGACTGTGACAAACGTCCTCCGAGCGTTTTCCCTTTGTAAAATCTGTCAAGAGACGCTTCACGAGTCTTTCTACAAATGTGCTATTTTTGCCGCCGCCCGTATTACCTGTCAGGCGAGCATATATCCAAGTGTCATATAAATAAAACCACCTTCAGAGGCTTATAGATGTCCATGAAAGACAATGAAGAACAAAGCTACGTCGCCTTATTTAGCAAAAAGAGAAGGAGAAGAAGAAGAAGAAGAAGAAGGAAAAAAAAAAAAAAAGCCGGGGATATTAGGCTCTGCTGCGTGACACTTGTTTATACATAATTCCTTTGTAGTTTTCGTGCGGGCTTATCCGCGGTTGATCACGCCCGCGTCTTGGCGTGCTGGAGCTGACCTGTTGTGGAGATGTGCATATTTACTCTATTCATAGGCTGCGCAGACGCTACAGGCTCATGTTCATTACTGAGTAGCCTGTGGCGACTGTCATGTGCACACAATGGAGGGGGACAAAGACACGCTCGCTTTCTCTCTCGCTCTCTCTCTCGAGAGCCCCAGCGCACGGGGAATCTTCGACACTTGTGGCCGCGATAGCACTTAGGATGTTGCTCCGACTGGAAACTGCAAAACTAAACCTTGATTGGAGTAGTTTTGACTGGATTTAATAGGGCTGAGTGGAGTTGATTTATTTTGGCCACTACTTAATCAAATGTAATGCTTTTTAATGCCCAAATGCTATGCCCAAAATGCTAATGCTACAAAAAAAAATCAAAAAAATCTGCCATTTATTTGATTTGAAAGTCGATTTTGCATAATACCCCCGCTTTAAAGGGTGGGTATTATGCAAAATGGACTTTTTCAAATTTTACATCATGTTATTCTGTCATTCCCTCATTAAAAACATGCCTGAAGTGTTGCCATGGCACATTCACGTATTTTTGAGTAATCTGTAAGACAGATAAATGACTTAAAATAGCTTGAATTAAAGTTCTTTTACTTTAGAGAGGAAACAAAGTGATCGATACAGTGGGTAGAACAGTCTGTATGGAGGTCAGGTGCTCTTCAGGTATAAGCAAAAAGGGATCGAGGCTCCGATACCGGGTTAAAAGTCCTTTAATGAATGGACATGCCAGGCCTCGGATTTTTCCCTTTTTTGCCTAAAGTTCTTCTATGTTGAATTTGAGTCGGTTTGAATTAATCCAAGATACAAATGCTATAGCACCGATGGAACAAGAATAAAACCCTCTTCAGACAAATAATTGTTTTTCTCTTAAAATTACACAAAATTATCTGAATTAAAAGGGGGGTCTTATGCAAAATCGACCTTTTCAAGCTTTACATCATGTTATTATGTCATTCCCTCATTAAAAACATGCCTGAAGTGTTGCCTTGGCACATTCACGTATTTCTGAGTAATCTGTAAAAACTCTGATGGCGGCCATTTTAGGGATAGGTTTGCCTGAGTCCTCCTAGGAACGCCCCCACCTCCTGGAGACGCCTCCGAGCTTTCGTCACCAGCCGAGTAACCAACCACTGCTCCTCAGCAGAACCCCCTCCCCACTGATGCCACAGACAGCGTGTGGAGGGGGCGTGTCTAAAGGCTCAGAGGTTCTTAAAGAGACAGACGCCTATTTCAAGACATTCACTACAGCCATTTTGAGAGAGACATTTTATACAAGGCAGTTATTCTAATTTACTGCATTTACAGACCAACAGGAATAAGGAATAAAATAATAATACAAAAGATTATCTACCCGTTCATATCGTTCACTGTAAAGACTCATTCAGAGCCAGATCGTTCACGACCGACACATCACTTGAGCCGCCGACAGACACACAAACACACACCAGAGGAGCCGTGGACAGGCACACAGACAAAATAAAGCGTCTGCAGCCGCTCACTGCAAAAAGTCAAGGGTATTTTTTGGTTGAGCGTGTGATATGAGGAGTGTGGCGTGAGTGCGTGTGAAGGCACTCAAATGCGTGTGTGTCACGGTGACAGCGTGAGAGTTGGCAGCCCTGACTATTCTGATTCTCATTGCTGCTAGATGTGGGTCAAACTCATTCCTAACTCATGTACATGACCTAGACATGAAATAATCTAAGGCCCTAGTATTTATAAATCAAATCTAAAGATGCTAATATTGTGTTTTGAGTCAGAAACTGGTTCAGGATATTTGCTGTATCCGTCAATTCACGTTTTAAAAGACT
Organism: Gobius niger; assembly: GCF_951799975.1. Taxonomy (NCBI): domain Eukaryota; kingdom Metazoa; phylum Chordata; class Actinopteri; order Gobiiformes; family Gobiidae; genus Gobius; species Gobius niger. Next base: position 4,559,136 of record NC_136857.1, on the reverse strand, counting down.
ATTTTCAAGCCTTTGTTGACACTTCAAAGTAATGCAATGTAATGTAGGCAATAGTTCCTATAGATACAGACGGCATCTCGTCAGAGAAGGGGGCGTGGCTTCGCCGAGGGGGAAAATAGAATCTTTAGAGAAACACAATTTTTCACTCTTTTTTGCCATTTTCTGGTGGAATATGAACTTATTTATCACATAAATAAAGTCAAGTGTAAATCGGGCCCATGTGGATATTTTCTCACAGCAGATTGTTCAGTAGAAGTGAAAAAACGGCAGTTGTAGCTAGCGCTAGCTAACCGTTAGCATTAGCCCGATGCTAACATGTAGCATCAAGTTAGCATTCTCCGTTATTCATGTATTTATGGGCTGTTGAACCACTTTGCTCCTCCCCATGTCTTTGTATCATTATTTAGTCTATACAGACGGCATCTCTGGAATCGCCCATATATGGTCATTTTTGAAAACAGTTAAGGGGGAAAACAATTTTGAAAAAATGTTAATTTTCTCTAATTATTCAAAAACTACTTTAATAAATGCTGAATTATGAACATAGTTTCTACTAAATAATGATACAAAGACATGGGGAGGAGCAAAGTGGTTCAACAGCCCATAAATACATGAATAACGGAGAATGCTAACTTGATGCTACATGTTAGCATCGGGCTAATGCTAACGGTTAGCTAGCGCTTTCTACAAATGCTGTTTTTTCACTTCTACTGAACAATCTGCTGTGAGAAAATATCCATATGGGCCTGATTTACACTTGACTTTATCTATATGTGATAAATAAGTTCATATTCCACCAGAAAATGGCTAAAAAGAGTGGAAAATTGTGTTTCTCTAAAGATTCTATTTTTTTTTCTTTCTAGAAAGACGAGATGCCGACGAGATGCCGTCTGTATCTATGCTGTTGCAAGTTTTTTTTTATCTAATTTGGATTTTTTTTAATGTTTTGATCTGGTATTGATCGGCATCGGTATCAGGACTGAAGCAGGATCGGTGCATCTCTAATCTCTACCACACGAAAACACTCGAATCGACGATCATTCTGAAATTCAAGTCATGTATAAATAAATTTCCTTTCCTTTTTTTTTTGCCGTATCCTCATAATCTCATGCTATACGCGCGATGATCTTATAAGCCTCCTTATGTCGCTCGCAAATTAGCCCGAAATGAGCATGTATGAGAAATGCAACACCTTGCGCCGGCTCCTGCATTTTAATTTCGGTGGCATCTGTGACCGGTCCGTCTTGTCCCCGACCGAGCCCCCCCAGGGAAACCCCCAGCCTCTGCAGCGGACCCCGACACTCAGGGGAGAGTGGGAGTGGGGGGGGGCGAGGGATAGCGGGAGGGAGGGAGGGAAGGGGGGGGGGCACGTTTGATTGATGATGGTGTGAATTAAACAGAAAGAGATGGAGAGAATCCTTTTATCAGGCCCGAAACACGACTGGATTAAAACGTAGTTGTACAAGCCCTCTGTATAATGCAGGAGGCTGGCCGCGTATCACCAGGCACCAGAAGCCAAGATGGGACGCCCCCCCCCCTTTCCACCTCTCCCTTTGTTATGGCCCCACCCCTGATGGAAGTTTGCTGAACCAGGGAAAAAGCACTGAATCATGGGATGAAATTTGAGCTAAAAAACATGGAGTTTCACTCATTTGAGAACAGGTCTTTTGGAATTGGCATGAATGCAAAATGTTGGTCTTTGCATTTAAGCATTTCTCAATTTTTATGTTTTGATTCTATTAGATTTGCTCCAGATTTCCATAGTAAACCAGCTGCACAGTAATTTGACAGGTTCTTTTTACGCTGTTTGCCACTCCTGTCGCAACTAATACAGCTTGTCTGGAAAGTATACTGTGCTGAGATGAGAAATATCAGTTATTGCAACATTTGTAGGTTTAATTTTACCAATTTATTATCCCAAACAAGAGAGGACTCTGATCTGGGGTTGTTGCAGTTGGTCAGGTCTAGGTTCAGCAACACTTTAGCCGCGGTTCCACATAACACTTGCATCCTTAAAGGAATAGGCCACCGTTTTTACATACTGAGATATGTTCTTACCTTAGCTTTGACGAGTTCTTTAGGACCTGTCTGATCTTCCCCCGTGCCTTCAGTCACGTAAACACAGCGCAGACGGCGTTAGCATTTAGCCTCTCCCTCTCTCCACTATAGCTCCAAAACAGGTCAAGATAGAAGCTACCAAGCTCTTCCACGTTTTCCCTATTTAAATATGGTTACGTGAAGTGTTCCACTACAAAGTACACTACAAAAAGTAAATATCAAGCATTGGCTTAAATGACTTGAATTGAGGAAATGTATCTTGTTTTTAGCGGTTTTCACTCATTTAGACACTTTTCCTGATCGGACCAAGTTTGCTTTGCTTGTTTGAGGACATTTCAGACCAGTTCTAAGGTAAATCTCGCTAGAAATAAGAAAGTAAAATTGCCAATGAGATAAGACCAATTTTCTCACCCCGTTGGCAAAGAAAATGACCTGAAATAAGGACGAAACGTATCGAAACATCTCAGAACAAGTGAAATAATCCAGGGCAAATGCCCAAGAACTTCTTAACTAGTAAAAACAACTAAAATTTGGATTATTATGCTCAAATTGAGATGTTTATACTGATCTAGTTAATTACTTTTTGCAGTGTAGGATTACACAAAATTAAACAATGTGGATTTTCTAAACGAATAAAAGGGGGAACTATATTGTAAGGCGTAATAATACCAGGAGTAATTTGGCATCCGCACAGTAAAGTGAAGATTACTGCGCGGATTTCGAACTACTCCTGGTGTTATTACGCCTTACAATATAGTTCCCCCTTTTATCCGCTTAAAAAATCCACATTGTTTAATTTTGTGTAATTATACTTTGTAGTGGAACACTTCACGTAACCATATTTAAATAGGGAAAACGTGGAAGAGCTTGGTAGCTTCTATCTTGACCTGTTTTGGAGCTATAGAGGAGAGAGGGAGAGGCTAAATGCTAACGCCGTCTGCGCTGTGTTTACGTCATTGAAGGCACGGGGGAAGATCAGACAGGTCCTAAAGAACTCGTCAAAGCTAAGGTAAGAACATGTCTCAGTATGTAAAAACGGTGGCCCATTCCTTTAAAGACATAAACAAGGTGTTTTTAGGTGAGAAAATAAGGAGGCTCTAAATAAACCAAACAATGTTAAAGAACGAACGGATAAAGGTAAACTATTCCAATCAGAGGGGGCTTTGAACTGAAAAGCTCTGCGTCCTGTTTCTTTATTAATACGTGGGACAGTAAAAGCAAGAGAGTGGGTACTTCTAAGTGAATATGTGGATGTAAATGGAATAAGAAAATGCTCCAGATTTTTAACCCTGTGAGCTACTCAGGCACAACTAAGCTGCGACATAGGAAGAGTTTACATAAGAGATCTTTCTGTATTTCAACAGTTTAAGAAAGTGAATGGGGTTTTTCCGCTTTATACGTGACTACATCTACCTAAATGTTTGCAGATTGTGTTCAACATGTTCAAGAACAAAAGGAACATGGATCTCAATGTGACTCATCAACCGCATGTTTAAATGTAGAAAGCCTTTGGGGCTTCTTCGAAAAGGCCGAGGACAAACGTACAGCGAGTACTATTTATTTACAGTAAGTTATTTTTACCGTTATTGTACGAACGCGGTTTAGGGCGCTGTAAAACCTGCACCATCACAATGCGTCAGTAGCGAGGCTAAAGCGGCTGCTGACGTCAGGCTCCGGCTGTTACGAGCGTTTCCGGTGCCCCTGAGTGCTCGGCTGATGTTTTCTGCCACTACATAATTTATTGCCGCTGTCGCCGGCCCCTCCGCTGCACACGGCCTTTTCCTGGAGCGGGTGAGAGTTCAGATGTTTAGTGTAGCACGTCGCCGGGGAGAGCGGCAGACCCCACGTGTGACAAATGCAATTAGAGCAAAATATGCAATTACCACAATCCCCAGTCTCTCATGTGTCCAGACAAGGACAATTTGTCAATGAGGCCCCAGAGGTGTGTGTGTTAGAGCGTGGAGAGTGCAGGTACTGTCCCTCTCCCTGTGCAGCAACGTTTTAGGGAAAATACATCTCATTGCCATGTTTTTTGTCATGAAATTCAAATACCAATTGTTGTGTGTTATATGTTGCATTTTGTTCATAATGCACATTCAGGGGCACGAACATTTAGAGCAGTCATCCTTCAGAATCCACCTTCACATTGACATCAGTCCCTCATGGCAAGTTGTTCCACACAAAAAAAAGATTAATTTGAATTTGTGCTAAAAATATGAAGCAATTTAACTATTCTCAAAGCGCGACACTCATTTTCCATTCATCATTCACGGTTAAACGGTTAATCGATTAATTGAAAAAAAATAATTAATTAAAAAATACAAACAACGATCTTTTTGCTGTATATTATGAAAGAAGACAAATTATCATCTGAGAACAGACTTAAACTTTTTGTCCTTTAGTATATGGTTAAAGCAGACATTTATATATTAAAAAAAACACTGGTTTTAAAGGAATAGGCCACCGTTTTTACATACTGAGATATGTTCTTACCTTAGCTTTGACGAGTTCTTTAGGACCTGTCTGATCTTCCCCCGTGCCTTCAGTCACGTAAACACAGCGCAGACGGCGTTAGCATTTAGCCTCTCCCTCTCTCCTCTATAGCTCCAAAACAGGTCAAGATAGAAGCTACCGAGCTCTTCCACGTTTTCCCTATTTAAATATGGTTACGTGAAGTGTTACACTACAAAGTATAATTACACAAAATTAAACAATGTGGATTTTCTAAGTGGATAAAAGGGGGGACTATATTGTAAGGCGTAATAATACCAGGAGTAGTTAGAAATCCGCGCAGTAATCTTCACTTTACTGTGTGGATGCCAAACTACTCCTGGTATTATTACTTCAGCAGGACAATGACCCGAAACACAAAGATAAATCTACAACGGAATGGTTCAATAAAAACATATTAATGTGTTAGAATGGCCCAGTCAAAGTCCTGAGTCTGAATCTGTGGAAAGATCTGAAAACTGCTGTTCACAAACGCTCTCCTTCTAATGTGACAGAGCTTGAGTTGTTTTGTAAAGAGGAATGGGCTAAAATGTCAGTCTCTACATGTACTAATCTTGTAGAGTCAGACACCAGAAGACTTGCTGCTGTTATTGCAGTAAAAGGTAGTAGTAAAACAGAATCATGTATCATTTTGCTTTCACTTCACAGTTGTCTGTTACTTGTGTGTGAACGTTCAGTAAAAAAATCAAAATCAAATCTTTATGTTTAGGGCTGTAAACATGACAAAATGTGCAAAAGTTCAAGGTGTATGAATACTTTCGAGAGGCGCTGTATATACATATATACATGCGCGATATAATTAAACATGCCTTGCCTAGTGTCGTAGTACATGACATTTTACATCAAAAAGATTGTTAACATTCTTTTTTATCCCCCCAGTAATAATCATTAAACATCATTAAAAAGATTAAATATTAGCCAAAATACAGATGGGTTTGAAACTTCGACAGATGCCAGATTTTATGCTTATTACACTTGGATTATCGTGTATTTCCCCCTAACACACAGCATAACGATTACTTTTTTACATACCTTTTCATAGATTAAGCCATGATGACGATTAATCGATCAACCGATTAATCATGAACATCTCTATCGCGAACCACCTTTGAGTCCGGAGTCCCAACGCACCACTGGTTTTGAGGATTTAAAAAGAATCTTTCACACATTTCAGGACATGTTTGAAGAAATCTATTACTATAGATTACATAACATGATCCCATACAGATGTGAATGTTTGCTGACTAAACCATATCACCTTAATAATCGCCGCGTTTGCTGTTTATTTATCTACTGGCCGTTCAAATTGCGATCCCCCTTCAGTGCGATAAATCTCTCCGCTCTCCGCTGTGCAGAGCGAGTCCTGGGGGCTGAGCGGGAGAGAAGACACTGGGTTCAATAATCAAAACCGAGCCCCTCGCTCAGACCGTTTCATGCCGTGCCCTCCTTTCACTGTAGACACCACAGAGAGCTGTTATACAAGCGCTCGCAGCTACCAACCATTACTCATATTCTCCACAGCCGCTGACAGAAATAGAAAAGGCCGTATGTGTGATCTCGTCATGTGTGAGGAGGTACAGCAGACTGGAATCCACAAATCACAGGTTTTCTATCACAAATTGTCTTGGATGTAACTTAGAGATGTTTGATGGAGCCCCTCAGACATGTGCCAGCCATTGAAAAAATAATAATCACGATTATTTTTGTCATAATTGAAATCACGAAAAAAAAAAGTCTATCTTTATTTAATTTATTTATTAATCAAAACACTATGATGATATTTTATGTTTTCTGGACAGTCATAAAAGTACAAATGATTTCAAGTACGCCTCGATTAAAGAGAGGTCCCTGTTTCACACCTGCCCCCTGCTGGCCAGCCCTCACACCTGCGCAAGCAAAATGAGCAGCGCGGCCTGATGACATCATCACACAGCGCCGTTTGTTTTTATGTCAGACAAAAGCGTGAGCCGTGGCCCGAGAAAAGCGAAGGGAAAATAATCCCAGCGGCCTGAAATAACATTTTTGTCGCGTTTTCTTAGATTTGTTGTCACATGTACTTATGTTTTTGTCTCATTTTCGTCAAGTTTTTGTTGATATTTCCTTTTTTTTTTGTAGTTTCGTAACTTTTTGTCATTCTGTCGCTGCTTTTATGTCTAATTTTTGTTATGTTTTGTCACGTTTTTGTTTTATCCTTGTTTTCGTCGCTATTCTGACACCTTCTTCAGGAAGCTTTTAGGAAGGAAGCTTCCAGAATGTCTGGAATGAGGCACAGAAAACCTTTTATTTGGATAATCTCATGACCTTCCATCAGTTTAAATCCCTTGCAAATGAGTATCCTCCATGTGTCTGCTCTTGTTTTTAAGTTTTACACATTTTCTTAGTATTGTGTTATAGTCTAATCGTTCCACTGTTGTCTTATTGTTAACTGTTATTTACCTTGTATGTTTTAACAGGTCTCTCTTGCAAATGAGACAATGAGTCTCAAGAGACCACCAGTATAAATAAAGAATAATAATAATTAAAAGATTTGGACTAGAGAAAATGTGTTTGGTTCAGGTGGGGGTTAAGAGGTTAACTATGCTTTAGCAGAAATTGTGGCTAATGTGTCATATGCACTTTAACCCCTTTGGCTTTACCCCAGTCCAAAAGCTCCTGGAAAAAAGGTGGGAAAATAGCAACAAAACTAAGCCGAAAATTTTGCAAAAATGTCACAAGAAATTGACAAAAATGTGACGAAAAAATGACCAAAATGTGACAAAATGTGACAAAAAAATTACAAAAAAATTACGAAAAAATGACAAAAATGTGACAAAACGTGAAAAAAAAAGTTACGAAAAAATTACAAAAAAATTACAAAAATGTGACAAAAATTTGACTAAAAATGACAAAAAATGTACGAAAAAATGACAAAGAAATGACAAAAATGTGAACAAAAAAACTACAAAAAAATGACAAAAATGTGACAAAAATTTGACAAAAAATGACAAAAAATGTACGAAAAAGGACCAAAAAAATGTATGAAAAATGACCCAAAAAATGACAAAAACGTGACAAAAATGTGATAAAAAATCGACAAAAAATTGACCAAAAAATGACCACAAAAAAGTTACAAAAATAAGTTGAATTACCCAACAAAAAAATGATGGAAAAAAAAATCTGATGATGTGAGGAAAAAGATCTCTCGTTTTTTTTCCGATAATCAAAAGTATACATAGTTTCAGACACACATCACAAAGTAGTATTGAGATACATTTGTCCCAGCCCTCTTCTGTGTTAACTAAACTATCTGTTGCATGTGCCTCAGCAACAGCCCAAGGTTACATAAGAAACAACATGACACTTGAGGATGGTAACACGTAGCCCACTTGTATCAGCGCTTGTCCGATCGTGACTGCAGCGAGTGGCCTGACCCTCCGCGTGCCTTTGTGCCTTCGCGTCTTTGAGTGGCCATGACAGATAGAGCCGGAGCGCTGGGAGGCGAAGGGCGCCACAATCTGAGCGGCGCTGACCTGGATTTCACTGTAGTCATCATAAAACACGGGCCGCGTGCCGGTGGAACACGCAATAACATCAAGCCTTCGGTGTAATTCACTATCACCGACCGGCGCGAGGCAATATAGCAAAAAGCCATTACATTTGCCTCGTAATTTGCGGCGCGGGGCCCGGGGGCGAGGGATTCGGGTGACTGCGAGCGGCGTTAATGGAGTTTCTAGTGATAAGGACAGGTCTGTTTATTAGCCACGTGCGGCCGAGCGTGGAGCCGGCAGCTGAGCGCGGGGCAGGTGTCGCGGCACCACTGGCAGGACGCGCCACTCATTTCACGCACATTAACGACACACTGGCTACGTCAAAAAGCCGAGGTCCCCGGGTGCACGAAACAATGGGCCGCGCTCATGTGATGTCATAGTTTTCTTAGGGTGGAAGAGGAGGGAAATAATGGGCGGGATTTGCTGTGTCAATAATATGCAGATGTCGGACTATAAGGCTGGGCGATATTGACAAAGATGAACATGTCAATATTTTTCTTGATACAACGATAAGGCAATATTTTAAAGAGGGGGTATTCTGCTTTTTTCAGTCCCATAGCACCAGTCTATATCACACTACAATGATGACCAAACCTTCTGTTGGTCTGTAAATGCAGTAAATTAGAATAACTGCCTTGTATAAAATGTCTCTCTCAAAATGGCTGTAGTGAATGTCTTGAAATAGGCCTCTGTCTCTTTAAGAACCTCTGACCCTTTCCGACACGCCCCCTCCACACGCTGTCTGTGGCATCAGTGGGGAGGGGGTTCTGCTGAGGAGCAGTGGTTGGTTACTCGGCTGGTGACGAAAGCTCGGAGGCGTCTCCAGGAGGTGGGGGCGTTCCTAGGAGGACTCAGGCAAACCTATCCCTAAAATGGCCGCCGTCAGAGTTTTTACAGATGACTCAAAAATACGTGAATGTGCCAAGGCAACACTTCAGGCATGTTTTTAATGAGGGAGTGACGTAATAACATGATGTAAAGCTTGAAAAAGTCGATTTTGCATAATACCCCCCCTTTAAAGGGGGGGTATTATGCAAAATGGACTTTTCAACTTTTCAAGACATTCACTAAAGCCATTTTGAAAGAGCAAGGCAAGGCAAGGCAAGTTTATTTGTAGAGCACAATTCATACACAAGGCAATTCAAAGTGCTTCACAGTTGCATAAATACAAGAAAACAAATAGAATCAATAAAAACATCAACATAAAATTAATCAATTACAGTTAAAGGTGAGAGTGCAGATAAAATACTTTCAGTCATATGCATCGGTAAAAAGAACTGTTTTCAGCCTGGATTTGAACATTGTCAGAGTTGAGGCCTGTCTCACATCCTCGTGAAGCCTGTTCCAGATTTTAGCTGCATGAAACTGAAACGCAGCCTCACCGTGTTTAGTCCTGACTCTGGAACCACCAGGAGGCCCCTCCCTGAGGATCTCAGGGCCCGAGATGGTTCATACGGCTCTAACATGTCAGAGATGGACTTTGGTGCTAAACCATGAAAAGACTTGTAACAAGCAGAGCTGTTTTAAAGTCTATTCTCTGAGTGACAGGAAGCCAGTGCAGAGACCGGAGCACTGGACTAATATGGTCGTACTTCCTGGTTCTTGTCAGGACTCGAGCAGCAGCGTTCTGGATGTTCTGTAGCTCTGACAGCTTGTTTAGAGAGGCCAGTGAGCAGCCGTTACAGGAGTCTAACCTGCTGGAGACAAACACATGGATAAGTCTCTCTAAGTCTGGTTTTGACACTATTCCTCTGATCTCAGCCATGTTTTTCAGATGGAAAAAGCTGCTGTTATTGCTTTGATGTGGCTGTTTAAGTTCAGGTCTGAGTCCATGATTACTCCTAGATTTCTAACCTGATTTTTTGGTTTTAGAGAGAGAGACTCAAGGTGACTGATAACACTTTGTCTTTGTGCCTGTGGGCCAAAAACAATGATCTCAGAAAGAGCAATTTTATACAAGGCAGTTATTGTAATTCACTGCATTTACAGACCAACAGAAGGTTTGCTCATCATTGTACTGTGATATAGACTGGTGCTATGTGATTTAATAATCAGGAAGTTAAACTGGATATTTTGTTTCAGCTGTTTTAGATCAATATCGCATTTTCTAACCAACAAAGTGCAAGACAGTGATAAAGATGCGCTTGAGATTATTACCAAACACCTGCAAAAAGCCTCACACCGCTCTTTAGACAGCGAAGCTTTTAACCAAATGTGAAGAGATTGATGGTTCGCATAATACGTTCAATATTTGTGGATTTTCTGTTGAATATTTCTTTCAAAAACAGTGTCCTACCTGCAGAGTAATAGCGGCTCCTTCGGTTTATCTAAGCCCTTGACATCAGTGCTGCTGAGTAATGAGGCTTTCTCCTGCCTCTCACCGTTTACCTCTGCTGGCAATTTGGGTTTGTAGAAATCAATGAGTCATTTCTACTCTTTTTCACCAGGAAGAAGACACTTTAAACACGCAGAGGGGGATTTGCTCTAGTTCTGTTATTTTTGGAATTCACAAAAGGCTTGTTTTGGGCTGTGTTTTTCCAAAAATGTGAAAATATAAATCAGATGGAAGAGCTCTTGGCTTCTTCTGCTGTGGATGTCGCATCACCTAATATTGAGATGAGGATAATGTGCAGATAAATGTACAGCCTTTGAGCTGAACATATTTGTGATGCCGAACAATTCTTCATTGTGCCGACACGTAGTAAACAAGAACAGAGCACAGTTAGCAGAGCCTAAAAATAAATCTGCTACAAAAAAGGTTATCGTTCTGAACATACATGAAGATGTGACAAAAAAGTGAGAAAACGTTGACAAAAAAGTGACGAAAAATTGACGAAAAAATGACAAAAATGTGACAAAAATGTGATAAAAAATGCTAAAAATTACGAAAAAATGCCGAAAAAATATGACAAAAAATGCTAAAAATGACAAAATAATGTGTCAAAAAAAAATGAGAAAAATGTGAAAAAAAATTGACAGAAAAATGACAAAAATGACGAAAAAATTGACGAAAAAATGACGAAAAAATGACAAAAATGTGACAAAAATGCAAAAAATGACAAAAAAAGACGAAAAAATGACGAAAAAATATGACAAAAAATTGACGGAAAAATGACACAAAAAAGACAAAAATGTGACAAAAAATCATAAAAATGACAAAATAATGTGACAAAAAATTGACGGAAAAATGTGATAAAAATGTGACAAAAAATGCTAAAAATTACAAAATATGACGAAAAAATATGACGAAAAAATATGACAAAAAATTGATGGAAAAATGACACAAAAAAGACAAAAAATTACAAAAATGTGACAAAAACTGAAAAAAAATGAAGAAAAAAAATTACAAAAAAGTTGACTTGAAAAAAATGACTTGCATACCAAAATAAAATGATGGAGAAAAAAAATCTGATGACGTGAGAAAAAAGAAATCAATGAGTCATTTCTACTCTTTTCACCAGGAAGAAGACACTTTAAACACGCAGAGGGGGATTTGCTCTAGTTCTGTTCTTTTTGGAATTCACAAAAGGCTTGTTTTGGGCTGTGTTTTCCAAAAATGTGAAAATATAAATCAGATGGAAGAACTCTTGGCTTCTTATGCTGTGGATGTCGCATCACCTAATATTGAGATGAGGATAATGTGCAGATAAATGTACAGCCTTTAAGCTGAACATATTTGTGACGCCGAACAATTCTTCATTGTGCCGACACGTAGTAAACAAGAACAGAGCACAGTTAGCAGAGCCTAAAAATAAATCTGCTACAAAAAAGGTTATCGTTCTGAACATACATGAAGATGTGACAAAAAAGTGAGAAAACTTTGACAAAAAAGTGACAAAAAATGACAAAAAATGTGACAAAAATGTGACAAAAAATTGACGGAAAAATGACAAAAATGCGACAAAAAATTGACGGAAAAATGACAAAAATGTGACAAAAAAATGACAAAAATGTGACAAAAAATTGACGAAAAAATGACAAAAATGCGACAAAAAATTGACGGAAAAATGACAAAAATTACAAAAAATTACAAAAAAAATTTGACAAGAAAATGTCGGAAAAATGACACAAATGTGACAAAAAATGCAAAAAATGACAAAAATGACAAAAAAATGACAAAAATGTGACAAAAAATTGACGGAAAAATATGACAAAAAAATGTGACAAAAAAATTACAAAAATGTGATAAAATATTGACGGAAAAATGCAAAAAATGTGACAAAAAAGGGACGGAAAAATGACAAAAAAAAAAAAATGACAAAAATGTGACAAAAAGTGGAGAAAAAAAATAACAAAAACGTCACAAAAATGACTTGAATACCAAAATAAAATGATGGAGAAAAAAAATCTGATGACGTGAGAAAAAAGAAATCAATGAGTCATTTCTACTCTTTTTCACCAGGAAGAAGACACTTTAAACACGCAGAGGGGGATTTGCTCTAATTCTGTTATTTTTGGAAATCATAAAAGGCCTGTTTTGGGCTGTGTTTTCCAAAAATGTGAAAATATAAATCAGATGGAAGAACTCTTGGCTTCTTATGCTGTGGATGTCGCATCACCTAATATTGAGATGAGGATAATTTGCAGATAAATGCCTTTAAGCTGAACATATTTGTGACGCCGAACAATGTGCTTCTTCATTGTGCCAACGCGTAGTAAACAAGAACAGAGCACAGTTAGCAGAGCCTAAAAATAAATCTGCTACAAAAAAGGTTATCGTTCTGAACATACATGCTCACAGACAGTTACAGGGCCCGGAGGAGAAAATGAACTTCAAATTAAAATGTCTATTTGATGCATTATTCTAATAGGGATGGATGTGGAGAGAGGAGTCTGTGTGCTCTCATCATTCAGCCGCAGGGGACAGACGTGGGGAGTTGTCATTACCAACTTAGCCCATCACCATCAGCCGACGGAGGGTTCACATGTCGGCGGCTTTGACAGGTGTCTTCCCCGGTTCGTTTATAAGGCAATTCTAGCACAAATGAAGGGATCTCTATCTCGTAAACATGAAGATATAAAATCTTCACCATGTCTTTTCTCTTGGTTCAAGATGATCTGGTGTTCAAAAAAAGGTTAGGAAATTAAGTCAAGCGCAAGTCAAGTTTTTTTGTGCAGTGAATGATGTTAGATTTATAATGCTGAGCCAAGAGGAGCAGCTGAGCAAACAGGCAACAAGTCCACTCGGAGATTCTTTTATTAGACCCTCTCTGAGAGACAATACTGAAATGAGTGAAACAAAGCCCACATAATGACGGTGAAGTGCTGCTCTCTGCAGCCTGCACGGCGGTGGTTATAGACCAGACAGCAGCCTCACAGCCTCCTGCAGTCTGTGTAAAGTGAGGCCCAGGAGCAGTAAGTGTGCCAGTGCGGACGTGCTCCCAGCTACACTCTGCTGCTGCCAGCTGCATCATCTGTGCACAAAAGCATGGCCTTTGAAAAGCCCTGCACAAAAGCAGTGATGCGTGTGGCACATGCATGAGTGCAGACAAACTCTAAAATACTGCGCTGCTGCTGCACACAGTATGACTCACTGTCATTGATAAAACGCTTTAGATTCTGATGAAAATAAATGGTCCACAAACTGAAGGAGCAGCGGAGCAGTCTGTCCTTTAAACTCTGAGTCACACAGAGCACACACTACAGTGGAGACACTCAATTATGATTCAAATCTGCATAACGGGGCAATAAAGCATTGGTCATGTGACCAAGAGCACAGGGATTCTGCCTGAATACCTAAGTCTGCTAAAGTCAGTGGAACATGCAGCCTCCGTGAGCAGAGGATCAGAGCTGTGTCCGCAGATTATTTCATTTGTGTGAGAGTTAAAACACCTGACTCTCTCTGAGGTCTGAACAAAGCAGTGCCCTGTGGCAGTCTTTGTCAGACTTCTCTCCTCAGATTTAAAACAATGTGTCGCAGAGAGCAAAGCCGCTCAGTCCCAGCGCCGTAATTATCGCCTGTTTCCTCTCTGGGATGTTCATGGACAAGGGCCTCATAACAGGTGACAGAGAGGCTGGCAGCCGCCCCCGGCTCCCTGCCCCCACTCCGACTGGTGACTATTATAAACCAAAAACGTATGCTCTCAATATATATGCAAATGATGCTTGGTCCCAAGGTGAAGTTCACGGAGCAACGCCGCTTGCCTCTGTTTTGCTCATTTGCAAAAATGTTGAGAGTAACAAAGACCACAGGAAATTGAAAAATTGTTACTAAGTATTAGAAAAAGCAATCATTTCCCAAGGCGGCCTAATCCTGTGGAAATGGATCTCACCTCTGCCTGACACGCAGCAGAAGCAAAAACACAAAAACACACAATAGGAGAAAGCCTGTCGCGGAGAATGTGCCGTGTATTTTTATTCACCGCCGCTCAGCCCGGGCCGCTCTGCCCCTCACGTGCAAACAGGTGAACTGGATCCTCCAAAGAAAACGAGCGGTGGCTGAGATTGTTTCCCCGCTGCTCCACACGACTCGACTGGCACCTGGCTAATCTGTGCACTTCACCGCCCGCATGCAAATCAGCCCATGTAGTGTCATTTTAAAGATACCATCGCACTAACGCATGTGCTCTGCCCGTGCGCCGAGGAACAAATTGGAAATGACAGTCTATTACGCAGCTTTGACCTCTGTGAAGGAACATCACGTGAACAGACCTGAACGCGAGGGCGCCGCAGTGATTAATTAACCTAATTATTTTAGACCAAGATTATCTCAACTATTATTTCTCCATAAATCAAGAAGCAGCGGGGGTGATTACTATTATTACAGTTGCGGATTTGATTGCAATGAAAGCGAGGAGACTTTTCACAGAATCTACCTGCGGCTCGAGTGGGATTTAATGAAGCCGGGGTGTGATTTCAAGCAGGAAGTCTGTATTTGTAACACTTTCCTGTCAACTTCCTGTCACTGTCATGTTATGTGCTCGTCAACCAATCACCTCTGCAGTCGTGTAGAACAAAGCCACGTCAGCCTCTTCCTTCTTTCTCTCACTCTACGCCTCAAAATAAAACATTTTCTCCATGCAACAAATCTATTTATCGCTCTCTACCATCGGGATGCAAAGTTTGTTCACTCAAAAAAACAACACCCTTAAGTGTCTCCTGATTCAATTCATTGAGACCCAAAACCAGGGGCGGACTAGGACTGAAAAACGGTCCTGGACTCTGACCAGCCTGGCCCAAATGAGCGTAAATGCGACACTTTTTGATCAAAGAGCAACAGTGTAATGCCTGATTTGAAAGCTAAGACCTGCAAAAGTGATTGAAACCTTTTGTCACATTTTGTGTTTTTTTGTTGTTGTGCATTCGTCACTGTCTTGTGTTTCTGTTATGTTGTTATGGCTATTTTGTTGGTTTTTCCATTGCTTTTCTTCGTTGCTTTGTTGTGTTTTCGTCTCTTTTTCGTCATGTTTTTTATTGTTTTTTTCATTGCTTTTTTTCATTGCTTTGTTGTGTTTTCGTCGCTTTTTCGTCATGTTTTTTATTGTTTTTTTTCATTGCTTTTTTTCGTTGCTTTGTTATGTTTTCGTCTCTTTTTCGTCATGTTTTTTATTGTTTTTTTTCATTGCTTTTTTTCATTGCTTTGTTGTGTTTTCGTCTCTTTTTCGTCATGTTTTTATTGTTTTTTTCATTGCTTTTTTTCGTTGCTTTGTTGTGTTTTCGTCTCTTTTTCGTCATGTTTTTATTGTGTTTTTCATTGCTTTTTTTCGTTGCTTTGTTATGTTTTTGTCCTGTTTTTTTTTTTCTTCACTTTTTGTGGTTTTTTTTGTTGCTTTGTACTTGTGTTTTCGTCACATTTTTGTTGTGTTTTGGTGAGTTTTTTGTTGGTTTTTCACAGCTTTTTATCGTTGCTTTTTTGTCAGTTTATTTTTTTTGTGCTTTTCCGGCACATTTTTGTTCCGTTTTAATCCTCGCCGCTATTTTGATGCTTTTCTTTGAAGCTTTTAGATTTAGGTAAAGCTTGGTTAAGGCGGGGGGGGGATAAGAGGAGAAAATTGAGAGGCCAGACTGACCCTAGAGCCACAACCTGGATAGTAGTGCTGCACCTGATTTTTCTATTATTTTCTTTGATTAAAACATTACTAAGGACAGTGAAAGGCTAATGCAGGATTCCCTATACGTGTTTTGCTGTTTTAACCCGGTCTATGTCATAAAACTCTCAGCACATGGCATACTTTAAAGTCTGTGTCTACTCCAAAACATCAGTTACTTAATGAATTGAATGAATATTTCACATAGACACAATCTTATTAAAGGTGCATTAAGGAACTTTAAGTTTTATTTGTGCCTATTTGACCTTTTTGTGACCCAGCGGCTGTGTAAGTGGCGCATGGTGCCTTTGCTTTCCATCACAGTGGCCTCTATGATGCTCCATGATCAATTGTTGTGTCTGGTAGGTTTCTGGTAGGTTTGCTAACCCCCCCATACAGCCGCTGGGTCACGAAAAGGTAAGTTACGCACAAATATAAACTTTTCTTCGCATTAAAAAGTTTCATACTGCACCTTTAAAGGAACAGGCCACCGTTTTTCCATACTGAGATATGTTCTTACCTGAGTTTAGACGAGTTGATACATTCCTGTCTGGTCTGTGTGCCCGTGGAAGAGCGTGCTCGCTTCCAATTTCACCCCCGTTTGGAGCTATAGGAATACACTGGGAGAGGCTAATGCTAACAACATCTTTGGTCGTTTTGCGTGACTGAGGGCACTCACAAAGACCAGACAGGTGCGTATCAATTCGTCTAAGCTCAGGTAAGAACATATCTCAGTATGGAAAAACGGTGGCCTGTTCCTTTAACCTCTTGACTCCCGCCTGAACCGAGAGCATTTTCTCCAGTTCAGCTTTACCCAAATCCTGTAGGCCAGTGTAACCTCATTTGAAAGCTAAGATCTACAAAACTCATCTAAATGGATCTTTTTTAACTCACGTCATCACATTTTTTCAGCGTTTTTTTTCAGCGTGTGGAGGGGGCGTGTCGGAAAGGCTCAGAGGTTCTTAAAGAGACAGAGGCCGATTTCAAGACATTCACTACAGCCATTTTGAGAGAGACATTTCATATAAGGCAGTTATTCTAATTTACTGCATTTACAGACCAACAGAAGGTTTGGTCATCATTGTAGTGTGATATAGACTGGTGCTATGGGACTGAAAAAAGCATAATACCCCCTCTTTAAGAGAATAACGACTACTAGAGGTTTTATCTAATTTAAGACCAGACCAAATCTACTCAAACCTTAGATTTAATCTCTTAATTCAAGTAGATTTATGTGATTTCTTCCTTAAAACGATTATTCTCTTTCCTGTGCACTTCTTTCAAATGCCAGTGTTATGACCTCATTGGGTGCATAGACAGTATTTCTACCTTTTTTTCCTCCCATTTAACTCTAATAACGTTAAAAGTACTCTCTGATTTGTGTAATAGTGTTTCTCAAAATCATCTTGTGGGCCAGAGGTTCTGTGCCACAGGGCCTGACGTTGCCGACCCCTGCGATACGATATTTTCTCCTACACACATTAACATGAACGCGGGTCCGGATCGGCGCTGTGGTCGACATGAGTGCTTCTCATGAGCGTGAAAGCAGGTGGGGATTTCACATTTATTTATCGCCTGCACGTTCAGAAGTGGCCATAGGGATATTTATTAAAGCGCCACGGCGGGTCCTCGCGACGCCTGCGTTACCACGGAGGAATTTACGCCACAACGGCGCGGCTTTAAGTGTTATTAACCGGCGTAGGGTGCAATTTACAGCGGCCCCGTTCGCTCGCGGTGGCTTCCTATGACGGCTCTTCAAGGCAAAACGGTGATGGATCGCGCGGCGTGCTGTGGGCTGTGAGGGAAAGTAGGTTCCAAG
The DNA here is from genome assembly GCF_951799975.1 of Gobius niger. Classification (NCBI taxonomy): domain Eukaryota; kingdom Metazoa; phylum Chordata; class Actinopteri; order Gobiiformes; family Gobiidae; genus Gobius; species Gobius niger. Next base: position 4,541,194 of record NC_136857.1, on the reverse strand, counting down.
TATTCCACAGGCTAAATGGAGAACAAACATGCCCCATACAAACCAGCGAGGAGAAAAGATTATCATAGAGATGAAAGCGGCAGCTCGGGAGAGAGGGGGGAGAGGGCCATTCACTGCCACACAGCTGTCTTATTTGCAAGGTGTTGAGAAACCACTTTTTTTTCCCCCCCTTTTTTTTTTTTCTTTTTTCGAGAGCATGAAAAGATTCTTCTGAAGCCAAAAGGGTCTGCTATCATTTTTGGGCAGCTTGAGCGGTAGAGATGTTATTAGCATAAATTATCTCCCCCACTAAAAGAGATACGAACATGCTAGCTTCTTTTCTGCTTTTCACACTTAATTGCCCTATTTACAGAACAGTTGGCCGCGGACAACAAGCGCACGCGCTCCGAGTGGCGGCGCAGGGACAACGGGGCCGGCGCTCGCCAAATAGGGCATGAGAGATATACGCTCAGATGTGACGCAAACAGCATTAGTTACAGTGTGGTTAGTCAAACGGGCGACGCAAAGGGAGGGATACGGGTGTGTTTTAGGCGTCCCGTGTGGTCAGGAATGGGTGGAGCTCGGGAATACTCGGTGTGAAAAGTCTGAGAAGCCGCTGAGTTAGGCTCTGATGTCGCCTGCAAACGGCAAACCAGCTTTTTTATGAACGTTTCTAATGCAAATAATGCTGAACCTGAAGTGAACTCAGAAAGATACTGCTCACCTATCCTGCCTTTCTCACTTTTTTCACCGTCACAGAGAGGAAACGGGAATTACTACAGGCATACAGTACTGAACAAAATGCATAGCTAAATCTTAAAGCATAAAAATGGCATTATTACGAAGTACTTTGGCTAAAATGCTTACAGGTTACTATTAAACATAATGCAATTTAAAGGAATAGGCCACCGTTTTTACATACTGAGATATGTTCTTACCTGAGCTTTGACAAGTTCTTTAGGACCTGTCTGATCTTCCCCCGTGCCTTCAGTCACGTAAACACAGCGCAGACGGCGTTAGCATTTAGCCTCTCCCTCTCTCCTCTATAGCTCCAAAACAGGTCAAGATAGAAGCTACCGAGCTCTTCCACGTTTTCCCTATTTAAATATGGTTACGTGACGTGTTACACTACAAAGTATAATTACACAAAATTAAACAATGTGGATTTTCTAAGCGGATAAAAGGGGGAACTATATTGTAAGGCGTAATAATACCAGGAGTAGTTCGAAATCCGCGCAGTAATCTTCACTTTACTGTGAGGATGCCAAATTACTCCCGGTATTATTACGTCTTACAATATAGTTCCCCCTTTTATCCGCTTAGAAAATCCACATTGTTTAATTTTGTGTAATTATACTTTGTAGTTTACGTGACTGAAGGCACGGGGGAAGATCAGACAGGTCCTAAAGAACTCGTCAAAGCTAAGGTAAGAACATATCTCAGTATGTAAAAACGGTGGCCTATTCCTTTAAAGCATGAAAATGGCATTATTACGAAGTACTTTGGCTAAAATGCTTACAGGTGCAACATAGTGCAATTGAAAAGGTCTTCTGGCGACTGAAAGATGCAAATGTTTTAAGCTTTTACTTTTACAGACAGATATTGATCTGGCGACTTAAAGGGACTAGATACAAGTTGGCCATTTTATACTCACTGCTGCCACCTCAGGTCTTACGCAAAACGGCAGGTTCTATATTAATTCAGACCCGAAGTAACAACTTTTTGAGTGACAGTGCAGGATTTTAGAGGCAGTTGTGGTGAACAGGTCTGGGCTCATTCTACACATTAGGACATTGTTGGAACATGTAGGGGGAGGAAAATACAGAATTTCAACATTTTTGAACTCCGTATAGTCCCTTTAAAGTCCAGGGAAAGCTGTTATCCCCATAAAAATAAAAAGGAGCAGCGTAACATATGCAGACAGTTAGCAAGTCTGCTAGTGACTTTTCAGAGTCCGTTCAATGTAGCCTGTCAATGTGTTTTCCCTGTAGCCGTTAGCATTAGCCACCAAACATCGCAAATTATGAACGATCCAGATGTTTTCAGCTGTTGTCAACCCATCACACATATACAGATGAGGTCAAAGCCTAGTTAGAAATCATTAACTAATGTACATGCCTTTTGAGATTTTACTTTAGATACAAATTAGCATCTAAAAGTGATCTCTGAGCACTAAACATCCTCTTATAATATGTTAAAGGAACAGGCCACAGTTCTTTCATACTGTGATATGTTCTTACCTGAGCTTAGACGAGTTGATGCGTACCTGTCTGGTTTTTATGCCCGTGGAAGAGCGTGGTAGTTTCCAACTTCACTCCCGTTTGGAGCCATTGGAATACATTGGGAGAGGCCAAATGCTAACAACACAAGACCAGACAGTTACGTATCAACTCAACTAAGCTCAGGTAAGAACATATCTCAGTACGTAAAACGGTGGTCTGTTCCTTTAATGATAAAGAAACCACAGAAATGATATAAATGCAATGAAAAGTGTGAAACATACCTCTCAGTGCATTTGTATGGACGCCGGGCTTCACTATTCATTTGTATGGGGATGGAGCGTTCAATATAAAATCTGGTCCGGGAGCCGTGGGAAAACAAATGTGCACATCAGAGAGCTAATGGCATTTGTGTGATTTCTACGGTCATCCCCAGTATGGCGCTGACTGTCCTGCGTTACCATGGAGATCAGCCATTTGTCACTTTTAACAATCTACAAACCTGTTTATCGGTTCAGTCTTACTTCTTAACCTCTTAACTCCCGCCTCAACCGAGAGGATCTTTTTCCGCACGTTATCAGATTTTTTTTCCATCATTTTTTTGTTGGGTGTTCAACTCATTTTTGTATCTTTTTTGTCATTTTTTGTTTTTATTTTTTTCCTCACATTTTTGTCATTTTTTTTGTTTTGTGTCATTTTTTTGGTCAAATTTTAATCACATTTTTGTCATTTTTTTGGTCAATTTTTGTCATTTTTCGTCACTTTTTTTGTCATTTTTTTGTCACATTTTGTCACATTTTTGTCATTTTTTTGTCACATTTTTGTAAAATTTTTGTCCAATTTTTGTCCAATTTTTGTCATTTTTTTTGTCAAATTTTTGTCAAATTTTTGTCAAATTTTTGTCATTTTTTTGTCCAATTTTAATCACATTTTTGTGATTTTCTTCTCACAGTTTGTCACATTTTTGTCATTTTTTGGGTCATTTTTTGTCACATTTTTGTCATTTTTTTGTCACTTTTTTGTCATTTTTTTGTCACATTTTGTCACATTTTTGTCATTTTTTTGTCACATTTTTGTCATTTTTTTGCCATTTTTTGTCACATTTTTGTATTTTTTTTGTCATATTTTGTCACATTTTTGTCACATTTTTGTCATTTCTTTTTTGGTCACATTTTTGTCATTTTTTTGCTTTTGGACTGGGGTAAAGCCAAACTGGAGAAAATGTGCTCGGTTCAGGTGGGAGTTAAGGGGTTGAATAGAACTGAATCTTGAATCGTAAACCAAATCGCGGTATTTGTCAGAAAAGGTGCTTGTCAGATTGCTGAATACAAAAACTGCATTAGTCTCACTCCTCTCTGGTCATCGATAAAAAGATGGCAGATGATATCCTATCTTCTTTTTGGACCGTAAACCCGTTCCCTTGGCTGAAGAAGACGACGTCCTGATTATTTCATTGCCATTTGTTTTTCCATACTCCATACTTTTTACACTTTTGTTTACAACGCGGGACCGGCTGTAAGCTTTTAAAAGGCGCTGCTCTCCAGACCTGCTGTGTTCAAAAGCCTTCGTGAATTGACCCAGTAAGCAAGAAAGAGGTGAATTATAGATGGACTAATGGACTCTTTCCTTTTACCGCACCTCGCCCCTAATGTGCAGAGCAACAGACAGAAGACATATGGGAGACACGTTCTCCTGCGAACAAGAGTGACTTTTGTGGATAGATTTGTCATCTAAAATCAAGATTGTTTTCACACTTTTAAACTTTAAAGGTTTGTCTTGGGTTTCTATCTAAATGCAGGATGAAGCACAACAATCACATGCTTTAAAAATATGTTTCTAAACTTGTATAGCTTTTATTTTCCATCACAGTGGTCTCTATGATGCTCCAGGATTAATTGCTCTTAAAGTTTCTGGTAGGTTTTCACTGCTGACGGACCCTCTCACCAGAAAACCTGCAAAACAATTAATCATGGAGACTTTTTTTCCCACATAAAAGTTCCATAATGCACCTTTAAGGATTAGCAATGTACATAATAGTACCACATGGAGAGAGTTTCTGTGGTTTGAAAAGGCCATTCGTTTTCTCTGTGACCATGAGCCGTAAAATTGCTGAAATCAACTTGTTTTAGCTTTTAGCCTCTTATCAAAACCAAGCACATTTTCTCCAGTTCGGCCTTACCCAAATGTAAAAGCGCCTCCACATGGGCCTGTGTAACGCCTCATTTGAAAGCCAAGACTAGGTTTTTTGTCTTGTTTTCATAGGCTTCCTGTCGTTTTTTGTTAATCAATAATAATAATAATAATACATTTTATTTGTATAGCACATTAAAACAGAAACACAGTAATAAAATCACACATAAAAACAGCACATTAAAACTAGAGGGCAGTTACTGGACACTAAAAGCCTGTTGCTTCCTTGCTTTTTGTTTGTCGTCACATTTTTGTTACGTTCTAGTTCCAGTTTTTTTATTGCGTGATTGTTGCTCTTTTGTTTCATTTTTGTCATTCTGTGGCTCTTTTTTTTGCTTTTTTCCCCCATGTTTTAATCATGTTTTTGTCACCTGTTCGTTGCATTTCTGTCGCTCTTTTGCTGCTTTATTTCTCTCTATTTTTGTGGTATTTTCATCCTCATTTTCGCTGCTATTCGTTCAAGAAGCTTTTAGATTTGGGTAAAGTCAAACTGGAGAAACTGTGCTCGGCTCAGGTGGGGGTGAAGCGGTTGACCATGCTGTAATATTGTTCCCTCACTATAAAACATACACAGATTAGTACAGGAACCTTTTTTTCCTGGTCTCTCACTACAATGAGGCTGAGGAACCTAAAGGAATGGATTAAAGGAACAGGCCACCGTTTTTACATACTGAGATATGTTCTTAGCTTTGACGAGTTCTATAGGACCTGTCTGATCTTCAGTCACGTAAACACAGCACAGACGGCGTTAGCATTTAGCCTCTCCCTCTCTCCTCTATAGCTCCAAAACAGGTCAAGATAGAAGCTACCAAGCTCTTCCACGTTTTCCCTATTTAAATATGGTTACGTGAAGTGTTCCACTACAAAGTATAATTACACAAAACTAAACAATGTGGATTTTCTAAGCGGATAAAAGGGGGAACTATATTGTAAGGCGTAAAAATACCAGGAGTAATTTGAAATCCGCGCAGTAATATCTTCACTTTACTGTGCGGATGCCAAATTACTCCTGGTATTATTACGCCTTACAATATAGTTCCCCCTTTTATCCGCTTAGAAAATCCACATTGTTTAATTTTGTGTAATTATACACTGCAAAAAGTATTTAACTAGATCAGTATAAACATCTCAATTTGAGCATAATAATCCAAATTTTAGTTGTTTTGACTAGTTAAGAAGTTCTTGGGCATTTGTCCTGGATTATTTCACTTGTTCTGAGATGTTTCTGACTCGTTTCGATACATTTCGTCCTTATTTCAGGTCATTTTCTTTGTCAATGGGGTAAGAAAATTGGTCTCATCTCATTGGCAATTTTACTTTCTTATTTCAAGCGAGATTTACCCTAGAACTGGTCTGAAATGTCCTCAAACAAGCAAAGTAAACTTGCTCCGATCAGGAAAAGTGTCTAAATGAGTGAAAACCGCTCAAAACAAGAAACATTTCCTCAATTCAAGTCGTTTAAGCCAATGCTCGATATTTACTTTTTGCAGTGTACAATGAGGCTGAGGAACCTAAAGGGATGGATTAAGCCTCATTTTTGCATGATATGTTCTCATTAAAATGTTCATTGCAGTTAATTTTGCTTTACTTCTACTTTACACAACTACTGTGATACGTAACAATATCACACTGAGGTAAACAATCAAGAAGGCATCATATTTGTAGGGACTAAACCGCGCTGGGAAACAGTGAGCGGCGGCTCTTATGTGGCCGAGTGCAGGAACTAATCAACTGGATTGGCCCATTCATTCTCAGGTCATCTCCATCGCCCCGGGGCTCATGAGGACGGTAATGGGGCCGACTGTACCAGGCCTTACCCCCCTCTGTATGACCATCACTGCCTCACTCCCCCTCCTCCTCCTCCTCCTCCCCGACCTGAGGAAGAGGGGGGGGGGGGCGTCTCCACAGCAACGTCCCGAGGCAGTGACCACATGTCAGAGTTTCAGGGGGCCACAAGTGAACCGTCCCATGGAGAGAGGAGGAGGAGGAGGAGGGGGCGGAGGAGGATGTAAAGACAGCTGGCGAAATGGTACAAATGCGTCAATCTCAGATACTTTTGTCATCGCTCGTCTGTCACCTGTGGACGACCTGTTGCGCCCCGTCCCAAAAACAGGACAGCGCGAAAATGTGTCGTTCCGGTTCAAGCAAGGTTCGCGCTTTCTGTTTGCAAATGAAGACACAGGTCACAGAGCACATATAATACAACACATCCGAAAGCATAAGCATTGGAGAGGAGGCCGAGACATGAACCCAGCTGGCAGGTTTCAAACACTTTACAGTTGTTGTTTTTTTATATAGAGGGATGTAGAGTGACAGGTCTGGTCCGATACAGTGTTTGCAATTTGTCAACTTTGACTGTACAAACTGTGTAGCCTTTATTCCGTTTAATTTCTCCCATGTCGTCTCAAAACAAGCTGGACAGTAAAACTACTTTAAAACTATACAACATAGGAATTATTGAGTCAAGCATCTACAACATGAATAACTGAGTGGGACCAATTTCTGAGTTTCATGTCCAAATAAATTCATTTCAGGAAAAAAAAAAAAAAGAAAAAAAGAAGAAGAAGAAGAAGAAGAGCTACAGGAATGATTAGGAACTGTAATACATTTCCAATAAAGAACTTATAATATTGTTCAAAAGTTCATTTATTTCTGATATTCAACTTAAAATGTGAAATATGATATACTGTAAACGCTCTAATATAGGCCGGGGCTTTTATTTACTCAAGGGCATCTGGGACCAGGCCTTTATTGGAACCAGGCCACAATTAGAGACAGGCCTTTATTTCTATTTGAGCAAAACGGACGACCAGGAAAACAAAGAAAAATGAGATTTGTGTCCATTTGCACCTAAAATATTAGGTTCATTTATTAATTAACATTTCAAACCCTCTCCCAGCGGCTGGAACATTGACGCCTTTTATTTTGTCGGGACAACAGGAAGTGTTTCGTTGCTGTTAGCGGAGCTTTGACATCAGTGTCACTGCAGGTTTCTGTTTCGTTTTTACCGCGGACCGGATTATTTGTTGTTATCTTGTGTAAAGGCGAGTTTAGACGGAGCGTTTGTGTTTGTGATCGATCATGAGACTGACCCGAGAGAAGACGAGACGCTCGCGCTGATGGGAGGAGTTATTTTGAGGCGTGGGACTGACCTGCACACGGAGCAGCTGGACGTGCTTTGAAGACGCGATGGAGACTTTATTAAAACCCTGGAGGGTCACACAACTCTCCCCCTGTTTCCAAACATAGTCACAGGAGGTTTGAAAAGTGTCTAAATGTGTCAAAGTTACGCTCGGATCAGCTCCTCCACAGCGTCCCCCTCGGCCCGGGTTCCCGTTTGTTACTTCCTGCACGTGAGTTTTCATTTACACCAGTATGAGACAAATTCCTAACATGGGGAATATTTCTACCGCTATAGTTTCTAATAAAAGCCCCGGCCTGTTTTAGAGACTGGCTTTAATTTGCCTCCGCCAGCCGCAAACCCGGCCCCTGTCGGAGACCCGGCCTCTGTCAGAGACCCGGCCTCTAATGGAATACAGGCCAGTATTAGAGAATTTACGGTAGACTCATTACATGCAAACTGACACATGTCAAGCCTTTGTTTGTTATAATTTTGATGATTATGGCATATATTACAGTCAAAATATATTAGTTTCAAAATATTCTATTTTATGAGATTTTTTATTTGGGGTTTTTACAAGCTGAGCCATGATCATCAAAATTATAACAAATAAAGGCTATACATGTCTCACTTTGCATGTAATGAGCCTGTTATATATTATGTTCACAGTTTAAAGCCACACTGCGTAGAATTTTAGCCCAAAAATAAAATTGAAATACAAGCTTTTATTTTCCAACAGATATTTTACCTCAAACAAACATGTGATTTTGCTGTGAGCGGCTCAGCTCTCCTAAGAGATGACGTAACTTTACCGGGAGTGGGTGCGTCTCCAGCTCGTTTCCATGGAGATGTCGACTAAAGTCAGCAGAATTTGAGATTTAAACAGGTTTCGGTTCCCATCCAAACCCATTCTTTGATTTCTCACTGCAGTAATAGCATTTTCTGTGTGGAGCTGGTCATTAGGAACATGTTTTGTATTGATGGCAACAGCATAGTCCAAAATGTTACGCAGTGTCCCTTTAAGTTGAGTAACAGAAGTGAATGCACTTTTTAACTATATTCAAATTTTCCGAGTTTCACCTGTAAATACTATAGTTATAAGGACTATACTTGATTTACTTTTCTAGTAATAGAACGAAATTTATTTTAGTATTTAGTATATTTATAACTCAGATATTTGTGGGAAAAACAATGTGCATCGATTATATGATCTCTCAGGCCTAGTTTTCTAACATTCTGTGAAAGGGAGCCTGAAAAGTGACCCTGCAAATGGTGAAATGTGCCAATAAACTCGTCCCTTGTGATGCTACAAATATGTTCGGAAAGTTGGGAATGAGTTTGGACCACAGGCAACATTTTATTTCATTGTTTGTAATAAAATAAATCAGATACAGGGCCTTAAATAAATCAGATACAGGGCCTTTAAGGATCACCTTTTACTACACGAGTCATGATCTCATCCTGGAGTTCAACAGTTTCAAAATACACTTCTTATATCAATAATGTGGTGTCAAGAAAATGACAAAAGAAAAGGTTTTTTGAAATGTGAAGGATCAAAACGAAGGAGCTTATTTAGCAATGATCCGATCCATATCGCGCCATGTTTAACACGTCCCTACTGTTTTGTTTTGTTAAATGTTGGCACAGTTAAGTGTGTTCCGCAGCTCAGAATAATGAGAGCGTTGCCAGAGGTGAAGTGTGGAGCCAGACGGCAGGTAAGAAAAGCACTTCACGATTGCTTTGTGAACAAGGGGGTGTGAAGTTGCCATAATGAGGAATATCATTACTAAAGCTATTTTTGTTAAACAATCCGAAAGGGAGGCCTCTTACTTAAGAGCGGAGCTTCAGACTCGTACAGGCAGCGTAAGCAGCACATTTACTGTTTAAACACGGCGTGGTCTCTGGGTTTCAGAATCTGGCAATCCGTTCCATGTTCAAGACTGGCTGGATAATTGGCAGTGGGCGGGACAACACATCAACTTTTACACCGTACCTGCATTAATACACTTTTAATCTGCTGATTTCGTGGCACAGACAACGATAGCAATTAATGAACCCTAATTTTCCGATGCACATGTGATACAGGAACACTGGCTCCTGCCCCGTCTGAGAACATGACATCATTAAATTCAGTCTGAGTCTGAAAGCATCCAGTTCATGCAGATAACGGACTGAGCATTGAGACCATAATTCAATTAAAATGGCTGAAGCCGCTCTTTCTGACAATGATTCCTCCTCTGACCTTTCCTCGTCCTTGCCGCGGCTCATAAGCACGGCTCGGTGACGCCGGACGTGAACTTGTCTTGTAATGTACAATCACATGGCCGTGATAAATCCTCAGCGCGGATCTAACGGAGCCGCCGCCGCCGCCGCCGCGTGAGAGGGGCCACATGTGTGCGAGGAGGCAGTGATTTAAGGCCAGTGGAGAAAGGGCACCCCTAAACGTCAGGCTGGACGTACGGCCATTCAGCCAGACTCAGCCGCAATTTCATTATGATCCACAGAAACAGGTTTCATTTATCACAGACGATCTGTACTCTTAAAATAGGTTATAATACGGGCAAGTCATAAAAGAATATTATGCCATGAAAAGCAATGGTAAAGTTCATGCATTTCCATGTATTCCTCAGCAGAGAGCTCTGTGGAGTCTTTCCTGTTGATAGTGAATCTAACAGGTGTTTGTGTGTCAGTGTTCAGCTTGCTGTAATGTAATTATTTTGTATGAATATTTCACTTTGATTTACATTGAAGGGCGCAACAAATGCTGAACCTATAAATTATGCTTTGTATAATGTAGCATAAAATTCAGAAAATGAGCTAATGGATCCACATAAATACAAACCAGCCCGGAGAATATCGGCCAATTTAGCAAGCACAAATCTAATTTGAGATTTCACCCTAATCAAAAAAGATGTAATTAATTAATCAGATAATTCAGTGCCGCGCATGGCAGGACACACATCTGTGCAGCGGTAATGGAGAGAGAGAGAGCGGCTCTTCAGCTCCGCTGGAATCCGCCGCTGTGAAAGTAGGTCTGCTGCTCACGCTGCTCACGCTCACGCTCCTGTGTGCGTCCTGTACTCTACTGTAACACTGTACAGTTCGCCATAACAGCAATGACAAGAGGCTTTTTGAGGTAACAGAGCTGACATGAGGAGGCTGGGCCGGTACAAGGCAAACATAAACTGTGCCACTTCATCTGAAAACAATGGGGGAGAGGACACTCAGTGCTCTCATGCACATCTCCATTGTCTCCTCTCTCTCCTCCTCAGCAGCAGAGGGGTGAAAGAGGAGGGAGGGGGCCGTGGGGGTCTGCTGTTCCTCTGTCTGTGTGCGAATGCACAGACGGTTCAGTAGTAATTTGATGTGTGTCCCTGGGGACATTTGATGGATTAAAGCTAAGCAGCTCCATTTCGCTGCACCACCTGATCTTCCACTGCCTGTGCCCCATATAAAGGCTGGCGTGATTGCTGATCTCAGCTAGTCTGACAGTCTCTCTCTCCCTCCTCTCTCCTCCGCTCTGTCTGCATCTCTTCTCTTCCTCACTGGTCCCTTAAGCCAACTGCATCACAGGAGCTATCCAGTGCTGAACCGGATCGCTTTTATTTTTTTATTTTTTATGTTTTGGGGGAAGCTGGGGGAGCCAGAGAGCATCACACAGCATTGTCGCCAGCCTTGTTCTTCTCTGATTTACATTTTCTTTTTCATCTTGTGCTTTTGGCCGTTGTCTTTACATTAACCAAAAGGATTACCGTCAAGTCCGCCCGGCTTTTGTGCTTCCTCAGAGCCTCCTGCATCTTTTTTTTTTTTCTCATGTGTTTTTCTCCACTAAGTGTTTCCATCCTCTGAAACATGCCCCGTTCATTTTTGGTGAAGAAGATCAAGCTTGATGATTTCTCTTCGTCCAACGTGTCCTCGTCCAATCACCACCATCAGCCTCTGGAGGATTTCACTTTCACGCGCTCCATCTCGGACTCTGTGACCAGCCTGGGTGTCCGCCTCAGTGACAATGGTGAGTTTACATACCTCCAGTCTGCCCCGCTGCAGCCCCTGCACTTACGGATGTGCTAGCCCTCTCGACGTGCCCCACATTTCCCCACTTAGCATCGCTTTCTCCCCTTGCTTTTACGTCGGATGTGTTATAAAACAAACGCGACTTCCCCACACACGCTTCATGGATGATGTTTGCATCGACATCCCGAAATAATCCTGTCCACAGCAGTCAACCCCACCCCCCCCACCCCCGTCGCCGTGTGTGCCCAGACTTTTTGTTGTTTTTTTTGACTACGGAGTAAAGGACGGACACAATTCAGGTCACAGCCACGGATTAGCTTATGTAAATAGGGGACCAAATGTGTGTCTAATCGGGAATGGCTTTAGTTGCGTATCGTGGCCGCTGCCTAAAACCTGTAGATGCTAACCACACTTGCGGCCTGTTCTCTGGATTAAAATAGAAAAAGGAAACTGACTGTATCCCAAATGCGTTTGTCCTTAGCTGTTTTTGTCCTTGGGTCTCCATCACGGTCCAATCCTCCCTTGCCCCCCTCTTTCCCCATCCAAACGGAGCGTGCACACACAGTCTCCCCACCCCCATCTCTCTCTCTCTCCCTCTCTCTCTCTCTCTCTATGCTACATCTTTCTCTTCCTTCCGGGCATTTGAAAACTAGCAGGGCTTAGAGTTTCAAGAGATATCAGCAGCCCACTGTACGGTAACGCCAGAAGGGAGGTGCGGGAGAGGACAGGAGGAGGGAGGGGGGGGGGGGAAAGGACTCAAAAAAAAAATGCTGGAGAAGCAAAAGAGCGAGCGGAGTCACGTGACGCAGCCAGTACAGTAAACATCAAGTAACATAGCTGCACTGTCGGTCAGCGTCCGGACAAGCGAGCGACCTTCCCCTCGCGCGGACTTCCATTTTGTGACCTGTTTACGGGCCGTGTGTGCGCCGTCTCGGTTGTGATTCGGGGAGAGTGAAGGCTCGGGAGGAGGAGGGCTGGAACGCTCGTGACGCTGCCACCTGTTATTCAACTAAACAAAGTCAACACTAACAAAGGGCTGCCGAGGTTTAGATGCCCCGGGATTAGGAGGGATTAATATGTTTTCACTCTCCCTCGCATGCACAGGTCAAACAATGTGCACGCAGGAGACGCAATTATAAAACACTTAAATGCAGAGACGGAAAAAAGCGACACTTTGATTAGTTTTGTTGTTTGGCGGTGAATGCGTGTTGTTGTTTTCTGATTTGGTTTGTCCGAATTGACCTCGTTTCACGATCGGATTGATGTAAACAAAGCTGAACAGAGAGTAAAACGCACACTTAGTATAAAAAGACTCTCCTTTTCTCGACAAACGATTCACTCCAGTCAAAAATAGCCGGATAAAGGAGAGCGAGTGCAACTGAAAAGCACAGCGTCAGCACTTCTGCCGGCAGGACATTTTCTCTCCCCTTTGTGCAGACATTTGACTCGAGTGTCTGTCGAACAACAAAGAGGGGTGGCTGAGAGGCTCCATTAATTACATGCTTGCTTTGCATTACAGAGATGAGCCCATGAGCTGCAAAGGCTGATGCAGCGTTAGCCCTAAATGATGAGCTCTCGTCTGACCTTGGCTAATTGAAATAGTAAACGGCGTGCATGCGTGTACATTTGCGGGGGAAAACGAGCGTGTTGCTTTATCTGACCTTTGTGCCCTGCATATTCAGCCCGTAATGAAGCTTGAGACGCACAGTCAACGCTGCCGAGCTCACGTTGTGGTGTTTTGGTCAGTCGGTGTCAGAGCCGAGTAAAGCCACGCGGCGTGCAGTGCTTCTGCTGCTCCAGCCCTGTCTCCAGGTGTCACGGTCATGTCTTTGACAAAGTGCTGTGTGAACAGAGCCCTCGAGAGACTGCAGCCTGTAGGAAGAGCACTTCAGCTGAATTAATGGCCTGTTTCTTGAAGCCACTTGAGCATGGCCTTCTTCAGACAGGTGACCCTCTACACAAACAATGAGGGAAAGCGCTACACAGACCACACGACAATGGTCTCCCTGCTCCGTTATGTAGGCAGAGACCTGATCTGATTTCACACATTATTTCCCTTTCTCCTTGCACTCCACTCCTTCAGCAGCTGCACTATTTTACAGATGATAGTCTATTGATCAGACCAAAACTTTGAATTTCATTAAAAAACAGTCAATACCTCATTTCCACCGCATGCTGCACAGTGCTTAGAGAAGCTTTTTGTGCCGTTATGCAGAGACTCCCCTTGTTTCAGGAAAGAATCTCTCAAAAACTTTCATTTTACTTACGCCATTTCTCAAACGCGTTTAGCGCCGTTTGAAATGATCAGAGCCAGGAAGCCTTTTAGCTCCTTGGCAGGGCATTGCAACGAAAGCAGATGATTGTTACAAAAATAGACCTCCCTCGTATTAGTCCCAGTCAGTGTTAATATCGCACGGACATAATAGATTTATCGCGTGTTCAAAAGAGTTCAATAGAGAAGCAAGGTATTTAGGGCTGAAACGACTAATCGATTAATGAAATAGTCGACAACTATTTTAGTAATCGCTTAATCGTTTTCTGGTTCACACAGACTAAAATGGAGCAAAAATGACCAAAAAAATGTAGTATTTTTGATGAAAACCTACTTTGATTTTATATTTAGGGTCTGTAGTGTTTTGTACATTGTGAATTGAATTAATAGAGCCTTCAAAAAACATGTCCCTTTAGTTTACTCCATCGACACATCCTCAAACAGCGCCACTTAAAGCAGTACTAAGTAACGTGTTTACCTTAATAAATCTGTTTCGTAGTCCCTGTGGGGGTAATACAAGTGTTTATGGGATGATTGGAGGGTCTTTCATCTCCCCCTGGTGTCTCTGGCCAGAAAACCATGTTTGCAACTTGACTACCACCGGCGCGGAGAAAGCAATACACACTAATGGAATCACGAAGAAGAAGCTAACATGCTAACGGGCAAAGCTAACTGCGGGCTAACGTCACTTTAAACAGTATTTACAGCCAAGTTTGAGTGAAAAAAAATATTTCCATTGTACAATTGGATGCACAGTATCCCTCTCTCCCTTTGCCTTTCCTGTCGGCGTCGTATTTACTCTCCAAGACAATTAATAAGTTAAAAAATCGTAACTTGCTACGACACCTGCAGTTGCGCTTATGGCCTCTAGGGGGAAGAGTTACTTAGTACTGCTTTAAGCTATAATGTGAAAAAAAATATTGAAAAAATAACATTTTCCTACACCATTCACAGCCAAGCGATTCATCGATTAAACGTAAAAATAATCGATAAATTAATCGATTACAAAATAATCGTTGGTTGCAGCCCTAAAGGTATTAGACTATGGCATTTCTATTGTGCCGTCCAACACCAGGAACAGGAAGTCAGCTCAAGTCTTCATTAAGGAAACATGGCTAGGGCCACTGAGGACGGGCCTGTCAGAGCTGAAGAAAATCTTATCATTAAAAGAAGTTCTAATCAATGAGACGGCTTTATTTAAGATCCTTGGTACATTACAGCTGCACTCAGGAGACTTCTTTGATGAACCATTATCTGCCGCTCATCCTGACTGTAAAATTGCAACCTTCGTGAATGCAGTTAAGCGTGTCATGTTCCCGGCTCTATTGTGTATAACCTGTTAGATGTGGAAAAATGCAAATGGCTCCGTGCCGCTCCTGCAGCGTCTGATGAAGGGCAATCATCCAACGTGATAATCATGTAATCACAGTGTGTCACTTTGTCCTTATCCATCACAACCCCTGGCCAACCGCGCTGTGTCTTTTATCCAGGCTACATCCAGGATTACATCACGCCATCTGGGTACCAGGGGGAGAAGAAGCTGGAGCACAGGCCGGTGTCGGACCCGCTCTACAGCCCGGTCAGCGGAGGGGAGGAGTACTGCGACCCCGACCTCAAGCAGCCCGACAGCCCTCAGTCCGGGATGACGGCGAGCGGCTACTACAGCGGCGAGTCGGACGGGCCCAACGAGGGCTACACCATGGATGCCTTCTTCATCTCGGACGGGCGCTCGCGGAGGAAGGCCGAGGGTCACCGGGGCACGAGCTCCAGAGACAGCCCCGCCGAGGAGATCCCGGAGCGGGCCAACGGCACGGCCCGACACACCTGCAACGAGTGCGGCAAGACCTACGCCACCTCTTCCAACCTCAGCCGGCACAAGCAGACGCACCGCAGCCTGGACAGCAAGATGGCCCGCAAGTGCCCCACCTGTAACAAAGTGTACGTGTCCATGCCGGCGCTGGCCATGCACATCCTGACCCACGACCTGAAGCACAAGTGTGACGTGTGCAGCAAGGCCTTCAGCAGGCCCTGGCTGCTGCAGGGTCACATGCGCTCGCACACCGGAGAAAAGCCCTTTGCATGCGCCCACTGCGGGAAAGCCTTCGCCGACCGCTCCAACCTCCGCGCCCACATGCAAACGCACTCTGCCTTCAAGCACTACCGATGCAAGCGCTGCAATAAGACCTTTGCCCTCAAGTCCTACCTGAACAAGCACTACGAGTCGGCGTGCTTCAAGGGCTCAGCGGACGAGGACGACTCCGGATCAGAAAACTAACTACAGCTAATAATCCTGCTCACTCTGCCCTCCATGCCTTTTTTCTTCCCTTTTTTTAGAAAGCAATATTTTCACTGAGATTATGTGAAGAAACAATTGTGGCAAAGACAATTTCAAAAGATGCTGGATTTTTCCCCTGCACACTACAGTAGCTATCGCCCACAGGAACTAACAATCAACACTTCCCCAAATAGAGACTGTAGACGTAGAGTTCACTTATAATGAACTGACTCCGACACAGCCATGTACGCATGTACACGCACTGTACACAAGTCACACACTATATATGAGGCCTGGCATGTGAATTTTTATCAATGACTATAATGATATTGATATCAATAGTAATAATATTTAGATTCCTGATATTTTATAGCAAATAGTAATGAAAAAGAAAAAAAACATGAAGAAGAACTAACGGTGTTCTTTTGTTTTTTAGACAAAATGACCTCTTGTATTTTTATGCTGCTTTTTATTTGCTAAGAATTGAATTCTTTTGCAACTGCCAACATGAACTTTTTATGAAAATGTGAACTACGACAGTATTTGCAAAAAAGGGAGATCATTTTAAAGGTAAAGAACCCTTTTTCACCAATGTTTAAATTCAATGGATGTTATTTTTCTATTTGATTTTTCTAGATTTACTTTTTGTGCTGGTTTCTTTGTAACTGTGGGTTTTCCAAAAAGCGACATAAGCTACAGGACCGTAGGCCATAGGTCACTAACTTATATCAGTGATTTCAATGCTCCAGTCACCTGTTGAACAGGTCCATTCTCTTCAGTGTTAAATGCAGCCACACAGAGACACAGAGCGAGCCAGTGATGTGTAAGTGCCGTTTGCACAGGATCCTTCTATAGCAATGACCTGTTCTTCCTCCAGCCGCTCTGTGCTGAACTGAGTTACCCTCAGTTACAAAGTCCATCAGTCTGTCTGTCGAGCTTCACTCATCTTTAAATCCATCTATTATCATGTAAATACTTTATTTATTGACCAACCTATTTATTAATCTAATTATTTATTGTTTCTATTTATTTATTTATGATCATGTATTTATTTATTGTTTCCAATTGTTTTAAATATGAACATCCATTGATCTTGTAAGATGCTGCTGATCTTCAAAGAAATGTTGATATGCATGAAAACTGTAGAGTCCCTGGGACTTAGTTTTTAAAGAGGAACAATGTACAGAAGCACTGACTCCAATGAATGAATGCAGACTTTTGTTGGCAATAACTCCCAGAGCAATTCACCTGTGTTACAATCAGCGCTGTTCTGTTCTCAGCCAATTCAAGGCAATAAAAGAAGTCACAAAAATGATTTTTATTACTCTGCATGTTGCTCTTTCCAAATGACACTGCCTCCTTGTGTCGCGCCTTTGTCTCAAATCTCAGGCAATAAATTGTTCCAAAAATGTAAGTGTTAGTGTATCTGTGTGCATTAATGAACCGATGTAGGTGCGTCCATTCAGCTAACACCAGACTCTGACAGAATAAAGCAATAACAGCACCACCATAAAACAAAAGCAGCATCACCGTTATAGACAAAAAACAATCTAAAGTGTGGAATCAAACGCTAAAGGAGGACTTTACTTCACAAAGCGCTCAGACGGCCTGTTTTATCCGCCGCTCGTTTTCTAGAATAACGAAACAACATTACACAATAGGCTGATCTCAGTGAGCCGTACGTGCAGCGCTTCTCTCTCCGAGCGCGGTGGAGGAACAGGTGCATACAGACAGACTGCAGATAGAGCGCTGAGGGGAGCGACCTCCACGGGGGGAAGGTCAAGCAGCAGCAGGCACATGCACTGTCAGCCATTTGCATATTCAAATGGATAATGCAGCGAGGAGAGAGGAGGCTGTTTTTTACTGTCTGCGGTCAACAGAGGTCTGAGTACAGCTGAATCACTGCACGAGAGCATCCAACCACCTGTCTCTCTCCGCAGCGACAGCCAACCAAAACCACCGCGTAAACCTGAAACTACAACAATCAGGCTCGAAACCATTGAAACGTTGCTCAAAAAAAAAAAAAGGCTGATTCTATTTTTTACGTCCGGAAAAAACATTGTTCCTCTTTGACAAGTGTGTAAATATAATGTACATACATCACAGCAATAATATGACGATGCATGTAAACATATTACTGCTCCTTTTGTATTCATGCTATATCTTTTTTTAAGAAGAAGAGAAAAAAAAAATCAACTTATAATACAGGTACCAACACAGTCTGGGTCGCCATGTGAATCAGGGAGCGTCTTGATAAAACATTGTCCGTTTTAAGTTTGAAATCCACTTCACACTCTGTTTCTTTTTTTTTTGAGATGTGATCGCGTCTGTGTCCACTTTTCTTTTTCTGGTTTTTGCTTTTGTTGATGTGCCCGGCTCGGCTGCGCAATGAAAAGTGCCAAAAAGTATAATTTCCATGACAAAAGCCTTTCAACATATGGTCGGCTGCTTGAAACCTTCCATATGGTCCTCAAAGAAAAAAGAAAAAAAAAAAGAAAAAAAAAATGATTAAGATTTTCCTCTTTCCGTCTCACTCTTCTCCAGCTCTTCCTTTTCTATCTGTCTCCATTTCGGTGTGAACAAACTGAAGCCATGACTGAGGGTTTGATTCTTCTGTGACAATAATAATGATGACAACAATAGCAATGATAACAGTAATAAACGATAATAAACAATAGCACAAGCAGCTTCCGGTGCACTCTCCTTTCTTTCAGGGTTCAGTACGAGAGGCTTAAAGGAATAGGCCACCGTTTTTACATACTGAGATATGTTCTTACCTTATCTTTGACGAGTTCTTTAGGACCTGTCTGATCTTCCCCCGTGCCTTCAGTCACGTAAACACAGCGCAGACGGCGTTAGCATTTAGCCTCTCCCTCTCTCCTCTATAGCTCCAAAACAGGTCAAGATAGAAGCTACCAAGCTCTTCCACGTTTTCCCTATTTAAATATGGTTACGTGAAGTGTTACACTACAAAGTATAATTACACAAAATTAAACAATGTGGATTTTCTAAGCGGATAAAAGGGGGGACTATATTGTAAGGTGTAATAATACCAGGAGTAGTTTGAAATCCGCGCAGTAATCTTCACTTTACTGTGCGGATGCCAAATTAGCATTAGCATTAGCATTCTAACAAGTTAACAGGTGTTAAGATCACTGTGTGCAATCCTATTTCTCTATTCTGGAGAAACAGAAACATGGCGGGGAATCTGGATCCCCGTCCCCGTGTAAAGATAGTTTTGGAGCGAACTTTGACTCGAGTATTTTATAATCGCAGTTGGTTTAGAGTGCATACGACACGTTAAACACAAGATTTTGCTAAAAAATATATATATATATATATATACACATACCCATCTTGTTTTAGTACTTTTACTATTATTTTGTGACGTTATAGTTTCACTTCCTTATCGGACACTGACAGGAAGTGACGTAGCTAGAGGCAAACGATTTTAAACTGTTGCCGTGCCAACCATGTTATGTCATGTTACTTAGAGAAACACAATTTTCCACTGTTTTTTACCATTTTCTGGTGGAATATCAACTTATTTATCACATACAAATAAAGTCAAGCGTAAATAGCTAATGCTAACGGTTAGCTAGCGCGAGCTACAACTGCCGTTTTTTCACTTCTACTGAACAATCTGCTGTGAGAAAATATCCATATGGAACCGATTTACACTTGACTTTATTTATGTGGTGATAAATAACTTCATATTCCACCAGAAAATGGCTGAAAAGAGCGATAGATACAGACGGCATCTCGTCATAGAAGGGGGCGTGGCTTCGCCGAGGGGGAAAATAGAATTTTTAGAGAAACACAATTTTTCACTCTTTTTAACCATTTTCTGGTGGAATATCAACTTATTTATCACACATAAGTAAAGTCAGGTGTAAATATGTAAATATGGATATTTTCTCACAGCAGATTGTTCAGTAGAAGTGAAAAAAACGGCAGTTGTAGCTCGCGCTAGCTAACCGTTAGCATTAGCCCAAGCTAGTTTGTAGCATCAAGTTAGCATTCTCAGTTTTTTAATGTATTTATGGGCTGTTGAACCACTTTGCTCCTCCCCATGTCTTTGTTTCTTTCTTTAGTAGAAAACTATATTTATAATTCAGCATTTGTTAAAGTAGTCTTTGAATAATTAGAGAAAGTTTAGATTTTTCTCCAAATTGTTTTCCCCCTTAACTGTTTTCAAACATGACCATATATGGGCGATTCCAGAGATGCCGTCTGTATCTATGGGAAATGAGTCAAACTGCTCTGGGACTTCACTTCTATCTATGTCACTTCCTGTTCTTAGCTTTAACAGTCTAATAAAAATAACTTTTCTGCCCGACATTTCTTCAGTAAATTGCTGCTTCTCTGAAATAAATTATAATTACTGATGTTTTCCACCTAAATAAGTCATATTTTCAAAAACATTACAACCTGTCACTTTAACAAACTGATGATTTGGAGCAAAGTGACGCCACAATTCCAACATCTTTAGGGTTAAATCAATCACAAGGATTATTATAAAGCTAAATGCTTGTTTTGATATTTTGCATGAGGGGAATCTGTAAGTTTGTGTTTTCCTTATTTCCCTGTGATGGATCGCTCGGTGATGCCGTTGTTCAGCCTGACTGTGTGGGCTCCTTTGCCAGTGATTCAGTGATGGATTTTATGAGCAGCGCTATTCATTTACAAACTTGTTATTTTGCCGCTACAAGCCACAGGACGCCAGTTTCCTTTTGTTTTGCGTCTCGGGCCGAGCACCTGACAGCTCCGATCCGAGTTCGCGGGACGTGGGTGTTATCAAAAGCCCCGGCATCTGCTCCAGCGCTATTAAGCCTTCCTGGTCATTAAATTTTAATGGAGCATTGATTTTACGCTGGGACTCTTCTTTTCCGAACGACTCGAAAAATATGGAAGAAAATAAAAATGAATCATGACAAGGTGGATGAGGATTATTATTCGGAAGGCTTTTCTTGATTGGTTTCCAGGGAATATACAACACTTGAATGCAATCGCTGGTGTCCTTCAGTGTCCTACAGCGAGGCAGCTTTGGTATAATGAGACGGCAGCAGAGCAGAGCCGAGCGAGGGCTGGAAACAAGACACTCTGCAGCACAATCCCTCCCTCTGCCCACTGCAAAAGAGTTTAATGACGTGTCTAAGTAGATTTCAGGTTTGTGCAGTATTTCGCCAAATGATCGTCATTGTGAAAGGATTAGGGGATGCAATGCACCTATTGCAAGAGGCCACAATGGATCGCAAAACTACTACGTCTCTCACCGGACGGAGATTTGCTCAGTCTTTTTGTGCGGGTTATTGCAAAACGTGATTAAGTTCAGTTTTGCATAATGGAAGTTTTTAAGTGAAGGAAAAAAACACTGATATATGTGCGTCGTTGACCATTTTGTGCCCCGATGGTTGTAGTGTATGTGTGGTGAGCATGGCATCTTACTTTCCATCACGGTTTAAACGCTTTAAAGGGACTGTACAGAGTTTAAAAATGTGAAAGTTTGGTATTTTCCTCCCCCTACATGTTCCAGCCATGTCCATTCACCACAACTGCCTCTAAAATCCTGTAGTAGTAGTAGTAGCCAAATAAAATAAAATAAAAACACTGCTGAAGCCAAGTGTTTGTATCTTAGTTTAAGAAATAACTGATGAAACATATTTTGATCAAATCACTTAATGTGTGTTGATTATATTATAAACACAATATATACACACAACTTACCTAAATCTCTGTGAATATGGGCATTGTAAAGCTAAGAACCTGGAGAATTCAATCGCTGAGTTAGTTTTAACCTTAAAGGGGGGGTATTATGTATGACTTTTTCAAGCTTTCCATCATGTTATTATGTCATTCCCTCATTAAAAACATGCCTGAAGTGTTGCCTTGGCACATTCACGTATTTTTGAGTAATCTGTACAAACTCTGATGGCGGCCATTTTAGGGATAGGTTTGCCTGAGTCCTCCTAGGAACGCCCCCACCTCCTGGAGACGCCTCCGAGCTTTCGTCACCAGCCGAGTAACCGACCACTGCTCCTCAGCAGAACCCCCTCCCCACTGATGCCACAGACAGCGTGTGGAGGGGGCGTGTCGGAAAGGCTCAGAGGTTCTTAAAGAGACAGAGGCCTATTTCAAGACATTCACTACAGCCATTTTGAGAGAGACATTTTATACAAGGCAGTTATTCTAATTTACTGCATTTACAGACCAACAGAAGGTTTGCTCATCATTGTAGTGTGATATAGACTGGTGCTGTGTGACTGAAAAAAGCATAATCTCTTTAAATGTAATTTTGATCGCTACGCAAAATGCCAGGCTAGCAATAGCATGCTAAAGTTAGCGGCAGCATGCTAACGTTCGGGTGGGTCAGAAACTATGATAGAAATACCTAAAGCAGCCTAATAAAATACAAAAAACACTGCTGAAGCCAAGTGTTTGTATTTTAGTTTAAGAAATAACTGATCAAACATATTTAAAATGATCAAATCACTTCATGTGAGTTGTTTATATTAATCTAACCTAAAGCCTGTGATTAGTGTAGAAAAGTCATCCTCGTTAATTGTTTATCCAAGAGTTTGTCAATAGATATAATTGATAATTGATCAGTTACATGACAATAAATATGACTTTATTGATCTTACAATGGAGAAGAGTCAATTACATTTTTCACTCAGAGAGCCACTTTTAAAAAAGTCTCTTGGTATCGGTAAATATCGGATACCGGCAGATACTCAAACCCCAGTATCGGTAGCAAAAGAAGCTGGATCTCTTCCATAAACAGTGAAAATCTACCAAAATGCCATGTTAACCTCTCATGCTGCCGCCGGGTCATTAAAAACTAAAATACGGACTAATAAAAAGGTTTGGCTCACATAAAAAGTTCCATAGTGCACCTTTAAAGACTTATTTTGGTCTTGATTTAGGCTTTTATTACCCTGAGCTGTCCTGTCGAATGAAAATGAAAAGAAAGTCACGAAGCTGCTCCATCTTTTCAATATTCAAAACTCCTCAAAATGTTCACACTGTGACAGAAACCAAACCACTAAACCTTCACTTTTAAAACGCTTTAGTATTGAGGGAAAAACTACAAAAATGACTGTCTGGAAATAAATATATACAGGATTGTCTTTGCATGGTTCATTTGGAAAAGGAGAGAATCAGGGCAGAACGTTTGATGACATTAATATAAAACTGACTCTGTGAAGTAGGGAAATCCTGCTCTGTTAACCATCAGCTAAGTGTTGTTTTTTTCCCAGTAATAACCAAAAAAACAATGGGTTTGTACTGTGTAAACTTCAACAGATGCCACACTTTATGCTCATTTGCATTTTGCTTAGACTGTATTTTCCCCAACATACAGCGAAACAATTCATTCTGACATGATGACGAGTAATTAAATTGATTGATTATAAACATCTCTACTGTGAACCAAAGTGTTTGCCTTTGTAGCAACAGGCAAAGACAGACCAAGACCAGTTCTATGATTCCTATGGTCGATGCCAGAAGATGAACATAGCAGGTTTGTGAATGTAAATCCGAACAAAAGTGATCCGTTTCAGTACATCTGTTGGATGCTGTTTGGCGATCGCTTTCAGAAACATAATAGCCCCTCTCCCGCAGAGTTTTCCTGGCACCCATCCTCGATCTGAGATTTCAACATCATCCGGATCTAGGACATGAATGCTACCTGCCGCTACTATAAACACCAGCACATTGACATTCATGTGCGGTGCTCAGTCAAACTTTAGCGCGGCAGATGTTGGCCCTTATCAGATTTTATGATGAAAGTAAATAACTGATTTCATTACATGGCAATGGACTGTAAAATGGGGACCCATGGAATCCAATTACATCACCCGTGGGTGTGCTGTGTGTCAGAGACGCAGCGGAGAGAGAGGGAGCAGGTACTGGCACTGCATACTTATCACTGACAGGGAGGGACTCTGCTCTGTCAGGGGGAGACACATTTCAGTCCTGGTTTGGACCTGGTTTGGACTGGTATTGTATTTCAGTCTAAGCATAGACTAGTCCTGGTATAATCTGGGTTTTGACCTGGTTTTATGCATTGGTATTGTGTTGTCGTTCATGTTGGAGTTCATGGTTTAGACCAGTGGTTCTCAAGTTGTGGGCCGGGACCCAAACGTGGGTCGCGAACCTTTCCCAGAAAACATTCATGCAGAAAAAAGTAGTAGTAAAAATAATAATTATAATATATTTTATTTATATTGCACTTAAAGCAGTACTAAGTAACTCTTCCCCCTAGAGGCCATAAGCGCAACTGCAGGTGTCGTAGCAAGATTTTTTAACGTAGTAATTGTCTTGGAGAGTAAATACTACGCTGACAGAAAAGACAAAGGGAGAGAGGTATATTGTACATCCAATTATACAAAGGAAATATTTTTTTCACTCAAATTTGTCTGTAAATACTGTTTAAAGTGACGTTAGCCCGCAGTTAGCTTTGCCCGCTAGCATGCTAGTTTCTTCTTCGTGATTCCATTAGTGTGTATTGGTGGCTCCGGACCGGTGGCAGTCAAGTTGCAAACATGATTTTCTGGTCAGAGACACCAGGGGGAGATGAAAGACGTTCCAATCATCCCATAAACATTTGTATTACCCCCACAGGGACTATAAAAAGGATTTATTAAGGTAAACACGTTACTTAGTACGGCTTTAACATCTCAAGGAAACCTCAAAGTCCTACAACAGACTTGAGTCTCTTAAAGCAGTACTAAGTAACATGTTTACCTTAATAAATCCTCTCCATAGTCCCTCTGAGGAAAATACAAGTGTTAATGGGATGATTGGGGGGTCTTTCATCTCCCCTGGTGTCTCTGGCCAGAAAACCACAATTACAACTTTGCTGCCTCCGGGTCAGAGCCACAAATACACACTAATGGAATCACAAAGAAGAAGCTAACAGGCTAACGGGCAAAGCTAACTGTGTGCTAAAACCACTTAAACAGTATTTACAGCCAAGTTTCAGTGAAAAAAATGATCTCCATTGTGTAATTGGATGTTATTTACTCTCACGGACAATTAATGAGCAAAAAAACTAACATGCTACGACACCTGCAGTGGTGCTTATGGCCTCTAGGGGCATGAGTTACTTAGTACATATGTCATCGGGTTGTTCTTTCCCTTATTTCAGCTTTTTTTTCCTTATTTGATGCCTTTCTTTGAGGAAAAGACAATATTTTACGTTATATTTTCCAAGTCTGAGTCATTTTGGGTCGCAGCTTGCCGTCCCAGGGTGATTGTGGGTCCTGACACTATAACGAGCTTCTCTATGCTGACCCAAACATAACCACTGTTTAGTACAAATGGTGGTAGTGAACATATACCTGGAAACATCAGCAAAAACATTTTTAAAGAAAGGGTCTTCCGCGAAATCGACTTTTTAGACCTTTTATCCATATTACAGGTATGTTTCCTCATCCAAAACATACCTGGAGTTGTGTTTCACGCATGTTTGAGTAATCTTGGAATCTTCCCCCGAGACTATCTGCAGCACCGCGGCGGCAGCTCACACAGTGTGCTTTTCTTCACATTGCGATCACTTATCACTCTTTGAAGGAGACCCACCCACCCGCGAGGTTTTATTTATTTATTTAGATGCGCTTTCCTGCATTCTGGTGATTTTTAAGCAATAAATAACAACTATTTTTGGCTATTATGCTGCTGTGAAAAGAAAAATTTCTGGTTAAAGAGGGGGTATTATGCTTTTTTCAATCACATAGCACCAGTCTATATCACACTGCAATGATGATGAAACCTTCTGTTGGTCTGTAAATGCAGTAAATTAGAATAACTGCCTTGTATAAAATGTCTCTCTCAAAATGGCTGTAGTGAATGTCTTGAAATAGGCCTCTGTCTCTTTAAGAACCTCTGAGCCTTTAGACACGCCCCCTCCACACACTGTCTGTGGCATCAGTGGGGAGGGGGTTCTGCTGAGGAGCAGTGGTTGGTTACTCGGCTGGTGACGAAAGCTCGGAGGCGTCTCCAGGAGGTGGGGGCGTTCCTAGGAGGACTCAGGCAAACCTATCCCTAAAATGGCCGCCATCAGAGTTTTTACAGATTACTCAAAAATACATGAATGTGCCAAGGCAACACTTCAGGCATGTTTTTAATGAGGGAATGACATAATAACATGATGTAAAGCTTGAAAGTCCATTTTGCATAATACCCCCCCTTTAATATACACAGGGTACCGCTTTTTTTTTTAGTACAAACTAATGTATTAGTGGGAAACCCTGATGCTTTTTAATTGAAAAACAGCCTTAATCACAGCTTTCTATTAATGGATTTTCATTTATTTCATATATATTCAATAAAAGCCAAAAATAAAAATAAATATATTTTTAAAATTTGCCGCGGGCTAATTAAAAGTGGGCCCGCGGACCTTAGTTTGGACACCCATGTTGTAGACCCTGGGGCGAACTTGTTTTAGATCAATGTTGCTATTTCTAACCAAGAAAGTGTAAGATAGTCATCAAGATGTGTTTAAGATTCTTACCAAATACAAGCAAAAAAGCATAATACCGCCTCATCCAAGGAATTGATAGTATTTTTGGAGTTTTAATAGGGTCATATTGCAGATAATAAAAGGCTGGAATTGGCTCTCTGGTTTAGATCTTCCTCAGCCCAAAAGAATAAGAATAATAAGAAGTTGGACAATTCTATCGTTGAGATAGTTTTAACCTTAAATGTATTTTTGATCGACGCGGTAGCATGCTAACGTTAACGAAAACAAATCAAGGCTGGGTCAGAAACTATGATAGAAATACCTAAAGTAGCCCAATAAAAAAATTAAAAAAAACACTGCTGAAGCCAAGTGTTTGTATTTTAGTTTAAGAAATAACTGATGAAACATTTGTAATGATCAAATCACTTAATGTGTGTTGATTAATAATAAGTCTGTCGTTTGTAATTCATTTACTACTAGTTTAGTCCTCGTTCAGCTCTTCTATTCACATAAACGAACAGTAAACCTCCTTGGGTCCGGACCTTTGAGACCTGTCCCACGTCCACACGCGGAGACAACCTGCGCCTCCCACTGCCACAGCGGCCCACGGCACATCAGCGAAATTAATCAAAACAAGCTGAAAAAACCTGCGCGATGCACTGACACTTCAAAGACACTGACCCCGGGAGCTGCCATCTTTTCAGTGACAGTCGGCAGGCGACGCAGCAGCTCGAGAAGAGACAGTGTGTCTTCAGCGAGGTTCGTTATCCGCCACCTACCACTGCGTGCATTCAGATCAAAAGAGCGCATTTATCCATGTACTGCCAAGGAAAATACACAATATCAATAATCGATGCATCTAGGGCTGCACAGTTAGTAGCGCAATATGAAAAGACTGGAATTAGAGAGCCAGGGCAATACTCTTCACACAACAACATAATCCTGTCTCGATGGGCTTATTATGTCTAAAAGCTGCTAACCCTTAGTTCAATACAAATATGTTCTGAAATACATTCTTGTATTTGTTCAGCAGGTCACAGTTACTGCTCATGTTTGTGCACAGTGAATGTATTCTTGATTTCAAATTCAAACCACTAAATCTTGAAACGAATCACGGTACCAGCCAGAAAATTGCAGTGGGCTCTATGCACAGTGACCCCACGTGATTTCCACCTGGACAGTCAGCCAGACGCTGTCCTTCCTGTCCGTTATCTCTTCCCATTAAAAATGAGCAGGTCCCACAGAAATGAAGCAATAGCTCAAGATTTGGTAAAGGACAGCGAGTAAAAGTTCAGATGTGACGGAGCAGGTTAGAAAATATTACATGACACGTGATGAAACCTCCGTGTTCATAACGGTGGATGTTTTTGTCTTGAGGCTCATAATAAAAAAATAAAAAAATAAAACTAGCGCAAAGTTTTGAACGAGCCAGCGCAAAAAAGAATCGTCCTGTTAGTTTAAATAATATTTACTTGTTTACATGTTATATTATCATTTTTTTAACACTAGCCTTTAGCTCTAAGATAAAAGCTCCGCCCCTTACGACAGCTGGCGTTTCCTTTCGGGCAGGATTCACAGTGAACATGATGTTTGTAATATGTTGCTCTGACTCCATCCGTAACTCGTCCTTAACCAGATCCTGAGCTTCTCTATATTTGTGTGGGAACCTGCTAATTGTGAATATAAACGATCACCAACAGGAAGTCCAGCGCCAGGCTGACTGTCCAGGGAGACGTCACATGGGGAAACTGTGCATAAGCCTATTAGATCATTGTCCAGAATTGCACTGAATTTTTACATATTAATGGCTCCTCCGGGAATTACCGTAAATGCATAATAGTAGCTTTCCAAAAATAAAAATATGGGAGAAAATTATCTCAACGAAGATCACTTGAGATTTCAGTAAAAATGGCACACACAAAAAACAGGCAGATTCACAAGTAAAAAGACAAAGATTTAAATGCAACTGGTGTGTTTCCTGTAGATTTTAGCTCAGCCACATGTCCTCCGTGGCGTTACTGGCCTTACCTCTGTCTGTGCAGCGTTTCTCACTCAGACCCCGAATGGCTTTTCACTTTAACTTTGGCGCCATCTGTCGGCAGGAGCGCTGCAAAACGCAACAACAGGTTACTCCATGAAAATAAACAGCTTTGATTCACAGAAATACAGCTTTAAAGAACCACATTAAACACAAACTGTATTAAAGATGAATTAGTAAATATAATCTGTGGGGCGTTACTTTACACACACATTTATTAATGGTACTGTTAGATCAATACTAGTGCAGGACTTAATTACATTGTGATTTTATTGATGAAAAATCTTAAAAATAAATGAATGAATTTTAAAAACTGCTAAGATAGATAGATAGATAGATAGGTAGATAGGTAGATAGATAGATAGATAGATAGATAGATAGATAGATAGATAGATAGATAGATAGATGATAGATAGATAGATAGATGATAGATAGATAGATAGATAGATAGATAGATAGATAGATAGATAGATAGATAGATAGATAGATGATAGATAGATAGATAGATAGATAGATAGATAGATAGATAGATAGATAGATAGATAGATAGATGATAGATAGATAGATAGATGATAGATAGATAGATGATAGATAGATAGATAGATAGATGATAGATAGATAGATGATAGATAGATAGATGATAGATAGATAGATAGATAGATAGATAGATGATAGATAGATGATAGATAGATGATAGATAGATAGATGATAGATAGATGATAGATAGATGATAGATAGATGATAGATGATAGATAGATAGATAGATAGATAGATAGATAGATAGATAGATACATAGATAGATAGATGATAGATAGATGATAGATAGATGATAGATGATAGATAAATAGATAGATAGATAGATAGATAGATGATAGATAGATGATAGATGATAGATAAATAGATAGATAGATAGATAGATAGATAGATAGATAGATAGATAGATAGATAGATAGATAGATAGATAGATAGATAGATAGATAGATAGATAGATAGATAGATAGATAGATAGATAGATAGATAGATAGATAGATAGAGTCTTTTACAGAGTCACACATACAAACATCAGATTTAAAATTACTAGAACAGTGCAGAGAATAAATACAATAATAATTTATAAGTATAAAAATATAGAGGTACTATAAAAAACATTTCACTCCCATTTAGCCCCTCCCACCCAAGGATTTGTTATACAGCCTGAAGCCTGATCGCTCTGGGCAAGAAGGATCTCCTGAGCCTGTCCTTTGAGCAGGAGAGCGAGAGCAGCCTCTCACTGAAGGAGCTCCTCTGCCTCATCACCAGCTCATGCAGAGGGTGGTCTCTGTGGTCCATCACAGAGAGCAGCTTCTCCAGGGTTCTCTTCTCCCAGATTGGCACTACAGAGTCCTGATCGGCCCCAATCACAGATCAGGCCTTTCTGATGAGTTTGTCCAGTCTCTGAGTGTCCCTCTGTCTGATGTTTCCCCCCCAACACACAACACCATAGAAAAGAGCACTGGACACTCCTGCCTGGTAGAACAGTTGGAGCACTTTCTTACAGATCTTAAAAGAAGCAAGCCTCCTCAGGAAGTAGAGTCTGCACTGCATTTTCTTGTAGAGCTTCTCATCCACCTGCAGCCCAAGATATTCATAGGAGGTCACCACCTCGATCTCCTCGCCATTGATGGTCACAGGCTGAGGAGATGGGCGACACCTTCTAAAGTCCAGGAACATCTCCTTTGTCTTGGAGGTGTTCAGCTGCAGGTGGTTCAGGTAACTCCAGGTGGTGAAGTCCTTTACAAGGGAACGGTACTCCTGCTCGTCCCCCCCCACGGATGCACCCGACGATGGCAGTGTCGCCCGAGAACTTCTGCACATGACACAGTTCAGTGCAGTGCCTGAAGTCCGCGGTGTACAGGGTGAAGAGGAGGGGCGCAAGAACCTTTTAGTTTTGGCTGTCCTTTTCAAACCACAAACTATCCAGTCTCCACAGGGTCTGTTAGACAACTGCAAACATGATGTAACGGGTGGTACCTCAGGGTGTCGCTGTTTCCCTTCGGGCCAGTGACAGCTTAAATAGGAAGTGGCCTGGTTGTAGCGATGTGCTAGTTTTCGTGGGCGACCAGGGAGATTGCTGGGCTCACGCTGTGCTCACCCACGCCAGGTGTGAGGGCTGAAGTTGTTTGGTGAGTGATTTTTAGAATGTATATGTTGTGTGATGTATGGTAGCAACAACGCTTGATTTAAATTGTTTATTTTAATGGTAGGATCGTACAAGGCTACGACGCCAACCGCAAAGCCGATCGATGACCAGCGGCGTGGGGGTTGTTGAGCAGACTGTGTGTGGGGCGTTCACGACACACAGGTAGCTTTTAGATATTTTAGATATGCTTAATAATATTAAAGGTGTTTAAATTAAGTTTGGTGTGTTTTATAATGAGCTATTTCAACCTGGATAGACTCAAACAGACGAAAGCGGTGATTAGGAAGATTTATTGACATGTATATTAGTTTTGGCGATCCGACCCCGGCGGTAACATCGATGTATGAAAGTCAGTATGGATAAACAGCTTGTAGTTAGGGATGCCTTCCCCGGAGCCTGGACACTGGTGGTGGTGTGGAAGATCCGTGAAGCTGCAGCAGGTAGAAGCCGTGGATGGAAGAGGCGGAGATGGGGTGGAGGCGGGTCGCAGCGCAGCTGGGAAGCGAACGAACCATGATTGCTGGGGCTTAAAAGCGGGACCGAGGGCGATGATTGGCTGCTATGGAGGTGCGGCTCTTACGCTGAGGTGGAGGTGTGGCCCTCTCGGAAGCGATCATTGGCTGGAGGTATGTGATGCTGGAAATCGTCTCCCAGGTTGAATTAATGCCTAGGCTTCATTTTTGTCTGTTTTTACAGTGTTGCTACCTGCTGTCCTTGTGGTTTTTTTTGTTTCCAGTTAGTCCGTCCCGCTGTAGCCCATGCTGGGGAGTTCGGTCTGTAAGGGCGGACTAACTAGGTTTTTTTCAATACTTTGTTTGTTTTGTTTTGTTTTGTTATGTTTCGGGTCACTTCCCCTAAAAACCTGCATACGTCAGAGTCAGACTAGAGTTGATCCAATCGCATGGTGTGTTCACATTGCAGTGTTTTGCTGTGCGCTTGCGGTGCCCTTTCAATATTGCATGTTCAGTTTTCAATGTCGCATGTTGTTGGGTTTGTGGGGTTGCCCGCCTTCTGTTACAAGTTAATTTGGATCATATCAGCGCTCTGTTGTCTAGTGGGTAAAAGTGGCTGTGGTCCCGCTATTTAACCCTACAAGAATAAATAACGTAAACCTTTCTTCTGACTCTGTTTGTTCATATTTCGGCATAGTAACAATGATTTAAATTATTGTATTGATTTAACAATCTATATTTTTTCTTCTCTCAAACGTTACTGCCCCTAGACATAAGTATTTCTTGATTTTGAAACATAAATTGCAAAACTGCACTTAAATACTGTATCTTTCCAAACTCATGAAGTAGCCATTTTTACCATAACAATCCTGTGCCAACCAAACATCCTTACATCCCTAACACCTGCATTACAAATGACAAACCAGCCAAAAGACACGCAAAACGAAGTACCTCGACTGCAAACCGCCCGAGCGCGCCTGTCTCTTTAAGAGCGAACAGTTTGTCTTCTCAGATTGTGCATCACAGGAGAGCAGCTCATTAAAAGCGCCTTCGTTCCTCACTGTTCATCGAGTGCGACTGCCAGGCTCTTTAACTCGCTCTTCTTGATGTTTGTGTTGTTTGTGAAAAAGCCATCTGCTTCCCCGTCTCTCGGCTGGCAGCGGGTCCACCTCATCCGTATGCTGCTCCTTTTTGAAGTCATGTCTCCAAATCACATTTTTATGCATCCAAGATATCCAACTTGTCATCAGTATTCAGGCAAATGTCAAGGAGGGTGCTTTTTAAATAGAATCCCACTTCGCTTTCATCTTTTGTACAGTGTTTTGTACTGTTTACGCGCAGCAGTTTGAGCAAATAGGCTTACGTAAAGAAAGAAGCGTCCAAATGGCCAATCTAATTTAAAAACAACACCAAACGTTTAAAGTTTAAACAAAGATAAACAAACTAAGAGAAATCCTATTCTGGTTTTGGACCTGGTTCAAGTCCTGGAGTTCTCAAGGTTATGTTAAGGCGCACTTTACTGACCCCTAGGAACATTTGTCATTAGCATTTGACTAATCCCTCAATGTCACTGAGGCAATCTGTCAGGAGCAGTGGGTGACTGACATGCAGCACCTGGAGGTACTTGCTAGGAGGGTTAAGAAAGCAAGGCAGGGGTTTAGACCACAACTAACATTTAAAATATAGTGTTTCCCCTGGGGGTGGGAACTTCTGCGTATCTCACGATTCAGTACAATACATGTCTCACAATAAAGATATCCTCAACCCTTTCTTGTTTAGAGCCCTTTTCCCCAAAATGCTTTACATGTGTTTATTTGGGTTTAACTCAGCCTCTACAAGGGGTACATGGCTAATCTTGGTACCAAAATAAACTTTATCCTTGGGATATCCTTTTGTTGAAGTCAAAAATAATTTAAAAAAATTACAGTTTGTAAGTAAAAATTAGTTTGAAACAGAAAAATCAAAATTCCGCCTGAATGAAAAACACATGAAACACTAAAAATGCTCTTTCTCTTTTTTTTTTCTTCTTCTTTTTTTTATATATATATATATATATGTTTTTTTTTTTTCCTCTCTCTAATATATATTTTTCTACATATAGTTCTTTTTTTTTTTCTGTTTTTTTTTTTTTACTATAATGTTTCCTTATCGTGTTTACACATATTTGTCTCTGTATGATGGTTTCAAATTTTTACTGTTTTACTTTTGTATAGTTATGAAGGTGAAGTTTTTTTTTTCTTTTTTTTTTCTTTTTTAAACTTTCTTTTTTAAGTGCCTACGTGTAAACGGCCGAGGGGATCCCCAGGAAGTGATCCAGCGATCGCTTCCTGGGCTCCCTTGATGCCGAGCAATATTCATCCATCTTGTTATGGACCGGATCCTCTGCTGATCGTGAGCCAGTACAGGATGGATGGATATATACAATATCCGAGTATTCTCTCAAATAATGTTATATCTCGATTGCGCCTCTCTCCTCAAGTGTGCATGTGTGCGTGACAGAGTGAACGAGTGACTGGATGAAATGCAGTTAAGGGTATGAATGAACAAAGTGTGAGTGACCAATGTGATTTTAACTGTAAATTCAATAAATATATTTGGATTTAAAAAAAAAAAAAGCTCTTTCTCTGTCTGTGCTGAAGCAAATAAGAACAGAAATGGAAGAAATCAATATAATGTGTGCTCCTTGTAGTCAACACAATACCAGTAGGTCAAAACACTAACGTTATACATGCTTTATAAAAAAAAGGTCCAGGCGGAATCTAACTGTGCCGAATTGTGCCAAATAAAAAACAATTTTTTTTTTCCTCTTTTTTTTTTTTTTTACAGAAATGTAGTATTTTAGCCATAGGGACATATCGGGTCACAAAATTGTATTCATTGTCTAAAAATGAACACCATTTTTTTTTCAAAAACATTACACAATAGCATTTATTTGTCACTGACCAAAATATGTACAACGAATTATGACAAATTGACATATTGTGGCTGTTTGAGGATCTGTTGATTTGAAATTGGATGTGGATGAATGTGTTGCTGAGAGTCCACTGAACACGGAGAGGTGAAAAATATGACTGACCGTATTTGTATGCGAAGTTATGGCCCCGGAGATGCAGACACAAGGGGGGCGGAGCCAAATATGGCTCTTGCACGGCCATGGATCACAGGTGAAAGAAGAGCAGAGCCCCATTGACGGCAATGCAAAAAGACTCCATTTTGAGGCTTACATTGAATGCTTTATGCAGCTAAAAAAAGAAAAGATAAATGGTGCACTATCTCCGGAAACAGTTTGGGAGCCGGACAGGGGCGGACTGGCCATATGTCCATTCTGGAAGAGCACAGAAGGGCCACTGGCTCTGGGGCCACCGGTCTCCTTAACCTCTTACCCTCCACCTTAACCAAGCTTTACCCAAATCTAAAAGCTTAAATGAAAAGCATGAAAATAGTGGAGGCAAACGGAACAAAAATGTGCTGGAACAAAAACTGACTAAAAAAACGTGACGAAAACATAACATTAAAGAACGAAAAAGTGACCCAAAAACAGCATGTCAAACACAACAACAAAGCAATGAAAAAAGCAACAAAAAAGCCACAAAAAGTGACTTAACCAATTACCTCCTGCCTGAACCGAGCACATTTTCTCCAGTTTGGCTTTACCCCAATCCAAAAGCTTCTGGAAAAAAGGTGTGAAAATAGCGACAAAACTGAGACGAAAACAATGATGGAAATGTGACAAAAAAGTGAGAAAACATTGACAAAAAAGTGACGAAAAATTTATGAAAAAGTGGCAAAAAGGTCACAAGAAATTGACAAAAAAATTGAAGAAAAAATGACAAAAATGTGACAAAAAAAAAGATAAAAATACAAAAAAAATACAAAAAATTGAAGAAAAAATGACAAAAATGTGACAAAAAATAGATAAAAAATTGACAAAAAAATGACAAAAATGTGACAAAAAAAAGACAAAAATTTAAAAAAATTGATTTAAAAAAATGACGATAAAATGACAGAAAATTGACATTTTTTTTTTAAATTGATAAAAAAAAATATATACACAAATTTGACGAAAAATGACAAAAAATGACAAAAATGTGACAAAAAATGACAAAAAAAAATGACAAAAATGTGACAAAATAAAAATGATGGAAAAAGATCCTCTCGGTTCAGGCGGGAGTTAAGAGGCTAAAAACGTGACAAAAAACACATCAAGCCACAAAACAAGTACTGAAAAAGCAACAAAAATGTGACAAAAACACGGCAACAACATGAGAAAAAGTTAGAATCCCTTTCGTAGGCTTAAGCGTTCAAATGAGGTGTTCCACTGTTGCTCTCCAGTCGAGAAGCTTTTAGATTTGGGTAAAGCCGAACTGAAGATAATGCACTCTTTTTCCCGGGGGTAAGAGATTAAAATATGTGTTTGTGGAAGTCTACACTAATTTGGGACAGTTTGTTCAGATTCCAGGGCTGTTCTTCGGTCCCAGTCCGCCCCTGGAGCCGGATACTCTGGGAGACTTTGAGAATTCTGTATTTTGGGAAATGCATTATTCCTATGTCCGTTAGCATTTAGCCATCAAGCATCGCAAATTATGAACAATCCAGAATGTTTTCAGCTGTTGTAAATCCATCAACCTCATTTAGATGGTGTAAAAGCCTGGTTAGAAGTCATTAATGAAATAGTTCAATGTCTAAAAGTGGCTTCTGGTCTAAATGTTAAAACATATGCAGTGTTTTCTGCCTATAGAGTTCGGGAATGTGACGTCATATCGCTAAGCATTATGGGATTAGCAGCAATTGTAAACTAATGGAGATTTTAGAAGTTAAAATACTGGAGTTATTGTTCACATTAAAACACTTGGACACCACAGTGTGTTAGATGTATTTACCAGCAGTGACTCAGCAGCTAACGGAGCTGTTCCACGGCTATTTTCTCCACTTTATAAACTGTTTTTAGCCAATGATAGTCAGTGGAAATGTATGCTAACAGCTGCAAAGATGGCCGATCTCCATGGTAACTGTAGACTTTCCCAAACTCTATTGTGGGTCGGATACACGTCTAACGGCCACTTAAGACCATCTAATAAACTGTTTATTACGGAGAAACTTCAGAAATGACAGAAATGCCATGAAACTGACATTTTTACATCGCCGTAGTAGGCACTGGCTTCACCATTCCAGCCCATATGGGGAG
This sequence comes from Gobius niger, assembly GCF_951799975.1. NCBI lineage: Eukaryota > Metazoa > Chordata > Actinopteri > Gobiiformes > Gobiidae > Gobius > Gobius niger. The sequence continues at coordinate 4,504,805 of NC_136857.1, read as the reverse complement.
AAAAAGCTCCGTAACAGGTCCGTGAAGCCGCTAACTATCATAACTGTGCAATGTGTTTTTCGGTGCAATCTGCCACACAACACCACTTTGGCGTGTTTCCAGACTAAAGTCGCACCGTTATTCATAGTTTTGGCTGGGGGTGTCCCTTCCTGGAGCCGCCACTTAAACGTGGTGGAGGGGTTTGAGCACCTGAATGATCCTGGGAGCTCTGTTGTCGGGGGCTTCGTGAGGGTCTCCCATGGCAAACAAGGCCTAATTGGTGCAAGGTGAATAGAGCAGCTCGGACGGCCGCCCCCATGACCGGGCAACGGACAAGTGGAAGAAGATGGATGGATGGATGGATGGATGGATGGATGGACGGACGGACGGACGGACGTATGTTTGGATGGATGGATGGATGGATGGATGGATGGATGGATGGATGGATGGATGGATGGATGGATGGAAGTGAGAATGCTTATACTCAGGTGAGACTTTATATCAAAATATATGATTCCACAATGTTTGTTATTTTCCCACTGACAGCCACTAGAGGACGCTCTAGGTTCGTGGACCAGTATAGATACAGACGGCATCTCTGGAATCGCCCATATATGGTCATTTTTGAAAACAGTTAAGGGAAAAAACAATTTTGAAAAAATGTAAATTTTCTCTAATTATTCAAACTACTACAAATGCTGAAATATGAACATAGTTTCTACTAAATAAAGATACAAAGACATGGGGAGGAGCAAAGTGGTTTAACAGCCCATAAATACATGAATAACGGAGAATGCTAACTTGATGCTACATGTTAGCATCGGGCTAATGCTAACGGTTAGCTAGCGCTAGCTACAACTGCCGTTTTTTTCACTTCTACAGAACAATCTGCTGTGAGAAAATATCAATATGGACCCGATTTACACTTGACTTTATTTGTGTGATAAATAAGTTGATATTCCACCAGAAAATGGCTAAAAAGAGTGGAAAATCGAGTTTCCCTAAAGATTCTATTTTCCCCCTCGGTGAAGCCACGCCCCTTCTATGACGAGATGCCGTCTGTATCTATCTGCGACTTCTGTATGGACGGCATCTCTGGAATCGCCCATATATGGTCACGTTTGAAAACAGTTAAGGGGGAAAACAATTTGGAGAAAAATCTAAACGTTCTCTAATTATTAAAAAACTACTAAAACAAATTATGAATTATGAAAGTAGTTTTCTACTAAATAAAGATACAAAGACATTTTTCACTTCTACTGATTAATCTGCCGTGAGAAAATATCCATATGGACCCAATTTACACTTGATTTAATTTGTATGTGATAAATGACTTTTTATTCCACAAGAAATGACTAAAAAAGAGTGAAAAATTGTGTTTCCCAAAAGATTATTATTTTTTTTCTATTTTCCCCCTCTGCGAAGCCACGCCCCCTTCTATGACGCGATACCGTCTGTATCTATCACTGAAGATTTAAAAAAAAACGGTAATCGAGCAGCAGAAAGAAAGTTTGGAGTGAACTTGTGAGGGACTGATGAAAAGTGGAGGTTACTTTTACTGCAACACAGAAAACAAACAAAGCTAATCACGGGCTAAAAGCAAGACGGCGGAACGAGTTCACAAACGGGTGCTTGAACAACGTGATGCCGGGAGAGGCTTGTCAAAAGTGCAGTTACGCCTCCGTGCCCAGGTAGTTTTCAAGGCTGGAGCGACATATAGTCCGGAAAATACGGTACCAGGATTGCCATCTTCGTTTATACCGATACCGCCGAATCAATATATTGCACATAATAACCTATACGATATATAACTATTTTTGTTTAGATACATGCAGTTTTAAACCTTATTTTAACATTTATAAACAAGTACATGCTCCGTATTTTTTTTATGATTTACGTATATTTGTTCCCCTTTTCTTAAAGGGGGGGTGTTATGCAAAATTGACTTTTTCAAGCTTTACATCATGTTTTTATGTCATTCCCTCATTAAAAAACATGCCTGAAGTGTTGCCTTGGCACATTCACGTATCTTTGAGTAATCTGTAAAAACTCTGATGGCGGCCATATTAGGGATAGGTTTGCCTGAGTCCTCCTAGGAACGCCCCCACCTCCTGGAGACGCCTCCGAGCTTTCGTCACCAGCCGAGTAACCAACCGCTGCTCCTCAGCAGAACCCCCTCCACACTGATGCCACAGACAGCGTGTGGAGGGGGCGTGTCGGAAAGAGTCAGAGGTTCTTAAAGAGACAGAGGCCTATTTCAAGACATTCACTACAGCCATTTTGAGAGAGACATTTTATACAAGGCAGTTATTCTAATTTACTGCATTTACAGACCAACAGAAGGTTTGGTCATCATTGTAGTGTGATATAGACTGGTGCTATGTGATTGAAAAAAGCATAATACCCCCTCTTTAAATATATAACTCCTTACTGAAATACTGAAAAAACTGAAACAGACCTTAGAAAAGAAAGCAACTGGAACAGAACTACTGCTGCAAAACCACGCCACCTTTCTCCACAATCCTCCATCACGGATATAGTCTAAAGCCATCACAGTAATTATCACTTTAAAGGCGCGTCAATGCGTAAAAGGTAGAAATAAATATAGCACACTTCACTCATGAAAGGCCTGGCAGGTAATTTTCTTCAGCTGCTGGAGTGTTGAAGTGTGACAATCCTGTGAGGACTGAGAGAGCTAATATTAAATCAAATCTCTTCCTCTACAACCGACCGCTGTTCTGTGGGACGATCTCAATCTAAGTAATGGAGATATTTTAGTAGCGACGACACAGCGGTGATTGACAGCAGAGGGTCAGGCGGAGTGTAGTGGGACGCCAAACAGCACAGCTAATTTTCCTGTAGAATATGCTTGAAGAAATTATGTTTGCAACTTATTGAAATAATGGGCTGTTGTAAATAATAGAAGGAATTTAATTTGCAGGAATTAAAACTTTGCGTCGGCTTTACTCAAATCTAAAAGCCTGAAAAAAATGGCATCAAAATGGTGACGAAAACGAGGATGAAAATGCAACAAAAAAGTGACTAAAGGGCGACAAAAAAATGTGACGAAAACATGACAAAAAAGTAGGGCTGCAACTAACGATTATTGGAAAATGTTATTAGGCCGTGGGAACCCAGGGTGCTGAGGGCGCTGCAGCACCCCCTGGTGGATAGTTTGTGAACTGCAGGCAATATTAACCCCTCAACTCCCACCTGAACCGAGCACATTTTCTCCAGCTTTACCCCAATCCAAAAGCTTCTGGAAAAAAGGTGTGAAAATAGCAACAAAACTGAAAAGGATGAGCGAGAAAACATTGACAAAAATGTGACAAAAAATGTACAAAAATGACCAAAATGGACAAAAAATTGACAAAAAAGTGAGAAAAATTTGACGAAAAAATGGATGAAAAAGTGATAAGAATTTGACAAAAAAATGTGAATAACTTGACAAAAAAGTGACAAAAAATTTACAAAAAATGACCAAAATGGACAAAAATTTGACAAAAAAGTGAGAAAAATTTGACGAAAAATGGAGGGAAAAAATGGACAAAAAAATGATAAGAATTTGACAAAAAAAATCGAATAATTTGACGAAAAAGTGACAAAAAAGTCACGGAAATTTGACAAAAATGAGACGACTGCCCACCAAAAAAAGTGATGAAAAAAAATCTGATGTGAGGAAAAAGATCAATTTAGTTTTGTAGGTCTTTCAAATGAGGCGTTACACTGGCCTACAGGATTTGGGTAAAGCTGAACTGGAGAAAATGCTCTCGGTTCAGGCGGGAGTTAAGAGGTTAATCAATAGGATTTATGCACAGAAAAAGTATTTTGGGGGTAAATTTTGTCCCTCAGCGCCCCCTAACTAAAATATCTTCCCACGGCTCTGCATATAGCTCAAGTGGGGCTAATTGAGTAAACTAAAGGGCATGTTTGTTGGAGGCTCGATTCATGAAATTTACAATGTACAAAATGTACACAGACCCTAACTATATAAACAAAGTTTATACATTTATACGTTTATACAAAATACTACATTCTGAATGTCATTTTTGCTCCATTTGAGTCCGTGTGAACCAGAAAACGATTAATCGATTACTAAAAGAGTTGTCGACTATTTCAATATCGATTAGTCATCGATTAATCTATTAGTTGTTTCAGCCCTACAAAAAAGCAATGAAAAAAAGCAATGAAAAAGCCACAAAAAAACAAAAAGTGGCAAAAAAACACAACGGAAAAGCAACAGAAAACATGACATAAACGTGACAAAAACACAACAAAAGGCGTCAAAAGACGTGCTGGTTAAGCAATAAAAACGCAACCAAAAAAGCAATGAAAAAGTAGCAAAAGACAACAAAAACATGAGAAAAAAAGAGATGAAATCACACAAAAAACGCTTAAAAAATGGGACAAATGGCGAGGCATTACACTGTTGCTCTAAAGCTGAACTGGAGAAAATGCACTCAGTTCAGGCGGGAGTAAGAGGTTAAAGGGACTATACAGTGTTTAAAAATGCTACAATTATATATTTTCCTCCAACTACATGTTCCTCCATGTCCTAATGTGCAGAATGACCTGTTCACCTAGCCTGGCTAACACCAGACTAAAATCACAAGTGATATTTAGTCTGGGGACATCAATTCATTTTCTCGTAGGAGAGGTGTGGTTTACGATCGTCCATACTCGTTTATTGGGCGATACGAAAAAAAAAAAAAAAGTCATCATCGTATGAGATGACGTATGACGTACCCGCTGTAAACTTTTGAGCTAAATTATTTAGAACAAGGCCTAAATCGAAAAATACCATGGTGTCTGCTGCTGTCATGTTGGATCCGTGAACAAACTTTTTTTTTTAAATCCGTAAATAAACTACAAGCTTCCCGAATAGCGCGTCATCGTCTTGCCGTCCCTCCTCGCTCTGTGATTGGTTCCCAAATCCACCGGAAAATTTGGGCCATGGTCCCCAGGCTGTTGTGCAGTTCGAAATAATTTGAGCGCACACAGCAGCCTGGTGTTAGCCAGGTTAGTGTTCACCACAACTGCCTCTAAAATCCTGCACTGTCACTCAGAAAGGTGTCGTCATGCACAAGCTTAATATAGAAGGTGCAGTTACACGTATGACCTGAGGTGGCAGTAGTGACTATAAAATGACCAACTTGCATCTAGCCCCTTTAACCTCTTAACTCCCGCCTGAACCGAGAGGATCTTTTTCCTCACGTTATCAGATTTTTTTCCATCATTTTTTTCGTTGGGTATTCAACTTTTGTGTCATTTTTTCTCACATTATTGTCCTATTTCTTTTTATTTATTTATTTATTTTTGTCAGATTTTTGTAATTTTTTTTGTCAAATTTTAATCACATTTTTGTAATTTTTTTTGTCACATTTTTGTCATTTTTTCGTCATTTTTTCGTCAATTTCTTGTGACATTTTTGTGACATTTTTGCCACTTTTTCATCCATTTTTCGCCACTTTTTTGTCAATGTTTTCTCACTTTTTTGTCACATTTCCATCATTGTTTTCGTCTCAGTTTTGTTGCTTTTTCACAGCTTTTTTCCCCAGAAGCTTTTGGACTGGGGTAAAGCCAAACTGGAGAAAACGTGCTCGGTTCAGGCGGGAGTTTAAGGGGTTAAGTAAAGTATGACCATCTATTTGAAAATGTGAATGAAAGGGCTTATTTCTACGTGTTATTAGAAAGTACAAAATAGACAAATGTGGTTGTATTTGGGTGAAATTCTCATCAAAAAGCAGTGATGTAGTCAAATATCTAATACCTTTGTGGTTGACACCGGTTACTTGAAACTGAGTAAGGCTATAGGGCTGCACAATATTGGAAAAACACCAAAGTTCCCAAACAAAATCTATTCTTTAGGAGTAAGAATGCTGTGAATGTAAAGGATAATGTGATATATGGTACAAATTAATCGCCGCATCTTACATGATACTGAATCCTATACGTAAATGCTGGGAATTTGAATTGGCTTCCAAACGCGTCGGGGAGGAAACCCGCTCCTGAAATCCGAACAATGCGCTCTGGCAACGAGGTGAAATGCTAATTGCATTCTCTACAACACCCAAGTTAAAAAAGGAAACGTTTTGTTACGACCGTTGCACAGGACATCGCACCGACTCCATTGTTAATGATTACAAACTAAATATAGTCCAGCCGCTTCGTGTTGTAACTTTCCCCCCCCAGTGACCAATTAATCAACATGAAAGGACTCGTCATTTCTGTTCAAAGCATTTGTAATATTTCAATATAATGGGCTGCCAGCGCTGTCCAACAAATCACCGTAATTGTCTCATTATAAGTTTCACATAACGTAGCCAAGGCTTTAGGAAAAAAACAACAGTATTTGAATTTCTTTGAAGCTTTCCTCTCACCTGTGCGGTCCTCTGTGCCCAGGCTGCCTTTATGTAACCACAACAGGCTGCTTTGAAATACCTGCAAAAACAGAGTATTATTGGCAGGAACAGACTTTGAAGGGAGACAATTGCACGAACACAAAACTCTTACCTTGTTAAAAAAAAATCCCTCTTGATCACAGGCGCTTCACTTGTTGGAAATAATTGTTGAAGTTTTGGTCCATAAAAAGGACAGCTCGGTGACTCATCAACACTAGCAGATGCCACGGGCTGCACAGTGTGAGAAAAAGTGTCATATTGTACACTCAAGGTAACAACAGAATACAAAACTTCAACATAGTACGTTCTTGTTAAAGAAGATAACACAAGTAAAACATATTTGTTGTGAAATGGTGCCAAAGAAAAACTATATCAGAACCAAAATGAGATGAAAATGAAACTTAAATTTGTGAAGGAATAAACAGGAATAAAGTGTGTTCGGATGGAGGATCTAATTGTATTTGCGATATATTGTTGCTTCAGGTTATATGCATAATCCCAACGATACAACTGCAAAACATGAGCTAAATACCGTCGTATATTCAATAATGTTTAGCTGCAGACCCGGAGCCGAGACAGATCTACCGTGAAAAGCGAATCCACCGTGATAGTGCGCCCTCTGCTGGCAAAGACAGATATACGACGGTATTTAGCTCATGTTTTACAGTCGTATCTTTGGGATTGTTTTGTGTAATTTAGAATGTGTTGACATGTAATTTAGTTTACATGTGCTATCATTTGGGTCGGGGGGCAAAGCTGTCGATTTACCGATCGATCTACGTTCCCACCCTCACCTATGGTCATGAGATTTGGGTCATGACCGAAAGGACAAGATCGCGAATACAAGCGGCCGAAATGAGTTTCCTTCGCAGGGTGGCTGGGCGCACCCTCCGAGATCGGGTGAGGAGCTCAGTTACCCGGGAGGAGCTCGGAGTAGAGTCGCTGCTCCTTCACGTCGAAAGGAGCAGCTGAGGCGGCTCGGGCATCTGTTCCGGATGCCTCCTGGTCGCCTCCCGCGGGAGGTGTTCCAGGCATGTCCTAGTGGGACAAGGCCTCGTGGAAGGCCCAGGACACGGTGGTGGGACTATGTCTCCGAGCTGGCCTGGTGTCGCCTCGGGGTCAGAACAGCTGGAGGAGGTGTGTGTGGACCGGGAAGTCTGGGCATCTCTGCTGAGACTGCTGCCCCCGCGACCCGGCCCCGGATAAAGCGGAAGAAAATGGATGGATGGATGGATCATTTGGGTTATTTTATGAAATTATGTTTTTACTCCTTTCATTGTATTTTGTTGGACAGGGCCTTCATTTGTTCATTTGTTCAAAAGGGACAGAGACAATATTTTGGAACAAAATCACATTTCTATTGTGGTAACGGCCATTGCTGTAATCAGTAAAGAAAGGAGAGAAATCATAGGGTTAATAATGTTAGTTTGCAGATGCAATAACAAAGTAAAAAACAACATACCGTCAGGGTCTTCCCTGTTTTCCTAAATTCAGCAGCATCTTTCTGTCAACTTCACTAAAACAAAAGATCAACACTGATGTCAATAATGTGTAAAAATCAAATGTTGTAATTCTGGGCCAATAATGATAATGATAATAATCAGTGCTTAATTTGTAAATTGGTATTTTCAGGAACACTTTTGGTCTGATGTGATGGATTGGGGGAACAGGCCAAAAAATTTGCCGGAACACTCTCATTAGACACCATTATATCAGATACATTTTTTACCAGATCTTCCTAAATATTTCCCGGATCCTTTACCCTGAAAAAAACTGAATTGGGGGAATGCGCTCCACCAAACGGGGGATCAAATCAAGCACTGATAATAATACTACGGTCAAAACTAGTCTGGAATGACATATACATGCAACAATGTGCCATTAATAATGGCATAACTTTTTTTAAATTTTATTTATCCTTTATCGAGGAAAAAACTCGTGTCCAGGCCAATATTCTTTAAAATTAAAATATGCGATAATTTGCCACAGAAAGTAAAAGGTGCCTGTAATACAAAATTATTAATAAATTATATATTTACTTTACAGCCTGCAATGGCATTTTTGGGTGGCATGAAACTGGGATTATGTATTGTTTTTACTCATTTACAACTATCATAAACGCTATCTTAAGCAGACAATGAATGAGTCATGTTATCTTTATCAAACAACAGAAGCATCTACGATTTCAAAATGTGTTCATAAGAAATAAAAAAATGAAATAACTCGGTTAAAGTCTCACGGTCGTTGAGTTGATCAAATCAATCTTCCCAAGACCTAATACCGTCGTATATCCGTCTTTGCCAGCAGAGGGCGCACTATCACGGTGGATTCGCTTTTCACGGTAGATTTGTCTCGGCTCCGGGTCTGCAGCTTTATATAGTTAACTGATTACAGTAGCCATAGAAATCAGTAGCTTCTTGCTAACAACGGGCGTGTCGGAAACATTCAAATAATATTTCACAAGAAAGCTCATTATTGACGTGTTTACTTACATGCTTTACTCAATTGATTAACAAAATAAATAAATAATAAGAATTAGGTGGAGCTTGGTGGAAAATGATGTCACAAAAATGGGTCCGCGTGTGGATGACGTGGCGGATGGATTCGTGGACGAGTGACCAGTCAGATCCTTCCGCGCTGTAAACCCGGAAGTAGAGGTAAACAACACCAACGCTTGATGTTACTGTCCGGATTTAGAAACAGCGTTTGCGCTTTTTTCAGAGTTTTCTCCTCTGAAAGTCCGTCAGTGTTGGTCTCGATGTCCTCCTGCTCTGAGCGCGCAGATGAAAACAGGTCCATCCACTCCGACTGTGTGAGTGAGGTCCACAATGTGCCGCTGAGCGTGATCATCCGGCCCTTTCCTCCAGAGCTGGACCCGCAGAAGCTCCAGAGTTTGATGGACACGATCCAGGTAAAGTATACAGTGAGTAATGTTATGAGCATATTAATAGTTACTGACGCGAGAGCTTTTGTTCTACAGCAAAGTGTTGTTAGTGTAATAAACCACTTGTTGATTAGGAAAAATAGAGCTAGGAAAGTGGGTAAAATAAGAGAAATTATTGATTAAAGAGCTAGCTCAAGAACTGATAATAAGCTAGAACTGGGCATTGTGTACAATCCCATAACCCCTGTTTTAGCACTAGGGTTGGGCAGAGTAGCTAAAATAGAATTACTCAAGTAAGAGCAGGGGCGGATCTAGCAGTGTTAATTTCGTCGACTAAAATATTTAGTCTTAATTTTAGTCAAAGTGATATTTTTGACGACTAAAATTGGACTAAAACTAAATTAAAAGTTTCTCATGAGACTAAAACTATGACTAAAATGTCCAGATATTTTAGTCGACAAAAATAAGACTAAATAAAAATGAAAAGGAGAGACTAAAATCATCCAGACTTCTATTGAGCGTCTGAAAGAGCCTCATGTGGCGAACATGTTAGAGAGGTGTCTCTCACCCAGTAGGTTTGGGGGTTTGGGGGCGTGTCATAGCCCTCATGTTGGGTTTGTCCAGAGTTTCCGCCATTCTATTGTTGGCTCAGAAAGAAAAAGTCACTTACTTGCAGCTCGCTTGTGTCCTCGTCTTTCTCGCCACACTCAGATCATTTAAATTCTCTGCCAAAGGATCAGCTCTGAGCTTTGTTCATGTGGAGCAGCTCCATGAAGCAGAGGAACAACATTAAATATGATTATAATGAATATTATAAATGCAAAGTCAACTAAGTTAGTCTTAAATTTAGAAAAAATTAAAACTAGACTAAAATTGTAATTTTTTTTTTTACTAAATCTCGACTAAAATTAAATTACATTTTAGTCAAAAGACTAAGACTAAAACTAAATTGAAATATGTTGTCAAAATTAACACTGGGATCTAGAAGAAAAGTCACGGGGTGGCAAATAGGGTCAGGGATAATTTCTGGGTGGCAACACATTGTTCAATGTTGAATGTTTACAGCGGGGCAAGTGTTGTCCGTTTAGATGCAGGCTGAGCCCCCGAAAACGATATGCAAATAGTAGCATTGTCCATAATATAAGTAGGGGGTTTCTAACTCAAGTAAACTTTGAACTTTTGTTAAAAAAATAATAATAATAATAATAGTAGCAATAATAAGAAAATAAAAGATAAGATAAGAAAGAAATCATCATCTTGGGGGCCACAGGAGTTGGCATCTGGCTCCTTATTTAGTTATAAAGTTTAGGGCTGCAACTAACGATTCTTTTGTAATCGATTAATCCATTGATTATTTTTACGATTAATCGATTAATCACTTGGCTGTGAATGGTGCAGGAAAAAAAATATATATATATTTTTTTTTATCACATTATAGCTTAAGTGGCGCTGTTTGAGGATGTGTTGATGGAGTAAACTAAAGGGAAATGTTTTTTTGAAGGCTCTATTAATGAAATTTACAATGTACACAACACTACAGACCCTAAATATAAAATCAAAGTATGTTTTCATCAAAAATACTACATTTTTTATGTCATTTTGGCTCCATTTGAGTCTGTGTGAACCAGAAAACGATTAATCGATTACTAAAATAGTTGTCGACTCTTTCAGTAATCGATTAGTCGTCGATTAATAGATTAGTCGTTTCAGCCCTAATAAAGTTTATGTAACTCTTTGTCCAGTCAAAAAAAAGTACTGAGAGTGAGCCTCTGTAAGCAGCACCCAAGTAGCTTCTAGAGCAGATGTGAGACATTACATCACATCAATGAGGCGGCAGCCGGGGTGGCAAGACCTTCCCTCACCCCTCTAGATCCGCCCCTGAGTAAGAGCAATATTGTATTAAAATTATTTTGCTCAAGCAGAAGAAAAAGTAGTGATAAATACTCAAGTCTGTGTAACTCACTTTAAGTTCATCTGTCTTTTTCGTCAAATATTTGTAGATTGTTCTTTCTTTCTTTTAACAAAATAAACACAAACAAATGCAACAGGTCCTGGGCAATCAAAGGCCAAAGCTCAATGTACTGGCAGGCTGTAGACCGTCTTTACATATTTCCAGCCTGATAATAAGGGAAAATAAGCTGTGATGTTTAAACAGCCTTTAGTATCTAGGCGTTTTCATTCTTGGTATGTCTGTAATGTTGTTTTGTTGTGTGTCCAGAACGCTCCGGACGTCAGCGTGGTTCCTCCAATTGACGTTCTGTGGATCAAAGGAAGAGAAGGAGGAAATTACTACTACTCTTTCGGAGGCTGCCACAGGTTTGCTGCGTACCAACGATTACAAATGCCCACAATCCCGGCCAAGATAATCAAGTCGAACATCGCAGACCTGGGCATTTACCTGGGATCTGCCACACCGGACCTACGATGACGCCGTTATATACGCACAGGACAGTGTCGTGCACTACCTAACCCCATAGGCCATCGTTCTGCATGTCTTTGATCGGATTATTGCTGGTTTCGACACATGGTTGTTTTTAGATGGCATTGAAAACCTAAATAATTGAGACTTTGCAATTTGCAACATTGCGGTCTGATTGAATAATGCCTTCTCTCAGTAAAAAGAAACTATTCGGCCGTGAGAAGACCTTCTGGATAGGCCTAGTAATTGCATATATACTAACCCAAACTTCTACTTTTTAGCCCCTACACCAGGGGTAGGCAGTGTCAGGACCGGGGGCCAAATCCGACCCTCCAGCACAGAACCTCTGGCCCCCAATATGATTTTGCGAAACATTATTATGCAAATAATGGATCAAATACCTGTTAAAGTACTCTGAAATGCGAGAAATACGGCTATACGGAGCTTGTACATCTGGGTATATTTGGTATAGCAGGGCTGAGCGATATTATATATATTTTTGTATGACCACAACGAAAGAGAGATGTGCCTTAGTATGACTCTTGTGTACCATATGGTGTATTTATTTATTTACGACTGTAAATGATAAATCCTTTATTTTCATTTTTTGGTCGACTGTAAATGATGAAATCCTTTATTTTCATTTTTTGGTCGACTGTAAATGATGAAATTCTTTGACATTTTGTACGATCATAAACGATTTACATCAATATGTAAGCATCGGTTTCCTGCATGAGTATAGCGGAAAGTTTATGTGATGATTACTTGAATGAGAGATAAGGGGCAGGTTTACTATAAGTTCTTTGAACTTCTTCCTCCTCCTTTTGAGCACAAAGTCTTGTTTTGTATTTTTTTCTTTCTGTAAAATGTTGACATACTTTTTCTGCTCAAATGAATAAATAAATGAAAAATGAAATAGTGTCTTTTTATAGTGTATGTTTTAAATGTTTTTGCAGAACATCCCACTTGGTCATATATAATGTAAAACAGTGATTCTCAACTGGTGGGTCGGGACTCAAAAGTGGGTCGCGAGCCTACAGGGAACTTTTTTTTCAATGTTTTCCATCTGAAACTACACGGAAACACACTAGAGTCTGTTAAAATTTGTATTATTGGGTTGTTTTGATCATAATTTCAGTCTTAAAAGCAAATCTACTGTGTGGTAAATAAAATATTGTATGCGATATATGACAAATTACAGTTTTATTTGGGTCACAGCTTGTTATTAAGGTAATGGCGGGTCTCGGAGCCGGACCACTTTAGAACCACTGAAAATGGTTCTTAACTTCTGGCTACAATGGTCTCTGTGTTTTGACTATGATGAAAATGGGCCCTCCGTTACTTCACACCCTTGCCTGCAGAGGGCGACAGACACCTAATGCATGTGTTCTGTGCATGATGAAAGAATGGCACCCCTCACCTGCTTGATTTTAAGTTATTAAACGTGTACTAGACCAAAAGTACCTGAAACTTTATGGTCCCTTGCTCCTCTCGAGGATATTTGTGGATGTCGGTATGCACAGTGGGCTTTGACTGTGACGCCTCAGACAGCAGGAGAAGGTAATGGGAAGGAGCCTATAGAACAGATGGCTCTGGGGAAAGTCTGCGTGTTATGAGAACATCAGAGTGACAGCGGCTGCGTCAGGCTCAAGATGCTGCTGAATCCACTACTGCTTTAAGACGTCTCTCTTCATCACCTCACCAAGTTTCATGCTACAGACACAAGTACTTATTTCTATTTTTACCTCCAGCCCCGGATTTAAGTGTTAGCTCTGTCCGTCATAGGGGCTGCAAGAATCATCACAATCGGATCGAAAATGTAGCTTTAATCATGGAAATTAGCTAATCACAAATGCTGCAGCTATTTAAGTGTAGGCTAGGCATTTTTTACAAAACAACACCGCACAGACTCAAGACATTTTGTTGTTTGTAGAGGAGTATATGTATAAATTAAGATGAAAGAAATCACTGCACTCAAAACTAGATTAAAAAACCTATTAATTTACGTGAATAAATTTGTTGTATCTTAATTTAACCTCTTAACTCCCGCCTGAACCGAGAGGATCTTTTTCCTCAAGTCATCAGATTTTTTTTCCATTGTTTTTTGGTTGGGTGTTCAACTCATTTTTGTAACTTTTTTGTCATTTTTTGGTCAACTTTTTGTCAATTTTCTATCACATCTTTGTCATTTTTTTTCGTCTAATTTTTGTAATTTTTTGGTCAAATTTTTATCACATTTTTGTCACTTTTTTGTCATTTTTTTGTCATTTTTTTGTCATTTTTTTGTCTATTTTTTGTCATTTTTTGGTAAATTTTTTATCACATTTTTGTATTTTTTTTGTCATTTTTTGTCATTTTTAGTCATTTTTTGGTCATTTTTTTTGGTCATTTTTTTGTCTAATTTTTGTATTTTTTTGGTCAATTTTTTGTCACATTTTTGTATTTTTTTGTCATTTTTTGTAATTTTTTTGTCATTTTTTTGTCTAATTTTTGTCATTTTTTGGTCAAATATTTATCAAATTTTTGTCACATTTTTGTATTTTTTTGTCACTTTTTTGTCATTATTTTGTCTAATTTTTTTCATTTTTTGGTCAATTTTTTATCACATTTTTGTCACATTTTTGTCATTTTTTTGTCACTTTTTTGTCATTTTTGCCACTTTTTCACCAATTTTTCGTCACTTTTTTGTCAATGTTTTCTCACTTTTTTGTCACATTTTCATCATTGTTTTCGTCTCAGTTTTGTCACTATTTTCACACCTTTTTTCCAGAAGCTTTTGGACTGGGGGTAAAGCCAAACTGGAGAAAATGTGCTTGGTTCAGGCGGGAGTTAAGGGGTTAAGTGAAATATCTTGCCCCAGGGACAGCTTTTTTTTTTTTAAATAGACTCAAATTAAGGACAGATTTAGGTATCACTTTATTTTATACTCCCTTGAAACATTGTACCAAACTAAATTCAGTACAATGTAATGTAACAATGTGTAATGACTTGTACCTATAGGTTAGATACACAATGGAATAACTTGTATTAGTAGTTAGGGTTAGGGCTTAAGGTTTGGGTTAGTTATGTCTTTTTACATTATGTACCTACAAAGTACTTATACTTATTTTTCCATTGTGTATCTAACCCACAGGTACAAGTTACTACACATTGTTACAAAGCCTATTACATTGTACTAAATTTAGTTAGGTACAAATGTATCAAGGGTAGTGTAAAATAAAGTTTCAGTTATTTAACCTCTTAACCTAGGGCTGTGCAGTTAATCGAAATTCGATTATGATTTCGATTACAACAGTCAACGATTACAAAATTAGCATAATCGCAAAAAATCGATTACAATTATTATTTTTTTTCAATATTTTTTTTTCCTTTTTTTTCAAATTTTTTTTTCAAATTTTTCTTTTTTCAAATGTCTTTTTTTTTTCTTTTTCATTTTTTTTTTTTTTTTTGCAAAGCAGACTTGCATTATTTCAGGCCGCTGGGATTATTTTCCCTTCGCTTTTCATGTGCCACGGCTCGTGCTTTTGTCTGACATAAAAACAAACGGCGCTGTGTGATGATGTCATCAGGCCGCGCTGCTCAGTTTGCTTGCGCAGGTGTGAGGGCCGGCCAGCAGGGGGCAGGTGTGAAACAGGGACCTCTCTTTAATTGAGGCGTACTTGAAATCATTTGTACTTTTATGACTGTCCAGAAAACATAAATTATCATCATAGTGCTTTGATTAATAAATAAAATAAAGATAGACCTTTTTTTAAAAGCAACAAATAATCGTTTGAATTATCGTGATTTCAATTATGACAAAAATAATCGTGATGATTATTTTTTCAATAATCGAGCAGCCCTAAAAACTAATAATTTTCCTTGCGTTGTTGCCGTGTTGTCGCAACCGTTATTGACATTTCCTTTCATCGCTTTTTTGTTGCTCTTTTGTGGTATTTTTGTCGCTTTTTCATCACATATTTGCTACTTTTCCATAACTTTTCTGTTTATTTATTTTCATTTGCTCTTTTGTGGCTTTTTGTTGCATATTCGTCGCTTTTTTGTCACTTTTTTGTCACTCTTCTGTTATTCTTTGTCTGCTTTTTTGTCACTTGGTCGTCACGTTTTTGTCGCTCTTTTGTTGGGTTTTCATCCTCTTCCTCCGCACTTTTTTTCAAGAAGCTTCTATTTGGGTAAAGCCAAACTGGAGTAAATGTGTTCAGGGTTCAGGTGGGGGACAAGAGGTTATAAATATGACTTTTTTTGAAGTGTAAAAATTTGCTCTGACATTAAAAACTCCCGGCAATGAAGTATTTACAACTAATGTCACGCTTTTAACCAGCTGCCGGTGACTCAGGGTCGCCACATAATCTTGATAAATGTTCGAGACGCTGCTAATCCCTCATAGGAAAATAATATAAGACTAGTGGACATTGGAAAGTCCAAAGGGAAGCCCAGTTAAAGGAACAGGCCACCGTTTTTACATAGTGGCGTAGTAATACCAGGAGTAATTTGGCATCCGCACAGTAAAGTGAAGATTACTGCACGCATTTCGAACTACTCCTGGTATTATTACGCCTTACAATATAGTTCCCCCTTTTATCCGCTTAGAAAATCCACATTGTTTAATTTTGTGTAATAATACTTTGTAGTGGAACACTTCACGTAACCATATTTAAATAGGGAAAACGTGGAAGAGCTTGGTAGCTTCTATCTTGACCTGTTTTGGAGCTATAGAGGAGAGAGGGAGAGGCTAAATGCTAACGCCGTCTGCGCTGTGTTTACGTGACTGAAGGCACGGGGGAAGATCAGACAGGTCCTAAAGAACTCGTCAAAGCTCAGGTAAGAACATATCTCAGTATGTAAAAACGGTGGCCTATTCCTTTAAGAGTTTTGTAGTTTGTTTATTAAGCCACTGCAAAAATCAATGCATTTTAGACCCAGAATCCTGTAATTTGATATGTAAACAATGCCCACAATGTTACTGTGAGACTATCCCAGGTTGACAATAGATACAGACGGCATCTCGTCATAGAGGGGGAAAATAGAATCTTTAGAAAAACACAATTTTTCTCTCTTTTTAGCCATTTTCTGGTGGAATATCAACTTATTTATCACATACAAATAAAGTCAAGTGTAAATCGGGCCCATATGGATATTTTGTCGCAACAGATTGTTCTGTAGAAGAGAAAAAAACGGCAGTTGTAGCAAGCGCTAGCTAACCGTTAGCATTAGCCCGATGCTAACATGTAGCATCAAGTTAGCATTCTCCGTTATTCATGTATTTGTGGGCTGTGTTGAACCACTTTGCTCCTCCCCATGTCTTTGTATCATTATTTAGTAGAAACTATATTCATATTTCAGCGTTTGTTACAGTATTTTTTGAATAATTAGAGAGAATTTTCATATTTTCAAAATTGTTTTCCCCCTTAACTGTTTTCAAAAATGACCATATATGGGCGACTCCAGAGATGCCGTCTGTATCTATGCTCTCTTGAGACCAACCTCACTTGCCGCCTGAACAACAACAGCAACAATGGAGGAAGGAACTGTGCATTAGCTAAATCAAGTCGCCGTTGCAGCTCCGTGAAGCTCTTTCCATCACGAAACAAGCTCCCGGCCCCGCTGCCCGCCTGCTCTCCCTCCGAGCCCATCGAGGAAATGCCGAGAGACCCGGGGCAGCCTCGACCCAGCGGCCCAAGACGGCTCTAAATTTCAGCTCTGAATCGTCGCGTGTGAGAAGATTTCCTGTGGCTCTCTCGCCGTCTGGAAGTAACCGTATCCTCAAAGGACGTTAGACACGCAACACCGGGATCTGTGGGGGGGGAAAGCAGCACCTGTTGTTGCCCGGCGGAGCCTTTTTCCCTGGGTGGCTGCGCAGGTTTAAAACTTGGGAGGATTTGGAGGGATCATTGGGAGCGAGGGGTTAAGAAGAGGAAGTGCTTGCGGTCGCTTTAACAAATGGGTTGGGGCCGCCGTGGCATTTGTCATTTTGGGGGATTTTCATGCGATTTGTGTTTCCCAGTAGCAGCTGTGTCGCTCTGGAGTCACTCCCAACTCGGTGATACAAAAACGTGCCGTTGTGTAACTTGTAATGCACTTATAAACTACTGGTGTATTGGAATAATAAAACATTTTGGGTTGATACTGTCATTTTTGTATAGATAACAGTGGACATGCATTTCCAAAGCGATACTTACTATAAATATTACAGCAATAGAATTTGTCATGTGCCCTTCGCGACCTTTCCAGTGGTTCCCTGGGAATCTTCAGTGGAAGTGCAGGGGGTGAGCCCAAACCTTATCTACAAATAACTTTACATGTCTTTACATTACATTATTGATTGATGTGTGACTTGTGCGAATTAATTTTGTAACTAATTGATACAGAAACATAATCATTTTGTCCTCGTCTTCAGATGGCAAAACTGCTGTATCTAAGTTGCTATTAAGTTGTAATAGGGTTTGGCTTTAGATCAGTGTTTCACTTCAGCCAAAACCCTTTTCAGTCATTGTTTCAGTGTTTTCATGTTCTGTAGTCAATCGTGTCTGTGTGAAGATACTGACTGAAATAAATAAAACTAAACTAAACTATAACCAGTGCTTAGTTTGATCCCCTCTCAGTTTTTCAGGGTAAAGGATCCGGGAACTATTTAGGAGGATCCGGCAAAGCTTTGATCTGATTTAATGGTGTTTAATGTTCCGGCAACTAATGTTTTGGCCTGTTCCCTGAATCCATCACATCAGACCAAAAGTGTTCCTGAAACTACCAGTGTTAATTTCGTCGACTAAAATATTTAGTCTTAATTTTAGTCAAAGTGATATTTTTGACGACTAAAATTGGACTAAAACTAAATTAAAAGTTTCTCATGAGACTAAAACTATGACTAAAATGTCCAGATATTTTAGTCGACTAAAATAAGACTAAATAAAAATGAAAAGAAGAGACTAAAATCATCCAAACTTCTATTGAGCGTCTGAAAGAGCCTCAGATCATGTAAATTCTCTGCCAAAGGATCAGCTCTGAGCTTTGTTCATGTGGAGCAGAAACATAAAGCAGAAGAGCTTTATTAAATATGATTATGATACATATGATAAAAGCAAAGTCGACTAAATCTTAAATTTAGTCGACTAAATTGACATGCAATTTTAGTCGACTGAAACTAGACTAAAATTGAAACGATTTTTTTGACTAAATCTCGACTTAAATTAAATTAAATTTTAGTCAAAAGACTAAGACTAAAACTAAATTAAAATATGTTGTCAAAATTAACACTGGGAACTACTAATTTACAAATGAAGTACTGCACATAACATTAAGATTTAAATGATGGCTTTTTGTATTCCTTATTTGTTCAAATGTATGACTAAAACTTATTACTTTTTTTTTTCTTTCTTATACTGCACTTTTAAACTGCCTCACTTACTCTATTGCTCAGAAGTTTGGGGAAACACATACAAAACTACAATTCAACCGCTGATAAAAATACAAAAAAAAAGCTATAAGAATAATAAAACGCATAGTAAAGAACATACAAATTGACTATTCATAAAATCAAAACTATTACAATTACAAGATCTCATTAAATTACAAACATTGACAATAATGTATAAAGCAAGATTTTTTTCGATTGCCTGAAACTGTACAATTGATGTTTGTATTATATACGTTTTCGTCACTTTTTTGTCACTTTTATTGTCACTTTTCGTCTCTTGTTTTTCAGGGTTTTTTCATGTTATTGTTGTTTTTTTCATCGCATTTTTCATTGCTTTGTCACATTTTGTTGTGTTTATCTCACTTTTTTGTTGCTTTTCCAGCACATTTTTGTTTTTGGATGCTTTTCTTTAAGCTTTTCGATTCGGGTAAAGCTCGGTTTCGCCCGGGGGTAAGGCTAAGGTAAAGTGAGGGGCCAGACCGGTGGCCCCAGAGCCAGTGGCCCTTCTGTGCTCTTCCAGAATACAGGACATATGGCCAGTCCGCCCCTGCTTATATTTGATACAGAAATAGCCCTATGAGAGTGTTTCTTCACATTCAGGAAATGTGAAAACGTCTTTTTCGCACCACTATTATTGGTTTATGCTACTTTTTTTAGTATGTGCAAGAAAATACAATCTTCTATCAAGACTTTCTTTGAGCAAAACCAGTAGTTTAGTTATTACCATTCATTTGAGCCGTGTCTTTATTTAGCGCTGTCTGAGTCTCCAATACTTAAATCTTACAAGATAATTCAGTGACTAACCACCCGCCAGAACAGGAGGTCTCCCATAGTCTCAACTTCACACAGTCCAAACGAGGCTGAAAAATGATCTGTGGCCAGTGATCGGGCCATTTGTTCCAGTCCGAGAGGCGGTGTTACGGGCCGGCCCTTCAGCAGGGGGGGGGGGCTTTAGGTGTTTGGGTCGCGCGGGGCTTCTCACGGCTCTCTGTCCGGAATTCCACCAGACTTACTACTGGCTGCGGGCGTGTAATGTGTGCCAGATTAGCAATGCTGCATCCACCCCCCCACCCCCTGACCTCCACGGCTCATATAGGCACAAGTCACAGAGAACAGCCAGCTTTCCCCGTGCTCATGTGTATATTTCTGTTTTATTTCTGTAAGTTTCAGGAAATTCTATCTATCGAATCATTTGAATTTCTTCTCTATAGGCAAACAACATCCACCTATAATAAAACATGAGCTATTTAACCTTCAACAAAAAGTCAGTGTGTGGTGAAATTCAGACCCAGACCAATGATCGTCCACCCACACAAGCCGGTCATTAGACTTGTATAGTTTAAAGGGGTTTCCATCATGTTATTATGTCATTCCCTCATTAAAAACATGCCTGAAGTGTTGCCTTGGCACATTCACGTATTTTTGAGAAAGTCTGATGGCGGCCATTTTAGGGATAGGTTTGGCTTGACCCCAGTCCAAAAGCTTCTGGATAAAAGCTGTGAAAATAGCAACAAAACTGAGACGAAAACAATGATGGAAATGTGACAAAAAGTGAGAAAAACAACAAAAAAAGTGACGAAAAATTGATGAAAAAGTGGCAAAAATGTCACAAGAAATTGACAAAAAATTGACGAAAAAATGACAAAAATGTGACAAAAAAATGACAAAAATGTGACAAAAAATGACTAAAATATGAGAAAAAAAATGACAAAAATGTGACAAAATGTGACAAAAAATTTAACAAAAATATGACAATGTGCAGCTCACGGGATCGTCACAAGGGGCGCTGTCAGTGGAGACTGCAGACCAGCCAAATGCAAAACAGCTCTTGGACAGACGGCGTTCGCGGTACAAGGGCCACAGATCTGGAACACTTTACCTGCTGATCTGAAAACTTTAACAGACCTGAGCGAGTTTAAAAGTAAAGTTAAACAGTGGCTCAAACTGAATCAAACTTGTGGACACAACAGAAGTTTATAATATTTTATTGCAAACTTTTTCTAAATTGTATTATTTGTAATGTAATTTTGTACTGTATTATTTGTAATGATTTATGTAAATGTTAATATTTTATGTCTTAGGGACCAGGTCTGCGAACTAGCTTTTAGCTATACGGCCTATGAGCATGGCATCGGTTATTGTAACAATGCTTCTTGTTCTGTCCCTATCAAATAAACATATAAATAACAAAAATGTGATACAAATTTGACAAAAAATGACAAAAAAATTACAAAAAATTGATTAAAAAATTGATGAAAAAATGACAAAAAATGACAAAAAATTAAAAAAAAAATGTGAGAAATATTTGACAAAAAAATTGCAAAAAAATTGACAAAAAATTACCAAAAAATGTGATAAAAATGGACTGAATGCCTGAAGCCTTGGCACATTCACGTATTTTTGAGTAATCTGTAAAAACTCTGATGGCGGCCATTTTAGGGATAGGTTTGCCTGAGTCCTCCTAGGAACGCCCCCACCTCCTGGAGACGCCTCCGAGCTTTCGTCACCAGCCGAGTAACCAACCACTGCTCCTCAGCAGAACCCCCTCCCCACTGATGCCACAGACAGCGTGTGGAGGGGGCGTGTCGGAAAGGCTCAGAGGTTCTTAAAGAGACAGAGGCCTATTTCAAGACATTCACTACAGCCATTTTGAGAGAGCAATTTTATACAAGGCAGTTATTCTAATTTACTGCATTTACAGACCAACAGAAGGTTTGGTCATCATTGTAGTGTAATAGACTGGTGCTGTGTGACTGAAACAAGCAGAATACCCCCTCTTTAAGGTTTTGACAAAGGGGGCGCTGCAGTGAATGGCACTGGTTCAGTTCAGTCAAATCTGCCTCATGAAAAGCTCACACAGAGAATCGAAATTGCTTCTCTCTCAATATGGAACTATTTACAAAGCAATGTTAGAAGTATGCACATAATGTTTCTGACTCGTTTCGATACGTTTCGTCCTTATTTCAGGTCATTTTCTTTGCCAATGGGGTAAGAAAATTGGTCTTATCTCATTGGCAATTTTACTTTCTTATTTCAAGCGAGATTTACCCTAGAACTGGTGTGAAATGTCCTCAAACAAGCAAAGGACCTGGCACGCATCAAGACTCCCAATATTTTATTAGTGTTTTATCAAATGAGGAAAATATGTGATGTTTCTCCTGCGAATCCCCGGCTCGAATGTCACAGGTTTGATTGTTTTCACAGCGTTTAAAGCGTAAAGCGTTTGCGTTGTGTGTGTGTGACGTGTGTGTTGTTGCAGCTGAATGCAGGGACTGCGGCGGCAGACGGGACACCTCCAAATGTGCCACCTCTTTGTTGTTTTAAACCCGGGGCAACAAACAAACGGGATCCTTGTCATTCCTGGGGTCATCTGGTGAGCGTTTACTCCCGCGCAGAACTTTCCCTTCTTCCGGGCACACGTCCAGCTCGTACTGGGACGGCACTTTGTCCAGTACAGGTAAGAAGGGGTCGGTTTGATGAGAATATGTGTCATCATGTGTCATCTCCTATAAAAATATTTATGTCATGTTGTGTTTTCATTGGCTCAGTTAGGGACAAAATGGTGGACATGCTGCTGGCTTTAAATGTATCCACTTTACAGAAACAAAGTATAAGGGATGGTGTTTACCCCCTTGACCAAAGTCCAGAGTCAGCAGTGCAGTGCATTGATCAGTCATGGTAAAACTTTCTGAGGCTGTTGAAAAAATACAAGGCATCGTTACAATGAAATGTGTGACAGCATTTGCTTGGTGGAAATGTAAACTGAATCTGCACTAAGACTTCCTTCCTGAAGAGGCATTCAAATCACAAACTTCTTGGCTAATTTCCTTATCATTTCCATTGCCAGTGCCTGGCCCAGGCAAATAACTTTAATGAGGACAGTCTGTATTGCTCTCTGCCACCTGCAAAGAGCTGAAGCCTTAAATGCAAATCTCCAAACTTCAGCAGCCGTAGTCAAATGCAGAAATGACCTGAAGGCTTTGGTGCTGTAGTAGTATACAGCAGCAGCAGCAGCAGCAGCGTGTGGCTGGTCAGAGTTGTCCCGGGTTTGATGACTCCGCCCCCGCAGTTATAAGAGTCCAGCTGACAGGTACTGACCACTGCTCCAGAGCCTCTGCACTGTCCTCTCTGTGTTCTGTCCTGAGGCGTTTTACAGCGACTGTGCCTGTGCGTAAATCTGCGCCACTGATGGAGGAGTAGCTCCTGCAATCTCACATCGCGGGACTTGAAGCTCGGACTGTACTTTGAGCGTTCATCATGGCTTTCGCCATGCTGCGTCCAGTGGCCACGCACTTGATCTACTCGGACTTCTGTATGAACTCGGAGGACGAGGACAAGTGCAGTGAGAGCGACGGCAGCTCGGAGCAGAGTTTTTGCGGGACGTCGGAGAAGCGCAGGAGGATCCGCAAAGTGGATGGAGACACCACGGTCCTAAAACAGCGGAGCGCGGCCAACGCCAGGGAGCGAGGCCGGACCCAGAGCGTCAACACGGCCTTCACGGCTCTGCGGACCCTCATTCCCACGGAGCCCGTGGACAGAAAGCTGTCCAAGATAGAGACGCTGCGGCTCGCGTCCAGCTACATCTCACATCTGGCCAACGTGCTGCTGTGTGGAGACGGCGCCACTGACGCACAGCCGTGCCTCGGAGCGCACGAGGGAGGGAAGGGGCCCAAGCCACGGACCATCTGCACTTTCTGCCTCAGCAACCAGAGGAAAGGGGTAAGTGAGACTGTCAAGATTATTAGATCTACTGTAGAAAAAAAGACATGAGATTTCTCAAATGTCTGTTCATATTGTGCTTGTCTTGTTGCACAAAAACAAACGATGAACCAACAGGCCTTGATCTAAATTCAAGTTAAGTATAAACTGAGTGTAACCCATAAAACCCATTAAATACATGACTCATTAATGAGTTAAAATGAATAACATGTCCCAACAGTGGTAACAGTGGGACACGTATCTTAGTTTGAGAAACTGCACCGTCTTTGACATTTTAAGGAACATTGTTGCACAAACTGGATAAATCTGATGACTGTGAAGTGATGAACTAAAGTGAGTTTGTGTCTTGCAGATCACAGATGGGAAAGACTGTTTAAAAATGCGAGGAATGGCTCCGCTTCGACTGAGACGCTGAAGTCATGGACATGAACAACACTCAGACTCTCAGGGAAGTGAAGGCTGATCTTACACACATTATTGTGCACATGGAGACACCACTCGTGCACATGAAGACATGCTGGACACAAAACGGACACAGACCTCTATTTATACTTGACTGAGAAGGAAATAATAAATGCAGTGCATTTGCTTGACTTTTGTCTTTTTGAAAAAGTTTTAAATAAAGTTTATTTTATCAAAATAAACATTGATTTTGTGTTTTGAACAGAAATAACGGCCTTATGTACAGAGTGTCTGCAGTCGGTCTATTGTAATGAGGCCTGGTAAAAGTAGGTTAGTTCTTTCTTGGGAGACGGACAGTGTTACGATGATCCTGTTAAATCTCTGTTTGTGTCTTCATGAAGATGACACTCTACCCACTCACTGCAGTGAGTCTTACTCAGACATTTGTTATGGACTGTATGGTTCAGTGTTTCCGCTGTTTCGCAGCGGTGTCATTTTTCCAAAATTGTGTTTTTTGAAGTCTGTTATCAATTAGTCACGGAAAATAGCAGCCCACCCTCTGCCCAAAGCCCCCAGCAGCTGTTGGTCTGTCACAGGGATAAATCACGGAGCAGCAGACGTACAGGGCGCGGGGTCAGGGGTCACGCAGGAGGAAGAGGAGTGAAGTTGTTGATGTGTAATCGAGGCGGATGAGGATAATTCAGCAGAAGTTTGATGATGTCATTGCAGTGCTTCACTGATTCATCTGCGCCCAGCCATAAATCACAGTGTCCCGTCTGTGGAGCAACACTGTCCCGTCTGTGGAGCAACATGCGGCTAAACTCCAAGGCTCGTGTCCAGGTTCAGTGCAGGGGTCCGCGCTCCCTCCCCACCCCTCCCCACCTGTGGGTCCGACTAATTGGAGTTTGTCTTCTGCCAAATCCCTCTCTCTGTCTGAGCCGCGGGCCCCCTCCAATGGCTCCCTAAGGCTCCCCGCGGCAGGAAGATGTCACGGAGGCACAGGAAGGGAAACAGCGCGGGCCGACCTCCGAGAAACGCTCTCTGTGCGGCAGGATCTGGGTCAGTGCCAGCTCCTGACATCATCCGGGACCCAGATGTCCAGCAGTCTCAGCCTGAAAGTGTGTTTCGTGTTTTGCTCAATGGCAGGTTCGGATTTATGTTCAGGAGTCTGGACCGGCTGAGGCGATGCAGAGGAGGGATGTCAAGATTATACAAGTGCAATCACCAAATCTCAAAATATTATGTTGTGATGACACTGTCCTCTGCAGAGAGCCAGATAGCGAGATCAGAGAACCTTAGACCTCTATAGACATTCTAAAGGCATGTGAGTCATTGTGTAAGTCTGATTCTGGGGCTGGCAACATCTCAGTCTTCTCTCATGTGCAATATTAAAGAGAGATCATTATTACTTATTACTGATGTTTCTCAAATCATTCAGTAAAACCTAGTTGATATAAACTTGACACTGGTTTTGTTGGTGGAGCTGTCGTCTTATAACTGGAAGGTTTGATCCAAGCTGCAACAGTTCATTCTGTGTTCATGTTTTTGTTTCCTTGGGCAAACCCTACAAGTGAGAGAGTGAGACCATTGGCACCGATTGGGAGCCATGTTTCAGTCTCAGGGCAGCTGCGGCTGATAGGACAGAAGTGAATGAGTAAAGTTTAAAGTAGAGCTTTGAGAAGCTTGTCAAAGGTCAATACAAAACTAAGCCATTAATATTTTTAGCACATCTTTAAATTTATGTTCTTTATCTGTTATGTTTTGCCTTTTATCCTTCTTTTTTGTATACCTTTTACTCAAGTGCATTCTATAGTTTTTATAGAGCAGCACTTTTTTTTTTACTTCTGGGGGGAAAGAAAGGAAAACAAGACACTCTTCCTGCATCAAGGCCTTTATTTCAAGGGGCTGATTCATTTAAGACGTCTTTAAAAACATTGTGTGCTGCTGGTTTCTTTATTCCAATGACAATACGGCATGTGATTACCCCACTGGTAATGACCCAAGGTATACTCTATTGAAAGATACTAGTTTGGAAAAGGTGGAAAAAATGTGCCTGAGGAGGGGGTCTGGCTCCCGGTCTAAATTATGTGGTGTCTGATCTTCACAGTTACTTTACCCTTGTGGTTTTCCCAACACCATTGTTGGTGTTTGAAAATCATACCTGTGGAAATATTCAGAGATTCTTTTTTTGTCAAACCATTTGTGAATGATTTTAAATTATATTTCTGTCATCCTTGATTGTGGAACGGGTGGGTGGGGAGTCAGGATTGGTAGCGCAGGGAGGGCAGGGAGTTCAGCTTCCTGATGTCCTAGTGCAGCGGTTCTCAACCTGGGGGTCGGGTCGTTAATTTCGTCAACTAAAATATTTAGTCTTAATTTTAGTCAAAGTGATATTTTTGACGACTAAAAGTGGACTAAAACTAAATTAAAAGTTTCTCATGAGACTAAAATTGTGACTAAAATGTCCAGATATTTTAGTCGACTAAAATTGGACTAAATAAAAATGAAAAGGAGAGACTAAAATCAGCCAAACTTCTATTGAGCGTCTGAAAGAGCCTCAGATCATGCAAATTCTCTGCTAAAGGATCAGCTCTGAGCTTTATTCATGTGGAGCAGCTCCATGAAGCAGAGGAACAAGATTAAATATGATTATAATGAATATTATAAATGCAAAGTCAAGTAAATTTGTCTTAAATTCAGTCGACTAAATTTACTTGCAATTTTAGTCGACTAAAACTAGACTAAAATCGAATTACATTTTCGTCAAAAGACTAAGACTAAAACTAAAGAAAAATATGTTGTCAAAATTAACACTGGTCGGGACCCCCAAGGGGGTTGCGAGACAAATTTGGGGGGTCGCCAGATCATTTAGATAAAATATACATATTTTCAATAGCATGTAATCTGATGTTTTATTGTAGCATGTGTTTGCTATTTTACCAGAGCCATTATTTGTTCGTAGTTTGATGAATTTTATTTCAGCCATTGGACTATTTTCTTTGTTTTTTAAGAATTATGTCGGCTGATGTTCCTATTTCCCACGGTGTGACCCGGGCGGGGGGGTCACGAACCTCTTTACCTGCTATAATGGGGGTCGCGGCTCCAAACGGTTGAGAAACACTGGCCTAGTGTATGAAACTGTTCTTCAGTCGACTGGACCTGGCTCGTGGATTCCGCAGTCTCCTCCCTGAAGGCATTACCTTGAAGAGACTGTGTGATGGTGTGTAGGGTCCCTGATTCTGACGGCTTTGCGGGTCAGACGGGTGGAGAACATGTCCGTAATGGAGGGGAGAGGAGCTCCACAGATCTTCTCCGCTGCTCTCACGATGCGCTGGAGGCTCCTTCAGCAGGAGGCAGAACCACACAGTGATGGAACTGGTCAGGATGCTCTCTATAGTCCCTCTGTAGAAGAACCACACAGTGATGGAGCTGGTCAGGATGCTCTCTATAGTCCCTCTGTAGAAGAACCACACAGTGATGGAGCTGGTCAGGATGCTCTCTATAGTCCCTCTGTAGAAGAACCACACAGTGATGGAGCTGGTCAGGATGCTCTCTATAGTCCCTCTGTAGAAGAACCACACAGTGATGGAGCTGGGCAGGATGCTCTCTATAGTCCCTCTGTAGAAGAACCTCACAGTGATGGAGCTGGTCAGGATGCTCTCTATTGTCCCTCTGTAGAAGAACCACACAGTGATGGAGCTGGTCAGGATGCTCTCTATAGTCCCTCTGTAGAAGAACCACACAGTGATGGTCAGGGTGCTCTCTATAGTCCCTCTGTAGAAGAACCACACAGTGATGGAGCTGGTCAGGATGCTCTCTATAGTCCCTCTGTAGAAGAACCACACAGTGATGGTCAGGGTGCTCTCTATAGTCCCTCTGTAGAAGAACCACACAGTGATGGAGCTGGTCAGGATGCTCTCTATAGTCCCTCTGTAGAAGAACCACACAGTGATGGTCAGGGTGCTCTCTATAGTCCCTCTGTAGAAGTTGGACATAATGGAGGCTGGAACTCTGGCTCTTCTCAACTTGTGGAGAAAGTAGAGACGCTGATGACTTTTCTTGACCAGTGATGTCGTGTGCATGGTCCAGGAGAGGTTCTCTGTGATGTGCACACCCAGGAACTTAGTGCTGGTCACCCTCTTCAGTGCAGCACCAGTGTTAGAGGAGCATGCTGGATCCACGCTCTTCGAAAGTCCACAACAATCTCCTTTGTCTTCTCCACATTCAGAGAGAGATTACACCACATGGCCAGACATGCTCCTCTCACTCCTATAGTTTGACTCGTCTCTGTTGCTGATGAGTTAGTGTAATATTTGTTAGGCCCCTTTTCGACTGCATCAGTGATATCAAAGCATGGATGGCCCTTAACTTTTTATGCCTAAATCAGGACAAAACTGAAGTCATGGTTTTTGACCCTAGTGGCCCTGATTGCACCCCTCCTGACCTTGGCTTTTTGTCGGATTTTATCAAGCCGGTTGTTTCCAATTTGGGTGCAAGAGTCGATCCTGAACTCAAATTTGAGAAACAAATCAACGCAGTCGCTAAGTCCAGTTTTTTCCACTTAAAAAAACTGGCGAAATTGAAGTCCATTTCATCAAGGCAGCATTTTGACACTGTAATACCTACCTTTGTGACGACCAGGTTGGATTACTGTAGCGGCCTTTATGCTGGTGTGAGCCAGGGGGCGCTCTCGTTCAGAACGCTGCAGCTCGGCTTTTAACAGGGACACGAAAACATGATCATATCTCACCGGTTTTAGCTTCTCTCCATTGGCTCCCAGTCAGATTTAGAGTTGATTTCAAAATTCTTCTCTTTACTTTTAAAAGTCTGAATCTTCTCGCCCCCTCCTGTCTGACCTGATTCAGCCTCAGCCCCTCTCGTGCTCTCAGGTCAGCGGATCAGCTGCAACTGGTCGTCCCAAAAACCAAGCGCAAACTTCGGGGAGATCGGGCCTTCTCTGTTGCCGTCCCGCGGCAGTGGAACCAGCTCCATTAGAGATCAGACAGGCCCAGTCCCTGCTTTTAAATCTCTCCTAAAAACACACCTTTTTTCTCTGGCGTTTAACACAAATTGATGTTGCTGCTGTTGTTGTTGTTGTACTTTTTTCCTCATATTTTTTACTGTAAATATTTGTATCTGTTTCTGTGTGCGGCACTTTGGCCAACCGTACAGTTCTTAAAGTGCTTTATAAATAAAGTTGGTATGATATGGTAATATCTGTGTATAATGTGAATGTACAACTACTCTTTGCAGGTATTTTGAGATCATTGACTGGGAAGCAGCTATTTTGTTTGTATTAATTCTTCGATTCAGTTTTACGTCTCCTCACTCCATTTCAAGCATCAGTGTATAAGTGATTATTATTACAGCCAATCCTTTCTGTTTGTTTTGTTGGCGCACTATTTTCCTGAAATAGATGGGAAACGAAACATCTATAGGTAGTTGCTTCTTCCTGCCGTCCCGGAGGAGAGTGTGGATGTGGTTAACGTGTCTGACAGCCTCCCCCAGGGACCAGTCTTCAGCCCGGTGCTTTACGGCTGCTTCTGGTGATCTCTTCCTCTTTCCTCTGCGTCCGACCCCAGAGGAGAATTTCGACAGGAAGTATTTGAACTGGGATGAAATAACGCTGATGACAGGACCCGCTCATCCTGCCAGAAACTTCAAAATGTGCTGCGCTCAGTGACTTTGGGCCGGCAAAGGGAATGGGGGATCTTCAGGTGTTATGCAGGAGTGCTTTAGGGAAATGAGGGGATTAGTTTAGACTTGGTTAAGATCTGTTTTAGTCCATGTGAGGAGTAGAAACTGTAGTGTCCCAACTTCTCGCTCATTTAGAAAAATACTTGCACATTTTCTTAAAGTAAATCAGTCCTGCCACTCATTTTAATGTCATTTGTATAGTTTTTGTATTGTGTTTTTGTTACACCTGACACAGAACTAGATGTAAATTAGCAGTTTTGGTATAGCCCTATAATGTCTGTCCTGATCATATAAATAAACAAAGTTGGAAATCCAATGTGGATTCACTTTAGTTGTAGAAGCTTTTTTTTCTATATCTTTATTTGAATTGGGACAGTGCACATTAATCAACATGTGTTTCTTCAACATGTAAATGTGCCGGAGTTAGCCATATAGGCTCATTTTCATCCGTCGTCCCATGGCAGGTTGATGTCATGACAGATAGGACAAACACAGGCACAAACATACAACAAAAACACCATCTCAGAGACATAAAAAGACAGTGAATGATGAATGACAACATTAAATATGTAAAAAGTAGGTACATTTTCACAGATAAAAGATCAGAAAGGGACAATACACAAAACACCACAATCTTCCACACAGCAAGACATGTATCAGTGGTGACTCTAGACCAGGGGTGTCCAAACTTTTTTCATGGGGGGCCACATATTGAAGCGTACACGGGGTGAAGGGCCATAGATCGGTGGTTAGTGCCATGAAACCTTTGACAAGCAGAGGTTTCAAATGTGCCCCACACCGTAATTAATGCTTAAAACCTTCGTGCCAGCTCTTTGTAAAAGATTCATATTGTCTTCATAGCCTATTATAGTTTTGTTCTTTTAGTAAGACAGAAGGTTTAGTTTACCTGCTTTAGTTTTGATCGCTTCCTGTGATCATCCTCCATGCCAGTTCTGTCTCACAATAAAATGTGAGACAGAGCACATTTTATTGGTTGGTTAGAAAAAAGGCCAAGGGCACAACAAAAATTGGTCTAAGGGCTGCATTTGGCCCCCGGGCTGCACTTTGGACACCCCTGTTCTAGACCATGGTGTGTTCATGTCTGATTGTCCAAAAGCCACTTCTTCACAGAGTTTCTAAAAGTGTGGAATGAGGTCAGGTTCCTCAGTTCAGTTGGGATCAAGTTCCAGGCAGATTGTCCAAAAGAAGTCTTTCTAAATGGGATTTTACAGTCTCCTCTGCTGGAAGAGCGTGTGTTTGTATTTACATTCAGCTGTATAAACTCCTGTAATGGGGGCGGGGCTAGTCCATTTAGGGTTTCATAGACCATAATTACATCTGAATTCATTAACAAATTTTCCCACTTTAAAAAATGATATTTGGTGAAGACTTTACAGTAATGATAAGAATTGTTCTTTTTGTCTAATGTTTTTTATTGTCTGCTTATAAAGTCTTTCTACAGGCAACAATGTGGTCTTGTTGGCCTGAGACCAGCTCGTCAAACAGTCATTAATATGCGAGAGAACTGTGGCATTTAGGTACAATTTTGAAGCATCAGTCGTTATTTCTAATATGTTTAAAATTCACTAAATTTTGACTGTACCGCTCCACACTTACAAGGAACTTTATTCTGTCGCAACATGACTAACTCACAAACTGGAACTTGATTGTGAGAACTTCTCTTCTGCAGACAATATTCACCAGAAGAGACACCATTTTTCATGCGCTGACCCGCGTTTGCAAAAGGATCCTTTGTCAACACGGAGGAGAAAAACAAAGTAGATGAGGCAGAAAGGGGAAGGATGTGGAGCGCTCCTCACCCATCATCTGTGCAGCTCGGGTCCCAGACGAGTGCTTAGCCTCCTCATGTGTAGTGCTGCCAAGAGCCCTCTGACAGACACGCACATGCTCTTATTTACACAGCTCTAACGTGGTGAGCTTCAGGCTGCAGACCGGCCAGGTGGGACGTACCACAGACACTTTTGCTCGAGGGCTTCAAAAACTAGACGTAATTATTATTGTCAACTTTTTTTACCAGGGTTTCTCCTCTGTTCAGTGCTTAGTTGTTGGGTCGGCTATACTCTCTCCCCTCCTCTGCTTCTATCCTGTACTGCCTCCTAAAGAAAAAAAAACCTCTTCAGTTCCTCAATGAGCAAATGTCACTCACTGCTACCCGCCTGAGACCTGCCGTAGAGACAGAGAGCCCAGCGTTCAAACGAAATGTCAGAAATATTAATGGAACCGATTCGCTTTGTGTCTGGGAGCGCAGTACATCACTTCCCTGTTTAACTGACATGATCACTTTCCCAGAGCACAGGGAAGTCTGCGCCATCAGCTGAGCGAGCAGAGCCTTCACAGAGCAGGGACGTCAGAGGCAGATCCATCACCGAAAGACACTCCGGGAATTAAGTCATTATTATTGAGATAATCGTGTCGTTTCGTTATTCAATCTGTGGGTAAACGCTATTGTACTCTCATTTCCCGACATCCCTCAGAACACAATGAGGAAACGTCAGGAGCAGGGGGCGACCGCAATGCAGAGGTGAGGGATTTTCACCAGATCTTCAGGCATGCAGTGTTAATTTTGACAACATATTTTTATTTAGTTTTAGTCTTAGTCTTTTGACTAAAATGTAATGTAATTTTAGTCAAGATTTAGTCGAAAGAATCTTTTAAATTTTAGTCTAGTTTTAGTCGACTAAAATTAAGACTAATTTAGTCGACTTTGCATTTATTATATTCATTATAATCATATTTAATCTTGTTCCTCTGCTTCATGGAGCTGCTCCACATGAACAAAGCTCAGAGTTGATCCTTTGGCAGAGAATTTACATGATCTGAGGCTCTTTCAGACGCTCAATAGAAGTTTGGATGATTTTAGTCTCTCCTTTTCATTTTTATTTAGTCTTATTTTAGTCGACTAAAATATCTGGACATTTTAGTCCTAGTTTTAGTCTCATGAGAAACTTTTAATTTAGTTTTAGTCCAATTTTAGTCGTCAAAAGTAACACTGCAGGTATGTTTATTCTCAGAAGTTTCTAGCTGGAGTGTAACTGAACCGGTTATGTTTTAGGTTAGGGAGAAACTGGCCATCTAATTGAAAGTATAAAAGAGGGGTAGTCTTATTGAACAAAAGTCTGTCTGTATATATCAGTGTGTATTTTCACAGAAATATGTGCGTGAATACTTATCCTTCTTCCTTAAAGGTCAGCACACACTACACGACTTTTATGCCCGATTTCACTCTAATTCTCAGTCGTGCCGAGTCTAATCGAGTCGCGTATAGTCGAAGGCGGTCACACAGAGTCGGGTCGTGTAGTGTGGGGGGGGTCACGACTGGACTGACGACTAACGATTTTTGACACACAGGAGAAACGTGGGTGATTTTACCCCAAATGTGAATGACAGAGTGATATAAAGACAGGAAAACACCGCTGCGCCTCCTTTTTTCACTTCTCTGTTAAACCAGCGGCACAAACAACTCATTTCACGGCCACAGCCCCACACACGAAACAGCACAACTTTATATCACCAAAAGTTCACGACAAACACCTTTTCCAGCTACATTTCAACCACGAGCAGAGTTTAGCGGCACTTACTGAGTTTGGAGACGAACTCTTTAGCTTCACCTCGCAGCTAACGGCGGCTAGCCTCCCCGCTTTCTCCTCCGTCTCCTCCGCTGTCTCCTCCACCTCGAGGCTGAGGTCCATCTCCTTTTCTTATTAAATCCACTGAAATCCGTCCCGCCTCTTCCTGTCGCCAACTTTTATCTCCATTTGACAGAACTATAGCCAAGTTGAAGCTTCGTAGTAGCAGTAAGCTAGCACTGCAGTGTTGTGACATTGTTGACACAGTTGACCAATAGGGACGCACACGTTATCCCACGCTCACAAACACAGGCCTGTCTTTGTGGATTTGGGGTCAGTTTTGGAAGCCGTAGAGACGACAGACGCGCTGTGTTATAAAACATCAGCTGTTCAGAATCGTGTGTCGCTCTTACGATTCTCAGTCGTTGCGTGTGAACCCCCAGACGTTCGAAAATCGCACTGAATCCAGTCGTGTAGTGTGGACCCCCATTCTATATAAAATCGTTTACGACTAGAAAAGTCGTGTAGTGTGTGATGACCTTAAAGGAACTATACAGAGTTTAATTTTTTTTTAAACTAAGTATTTTTCTCTCCCTACATGTTCCAGCCATGTCCTAATGTGTAGAATGAGCCCAGACCTGTTCACCACAACTGAAATCCTGCACTGTCACAAATTGTTACCTCGGGTCCGAAGTGCCGTCATGCACGAGCTTAATATAGGACCTGCAGTTACGTGTAAGACCTGAGGTGGCAGTAGTGAGCATAAAATGACCAACTTTCATTTAGTCTCTTGAAGCATTAGGCTCTCACAAGTCAAACTCCCGAGAGAAAGAGATGGTGCCTCCAGCCGGTCCCGCTGTGGTGCAGGTCGGCGCTCGCTCGGCCATAATTGCGTTAATGTGACCAAAACAAATGCACATGTTCAACAACCACCCGGCCCCCTTTTCCCGGCTGTGGAGTCTGGTTGGAGGAAATAGGATGCACTAAGTCTAAAAGGCAAGGCAAGTTTATTTGTAGAGCACAATTCATACACAAGGCCATTCAAAATGCTTCACAGTTGCATAAATACAAGAAAGCAAATAGAATCAATAAAAACATCAACATAAAACTAATCAATTACAGTAAAAGGCAAGAGTGCAGATAAAATACTTTCAGTCATATGCATGGGAAAAAAGAACTGTTTTCAGCCTGGATTTGAACATTGTCAGAGTTGAGGCCTGTCTCACATCCTCGTGAAGACTGTTCCAGATTTTAGCTGCACGAAACTGAAACGCAGCCTCACCGCACTGCAAAAAGTGAATATCAAGCATTGGCTTAAATGACTTGAATTGAGGAAATGTATCTTGTTTTGAGCGGTTTTCACTCATTTAGACACTTTTCCTGATTGGACCAAGTTTACTTTGCTTGTTTGAGGACATTTCAGACCAGTTCTAGGGTAAATCTCACTTGAAATAAGAAAGTAAAATTGCCAATGAGATGAGACCAATTTTCTTTCCCCATTGGCAAAGAAAATGACCTGAAATAAGGACGAAATGTATCGAAACGAGTCAGAAACATCTCAGAACAAGTGAAATAATCTAGGACAAATGCCCAAGAACTTCTTAACTAGTCAAAACAACAAAAAAATTGATTATTATGCTCAAATTGAGATGTTTATACTAGTCTAGTTAATTACTTTTTGCAGTGCGTGTTTATTATTGACTCTGGGAACCACCAGGAGGCCCCTCCCTGAAGTTCTCAGGGCCTGAGATGGTTCATACGGCTGTAACATGTCAGAGATGGACTTTGGTGCTAAACCATGAAAAGACTTGTACACAAGCAGAGCTGTTTTAAAGTCTATTCTCTGAGAGACAGGAAGCCAGTGCAGAGACCGGAGCACTGGACTAATATGGTCGTATTTCCTGGCTGCGAGATCTCACAGAATGTTATGCTATAGTCTGCGTTTAGAAAACACACGATCGGGCCCGAAATGTGTTTTTTTAAACTCTGTAATCCCTATTTGTTGTAAAACTGATTGATTGCATCTGCACACAGGAGCAGCTCACGTCTGCTCCAACAGACAAGAACAATAGATTTTATGTGCCAAAGTCTCTGGCAAGCCCCGAAAAGACAGACTGGAGAGGGCTGGGCCGCGCCGAGAAGGAAATCCCACAGAAGAAATTACGGAAAACAAAATGAGCCATCATCATCACAGCGCGGCTCGGCTCGAAAACAATCAAACAATCAAAGAGCGGCGGCGTGGAGCGGTCCGTGCCAAGGCAGAGCCAGAGGTGAGAGGCAAAGACCGACTTACAGGATTTCTACTTCCTACTGAAACAATCGGCAGCGGGAGGAATCTCCACCGAGGCAGGAATCACAAAGGCAGGAATGCTTCTTACAGGACGAGTCAAATGCATTACACAATAAGAAGATAAGGGACATGTCAGTGACAGCAGTGACATGATCCCTTTATCAGAGGTCCCACTGTACTTTGTTTTTGCAGATGTCGTCCCGTTAATTGTGCTGAGTTTGTAATGTGGGTGCAGCATTTATTCAGCCGAGGTTACGACTAGTGAGCATTCAGGTGGGCGAACGCATTTAATCAACTTCTTCATCGTTTATTATTTTGTCTCTGGAAGTTTTAAAGCCGCTGCGCCACAGAAGCATCCAAAACAGTTTATTTTTATTTTTATTTTTATTTTATTTCACGACTATTTCGATTGTAGATTTTCACTTTATGAATGAACAAACATGGAATTGTGTTTTTAAACAGAAAAAGTTGACATAAATTCTTCAAAATGGCCGCCTTCTGCTTTGATTTCTGCTTGACATTTTCTCAATTGGCTTCACAATGCAGACGACAGAAATGGTCTTCACTTCACATACTGTCGACAATCATTTAAAGTATGAAGCTCATTGAAAAAAATGTCAAGAATTTACAAGATGAACCATATTTTTTTTTAAATTTTGCGCTTCCTCCCATGTGTTTGTTCATAGTTTAATCATGCGGTTCTAATAAAGTCAGTGCCACAGTGTCCGACACATTGGATTAGACGGCGGTGCTTGAATCAGGGCACACAACAATGACCGAGTAATCAAGAGAATGACTTTGAAGCAGTGAGTTAACCTCTTACCACCCGCCTCAACCAAATGTCCTCTTTGGCTATTATATTGGCCTGTGTAACACTGTGTCACTTTTTTGTCACATCTTTGTTGAGTTTTTGTCACATTTTGGTTGCATTTACATCCTTGCGTCCTTCTCATTTTTTGTGGCTGTTTTTCCGGTCAGGTGGGAGTTAAGGGGTTAACTTATTAGTAAATACTACGCTGACAGAAAAGACAAAGCGAGAGAAAAATGATTTAATAAGGTAAACAAGTTACTTAGTATTGCTTTAACCGAGTGCCTTTTCTTCAGTTCGGCTTTATCCAAAAAAAGCTTCTCGACTGGAGTTTACAGAACTGATTGTAAATTTTTCGTCACATTGTTGCCGCATTTTTGTCACATTTTTAAAGAGGGGGTATTCTGCTTTTTTCAGTCCCACAGCACCAGTCTATATCACACTGCAATGATGACCAAACCTTCTGTTGGTCTGTAAATGCAGTAAATTAGAATAACTGCCTTGTATAAAATAGCTCTCTCAAAATGGCTGTAGTGAATGTCTTGAAATAGGCCTCTGTCTCTTTAAGAACCTCACGCCCCCTCCACACGCTGTCTGTGGCATCAGTGGGGAGGGGGTTCTGCTGAGGAGCAGTGGTTGGTTACTCGGCTGGTGACCAAAGCTCGGAGGCGTCTCCAGGAGGTGGGGGCGTTCCTAGGAGGACTCAGGCAAACCTAACCCTAAAATGGCCGCCATCAGAGTTTTTACAGATTACTCAAAAATATGTGAATGTGCCAAGGCATTTTCATCACATTTTTAGTGGTGTTATTGTTGCTTTTCCAGCACGTTTCTGCTGCTTTTTAGTCATTCTTTAGTCTCCATTTTGTTGCTTTTTGTCGTTGTTTCGTTGCTTCTTTGTTGCTTTTTTCTCACTCTTTTGTGGGGGTTTTCCTAATATATTGTTCTATGAGTTTTCCCTCAACTTTTAGTCATGTTTTTGTTGCTTTTTTTTAATCTTATTGTTTCTTTTCCAGCACGTTTTTTTTGTTTATACTTTTAGATTTGGGTAATGACAAACTGTATAAAATGTGTTTGGTTCTGGTGTGGGGGTTGAACTTGGATATTTATTTTTTATCACTCACACATGGCACGACGCTGATTTGCCTGGGATTTGCTCTTGTATTAACACCTAGTTTATGGAGTCCAGGTTTAGGACTATTGTTTTAACCCATTTTAGACCCTGTTTCCATGTCAATCCTCACAGGAGTGCTCCGTGCTGCAGCTGCGCTCCTAAAAATAAAACCATTTTTAGCTCAAGAACTTTTACATCCAGCTTGTAAGACACACAGTACGAATTCGAAAAAGCTGACGCCAGATTTTTTATCAAAATGTATGTAATAATGACACTGGCTTTCACTTGTTTTGTGCTTAACAAGCCTGAGGTGACAAGTTTCTCGAAGACTCACTCACTTACATGGGTGAAGCGTCTTGCCTAAGGACACAACAGCAGTGTGCACCTGCAGGAACATTTTATCAATCAAATTCCATCCACCTTCTTCGCTCATGTTCTACTCTATCTATAAATCTGTCAGCTCGTAGTAAACATTCACAGCCTTCATGGGAAAGTGTTTGTGAACAGGAGGAGAGGCAGGGGGGGGGGGGGGGCAGAGGGGAGGAGGGGGGGGGGGGGGGGGGGGTCGGGGCGGAACCATTGGGACGTTTATTTCGGCAAACCCGGCAAACAGTCGGAGGATTTCCTCAATCAGGGCCTGAAGAGTGTGCGCTGAACAAGCTCGCTGACAGAAACATGTCGCACTGCAGGCAGCTGGACCCGCTAACAACCTCTGGGACTTCACTGTGGCGTGCAATAGCCCCCACCGCCACACGGGCTGGCCTCTTTCAAATGCTACTGGTCACTTAGGGGTTTTTACCAGTGACGATTTGTTATGAAACATCCTCTTAATATAAACTTACAAACAAAATTATGTTTTTTTGTTGTTGTTTTTTTCATTTTAGAGACATCCTGAATCTATCAAGTACAACAATGGCGATCCTATATATCTGTGATAAGTGGATCATTATGTTCTTCTCTTAAAGGAACAGGCCACCGTTTTTTCATACTGAGATATGTTCTTACCTTAGCTTTGACGAGTTCTTTAGGACCTGTCTGATCTTCCCCCGTGCCTTCAGTCACGTAAACACAGCGCAGACGGCGTTAGCATTTAGCCTCTCCCTCTCTCCTCTATAGCTCCAAAACAGGTCAAGATAGAAGCTACCAAGCTCTTCCACGTTTTCCCTATTTACATATGGTTACGTGAAGTGTTCCACTACCAGGGTTAATTTTGACAACATATTCTAATTTAGTTTTAGTCTTTTGACTAAAATGTAATGTAATTTTAGTGGAGATTTAGTCGAAAACATCTTTTCAATTTTAGTCTAGTTTTAGTCGACTAAAACTGCATGTCAATTTCGTCGACTAAATTTAAGACTGATTTACTCAACTTTGCATTTATAATATTCATTATAATCATATTTAATCTTGTTCCTCTGCTTCATGGAGCTGCTCCACATGAACAAAGCTCAGAGCTGATCCTTTGGCAGTGAATTTAAATGATCTGAGGCTCTTTCAGACGGTCAATAGACGTTTGGATGATTTTAGTCTCTCCTTTTCATTTTTATTTAGTCTCATTTTAGTCGACTAAAATATCTGGACATTTTAATCATAGTTTTAGTCTCATGAGAAACTTTTAATTTAGTTTTAGTCCAATTTTAGTCGTCAAAAAATATCACTTTGACTAAAATTAAGACTAAATATTTTAGTCGACGAAATTAACACTGTCCACTACAAAGTATAATTACACAAAATTAAACAATGTGAATTTTCTTTAAGGCGTATTAATACCAGGAGTAGTTCGAAATCCGCGGAGTAATCTTCACTTTACTGTGCGGATGCCAAATTACTCCTGGTATTATTGAGTAAAAACGAGGATGAAAAAGAATTGAGTACTTTCCTGATAATGACAGAAGTTGCACAATAGATTTAAAATGACAGCTTCATCTAATTTAACTACATTGCCAACGGTTTGAGAGTAAATAAAAACAGTTTCACTCTGTCAATGTGCTTTACTTATGGTGGATTTCACAATGAAGCTGACTTAAAGCCACACCATGTAACATTTCACACATAAATAGCATCAAATACAAGCTTTTCATGTCTTATAGATACAGACGACAGCATCTTTGGATTTGACCATTTATGGCTCATGTTCGAAGCAGCCAGAGGGGGAAAAACTAAACTTTCTCCCATTTCTTCAACATCACTTTTAACACAACTTTAACAAATGCTGAATTATGAACATATTTTTCTACTACCATATAAAGATACAGAGACATAGAGAGGAGCAAAGTGGTTCAACGGCCCATAAATACTTAAAAAACTGACAATGCTAACAAGGAGGCTAACGTTAGCTTCATGCCACATATGCTTACCTTAGCGACAAGACTTTTTTTCATTTTTCCATTATGAGCGATACCTCTGATTCCATATTTTTCTAGTTTCCAAAGTAGCCTTGAGTGATTAATTACATCAAATACCTTTTGTAAGTCAATGAAAAGACCCACACAATAGTTTTTTATTGTTTATTTTAATAATAATAATAATGCATCGGTTTTATATAGCGCTTTTCTGGACACTCAAAGACATTCACTCCATACTCGGTGGTGGTAAGCAACTATTGTAGCCACAGCTGCCCTGGGGTAGACTGACGGAAGCACCACCAACCACTCACTCACTCACTCACTACATTCGCTATAGGCTTCCTGGTGTTTCCCAAACGGTCTCCCATCCAAGTACCGACCAGGCCCGTCCCTGCTTAGCCTCCAAGGTCTGACGGGATTGGGCATAAGCAAAGGCGGTAATTTTTGGCTTTACCCAAGTCTAAAAACTTCTTGGAAAAAGTGTCAAAATAGCAGCAAAAATTAGACAAAAACGAGGATGAAAAAGAGCAAAAACGTGTGGTGAAAACGCACAAAAAATCCACAAAAGAGCAACCAAAAAGTGACAAACAGAGATGAAGATGTGGCATGAAAAAAAGCCATGAAAAAAACAAAAGAAATGGCAAAAAAAGTGATTTGTAATTTTTGTCAATGGAGTACAATTACACTCACTTTTCTTCACACGATTGTTTACAAGGCAGCATTTCAGCCAGAGATTCAGAGAGATATCGTTCCCTCAAAGGCCCCTTTAAAATTCCTCCGAGCGCGACAGTTGTGGTGTCAGATAACGTATTTGTTTGTCAGCGGTCCAGCAGCGCCCTCTCGACGGGGCTTTTCCGGATGTTATGGGCAGCACAAGGCGGCTCCGTTCAGTGCCCACCGGCAACAAACAAAGCGGCAATAAAAATGTGCAGAAATAAACGAGCCGTCATGCGCCTTGTTTGCGGTCACTCCCCGACACAGATTTTCTTCCTGGACATAAATCTAAAGACTCGCAGCTGCAGCCGGATCTGTGTCGCACCAGTTTTATTACGGTCGTCATTGAAAACAAACTCTGCCTCACCACAGGTCTGACAGAAACACCATTTCTATTCTCTGCCTGTGGTTTGTGTGTGTGCACAGCCAGTGAAAGAGGAAGCAAGTGTTGTTCAAACTCACCTCTAACTTTCAGATTTCAAGCATCTTAAAAATACAGAGGGAAGAATTTATAAACACATTTTATAATTATGACAATAAACAAATAAAAGTAGCTATTTCAACTTTTATCATTTATTTCTGTGCGGTCCAACGAGCTGCTGCCAAAATGTTTCATGTCGATGTCAGAATCCAAAAACTATGTTCTTCCCTTTTCCATAAAGTCAGTCTGCTATTAATAACTGTAAATTAAGCTCCTTTGTCAACGCGAGCAGTTACAGAAAAAATGCTCGAAGGGGGACAATGGGGAGTTCCCTTCAATGAAAACAACAGGATGAGCCAAAGCCATGAGGGTGTGCAGTGTTTTACTGGGAAAATCACACTTGGCACAATTTATTCCTCAGAGTCTGAAAATCTCGCAGCTCTCCTGCTACAATGAATCAATGTTGAACATTCATCAATAATATGGTTTCATTCACTTTTAGGTTAGTGCACGGCGAAAATTGCTGAAAATTGTGAAACAGGGAATTGGCTCAAGCCAGTGGAGCTCAACAGTCCCACCCACTTACTGTCACATGTCTGAGTCCGGACGGGAAAATCCCATTCATTTTGAATATTAAAATATTATGACATTAAAAGCATGCACTAAACATTAACATGCACACCTTGCTCCTCCAACAGAGCAAAATGGCAAAAAGGCAGGAAGCCCGACAGCGAGCCTCCACAGTTCTCCAGGGATGGCACTCAAAGCCCAAAGCAAAACAAAAAATATGACATTACATCCAGAGTGGTCACAGGTGGAAACATTTATTTTTTAGAAAAAAGTAAACACTTTCGAACCTGGCTTTGAAGCCGTTTTTTTGACGTATGTAAAGTCCCTATTGGTTTCCATTTCATTGTGAACCTTCTGGAGTCGCCTCCTGCCACTAGGGGGCGGTATCGCAGCAATGTCAGCACCCGCCATGAGGACCAAAGAGAAGAGTTTTCCTCGCCCATAGAGCTCAATTGTCTCATGCAAAGCACTTTGAGACAATGTCTGTGAAAGGCGCTAAATAAATAAACTTCTTCTTCTTCTTCTTCTTCAGCTGATTAGATTTGATGGACAAACCCTTTTCAGGGACATGCTCTGCAGGAGCAGCAAGGTTAATCTCACACACCACATGGGTCCATGAGTGTTGCAGAATGACCATCTCCTGGCTCTGGCTCAGGCACATTTCTATATTATACTATCATCGTATTAGCACATATTCTGCAGGCACAGTGCAGTAAGCTTAGCTCACTGTCTGTTAGAACTGGAGGACTTAGCAGGGGGTGGAACTATTTCTGATTTTAAAAGGTCAAACAGAACTTTATTTGAAAGGCTATTTTGTAGTAAAATGGATAGTTTTAGGAGAATTTAAGGTTTATTTTGTCCACAGCACTTTTTATTTGCAAAAGGGGCTTTTAAGTGATTGATTTCTAAACAAACTGCATCACACTTGAGGGAGGGGGCACATGGACAATCACTGACGGGTCCGAGGGATCGGCAAGACAAAAAGTCCCGTTGCTAATAACTGTGTTAAATTGTAATTCTATGCTTTCCCCATTTTGCAATCTTACAGACTATCACTTTAAAACCCTAACATTAAGTTAAATTGAAGAATCAGATACTGATACATTTTCCCATATGAACACAAACATTGAACATGATCCTAACCCTGTTCACTGTAAACACACTCTTAGATGCAGTATCGCTCTCCGTCACACGGTGGCATCGTTTCCTCAGAGTGTGGAACATCTGAGCAGGTCTTGTGGTAGATGTGCAGCGTTTTCTCACATCCTCTTTCTCAGGAAACCTAGAGCGGATGAAAAGTGAAAAGCTCATGATTCACAGAAAATGACAGAGGAGATCAGAAACATGCTGCTGCTCGCTCTGCTCTTTGAAGTGAGTGTGACTTATTATTGCAACCTTTATCACAACACAAGCTTTTACGTTAGGGATGTTTTAAGATGTGCACTTTTTGCTTCATGATTATAATTCAGAGGAAACATTGCAAGTTTTGAGTATTGACTAAAAGATTAAATAACTTGATCAGCACAGGCTTTTATTTCACCTTAAACTGATGTCTTTTTCCACAGATTATGTTTGAAAGTAATATTATTTAGCTATTTCACTTAATCTACTAACATGATTTACAGTTCAGTCTAACAGGACTGTAATGTTTCCATAATGATTGAACCAAACTTTCAGTATATCTCATGAGTTAAAAGCATTTTTACTTTATTTTGGCTTCTAATCTGGCTGTGCTTTAATTCTGACATCTGTGATTATGATTGTTGAAGCCAAATAAGATTAGATTTGGCCGTCTTGATGAAATTCATAATTGTTGCAGCAGCTGTAAAGGCAAAACTAAGAGCTAATAGCAGGAAAGCAATCAGAAATGATCATAAAGACACATAAGAGATCCAGGAGCTCTATAACGTCCCAGGACTCTTGGACCCATGGGGCGTTTCTGTGTTTTTAAATTACAGATGCTGTATTTATTCATAGCCTTTGTATTCATGGTTTTGGTTACTTTGGTTTGATTGGTTTAGATTGTGGTGCAATTCACAACTGAGGCCAAAGATGTGAAGATTGATTTGGAGGCCAAATGCCGCCAAGACGTGCATCTGCCGTGCAACGCCAACTTCGACAGCACAGACTACTTTTCCGTCACGTGGTACAAGGTCAGTGCTTTTACTTACAGGACATGTTTGTAGACGCCCAAACTACAGTGTCTTTATACATAAGTTTGTTGAGAATCATTGTCTTTGCGAAATGTTTGTGAAGGCTCTCATTCATCCAGGGAGGATCCATCGTAGTAAAGGTTAAATCATCAACTGGACTGAGTTTTGATAAAGTTGAGGACGTTTCGCTTCTTGTCACAGAAGCTTCTTCTTGGATCTTAGAGACACTATTACCCAAAAGATACTCTTACCCAAATTGGAGTGGCTCCTCCCAGTCTCTATAACAGCCAATTGAGATCAGGTGAACGACCCTGTTTTATTAAAGAGGGGGTATTCTGCTTTTTTCAGTCACATAGCACCAGTCTATAGCACACTACAATGATGACCAAACCTTCTGTTGGTCTGTAAATGCAGTAAATTAGAATAACTGCCTTGTATAAAAT
Source organism: Gobius niger (assembly GCF_951799975.1). NCBI lineage: Eukaryota > Metazoa > Chordata > Actinopteri > Gobiiformes > Gobiidae > Gobius > Gobius niger. The sequence continues at coordinate 4,460,448 of NC_136857.1, read as the reverse complement.
GTCTCTCTCAAAATGGCTGTAGTGAATGTCTTGAAATAGGCCTCTGTCTCTTTAAGAACCTCTGAGCCTTTCCGACACGCCCCCTCCACACGCTGTCTGTGGCATCAGTGGGGAGGGGGTTCTGCTGAGGAGCAGTGGTTGGTTACTCGGCTGGTGACGAAAGCTGGGAGGCGTCTCCAGGAGGTGGGGGCGTTCCTAGGAGGACTCAGGCAAACCTATCCCTAAAATGGCCGTCATCAGAGTTTTTACAGATTACTCAAAAATACGTGAATGTGCCAAGGCAACACTTCAGCCATGTTTTTAATGAGGGAACGACATAATAACATGATGTAAAGCTTGAAAGTCCATTTTGCATAATACCCCCTCTTTAAGGCTAATGGGTCATATATACTATATACACATTGACTCAGCAGCAGAACAGACACCTGCGAGTTGAGTGATACTGTAAACAACTTGGTATAGGGAAGTTTGGCAGTTTTGGTTCCCTCCACCTGAGAGGAGCCACTCCCGTTTGGGGTCAAAGTGTCTTTGACTTAGAGCACACGTGTCAAGGTCAAGGAGATGGTTTCATGTGGCCCTTTGAGGAGCATGAATTCCTGAAAAAAAAAAGTAAGTCTCTAGCCCATTCCTGTGCAGAGTTATGGATTTTTAAGAAAATAACCAGTTTGCTCACTGCAGCCACTAGGGGGCAGCTTAAATTTAAAAAAAAAACTACAGTCATGTCCATAAATATTGGGACTTTAGCGCAATTCTTATACAATAGACAACACAATAGGCCAGGATGAATGATGTGTGAGTGAATGTTTGGTGGTGTCAGAGGGTCCGTTGGCGCAGACGTGTGCAGTCGCGAAAGCGCTTCTGTCAGTCTCCCCCAGGGGAAACTGAAGCTACAAACGTAGCTTTCCACCACCGAGTGTGGAGTGAATGTACAATTGTCTCATGTAAAGCGCTTTGTGACCATGTCTGTGAAAGGCGCTATAAAGATCTTCTTCTTATTATTTGTTTTTTGAACTATAACCCACTGCAATTGATTTCAAATGAAAGAACAAAGATGTGCTTAAACTGAAGACTTTCAGCTTTAATTTGAGGCTGTTTACATCCAGATTGGATGAACGGTGTAGGAATTACAAGCATTTGTATGTGAGCCTCACACTTTTTAAGGGACCTCTTCCCTCATTATCCCATTTATGAGGAACAGATGAGATGTCCAGGGTCTATTTCAAGTGTGATATTTGCATCTTGGATACTGTTACTGTTAATCAATATGAGATCCAAAAGATTCATCATTTTCAGTGAAGCAAACACTCACTCCAATTCTTACGGAGTGCCTCGAGCGACTTGTCATGGACCACATAAAGTCTGTTCTCCCTCCCACTCTGGACCCAAACCAGTTTGCTTATCGGTTCAATCGCTCAACTGAAGATGCCATCTCCACTGCGCTTCACACAGCCCTCACTCACCTCGAAACAAACGACTCCTACGTTCGAAGGCTGTTTTTAGACTTTAGCTCAGCATTCAGCACTATAATCCCACAGCAGCTCATACACAAACTGCTCCCCCTGGGGGTCAACACGTCACTGCGCAACTGTCTGCTGGACTTTCTGACGGGGAGACCACAGGCTGTACGTGTCCTCCAGAACCATCACACTGAACACGGGGGCTCCCCAAGGCTGTGTGCTGAGCCCCCTCCTGTTCACTCTGCACACTCCAAAGCACGACTCAAACCTCCTCATCGAGTCTGCAGACGACACAACGGTGGTGGGCTTCATCAGCAACAGAGACGAGTCAAACTACAGGAGTGAGTGAGCAGTCATGTGGTGCACACAGAACAATCTCTCTCTAAATGTGGAGAAGACAAAAGATCATCAAAGAATATCAAAACAATCCCATTAGCGAGAACATATTAGGCGGCGTGGTCGAATCAACAAGAGTTTGGAACATGATAAAAATGAAAGAACACACCGGTGAGATCGACAACACCAAAAGACCCAGAAGACGATTGTGGTGGATGATTTCCCTGGTGAAGAAAACCCCTTCACAACAGCGGGTCAGATCAAAAACATTCTCCAGGAGGTCGGTGTTTGTGTGAGACTTCACCAGAGAGAAAACGATAAACCACAAGGTGTTAACCACTGGTGAGCTTCAAAAACAGGAAGCAGATCAGAGTTTGCCAAAAAACATCTAAAAAGCCTTTACAGTTCTGAAACAACATCCTAGGACAGATGAGACAAAGATTGACTTGTAGAAGAGTGATTTGAATAGAAAGGTGTGGAGAAATAAAGGATCTACTCTAATCTAATCAGTGAAACATGGTGGTGCAGCATCATGGCATGGGCTTGTACTGTGTGGCTGCCAATGGAACTGGTTCCCTTGTAGATGATGTGACTGTTGACAAAAGCAGAAGGATGAATTCTGAAGTGTTTCAGGCAATATGTGCTCATATTCAGCCAAATGCTCGGACGCCGCCTCTCAGTGCAGATGGACAATGACCCAAATTTCCCTTTTTATGGCAAAGAAGCGAAATGTTGTTCAATGGCCTGCTCCTGACCAAACTGAAGGGAAATACCCCAAGAACAAGCAGGAACTGAAGACATTGACAGTAGAGGCCTGGCAGAGCATCGCCAGGGACGAAACCCAGCGTCTGGTGACGTCTGTGCCTTCTACACTTCAGGCTGTCATTGACTGCAAAGGATTAGCAACCAAATATTAACAAGGAAAACGTTTGATTTATAATTGTTACTCTGTCCCATTACTTTTGGTCCCTTAAAAAGTGTGAGGCTCACATATAATGTAATGTAATGTGTAGCTGGATGTAAACAGCCACAAGTTAAAGCTGAAAGTCTGCAGTTTAAGGACATTTTGTTGTTTCATTTCAAATCCATTGTTGTGGTTTATACACTGCAAAAAGTGGATTCTAAGCAAGTAAAAAATGTCTTACATTAAGAAATAAGTTCTTATTGTTTCCCTAAAAAGTAATAATGTTTTGCCGAGCAAAGTGTTCTTGAGAAAAAAAATCTTATTTTAGGAAATAAAATCTAGCAATTTCTTGTTCAGATATATTTGCTAAAAACATGCTATTTTGTCTTGTAACAGAAGAAAAACTTTTTGAATCTTCTTCAGCTTTAGACAAAGAATATTTTTCTTATTTTAAGAAAAACTAAGATCACAACAACTCTTAATGTAAGAACTGATTCTCACAGAGAGATCATACATTCCATTCTTTAAAGTGGGCGGCTCGGTGGCACAGCGGTTAGAGCCTCAGCTTCACAGCTCGAAGGTCCTGGGTTCGATTCCCACCAGGACGGGGCCTTTCTGTGTGGAGCATGTTCTCCCTGTGTGTACCACTAAAAACATGTACAATAGGTGAATCCTCCAGCCAGGTGATTCTGACCATCAGCCTGGCTCCACATCATGGAGGTGGGTCCCCGGGCGCAGGCAGTATATTAACATTATTAACATCAACATTTTGCTCAAAAATGTGAGTAATTTAGAACATTTTACTTAAATCAAGCAACATTTAAGTAAAATATCCACAATTTTTCACTAAATAAGAATGTTTTCCTTAAATTATTCCATTTTCTGAGGACATTTTGCTTAATTCTAGCTATTTATTTGCTTAAATTTAGTGTTTCTTACTTGTTTTATGATGAGAAAAATATTCTAAAAAAAAAGAATTCTTAGCAAGAAAAAAATGCTGACCCCATTGGCAGAATTTTTTCCTTAAAACAAGACAAAATGTCTTATTTTTTTTTAAAATGTCCTTGTTTTTAGTAGGGCACTTTTTGCAGTGTAGAGCCAAAAACATAAGAATTGAGTCGATGTCCCAATATTTATGGACCTGACTGTAAGAGCTAAGAAGAAGCTTCTGTGACGAGAAGCAAAACGTCCTCAACTTTATCAAAACCCAGTCCAGTTGATGATTTAACCTTTTCTTCTATGTCTTTGCAAAGTGACATTTACAACTTTCTAAATTACATTTTCCTTACTATTACAATTAACTGTAAAAAAAAATCTGTTTGGAAAATGAAGAATTCGAGACAGGAAGGAACAACTCAGAAGAAACTCCAAACGGGCATCATCAGGAAGAACCTGGACGACCAGGAGGAGAAGCGGTACGAGTTTCCTCGGGTCGTGAGGATAGACGAACAGAACCGCCTCGTGCTCTCAAAGGTGACGCCCGAAGACTCCGGGGAGTACGAGTGTGCCGTCGGCGCCAATGTGGGCAAACAGAACATCAACCTGATCGTGACATTCGAGGTGCCCGGTGAGTTCCATCCACTACACCTGAACTCACTGCAACTGTTCAGAAGAGCGTCAAACACACCGCGTAGGTTTGTCATGAGGAAACCAGAGCACCTGCGCAGAAGAAACAGACACTATCACTTTACCAACAAATGGTTAATCCATCCCAGTCCCTATATTAAAGCATGGCGAGTACTTTAAAGAGGGGGTGTTCTGCTTTTTTCAATCACATAGCACAGTCTATATCACACTACAATGATGACAAACCTTCTGTTGGTCTGTAAATGCAGTAAATTAGAATAACTGCCTTGTATAAAATGTCTCTCTCAAAATGGCTGTAGTGAATGTCTTGAAATAGGCCTCTGTCTCTTTAAGAACCTCTGAGCCTTTCCGACACGCCCCCTCCACACGCTGTCTGTGGCATCAGTGGGGAGGGGGTTCTGCTGAGGAGCAGTGGTTGGTTACTCGGCTGGTGACGAAAGCTCGGAGGCGTCTCCAGGAGGTGGGGGCGTTCCTAGGAGGACTCAGGCAAACCTATCCCTAAAATGGCCGCCATCAGAGTTTTTACAGATTACTCAGAAATACGTGAATGTGCCAAGGCAACACTTCAGGCAACTAATTTTTGTAAATTTTTTGTCATTTTTTGTCACTTTTTTTGTCATTTTTTGGTCATATTCTTGTAATTTTTTGTCAAATTTGTATCATATTTTTGTCATATTTTTGTAAAAAAAATTGTAATTTTTTTGTAATATTTTGTAATTTTTTTGTATTTTTTTGGTCAATTTTTGTCATTTTTTGTCATATTTTTTTAATTTTTAGTCAATTTTTTATCACATTTTTGTCATTTTTTGGTCACATTTTTGTCATTTTTTTGTCACATTTTTGCCACTTTTTCATCAATTTTTCATCACTTTTTTGTTAGTGTTTTCTCACTTTTTTGTCACATTTCCATCATTGTTTTCGTCTCAGTTCTGTCGCTATTTTCTCACGTTTTATCCAGAAGCTTTTGGACTGGGGTAAAGCCAAACTGGAGAAAATGTGCTCGGTTCAGGTGGGAGTTAAGGGGTTAAAGAAGTTATTCAGCTCCAAAACCGCAGAGTCATTTTTTGGTCATTTTTTTGGCATTTTTTTGTCAATTTTGTATCACTTTTTTTGTCAGATTTTTTGTCACATTTTTGCCACTTTTTCATCTATTTTTCGTCACTTTTTTTGTTGTTTTCTCACTTTTTGTCACATTTCCATCATTTTATTGTCTGACGTTTAGTTGCCACAAAGCAAAAATTAAAAAAATGAGTTAGCTTTTAGCTCAGCGGACACTTTCAGACGATAATTTGTATCTAAAGTAAAATCTCTAAAGGCCTGTACATTCATTAATGATTTCTAACCAGGCTTTGACCTAAATGTGGTCGGTGGGTTGACAACGGCTGAAAACATCTGAATCATTCGTGCTATGTTTGATGGCTAATGCTAACAGCTGTAGGAAACATACATGGAGCTAAGGCTAATGGACTAATGGACACGGCTTCTCCTTTGTCTTTCTATCCGCGCCACTGTCACCTCGTCTGATATCACGGCACTGTCACCTGGTCATGACATTGCACAGTTTAACTCAATGTAAAAACATGAAGAGCTCTTATTGTTGTGTCTCTTTATACATTTTAATCATTTTAACTTGTCGAGATCACACTTTCAGACTGATTTAGTTTTTGCGTCTGGTTTTTACTTATTTTTTTGTGACAGAATGTGAGCCTGATGAGACCACCGTTTCCATGACGACAGATGACACAGAGGAGACGACGTTAAACAGGGCAAACAGCACGGGCTGCACAGACGGCGCCCGACACCTGCCCCTCACCTGGAGCCTGCTCGGATACGGGGCGGTGGCACTCACCAAAATCCTGCTTTCCACCATCATCGTCTGGGTAAAAATAACCTGCTGTATAATATTAACTACTGCAGAAACACACACATATATCTATGATGTTTGTTCAGTAAAAGCATTAAAGAACTCACTTTGACTTAATAAAGCAAAAAGACTATTTCAATGATGAACAAAACATAATGCTGCTCATCTTGATGCAAAATTGTGCCTTTTCTGGTGAGAATTCCTTTACTGCAGCTGTTTAGGCATAAATAGTGTGTTCAAACCACAACTGAAAATGCTTTAACCTCTTAACTCCCGCCTGGATGGCCTTTTGTTGGGTGTTCAACTCATTTTTGTAACTTTTTTGTCATTTTTTAGTCAAATTTTTAGTCATTTTTTTGTCATTTTTTGTAAATTTTTTTGTCACTTTTTTGTAATTTTTTTTGTCATTTTTTTGTCAAATATTTATCACATTTTTGTCATTTTTTGTAATTTTTTGTCACATTTTTTTCATTTTTTCGTAAATTTTTTATCACATTTTTGTCATTTTTTGCTACATATTGGTCATTTTTTGTCATTTTTTGTCACATTTTTTGTATTTTTTTTTGTCAAATATTTATCACATTTGTCATTTTTTGTCACATTTTTGACATTTTTTGTCACATTTTTGTCATTTTTTTGTCAATTTTTTGTCAATTTCTTGTGACATTTTTGCCACTTTATCATCAATTTTTTGTCACTTTTTTGTTATTTTCTCACTTTTTGTCACATTTCCATCATTGTTTTTTGGTAATTTCTTTGGTAATTTTTTTGTAATTTTATGTCACATTTTTATAATTTTTTCGTTTATTTTTACCACATTTTGGTCATTTTTTGTCAAATTTGTATCACATTTTTGTCATATTTTAGTAATTTTTTAGTATTTTTTTTAGGATTTTTTTGTATTTTTTTGGTCAATTTTTGTCATTGTCACATTTTTTGTCACATTTTTTCGTCCATTTTTTATCACATTTTTGTCATTTTTTTGTCCATTTTTTGTCAATTCCTTGTGACATTTTTGCCACTTTTTCATCAATTTTTCATCACTTTTTTGTTAGTGTCTTCTCACTTTTTTCTCACATTTCCATCATTGTTTTCGTCTCAGTTCTGTCGCTATTTTCACACCTTTTCTCCAGAAGCTTTTGCACTGGGGTAAAGCCAAACAGTAGAAAATGTGCTCGGTTCAGGTGGGAGTTAAGGGGTTAAAGAAGTTATTCAGCTCCAAAACCGCAGTGAAGTACATGAAAAAAGTGAACCACAAGCACCGAATATTGTACTTTCCGCCACTGCTTAAACATACATGAAACAAAGTCTGGTATGTTTCTGAGGTTGATTTAGAATGATATATTTTCTCATCTTTTTTTCGACCTCCATGTTGCACGTTTAAACTTATGATCTAAACATTCATTCTGAGCTGAGGTCTGGGCAAAAGACTAGAAGACCTAAACTGAAAGCATTTTGTTTTTAGTGGAAAAGTCGCAGCCTTTACCAGAAGTGGGGGCAGAGATGCAGTTTCCTTCTACTCAAAACTCGAGGGGGCTAGAGGTTGATTTTTTTTTTTTTCTTTTGCTGGTGTTGCTCTGTGTCTTGCTCTGTGCAGGGGTTTCACATCTGGACGAGGCGGAGGCGGAGATGGTGAAGACGCCTCACCTTTAAGACAGTTATGATCATGAAAAAGCATGTGCTAGACGTTTGCACAACAAATTAAATGTACAAGTGTCTATATAAAAGTGGGAGGTGTAACATAATGTAAACTCCCATGACAGACAAAGCATCTTTTTACACAGAATTGTTTTTTAAATGATTTTATTTGTGTTTAAATGCCTCAATGGCCTTGCTCCACGTCTGACGGACCTGCTCGTGTCATAGTCCCCGACATATTCGCTGTGATCGGCAAATCAAGCACCTCTCGTGGTTCCTCGGACCCAGCACAAACTCAGAGGAGACCGAGAGTTTTCTGTTTTTGGTCCCAAACTGTGGAATGAGCTGCCTCTGTGTTGAACAGACTGACTTTCTGTTTTTAAATCATGCCTTAAAGGGGGGGGTATTATGCAAAATGGACTTCTTCAAGCTTTACATCATGTTATTATGTCATTCCCTCGTTAAAAATATGCCTGAAGTGTTGCCTTGGCACATTCACGTATTTTTGAGTAATCTGTAAAAACTCTGATTTTAGCGATAGGTTTGGCTTGACCCCAGTCCAAAAGCTTCTGGATAAAAGCTGTGAAAATAGCAACAAGACTGAGACGAAAACAATGATGGAAATGTGACAAAAAGAGAGAAAACAACGAAAAGAGTGACAAAAAATTGATGAAAAAGTGGCATAAATGTCATAAGAAATTGACCAAAAATTGACCAAAAAATGACAAAAATGTGACAAAAGAATTAACAAAATGTAACAAAAAATGACAAAAATTCGATAAAAAATTGACGAAGAAATTAAAAAAATGGGACAAAAAAATTACAAAAAATTACAAAAAAATTACAAATAAAATACAAAAATGTGATAAATATTTGACAAAAAAATTACCAAAAAAATGTCAAAACATTAAAAAAAAATTGACAAAAAAATTGACAAAAAATGTGACAAAAATTACCAAAAACTAAAAAAAAAAAATACCAAAAAATGGACTAAAAAATGAAAAAAATGTGACAAAAAAATGACAAAAAAGTTACAAAAATGAGTTGCCTGAAGTGTTGCCTTGGCACATTCACGTATTTTTGAGTCATCTGTAAAAACTCTGATGGCGGCCATTTTAGGGATAGGTTTGCCTGAGTCCTCCTAGGAACGCCCCCACCTCCTGGAGACGCCTCCGAGCTTTCGTCACCAGCCGAGTAACCGACCACTGCTCCTCAGCAGAACCCCCTCCCCACTGATGCCACAGACAGCGTGTGGAGGGGGCGTGTCTAAAGGCTCAGAGGTTCTTAAAGAGACAGAGGCCTATTTCAAGACATTCACTACAGGCATTTTGAGAGAGACATTTTATACAAGGCAGTTATTCTAATTTACTGCATTTACAGACCGACAGAAGGTTTGGTCATCATTGTAGTGTGATATAGACTGGTGCTATGCAGGGGCGGACTGGCCACATGTCCATTCTGGAAGAGCACAGAAGGGCCACCGGTCCCGCCTCAACCGAGCTTTACCCAAATCTAAAAAAGCTAAAAAGAAAAGCATCAAAATAGCGACAAAAAGAGGATGAAATGTCAACAAAAACATGAGAAAAACACAGACAAAAAAAAACCTACAAAAACGTGAGAAAAACCCAATAAAAAATGATAGAAAAAATAATTTAAAAAACAACAAAAATATGACAAAAATGTGGCGACGTGACGAAAAGTTTCCGTCACTTTTGTAGGTCTTAGCTTTCAAATGAGGCGTTACATTGTTGCTCTCCAGTCGAGAAGCTTTTAGATTTGGGTAAAGCCTAGTATAGAAAAATGAATCTAAAAGGAATTCCATGGAGTATGGTGCACCACAAGGATCAGTTTTGGGACCATTATTATTTATTATTTACATTAATGATTTTGCTTCTGTTTCTACGACCACCTTTCCCGTTCTTTTTCCTGATGATACCGATCAAAAAAATGATAATAAAAAGCCGAACTGGGGAAAATGCACTCGTTAATGTAAGAGGTTAAAATATGTATTTGTGGAAGTGTCACAATTACGCTAATTTGGGCCAGGCTGGTCAGAGTCCAGGGCTGTTTTTCAGTCCCAGTCCGCCCTGGTGCTATGTGATTGAAAAAAGCGTAATACCCCCTCTTTAATATATGTCTGTTCTCCTTGGCATTTAGCTGGTTTGGAAGTTGACTTTTACTCTTCAAATCGTCCTCTTATGCCACTGTATATGTGTATTTATGATTGTATTTTTATAGTCTTTTTTGTACAACCCTTTTTTGTAAACTTTGTTGCTTTAATAGTGTTTTTTAAATAAAGTAGATTGGATTGGAGATAATGTCCTTGGTTTGTGCTCAATAATAATAATCAGTCACTGTGTTTAAATGCTGCGTCTTGTGTTGTAAAGACTTCTTAGGCTCGTGGACATTTAGAGAGTCTTGTGTGAAAGCGGTGAAGAGTGTCGGGAAACACTGAGGACCTCATCATGTAGCACAAGGCTGCAGGAAATCATGTTGACTTTCTACAGAGCTTGTACTAAGGCAGGGGTCGGCAAGTTTGCGTCACGAAGGGCCGATTTTCATCATAGCCAAAACACCGAGGGCCGGACCTCACCATTGTAGCCTAAAGTTAAGAACCATTTTCTGCAAATGCCAGTGTTTTACATCAGTGGTTCTAAAGTGGTCCGGCTCCGAGACCCGCCATTACCTTAATGACAAAGTGTGACCCAATTAAAAGTGTAAATTGTCATATATCGCATAAAATATTGCATTTACCACATGTTTCTATTGAACAAGCCGTGGATTTGCTTTGAAGACTGAAATTATGATTAAAACAGCCCAATAATACAAATTTCAACAGACTCCAGCAGGGCCGGACTGGCCATATGTCCTGTATTCTGGAAGAGCACAGAAGGGCCACTGGTTCTAGGGCCACCGGTCTGGCCTCTCACTTTACCTTAGCCTTAACCGTAACCGAGCTTTACCCAAATCTAAAAGCTTAACCTCTTAACTCCCGCCTGAACCGAGAGGATCTTTTTCCTCACGTCATCAGATTTTTTTCCATCATTTCTTTGTTGGGTATTCAACTCATTATTGTAACTCTTTTTTGTCATTTTTTGTCACATTTTTGTCATTTTTTGGTCAACTTTTTTATCAAATTTTGGTCATATTTTTGTAATTTTTTTTGTTATTTTTTTGTATTTTTTTTCCTCATTTTTGTGACATTTTTGCCACTTTTTCATACACTTTTGTCACTTTTTTGTCACATTTCCATCATTGTTTTCGTCTCAGTTTTGTCGCTATTTTCACAGCTTTTTTCCAGAAGCTTTTGGACTGGGGTAAAGCCAAACTGGAGAAAATGTGCTCGGTTCAGGTGGGAGTTAAGGGGTTAAAAGAAAAGCATCAAAAAACAAAAATGTGCTGAAAAAGCAACAAAAAAAGTGACAAAAACACAACAAAATGTGACGAAAACGTGACGACAAAGCAATGAAAAAAGCGATGAAAAAACAACAATAACATGAAAAAACCCGAAAAACAAGACACGAAAACACAACAAAAAAGTGACAAAAAAGTGACGAAAACGCGCCAAAAAGCCACAAAAAAGTAATGAAAAAGCAACAATAAAATGAGGCGTTACAGTGTCGCTCTCCAGTCAAGAAGCTTTTAGATTTGGGCAAAGCCGAACTGGAGAAAATGCTCTCGGTTAAGGCGGGGGGTAAGAGGTTAACATGTGTATTTGTGGAAGTGTCACTCTGGTCACTCTGGTCGCTGACCAGAGTCCAGGGCTGTTTTTCAGTCCCAGTCCGGCCCTGGACTCCAGTGTGTTTCCGTGTCGTTTCAGATCAAAAATATTGAAAAAAGTTCCCTGCAGGCTCGTGACCCACTTTTGAGTCCCGACCCACCAGTTGAGAATCACTGTTTTACATTATATATGACCAAGTGGGATGTTCTCCAAAGACATTTAAAAAATACACCATAAAAATACATTATATCTCGCATTTTTAGTGCACTTTAACAGGTATTTGCATAATCATATTTCTCAAAATCATATTGGGGGCCAGAGCTTCTGTGCTGGAGGCCTGACGTTGCCTACCCCTGTACTAAGGTTTGGAAGTGTGAATTTGGTAACTTGACTGTAGAATATAAGACACATATTGTCAGACTCGTAAAATTATGGGGATGTCCACTCCTCCAACCTCCCAGCAGGACATTTTTGAGCCGTCCACACTGACACAGGCTCATGAAATCACAGCCGACCCATCTCATGTGCTCAACTGTCCTCTGTTCACACAACTAGCTATAAAAACAACTTTGTACCATCACAGTCATTAACAAGAACAACTAATGTGACTGTGTTAATCCGGGCCACACATGTCCTTTTTTGTAATATGTTCATTTCCTTGTCTGTGTAATTATGTTTGCAACTGACTCTCCTCCAAGTCACATTTCTCCCTTTGGAAACAAATGATAAAATGAACTGAACGAAACTATAATGAATAAAAAACACCTCAGATGATGCTGTTGTGGATCCACCACTGCCTGACCTGCCACACCACCGAGTGACCCATTTTAAAAACATTCACCACAGTTTATTCATACAGAGACCAGCTCCAGCATTAGAGGACGTTTGACACATTTCTCAGTTCCTGCAGCGGTGGAGCTCAGGCAGAAGTGATGTTTAGTTTCAGGTTAATCCAAAGTTAAAACAACTCGGTCATGTTAGTGTGATTTTAATGGTGTGAAATAAAATTGTTTAACCTCTTAACTCCCGCCTGAACGGATCCCATTTTCTCCTGCCCTAATCAAAAAGCTTCTTGGGGAAAAAGCACCAAAGCAGCCACAAAAAATGAGAAGAAAACAAGGATGTAAACGCAACAAAAATGTGACAAAAACTCAACAAAAATGTGACAAAAATTCCACAAAGATATGACAAAAATGTGACAAAAACTCAACAAAAATGTGACAAAAACTCAACCAAAAAGTGACAAAAACTCAACAAAAATGTGACAAAAATTCCACAAAGATGTGACAAAAATGTGACGAAAACTCAACAAAAATGTGACAAAAACTCAACAAAAAAGTGACAAAAACTCAACAAAAAAGTGACAAAAACTCAACCAAAAAGTGACAAAAACTCAACAAAAATGTGACAAAAACTCAACAAAGATGTGACAAAAACTCAACCAAAAAAGTGACAAAAACTCAACAAAAAAGTGACAAAAACTCAACCAAAATGTGACAAAAACTCAACCAAAAAGTGACAAAAACTCAACCAAAATGTGACAAAAACTCAACAAAAAAGTGACAAAAACTCAACCAAAAAGTGACAAAAACTCAACAAAAAAGTGACAAAAACTCAACAAAAATGTGACAAAAACTCAACAAAGATGTGACAAAAACTCAACAAAAAAGTGACAAAAACTCAACAAAAAAGTGACAAAAACTCAACCAAAAAGTGACAAAAACTCAACAAAAATGTGACAAAAACTCAACAAAGATGTGACAAAAACTCAACCAAAAAGTGACAAAAACTCAACCAAAAAGTGACAAAAACTCAACAAAAAAGTGACAAAAACTCAACCAAAATGTGACAAAAACTCAACCAAAAAGTGACAAAAACTCAACAAAAATGTGACAAAAACTCAACAAAGATGTGACAAAAACTCAACAAAAATGTGACAAAAACTCAACAAAAATGTGACAAAAACTCAACCAAAAAGTGACAAAAACTCAACAAAAATGTGACAAAAACTCAACAAAAAAGTGACAAAAACTCAACAAAAATGTGACAAAAACTCAACAAAGATGTGACAAAAACTCAACAAAAATGTGACAAAAACTCAACAAAAATGTGACAAAAACTCAACCAAAAAGTGACAAAAACTCAACAAAAATGTGACAAAAACTCAACAAAAAAGGGACAAAAACTCAACCAAAAAGTGACAAAAACTCAACAAAAAAGTGACAAAAACTCAACCAAAAAGTGACAAAAACTCAACCAAAAAAGTGACAAAAACTCAACAAAAAAAGTGACAAAAACTCAACAAAAATGTGACAAAAATTGAAAAAAACATAAAAAAGGAGACACAACACAGCAACAACGCGAGGAAAAAGGTCAGTTTTGTAGGTCTTAGCTTTCAAATGAGGTGCTACACAGGCCTATAGTGAAAGAGGACAGCCTGCATTGGGTTTAGGCGGGTGGTAAGAGGTTAATGTACCTCAAAAACATGAACACAGAAACAGGTGGGAATGAGAGGAAACGAGACGCCTCTGTAAAGAAGTGGTTCTGCAGGCTGTGTATTTTCAATACGTTTCCAAATCCATTCCCACATTGGATCATTTAATTTTACATTTATTGATAATTTGTATGTTCTTGTTTTCAACACATTCCACTTTGATTAATAAAGATTTTCAACTGGACCATGTCATTAATTAATATCTAGGATGTAGTATTTTAGTGTCCCCTTTATTTTTTGAGCAGTGTATAATAGATGTCATCAAAATATATTCTGGAGTGTTTGGAAAATGAAGGGTAAACCTGTGAACACATCCCCATCTGCTGGCTGCACTGGGGATAACAGGTGCAAGCCTGAACTTTAATACAGTCATTTAAATTTGCATATTCAAACAGAAAAAGTATCTTGATAGTGGCAGTCAAAGTGCATGATTTGTATTTCTCCATTGCAGTCGATAATTACCCTCTGGTAATTATATATATATATATATATATATATATATATATATATATATAGCTATATGTGAATAGGTACGCATGCACATATGTATATATACATATTAAGGGGAAAGGAAGAAAATGAAGAAGAAGAAGAAGAAGAAGAAGGTGAAGGTATGATTTTGTCCACCTGTGATTATCCAAAAGAGGGTGGTTGTTCTCACCATGAGCTTGGGTTTTAATTTATTTTTATTTTATTTTTATTTTTATCCTTGTAATGAATTTACATTCACATGTGTGTGTAGAGTACAAATAAATATTTGATCACAAAAAAATAATAATAAAACGTAGACAGTCTTCTACCAAAGCCCAAAGCATTAGGCCAAATCCACCAGCTATGTAGTTGTTCTGGGCAAAACAAATCTAAAGGTTTCTCTCAGGTCCTATAACCACCCACACACACGCTGGGTCATGCAAGCACTAATACATTTATTTCCACATTGACACTTATAGAATGTACATAATTTAATTCAAAGGTCTGACTCTATCTTTTATCTTGTGGTTAAAGATCATCAGTGTGAGTCCACTACAGTCCAGAGGCTCTGAACTGGTGCATCGTGGGATGAATTTCAGTTGTTTACCAAAACTTTTGACGCCGTGTTCTGAGTTTATTGACAGTTTGAGCCTCAAGATCGACGCCTAAACCAGCAAAACTGAGCAAATAGTTGAAATGAACTTTATTTATTCAGGTCAACACGACGTAGTGTACAGTATATCACAAAACACACTGTAATTCCCCACAGATTTTTGTTGATTCAAGCATTGGTCACACGTCTGACATCAGAATAATTCAACAGAGCTGATAGTGGGAACTCTAGTCATAGTGTCCGTCCATTCTGCACTAATTTCTGAAATGGAAAAACTCACAAAGAACAGACTGTTCATATTGAGATATGCACAACCTCTGGAAGAACAAGCTGCTCTGTCACAAACGCTATGGGACTGATATAAAACACATTACAGTATTAATCACACGCGGATTCTGCAAAATATCACACAACTTTGTATCTTTTTTTTGTGCAAATTTGGCAACGTGAATTCTTCGATGCTTTATGATTACATTATGTTTCCATCTTGTTTTGCCTCCTTCAAAGGTCTGCGAACGACCCACTTAAATAGTTTTTGCTTTTGTTAGGTCGCTGCTCGAATCACTGCTGGAGCTTGTGGTTAACAGTGCGGTATCAGTGAAGTCCCCATACCTGACTCTGAATGGAAGCTGGTCATAAAGATAAGCCAAGGTCATGAACCCTGCGACCCCCAGTTTGGAAAGTCCTTCTTCTATTCTTAGCCTAAAACAATAACCCGCTTTTCTATGGCACAAAGTCACTCAACAATTATCAAAACAACAGTATTTTTTTACAGACTCGTTTACAGAAGCTAAATATTGAAAGAAGTGTAGTCTGGAAGAGGCTCGCACCCCACTGAAAATGGTTCCTCGACCCATGGGTTTAGACCAGGGGTAGGCAACGTCAGGCCCGGGGGCCAAATCCGGCCCTCCAGCACAGAACCCCTGGCGCTCAACATGATATTGAGAAATATGATTATGCAAATACCTGTTAACCTCTTAACTCCCGCCTGAACCGAGAGGATCTTTTTCCTCACGTCATCAGATTTTTTTTTTTCCATCATTTTTTTGTTGGGTATTCAACTCATTTTTGTAACTTTTTTGTCATTTTTTTGTCATTTTTTGTCAAATGTTTGTAATTTTTTTGTCAATTTTTAGTCAAATTTTTGTCTTTTTTTTAAATAAATTTTTTGTCATTTTTTTATCCATTTTTTGTCATTTTAATCACATTTTTGTCATTTTTTTGGTCACATTTTTGTCATTTTTTGTCACATTTTTAAAGATCTGCTTCACTCTGAAGCAGGGCTGGACTGGCAGAAAAAATCGGCCCGGGACTTTTGGGTCAAGACTGGCCCTCTGAAAAAAAAACATATTCAATGCAATAGTCGAGGTGATGAGCAAAACAATAAGCCTTGGCTTGAACTAAAACAGTATAAGCCACAAATCGAGGACAATAGTTAGGCCCGAGCGCCATCAGGGCTGGCGAAGGGCCTCTTGTTGCATTTTGTTTCTGCCAATTTCAAGCTCACACCTCAGAGTCTCAACACTTTAATCTTGTCATTTATAACTTGAAGGAATTTTTGTAAAATGACTTAACAATCTTAAAATGTGCGTTCCGTTAATGAAGTTCCACTCGCGACTGCAACACAAATAAACTTCTCAAAACCAACCAAATGATCAAACTGTAGGTTGAAGATGAAACAGTAAAACTCACCACAGAGTTCAGGAGGTGAGGAGTGAGAACAGAAATCCGAAAAAGGCCAAACATTGTGAATCCTTTCAATGGAAACTAGAAGATTTCCAAACTGCACTGACGACGAGGGGCAAGACAGAGTCACCTGACAGCTCCCAGCATGCACTTCTTTGCAAACATTTGTCTAAAATATATAAAAAATAGAGGTCTGAGGTTCTGTGGGTTCTGGAGGGAGTTACAATAAACTATTTCCTCTTATATTCGCAATGTGAGGGGCATGAGTGTTATGTCCCAGAGGCCCATAGCTCATTATACAAGATTATCTGGGAACCATAACTCAAGAAAGCTTCACTAGAGGGGAATAAAAGGCATCACATCCCTCTAGTGGTGGAGTTGTGTAATTGCATAAATGTAATGATAGAGATTCTGATGGCTTTTCCCGTTAATTGTGGGCCGCCGTAAGGTATTATGGGCCTTATGTCGGTGTGATCGGCCCATCCGGCCAAAAGTACGTCGGCCCACCGGGAAAACTCCCGAATCTCCCGATGGCCAGTCCAGCCCTGATCTGAAGACTAAATGAACACATCACAGAGGAAACAGAAAACCTTTCTCTGGGATTTTTACAGTTTGTCATATCAACAGAGTCTCAGTCAATGCTTGATGTTAGCATGCTACCGGTTAGCAACGGTCAATCAATCAACTGTCATTGGCTTCAACACGATAAACACGTGTGGCTCACATCTATGAACACTGAGGAAATACTACAGTAACAGCTCTGACCTCTGACCTCTGTCACATGTCATATCCAAAGTTTTGAGTCTGGTTCAGGGTTTTCTCTTGGAGAGGTCGGAGCTGAGCTGTTGCAGCTAAATGCTAATCAGTAGCATGCTAACAACTTAAACACTGACTCACTGGTTTCTTCACATAATCGTGCGTCTCTGGGGCCGTGTTTTTACTCTTTTCAGATAGATAGATAGATAGATAGATAGATAGATACATAGATAGATTTTTCTCACTTTTTTGTAAATTTTTTATGCATTTCTGTCATTTTTTTGTACATTTTTTGTTAATGTTTTCTCACTTTTTTCACATTTTCATCCTTGTTTTCGTTTCAGTTCTGTCGCTATTTTCACACCGTTTTTCCTGAAGCTTTTGGACTGGGGTAAAGCTGGAGAAAATGTGCTCGGTTCAGGTGGGAGTTAAGGGGTTAATATTGCCTGCAGTTCACAAACTATCCGCCAGGGGGTGCTGCAGTGCCCTCAGCACCCTGGGTTCCCACGGCCTTGCATAATACCCCCTCTTTAAAGGAATAGGCCACCGTTTTTACATACTGAGATATGTTCTTACCTTAGCTTAGACGAGTTCTTTAGGACCTGTCTGATCTTCCCCCGTGCCTTCAGTCACGTAAACACAGCGCAGACGGCGTTAGCATTTAGCCTCTCCCTCTCTCCACTATAGCTCCAAAACAGGTCAAGATAGAAGCTACCAAGCTCTTCCACGTTTTCCCTATTTAAATATGGTTACGTGAAGTGTTCCACTACAAAGTATAATTACACAAAATTAAACAATGTGGATTTTCTAAGCGGATAAAAGGGGGGACTATATTGTAAGGCGTAATAATACCAGGAGTAGTTTGACATCCGCACAGTGAAGTGAAGATTGCTGCGCGGATTTCGAACATATCTCAGTATGTAAAAACAGTGGCCTGTTCCTTTAAGGTTTAAATATGTATTTGTGGAAGTGTTGCATTCGCGCTAGTTTGGGCCCGGCTGCTCCGGAGTCCAGGGCCGTGTTTCAGTCCCAGTCCGCCCCTGCAAATCAGCGTCCGCGCACACCTGGCTCTGGCGCTCAACACGTGCGCCCAAAACAAAAAAAGGCAATAGGCAATTAGTGACAAAACCTGTTCGACTTTTGTGACTCACCTAATGACACCGAGGCCGCCCTCCCTGCCCCCGTCCCTGCCCCCCGTCCCTCCGCTTAATGATTTGACAGCGCCGTGCGAGTGAGGAGTTAACCAGCAGCGAGCATGTGGTTAATCTTCTCTGAGGCGCACACGCTCTCAGCCCTCAAAGCTCGGAGCTCATTCCCCCCCCCCGGACGCCAGCGCGCTGAGGTCCCGCCGCCGCAGAGATGGAAGTGTCGGCCCTGGCGAAGAAGCTGTGGTGCGTCCACAAGCAGCTCATCCTGGTCGTCTCCCCGCTGCTCTTCCTGCCGCTGCTCTTCACGCTGCCGGAGAAGGTGAGGAGGGGAATTTTTATGGCCGATTAAAGACATTCAGTGGGAAAGTCGCGCCTGCCAAGTTAGAGGCTGCTTTTATTTGCGAGGGGAAAATGTGCCCCCACAGCCCGTTGGGATTGTAGACTCTTCAGTGATGGAGAAAACCGCCCCGCTGCGCGTTTTTAGGGCCGATCTCCAAAGAAATACGCACGAGATTTGCAAAGTGAATTCGCGCATTAGGCAACGTGGGGCGATTGCTGCTATTTTTAAGAGTGTCGCCTCTGTATTGTTGCCTTCTCCAATCACAGCCTGTTGCTTTCTTAACCTCTTAACTCCCGCCTGAACTTTTCTCCAGTTCAGTAGGCCATTGTGTAACGCCTCATTTGAAAGCTAAGATCTACAAAACTCATCTAAATGGATCTTTTTCTTCACGTCATCAGATTATTTTTTTCCCCATCATTTTTTGGGCTATTCAACTCATTTTTGTAACTTTTTTGTGTTTTATTTTTTATTTTATTTTTTCGTCACATTTTTGTCGTTTTTTTGGTTATTTTTGTCAATTTTGTTGTAAATGTTTTGTCACTTTTTGTCATTTTTTGTGTCATTTTTTGTCAATTTTTGTCATTATTTTTGTGACATTTTTTTAATCAATTTTTGTCATTTTTTAATCAGATTTTGTCATTTTTTTGTCAATTTTTGGTCAATTTTTTGTGTCATTTTTTGTGTCATTTTTTGTGTCATTTTTTGTCAATTTTTTGTCATTTTTTGTGTCATTTTTTGTGTCATTTTTTGTGTCATTTTTTGTCAATTTTTTGTCATTTTTTGTGTCATTTTTTGTGTCATTTTTTGTGTCATTTTTTGTCAATTTTTTTTCATTTTTTGTGTCATTTTTTGTCCCATTTTTTGTGTCATTTTTTGTCCCATTTTTTGTGTCATTTTTTGTGTCATTTTTTGTGTCATTTTTTGTCAATTTTTGTCATTATTTTTGTGACATTTTTTTAATCAATTTTTGTCATTTTTTAATCAGATTTTGTCATTTTTTTGTCAATTTTTGGTCAATTTTTTGTGTCATTTTTTGTCAATTTTTTGTGTCATTTTTTGTCAATTTTTTGTCATTTTTTGTGTCATTTTTTGTGTCATTTTTTGTCAATTTTTTGTCATTTTTTGTGTCATTTTTTGTGTCATTTTTTGTGTCATTTTTTGTCAATTTTTTTTCATTTTTTGTGTCATTTTTTGTCCCATTTTTTGTGTCATTTTTTGTGTCATTTTTGTGTCCATTTTTTGTCATTTTTTGTCATTTTTTGTCATTTTTTGTCAATTTTTTGTCAATTTTTTGTGTCATTTTTTGTCAATTTTTTGTGACATTTTTTAATCACATTTTGTCATTTTTTTGGTCTTTTTTGTCATTTTTTATAAATGTTTTGTCACTTTTTGTCACACTTTTGTCATTTTGTCGTCATTTTTTGTGTCATTTTTTTGTGTCATTTTTTTGTCAATTTTTCATCAATTTTTGTCATTTTTTGTCTTTTTTTTTGGTCAAATTTTTGTACATCTTTTTTGTCACGTTTCCATCATTGTTTTCATCTCAGTTTTGTCGCTATTTTCACACCTTTTTTTCCAGAAGCTTTTGGATTGGAGTAAAGCCAAACTGGAGAAAATGTGCTCGGTCCAGGTGGGAGTTCAGGGGTTAAAGGTCATGTGAATCTATGGGTTAGAGCAGCGGCGGTTCCCAAAGCGAGGCCTCACAGGCAAAACAAGCACTTTGGACGGAAACATCAACTTATTTGTCAGTATTTATCCTATTCTCATCGTGTTTTTTTAATGCTTTCAAACCTGACTTTTTTAACGGAGTGAGTTATTGCTTCTATTGGGGGGGCGCGGACGGGTCTTTGATAAGGGTGGGGGGTTGACGCTCTGGACTTTGCGAATGCCTTGGGTGAGAGTTTGACCTTTCCCGCTCTTTCAAGAGGCTTATTGACCTGGCATCTGAGTCTAGACGTCGCCTTTTTGTCGTTGCGTAATTTGTCTGGAAAACTGGAATGATTAGACACCTTTTTTCAGAATGATTACGGTGGTCAGACATTAAGAAAAAGGGGGGAAATCAAATCTCAAGCACAGTTCATTCCTCAAACCTGCAGCTCGGTAGCTTTAGGAGCTCTCTTACGGCTTTCTGCATGAGCTTGAGGAGCCAAGTGTGAAATATGACCATCAACAATACTCTGAATCTCTTGTTCACTAATTATGCTGTTTACTCAACTGTTCTTAAATCATCTCTCTGCCTTTTGATTTGGTTTGAGTCGCTCTTTTTGGAGTTGTCGTGTGAAGTGGTGACGCCTCTAAACTCAAGTCCAGGTGTCAGCTTTTTGTTGCTTTTAAGTTTAGTGGACGAATCACGGAGGAACTTCAGAAATGCCCTCTTTGCCTTTTCCTACATGTAACTTTTTGAAGAAATTGCACTGCGTTTCATTTTGTTTAATATTGTCCACTTTAATTTGACTTGCAAAATCTACAAGTACATTCGACTAAACCTGAGGTGTTTGGTTACCTGGTGATCAGAGTTTAAAGGGGCTAGATGCAAGTTTGCCATTTTATACTCACTGCTGCCACCTCAGGTCATACATGTAACTGCAGCTTCTATATTAAAGCAGTACTAAGTAACTTATTTACCTTAATAAATCTTTTCCGTTGTCCCTGTGGGGGTGATACAAGTGTTTATGGGATGATTGGAGGGTCTTTCATCTCCCCCTGGTGTCTCTGGCCAGAAAACCATGTTTGCAACTTGACTGCCCCCGGTGCGGAGAAAGCAATACACACGAATGGAATCACGAAGAAGAAGCTAACATGCTAACGGGCAAAGCTAACTGCGGGCTAACGTCACTTTAAACAGTATTTACAGCCAAGTTTGAGGGGAAAAAAATATTTCTATTGTATAATTGGATGCACAGTAACCCTCTCTCCCTTCGCCTTTCCTGTCTACTCTCCAAGACAATTAATAAATTAAAAAATAACTTGCTACTACACCTGCAGTTGCGCTTATGGCCTTTAGGGGGAAGAGTTACTTAGTACTGCTTTAAGGGGAGACACTACAGGCAAAACTCAATTTTTTCAGTTTTTGGGCCAAATTGGTCTCTGAACATATAAGCTTTCACTCGGAAACCAAAAATATACCTAATCTTCACAGTAACATGTTTAAATATTGCGCTGATTCAATGTTCCCCCATAGACTTATATGGGAGAACACAATTTCAAGGGCCTTTTTCTCAAAACACATTTTTCTGTCATTGTGGCGACACTATGTCCACGTCAGTCGGACCTAAAGACATTTTCCAGCCTTGGACTGAACAATATTTGGAAGATTTTTTCAGAGGGATTTTTTATTATTAAATCCCTTAAGCCCCATTTATTGAGTTTTGAATGTCAAAATAAGGCGAAAATTAAATTTTTACAATTTTTTTCCACTAAAAAACAGCTTATTTTAAAACTAAACAGGAAATTCAAAAAACCCTTGTGAAAAGGTCTTGGCAACTCATTTATCAATAAAGTGAAACCGTAAATTTGAATGTAGCTCTATCCATTATTCAGATTTCGTCGCCGAAAAGATGGGAAATTTTTAGGCATTTTTAGGCATAAAACACCTTGTTCTTATATGAAAACTTGCAATGTATTTTCTTCTCACATTTATGCCAGTGATCGACAGCAACAGTTTCAAATTGATATCTGTAAATATACATTTTTACCCTATTCACCTGCAGCGTCTCGCCTTATTAAAGGGGGGGTATTATACAAAATTGACTTTTTCAAGCTTACATCATGTTATTACGTCATTCCCTCATTAAAAACATGCCTGATCCTTTAGTGACAGTGCAGAGGCAGTTGTGGTGAACAGGTCTGAGCTCATTCTACACATTAGGGCATTGTTGGAACATGGAGGTGGAGGAAAATACAGAATTCTAACATTTTTAAACTCCCTATAGTCCCTTTAAGTTGGCTCTTATATTAACCTTGCAATGTTTTATTTATGAAGTGTGGAATATCAGGGAACACACTGTATATCCAGTGTGGGTTTTTGTTGAATGCAGTATTTCATTGTTAGAACAAAGATGTCTATGGCCACTGGGGATGTGATGATTAACAATAATATCGTTATTCACGATTTAAAAAATGCAGCCATTCATCGATTGTCCCATTGTTTGAATGTAGTGCTAGAAGATAATCCCTAAATCCATTAGAAAACCAGTGCCGGTTACTTTACAGGGAGTGGCTTCGTCTCCATGGAAATGTGACTAAAGTCAGCAGTATTACTTTTAGTTTTGATTTGAGTGTCTTGTAAGCCCATGCGACACTTAAATAAATAAATGAATGTTACAGTAGTCATGGGGTACTTTTTACTTCTACTTGAGTAAAATTATAATGCAGTGGAAAAAGGAACATTTTTACTCAACAGCACAGATACTCCAAGTAAATATTTAAGCGGCAAATGCTTAAGTTTGATATATAAATAGATGTAGTTGGTCTCGTGCACCGTCTTTAGAATTATGTTGTTTTTCTGTATTTTCATGCCATTTTCTTTGTAAATATCAACATCTCCACAGTATTTTATGTTTTGTTTCAAACTATTTATGGCGTCAGTGAAAATCAGACTTTTCAACTAACATTTTCTCCAAGTGCTTTTGTTTGAGTCACTGCTTTTTACTTCGACTTCTAGTAAATCTTTTGGCTACTCCACCCACCTCTCGAGGACTCACTATTACCCAGGGATGACAAATACGACTTAGACTTACAAAATATAATGTAAAATATTGTCCTTTCCTCAAATATTTTTGTTGAACATGCATTAACCTCTTAACTCCCGCCTGAACCGAGAGGATCTTTTTCCTCACGTCATCAGATTTTTTTTCCATCATTTTTTTGTTGGGCGTTCAACTCATTTTTGTAACTTTTTTGTCATTTTTTTTGTCATTTTTTGATCAAATTTTTGTCATTTTTTTGTCACATTTTTGTCATTTTTTGTCGTTTTTTTGTCATTTTTTTGTCATTTTTTTGTCACATTTTTGTCACATTTTTGTCATTTTTTTGTCATTTTTTTGTCATTTTTTTATCCAATTTTTGTCATTTTTTTGTCATTTTTTTGTCACATTTTTGTCATTTTTTTTGTCACATGTTTGTCATTTTTTTGGTCACATTTTTATCAAATTTTTGTCATTTTTTTGTCACATTTTTGTCATTTTTTTTGTCACATTTTGTCATTTTTTTGTCATTGTCATATTTTAGTCTTTTTTTTGGTCTTTTTTCCCCCCATTTTTTCGACAATTTCTTGTAACATTTTTGTGACATTTTTGACACTTTTTCATCAATTTTTCATCTCTTTTTTGTCACATTTCCATCATTGTTTTTGTCTCAGTTTTGTTGCTATTTTCACAGCTTTTTTCCAGAAGCTTTTGGACTGGGGTAAAGCCAAACTGGAGAAAATGTGCTCGGTTCAGGTGGGGGTTAAATAAGCCAAAAAAGCTGAAATTGATCCTGACCCACCATTAGAGAAGCACTGCTCTGACTCGATGCCTTGTCTTCACTTTGCAGGAGGGCAGATGTCTGTATGTGGTGGTGCTGATGGCCACTTTCTGGTGCACGGAGGCCCTTCCTTTAGCTGTGACTGCGATGCTCCCGGTTTGTCTGTTTCCAACCCTGGGCGTCCTGCCGTCCAAGAAAGTGTGCCCCCAGTACTTCCTGGAGACGAACTTCCTGTTCCTGAGCGGTTTGGTGATGGCGTCTTCGATCGAGGAGTGGGGCCTGCACCGGAGGATCGCCCTGAAAGTCCTGAGTATCGTCGGAGTCCAGCCCGCCTGGTCAGAACATGGTTTCTTATATATATGACACTTCACCCACTTTGTGTGGTTTGGTCCGAGGGGCCGATGGCGCAGATTGACAGCCTTACTTCCATTCGTCGACCCCAGGGCAGTTGTAGCTAAAAAATGAGCTTAGTATGAAATGAATGAATAAAGCACAGTAAAATGTCTGAGTGTCTTAAGAAAAAAACTAAAAACTGATGCGTTATAAATGTAGAATAAATTTGACATATTTAACTTGATTATTTATAATAATGATAGTGACAGCTAGGTGTACATTACATATGTACAGCGCCTCTCGAAAGTATTCATACACCTTGAACTTTTGCACATTTTGTCATGTTTACAACCCTAAACATAAAGATTTAATTTTGATTTTTTTTACTGAACGTTCACACACAAGTAACCGACAACTGTGAAGTGAAAGCGAAATGATACATGATTCTGTTTTTTTTTTAAATAGAAAAGTGAAAAGTGGGGCATGCATAAGTATTCATACAGCATTTTCTGAGTGCATTAAATTGCCTTAATAACATTCCTCATGACTCCAGAATGTTCAACCTAACCATTAAATAGAGGCCACCTGTGTGTAATCTACTCTCAGTATAATTACAGCTGTTCTGTGAGGGCCTCAGAGCTGTGGTCGGAGTGTGTTGGTCACTAAACAACATCATGAAGGTCAAGGAGCACCAGAGAGGTCAGGGATAAAGCTGTGGAGAAGTTTAAAGCAGCGTTAAGTTATATGAAGATTTCCCAAGATTTAAACATCTCCACCCCAAAAGACTTGCTGCTGTTATTGCAGTAAAAGGGGTTTAACAAAGTATTCATTCATGCTGTATGAATACTTATACAAGCCCCACTTTTTGGTTTTCTATTTAAAAAAAAAAATCAGAATCATGTATTTTTACATTTTGCTTTCACTTCACAGTTGTCTGTTACTTGTGTGTGAACGTTCAGTAAAAAAAATCCAAATAAAATCTTTATGTTTAGGGTTGTAAACATGACAAAATGTGCAAACGTTCAAGGTGTATGAATACTTTCGAGAAGCACTGTGTATACATACTTACTTACTTACTTAAACTACCGGACTACGTGTGCGGTTATACGAAAATAATGTACGATTGTTAGCCCCCACCAGCCAATCAGAATCGAGTGTTCACCCAGACCATGGTATAACACCTTTTAACGGACACCCTCCAGCCAATCAGAATCGAGCCACTCCTTGTCAGCACGACCTATGCACCCATAGGCCCCGGGGCTTAAACCGGCCCCGGCTTGTAGGCCCTCAGCCCTTCAGCGTCGTAGTTTCTGAATGATACGAGAGAGCGCCGAAAAATCACATGTTTCAGCACGGGCGCTTTGTTTTGGTTTTTAATCACGGAGCCAGGCCCACCTTAATGCACCCATAGGTCATGGGGCTTAAACAGAACTGTAGGCCCCCACCCCCCCTCAGCGCAAACCCTAACGCTAACGCTACCCTATAACCCTAAATCCCACAAAAACCCTAACCCTGCTACTCCTACATGTGTCCCTCTGGGCCAGGCAGGGCGGGCCGACTCCAGGTAGTCAGGTACACAAAGCTTAGCACAATCATCACACGGTTAGTCATGCCGCAACGTGAAGTGATTGACCGGAAAATTTTGATTCACACCCACTCACTCTAACCCGAGATGACTCCACTACACGTTCAGCTTACTCATTAATGGAAGCAATCAGAGCCATTTTATGAATTATATTAAGTTTTTTTTTGTTTTCTTTTTTTTATAGGCCCCTGGTTCCCTGGGGGCCCTGGGCTCCAGCCCATGCAAGCCCAGTGGTTAAGGCGGCCCTGCACGTATTAGCGCATATAAAGAGGACAGATTCAGACGGTCTCATTGCAATGTGTAGCGTGGATCCTAAAACAGAGCAGACATTTGGGATGGTGCGCGTATCTGCGGGCGCGTGTCTGCGGGCGCGTGTCTGCGGGCGCGTGTCTGCGGGCGCGTATCTGCGGGCCTTGCCGCGCCTGTGGGTTTATTGTATAAAAAAGCTGTGGCATCAATAAGAGGCGTCGTCAATGGAGTCGCACGGTTCTGATGGATTACTCATCAGAACCGGTTCTCCTTGTAGATACAGGCTACTCGGTGCTGCTCCAGTGGGACAAAAGAGCCACTACAAGGAGGCTCTGGAGCCGCGGGTTGCCGACCCCCGTGATAGGCCCTTGAATACGATAGGCCCCTGGGCTCCAGCCCCTGCGAGCCCATTGGTTAAGGCGGCTCTTCTTGTCCATAAGTTCCATGTCAAGATTAACTGTTTTTGCAATTATCAGTTTTATAAAAGTCGGTGAATTGTTGGAGGTGCAGGTTTACTCACGGTGAACCGCAGTCACGCCTCATTAGCCTCATTAGCCTCATTAGCCTCATTAGCCTCATTAGCCTCAGAGCATTGATGCCAAACGGTTCGCACTCATCGGTAAAGACTGAAGAAACTCCGTCCAGCGTGAAATCCAGCCCATAATAATCCAATGTGCAGAGAGAAAATTGTATCCATTTTCACATGAAAACTGCATTGTGTTTGGGAAGAGTCCCAAAAGCACCATGTGCAGCTGCGTTCGTCATGTTACTGTAAAAACAAAAGTGAAACTGTGCCTGGATATCAGATGACGGGTTAATGTGTTTCGGTCACTCAGAGGCCAAGGCACATTTATTTATACCACGCATTTCATACACGAGGCCACTCAATGCGCCAGAGACAATATCTTGTAGAACATGTTTTGAAAACATTCACACAAATTTTCTTCCTTCACATATTGCTAATAATAATCCATTGCCTATTTATTATTTTAAAATCATTATTTTATTAGGCTTATCATTATTAATTACATATGTGTAAAAGATTAAAGATAACATGGGCTGAATGTATTTTCAATTAAAACAACCCTGAAATTAACTTAAAAATGTTCACGCAATTTCTTGTTTGTTGTGTCTATTTAGACAGTCAAGGATTTGAGAAATTGTCAGTATGTTTTGATAATCGTGAATGTTCATAAAATTGCAATAATCATGACTCTAAAATGTGGAATAGTGACGTCTCTAGATGTAGTTTACTGCACTGAATGTGGACATGAATCGATATAAGACTTGAAGCTTGACAACTTGTATAATATTAGAAAATAAGATGCTACTAAATGGCAAACGCCCCTAGTGATTAATTGTAGGCATTAAAGAGGGGGTATTCTGCTCTTTTCAATCACATAGCACCAGTCTATATCACACTACAATGATGACAAACCTTCTGTTGGTCTCTAAATGCAGTAAATTAGAATAACTGCCTTGTATATAATCTCTCTCAAAATGGCTGTAGTGAATGTCTTGAAATAGGCCTCTGTCTCTTTAAGAACCTCTGAGCCTTTCAGACACGCCCCCTCCACACGCTGTCTGTGGCATCAGTGGGGAGGGGGTTCTGCTGAGGAGCAGTGGTTGGTTACTCACGCAGTGGCGTCTCCAGGAGGTGGGGGCGTTCCTAGGAGGACTCAGGCAAACCTATCCCTAAAATGGCCGCCATCAGAGTTTTTACAGATTACTCAAAAATACGTGAATGTGCCAAGGCAACACTTCTGGCATGTTTTTAACGAGGGAATGACATAATAACATGATGGAAAGCTTGAAAAAGTCCATTTTGCATTATACCCCCCCCCCTTTAACGTATCCACATTATCTCTCAAGCGCTTGACTTCAGTTCAGTATCCTCGTGGTATTTATACTTCACTGACTGCACCTGTGACTTTCCCCAGGCTGATTCTGGGGATGATGTCGACCTCCGCCTTCTTGTCCATGTGGCTCAGTAACACGGCGACCACAGCCATGATGCTCCCGATCGCCAACGCCATCCTGGAGTCTCTGTTCGGAGACCTGAAGAGCCTCAAAGAGAAGTGCTCCAAACGAGAGGAACTCGACAGTGACATCATCAATGGTAATCGAGGGTGGTTCAGGGAAAACTAACGCGACACTGGATCTTTTGACGTTGCAGAAGTGCCACAGTGAAAATGTGCTGTAA
The DNA here is from genome assembly GCF_951799975.1 of Gobius niger. Classification (NCBI taxonomy): domain Eukaryota; kingdom Metazoa; phylum Chordata; class Actinopteri; order Gobiiformes; family Gobiidae; genus Gobius; species Gobius niger. Next base: position 4,431,597 of record NC_136857.1, on the reverse strand, counting down.
TCGAAGCTAAAGACGGTCCAAACAAATACTGGAGCGTAGTGTGACCTTATTTTGGGTTAGTCAGTGTATTTTGTTGCTGTAAAGGACATCATTTTAGTGACAAATTATAAACTTTGTGATTACCGTAAATTCTCTAATACTGGCCTGTATTCCATTAGCGGTCGGGTCTCTGGCAGGGGCCGGGTCTCTGGCAGGGGCCGGGTCTCTGACTGAGGCCGGGTTCGCGGCTGGCGGAGGCAAATTAAAGCCGGTCTCTAAAACAGGCCGGGGCTTTTATTAGAAACTATAGCAGTAGAAATATTCCCCATGTTAGGAATTTGTCTCATACTGGTGTAAATGAAAACTCACGTGTATGAAGTAAACAAACGGGAACCCGGGCCGAGGGCGACGCTGCGGAGGAGCTGATCCGAGCGTAACTTTGACACAGATTTAGCCACTTTTCAAACCTCCAGTGACTATTTGTGGAAACAGGGCAACAAATGTTGTGTGGCCCTCCAGGGTTTTAATAAAGTCTCCATCGCGTCATCAAAGCACGTCCAGCTGCTCCGTGTGCAGGTCAGTCCCACGCCTCAAAATAACTCCTCCCATCAGCGCGAGCGTCTCATCTTCTCTCGGGTCAGTCTCATGATCGATCACAAACACAAACGCTCCGTCTAAACTCGCCTTTTACACAAGATAACAACAAATAATCCGGTCCGCGGTAAAAACGAAACAGAAACCTGCAGTGACATTGATGTCAAAGCTCCGCTAACAGCAACGAAACACTTCCTGTTGTCCCGACAAAATAAAAGGCGTCAATGTTCCAGCCGCTGGGAGAGGGTTTGAAATGTTAATTAATAAATAAACGTAATATTTTAGGTGCAAATGGACACAAATCTCGTCCGTTTTGTTCAAATATAAATAAAGGCCTGTCTTTAATTGTGGCCTGGTTCCAATAAAGGCTCAAGATGCCCTTGAGTAAATAAAGGCCCCGGCCTATATTAGAGCATTTACGGTATCTTCACAAATTGCCACATTCATGTATAATCACTAAACCTTTGGCTGCAGTGATGGTTGACCAGAGTACATGGTAGTACATAGCAGTACATAGTAGAACATAGTACAGGATGTTTACCTTTTATGTCTTTAATATGTAATCCAAGGAAGTGAACAAAGTTGGACAGTAGTCGACTAATTGATTATTGACACAGCGGCTGCTTTAGTCGGACATTAAAGACCTTTGGCACATTTCAGCCTGACATTTTAACTCCTCACACGTGTGCGATGTCTTCCCCAGGTCACGCCACTGTCAAGCTGCATTCACTGCCCTCTGTGCCGTCGGAAAAACAAGTTCTGTCCATAGACGTGTAAGGCAGCGAGATCTTCAAGAACATGGTTAGTTTTCTGTTTGTTGTTCTTTGAAAAAGTGCAGTTTGTTTTTGCGTCCAGCGTGGACAGTGAGCCCATTGAAACCCGGACCGCAGAGGAGATCCAGACCGAGGCCCAGTACCAGCTCAAGGTTTGGAAAGGGTTCCTGATCTGCATCCCGTACGCGGCCAGCATCGGGGGCACCGCCACGCTGACCGGCACCGCGCCCAACCTCATCCTGATCGGACAACTCAAGAGGTAACCAGGCGTGTTCCTCTGTCGAGCTTTGAGAAGTACAGTTCTCACGTATGGCTGTAATGATCATGGCTGCAAACATGGATAAAGGTAATATTCCACAACTGCATTCTATATTGTGACTATGCGATTTTAATGAATAAAGTCTAACGCTATTTATATTATAATGTAACCTCTTAACACCCACATGAACCGAGCACATTCCATTCTCCAGTTTTGCTTTACCCAAATCTAAAAGCTTTTTGAATAAAGTAAAATAACGACAAAAACGTGACAAAAACTCAACAAAAAGAAAAACATGTCAAACGCTTCTAAAATGTGACATAAATGCGGCGACAACGTGACAAAAAAAGTTATGATCACTTTTCTAGGTCTTAGCTTTCAAATGAGGCATTACACTGTTGGTCTCTAGTAGAGAAGCTCTTAGATTTGGGTAAAGCCAACTGGAGAAAATGCGCTCATTTCAGGGGTAAGAGGTTAAAGCCTAAAGGCTCATTCATACTTCACAAGAAGAACTTCTTGTTCTTGCGTCTCAGGGTGCAAGAACAAGAAGTTCTTGCGTCTTGTGAAGTATGAATGAGCCTTTTTATCTCCAACCAGTCGCTCGCCAAAGACTTTCTACATCTCTACATGCTTTGATAACTCAAATTTTAGATGCATTTTCTGTTTGTTCTGAACCTGCTGAACACAATCTGTAACAGTTGGTTCAATATAGTAAAGTATAACGACTAAACTCAAGTCACTTTCTTTGAAAACCATAGATACAGACGGTATCTCTGGAATCGCCCATATATGGTCATGTTTGAAAACAGTTAAGGGGGGGGAACAATTTTGAAGAAATCTAAACTTTCTCTAATTATTCAAAAACTACTTTAACAAATGCTGAATTATGAATATAGTTTCTACTAAATAAAGATACAAAGACATGGGGAGGAGCAAAGTGGTTCAACAGCCCATAAATACATGAATAACGGAGAATGCTAACTTGATGCTACATGTTAGCATCGGGCTAATGCTAATGGTTAGCTAGTGCTAGCTACAACTGCCATTTTTTCACTTCTACAGAACAATCTGCTGTGAGAAAATATCCATATGGGCCCGATTTACACTGGACTTTATTTGTATGCGATAAGTTCACATTCCACCAGAAAATGGCTAAAAAAAGTGGAAAATTGAGTTTCCCAAATTATTCTATTATCACCCATGGCGAGGCCACGCCTCCTTCTATGACGAGATGCCGTCTGTATCTATCTTGGCAAATAATTCTTCTGGATGAACTCCACCTGAGTTGCATTTTTCAGTTGCTTTTGAACATGAGTATCTCTCTGATGTTCATATTGTGTAAAAGCAGCTCGCCGGGTAAAAAGGTTGGAGACCCTGGTTTAGGCTTTAACCTCTTACCCTTAAGCCTTAAATCGGGTCCAAACAAGGTTAAATTCGAAGTAGATTTGGAAGATTATCGTAGCAAAAGGAATTATAAATCAGTCAGATGGAAAGTCTTGGCCTGACCAGAAAAAAAGTCGTCTCACAAACAAAAATGTTGTTGTAGCGCCTTTTAGCTTTGGTCACAGCAGTGGCATTGTTTCAATGAGCTTCTGCAATGTCAATAGAGCCAGTGTTGCATTGATTTCTCTCCAAGATCTTGCATTGATGATGGGCGGGGCTTCTCCAGCACATCCCAAAGATTCTCAATGGGGTTAAGACCTGGATTCTGTGGCGGCCGATCCATGTGTGAAAATTACCTCTCATGCTCCATAAACCGCTCTTTCACAATGTGAGCCCCACGAATGTCATCTTGGAATACCGTAAATGCTCTAATACTGGCCTGTATTCCATTAGCGGCCCGGTCTCTAACAGAGGCCGGGTTCGCGGCTGGTGGAGGCAAATTAAAGCCGGTCTCTAAAACAGGCCGGGGCTTTTATTAGAAACTATAGCAGTAGAAATATTTCCCATGTTAGGAATTTGTCTCATACTGGTGTAAATCAAAACTCATGTGCAGAAAGTAACAAACGGGAACCCGGGCCGAGGGGGACGCTGTGGAGGAGCTGATCCGAGCGTAACTTTGACACAGATTTAGCCACTTTTCAAACCTCCTGTGACTATATTTGGAAACAGGGCAAGCAACAAAAGTTGTGTTTTACACGAGATAACAACAAATAATCCGGTCTGCTGTAAAAACGAAACAGAAACCTGCAGTGACATTGATGTCAAAGCTCCGCTAACAGCAACGAAACACTTCCTGTTGTCCCGACAAAATAAAAGGCGTCAATGTTCCAGCCGCTGGGAGAGGGTTTGAAATGTTCATTAATAAATGAACCTAATATTTTAGGCGCCAATGGACACAAATCTCGTTTTTCTTTGTTTTCCTGGTCGTCCGTTTTGCTCAAATAGAAATAAAGGCCTGTCTCTAATTGTGGCCTGGTTCCAATAAAGGCCTGGTCCCAGATGCCCTTGAGTAAATAAAGGCCCCGGCCTATATTAGAGCATTTACGGTATGCCTGTGCCATCAGGATGGAATACCCTGGTCATTCAGGATGTTCAGCTGTTTTTTTTCTTTGGGCTCATAGTGTTGCTGAACCTAGACCTGACCGACTGCAGCAGATCAGAACAGTTAGTTACATCCAGGTGCATCTTCTAGTTATCTGGTTATTGCTAATATTGCGATTATGGTCATTTGCCGATATATTGTGCAGCCCTTTTACTTCACATGTGTTGCAGCTACTTTCCGGACTGTGATGTCATCAACTTCGGCTCTTGGTTTGCTTTCGCGTTCCCGCTCATGCTGCTGTTCCTGGTCGTGGGCTGGCTCTGGATCGCGTTTCTCTACGGGGGCCTGAACACACGGTAACATTTGCTCTTTCAGCAGGTTGTGATCATGTGATACCGTAAACTTGTACGCGTCTTTAGTTTCAATTTGGAACAACATTTCAGCCAATAATGAAAAAGGTGTCTGCCACCGGACCGGAGCAAGCAATACACACTAATGGAATCACGAAGAAGAAGCTAACATGTTGGGCTAGCACCACTTTAACCCCTTTACTCCCACCTGAACCGAGCACATTTTCTCCAGTTTGGCTTTACCCCAATCCAAAAGCTTCTAGAAAAAAGGTGTGAAAATAGCAACAGAACTGAGATGAAAACAATAATGGAAATGTGACAAAAAAGTGAGAAAACTTTGACAAAAAAGTGATGAAAAAATGTGACACAAAATGACAAAAAATGACGAAAAATTGATTAAAAAAAAGACAAAAAAAGACAAAAAATGACAAAAAATGATTAAAAAAAGACAAAAAATATGACAAAAAAATAACAAAAAATTGATTAAAAAAAGACACAAAATTGATTTTTTTAAAAATGACAAAAAAGTTACAAAATGAGTTGAAAACCCCACCAAAAAAGATGGAAAAAAATCTGATGACGTGAGGAATAAGATCCATTTAGATGAGTTTTGTAGATCTTAGCTTTCAAATGAGGTGTTACACTGGCCTACAGGATTTGGGTAAAGCTGAACTGGAGAAAATGCTCTCTGTTCAGGCGGGAGGTTAAACAGTATTTACAGCCAAGTTTGAGCGTATGTTTGGATGTACAATATCCCTCTGTCCCTTCGCCTTTTCCGTCAGCGTAGTATTTACTCTCCAAGACAATTAATAAGTAAAAAAATCGCAACATGCTACGACACCTGCAGTTGCGCTTATGGCCTCTAGGGGCAAATGTTGCTTAGTACTGCTTTAAATTGTTCAGAAAGAAACAAAATATCAAATAATTTTTCATAAGAGTCACTGGGCCAGGGACGGGCGCCTCCACCACTTGTGAGGGGGCGTCAGAAGAGGAGGTGCCTGCTCTGATGGCACCGCTGACGTTCATTTCCTCGTTTACATTGCACATTCTTTCTTAAGCCTTCGGGTCTCACAGGTCAAACTAAAACTTTATTTACCCCATCGTGAGCTAAACGCGAAACAAAACAAATGCACATGTTCACCCCCCACTCCCCCACAACTCCTCGCCCGGCCGCGTTCCTGCTGGGCGCAAAATGTCACGCTATCGTCAAGATCAGGCCCACTGTATTCTTGCAGCCGTGTTTAGTTGTATAGATCACACTTACACTACTTGCAACATAGTATTTTCAACACTATTAAATGGACTAAACAGAGTTTAGCTCAGACCTGTTCACCACAACTGCCTCTAAAATCCTGCCCTGTCACTCAAAAAGGTGTGAATTTGCATCCGAAATGCCGTCAAGCAGGAGCTTAAAGGGGGGGTATTAAGCAAAATGGACTTTTTCAAGCTTTCCATCATGTTATTATGTCATTCCCTCATTAAAAACATGCCTGAAGTGTTGCCTTGGCACATTCACGTATTTTTGAGTAATCTGTAAAAACTCTGATGGCGGCCATTTTAGGGATAGGTTTGCCTGAGTCCTCCTAGGAACGCCCCCACCTCCTGGAGACGTCTCCAGGAGCTTTCGTCACCAGCCGAGTAACCAACCACTGCTCCTAAAGCAAAAAATTGACAAAAAATGATGAAAAATTGGCTAAAATGTCACAAAAATTTACAAATATTTACAAAAAAATGACAAAAATGTGACATATGTACAAATCAATTGACAAAAAAGGACAAAAAAATGACACTGACAAAAAATGACGAAAAATTTACAAAAAATGTACGAAAAAATAACAGTGACAAAACATTTACAAACAATTTGACAAAAAAATGACAAAAATTGACAAAAAATGGACAAAAAAATGATAAGTGGCAAAAATGTCACAAAAATGTACAAAAAAATGACGTGACAAATTTTTTACAAATTGACAAAAAAGGACAAAAAAATGACAGTGTCAAAAAAAATGACAAATTGACGAAAAAATAACAAAAATGTGGCAAAAAATTGACAAAACATGATGAAAAAGTGGCAAAAATGTGACACAAATTTGACAAAAAAGGACAAATTTGACAAAAAATTTACAAAAATGAGTTGAAACGCCCCCAAAAAATGATGGAAAAAAAATCTGATAAAAAAAGATCCATTCAGATGAGTTTTGTAGATCTTAGCTTTCAAATGAGGCGTTACACTGGCCTACAGGATTTAGGTAAAGCTGAACTGGTGAAAATGCTCTCGGTTCAGGCGGGAGTTCAGAGGTTAATGGCGGTGCCCACGCGAGCCTCCGGAATAAGGTGAATAGAGCCCGACGTGATTGGATCAACTGTTTTAGATCAATATTGTGTTTTCTAACCAACGATGTGTTTGAGATTATTACCAAATACCTGCCCACTCTTTAAAAACGGTGCCCCACTCGTGTGATCATAACAGCCGATTTATTATCATTCAAATTACTGGATGTGGACACAACCTTATGTATTACTGACTTATTACTTATGTAAAACTGACAAAAAACTGACAAAAAAATGTCACAAAAATTGACAAAAATGTTACAAAAATGTGACAAAAAAAATGCACACATCAATTAACAAAAAAGGGCAAAAAAAATGACAGAGGCAAAAAAATGACAAATTTTACAAAAAATTGACGAAAAAATAAAGTGGCAAAAAATTGACAAAACATGATGAAAAAATGATGAAAAAGTGGCAAAAATGTCACAAAAATTTACCAAAAATGACAAAAAATTGACAAAATAATAAAGTGGCAAAATTTACAAAAAATGATGAAAAAGTGGCAAAAATGTCACAAAAATTTACCAAAAATGACAAAAAATTGACGAAAAAATAAAGTGGCAAAATTTACCAAAAATGATGAAAAAGTGGCAAAAATGTCACAAAAATTTACCAAAAATGACAAAAAATTGACGAAAAAATAAAGTGGCAAAATTTACTAAAAATTTTGCCACTTTAAAAAGTGGCAAAATTTACCAAAAATAACAAAAAATTGACGAAAAAATAAAGTGGCAAAATTTACAAAAAATAATGAAAAAGTGGCAAAAATGTGATACAAATTTGACAAAGGACAAATGTTACAAAAATTGACAAAACATTTACAAACAATTTGACAAAAAACTCTCAAAAAATGTATAAAACTGCCAAAAAATTGCCAAAAAATGATTAAAAAGTGGCAAAAATGTCACACACAAAAAAATGACAATGTGACAAACCTTTTACAAATCAATTGACAAAGGACAAAAAAATGACAAAGTGCCAAAGTGCCCCACTCATGTGATCACAGCAGCCGATTTATTATCATTATTCAGATTACTGGATGTGGACACAGCCTTATGTATTTGGAAACTCCTCCTCATATTTCTCCTGTATTCTCTCCACAGCTTGTGCTACAAGAGGAACGACTACAGGGCAAAGGCCGAGGCCAGAGCCAAAGCCATGATCGTGGAGGATTATAAGAAGCTCGGGCCCATAAAGTGAGGACTCCTGTATGTCTTCACATCCGGCTGCAGTGAATGCACATCACAAGTCTCTTCACTAACTCCGGTTTCATCTTTTCCAGTTTTGCGGAAGGAGCGATTTCTTTCTTTTTCGTGCTGTTTGCGATTCTCCTGTTCACAAGAGATCCCAAGTTTGTCACCGGTTGGTCGGTGTTTTTTAAAAAGGGGTAAGAACAAACATCTTTAATTCAACCTGTAGAAACTGATCAAACACAGAGTAACAAAAGGGAAGTTTATTTGTAAAGCACAAAATCATACAGGGGCAAATCAAAGGGCTTCACAGTGGCATAAAATTACAAGAAAGCAGATCAAATCACTCCATCATACATCAACATAAACGTTTATCAATTACAGTAATATTATTATTATTATTATTATTTTGTTTCCGTTTTTTTTACTGAATTGTTTATTGAACCTTCTGACAAACTTAAATTTATATGAATATTTGTTTTGCTACATCAGGCATTTGTGTGAGAACAAAAAAACATTTAAAACACCCATAGAATATTTCTTGAAAAGCTGATTTTTTTCATTTTTTTTAACTTTTAGCCCAATGCATTTTCTCCAGTTCGGCCGGCCTTACCCAAATCTAAAGGTTTCTTGACTGGAGAGCTATAGGCCAGTGTAACATCTCATTTTGAAAGCTAAGAACAAAACAGATCTTTTTACTTGCGTCGTTGTTGCATTTTTGCCCCTTTTTCCATCTTTTTATTTATTTATTTGTTGCTCTTTTGTCAAATTTTTTGCCACTTTTTCCATAGGTTTTTTTTGTTGTCGTGTTTTTGTTGCTTTTTTTGGTCACTTTTATGTTTTTTTGTGTGTGTTTCATCCTTGTTTTTGTCTTGTTTTTGATTCTTTATTTATTTTTTTAATTTTCAAGAAGCTTTTAGATTTGGGTAATGGCATGTAACAAAAATGTACAGAAAATGTACCAAAAAAAATGACAAAAATGTGACAAAAATCTACTAATCAATTGACAAAAAATGACAGAAAATGACAAAAAAATGACGAAAAATTGACAAAAAATTGACAAAAAATTGACGAAAAATAACAAAAAAGTGGCAAAAAACTGACAAAAAATGATGAAATAATGATGAAAAAGTGGCAAAAATTTTATAAAAATTTGACGAAAAAAGACATGTGACAAAACATTTACAAACAATTTGACAAAAAATTGACAATGATGAAAAAGTGGCAAAAATGTCACAAAAAATATTTGTTGCTTTTTTTTGTGTCACTTTTAGGTTTTTTTTGTGTGTTTTGATGCTGTATTGTTTTTTTTTTTACTTTTCAAGAAGCTTTTAGATTTGGGTAATGGCAAACTGGAGAATGTGCTTGGCTCATTATATATGTATATTAATCTCTTACCCCCAATGAGAGCTTAATATACATAATTGTGTCAATAACACAATTAAATTATTTATGTAATGAAGAGAGAGAGAGAGAGATTGTATGTTTCTTTATTAAATGTCTTAAAATGCAATACATTCCAATGGACAGATGTGCAAATGACCTACAGTATATCACTAGCTTATGACCTACTGAGAATTTTGCTGAGAATGTGAAAATATTGACAGTATTTTCCACATTTTAGAATCCTTTTCACGTATTTGATCTCTGATTTATGAATAAATGTTTCTTCAAAATCAGTGTTAATTTCGTCGACTAAAATATTTAGTCTTAATTTTAGTCAGTGATATTTTTGACGACTAAAATTGGACTAAAAGTAAATTAAAAGTTGTTCATGAGACTAAAACTATGACTAAAATGTCCAGATATTTTAGTCGACTAAAATAAGACTAAATAAAAATGAAAAGGAGAGACTAAAATCATCCAAACTTGTATTGACCTGATCTGAAAGAGCCTCAGATCATTTAAATTCACTGTCATATGAACAGGTTTGTGCTTTATTCATGTGGAAGCAGCTCCATGAAGTTGAGGACCATGATTTAATATGATTATAATGAATATTATAAATGCAAAGTCGACTAAATTAAAACTAGACTAAAATTGAAACGCTTTTTTTGTCTAAATCTCGATTACATTTTAAAAGACTAGACTAAAACTAAAATGAAATATGTTGTCAATATTAACACTGTTCAAAATTCCTCCCCAAGTTATGCTGGAGGGCCGAATTTGGTCCCCAGGCCTGACGTTGCCAACCCCAGCTCTAAACATTCCTTTTGATGTATCAGTAACGATTTGTACGAAACGTTTTGCAAAATTCAAATCCTTTCAAACACTCTATCAGAGTCCGGGCAGCCATTTTAGATTTCTCAGTAGTTTCACTCCGGGGCATAAATTCCTGACCCCTGGTGCATGGAAGTATGTGATTGTATACGTATATGTAGAGGACTCAAATATGGCGATAAAGGGTTAAAGTAATAGTGACCGACAGGAACACGGTCTTCCTGGTTGACTTGACGTTATATTTCATCCCTGCAGCTCATGAATGAATCGTCTTTGTTCTTGTAGCTACGTTTCAGACGCCGTCACCGGAGTCATCATTGTGTCCATACTGTTCTTCTTCCCGTCACAAAAACCCTCTCTGCGATGGTGGTTTGACCCTCACGGTGAGGATCATGTTATATTTGATGTTTTGTGGTTCAGGTTCTGTTGTGCTCAGGTATTTTAAGTCTATACCTGCGATAGATCTGGTTTACTCTGGGTAAGTTCTCACGTTTTACCTGGTTAAGTCTATACATCAAATTTAGCTGTTAAAGACAATGATCGTAACCCCACATATTCTCTGAGGCTGTACTTTATGTGAAAAGGCTGCTGAGTTAATAGATCAATGATGAAGCAATTAACAAGCGTTTTGATTATATTGTGTAATTATTTTGTTGTTAAAAGCTTGAAATGTTCTGGGGAATGTTAATGATGCAGCTTAGGCGGCTGAGACTGTACGTTCTCTGTGTGATTACAGTAATCTGTTGGACTTTTGAGTCTGAAAGGCTGGAGAAACTCAGATTTTACAAACCAGGAAAAAATGGTCTAAAGAAAGACTATTTCTAAATTTACGTCTAGAAGTAGATAAAACCAGAAGTTAAAGGGATGTTTCAGGATTTGTCACACAGGGCCTTGTTTCCTAGTTATCCAGAGTGTTGCTGATTTCTGGAGATATTTTTTTTGTAATTCATGCGGTTCTTATGTTTGAAGAGTTTCGTGGCGTTAGGCTAGTGCAAGGCTAGCGCATTTCTATGGTATCAGCTAGCCTGCATTAAAAACAGTGTGACCCCACAGAGCACCTGAAGCAAATCACTGATAACACCAGACTAACCATATAAACGTCTGTCCATAGAATAATTTTTGGAATATAACTGACCTGCATCACATGAATGATCGCATTTTGAGGGACTATTTTCTAGCAGATCACTCCGCCGCTGCATAGCTTATAGTAGTTCTCAACCTTTTGGAGCCGCGATCCCGTTCATTAGGATCATGACCCCCGCCTGGGTCAGACCATTGGAAAAACAGGGACATTAACCTATATAATTCTTAAAAACCAAAGAAAAAACAATGGCTAACATAAAATGCATCCATCCATCCATTTTCTTCCGCTTTATCCGGGGCCGGGTCGCGGGGGCAGCAGTCTCAGAAGAGATGCCCAAACTTCCCGATCCACACACACCTCCTCCAGCTGTTCTGACCCCGAGGCCACACCTCCTCCAGCTGTTCTGACCCCGAGGCGACACCAGGCCAGCTCGGAGACATAGTCCCACCAGCGTGTCCTGGGCCTTCCACGAGGCCTCCTCCCAATGGGACATGCCTGGAACACCTCCCGCGGGAGGCGACCAGGAGGCATCCGGAACAGATGCCCGAGCCACCTCAGCTGCTCCTTTCGACGTGGAGGAGCAGCGACTCTACTCCGAGCTCCTCTCGGGTAACTGAGCTCCTCACCCGATCTCAAAGGGTGCGCCCAGCCACCCTGCGAAGGAAACTCATTTCGGCCGCTTGTATTCGCGATCTTGTCCTTTCGGTCATTACCCAAATCTCATGACCATAGGTGAGGGTGGGAACGTAGATCGATCGGTAAATCGAGAGCTTTGCCCCGACTCAGCTCCCTCTTCACCACGACAGACCGATACAGCGACCGCATCACTGCTGACGCCGCACCGACCCGTCTGTCGATCTCACGCTCCATCCGTCCCTCACTGAGAACAAGACCCCGAGATACTTGAACTCCTAATGTATCTAATTTAGAACAAATAATAGCACCCTGGTAAAATAGCATGTGTGCTACAACACCATAATAATAATAATAGTAAAATATATATTTTTATCTATATGCTCTGGCGACCCCCCCCCCCCCAAATTTGTCCCCCTTGGAAGTCCCGACCCCCGGGTTGAGAACCCCTGGCTTATACAACCACGACACTAATGCTATTTTAAATGCAAAATGGTTAAAATTACTCAATCGACAGACATTTATATGGTTAGTCTGGTGTTTTAAGTGATTTGCCTCAGGTGCTCTGTGGAGCGGGTCACACTGTTTTTAATGCAGGCTAGCTGATACCATAGACATGCACTAGCCTCGGACTAGCCTAGCGCCACGAAAGTCTTCAAACATAAGAACTGCATGAATTACAAAAAGAAATCCAGAAATCAGCAACACTCCGGATAACGAGGAAATTAGGCCCGATGTATAAAATCCTGAAATATCCCTTTTACCAAGCTTAGACCAGGACTAAATCAGGACTGAACCGAAGCGTAACCAGGACAGAACTGAGACTAAACCAGACTATATTAAAAACCAAACCAGTTCCAAAGTGGACCTGAACCGAGACTAAACTAAAACTAATTATATAAATACAAGAAATAAATCACTTAAGCTTCGGACATGGATAAAACTACGTCTAAACTACAACATGATGAACTTTCCAAACGTCTGTCCTGAGCCCCGTGAACAATGAGGAAACTGCAGCTCATGTTTTGTGTCTCAGAAACATGTGGCAGTGACAGCGCGACCAGCTGAACTAACAAACACGGGACGCACAAAGTTCAGGGGGACAGTTTTGAATCAGACACAGTTTAATGTATTAAATCAGACAATGTTTCTCATCAGCTTCAAACACTCCGTACGTCCCTCTTTTGTCGTGGAAGAAAGCGCAGGACTCAGTTCCCTGGAACATCATTCTGCTGCTGGGAGGAGGCTTCGCTATGGCCAAGGCCTGTGAGGTAATGAGGCACATTTCATAAAAACACACGCTTGAACAAAGAATATTCCTCAAAAGCAGCAAAGCTCGATATCAAAATGTACCAATGTTGTTTTTCTAACAGTGAGCTGAAATAACCCAACCTCCATGACCATTTCAGTGTTGTTTTCGTCAACGAAGACGATAACAACATCTTTTTGTTGACGCCCCTTTTTTAAATGACGATAACGTAACGATGACGAGCTAAAATGAGCTCTTTTTTGGGCGGCACGGTGGCGCAGCGGTTAGTGCTCTGCTTCACAGCTAGAAGGTCCGGGTTCGATTCCCACCTGCACGGGTCTTTCTGTGTGGAATTTGCATGTTCTCCCCGTGTCCGCGTAGGTTTCCTCCGGGCACTCCGGTTTCCCCTACCACTAAAAACATGCACAATAGGCCAGGATGAATGATGTGTGTGAGTGAATGTATGGTGGTGTCAGTGTAGTGTAGTGTGTAGTCGCGAAAGCGCTTCTGTCAGTCTCCCCCAGGGGAAACTGAAGCTACAAATGTAGTTTACCACAACCGAGTATGGAGTGAATGTACAACTGTCTCATGTAAAGCGCTTTGTGACCATGTCTGTGAAAGGCGCTATATAAATAAAGATCTTCTTCTTCTTCTTCTTCGGGGACTAGAACATGACGAGACGTTTACGAGTTTACGTCTATGAGACGAGACAAAAATGGGAGAACGTTTTTGGTCAGATCGTTCACACACAGAGTTTGTGCGCGGAGTGAGAGAACACACGGTAAACGTGACCCGGAGGCGCCGTGCTGCTCATGCTCTTCCTCTCTCTCCCCGTGGCGTGCGGTCACTGCTCGCGCACATCCTCCTCGGAGCGTTTGACATCCAGGTCACAGGGACTTTATTGTTTCTCAGGACAGTTTTCAATACCGCGGCGTATGAACGCAGAAAGCACGTTGATGTAGCTACGTATGTGCAGACAGCGCTGTTGGCAAAAAAATAATAATCTGGAAGCGACGATCAGAGGACGAGGAGAGCGGGCGCTTTTGGGAAAAGTCCTGTTCAGTCGGCCACTTCTGCCAGTGCTTATCGTGGTGTCATCTGTTTGTCAAAAGCCAATAGAAGCTATTATTTATCCCAATTTCCAAAACTTACTGAAATTAATTATAACTTCTCATAATGAAACCGCCGAAAACTTGACAAAAACCTTTTTAATTTTCGTCTGACTAAAACGTGACTAAAACGATCACATTTTGAAATGACTAAAATGTGACTAAACCTAAAAGCATTTTCGTCCAAAAGACTAAGACTAAAACTAAAGGGGCCAAAAACAACACTGGCTCATAACAACAAAAGTTACTATGACCCTTCTCTTGCTCTGTTTCGCGCTGAAGCTTCTCGTGTTCCCCTCTCATCTGCGCTCTGTGTTCGGGACGCTGCCCTCCTGACCCGCTCTGTGTTGTTTGGCAGGAGTCTGGACTGGCCTCGTGGATCGGGGGACATCTCCAGCCCCTCGCTCAGGTCCCTCCTCCTGCAGCTGTGATGCTCATCACGGCCTTCCTCGCCTGCTTCACCGAGTTCGCCTCCAACACCGCCACCATCATCATCTTTTTACCCGTCATCGCTGAACTGGTGAGACGACATTAAAGCTGCGTTTCCCCATTTCCTCACGTTTTCAGGCCGCGAAGGTTGGATGTTGTTGAGCATAAACTGTTAGCTGCTCCTCTATAATCTATAAACTGATTATAGATTATTTGCTGAACATTGGGTCATTTTTGGAGACACTTTTAGCTGCTTTTCTCCCTTCATGCTTTAGTTAATGTCCAAGTAAACTCACCCTTTTACAATGCTTACTTTACTACATTTATCGACTCGCCCTAGTTTTTCAGGAAATCACTACAACACAGCGGCACTCCCTTATCTTTCCCGTTTTCATTCATAGATATTGGCATGTTTGGTATCATGTGTAATACGAAAGGCCCCTGAGATGATCCGTAATCCGTTTGCTGAACCCATACCATGACTGGACGGCAGGAAAGCAAGAGATCGGAGAGTGATCCCGACAGTGTGCCTCGGATCTCTGGCTTTCCTGCCGTCCACAGTCATGGTATGAGTTCAGCAAACTCTTTTCTATTTTAGCATACTTTTTGACCTATTCCTTTAGAGCAGGGGTGCCCAAAGTGGGGCCCGGGGGCCATATTTGTTCCATACACTTCCATTGGCCCATTCTCAATGGTAAAAATGGATGCAGTGCACGTTTTGACCACCAGCGACAAATTGGGGGCGCTGTTTCACTCCTTTCGCACATTTATGGAAACACTCTTGTGGCGTCTGGGTGTTTTTCAATCAGAGCGTTGTAGCATCAACTTTCACAGTTTTCTAACTTTTATTGCAACGGTTGTTGTCATCAACAAAGGTATGAGTTAAAAATTTACTTATTAAAGCGTTGATGTTGAACTGACACTTTCAAAATGATCTAATGTGGCATTTTCTTTGAGTGAGCAAATGAATGAGGTAAAGTCACTGTAGACCAAAACTAGGCTTTTGCCAGAGTTAACATTAGTTTTAATGAAGCATGTCATTTGCATAGATAGAATCAAATGCAAATGTGTGGCCTAATGAAAAATGAAAAAAAAAGGTAACTATTATTATTTGCAGTTTTCCACTTCACAGTTCACATGGCCGTGTTTGGCACCTTTTCGTTTTGGCCCTCGGAGACAAAAAGTTTGGGCCCCCCTGCTCTAGAGCACCTGTGTTTTGCATACAGCTTTTTGATCACTCAAGAGCCATTTGAAGCACTCACCTCTCAGCATTTTCATAGTAATTTCCTTGCTTGGAGGCGGCAGCAGCAAAAAAACGCCGCATGCACTGACGTTACAAAACGTTCAGTCCCGTTTTCTCAAAAATCACTTTTCCTCACACTCACCTCCCCTTAATGGTAAATGGTCTTTAACTTATATAGCGCGTTTCCACCTACATTAGACACTCTCAAAGCGCTTTACTGTTAGGAACCACTCACCCATTCACACTCTCACTCAGACACCAGGGTACGCAGACACTTTAGTAGCGCCCACAGACTCCAAACTCTCCAGTCTTGGGAGATTTTTCACAACAACTTTATTCAAATACAACACAAAATCCCCTTTGGAAAAGTCTTGTTCTGTAATTAATATGTAACAAGATAAAACCATAAATAAGCACGATCCATTTTTGTGCCTTATTTTTTATATTGAAATAGAAAATGACAGACAACTTGCAATGCATATCTACACCTGTTCACCTGCAGTGTTTCGCCTTAATGCTTTTCGATCATAATACATTTAAAGCTCATGTGCTGTTTGGTCGTATCTTAAACCCTGGACAAGATGATATAAATGTGGAAGAGTTTACCAGATGAAGTGTTTTGTGCAGGCTATTCGAGTCTCGGTGAACCCGCTGTACTTCATGATCCCTGCCACAGTGGGATGCTCCTATGCCTTCATGCTGCCAGTGTCCACCCCTCCCAACTCCATCGCCTTCGCGTCGGGACACCTCTTGGTCAAAGACATGGTGAGCTCATAAACATTCTCTCATTTTCTGTGTTTTTGTCCGTGTTGGAGCTGCGTTACTCTCTCCACTTTGGGAGCGCAGAGACAAGGCCGTGGGAACCCAGGGTGCTGAGGGCGCTGCAGCACCCCCTGGTGGATAGTTTGTGAACTGCAGGCAATATTAACCCCTTAACTCCCACCTGAACCGAGCACATTTTCTCCAGCTTTACCCCAATCCAAAAGCTTCTGGAAAAAAGGTGTGAAAATAGCAACAAAACTGAGACGAAAACAATGATGGAAATGTGAGAAAAAAGTGTCGAAAAAATGATGAAAATGTGACAAAAAATTGACAAAAAATTGACAAAAAATTGGGGGAAAGTGGACGAAAAAGTGATACGAATTTGACAAAAAAATGCGAATAATTTGACGAAAAAGTGACAAAAAAGTCACGAAAATTTGACAAAAATGAGATGACTGCCCAACAAAAAAAGTGAAAAAAAAATCTGATGTGAGGAAAATGATCCATTATTTTTTTTTTGTAGCTCTTTCAAATGAGGTGTTACCCTGGCCTACAGGATTTGGGTAAAGCTGAACTGGAGAAAATGCTCTCTGTTCAGGCGGGAGTTAAGAGGTTAATGAATCGGATTTATGCACAGAAAAAGTATTTAAGGGGTAAACTTTGTCCCTCAGCGCCCCCTAACTAAAATATCTTCCCACGGCTCTGCGCAGAGATGATGGTAATCACATGACTGCACCGTTTTTTGTTGAAGAGTTAACATGTTGTCCCTGTGTCGTGTTACCTTCCAGTTGCACAGGGAGTTCTGTTTGCTCTTATCAACTTCAAACATGCACAGCACACTAAGCCTTCAGATACTGATTCCTTAATCGTAAAGGCTCTTATCGGTTCATGCGAGCTGAAACGACACAAAGCAGGACAATCTGTACCATTCTGTGACTGGCAGAATGGTTTGATATTACCTGTTGGTCAGCACCACTTCCATGTCGATGAAAAACAGGGGTCTGGATGTGTTCTGGAGGTTTATTACCATCAGTGTCGGACCCAGAGAAATCAAGACTTTGTGCTGGTCTGTTCAAGTCCGGAAGATAAGTATCTTCGGTTTTACGTTGTGCTGATAAGCAAAGCCAGTCCAGAACATGCAGTGCCAATGAGCTGAATGTTACGGATATATAAAGATGGTATGACTGTACAGCAGGGGTTGGCAATGTCAGGCCCGTGGGCCAAATCCGGCCCTCCAGCACAGAACCTCTGGCCCCCAAGATGATTTTGAGAAATATTATTATGCAAATAAGAGATCAAATACTTGTTAAAGTACTCTTAAAATGCGAGAAAGTGTCATTATTTTAAAAATGTCCTGTCAGAACATCCCGCTTGGTCATATATAATGTTAAACAGTGATTCTCTACTGGCGGGACCCAAAAGTGGGTCACGGAACCATTTTCAGTGGGTCGCGAGTCTATAGGGAACTTTTCAATATTTTCCATCTGAAACTGCATGGAATGCATGCTGTCTGTAAAAATGAATGTTATTGGGTTGTTTTGATCATAATTTCAGTCTTAAAGGGAAATCCAGAGCTTGTTCAACAAAGACTTGTGTGAAATATACAATATTTTATGTATGACAAATTACAGTTTTAGGTCCCAAAGCTCTGCCACTTGGGAACCACTGATGTAAAACATTGGTATTTGTAGAGAATAGTTCTTTACTTTAGGCTGAATGTTGAGGTTCGGCCCTTGGGTGTTTTGGTAATGATGAAAATCGGCCTCCACGACGAAAACTGTGTGATCCAAAATTATGAATAGTGATTTAATTATATTCTTTTAAGCAGTACTAAGTAACTCTTCCCCCTAGAGGCCATAAGCGCAACTGCAGGTGTCGTAGCAAGCACGATTTTTTAACTTATTAATTGTCTTGGAGAGTAAATACTACGCTGACAGGAAAGGCGAAGGGAGAGAGGGTTATTGTGCATCCAATTATTAAATGAATTTTTATTTTCACTCAAACTTGTCTGTAAATACTGTTTAAAGTGACGTTAGCCCACAGTTAGCTTTGCCCGTTAGCCTGTTAGCTTCTTCTTCGTGATTCTATTAGTGTGTATTGGTGACTCCGGTCCGGTGGCAGTCAAGTTGCAAACATGGTTTTCTGGCCAGAGACACCAGGGGGAGATGAAAGACCCTCCAATCATCCCATAAACACTTGTATTACCCCCACAGGGACTACGGAAAGGATTTATTAAGGTAAACACGTCACTTAGGCGGCCTCTAGTGTGAGCATAAAGCAGAGCAGCCAGTGGGCATTGATGTGTAGTCGACCTGACCGCAAAAATGTTTCTTCTATTGTTTGTAAACGGTGGACATTCATCATCCAATCAGAGAATAACTGAAGATTTGGCACCCGCCCACTCTCCTTATTATGCAAAATTGACCTTTTCAAGCTTTCCATCATGTTATTATGTCACTCCCTCATTAAAAACATGCCTGAAGTGTTGCCTTGGCACATTCGCGTATTTCTGAGTAATCTGTCAAAACTCTGATGGCGGCCATTTTAGGGATAGGTTTGCCTGAGTCCTCCTAGGAACGCCCCCACCTCCTGGAGACGCCTCCGAGCTTTCGTCACCAGCCGAGTAACCAACCACTGCTCCTCAGCAGAACCCCCTCCCCACTGATGCCACAGACAGCGTGTGGAGGGGGCGTGTCGGAAAGGCTCAGAGGTTCTTAAAGAGACAGAGGCCTATTTCAAGACATTCACTACAGCCATTTTGAGAGAGACATTTTATACAAGGCAGTTATTCTAATTTACTGCATTTACAGACCAACAGAAGGTTTGCTCATCATTGTAGTGTGATATAGACTGGTGCTATGTGACTGAAAAAAGCATAATACCCCCTCTTTAAGGTTAGTGGCTAGGGCAGGGTCAAGTTGATTGGTTGATATGACGTTTCACTCTCATGACTTGGGACTGGTTGATCTACCAACTATCCTAGGACAAATCTACTCGCCGCCTGACCCTTTAACTTTATTTACCAGTGATGTCTGTTGTGCCACCAGGTGAAGACGGGCTTCGTCATGAACATCCTGGGGGTCCTGTGCGTGTCTCTGGCCATGAACACGTGGGGCCGCGCCATGTTTTCTCTGAGTACATATCCAGAATGGGCCCATCCCTTCAACCAGACGGCAGCGGCGACCGACCTGAAGCTTTTAACCCTCCACAACGCCACACTCTGATGGAGAAACGAGACTGCGAAAGGTTCAACACTAAACGCACTCACGGACACTGGAAGGGAAAACTGTGAAACCCTTCGATGGAAAACACCACAGAGAAAAGTCACGACTGCAAAAGACACTTTGGCTTTAGTGACAATTTACTACTACGTTTGTTTTAACATGTTAACCAAGCTGTGAAATAACATTGTATATTATAATTACCTGCAGGCCCAGAAAAAGATTAGATTTTACAGAACTCTTACCTCTAGTATGTGCTTTGTTAAATCCAGTCGGTATGTTTTTTGGTTTGCCGTTTTTAAAGTGATTTTTAAAGCCATATGCTGCAAGTGCCTTTATAAAGACAATAACGATGAATGTAAGTTTTTAAAAGTCAAATCTGAGTGAATAATGATTACCTTCATACCTGCTGCTAATATATAAAAGATAACACAAGGTTGCTCTTTTCTCTGCACCTTTTTAGTTATATTTAACCGTTTTTAGTCTTTTTAGTTTATCAGAATCAGGGAAATAAACTTAGACGTTATGTGAAATGCATTTACACCTAAACCTCGATTTTTATGGTAGCGCAACACTGACCAATGAATGTGTATTTTGACTGTTTTCTGAATCTTGAAATAAACCCGTGGTCATTCTACTGTCTGCCTCGTGATCGCTGACCCGGTCGTCGTCGTCGTCTTAAAGGTTGCGCAAAAGTCTCTCGGGGCCCCAGTGTCAACAGAGGGGAGGAGCCTGCGGTTATAAATTCCTCTGGATGTTTGTTTGGGTTGTAAAACTCTCCGCAGTCACAAGACGCACTTCAATGGTTAATCTGCACAAGGTCTGCCGCAGTTACCCAGTGCTAAAGGTCCACCGGGGTTTAATACGGAACACCAGGACGACAAACTGCGGGTGACTCGGCAGTTTTACCAATACGACTGTTTGAGTATATTAATAAAGCATAAAGATGAATTGTTTTTTACTGTTCACCTATGTTCCAGTTTCTGCCTCAAAACGCTCTGTTCATTCTGCTGATGTCATGACGTGTCTTCACTCACCAGGAAGTGCCCCCAGCTTTTGTTTTTGCTCTATTTAATCTGCCCCCCCCCCTGCTCATGCTTCCTCTGTTGACCATGCTCAGAAATGATTACATACATGATTACATACATTAACATAATACAATTAAAAGATACCCTACTAAAAACAAGGGGGAAAAAAATTCTGCCAATGGGGTCAGCATTCTTTTCTTGCTAAGAATTCTTATTTCTAGAATATTTTTCTCATCATAAAACAAGAAAGAAACACTAAATTTAAGCAAATAAATAGCTAGAATTAAGCAAAATGTCCTCAGAAAATGGAAAACATTCTTATTTAGTGAAAAATGTGGGGGTATTTTACTTAAATGTTGCTTGATTTAAGTAAAATGAAGCCTAGGCGTTAATTCAACCTGGGAGACGATTTTCAGCATCACCTCCAGCCAATGATCGCTTCCGAGAGGCCACACCTCCACCTCAGCCATCAGCGTAAGAGCCGCACCTCCATAGCTCCAATCATCGCCCTCGGTCCCGCTTTTAAGCCCCAGCAATCATGGTTCATTCGCTTCCCAGTTGTGCTGCGACCCGCCTCCGCCCTATCCCCGCCTCTTCCATCCACGGCTTCTACCTGCTGCAGCTTCACGGGTCTTCCACACCACCACCAGTGTCCAGGCTCCGGGGGAGACATCCCTAACTACAAGCTGTTTATCCACACTGACTTTCATACATTGATGTTACCGATGTCTAGGTTGAAATGTTCTAAATTACACAAATTTTTGAGCAAAATGTTCTTAATAAATACTAATATTTAAGGAAAGTATTGCCCACGCCCGGGGACCCGTCTCCATGATGTGGAGCCAGGCTGATGGTCAGAATCACCTGCTGGAGGATTCACCTATTGTACATGTTTTTAGTGGTAGACACGGGGAGAACATGCTCCACACAGAAAGGCCCCGTCCTGGTGGGAATCGACCCCAAGACCTTCGAGCTGTGAAGCTGAGGCTCTAACCGCTGTGCCACCGAGCCGCCCACTTTAAAGAATGGAATGTATTATCTCTCTGTGAGAATCAGTTCTTACGTCAAGAGTTGTTGTGATCTTAGTTTTTTTTTAAACAAACATATTCTTTGTCTAAAGCTGAAGAAGATTCAAAAAGTTTTTCTTGTTACAATCAAAATTAGCATGTTTTTTTTAATCAAATTTATCTGAACAAGAAATGGCCAGATTTTATTTCCTTAAATAAGAATTTTTTTCTCAAGAAATCTTTGCTCGGCAAAACATCATTACTTTTTAGGGAAAAAATAAGAACTTATTTCTTAAAGTAAGACATTTTTTACTTGCCTAGAATCCACTTTTTGCAGTGTAATATAGGTTGCGCTAATTTAGAACAAGGCATTATTTACAACTGAAGTAGAGCTGCCTTTAAGCTGTAGATGACGCCACAAGCTCAACTTCCATATTGTGTAAACCGTCGCTCATTTGAAAGCCAAGAACGTCCAGAATTCATTCACCGAGCTTTAGGGCTGCATTAGGGTTTTGTTTGGGGACCGGTGCTGGGATTGTGGAAGCAGAAGAGTCCCTTTATGTTAATTTCCAAACTGGTTTTAGTATCTGGAAACCCTACAGTGGGGTTCTGTCTGATTGGATAATCCGCTAAAGAACCAAAACTACATGTTATTGCGAAATAACATGGGGATAATTAAAGTTATTTGTTGATTTGTACAAGTAGACTGTAAATTAACTCATGCAATAACTTCTATGCAATAATCTCTGTATCTGTCACTTTATGAACCATCTGCACTGTGGCTGTAAACTCTGCACTGCCATTGCAAACATATATTGATATTGTACCATTTTAGATTCTGTCTTAAGTTTTATTATTTATGCTTTTTGCCCCTTAGTTTTTTTTATTAATTGCAGCCTATATATGATACCTCATTGAATGCCCTGAGTGTTTCTTGCTGATGTAGCAATTGAATTTCTCCAGATCAATAAAAGCTTATCTTAACCTCTTAACTCCCGCCTGAACCGAGAGGATCTTTTTCCTCACGTCATTAGATTTTTTTTTCCATCATTTTTTTGTTGGGTATTCAACTCATTTTTGTAACTTTTTTTGTCATTTTTCGTCATTTTTTATCACATTTTTGTCACATTTTTTGTCATTTTTTCATCATTTTTTGGTCACATTTTTGTCATTTTATTGTCACATTTTTATCACATTTTTGTCACATTTTTGTATTTTTATTGTCACATTTTTATCACATTTTTGTCACATTTTTGTATTTTTTTGGTCATTTTATTTGTCATTTTTTGTCAATTTTTTGTAATTTTTCATCACATTTTTGTCACATTTTTGTATTTTTTTTGTCATATTTTGTCACATTTTTGTCATTATTTCTTAAATTTTTCGTCACTTTATTTGTCAATGTTTTCTCACCTTTTTGTCACATTTCCATCATTGTTTTCGTCTCAGTTTTGTTGCTATTTTCACAGCTTTTTCCCAGAAGCTTTTGGACTGGGGTAAAGCCAAACTGGAGAAAATGTGCTCCGTTCAGGTGCGACGAAAACAATGATGGAAATGTGACAAAAAAGTGAGAAAACATTGACAAAAAAGTGACGAAAAATTTATGAAAAAGTGGCAAAAATGTCACAAGAAATTGACAAAAAAATGACGAAAAAATTACAAAAATGTGACTAAAATTTGAGGGAAAAATTCACGAAAATTTGATTAAAAAAACTTTAGAAAAAATGACAAATGTGACGACAAATGAAAAAAAAATGACAAATGTCACAAAAAATTGACGAAAAAATTACAAAAATGTGACACAAATTTGAAAAAAAATTGACAAAAATGAGACAAAAAAATGACAAAAAAGTTGCAAAAATGAGTTGAATACCCAACAAAAAAAATGATGGCGAAAAAAATCTGACGTGAGGAAAAAGATCCTCTCAGTTCAGGCGGGCGTTAAGAGGTTAATGAGAATTGACACCATGAATGTTTGAATGTTTATGAAACATCTCACATCCCCTTTCCTTCAGTGATAAAAAATGAAACTCTTTTATAATTTCTGTGACCGAAACATCGTCCACTGCAATTTCGCAACATGTGAAGCCATTTTTGGTCAGGATAAACGGTGTCACTCCTCCTTCATGTGACTCGTGGTCATGTTACACAGTGTTTACCACGAACGCCAACATGACGCTGACTGGATGAAGTTCCTCTTTGACACTTCCCAATCCTCCAAGAGAGAAGATGAAGCCTGTCGCTCTGACAGCTCTCACACCTGTCAGGTATTTATTTATTCATTTATTTATCAACCGAGGTGAGAGTTTGAATCTCTGCTTTTGTTGTTGCAGCTGCACGGTTTCAATTACCTACTTTAATTCATATTTGTCACGCTTTTACAATAGTTTACTGTGGTCTAACAGATTTTAATGCATTATTTTTAACACATTGAACATTCTAAACTCAATATTTTATCTCCCCTGCTGAAAATCATTTTCCGTGCACATTACATGTCATTAATCTACTTAACCCTTTAAACTACTGTCAAAACAATGTCATTAGAAAATTGTGCCCACTTTTAAAGCTGTCAACTACAAGATTAAATGTTTCAAAAAAAGTTAATAGATTGCTCTGTGTTTTTATCAAATCGTACATTACATCAAATTCCAGGTTCAGGTGGTCAATTACACACAAATTGTCAAACGTGGACAGCAGTGAGTCCACCTGATGAGGAAACTGAACTCTTTTAATGTATCAGCAAATATTTTAAGTAACTTTTATCATTCTTTTATTGAAAGTGTCTCAACCTTTTCTTTTATTTGCTGGTTTGACGCCGGTCTGTGAAAAATAAGAACAGTCTGAACCACATTGTCAAAGTGTGGAGTCAGATTTCTGGTGTGCGTTTTGAAGACCTTGCCTCACTCTGTAAGAAAAGAGTCGTCCAAAAGACTCCATCGATTTTGGGTCAACAAAATCATGTCTTGCGGCCGCACTTTACTTTGATGCCTCCGGGAGGCGATATGTCGTCCCCCAACAGAAAAGAAACCGCTATTCAAAGTCCTTCTTTCCGACTGCTGTCAGAAATTTAAGTGACAACATCTAGGAAGGCAGAGTTTATCTTGTTCTTTTTTTACTGGTCCCCTTGTGTCCTGATGCTCTTACAGTTCATGACGTCTGTATATGGTCGTATGTGTCTCCATTTACTGTTTTTTATGACCAGAGAGCAGTGAACAGAATTGCCCATTGGGATGAATAAAGTTGTTTTGATTGATTGAGTAAGTAATATTAAAGGATCTGTATCTGCTATTTTAGCCATTCCAAAGTTAAGTATAGGCATTTATATGATATATTGTACCTTTACCATTATGCAGCACTCATTTTTGTGATAAATATAAGTGTTTTCTGGAGGTATTTTTCAAACCCGGAAAAGACTACGCTTCGATTCAGTTAACTCCGCCCCCTCTCTCCGCACATACAACTTTACCGTAAAATAAATAAACAGCAATTAGTGAAGTTACTTCACGATGCAGTTATACGGAGTTGATGATGGAGTACATGATGGGATTCACGTTGGTTATAAAAGTTAATCTGGCGAGGGTTCCCCAAACATCCATCAGAGACAGTCACAGAAAAACACTGTTCTGGTGGAAGTCGCCGAATCCCGGAGAAAAAAAACAACTTCTGACGAGTGGCCTCTTTAGAAAGGTTGAATAAACTCCCGTCCTCATAGCCAAACGCGCTTCTTTTTCTCCGTGACATTATCGTTAGGTAAGAATAAAGAACAGGTGTGTCCAGAGTAGGTTATAACGAGCTCCATCTTCACACTTTGACCAATGAGACGAGTTTTCCTGTGAACCGGCCTGCAGGTCCCTGTCCCAGTCCCCACCCCGCGCCCTACGCTCCTCTGCGAAGTGTGCACTTGTTTGAAGTGCAAGGGTTCAAGTGCGCAGGTCACAAGTACAAAAACTGCAGAACTGGGACAATGCAGCTGACGTCATTTTCAGACCGAAGCTTAATAAAGTTGAAGGTAATTTCGTCCGTCCCTGTGAAAACAAAAAGTAGTAGTTGATGAGTTGACGTTAAAACACGTTAAAATAAATATATATTAGATATTAGTAATTTATTTGAGCTCGCTGTATAATTATTATTTTAAATGTAGAGTGGGTAGCTAACTAGTATCTGGTAAGTTTTATGTTTTTATACATCCTAAGTTTTGTTGAAGTGAAAAGTTGAAATTGGATTTTAATGAATGACAGCATAAAAAAAAGGATTGAAATTGTTGCATAATGTCCGTAAATACCAGTTCGCAAATCATCGTAGTGCTTCATCATATATTTATGCTTCTTTCCAAAGAACATTTAATTTCATTTATTAATTTATTTGAATGGGACAGTGCATATTAATGAACAGGCAACTAGTGCTGTAAATGTGCCGGATTTAGCTCAAGGCTAATTTCCATCCGCAGTCCCATAAAAAACAAGACGAGAACATACAAAATATAAAACATAGAAGCCACAACACACAGCAGTGCATTACAGACAAAACAGGCAAAGTCAACAACTACACAATACATAAAGTGCATCTCTTTCATAGGCCACTCCCCTCGTCCCGCCCACTCACACACCTGTACCTGCAAGTATTTAAAAATATGTTCCTGTCTAATGCCTTTTAATGGTTACACCTTTGTTGGCAGAAAAGCCGTTCTTTCAGTTGTCTCTTAAATGAGACGTAGGTGCTGCTTTCTCTAACTGTCATGGGTCGAGTGTTCCAACTAGAACAAGCCTTAAAGGAACAGGCCACCGTTTTTACATACTGAGATATGTTCTTACCTGAGCTTTGACGAGTTCTTTAGGACCTGTCTGATCTTCACCCGTGCCTTCAGTCACGTAAACACAGCGCAGACCAGGAGTAGTTCGAAATCCGCGCAGTAATCTTCACTTTACTGTGCGGATGCCAAACTACTCCTGGTATTATTACGCCTTACAATATAGTCCCCCCTTTTTTCCACTAAGAAAATCCACATTGTTTAACTTTGTGTAATTATACTTTGTAGTGGAACACTTCACGTAACCATATTTAAATAGGGAAAACGTGGAAGAGCTTGGTAGCTTCTATCTTGACCTGTTTTGGAGCTATAGTGGAGAGAGGGAGAGGCTAAATGCTAACGCCGTCTGCGCTGTGTTTACGTGACTGAAGGCACGGGGGAAGATCAGACAGGTCCTAAAGAACTCGTCAAAGCTAAGGTAAGAACATGTCTCAGTATGTAAAAACGGTGGCCTATTCCTTTAACTCTTTCCCAAGTATCACATTTGAACAGATTCCCTTTGAGCCTCTTATGGATCATAACTGTGTTTGTGTCTTGCAGGAGCGCCTTTGCCTCTTGCAGAGAGTCTTCGAGCAGAGCAGTTTCTCATCTCTGGAGGATCTACTGCTCCCCTGCTCCCGCCGGCACCGACCTCCTCGCGCTCCTCTCCCTCTGCCTCGCTTTATCCACCGTCACAGGAGGCCTCCTTTACAACTGGCTCTGCGCGACCCTCAAATACTCCCACGATGCATCTGTCCAGACCTCCTGCGTCTACAGCGCGGCCGTGTTCCTCGCCTGCTCCCTGTGCCACCCCCTGCGCTGCGTCCTGACCATGACCCTGCCCACCGCCTGCACCAAGGAGGGCCGCCGGCTCCTCATCTCCGCCTCCCTCCTCCTCCTGCTGGTCAACGTGGTGCCCAACGTCGGCGCCAACGTGGGGGCCGTGGTGTGCCTCCTCAAGTGCACCGCCGAGGGCTTCACGCGCACCCTGCTCAACTCGTCCGAGCTGCTGAACGACGCCAAGAGGGACCTGGTGGAGGAGACCATCAGGGTGAAAAAAGACGACTTGAACATCGTGACACATCTGCGCGAGTGGAGCCACGACAACCGCGTCGACGTGTCCGAGGTGAAGAGCAGGTTCGCCAAAACGATCGGGCAAATACACGTCGACTTCTCCTACATAAGGGACGCGCTGAAGGGCTGCAAACTGCTCGCCAATCGGATCCTCGCCGCCGTTTTTGTTGCCGTGCTCGTTTACGAATCCGCACGATATCTGAAGTCCTTCCTCTCGTCGGTCAAGTTCGACAACCCCGGTAGGAAAACGGACACGAATACGGCTTTAAGTAAATTGAAAAGATGTAGAATCACGGGTCCAGAATGCACGTCGTGTTTGATCACTTTGATCGTGGTGACGCTGTATTTCATGGCCATGGCTTCGATCGTGGCTTTGGACTATGTCGTGTTTCATATAGTGGATGTGATTGAGCCCTGGCTGGAGGACTTTCCCACCACAACCGCCAGCATCGATGTCGACTTTCAGGTAAGGATTTAAGGGCCTTTATCAAGCCTACCACCACTATTACCACTGATACTACTACTACTACTACCACTGGTTCTACTACTGCCACTACCACTACTACCACCACCACCACTCACACTACTCACTAAGGCCCAACCGATATTTCGGCATATTCTCTATATCGGCCAAAATTGGCTGACGACAAGTCACGACCAAAATTAGCATTTAATCATACAGTTGTGCTCAAAAGTTGACATACTCTGGCAAAATTTGTGGTGACCATTTTCCAAAGTAAATAAAAAATTACAGTCATGGTGAAAAACATAAATGGCTTGACACAACGAGTTTGCTATAAAGAAAGTACCAAAATAGTTAACCATGGCGACGTGAAAATAGGAAGTGACCTCCCTCTCTCCTGGTGCAGCTGAATTGTTTGCCTTTTTCAGCGAACCACGTTGTTTTTCTGGATACTTTTGTACGTCTTTACCGTGTTTTTGTGGAGGTTTGGTGGATTTGTTTACTTTGAGAGTCCAAAATGGTCCTGAAGAAAGCAGCTTTTTGAAGGTAAACAAACTGCTAGCTTATCAGCTAAACCCATTTGAGATCTACAAACATCTTCTTCTGAGACACTGAACAGTGAAGAGGCACCAAGAGCCCCCACACCTGCAGCACGGAGGAGGCGTCACAAGAGGAGCTACAGGAAACAACAAAAGGGACCAACGAGGAGATGGTGATAGACTGTGGAGGGAGCTGTGCAGGAGGAAGAGGAAGGACGAGGTGGAGCTGACCAGTGCAGGACACCACGCTCTGAGACAGGAGGCGGGGCACCGTTTCAGATGATCAGAGGAGACCGAGGGCAGCTGCAGTTTCTCCATCCTCCAAGGTCATGCGGGTGGAGTGGCTGAAGGACAACGAGATCATGGACCCGGCCGAGGACAGGAACTTCTACATCACCGTGGACCTGATCATCAAGCAGGCGCGTCTGTCCCACACGGCCAACTACACCTGTGTGGCCAAGAACATCGTGGCCAAGCGCAAGAGCTCCTCCTGTGACCAAAACAGTGAAGATGGCGGCCGCGACACAACCATCTTTCACCAAAGAAAAAAAAGAGTGGAAAAAGAGTGGTGCGCACTGAATGGGTGCTGCTGCCGGATGCTCTCTCATCGAATGCAATTTCTCCATCTGTGAGATCAGTAAAGTATCATCTTATCTTATCTTATCTTAAAATGACCCTGATCCAAAGTTGTGGATCAATGACAGCTCATTTTGGCACTTTCTTTTTTCACTATGATTTAAAAAAAAAAAGTGTTTTCTTTCATATTCTTTGAAAAAATAGTTTAAAAAAGTCCAATTCTGCCAGGGTATGTAAACTTTTCAGCTGTATATTATACTGTATAATAATGCATTCCTCCCAAAAATATCATTGTTTTAAGCTTTGAATAAAATTAAAGCTCAAAAACACCTCAACATCTTAATTTTAACAAACTCAGCGTTTTGTACATTTTCTGAAGATAAATACTGAAAGGAAACCCACTTAGTAGTTTGGGTCCCCTTAGAGCAGGTTATGGCTCTGCTTTTTTTTAAAGATGCATTATGCAACTTTTTATGAAAAAAGGAAGTTAATATTAGTGCGTATTTGACCTTTCAGTGACCCAGTAGCTGTGTGGGTGGTGAGCTGAGTGAGCGCCTTTACCTTCTAAATACAGACGGCATCTCGTCATAGAAGGGGGCGTGGCTTTGCCGAGGGGAAAAAATAGAATCTTTTTGGAAACACATATTTCACTCTCTTTAGCCATTTTCTGGTGGAAAATGAACTTATTTATCACATACAAATAAAGTCAAGTGTAAATCGGGTCCATATGGATATTTTCTCAGATTGTTCTGTAGAAGTGAAAAAACGGCAGTCATAGCAGGCGCTAGCTAGAGTTATCATAAGCACGTCTCCGTTTGCTCCTCCGCATGTCTTTGTATCTTTATTTAGTAGAAAACTATGTTCATAATTCTGTAGTTTTTGAATAATTAGAGAAAGTTTAGATTTATTTCCTCAAAATTGTTTTCCCCTTAACTGATTTCAAACATGACCATATATGGGCGATTCCAGAGACGCCGTCTGTATCTATCCCAGTGGCCCCATGATGCTTCAGGAGAAATGTTATTTCTTTTTTCTTTTTTGGGGGGGGGTTTCTGGTAGGTTTTCAAGATGGAATGTTTATGTAACCATGGAGACGGTTCAATCAGCAGTGAAAACCTACCAGAAACCCTGAAAACAATTGATCATGGACTGTCTTAGGGGCCACCAGGATGGGAAATAAAGGTTCAGATGTTAATTACACACGAACATTTAACCTCTTAACTCCCGCCTGAACCGAGAGGATCTTTTTCCTCACGTTATCAGATTTTTTTCCATCAATTTTTTGTTGGGCATTCAACTCATTTTTGTCATATTTTTTTGTCAATTTTTTAGCATTTTTTTTGACATTTTTGTCACATTTTGGTCATTTTTTCGTCAATTTTTTTAATCACATTTTTGTCTTTTTTGTTGTCATATTTTGGTCCAATTTTTGTCATTTTTTCGTCAATTTTTTATTCAATTTTTGTCATTTTTTTGTCACATTTTTGTATTATTTTTTGTCATATTTTGTCATATTTTTGTCATTTTTTCCTCCATTTTTTATCACATTTTTGTCACATTTTTGTATTTTTTTTGGTCACATTTTTGTCATTTTTTCGTCCATTTTTTGTCAATTTCTTGTGACATTTTTGTGACATTTTTGCCACTTTTTCATCCATTTTTTGTCACTTTTTTGTCAATGTTTTCTCACTTTTTTGTCACATTTCCATCATTGTTTTCGTCTCAGTTTTGTTGCTATTTTCCCACCTTTTTCCCAGAAGCTTTTGGACTGGGGTAAAGCCAAACTGGAGAAAATGCTCTCGGTTCAGGCGGGAGTTAAGGGGTTAAGGCCCCAGTGTGGCCTTTTTCCCGCTGAGCCTGATGTTGTTTCTGTCCAGGTGAAGTTCTTCTCTCCCGTCTTCTGCCTCATCCCTTCGTCATGCGTGACCCACGAGCTCACCGACTTCCACCACGCTTACAAGTGGACCTACACGCCCGGGCCGTCCCTCTGCGACGTCACCACGTCCCGGCCCAAAGCGGGGGTCACGCTGCTGCTGGGGGCTCTGTGGCTCCTGTCCTACCTCCTGGTGTTTCTGGAGGTTTACGCCGGGCGCATGCGACGCAAAATCTCCGCATCTTTCTTCACGGCGCAGAAGGAGAAAAGGGCGGCTCACAGGGCAGGGAAAGTCCACAGAGCGGGTGTGGATGGCGTGGGCCTGCGTGTGGTGAACGTGTGAAGTTTCCATCATGCAGCCTACAAAAGCCCTCACTGTGAACACGTGCACACTCTAACACCTTCGCAAACATCCTGTGTGAACACGTGCCTCTTCAAATGCACATACGCCTACAATGTGGGGGCTCTTTGCTTTGTCACTTATGTTCAGGGGCCGGACTGGGACTGAAAAAACAGCCCTGGACTCTGACCAGCCTGGCCCAAATTAGCGTAATTGTGACACTTCCACAAATACATATTTTAACCTTTAACCCCTCGCCTTAACATTAACGAGTGCATTTTCCACAGTTCTGCGTTTTATTATTATTTTTTTGATCGGTATCATCAGCAAAAAGAACGGGAAAGGTGGTCGTAGAAGCAGAAGCAAAATCATTAATATAAATAATAAATAATAATGGGCCCAAAATTGAGCCTTGTGGTGCACCATACTCCACGGAATTCCTTTTAGATTCATGTTTTTTTAATACTGGGCTTTACCCGAATCTAAAAGCGTCTCGACTGGAGAGCAACAACGTAACGCCTCATTTGAAAGCAAAGACCTACAAAAGTGACGGAAACTTTTCGTGACGTCGCCACATTTGTCATATTTTTGTTGTTTTTTTAATCATTTTTTGTTTTGTTTTTCTCACGTTTTTGTTGACTTTTCATCCTCTTTTTCTCACAATTTTGATGCTTCTATGTTTAGCTTTTAGATTTGGGTAAAGCTCGGTTGAGGCGGGACTGGTGGCCCTTCTGTGCTCTTCCAGAATGGACATGTGGCCAGTCCGCCCCTGCTCATTGGTATTCTATGGAGCTACACTAGATGTCACTGTGGAGCTTTAACAAAACAGGCACAGAGAACTAGACTCTGTCGCTTTTCTTTCATTCATGAGGTCGCCACAAAGTCTACCTAAGAATTGTGTTGCTTGAAAATGCTTCTGCAATAGGAATGACCCCCTTTTATTGGAGTATGTGATTAATTAGATATCTTACTGGATCAGTACTATACTGCAGGTATCGAAAATGTTATTAATTAAAGTATTGTAAGCAGATACTGGGGGGAAAAATACCTTTAGATTCAAGTTGTTTTGCTGTTGGTCCATTGACAGCATTAAAGGAAGTGACTTAGTAGTTTCAGCTCAAATAAATGATTTCCGCCCCCCAATTTTGCCCAATTGTTTTCCCTATTTTTGCCCATTTTTCCTTTTTGATTTTTTTTTTGCCTAATGTTTGATCCACTTCCCAATATTTTTTTTTTTTAATCTTATGTTTTCACAATTATCCCCCTCATTTTTATTACTAATATTTTCCCTAATTCCAACTTTTTTTTTTACCCATTTTTATTTATTTTTGCCCAATTTTCCCCCATTTTTTAGACTTTTAAAAAAATTATTATTATTATTATTTGGTCCCAATTTTTTGCTAATTTTTATGGCTAATATTTTCTCAAATATTTTTCTTTTTTTTTTTTTTTACATATTTTGCCCCAATTTTTAGTTTTCACAATTTCCTCCCTCATTTTTATCACTAATATTTCCCTTATTCCAACATTCCCCCCTATATTTCTTTTTTTTTTGTGCCAAATTTTCCCCAATTTTTTAGACATTTTTTTCTCATTTTGCCTCAATTTTTTCCCTCATTTTTATGACTAATATTTTCCCATATTCCAACATTCCCCTATATTTCCCCTATATTTTCCTATTTTTTTCTCATTTTGCCTCAATTTTTCCCCTCTTTTTTATTACTAATATTTCCCCTTATTCCAACATTTTTTTTTACCCATTTTTCTTTTTTTTTGTGCCAAATTTTCCCAAATGTTTTTAGACATTTTTTTCTCATTTTGCCTCAATTTTTCCCTCATTTTTATTACAAATATGTTCTCTAATTCCTCCAAAATGACCCCCCATTTTCCACACATTTCTTGACATTGCACATTTGCAGATGGTTCTAGACGACTAATATTTTCAGTCCCAGCCCTAATCATGAGAAATCCACAATGTTCTGACGTCTCTGTGCATATTCATTGTTTTGCCCATGTCAGGGGTCGGCAACGTCAGGCCCGGCCCTCAAGATGATTTTGAGAAACATTATTACACAAATCAGAGAGTACTTTTAACATTATTAGAGTTAAATGGGAGAAAAAAGGTAGAAATATAGTCAATACACCCAATTAGGTCATATATTATGTACACTAGCGTTTGAAAGAAGTGCACTGGAAAAAGAATAATCGTTTTAAGGAAGAAATGACATAAATCTACTTAAATTAACAGATTAAATCTAAGGTTTGAGTGGATTTGGTCTGGTCTTAGACGAGATAAAACCTCTAGTAGTCGTTATTCCATCCGTTGGCGCTCTAGCATTTGTATCGTAGTTGGATTAGTTCAAACAGACTCAAATTCAACATAGAAGAACTTCAGAAATCAGTACGTACATATTAATAACATGAACTCAAAGGAGGGAAAAATAACCCACGGTGTTCCTCAGGGCTCCGTTTTGGGACCTAAACTATTTATCATGTACATTAATGAAATCACTGAAGTCCTCAACAAATTAAAATGTATCCTATTTGCTGATGATACCAGTCTGTGCTGTTCTGGAAAAGATCTTGAGCTGCTTTTGAATACAGTAGGAACTGAGCTTTAAGATACTAAAAAAATGGTTTGATATAAATAAACTTTCCATAAATCTGCATAAAACTAAATATATTGTATTTGGAAACAAGGAAGTAAACAAACCGTGTCAACTCAAAATTGGGGAGGTAGAAATCGAAAGGGTGTACGTAACAACGTTTTTAGGAATCAATATTGATGATAAGTTAAATTGGAAAGTGCACATAAATACACTAAAGACTAAAATTTCTAAAATTATTGCCATATTATGTAAAATAAAAACCTCTGTGAATCAAAACGCATTATATATACTGTACAATTCCCTCATCCTTCCACATTTTAGCTGTTGTGTGGAAATATGGGGGAACACCTATAAAACTAACATACAACCTATCTTTTTATTGCATAAGAAAGCAGTTAGAGTGATCAGCCGTGCAGAATAAACAACAAATCCACTTTTTATTCAACTAAATATCTTAAAATTGCATGATCCTGTTGATGTACAAAGCTCACAATCTCATGCTCCCTCAGTGTTTACAGGAGATGTTTCAAACTAGAGAATCTATAAACAACCTCAGAGGAACTGATCTGCTGCAAAAACCTCTGGCGCTCAGTAATACTAAGAGGAGGTGTTTATCAGTTAAAGGCGTCGATCTATGGAACGGTTTATCTATTCAACTCCAAAAACTATTAAAGCATTTAAGAAAATGTATAAGTTAAAAATGATAGAGAAGTATAGAACGCTTGAATGAAGAGCATTAGAAAAGAAGTCGATCGAGGAAACAAAGCATCATTTCTGATTGTTGAAGTTTAAGTTTTAAGTGTTTCCATCGTTGGCATTAGAGAAAGTGTATAATGTGTCTCTTTGGACACAGAGTCACAGTTGTAAAAGGGGTTTAGAGGCAGAATAAGTCTTGGCTTCAGCCTAAACCCCTTTCGGTCAGGCATCATTTAGATTAAATTCTTAATGTATGTGTTTTCTTATTGTATAATGTCTAAGATCTTTGCAAAACATGTGACATGTGATTTAAATGTTCATAATGGCTGAAGAAAATAAATTAACTAACTAAATTCAAGCAATTTTATGTCATTTATTTCATTTAAGATGGTCCTTTTTCCAGTGTTGTGCTTTACTTTGGGCTAATAATCAGCCTCCGCCAAGAAAACCTGCCCTACCCCTGCCTTATGTTGTGCTTCCTCCACTACCTTACAGTGCACAAAAAACTTATATAACATTATGCTTTTTGTCTGAAAGTGTTTCTGAAGTTCAGGTAAACGCTGCATATCTGAGTATTGGGTTATCTGGTTTCTAGTTATCTGATTTTTGTTCTGCCCGTGTAACTGTATCCACTCTATAAATAGCCTTCCTGTAAAAAAAAAAACACACACTTCTCGTTTTCTTGTCTTCCTTTTCTATAAATCCCACGTGAATCGGGTTTATTTTAAGCCCGGGTATAAATAGAATCTCTTTGTGGCATCTATTTTTGATGCCTTTGTGTCCACGCCGTGACTGTCCCGGTGTTTGACGAGTCGCGCCGAAACTGTCCGGTTCTGTCGCCGCCTGATACATAATTCACGACTCGCTCCCGGCTAAGAATAGCTGCTAAACGCGGCTTAGATTTTCCAGGGTTTCGTGGTTTGTGTCCCACTCTTTCAGGGGCGGACTGGGCCTGAAAAACAGCAAAAAGATGATATCAAGCATTGTCAAGCATTGTCTGGAATTGAGGAAATGTTTCTTGTTTTGAGCGGTTTTCACTCATTCAGACACTTTTCCTGATCGGACCAAGTTTACTTTGCTTGTTTGAGGACATTTCAGACAAGTTCTAGGGTAAATCTCGCTTGAAATAAGAAAGTAAAATTGCCAATGAGATAAGACCAATTTTCTTTCCCCATTGGCAAAGAAAATTACTTGAAATAAGGACAAAATGTATCGAAACGAGTCAGAAACGTCTCAGAACAAGTGAAATAATCTAGGACAAATGCCCAAGAACTTCTTATCGAGTCAAAACAACCAAAAATTGGATTATTATGCTCAAATTGAGATGTTTATACTGATCTAGTTAAGTACTCTTTGCAGTGCAGCCTGGCCCAAATTCACTTCCACAAATATATATGATAACCTCTTACCACCCGCCTTAAAGGGGCTAGATGCAAGTTAGTCATTTCATGCTCACTACTGCCACCTCAGGTCGTACGTGTAACTGCAGCTTCTAGAGGCAGTTGCGGTGAACAGGTCATGAGGACATGGAGGAACATGTAGGGGGAGGAAAATACTTTTAAGTTAACATTTTTAAACTCCTTATAGCCCCTTTAACCGAGAGCGTTTTCTCCAGTTCGGCTTTACCCAAATCCAAAGGCTTCTTGACTGGAGAGCAACACTGTAACGCCTCATTTGAAAGTTAAAATAGAAACGTGACTTTTTGTCACGTCGTCGCTGCATTTTTGTTTGTTGATGTTTGTTTTTGCTGCTTTTTCATTACTTTTTGTGACTTTTTGGCCTGTTTTCGTCACTTTTTTGTCACTTTCACTGCAAAAAGTATTTAACAAGATCAGTATAAACATCTCAATTTGAGCACAATAATCCAAATTTTAGTTGTTTTGACTTGTTAAGAAGTTCTTGGGCATTTGTCCTAGATTATTTCACTTGTTCTGAGATGTTTCTGACTCGTTTCGATACATTTAGTCCTTATTTCAGGTCATTTTCTTTGCCAATGGGGTAAGAAAATTGGTTTTATCTCATTGGCAATTTTACTTTCTTACTTACTTCTACTTACTTCAAGCGAGATTTACCCAAGAACTGGTCTGAAATGTCCTCAAACAAGCAAAGTAAACTCGGTCCGATCAGGAAAAGTGTCTAAATGAGTGAAAACCGCTCAAAACAAGATACATTTCCTCAATTCAAGTCATTTAAGCCAATGCTTGATATTCACTTTTTGCAGTGTTTTCGTCTCTTGTTTTTCGGGAGGGTTTTTTTGTCATGTTTTTGTTGTTTTTTCATTGCTTTGTCGTCACGTTTTCGCCACATTTTCGTCACTTTTTTGTTGCTTTTTGTTTTTGGATGCTTTTCTTTTAAGCTTTTAGATTTGGGTAAAGCTCGGTTTCGCCCGGGGGTAAGGGTAAGGTAAAGTGAGGGGTCAGACCGGTGGCCCCAGAGCCAGTGGCCCTTCTGTGCTCTTCCAGAATACAGGACATTTGGCCAGTCTTTTGAGGCGTGTTGCAGCTCTCTCCTTCTTTGATAAAAAGTGAAACATGTGGTGATGAGGATGACTGATCTTGTTCCTCGTCTGGATGAAAAATCTTCGAAGAGACGATTTCCTGCATTGTCGTTGTGCCCGTGTGCAAGAGGCGACGCCCGCCTTGTGTGTGAACGTGTAATAATAGAAAACGTCTGCGTCATCTACTTTCGATTCCTTCGTGTCCACATCGTGATTGTCCCGGTGTTTGACAAGCCGCGCCAGGACAGCAGCTCTATTATAGCGACATGCATTATTCATGATGGACGTCCGTGTGGGGCGGGTCAGTCGAGGGGGATCCGGTTTAGTGCAGCTGCTAAAACTGCATTATTTTTAACTTGTTATGTTATGACAAGGTTGGGACCCGGAGTGCATCATCTTTATGCCATTTTTCCACAGTTAAAAGACGGTGCTGGTTTGAGAATTTTAAAAACATTGACTGATGATAGATCCGATCCAAAAATACTGCAAGCACTTGTATTTTGACTTCATAAAATGCGGTGCGTATTGTCAATCAAAGTAATCTGTGCAAGTTATTGTGACTCATGTATTGCCAAGTAATGATTAAACAACGAGGAGCCGCATTAGACGGTTCTAACGCCCGACACAGTGTTGTTCCTCCTGCATTATAACGTCTAACGCGGCTCCTCGTTGTTTAATCCGCTTATACCAGGGTCCCACAAACGTAACATTTATAATAAATGTTTTTTTCATTGACTAAACTCACTAAATCTGCCAGACTACGGGAGTATTTTGTGTGGGTTATTAGCCGGTCACTGAAGGCTGGTCTCAGAGCGAGTCATTCTCCGCAGCTATTACGAGGATCTCAGTCAGGCTCAACGACACAACATCAGCACAGAATCACAACA
The DNA here is from genome assembly GCF_951799975.1 of Gobius niger. Lineage (NCBI taxonomy): Eukaryota > Metazoa > Chordata > Actinopteri > Gobiiformes > Gobiidae > Gobius > Gobius niger. The sequence goes on along the minus strand of NC_136857.1, from coordinate 4,393,311 downwards.
CAACAGGACTAACCCGGAAACACTTTTCCCTGGAAGTAAACACCGATATGCGGCTCTCGTGGGCAGGAGTTATTTCACTTTTACACTGTTTAACTTGAAGCTAGCTAGCTAGCTCAACCAGCTCAACTGTTTATGGAAACAGCTGCGGTGGAGTCGCTCACACCTGGGCCCCCCCAACTGAAACTTTTATGTTTGACTTTACTAATCCAGACAAATATGCTTCAATGCAGGATCATTTTATGTACGCCTGAAAATGATGAATAGCCTTAACCGTTTCCAATAGAAATGTAAAGCTCATATGTTATTAACAGTAGCTAACCTAGCTGCTCACTCTCCTCTACAAACATTTAGCAAACCTTTTGTTTTGGCCAAAAACGTTGAAATTAACACAAAATCCATCTCATACGTTCCTGTCAGTCACTAATTACGCCTTTATCTGATTCAGCTGTGTCATGCGTTGCTATGGCGACGCCACAGCGGAGTGATATCCCAGTGATTTAACTACCGGACTACGTGTGCGGTTATACCAAAATAATGCACCGGCCAATCAGAATCCAGTATTCACCCAGACCATGGTGTAAGTTACAGATAATTCACAATAGTGTTTTGTGTAGTACTATTTATTTCAACCTGGATAGACTCCGAGACAAAAGCAGCGATTAGACAAAAGTATCGACATGAATATTTTGGCGATCAGACCCCGGCCGTGGACATCAATATACGCATTTTTGTCATTTTTGTCACATTTTGTCATATTTTTGTCATATTTTTGTCATATTTTTGTCATATTTTTGTCATATTTTTGTCACATTTTTGTCATTTTTTTTGTCATTTTTTTGTCATTTTTTTGTCCGTTTTTTGTCATTTTTTCGTCACATTTTGTCACATTTTTGTCATTTTTTAATAAATTTTTTGTCACATTTTTGTCACATTTTTGACATTTTTTTAATCAATTTTTTGTCAGTTTTTTGTCAGTTTTTCGTCCATTTTTTATCAATTTTTTTTTTCATTTTTTGTCACAATTTTGTCACATTTTGTCATATTTTTGTCATTTTTTTGTCACATTTTTGTCATTTTTTGTCATTTTTTGTCACATTTTGTCATATTTTTGTAATTTTTTTGTCATTTTTTGTCACATTTTTGTCATTTTTTAGCCATTTTTTGTCATTTTTTTGTCCGTTTTTTTGTCCGTTTTTTGTCATTTTTTCGTCACATTTTTGTCATTTTTTAATCAAATTTTTGTCATTTTTTGTCACATTTTTGTCACATTTTTGTCATTTTTTTGTCATTTTTTTGTCACATTTTTGTCATTTTTTGTCACATTTTTGTCACATTTTTGTCATTTTTTTGTCATTTTTTTGTCACATTTTGTCATTTTTTTGTCATTTTTTTGTTTTTTTTTTCTCATTTTTTTGTCCGTTTTTTTGTCCGTTTTTTTTTCTGTTTTTTTGTCCGTTTTTTGTCATTTTTTCGTCACATTTTGTCACATTTTTGTCATTTTTTAATCAAATGTTTGTCATTTTTTGTCATATTTTGGTCACATTTTTGTCATTTTTTTAATCAATTTTTTGTCATTTTTTTGTCACATTTTTGTCATTTTTTTGTCCGTTTTTTATCGATTTTTTGTCACATTTTTGTCACATTTTTGTCATTTTTTTGTCATTTTTTTGTCACATTTTTGTCATTTTTTGTCACATTTTGTCATATTTTTGTCATTTTTTTGTCATTTTTTTGTTTTTGTTTTGTCATTTTTTTGTCAGTTTTTTTGTCCGTTTTTTTTTCTGTTTTTTTGTCCGTTTTTTGTCATTTTTTCGTCACATTTTGTCACATTTTTGTCATTTTTTAATCAAATGTTTGTCATTTTTTGTCATATTTTGGTCACATTTTTGTCATTTTTTTTATCAATTTTTTGTCATTTTTTTGTCACATTTTTGTCATTTTTTTGTCCGTTTTTTATCGATTTTTTGTCACATTTTTGTCACATTTTGTCATATTTTTGTCATTTTTTTGTCATTTTTTTGTCACATTTTTGTCATTTTTTCGTCCGTTTTTTATCAAATTATTGCCATTTTTTGTCACATTTTTGTCACATTTTGTCATATTTTTGTCAGTTTTTTGTCAGTTTTTTTTATCACATTTTTATCACATTTTTGTCATCTTTTGGTCACATTTTTCGTACATTTTTTGTCAATTTCTTGTGACATTTTTTGTCAATTTCTTGTGACATTTCTGTGACATTTTTGCCACTTTTTCATCCATTTTTCGCCCTGCTCCCTCCAGCTGCATTCACACAGTCTCAAGAGGGTTTCACTCTCTACATATGTACTCTCTGTGAGTGACAGTCAAGCTGACGTTGATCTTTTGATCTTTGGCCTTTGAGACGCTGAACTGAACTAAGGAGTAGTTCTTAACCGTCTCCCGAGGGAAATTTGTCCCCAGCATCCATCAAGGCGGCTTAAACCTGAGAGTATGAATAAAATGTACTCCGAGTCACAATAGGAAAGAAACGTGGACTGACCATGGAAAACAAATCCATTTCCTGTGTTGTTTTGATGGAGATGCTTTACGCCGTTTCACACAAACGCACAATTGTTCACCCGACCTTTGCTCATTATATTTCCGCCGATCACTTCATCTTTTTTTAATGGAGAGTTTACCTCCTCTGGTAATTGCAGGAATCACACCCAGTGACCAGGTCCATCGCTGCTGACACGGACTGGGAAACGCTATTGATCGGTCTTTCAGGGTATCGAGGGTTTAATAGTGTTTTTGTGAGGAGGTGAGAGGAGAGAGAGAGGCAGGTGGAGAGAGGGGAGAGAGGGAGGGAGTAACGGAGAGAGAGGAGGAGACGCTGGACTCTCGAAGGCGACCACTGCATTTGCACATGTTGGTGGAAACGTCAATGGAGTCCTGCTTTCTGCTCGCTCATGGTAAGTCACTACCTTTTTTTTTTTTTTTATTACAAAATGCAGTTAACCTCTCACCACCCGCCTAAACCGAATGCATGCTGTCCTCTTTGGCTATCGGCCTGTGTAACGCCTCATTTGAAAGCTAAGACCCACAAAACTGAGCTTTTTCCTCGCATTGTTCCTGTGCTGTGTCACCTTTTTTATGTTTTTTTGGGTTTTTTTTGGTTTTTGTCACATTTTTGTTGAATTTTTGATTAATTTTTATCACTTTTTGGTTGAATTTTTGTTGAGCTTTTGTCACATTTTTGTTGAATTTTTTGATGATTTTTTGTCACGTTTTTGTTGAATTTTTATCACTTTTTGGTTGAATTTTTGTCACGTTTTTGTTGAATTTTTGATGAATTTTTGTCACATTTTTGTTGAATTTTTGTTGAATTTTTATCACTTTTTGGTTGAATTTTTGTCACGTTTTTGTTGAATTTTGATGAATTTTTGTCACGTTTATGTTGAATTTTTATCACTTTTTGGTTGAATTTTTGTTGAGTTTTTCAAAAAAAATTGTTGCATTTTTGTCACATTTTTGTTGAATTTTTGATGAATTTTTGTCAGTTTTTTGTCACATTTTTGTCAGTTTTTTGTCACATTTTTGTCATTTTTTCGTCCGTTTTTTTATCAAATTTTTGTCACATTTTTGTCACATTTTGTCATATTTTAGTCAGTTTTTTGTCAATTTTTTGTCATTTTTTTGTCATTTTTTTGTCCGTTTTTTGTCCGTTTTTTATCACATTTTTATCACATTTTTGTCATCTTTTGGTCAAATTTTTGTCACATTTTTGCAGCGTTTACATCTTTGTTTTTATTATTTTTATTATTTTTTGTGGCTGTTCTGGTGCTTTTTTCCCCAAGAAGCTTTTTGATTTGGGTAAAGCCAAACTGGAGAAAATGGGATCTGTTCAGATGGGAGTTAAGAGGTTAAACTATGTTACACTGTCGAAAGGATTTCCAATAAATAGATCCTCATTTTAGTTTAGCTTTGGGAGTTTTAAATAAAAAGTGAACATAAAAATCCTGGTTTTGATTTGAAATGAATAGAAAATCGGCACAAATGTAACAGTGGTTAGTTCATTATATGTTTTATATGTATATTACTGTTACTGAGGTTTAGGTTAGGAAAGCTGGAATGTCTACAGTTCATAAGGCTGATCATTGCGTGACACTGCAGCTGACTTTCATCAATAAGGACGAGAGGAAGTGGTTTTGGCAAATACATGAGGTGATTGATATTATTGATTTAATATCGAACTGTGACAAAATAGTACAGTAAACGATATGGGAAAAATGTCACAATAATTGACGACCGAATTATTAATAATCTGTGTATGTCACGTTCTCGTTTTGAATCCTTGATGAGCCATGTACTGCACATGCATGTTTTACTGTTATTAACCTCTTAACTCCTACCTGAACGGATCCCATTTTCTCCAGTTTGGCTTTACCCAAATCAAAAAGCTTCTTGGGAAAAAACACCAAAATAGCCACAAAAAATGAGAAGAAAACAAGGATGTAAACGCAACAAAAATGTGACAAAAAATCAACAAAAATGTGACAAAAATTCTACAAAAATGTGACAAAAATGTGACAAAAATTCTACAAAAAAATGACAAAAAATGTGACAAAAATGTGACAAAAATGTGACAAAAATGTGACAAAAAATCAACAAAAAAATGACAAAAAATTCTACAAAAATGTGACAAAAAATGACAAAAAATGACAAAAAATGCAACAAAAATGTGACAAAAAATTCAACAAAAATGTGACAAAAAAATCAACAAAAATGTGACAAAAAATCAACAAAAATGTGACAAAAAATCAACAAAAAAATGATAAAAAATTCCACAAAAAATGTGACAAAAATGTGAAAAAAATTCAACAAAAAAATGACGACAAATCAACAAAAATGGGACAAAAATTCAACCAAAAATGACAAAAATTCAACAAAAAATGACAAAAAATCAAACTGATCAAAGCTAAGGTAAGAACATATCTCAGTATGTAAAAACGGTGGCCTATTCCTTTAAGCTTCAGCTTCTGCCTACTCCTTTTGAGCATCATATCCATGTTATTTATTTATTTATCTATACACCTACTCATGTATCCTTTCTTTGGTTTTGATTACTGTGCTGAACTGTTCCTATGAAGAACTTTGTGGAACTCAGATGCTCAAATAAATAGATGAATGAATGAATGAATGTCACCTGAAAGATGTGAAACGTGTTTATAAATCCCTGTAGAGAGTTAGAAAGGAATGGTAACATTTTGAACACACTTCTTCTGTCATTGTCAAGTACAGAGCCTTTATAACGTTTCTTTGTCTCACAGGTTTGACCCCAGTGAAGTAACAAAAACATGGAGAACATCACCAACACGTTCCAGGACCTGAGCCGAGTCTTAACCCTGACTGAAATCCCTCACAAGCCCGTGGAGGAGCAGGTCATCACCATCCTCCTGACTCTCCTGATCTGCGGCGTCGGCATCGCCGGCAACATCATGGTGGTGCTGGTCGTCCTGCGCACCAAGCACATGGTCACCCCGACCAACTGCTACCTGGTCAGCCTCGCCGTGGCCGACCTCATCGTCCTCCTGGCCGCCGGCCTGCCCAACATCTCAGACGTGGTGGCCTTCTGGATCTACGGCTACACCGGCTGCCTGTGCATCACCTACCTGCAGTACTTGGGCATCAACGTCTCGTCCTGCTCCATCCTGGCCTTCACCGTCGAGCGCTACATCGCCATCTGCCACTCCATCAGGGCGCAGTTCCTCTGCACCGTGTCCAGGGCGAAGAGGATCATCGCCGGGGTGTGGGTTTTCACCTCGCTCTACTGCGTGATGTGGTTCTTCCTGGTGGACATCGATGAGACGGTCTACTCCAACGGGGTGGTGGTGACGTGCGGGTACAGGGTGTCCCGGGGGCTCTACATGCCCGTGTACTTTCTGGATTTTGCCCTGTTTTACGCCGTGCCGCTGTTCGTGGCCATGGTTCTGTACGGACTCATAGCCAGGATTTTGTTCGTGAGCCCCCTGCCCCCCCACCTGAGCGACAGGGGCGGGTCGGTGCATCAGGCCAACGGGAGCAACAAGAACAGCAAGGGATCAGTGACCGCCAGGAAACAGGTTTGTGTCTTGTGTTACTTTTTTGTGTGGAGGTAACAATTGAAACAATATAATAAACACTGCTAGCTTTGTTAAAGGGGGGGTATTCTGCTTTTTTCAATCACATAGCACCAGTCTATATCACACTACAATGATGACAAACCTTCTGTTGGTCTGTAAATGCAGTAAATTAGAATAACTGCCTTGTATAAAATGTCTCTCTCAAAATGGCTGTAGTGAATGTCTTGAAATAGGCCTCTGTCTCTTTAAGAACCTCTGAGCCTTTAGACACGCCCCCTCCACACGCTGTCTGTGGCATCAGTGGGGAGGGGGTTCTGCTGAGGAGCAGTGGTTGGTTACTCGGCTGGTGACGAAAGCTCGGAGGCGTCTCCAGGAGGTGGGGGCGTTCCTAGGAGGACTCAGGCAAACCTATCCCTAAAATGGCCGCCATCAGAGTTTTTACAGATTCCTCAAAAATACGTGAATGTGCCAAGGCAACACTTCAGGCAACTAATTTTTGTAACTTTTTTTTTAATTTTTTTTGGTCATTTTTTGTCACATTTTTGTAATTTTTTCGTCAATTTTTATCACATTTTTTGTCATTTTTTTTGTCATTTTTTTGTCATTTTTTTGTCATTTTTTGGTCAAGTTTTTTGTAGTTTTTTGTCAATTTTTGTCATTTTTTTGTCCATTTTTTGTCCATTTTTTGTCCATTTTTTGTCCATTTCTTCTGACATTTTTGCCACTTTTTCATCCATTTTTCGTCACTTTTTTTGTTGTTTTCTCACTTTTTTGTCACATTTCCATCATTGTTTTCGTCTCAGTTTTGTTGCTATTTTCACAGCTTTTATCCAGAAGCTTTTGGACTGGGGTCAAGCCACAGTTATCCCTAAAATGGCCGCCATTAGAGTTTTTACAGATTACTCAAAAATACGTGAATGTGCCAAGGCAACACTTCAGGCATGTTTTTAATGAGGGAATGACATAATAACATGATGGAAAGCTTGAAAAAGTCAATTTTGCATAATACCCCCCCTTTAACATATAATAAGATGGTGTTGACTGAATGTGATTAGCATTAAGCTCAGAGGCCACAGCTGAAAACATCTGCTTCGTTCATAAAATGCAAGGTTTGATCATAGAAATTAAAAAAGGGGGGAAGCGTTTGATCCTAACTTATTTGGACAGTCAGAAAGTTGCCTTGTCCGGGAGTCCGTTAGCTCAGTTAGCATTAGCCATCAAACATCGCAAATTCTGAACAACCAAGACGTTTTCAGCTGTTGCCAACCTATCGACCATATTTAGTCAAGCCTGGTTTGAAATCATTAATGAATGTGCAGACCGTTTGAGATTTTACTTTAGAACAAAGCAGCATCAAAGTGTCCTCTGAGTGAAGTTTTTTCTTTTTGTGGGGTTGAATGACCATCCACTGGCCACTAAACACCATCTTGTAAGATTTTAGTGAAAAAGAAACCACAGAAATGAGAGAAATGTCATGAAAAAGACAAAACATGCCTCAAACTTTAGCATTACACCTGCAAGGCTGCATCCTGTAGGCCAGTGGTTCTCAACTTTTTGGAGCCGCGACCCCCATTATAACAGTTAATTAGGATCGTGACCCCCACCCGGGTCAGACCATGGGGAAAACAGGGACATTAACCCCTTAACTCCCACCTGAACCGAGCACATTTTCTCCAGTTTGACTTTACCCCAATCCAAAAGCTTCTGGAAAAAAGCAACAAAACTGAGATGAAAACAATGATGGAAATCTGACAAAAAAGTGAGAAAACATTAACAAAAAAGTGACGGTAAATTGATGAAAAAGTGGCAAAAATGTCACAAGAAAATGACAAAAATGTGACAAAATGTGACCAAAAAAAGACAAAAAAATGACCAAAAATTGCAAGAAAATGACCAAAAAAAAGACAAAAAATGTGATAAAAATTGACGAAAAAATGACAAAAAAGTTACAAAAATGTGACAAAATGTGACAAAAAAATCACAAAAATATAACAAAAAAATTACAAAAAATTAATAAAAAATTTACAAAGAAAATGAAAAAAAATGTGAGAAAAATGAAAAAAAAAAAATACAAAAATTTGATAAATATCTGACAAAAAACTACAAAAAACTTGACCAAAAATTGACGAAAAAATTACAAAAATGTGACAAAAAATTAGTTGCCTGAAGTGTTGCCTTGGCACATTCACCTATTTTTGAGTAATCTGTGTGAACATTCTGGAGTCATTAGAAATGTTTTAAAGGCAATTTAATGCACTCAGAAAATGCTGTATGAATACTTATGCAAGCCCCACTTTTCACTTTTTTATTTTTTGAAAATTAACAGAATCATGTATCATTTAGCTTTCACTTCACAGTTGTCGGTTACTTGTGTGTGAACGTTCAGTAAAAAAATCAAAATAAAATCTTTATGTTTAGGGTTGTAAACATGACAAAATGTGCAAAAGTTCAAGGTGTATGAATACTCACGAGAGGCACTGTAGATTGATAAAAAAATGGGGGGGAAAATTTAAAAAAAATTGACAAAATGTGACACAAAAATGATGACGTGAGGAAAAAGATCCTCTCGGTTCAGGCGGGAGTTCAGAGGAGAAAAAACAATGGCTAAAACCAAAATGAATTAAATTTAGAACAAATAATGGCACCCTGGTAAAATAGCATGTATGCTACGACACCATAATAATAATATTAAAATATATATTTTATCTATATGCTCTGGTGACCCCCCAAATTTGTCTCCCGACCCCCTGGTTGAGAACCCCTGCTGTAGGCCCATGTGGCGCCTCATTTGAAAGCCAAGACCTACAAAACTAATCTAAACTGATCTTTTTCCTTGCGTTGTTGCCACTTTTTTAAAACTTTTCTGTCTCATTTTCGTCTCATTTTTGTCGCATTTTTGACGTTTTTTTTCAAGAAGCTTTTAGATTTGGGTAAAGCCAAACTGGAGAAACTGAGCTCAGTTCAGGTGGGGGTTAAGACGTTCGTATCGGCTCATTTTATGAACTTGTGCTTAGCGGTGTTTAGCTGCTGGAGAAAAGGCTTAGGAATATAATTATACTGAACAAACATTATTTAAATGTCATGGAGCCTGTCAATAATCAATACGAGCAATAAAACGAAACAAATAAAAGAAAATGAGATGATTGATTGTGTTTATCCTCAGCGTCTCTGGGGTAGAGGGTACGTACTATGACCAGGGGTTTGACTCCAGTTGTCATCGGGCAAGACACTTTGTTGGTGCAGATAAACAGCTGTTATCCGGCCCCAGTTTAAAGGGGGGGTGTTATGCAAAATGGACTTTTTCAAGCTCTACATCATGTTATTATGTCATTCCCTCATTAAAAACATGCCTGAAGTGTTGCCATGGCACATTCATGTATTTTTGAGTAATCTGTAAAAACTCTGATGGCGGCCATTTTAGGGATAGGTTTGGCTTGACCCCAGTCCAAAAGCTTCTGGATAAAAGCTGTGAAAATAGCAACAAAACTGAGACGAAAACAATGATGGAAATGTGACAAAAAGTGAGAAAAACAACAACAAAAAGGGACAAAAAATTGATGAAAAAGTGGCAAAAATGTCACAAGAAATTGACAAAAAAATTACAAAAATGTGACAATAAAATTACAAAAATGTGATAAATATTTGGCCAAAAAACTACAAAATACTTGACAAAAAATTACAAAAAAATGACCAAAAAAATGACAAAAAATGTGATAAAAATTTACAAAAAAATGACAAAAAAATGACAAAAATGTGACAAAAAATTACAAAAAAATTACAAAAAAGTTACAAAAATGAGTTGCCTGAAGTGTTGCCTTGGCAGCCATTTTAGGGATAGGTTTGCCTGAGTCCTGAGTGACGCCACAGACAGCGTGTGGAGGGGGCGTGTCGGAAAGGCTCAGAGGTTCTTAAAGAGACAGAGGCCTATTTCAAGACATTCACTACAGCCATTTTGAGAGAGCAATTTTACACAAGGCAGGTATTCTAATTTACTGCATATACAGACCAACAGAAGGTTTGGTCATCATTGTAGTGTGATATAGACTGGTGCTACGTGACTGAAAAAAGCATAATACCTCCTCTTTAAGCACCTTCACCAAGTGCGGAGAAAGAATGAATAATGGCCGACGACTCCGCGTTTCGAGCTCGTAAAATGCGAGATAGATTTACAGCCTTTGCTCACTGACATTGTGTCTCAGGGAGGGCACTTAACCTACCTTTGTTTTGAACATGTGTGTGACTGTTTTATGTTTGTGTGGAGAGGGGGAAATGGAAAATGTAATAGGATAATTAGCAGTGAGGTTCTCACGACTAGGGCTGGGTGCATCGGGGGGGAAAGGTTTAGGTACTACTGAAAAAAAAAAGCAAAATACTTTGCCTTCAGAGACCAAGATTTTATGCCATGTTGGGTCCAGGGACAGCATTAACGGTAACTTGGTTGTTTTGGCTCAATTAAATTATTTGGTTCTAGTTGACAAATATTTTAGGCATTGGAAAATGTATCGTTCAGGTATCGGTATTGAAAAAAAGCCATGACCATAGACCAGAGTATTTAAATCTATATATCTGTAAATGCTAAGGTTTATTTGAAAAGCATTGGGCTGTATTCTTCTCACATGTTTGACTTTTCCTTTGTTTGAGCATAATTTGCACTATTATACTGTTAACCTCTTACCACCCGCCTAAACCAAATGCATTCTGTCCTCTTTTGCTATTATATAGGTCTGTGGAACACCTCATTTGAAAGCTAAGACCCACAAAACTGATCTTGTTCTTCGCATTGTTGCTGTGTTGAGTCACCTTTTGTATGTTTTTTGTGTGTGACTTTTTTGTTGAATTTTTGTCACTTTTTGGTTCAGTTTTTGTCACATTTTTGTTGAATTTTTGTCACATTTTTGTTGAATTTTTGTCACATTTTTGTTGAATTTTGTCACATTTTTGTCACATTTTTGTCACATTTTTGTTTTTTGTAAACGAGGAAGTGAATGTCAGCCGTGTTTCCATCAGTGCAGTCGCCTCCTCTTGTGACGCCCCCTCACAGGTGGCGGTGGCGAATGGCACATATAGCGCCGCCACTCGGAAAATAATTCGCCAAGAGCCTGCGCCGCCCCGTGCGCCGCCACAAGATCTGGCCCCATATCCTTTACCTTATGTCCCAAGAGAGAGAGAATACTATATATCGATGGGTCCCCCTCGAGATGTGGTAAAGAGCACTGGAAACTCACACCACATGATCAAAACACCAGGACATCCACCCCCACACCCATCGCCACCCAGAGCAGCGGAAATATTCCAGTTGGGCATGGTCTGTAGGGGGAAAAGCTTGGTGAGGGAACACTGATGTGCTAAATATCGCCATGGGAGGCTGTCCAGCCCTTGTCCAGCTCAGGTACTGTACCCAGTATGAAACTGAAGATTCCACATAGCCCCCATGTCATCACACAAATGTCTAGTGAAGTCTGCATTTGGCTCAATGTACTTCAGAAACAGTGTAAATGCCATTCTGTCAGCTTCTGTTGATATGGTGTTACCATCAGGGCCGTAGCCAGGATGTAAAAAACAGTGAGGCCCGGATGATTCTTTAAACCAGGGGAGTCTGGGGGTCTGAATTTTTTAAAGATTCAGATGTAATTTCCTGTATTTTAAGTGATCAAAAAGACTTTTGTCTCATCCTGAAGCTGTTTTCAAACATTGCTTTTTGTTGCACCGTTTGGGACCAGGAGCCTGAGTGAATGTGGTGAGTGGATGGTGGTCGGACATGCAGATGGAGCAGACTGGCCTCGCTTCCATCAGTCTGCCCCAGGGCAGTGGGTGCAGCCGTGCACGAGTCACGTACCCCCTACTTTGACATGATGAATATCACAAAATAAAATACCTATTTAACATCTATTTCATCCATTATTACTGTGAAGCAGGTACTCGTCTGAGTGAGAGGCAATAAGAATGTCTGGTCCTAAATAAACACGAAAATATTAAATGAAAATGTCTGTTTTTAATAGTTTTGAAAGCGAGGCTGTGGGTGTGAATGGGTAGAGCTGAGGGTTTTGCTTTGGCTCATTCTGAACATCAGACTCTGCGCTCTGGCCCCGCCCCCTCTGCGTCGCCCTCACTCAAACCACTGGAGCTACAAAGGTAAATGCGCTGGTTTAAGCTCTCATTAAAGCGAAGATCATTATACGCAGGACATTCTTTGCCTGGGACAGAAACAAAGTGAGCAGCAGAGGAGGAGGTGATGATGAGGCACAGACGCTTCTCCTTCTTCTCTCGCTCCTCAGATCAGAATGAGGAAAACTCCTGTTGTAAATCAGAGTCACCGTCAGTCTGAGGCGCACTGGCTCCTCTCTCTTTGGCTGTTTCCCAATTGCCAGGATCCTCAGCGTCTCGACCACTTCGGACGTCATTCGCGTCATCACGGCGCCGCCAAGTGGTTCCATTTCACCTGGACCACTCGCCCCCTCGCAGCTCGACTCCTCCGTTTGGCTCATTTACGAAGGATACAGCAGTGGATCCTCCGCTGCCTCGGAGAGCTGAAATTACCCATGATGCACTGCTTCTTTTCTTTTCTCCCAAACCATGTTTAGTTTTAACTCACAGGTCGGTGGGGAGTCCTTACCTCAAGTGGAGGAGTTCAAGTATCTCGGGGTCTTGTTCTCAGTGAGGGATGGATGGAGCGTGAGATCGACAGACGGATCGGTGCGGCGTCAGCAGTGATGCGGTCGCTGTATCGGTCTGTCGTGGTGAAGAGGGAGCTGAGTCGGGGCAAAGCTCTCGATTTACCGATCGATCTACGTTCCCACCCTCACCTATGGTCATGAGATTTGGGTCATGACCGAAAGGACAAGATCGCGACTACAAGCGGCCGAAATGAGTTTCCTTCGCAGGGTGGCTGGGCGCACCCTTCGAGATCGGGTGAGGAGCTCAGTTACCCGGGAGGAGCTCGGAGTAGAGTCGCTGCTCCTTCACGTCGAAAGGAGCAGCTGAGGTGGCTCGGGCATCTGTTCCGGATGCCTCCTGGTCGCCTCCCGCGGGAGGTGTTCCAGGCATGTCTTAGTGGGACGAGGCCTCGTGGAAGACCCAGGACACGGTGGTGGGACTATGTCTCCGAGCTGGCCTGGTGTCGCCTCGGGGTCAGAACAGCTGGAGGAGGTGTGGCCTCGGGGTCAGAACAGCTGGAGGAGGTGTGTGTGGATCGGGAAGTTTGGGCATCTCTGCTGAGACTGCTGCCCCCGCGACCCGGCCCCGGATAAAGCGGAAGAAAATGGATGGATGGATAAAAACGTTTTCTTCCACATAAACAGTTCCCTGGCCTCTGTTGTTCATAAAACAGTTGTTTTAATGAGCATAGATTGACATTTGATTATATGATTTGACACGAGACATGACGCCGCCGCTCGCTCCGGAGGCCGTTCCATTTGAGCTCAAAGGCGGCGGAGAGAGGACACAACGCTCCGTTTTGGAGGACCGAGGACGTCAACGAAGTGGCCAAACGGAGGACGGATCCTCGCAATTGGGAAACAGCCAACATGACAGAGAGCAAAGAAACTGCATCTCGATCAAACTTTGGCGCGATTCGTGCTGAAGGCGCAGAGTTTTACGCACTCGGGTCCAAAGCAGCTCATGAGGTTCGGTTTTAGAGTGGACACATTTGTGATGCCACACCATGCTGTGACATCACCTGCAAACCCTCTATAGTGGAACGCCAAATGTTATGTAAATTCTACCTCTTTGTGTCACATCCTGCGCTCAAACATTAGCGAAACACTTGGCCTCACCTGTCATATTTGTTCGCCGCAGATCACGAAGATGCTGGTGGTGGTGGTGGTCCTGTTCGCGCTGCTGTGGATGCCGTACCGCACCCTGGTGGTGGTCAACTCCTTCATCGAGCCGCCGTACCACGACCCCTGGTTTCTGCTCTTCTGCCGCATGTGCATCTACTCCAACAGCGCCATCAACCCCATCATCTACAACCTCATGTCCCACAAGTTCGGGGTGGCCTTCCGGAAGCTGTGCGCCTGCTCCCGGGGCGACGGGGAGCGGGACAGGTCGGCCGAGTACCACGCCCCCATGTACTACACCGTCCGCAGGGATTCGTCCAACGAGAGCCACGACACGCAGACGGATCAGGAGGACGAGGAGGGACTGGAGAGGAGGGGGAGGCTGATGATGCAGCGGCTCGATCGGCTAACGGTGACTGTTTCATAGACGGCAGGAGGAGAAAAGCCACTTTATTAGGGTAGGAAACTGGTACATGTTTCCTACCCTAATTTACAATACAACTTGGGCATTGTATTGCTTCAAGAGAATGTGAAAATTATTCAAAAATATTTAGGGATGCACCGATACCACTTTTTCTAAAACCGATACGAGTACTTTGATTTAAGTACTCGCCGATACCGAACACCGATACGAGTACAAGGCATTTTCTTCAACGTTCGTACTTTTTTCACAGCAGATCGGTTTGTAATTAGTTCATTTACTCATATACATTTCCTTAAGTAAAGCAGGCGACACATTTAAGAGCAGTTATATTAGAATTGTGCTGATGCCATTTATTTATTTATTTTCATTCAATATAATTTTTGATTTGTATTGCTCTGTCCATCATAGACAGAAAAGCCCATGTCCAAAAGCTCCCAATGCCTGAGCTTTATTTAAATTTGTATTTAACAATACACTGCAAAAAGTAATTATCTCAATTTGAGCATAATAATCCAAATTTTTGACTAGTTAAGAAGTTCTTGGGCATTCGTCCTAGATTATTTCACTTGTTCTCAGATGTTTCTGACTCGTTTCGATACATTTCGTCCTTATTTCAGGTCATTTTCTTTGCCAATGGGGAAAGAAAATTGGTCTTATCTCATTGGCAATTTTACTTTCTTATTTCAAGCGAGATTTACCCTAGAACTGGTCTGAAATGTCCTCAAACAAGCAAAGTGAACTTGGTCCGATCAGGAAAAGTGTCTAAATGAGCGAAAACCGCTCAAAACAAGAAACATTTCCTCAATTCAAGTCATTTAAGACAATGCTTGATATTTACTTTTTGCAGTGTGGTATTGAGATGTTTCTTAAATGGTCTCTTTTCGTCTTGACTTCAGCTCCTGTAGATTTTCTCGTGTGTTTGTAGTAACTTAGCGAGAAGCTACAGCGTTTTCATTGTTCTGCTGCAGCTCATTTTCCTCAATATAAACATGCTGTATGTCTTTAATTTGGATTTTCTGAGGACTTTTTAGTCGCTGGGTTAGTTTTTCAGATGAATTAACCCCTGGGCATAAAACGGCGTCAGAATGGCCAAAACTGCTAGCCACGAGTTAGCAACGTTAGCCTGTATGTTGTAAACACTGCAGACGCTGCAGCGCTAACAACATTAAGCTCTGGTTAAATCCAGCTCAGACTCTGGTTTAGAGAGCGCAGTCTGTAATAAAGTCAGCTCTATGTGGATTATTGTGTTTACACTAAACAATTCTACAGTTTGTTGCTTCTTCTCTCCTCAGCTGAGAGCTGCGCCTCGTAGCTGCGCCTCGTAGCTGCGCTGGCCGCACGTCTAATGGTATCGGTTTCTGGTATCGGGACCTCATGAATGAGTACAAGCATGTGGTATCGGTATCAGTGCCTGAGCCATGAGGAGAAAAGAGGTAAACATGTGGAGATGAAATATTTGTATCATGGCGTTATAATGCTTATTTGGTCACAGTTATATTAACAGGATGTAAAGGTCATAGTGGTGCCGCTGTTTGTGCTCCCGCCTTCCTGTGAGAAGGTTCTAGGTTTGATCCTGGACCAGGTGGAGCATTTCTGTGTTTGCATGTGCTTCTCGTGTCTGCGAAGCTTTCCTCCAGGAGCTCCGGTTTCCCCACAACTGGTCTTTTCAGGATCAGAATAGGTTTTATTGCCATTGTCTGTGAAAAGGTACGAACCAGTGTTAATTTTGACAACATATTTTAATTTAGTTTTAGTCTTTTGACGAAAAAGTAGTTCAATTTTAGTCAAGATTTAGTCAAAAAAATATCTTCAATTTTAGTCTAAGACAATTTTTTTTTTTTTTATAATATTCACTATAATCATATTTAATCTTGTTCCTCTGCTTCATGGAGCTGCTCCACATGAATAAAGCTCAGAGCTGATCCTTTAACAGAGGATTTACATGATCTGAGGCTCTTTCAGACGCTCAATAGAAGTTTGGATGATTTTAGTCTCTCCTTTTCATTTTTATTTAGTCTTATTTTAGTCGACTAAAATATCTGGACATTTTAGTCACAGTTTTAGTCTCATGAGAAACTTTTAATTTAGTTTTAGTCCAATTTTAGTCGTCAAAAAAATCACTTTGACTAAAATTAAGACTAAATATTTTAGTCGACGAAATTAACACTGGTACGAACGAGGATTTTTTTTGTGCAACATGAAACATATAATAGGAATAAAATAAACAGTAAGTCGTACATTACAAGGGCATGAAAAATATAAAATAACTAGGATAGAAAATGAACAAAATATGGGGCAATGTGTTCAATTCTGAAGATACAAACTCTTAGGGCTGGGACAAAATGTCAGACTTTTTGCTGCGACACCAAGTTTCGATGCTTTATCAAGTATCGCGATACTTTCAATGCTTGTGATTGGAGGATTTCCTGCACTGCTTTGTTTTCCAGTCACAGCACTTTGTTACATTTTGTGTTCATGCACTTTTCAATCTTAACCTCTCAACCCCCATCTTAACAAGAGCATTTTCTCCAGTTTTGCTTTTACAGATTACTACAAACCTCAGCTAAGTGATTCTTCTTCCTTGCATTGTTGCCGCTTTATTGTTTCATTGTTTTTTTCCGTGACTTTTCAACACTATTTTTTCACTTTTTCATCACTTTTTAGCTTTTTGTTTGCTAAGTAACTCTTCCCCCTAGAGGCCATGAGCGCCACTGCAGGAGTCGTAGCATGTTGTGCTTTTTTCTCATTAATTGTCCGTGAGAGTAAATACTTCGCTGACAGGAAAGACAAAGGGAGAGAGGGATATTGTACATCCAATTACACAATGGAGATCATTTTCACTCAAACTTGGCTGTAAATACTGTTTAAGTGGCGCTAGCCCGCAGTTAGCTTTACCTGTTAGCCTGCAAGCTTCTTCTTCATGATTACACTAGTGTGTATTGGTGGCTCCGACCTGTAGGCAGCGAAGGTGCAATTGTGGTTATCTGTCCAGAAGAAGAAGCTAACATGCTAACAGGCAAAGCTAACTGTGGGCTAGCGCCACTTAAACAGTATTTACAGCCAAGTTTGAGTGAAAAAAAATATTCCCATTTAATAATTGGATGTACAATATCCCTCTCTCCCTTCGCCTTTTCTGTCAGCGTAGTATTTACTCTCCAAGACAATAAGTTAAAGAATCGTAACTTGCTACGACACCTGCAGTTGCGCTTATGGCCTCTAGGTAGGGATGGGCGGATCCAAACGGCTACTTTTTAAGTATCGATATTGGGCAAAAAGTATCGATACTAATTTGCATATGTGAAAAGAAGGCGGGGCAGCAATTATCAACACAAAAGGATGATTTATTTCTTTGTTCTGAGCCAAAACAGTTCACAACAGGATTGAACTGAGCCGGGCTGATCATTCTGGTTTAGGTTCTGTTTGTCATTTAAGTATTAATTTTAAATGTTGTTTATGTATTTAATTTCACATTAGTATTGTTTAATTAACCAGTTAAAGTAATATAATTTTCATTGACCAGTTAATTATATAAAATAACCAGTTTTAGAAATGTATATTGATTGAAATACATTCACCCACATGAAATGACCAGTACCGGTATCGACAAAAATGACCCCAAAAGTATCGGTATCGTATCGATTCCAAAAAATGTGGTATCGCCCATCCCTACCTCTAGGGGCAAGAGTTACTTAGTACTGCTTTAAGCTTCAGAGTTAGTTTCTGCGGCATTATAAGGTCTTCAATTATATCGTTGATCGCGATAGTTTCTGCCGCAATATATCGAACTTTAGATTTTGTTATCGTGACAGGCCTGGCTAAAATAAGTAAATCATAAATGGCCTCTTTCTGATCCAAATCCTTGCTCCTGTCGAGTCCTAGTCAGTGCCAGTCCTCGCCTCCCGTTCTCAGCTCTCAGGTGAGGGAGGTTAAAGCGACGCAGCTCGAGTTGTGATTGTAGTGCCTGCTTTGAAGAGCACACGCTTATCTGCCTTTATGTGATATTGAGTGGATGGAGTGGAGTGTGTGGCAGGGGCGGACTGGCCATATGTCCACTCTGCAAAAAGTAGTGTACTAGATTAGTTTAGATGTCTCAATTTGAGCATAATAATCCAAATTTTAGTTATTTTGACTAGTTAAGATTTAGTTGGGCATTTGATCTTGATTATTTCACTTGTTCTGAGATGTTTCTGACTCATTTCAATATATTTCACTGTTATTTCAAGCACGTTTCTCTGCCAATGGGGTAAGAAAAATGGTCTTGTCCCATTGGCAGTTTTGCTTTCTTATTTCAAGTGATATTTACCATAGAACCATCTGAAATGTCCTCAAACAAGCAAAATAATCTTGGTCCGATCAGAAAAAGGTCTGAATGAGTGAAAACCGATCAAAACAAGATGCATTTCCTCAATTTAAGTCATTTAAGCCAATGCTTGATATTTACTTTTTGTAGTGCATTCTGGAAGAGCACAGAAGGGCCACTGGCTCTAGGGCCACCGGTCCCGCCTCAACCGAGCTTTACCCAAATCTAAAAGCTAAAAAGAAATAATAGCGAGAAAAAGAGGATGAAAAGTCAACAAAAATATGAGAAAAACATGGACAAAAATAAACTACAAAAACGTGAGAAAAATACAACAAAAAATGATAGAAAAATAATTTTAAAAAAACAACAAAAATATGACAAAAATGTGGCGACGTGACCAAAACTTTCCGTCACTTTTGTAGGTCTTAGCTTTCAAATGAGGCGTTACATTGTTGATCTCCAGTCGAGAAGCTTTTAGATTTGGGTAAAGCCCGTACAGGCGGCACGGTGGCGCAGCGGTTAGCGTGGTCACGCCTCACAGCTAGAAGGTCCCGGGTTCGATTCCCACCTGGACGGGGCCTTTCTGTGTGGAGTTTGCATGTTCTCCCCGAGTCTTCTTAATCTCAGTGGGACTATCCTGGTTAAATAAAGGTCAATAATAATAATAAATAATAATAAAAAACATGAATCTAAAAGGATTTCCATGGAGTATGGTGTGCCACAAGGTTCAATTTTGGGACCATTATTATTTATTATTTATATTAATGATTTTGCTTCTGTTTCTACGACCACCTTTCCCGCTCTTTTTGCTGATGATGCCGATCAAAAAAATAATAATAAAAAGCCGAACTGGGGAAAATGCACTCGTTAATGTTAAGGCGGGAGGTAAGAGGTTAAAATATGTATTTGTGGAAGTGTCACAATTACGCTGATTTGGGCCAGGCTGGTCAGAGTCCAGGGCTGTTTTTCAGTCCCAGTCCGCCCCTGGTGTATGGAGTGTATGAGTGTATGAGTGTCGCTGGTTACTGTCTGATTAAGAGGCTTGTTAAGTTATTACAATGTTTAGTTTTGGCAGTGTTTTGGATAATGTGTAAGTGTTTGTCAGTTGCACAGGAAATAAGAATGAATCTTTGTTGTTTTGCAGCGATGTCTATGTCTCACCTTGTGTTTATTGTTTTACGTCGATACACATGCACCGTGCTGTAAATACAAGTGACTCATGATTGATTTCTGTTTCATGTTGGTTTAGCATGTATGTATCACACCCTGTACAATGTGAGCAAGTTCATTTGTAATAAAATTTAGCCATTTTCTGGTGGAATATGAACTTATTTATCCCATAAATAAAGTCCAGTGTAAATCGGGTCCATATGGATATTTTCTCAGAGCAGATTGTTCAGTAGAAGTGAAAAAACGGCAGTTGTAGCTAGCGCTAGCTTGCCGATAACAATAGCACGATGCTAACATGTAGCATCATGTTAGCATTCTCCGTTATTTATATATTTATGGGCTGTTGAACCACTTTGCTCCTCCCCATGTCTTTGTATCATTATTTAGTAGAAACTATATTCATAATTCAGTGTTAAATTCGTTTTTGAATAATTAGAGAAAGTTTAGATTTTTCTCCAAATTGTTTTCCCCCATGTTTTCAAACATGACCATATATGGGCGATTCCAGAAGACACAGAAAAGACTTACGTTTTCTTGCCATTTCTGGTCGACCAAACTTAAAGTGCATACGACAGGTTTTAATATGCCTGAAAATATGACTTATTTAGATGGATAACATGTGTTGTGAGTAATAATTATGATTTTATTTCAGTAAAGCAGCAAATTAATAAAGAAAGGTTGGGCAGAAAAGTTATTTTTACTGACACGAAGTGACATAGATAGAGGTAAAGTCCCAGAGCAGTTTTACTCATTTCCTATTCACCTTATTCCGCCCCGCCCACTTTTGCCACTTTTTGCGTTGTCTCGGCACCTCTTTCTCCAGACACTTCCGGTCGAGCGCGAAGCCCGTTCATTTTAACGGAGAACGAGGGAAAATATTCTCCGCTCAAATCTGATGTTTAGTCGATTGATTTGTGTAAAATGTCCGATGTTCATTTACACCGACATGTCGACACTGCAGCGTTTCTCTGCGCGGCCGGAAAACGGCTTTGTTTTCGTGTAGTGACTGATTTTATGTGGACTTCTCCAGCCCCATGTTAACACATAGGAGAAAAGGGGCGGGCACAATTCATGGCGGCGCCCACGCGAGCCTATTGTCTGCCTCTATGTAATTTCCTGTCAGTGTCCAATATGGAAGTGAAAATAAAAACATCACAAAAATGATCAAATTAAAGAAAGCTGGGTGAAACTTGTGTTCACTATGTTTAACCTCTTAACTCTCGCCTGAACCGAGAGGATCTTTTTCCTCACGTCATCAGATTTTTTTTCCATCATTTTTTTGTTGGGTGTTCAACTCATTTTTGTAACTTTTTTGTAATTTTTTGTCACATTTTTGTCATTTTTTCGTCGATTTTTTATCACATTTTTGTCAATTTTTTGCAGATTTTTTATAAAATTTTCGTCACATTTTTGCCAATTTCTTGTGACATTTTTGTAACTTTTTCATAAATTTTTTCGTAATTTTTTATCACATTTTTGTCATTTTTCGTCAAATTTTTGTCCATTTCTTGTGACATTTTTGTGACTTTTTGCCACTTTTTCATAAATTTTTTTGTCACTTTTTCATCAATGTTTTCTCACTTTTTTGTCACATTTCCATCATTGTTTTCGTCTCAGTTTTGTTGCCATTTTCCCACCTTTTTTCCAGAAGCTTTTGGACTGGGGTAAAGCCAAACTGGAGAAAATGTGCTCGGTTCAGGTGGGAGTTAAGGGGTTAAGTAAAAAATGTGTGGGATGTATCATATGCACTTGAAGCTGTCCTTTGGCGTTTGACATATATGTGAGGGATAATGACGACGAGGTGTCCATTATCTCTGCTTCGCGTCGGACGGTTCACGCCTCCGCAGTTATTCTGATAATGGACACCTCGTCGTGCATTATCCCGCCAGCCCTTCAGCCAATCAGAGTCGAGTGTTCGCCCAGACCATGGTATAAATATATAGGCTAAAATATACTTTATACTGTGCATTTTAACTCAGCACTTTTACATGTTTTAGATGATTATTTTTTATCGGCCAGTCGTTCCATAAACAGAAACAAATCCAAGTGGGACATTTACCAAGCGTTTGCTCATGTGCAAACAAAGCACATGCAAAGGAGAAGGTGAAGAAGAAGGAGGAGGAGGAGGTGAAGAAGAAGGAGGAGGAGGAGCAGGAGAAGGAGGAGGAGGAGGAGAAGAAGGAGGAGAAGAAGAAGAAGAAGTAAAAGGAGTAAAGGAAAGAGGAGAAGGAGATGGAGAAGGAGAAGACAGAGAAGGAGACGGAGAAGGAGAAGAAGGAGGAGAAGGAAGAGAAGAAGGAGGAGGAGAAGGAGGAGAAGAAGGAGAAGAAGAAGAAGGAGGAGAAGGAGGAGGAGGAGGAGAAGAAGAAGAAGAAGAAGAAGGAGGAGGAGAAGGAGAAGAAGGAGGAGAAGAAGAAGGAGGAGGAGAAGAAGAAGGAGGAGGAGAAGAAGAAGACAGAGAAGGAGAAGGAGAAGGAGGAGAAGAAGAAGGAGGAGGAGGAGAAGAAGGAGGAGGAGAAGAAGAAGACAGAGAAGGAGAAGGAGAAGGAGGAGAAGAAGAAGGAGGAGGAGGAGAAGAAGGAGGAGGAGACGGAGGACAATGAGAAGATGAAGAAGAAGAAGAAGTAAAAGGAGTAAAGGAAAGAGGAGGAGGAGAAGGAGGAGAAGGAGGAGAAGAAGGAGAAGAAGAAGAAGTAAAAGGAGTAAAGGAAAGAGGAGATGGAGAAGGAGGAGAAGAAGAAGAAGTAAAAGGAGTAAAGGAAAGAGGAGGAGGAGAAGAAGGAGAAGAAGAAGTAAAAGGAGTAAAGGAAAGAGGAGGAGGAGAAGGAGGAGAAGAAGAAGAAGAAGAAGAAGAAGAAGAAGAAGAAGAAGAAGAAGAAGAAGAAGTAAAAGGAGTAAAGGAAAGAGGAGGAGGAGAAGGAGAAGAAGGAGAAGAAGAAGTAAAAGGAGTAAAGGAAAGAGGAGGAGGAGAAGGAGAAGAAGGAGAAGAAGAAGTAAAAGGAGTAAAGGAAAGAGGAGGAGGAGAAGGAGGAGGAGAAGTAGAAGACAGAGAAGGAGACGGAGAAGAAGTAAAAGGAGTAAAGGAAAGAGGAGGAGACAGAGGAAAAGAAGAAGAAGAAGAAGAAGAAGGAGAAGGAGAAGGAGAAGGAGAAGGAGAAGGAGAGCTTTATCTTGTTGTTCCCTGTGTTCGAACATCTTCTGACTTAACAATTTACAAGCTAAAAACACTTTTCTAATTTGAAATCAGCCGGTAAACCGATGCCGCCTGCGCTTTACGACGCACTTCACATAATACACTGAACACATTTTCTCATATTCACCAACCAAACAAGAAAAGCTGAAAAATCTCACCATGACACAGATTCGATGTGAACTATTTCCCGTTGAAGTCATTATTACTGCAAAGATCTAAATTCAGCCGTGACTTCAGTATTTTTATCCTCCGTCCTGACAGCAGCTCCGTGTGGAGACAGTGAAGTGAAGATAATTGGTATCAACAAGTCTCCTCCGCTGCAGCTGAACTCGCTCAGAGACGGGGAACGCTCTATATTCGTCTCTGAAATTATGCACCGGCCAGTAGATTTCGAAACAGCCCCTTGTATTAACTCGATCAACCAGCTCAAGCTCCATCTGGACGTTTCATGTGGACATCTTTACTGAACATCTGAACAACATCTAAACACAGGGGCGGACTGGCCATATGTCCATTCTAGGGCTGTCACGGTATCAACATTTTACCTCACGGTTATTGTGACCAAAATGATCACGGTTTTTGGTATTTTTTTAAATGTGTGTTAATATGTTCAGAAAGTATTGATAGTCCTACATACAGACAAAGCCTTTTCACATCAAAGTAAAGGAACTATAACGATGTGTTGTTGATCGTTTCGAGTTATTACATGGACTATTTATAGCGTCAGAAACGAAGATAAACCGTCTGTATCAGGAACATTGTTGTTGTCCTTCCAGTGAGCTTTCGCTTTGCAGATTTGGGAAAATGCCTCAGACAGTGATCAGTATAAAAATCATAAAACTGCGGCGAGAGTGAATCTGCCACCGGGAGCCCCGTAACAACGCATTGTGCCATCGTGCGGAGGTATCCGGACACGGCTTATGCTGGCGGTGGCGCTGCAGCTGCACTATGGGGCGACTCGTTACATTCTCCCTCAACACAAAGTCCTACATCAGCATTTCAGCTGAAACGCTAACGTTAGCTTCCTGCTATAGAGCTGAGACGGTCACGCTAACGTTAGCTTACTGCTATAGAGGGAGACGGTCATGCTAACGTTAGCTTACTGCTATAGAGGGAGACGGTCACGCTAACGTTAGCTTACTGCTATAGAGGGAGACGGTCACGCTAACGTTAGCTTACTGCTATAGAGGGAGACGGTCACGCTAACGTTAGCTTCCTGCTATAGAGGGAGACGGTCACGCTAACGTTAGCTTACTGCTATAGAGCTGTGGAGATGGTCACGCAGGAGAGTCACAGGTTCGAAGTCTTGCTGCTTTAGAGACACTTTTTCCTGCTCGTTCCACAAACAGGAAAACTGTCTCTAAAACTGTCCTTCAGCTTCTTAAAACACACAAACATGTCCAGACTTCAGGCTCGGTCTCTGAGGCTGATCCTGCGCTGTCGTCTCGGACATGATTCCAGCTTGGAGAAAGTTTAGTTTTGGTTGTAGCTACAGAGGCGCCTGCGGCAGCTTCAGCAGAGGAGACGGCGGCTCATGAGGCTCACTCTGCCTAAACCGCGGGCGCCGTAATCCACCGCGGTAAAATATTTATTCAAAAACTAGACGGTAATTATTATTGTCAACATTTTTACCGGAGTTTACCGCTACACCGGTAACCGTGACATCCCCAGTCCATTCTGGAAGAGCACAGAAGGGCCACTGGCCTCTGAATTTTCTCCTTTACCTCTTACCCCTGCCTTAAAGAGACTAGATGCAAGTTGGTCATTCTTACACTCACTACTGCCACCTCAGGTCTTAAGTGTAACTGCAGCTTCTATATTAAGCTCGTGCATGACAACACCTTTCTGAGTGACAGTGCAGGATTTTAGAGGCAGTTGTGTTACAGGTCTGAGCTCATTCTACACATTAGGACCCTTTAACCGAGCTCTACCCAAATCTAAAAGCCATGTAAAGCGTCTTTGAGTGTCCAAAAAAGCGCTATATAAGTTTGTTATTATTATTATTATTATTAAAAGAAAAGCATCAAAATAGCGACGATGTTACGGCCCCAGGCCTCCAGGTTCCCTCCTTTTTGTATATTTTTGTTTGTGTGGCCTAAACCTGTTTTTCCCCCCATGTAAATTTGCTGCTGTGGTCCTGGGCTGCGATTGGTTGAGCAGTTCTACACCTGGGGAGAGCTCGTTAAAGCCACCTGTGCCAGCCACTCCTATAAAAGGACTCCACCATGGCTTCTTCGGGGCTGCTGGTCCTTGTGGCCAGTACGCCATTTTGTCTGTGTTCCTTCGTGTCGGTCATGACTTCCTGTATTTTCTAGGAACACTCGGTTTTAGTTACGTTAGATTGTGTCTCATTTTGTTTGTCACTCGTTTTTTTATTAAGCCTTTTGTGACAAGTATTGGAGACACTCGTAAGTTTTTGTCAAATTGGTTTTGTTTTTTCATTTTAGTACCTTATGTTTGTTATACACCTTTTGTTAAGATTACCTTTT
This sequence comes from Gobius niger, assembly GCF_951799975.1. Taxonomy (NCBI): domain Eukaryota; kingdom Metazoa; phylum Chordata; class Actinopteri; order Gobiiformes; family Gobiidae; genus Gobius; species Gobius niger. The sequence continues at coordinate 4,367,880 of NC_136857.1, read as the reverse complement.
ACATTACCTTTTATTAAATTACAACTTTATTTATCCATTTAACATCTTGGTTTTTGTTACTTCCTTTACTAGCAGAGCCGGGTCGTAACAGACGAAAACAAGGATGAAAACAGAACAAAAATGTGCCAGAAAAGCAATAAAAACGACAAAAAAACAGCAAAAAAGAGACTAAAACACAACGACAAAGCAATGAAAAAAGCCACAAAAATGTGACAAAAAAACGCGGTGACGTGACAAAAAGTGACAAACTATCACTTTTGTAGGTCTTACTCTGGCGTTACTCTGTCCAGAAGCTTTAGATTTGGGTAAAGCCGAACTTGAGAAAATGCCCTCGTTAAAATATGTATTTGTGAAATGCACATTTACGCTAATTTGGGCAAGGGTCCAGGGCTGATTTTCAGTCCCAGTCCGCCCCTGTCTAAACATCCACTACATCCTCAGAAACAAAGACTGTGCAGATTATGAACTAATGAAGATGTCTTGACGGGCAGCGGAGATAAATGGGCATCTGTAAAACAATTTTTAACCCGGCCACTGACTACAGGGAATGATCGTGGCAGGTGTGACCTTCAGGTGCCACATGTAAAAACACCATCTGCTTCGGGGATGGTCTTTGATTGATTATGCATGCATTTTCAAGGTCACACGCCACGCATTCTCTGGGATTTGTACAATATTTGAAACCCTTTTTGTGCTGGTATCTCATAGAGTCATTGTAAAGGTCTCGTTATTTTGAAAAGTCCAACTAAAAACATCACAAAAATGATTAAATTAAAGAAAGCTGGGTGAAACTTTCAGCAAAATCTTGTGTTCACTATGTTTAACCTCTTAACTCCCGCCTGAACCGAGAGGGTCTGTTTCCTCACGTCATCAGATTTTTTTTCCAGCATTTTTTTGTTGGGTATTCAACTCATTTTTGTAACTTTATTTGTCATTTTTTGGTCATTTTATGTCACATTTTGGTAATTTTTTCGTCAATTTTTTATCACATATTGGTCACATTTTTTTGTATATTTTTTTGTAATTTTTTGTCATTTTTTGTAAAAAATTTTTAATTTTTTGTCACATTTTTTCGTCGATTTTTTATCACATTTTTGTCTTTTTTCATGAATTTTTTATCACATTTTTATCACATTTTGTGACATTTTTGTGACATTTTTGCCACTTTTTCATATATTTTTCCGTCACTTTTTTGTCAATGTTTTCACACTTTTTTTTGTCACATTTCCATCATTGTTTTAAAAAAATTAAAAAATACCATTTCCATGCACCTTTCACCGCCAAGCGATAATCGATTCATCGATTAATCGTGAAAATAATCGGTAGATAAATCGATTATCAAAATAATCGTTAGCTGCAGCCCTAGTCAGAGGTTCTTAAAGAGACAGAGGCCTATTTCAAGACACTCACTACAGCCATTTTGAAAGAGCAATTTTATACAAGGCAGTTATTCTAATTTACTGCATTTACAGACCAACAGAAGGTTTGCTCATCATTGTAGTGTGATATAGACTGGTGCTATGTGGCTGAAAAAAGCATAATACCCCCTCTTTAACATAGTGATTATGAACCTCTTACACTTACAACACAGACTTAAAGAACAATTATACAGGCTTAAGATAAGATGATACTTTATTGATCTCACAGATGGAGAAATTGCATTCACTAATGTACGGTAAAGACGTACAAAAGTATCCAGAAAAACAACGTGGTTCGCTGAAAAAGGCAAATAATTCAGCTGCACCAGGAGAGAGGGAGGTCACTTCCTGTTTTCACGTCGCCATCACACTCATGATGTGTCCAGCTTCAGCAAAAAGGCAGAGGGCCACCAAAAATTTGTCTGAGGGCCGCAATAATATATGATGTCTACAAGTTCCCCACCATTAGTGACATTCAGACAGCTTCTTTACCACAACAGCACGTTTATGAGGCGCGACGTTAGCTCCAGACACAGTTTGAATCCTCTGAAACACTCGTATTGAAACACAGGGACACCTCCTCCACAGCAGCTCACCCAATTGTTACTGTAATAGAGGGAAAAAGGCTGTTCCACTCGGGTGATGAATAATGCATTCGTACAGTATTTTATTATGTGTGAAGAGCTCTCGTCCTGTCACATCGAGCGCCATTTATCAAAGGCCAGCGTCGCCCTGAAGAGTGGGCTCTGCACCTTCGCCAGTCGATTATCTTCATCAGATGAGGGTTGCAATGACCACAATGATAAACCGACAATAGTGTATCTGTTTTATTTAGTTTTGGATGTGTGGATGTGTTTCTTGAAGGTCAGAAGAACCACGAGAAGCTGTGAAACAAAAAGAAAGAGCTCAGTGTGTCCTTTGTGAAGCCCAGACGTTAATAAGCGGATTCAGCATGGTTAGTGCTAGATCGTATGCTCCGGAGGGACGTCTGCTGTGAGTTTGTATAGATCTATGAGTTGGTTTGTCTAAAAATACAAATAATCCTGATCCTAACCCTAATCCTTAAGGTTAACCCCTGAACTCCCACCTGAACCGAGCACATTTTCTCCAGTTTGACTTTACCCCAGTCCAAAAGCTTCTGGAAGAAAGCTGTGGAAATGGCAATAAAACAATGATGGAAATGTGACAAAAAAGTGAGAAAACATTGACAAAAAAGTGACGAAAAATTTATGAAAAAGTGGCAAAAATGTCACAAGAAATTGACAAAAAATTGATAAAAAATGGACGAAAAATTGACTAAAAAAATGACCAAAATGTGACAAAAAAATTTACAAAAAAGTGACAAAAAATGTATTAAAAATTGACGAAAAAAATTACGAAAAAATGACAAAAATGTGATTAAAAAAATTACTAAAAAAGTTACAAAAATGAGTTGAACACCCACCAAAAAAATGTTGGAAAAAAAAAATCTGATGACGTGAGGAAAAAAGATCCTCTCGGTTCAGGCGGGAGTTAAGAGGTTAAACCATTTCCCTGGCCCTAACCTTAATTTGTGTCATGATATCTCACGTTTTCACAGCAGACTGTCCCTCCGGAGCAGACGATCTAGCACTAACCATTCAGCATCTCACCGAGCGCAAAGCATGCTGGTCCAGGTTAAAGGTCAGCACTACCCAGTTCGTATCCCAAACTGTTAACATGACCGAGCGTGACACAGATGTTGAATATTTTGAGCGTTAAAAACCGATGTTTTAAAAGAATTCTGTAAGAAACGGGGAAGAGAAAAATAACTCGTGGCTCTTGCTAAACCAATAAATACATTTTAAAAACAGTTGTTATATTAAGTAAATAGACGTGTTGGTTACAAACAGCATTACTAGTTAGCTGTATGTCAAACTTACTAATTTAATCCATTCGCGTCACGACGTTCTGGATCTTTTCTTTCAGTTGGAAATGTGATGAGTGTGTATGGTGGCTCGCATATACGACGCTGTGAGGTTCCTTTGTTGCACTTGTGAATTGGGCAAAACTCCTCCATAGACTGATTAAGCCCACGTGGACAGTCACACTGCAATGGAGAATGAATGCGAACCTGCACATCACCGTAAAACCCCTTTAAGCGACGTAATAGTCACTAAATAGTCTGGTTTTAATGGGCTCTGTTGACACCGTGGGTAGCTGTGAACTTTGACTGGAACAACATACATCAATGTCTACCGACGGGGTCTGATCGGCAAAACTAATATAGATACAGACGGCATCTCGTCATAGAAGGGGGCGTGGCTTTGTCAAGGGGGAAATAGAATATTTAGAGAAACACAATTTTCCACTCTTTTTAACCATTTTCTGGTGGAATATGAACTTATTTATCACATAAATACAGTCAAGTGTAAATCGGGCCCATATGGATATTTTCTTACAGCAGATTGTTCTGTAGAAGTGAAAAAATGGCAGTTGTAGCTAGCGCTAGCTAACCGTTCGCATTAGCACAATAGATACAGACGGCTTCTCGTCACAGAAGGGGGCGTGGCCTCGGCAAGGGGGACAATAGAATATGTTGGGGCACACAATTTTTCGCCATTTTCTGGCAAAACATAAACGTATCACATACAAATAAAAGTATGTAAATCAGGTCCAAATGGATGTTTATTCACAGCAGATTGTTCAGTAGAAGTGAAAAAAGGGCAGTCGTAGCTCACGCCAGCTCGCATTAGCACCGTTATTTATGTTTTTATGCAATGTTGAACCACTTTGCTCCTCTCCATGTCTTTGTATCATTATTTAGTAGAAACTATGTTCATATTTCAGCGTCTGTTAAAGTTTAAATTTTTCTCCAAATTGTTTTCCCCCTTAACTGTTTTCAAATATGACCATATATGGGCGATTCGAGAGATGCCGTCTGTATCTATACATGTCAATAAATATTCCTAATTGCTGCTTTTGTCTGTTTGAGTCTATCCAGGTTTTCATGGTCTCAATTGTCGCATCATTTTCTACATATACCAGTGTTGTACATCATTTATGTTCTAAATGGGAGAAATGGTAATAATATTCATCAAAATTATCTTGAGGGCTGGAGGTTCTATGATGGAGGGCCGGTTTTCTGTAATCTGTTAAATTTCCTTATCGTCACAACCTGCTGAAGGATGTCAAGATCGAAGGTCATAATTGTGAATTTGATCTAATTTCACCAATTAGATCAAACCTTTGATTCAGTGCGTTCAGGAATGACTTTGTCTCTTTTTGTTTCACTCTTATGCTTCCACATCCTTCCACATCCTGACCTAACCCTAACCCAGAAGTACATTTTCTCCAGTTTGGCTTCACTGAAATCTAAAAGCTTCTTGGTAAAAATGGTCAAGAATAGCGACGAAAACATGACGAAAAAGCGACGAAAACATGACGAAAAAGCGCTGAAAAAATTATGGAGAAAAAACCACGAAAATGCCACAAAAGAACAACAAAAAGTGACAGAAACGCAACCACAAAGCAATGAAAACATGACAAAAATGTGTAACGAAAACGCAAAAAAAAAGTGATGGAAAAAGTGATGAAAAAGCCACAAAAGAACAACAAAAATAGTGACAAAAATGCAACAAGAAAGCAACGAAAAAGTGGCAACAACGCGAGGAAAAAGCTTCATTTAGATGAGTTTTGTTGGTCTTTCGAATGAGGCATTACTCTGACCTATACCTTTTAGATTTGGGTAAAGCTGAACTGGAGAAAATGCACTCAGATGGCGGGGGGTAAGAGGTTAAAGGATTATTAGCATCTGGTATAAATTCATGCCAACTACCGTAAATGCTCTAATATCGGCCGGGGCCTTTATTTACTCAAGGGCATCTAGGACCAGGCCTTTATTGGAACCAGGCCACAATTAGAGACAGGCCTTTATTTCTATTTGAGCAAAACGGACGACCAGGAAAACGAAGAAAAACGAGATTTGTGTCCATTTGCACCTAAAATATTAGGTTCATTTATTAATGAACATTTCAAACCCTCTCCCAGCGGCTGGAACATTGACGCCTTTTATTTTGTCGGGACAACAGGAAGTGTTTCGTTGCTGTTAGCGGAGCTTTAACATCAGTGTCACTGCAGGTTTCTGTTTCGTTTTTACCTCAGACCGGATTATTTGTTGTTATCTTGTGTAAAAGGCGAGTTTAGACGGAGCGTTTGTGTTTGTGATCGATCATGAGACTGACCCGAGAGAAGACGAGACGCTCGCGCTGATGGGAGGAGTTATTTTGAGGCGGGACTGACCTGCACACGGAGCAGCTGGACGTGCTTTGAAGACGCGATGGAGACTTTATTAAAACCCTGGAGGGTCACACAACTCTCCCCCTGTTTCCAAATATCGTCACAGGAGGTTTTAAAAGTGGCTAAATCTGTGTCAAAGTTACGCTCGGATCAGCTCCTCCACAGCGTCCCCCTCGGCCCGGGTTCCCGTTTGTTTACTTTTACAACTTAATTCCTAACTTGGGGACTATTTCTACCGCTATAGTTTCTAATAAAAGCCCCGGCCTGTTTTAGAGACCGGCTTTAATTTGCCTCCGCCAGCCGCAAACCCGCCCTCTGTCAGAGACCCAGCCTCTGTCGGAGACCCGGCCCCTGTCGGAGACCCGGCCTCTGTTATAGACCCGGCCTCTGTCGGAGACCCGGCCTCTGTCGGAGACCCGGCCTCTGTCGGAGACCCGGCCTCTGTCGGAGACCCGGCCTCTGTCGGAGACCCGGCCCCTGTCGGAGACCCGGCCTCTGTCTGAGACCCGGCCTCTGTCTGAGACCCGGCCCCTGTCGGAGACCCGGCCGCTGTCTGAGACCCGGCCCCTGTCAGAGACCCGGCCTCAGTCGGAGACCCGGCCCCTGTCGGAGACCCGGCCGCTGTCTGAGACCCGGCCCCTGTCAGAGACCCGGCCTCAGTCGGAGACCCGGCCGCTAATGGAATACAGGCCAGTATTAGAGAATTTACGGTATCAACACAGCTGTCGCCCGGTGTCGACCTCCAGCAGGAGCAGCTGGTCACGTGTCTGCGTTTGACCGATCACTTAACAAATCGTTGACGAGGCTTCAGGCAGTGCCCTCTTTGTTTTCATTTCTGAACTTTTAAGTTGAATGAGAAATGTTGTGAGCGCAGGCTAAGCTCCGAGGCCTGCATCGATGGAACCCTCATGATCATTGACTCTCGTGAGACTTATTCATTCACCCGAGGCTTATTTGCTCATAAAACCACAGCTATATTTGGCACATTCTGATCAGTAAACCTGAAGCATCTCACCTCTGATTTTAATCTATTCTATTACGTCGATATTTAATCTTTTCTCAAATGTGGTGGCTTGCGGAGTAGATTAAACCATGTTGCCTATATTTGAATGGTTTCCCAATAGAGATTCAGGATTACGAATGCTTGCATGGCCGACAAAGAAAGAAATGGCTGAACACAAAACTGCACACATTCAGTGTTGATTTTGACAACATAGTTTGATTTAGTTTTAGTCTTTTGACTAAAATGTAATGTAATTTTAGTCGAGATTTAGTCGAAAAAATCTTTTCAATTTTAGTCTAGTTTAAGTCGACTAAAATTGCATGTCAATTTAGTCGACTTTGCATTGATAATATTCATTATAACCATATTTAACCTCTTAACTCCCGCCTGAACCGAGAGCATTTTCTACAGTTCAGCTTTACCCAAATCCTGTAGGCCAGTGTAACACCTCATTTGAAATATCTACAAAACTAAATTGATCTTTTTCCTCACATTATCAGATTTTTTTTCATCACTTTTTTTGTTGGGCAGTCGTCTCATTTTTGTCAAATATTCATGACTTTTTTGTCATTTTTTTGTCAAATTCTTATCACTTTTTTGTCCAGTTTTTCTCCATTTTTTGTCAATTTTTTGTCATTTTTTGTCCATTTTTTGTCCATTTTTCATCGAATTTTTCTCACTTTTTTGTCACTTTTTTGTCCATTTTTTCTCAATTTTTCGTCAAATTTTTCTCACTTTTTTTCCATTTTTTGTCATTTTTTTGTCCATTTTTTGTCCATTTTTTGTCACTTTTTCTCACTTTTTTCACATTTTCATCCTCATTTTCGTCTCAGTTTTGTTGCTTTTTTCACACCTTTATTCCAACCTTTATTGCTTTTAGATTGGGGTAAAGCTAGAGAAAAAGTGCTCGGTTCAGGCGGGAGTTAAGGGGTTAATCTTGTTCCTCTGCTTCATGGAGCTGCTCCACATGATAAAGCTCAGAGCGGCTCCTATAGCAGAGAATTTACATGATATGAGGCTCTTTCAGACGGTCATTTGTAGTTTAGTAGTAGTAGTCGTAGTAGATTAAGACGTACAATGAGGGTGTATTGAACCCCTGACTGAGAGGGAGAAACGGGGAAATTGTGCAGCAGGGTTTTGACAGGTGCTCATTGAAACGGCCCAAAATGACAGGAGATTAACTACCATTGATTTCCTCAGCGCTGTAATCAGTTTATTGCATCAATATTTTCAACCGAACCACCAAAACAGTAATCTTTGAAGTGTAACCTGCTCTAAACGCCACAGGCCTATCGCAATAATGACTACATTGATTTATAGTTCAATAAATAGTGGTGTAGTCGCGTGCAGTGGCAGCGGTTCAAAAAGAATAGCCCCGTAGTGCTCACTCTGTCATGAGGTTTTTCAATCTTCTGTCACGGCGCTGTTGTGGCTGGTTGCATTGTTAAAGAGGGGGTGTTATGTTTTTTTCAATCACCGGCTCTTTTGCATCACACGAGGACAGATATTTGGATAAAGCCAAAGAAAACACTGGAGATAAACGTCGTCTCAAAGATAAGGCGTTTATAACCAGCTGGTGACTCCAGAGAGAAAAGTGAAGTGAAGTCTGACCTCCGTTGACATATTTATCTTATTTTATGGTAGTTTTTTCACTCCTCTGTGCAGAGAGGGTGACTGCCTGACAGTGAGTTAGTTGTTTTGACTATGTGTTTGCACTTTATCTGTACTTCACTTTAAGTACATAATGATTACGGTGACGACCATCGTTTATCAGCTAATCTCACTGACATGGTCTTCGTGTTCTGATTTAGTCGCAATCTATTACATTTGTAAAACATTTAGGGCCCGATCTTTGTTCTAAATGCTGGCTGTAAACTGGACTTTTCAGGCTGACGAGGGACGCACTGTGTAATCTTCAGCTCCAGAATAAACGTGGGTTGAACGGGGGCTGTACGTGGGCTGGACAGACACCCATGGCCAATGGGAGGAGGGGGAGGAGGAGCTTAAGTTTGTTCTCACGCTCCTCTTTTTGCAATCTTACAGACTATCACTTTAAGTTTATTTACTTCTTCTTTGGTCAAAATATAAACGTTTGGCTACTCTTAATAATTGACTTGCTGTAAAGTGGTACAAACAAAGGTAGAAAAGCCATTTTTAGACTTTATTGATGCACAAGGGAAACAGTAGCTCAATAATAACAATAATTAAAAGAACAAACTAATAATAATAGGGATCAAATTGAAAACAAAAAGTTATCTGTGGAAATAGCAGAATCTATAATATAAAACGCAATCGCGAGTAGGGCGGGGCTTAAGCTCCATAAGGGCGCCGCCATGTTTATTTCCCAGAAATCCGCGGGCGCCCCCCACGTGACGGTCCCTCCGCTCGCGGGCATTGGCCACGGGTCCATATGGACCGCGGTGCTGCTGTGCGAGGACAACCCGGCGTCACAACAACACCAGTGCACGAGATCTGACAGTTACATCCTCCAGAACACATGACATCTGCGTGTCTTTGTTTACCTTTCTCCTGCAGTGACCGAGGCTGTGGTTCATTATAGATCCAGTGCTGCGTCATGTCAGAGGTGCGGACACATGCGTAAGATCAAATCCTGGCCATATTCCGTCTCCAAAGCTTTGTCTCTGAAAAAAAGTACAGCAGAAAGTTGCCAAACACAAGCTTCAAATCAAACGCGCTGCTCCGAGAGCTTTAGCCTCCGTGTGCGGAAAACGAAAATGAAACTACCGCTTAAAGGAACAGGCCACCGTTTTTACAGATATGTTCTTACCTTAGCTTTGACGAGTTCTTTAGGACCTGTCTGATCTTCCCCCGTGCCTTCAGTCACGTAAACACAGCGCAGACGGCGTTAGCATTTAGCCTCTCCCTCTCTCCTCTATAGCTCCAAAACAGGTCAAGATAGAAGCTACCAAGCTCTTCCACGTTTTCCCTATTTAAATATGGTTACGTGAAGTGTTCCACTACAAAGTATAATTACACAAAATTAAACAATGTGGATTTTCTAAGCGGATAAAAGGGGGAACTATATTGTAAGGCGTAATAATACCAGGGGTAGTTTGGCATCCGCACAGTAAAGTGAAGATTACTGCACGGATTTCGAACTACTGTCTAACGTGCATCAAAAACTCCAATTGCAGTTTGTTTGAAATTATTTTTAGCATTCATTATTTTAAACATTTGTAGTGGCCATAGTTTTTGGAATGGGTTGGGAACCACTGGTCTACTTAGTGCAGGTCTACAGCTGTACTGAGTAACGGGTTATAGGGACTATACTGGACAAATCTTTGTAATAACTCATAATCTCAGAATATCAAATGTGGAGACTAGTGAAAAGGCCGGGTCTCAGCTAGTAGACCATATATGCAAATCTGTAGACATCAATATGTAGGTCTAAACATTCACAAATATTTTTTAAAAAAGATGACCAAATTATATCAAAGCAAAGAGAGCGCTGCACACGAACCTTCTTACCTTTCATCCAAAATATATTCCACTCTTAATACCATTGAAGAAGAAGTAATAGACACAGCGGTTCTATTTAAAGCCCTGACGCAACGCTGTTAAAATAAGAGCAACGTTTTTTGAATTTCTCGAACCACTCAGATCCCCATTTGGTCCGGCTGCTTTTCTTTCCCATGATGGACGGGAACAATGGAGGAGTGAATGATGAAAGCCTGAAGCCGCTTCCACACGAGTCGAACAAGCTAATTTTACCAGAGAGATTCATCCGAGCGCAAACGTAATGGCACCAATCTGCTGCCGTTATTAAAGGCTGCTTCTCATTGACATTTAGTGGAGCTCCAGTCAATGGTAAATGGATCTTTTTAAAACTTTTCTTTGACTTGTGATTTTTGGTGAAAAATATACTTGTTATTTTTACATTTAAAAAAAATCCTCCACATCTTTTATCCACATGTTGAAACCGTGCACTTGCGATGTAATGTTGCTTTGAGTGAGACATGTTTTGTTACATGTAGGTTTTCATGCATATTTTTATACTGTTTTTAACTTTTAATAGTATTTTGTCCTGGAAATTTGGTTCCAATCAAACACTGATTTCAAATGAAAATATAAATAACCCTGACCTAAGTTTAACCACATCCATGTTCCTAATTACTGTCATGAAATGTCAAATTGTACCTCGCTATCCGACGATCCAGCGTTAACCTTTTTCTGAGTCAGGAAATCCAAAATGGCGGCTCTTTCTTAACCCCTTAACTCCCACCTGAACTGAGCACATTTTCTCCAGTTTGGCTTTACTCCAGTCCAAAAGCTTCTGGGAAAAAGGTGTGAAAATAGCAACAAAACTGAGACGAAAACAATGATGGAAATGTGACAAAAAAGCGAGAAAACATTTACAAAAAAGTGACGAAAAATGTGACAAAAATGTGATACAAATTTGACAAAAATGTGACAAAAATGTGATAAAACATTGACTAAAAAATGACAAAAATGTAACAAAAAATGACCAAAAAAATTACAAAAATGTGATAAAAAAATGACAAAAAATGACAAAAAAGTGACAAAAAAGTGACACAAAAATGACAAAAATGTAACAAAAAATGACAAAAAAGTGACGAAAAAATGTAATAAAAAATTGGTGAAAAAATTACAAAAAATTGACCAAATAATGTGATAAAAAATTGCCCAAAAAAATGACAAAAAAGTTACAAAAATGAGTTGAATACCCAACAAACAAATGATGGAAAAAAAATCTGATGACGTGAGGAAAAAGATCCTCTCGGTTCAGGCGGTTAAAGAGGTTAAAGTAAGTAAATAAAAACACCTGACTTCTCCATGTGTTTGTTTGTGATATGGTACAATCTTTACTAACATTTTGCAAAATTGTGGTCAGCAAGAATGTTTATATACGACTCTACTTGGAGGTGGACTTTGGCCTTGACTTCGACGGGGCTGGAGTTTGGGGGCAGTGCCTTTGGTGTCGCTGTTCAGGCACAGACAGAGGGACCGAAGCCTGATCAGTGCGAGCTCCAGCCCAGAGAGGAAACACGGTGGACAAACTACTCAAGATCGACTTCAGGGAAACAGACATGCCTCGCTACAGGTGGAGTTCTTTTCATTTACTACTTTATCATCTATTACTGATAGGAGTGCTTTGTTTATTTAGCAGTTTATTGTCATTTAGAAAACATGTAAGACTTTGCTCTCTGCTTTATTTGACAGAGGGGTGAAGAACAAATAGTGACAGTGATATTTAAATGGACAGAGTAGGTCTTGAAGTTGTAGAATTAGTAATAACCTGGTGTAGCACAAGATTGTAATGGGCCCCCGGTTCATGTTCTCTCTATGACTTCTGGATTTTTGACAACACTGCAGTTGATGTCACAGAGAGGTGACAGTACGGCAACAAAGGCTGCATGAAACAAAAACAGAAGTTCCATTAACGATATTATTGTGATTGTTCATGAAATATTTCAACACAGTATGATCCTTTACATTTAAAGAGGGGGTATTCTGCTTTTTTCAGTCCCACAGCATCAGTCTATATCACACTACAATGATGACCAAACCTTCTGTTGGTCTGTAAATGCAGTAAATTAGAATAACTGCCTTGTATAAAATGTCTCTCTCAAAATGGCTGTAGTGAATGTCTTGAAATAGGCCTCTGTCTCTTTAAGAACCTCTGAGCCTTTAGACACGCCCCCTCCACACGCTGTCTGTGGCATCAGTGGGGAGGGGGTTCTGCTGAGGAGCAGTGGTTGGTTACTCGGCTGGTGACGAAAGCTCGGAGGCGTCTCCAGGAGGTGGGGGCGTTCCTAGGAGGACTCAGGCAAACCTATCCCTAAAATGGCCGCCATCACAGTTTTTACAGATTACTCAAAAATACGTGAATGTGCCAAGGCAACACTTCAGGCATGTTTTTAATGAGGGAATGACATAATAACAGGATGTAAAGCTTGAAAAAGTCCATTTTGCATAATACCCCCCTTTAATGAAAAGTAAGTAGTTTTTTTCCATAATGTTAGGCTATATATAAAAAAATAAGACTTGCACAAATACTAAATCCAGACTGAATCTCGGCTAAAATCATAACTTAAGGCACCTGCTTGTTTTGTTGTAGTGGAACAAACTTTGTTTTGTGTATGTCGGAAAATCACACATTTGTGGATCTAGATCTGTGTATCCAATTATAAAGCATTTCGTTAGCCACTTAGCATGATTGCCTAAGTCATTTTATGTATTGTTAAAATGAAAATAAAAGAACTCCAACTCCCTAAAAAACGTCTTTTTTCATGTCTTTACAAAAACAGTGGAATAATGAGTTAGGCAATTATGCTAAGTGGCTAATAGGGCTGAAACAACTAATCGATTAATCGACAATAATCATAGTCAACTATTTCAGTAATCGATTAATCGTTCTCTAGTGAACACAGACTAAAATAGAGCAAAAAGACATGACATGACAATTATGTATTTTGGATGAAAACCTACTTTATTTTTAAAGTGAAGGTCTGCAGTGTTTTGTAAAAATATCTGCCTTTGCCTCGTCCAATCAGACGCAGAATTAGCACAAAGAGCCGCCTACAAACGTTTACTTTAAGTTTACTCCATCAACACGTCCTCAAGCGGCGCCACTTTAGCTTTATGAGGTCAAAAAATTGAAAAAATACAATTTCCATGCACCTTTCACAGCCAAGCGATTAATCGATTAATCGTGAAAATATTCGGTAGATAAATCGATTATCAAAATAGTCGTTAGCTGCAACCCTAGTGGCTAAGGATTTGTATCCATTTCATGAACTTACAGTCTAGTTTTCTACCATTTCTGTGAAAGTAACCCTGAAAAGTGACCCTGGAAGTTGTAAAATGTGCCTATAGACTGGTCCCTGTGGAGATTTAAGATGCTACAAATGTGTTAGGAAAGTTAGGGATGAGTTGGGACCACCACGTCTTCCATTGTTTTTTTTTTGTTTTTTTTAATCCGGTATAGGGCCTTTAAACTGAGCTTCATGTATCACCTGTAACGTGACGATGATTTGGCGATTGTGCTGCAGCTCTAATGGCGGCCGAGGCCAAATGAGCGTTGAGTTATGAAGTTTGCTATGATTTATTCTGCGTTCTGTTCAGAATTAAAACAATGTAACTTCTGTGCTCTCAAAATCCCCTTCTTTCTGCTTGACAAATAACATTTTGAAACTCATACAATAACATTCAGCAAAGACGAAAAGGTTTTGAAAGTGCAAGTAAGGGGAATGCTCGGCGCACGTGGACCGTATGTTGTTGGAAAGACGTCAGGATAAGCCGCTGCTGAAGCTAATTCTCCTAATTCCACTTACGACTCATCTGTGTGAACTGCAGTGAACGGCTTATGGGCTCTTCACGTTAGCCCAGTCCAGCACAGTCCAGCACAGTCCAGCACAGCACGCTCAAGGTAAGCGACATGTGAGCCTGAAATGAACTCAGATATTTCGTTTCAGAGGGGGGGTTTGTTGTTGATAGTTGCTGCCTGTGCTCGTGTTTTGAATGGGATGTTGTGCTTCGTATCCAGATGTCCATAACAGTGAGCGTCCAAGCCTCTCTGGGTCATTTCCTCATCTGTTTCCTGCTTGAACAAAAGAACAGGGGGGACAGGGGAATATTTAGTGCATGGGTAGAAATACTAATCAGCTTTGATTTTAAGGCCACGATTTTGGATATTCCAGTTTGTAGCTGTATTTATACGCAGGGCCGGACTGGGACTGAAAACCAGCCCTGGACTCTGACCAGCCTGGCCCAAATTAGCGTAATCGTGCACTTCCACAAATACATATTTTAACCTCTGAACTCCCGCCTGAACCAAGAGGATCTTTTTCTTCACGTCACCACATTTTTTTTCCATCATTTTTTTGTTTGGTATTCAACTCATTTTTGTAGCTTTTTTGTCATTTTTTCGTCCATTTTTTATCACATTTTTGTCACATTTTTGTCATTTTTTTTGTCATTTTTTGTCACATTTTTGTCATTTTTGCGTCAATTTTTAATCAAATTTTTGTCATTTTTTTGTCACATTTTGTCACATTTTTGTCACATTTTTGTCATTTTTTTTGTCATTTTTTTTGTCATTTTTTTGTCAATTTTTGTCACATTTTCGTCATTTTTACGTCAATTTTTAATCAAATTTTTTTTCATTTTTTTGTCACATTTTTGCCATTTTTAATCAAATTTTTGTCATTTTTTTGTCACATTTTTGTCACATTTTTGTCACATTTTTGTCACATTTTTGTCATTTTTTTGTCCATTTTTTGTCCATTTCTTGTGATAATTTTGTGACATTTTTGCCACTTTTTCCATCAATTTTTCGTCACTTTATCGTCACATTTCCATTGTTTTCGTCTCAGTTTTGTTGCTATTTTCACAGCTTTTTTCCAGAAGCTTTTGGACTGGGGTAAAGCCAAACTGGAGAATAAAGCTTGGTTGAGGCGGGACCGGTGGCCCTTCTGTGCTCTTCCAGAATGGACTTATGGCCAGTCCGCCCCTGTTTATACGACACATGAGGAAATTTACTGTTGCAACAATGACAAACGCACTCTTGATGTTCAGCTATATCACCGAGATATGTCAGTGGGTTATCAAAATGTACAGATATAAACATAGAAATCACAGAACTGCCTTCAGCTTTCTGAGCCTGCTGCTACATTTAGCCTCAATCCTCATACAAATGAAA
Organism: Gobius niger; assembly: GCF_951799975.1. NCBI lineage: Eukaryota > Metazoa > Chordata > Actinopteri > Gobiiformes > Gobiidae > Gobius > Gobius niger. The sequence goes on along the minus strand of NC_136857.1, from coordinate 4,352,519 downwards.
ACCAGGCACCATTTACTTAATTTCTATGGTTTATTTATCATTTTATCATTTTTGTTGCTTTTTTAGTTGCATTTTCATCCTCATTTCGGCACTTTTTTGACACTGTTTTTAAGAAGCTTTCAGAAGTCAAACTGGAGAAAATGTGCTCGGTTCAGGTTGGGGTCAAGTGGTCAAAACAATAGCAATTTTAAAAGTTGAAGCCTGCAAACCATGTCCTCCACAAACTTTGAATAGATACAGACGGCAACTGGTCATAGAGGAAGATAGAAGAGAAACACAATTTTTCACTCTTTTTAGCCATTTTCTGGTGGAATATGAACTTATTTATCACATACAAATAAAGTCATGTGTAAATCGGGTCCATATGGATATTTTCTCACAGCAGATTGTTCTGTAGAAGAGAAAAAACGGCAGTTGTAGCTAGCACTAGCTAACCGTTAGAATTAGTCCGATGATACAGACAGCAGCTCTGGAATCGCCCATATATGGTCATGTTTGAAAACCGTTAAGGGGAGAACAATTTTGAAAAAAATCTGAACTTTCTTTAATCATTCAAAAACAAATGCTGAATTATGAATATAGTTTCTTCTAAATAAAGATATAAAGACATGGGGAGGAGCAAAGTGGATTAACAGCCCATAAATACATAAAAAACATGATGCTACATGTTAGCATCGGGCTAATGCTAACGGTTAGCTAGCGCTAGCTACAACTGCCGTTTTTTCACTTCTACTGAACAATCTGTTTGAGAAAATATCCATATGGGCCCGATTTACACATGACTTTATTTGTATGTGATAAATAAGTTCATATTACACCAGAAAATGGCTAAAAAGAGTGAAAAATTGTGTTTCTCAAAATATTCCATTTTCCCCCTCGGCGAAGCCACGCCCCCTTTTATGACGAGATCTATCAAGTTCATCAATCAATATTTAGAATTCAAGACTTTTTAAATCACTTTTCTATTTTTTTATTATTTGAATTTGCAGTGTGTCAATGGCTACAGCCACATTAGAACTCTTGAGGATGCGTCACATAAAATGCAATTTATAAACATTATTGTTTCCTTTCGGGCTCTTGATAACGGGTTGAGATCGGCCGACACACGACTAAACTGTTGTTGTCAAACTGTTGCATGTTTTGCAGGTGCAGAGGAGGAAACAAGCCGGCTTCCTCTCCCTCTCAGGAAAAACCATGCCTGGAACTTCACGCTGTCTGAGTGAACAAAGGCCAAACACTCACATGTGTGTCGAGTAATAAGTAATAACCCTCCAACATGGCGGTCACCCTTCCGTACGGGACTGAGGAGCCGGCCCTGGGGCTGGCTGAAGGGGACGACTGCATTCTGCAGATTAACATCATGTATGAGGTCATCCCAACCATCGTCTGCGCCATGTGTCTGTCGTTTGGACTGATCTACTGCTTTTTTGGTAAATATCATTTCATTTATACAGGAACAATACACTGCCCTAGACACAAATCCTTTTTGTTTTATGTTTTTGCATATTAAATCACTGTTAGAACCAAGATATTATTTAAAGGTTTTTTTAAATACAGTTTTACCACTATCAAAACACACCAACATTATTATTTGTAAGGTTTTGGAGGTCTTCTGGTTAAGTCCTCTGCATTGTTTTGACCAGCCCTTCAGTGCAGTGTTGGGGGCCCACCTTCAGATCATGATCCAGGCTCATGATTATTACCTGGAGGATGAACCGATTGCATGGGTTGGGTTTATGAAGGAAACTCTCCCAGACACATTCCACAAAAAGGTCCTGGAATCAAACCTGGAACCTTCTTGTTGTGAGAAAAAATAAAAATAAACACTCAGTGGTTTCAAAGTATAAAAAACAGGGACTAAATATGATTTGCTGACGTTGCATAAAAGATCTATGTGCAAAAAACCCTTCATATTATGGTGCGTTCATGTGGACCTGGGTGAACGACTTCACCAGTTGGGGAATTCAACGCTCGCTTAAGGGGAGACACTACAGGCAAAACTAAATTTATTCAGTTTTCACGTTTTGGACCAAATTGGTCTCTGAACATATAAGCTTTCACCCGGAAACAGAAAATATGCCTAATCTTCACAATAACATGTTTAAATATTGCACTGATTCAATGTTCCCCCATAGACTTATATGGGAGAATGCAATTTCAAGGGCCTTTTTCTCAAAACACATTTTTCGGTCATTGTGGCGACACTATGTCCACGTCAGTCGGACCTAAAGACTTCACATTTTCCAGCCTTGGACTGAACAATATTTGGAAGATTTTTTCAGAGGGATTTTTTATTATTTAATCCCTTAAGCCCCATTTATTGAGTTTTGAATGTCAAAAAATAAGGGGGGAAATTTCCTTTTTACAAAATTTTCAAAACAAGAAATCCAAAATCCCCTCTGAAAAAGTCTTGGCAACTCATTTATCACTCAAATGAAACCATAAATTTGAATGTAGCTCTATCCATTATTCAGATTTCGTCGGCAAAAAGATGGGAAATTTGGGGCATTTTTAGGCATGAAACACCTTGAAAAGAAAAGATAAAATGACAGAAAACTTTCAATGTATTTTTCTTCTCACATTAATGCCAGTTAATCTACAGCCAAAGTTTCAAATTGATATCTGTAAATATACATTATTTTCCCTATTCACCTGCAGTGTCTCGCCTTAATTGGGGAAAACGACTGGGGAACTCGGGTGAAAACGAGCTTCCTGACTTTCGCACCTGACTGCGGAAATCAGCTGATTTGTTCTGTTATCGTTTATGTGGAGCTTTTTAGTTTAACACTGCTACTTTTTTCAGTTTAGTGCTTGCTGTCGTCATCCTCGTAGTAACAAAATTATGAGTGAAATGTCCGACATCATTTCACACGTGATATTTTTTGTAAAACTAACAAACCAACCTTTAGCTTTTGAGACACTGACACATTTAAATGATTAGCTCAGCTCTGCGTTAATCAGTGATAAAAGACCGTTTTTGTTTGATGACATAAAAATCCCCACTTTCCCACATAAAAACCACACAAACACAAACTGGGAACAATGACGTCACATCTCGGGAAAACAAGCTCCCCAGTCCACATGAACATTCAGGGCGGCACGGTAGCGCAGCGGTTAGTGCTCTCACTTCACAGCTAGCAGGTCCGGGTTCGATTCCCACCTGGACGGGGCCTTTCTTTGTGGAGTTTGCATGTTCTCCCCGTGTCTGTGTAGGTTTCCTCCGGGCACTCCAGTTTCCCCTACCACTAAAAACATGCACAATAGGCCAGGATGAATGATGTGAGTGAATGTGTCCGTTGGCGCAGACGTGTGCAGTCGCGAAAGCGCTTCTGACAGTCTCCCCCAGGGGAAACTGAAGCTACAAACGTAGCTTTCCACCACCGAGTATGGAGTGACTGTCCAATTGTCTCATGTAAAGCGCTTTGTGACCATGTCTGTGAAAGGCGCTATATAAATAAAGATCTTCTTCTTCTTCATTTCTCTGCTGATTGAACCATCTCCATGGCTACGCATATGTTTCCAGTAGGGCCACCTATGGAAAGCAAAGGCGGCAATGCTATACCACCCATACAGCTGCTCACTAAGTTCAAATAAGCAATAATATAATTTCTATTCACACAAAAAGCTCAAAGTGTTGTAAATTAGTCCGGAAAAGTATGTCAATCTTGCCCCCACACATCAGTTGGAGGGAGCGGCCCAGATCCCACTCAGAAATCTGCTCAGTTAGTTGTCCATTGGCTCCGGAAAGTCCCCAAAACTACTACTCAAAGTTCCCTATATCTGAACACAAACGTTGAGCCTCATTGGTGCGCGTGCCGTTGTCCCGCCGCCGCCTGACGGCTTCATTAGCTCACCTGGCCTTGGCCTCGGTGCCAGGCGCCCCGTGGCTCCAGGGTTTAGTGTTTAGAAGAGACAGAGCTGGAGCAGATGGCACTGAAGTCTCTGAATTTGACTGAGGCAGCGTTTAGCACCACCTGTTCGCGCTGACGTCTTGTTGAGATTCGATTATAAAGCTGACGTAATACGAGGAAAGAACAATTAACAATATAAACAATATGGCAACAGTCGGAACATCTCACGGGATTGTGCAGCATGAAATTATCTGTCATTTCAAAAAGCCTGTTTGCAAAGTGTGTGCTGCTATAAACTTACATTACATTGTTTTGTTGCCTGAATAAAATCAAAACAGATGAGTTGAGATGGCAGGGATTCAAGGTTAAAGACCTGAGCACAATCCGAAAACATGTGACTGGAGCAAACACACGTGCACTGGTGTCAACGTCCACAGCCTTCAGACAAAGTTACTGATTTGTGGCACTTTTTTTGGGAAAAGCAATACCATTAACAGAGGTCCTGGCAGGGGCAGGTTTGTGTTTTATATACAGTTTGTTTGTATAATCCTGTCCCCCTTTTGGATTAATAAACGTGACAATGTCCTTCTCACAGATGGAGCAGAATCTATTACTTTTGTATTGATTAGAAGACTTTTTAATGAGGAAAAATCCAAATTAACTAGAGTGTGCGGTACTTTGTGAAAGCGTTCAGTTATCCTGGCGTTTTCCAGCACATGCAAAGTTTTCTAAAAGTATAGTCGTCATCTGGATTGGGTTAGGGTTGGACACGATGTGAAGGTTTTAAGGTAAGTCCAGTTGTCAGAACAGGAGAGTCAGAGCTGAAGAAACCTCATGGATGGGAGCAGGTGCGGACTGGCCATATGTCCATTCTGGAAGAACACAGAGGGGCCACTGGCTCTAGGGCCACCGGTCCCGCCTTAACCGAGCTTTACCCAAATCTAAAAGCTAAAAAGAAAAGCATCAAAATAGCGACAAAAAAGAGGATGAAAACAAAACAAAAATGTGCCGGAAAAGCAACAAAAAAGTGACGAAAAATGTGATGAAAAGTCAACAAAAACACGATAACAAAGCAACGAAAAGGCCACAAAAACGTGACAGAACCATAACAAAAGAATGATGGGAAAAATGTGACAAAAAAGTGACAAAAACAAAACAAAAAGTCACAAAAAGTAATGAAGAAACAACAAAAAAAGCGGCGACTTGACAAAAAGTTACAATAAAGGCCTGGTCCTAGATGCCCTTGAGTAAATAAAGGCCTCGGCCTATATTAGAGCATTTACGGTATATAAATAAATTTGACCTTGACATTATTCCAAAGTCACAAGACGTCTTAGATACTGTGATAGTTGAATGTTGTGCCTGACGATGTTGTCCATTTCCCCTCTAGGATACCGCTGCTTGAAGATGGTCCTGTTCTTCTCCGGCTTCATGTTCGGGTCGGCCGCCGTGCTCCTGCTGTACCACAAGGAGCCCGTCTTGAACTCGCGCCTCAGCCTGGAGACGCAGGCGGGCATCGGGCTGGGCGTGGGCATCCTCTGCGGCCTCATAACCACGCTCGTCTCCGCTCTCGGATACACGCTGAGCGGACTGCAGCTGGGCAGCCTGACGTGCCTCTGCGTCCTCGTTCTGGTCGGACAGTTCTGCCCGCTCGCCCCTGAATGGGTGCCGATCGGGTCCACACTGGCCGTGGGGGTCGTGACTGCCGTCCTCACGCTCCTGTGGCACAGACTGTTCATGGTCCTGTACACCAGCGTGCTCGGGGCGGCCACTGTGACGCTGTGTGTGGATTACATTGTTGGGACTTTTACGTTGCCAGATCAGGTGTACGATATCTTCAGCCATGGCTCAGGACGTCCACTGTGCTGGTTTGACTGGGCCGTCATCGGGACGTTCCCTTTGCTCGGTGCGATCGGGGGACTGGTGCAGTGGAAATGGACCGCAAGGGAGTTACCACAGAAGGAAGGTGAGTGTTTTAGCTGCCGAGTGTGGAAAGCGAAACTGAAACTTATCACTTAATGACCGCGTGGCCTGCACTGTGCTGCTATTTCAATTATTTATTTATTTTTTACTTTAGCACACTACAGCTTTGTTTTCCTTTTTGTTTTCTATTTTGTTTTTCTATTGTAAGCTTTTATTATAAAGCAGCGTTGAAAAATTCAAAATTTTATTTCAAAACCAACTTTTTTTTAATATTGTACCTACTTGCACCGTGAACTGAACCGTGAGAGCTGAACCGTTACACCCCTACAAAATGTAACCTGGTTCATTGGGAAAACGGGCATCGGTTACTTTTTCATAACTGTCGCCTTGCAACCATACTGTACAAAAGGGCCATGAGTGGATGCCAGTTCTTTAAAAATTTGATAAAAATTTGATTAAAAAATTACAAAAAGTTGACAAAAAAATTATGAAAAAATGACAAAAATGTGACAAAAATGACAAAAAAAAATGACAAAAAAAATGACTAAAAATTGATAAAAATTTGACAAATAATTGACCAAAAAATGACGAAAAAATGACAAAAAATTTGACTAAAAAAAAAAAAATCAACAAAAAATTGACGAAAAAATGACACAAATGTGACAAAAAAAGACAAAAAAATTACAAAAATGCTACAAAAATGAGTTGAATACTCAACAAAAATCTGATGATGTGAGGAAAAAGATCCTCTCGGCTCAGGCGGACGTTAAGAGGTTAATAAAATATAAACTAGTCTTGACTGAATTAAAAACAAAGATGACTAAGTATTAATAATTGTGTTTCTCTGTCCAGGATTTCATAAGAAACAAAGGAAACACGTCCCAAAGCACAGACACTTTGTGCAGGGCGGCCGACGACCCCATCGCAAACGCCGGCCTCCACCGCTCAAGCGCTACGCAGGGGACGTCCTGGCTCCGGTGAGTTATGGAAATACTAGACTCTCCTCTAATGCAACATGATCTGTGATACAACAAACAAAACAACTAATCGGCAACTTAGAAAACTAGTCGGTAACTAAAACACAAACTTTACCATTTAAAAACTCTTGGGCCACAGCATGTGACTGATGACCTTTTGGATTTTTTCAAAAATGAAAGCTCTGGTGCAGTAATACTCATAGTAATGCTGCTATTGGTCATCTGCAATTTTAGACACTATATATGTTATTTATGCAATATTATTTGTTTTACACTCAGTCTGTTGGGGCCTGGCCAGACTTTTTCACTGGGGTGGTGACCTGGGGCAGTCCAAAGCTTTAAAGGTGCACTCTGTAACTTTGTTCATGTTTGACCTTTTAGTGACTCGGTGGCGTTATGGGTGCTGCGTGCCTCACAGTGGCCTCTGTGATGCTCCAGAATCAAATGTTTCTTGGGTTTCTGGACAGTTTCTGGTACAAACCCCTAAAAACAACTGATCCTGGAGCGTCATAAAGGCCACTGTGAGACAAAGCAAAGGTTCTTTTTTTTTTATTACAACTTTCAAGTAAAAACGTCGTGCCCAAAGGCATTGACGGCTGGGTTCATGAATATTAAAACATAACATCAAAGATCAGCCTCTTATCGATGTCCCATAATTTGTTTTTAAAACAGTCCAAAGCAGGACAGTCCCACAGTTCTGGAATTTTGTTTAGTAACTTTGTTGCGAATAGAAATGGAGATCGGTCCAGTGCTCGACTCGTGGGGAACTCTATGCCCAGATGGACAAGTGTTTTATTCCGTCTTTCAAAAGGAGTTCTTTTAATGGTTGGACACAGGGACTGGAGAGCCTTTGGTAGTAATCCTCGTAACAGCTCGTAGCCATAGCACATAACTGCAAAGTTTCTTCTGTGTTTTAGAGGAGACAGTTTGAGTTCTTCATAGTCCCCATCTGTAACTGGTTGTAGGAGTGATGTAGTTTGATCCTAATGGCTCGGCGTTTGAGTTTTTCCAAGCGGTTAGTTTGTGTGACATTTAAAGCGGCCCAGACAGGTGAGAGGTCAAAATGAGGTAGAATATAACATTTATACAGTCTTGTTATAGATTCTTGTCATTAACAGAGAGGGAGAGTCTACGGAGGAGGAACATTTGAGACGCCGCCTTTCGGCAGGCGTAGTCCACTTGTTTGAGATCGCATGTAATCCAAAATCCTAGATGGAGACGTTCATTAACCATTTCGACTGGACAGCCCATGAATTTGATGTCGATGTTTGCATTTTGCATTTTGGAGAGAAACATTGCTTTGGTTTTGCTTGGATTAAATTGCATACCCCAAGTTTCAGCCCACTGAGCAAAGTCCAGGAGATCTTCATTTACTTTCTCTACCATTAGAGGGAGCTGCACCTATGACGCCACAGAGTCACTAAAAGGTCAAATATGCACAAATATCAAGGGGTCATTTTCCACATAAAAGTTGCATAATAGTCAGGGACCCAAACTCTCAAAACTGGGTTGAACCTGACACCGTCTGATATATGCTTTATTTGTGTTTTTTCTGTTAACTTTGACCCTAAGGACCAATAATTGGAGGGTCTGCTCTGCTGGAAATATTGCGAAAAAAAATTGTGGCCATTTTAGTGCATGCACCCTGTATTTTTATCAGAAAAATGTGAAAAACGACTTTTTTCCCTCAAATCCTCAGTGGGTTGAGTAGGCTGTCAATAAATGCATTCCAGATACACAGAACACATGTGCTGAGAACATCCACTGAAAAAATCGCTCTAAAAACACATTTCTACACATTTTTGCATCAATTTAATACAAAAAAATGTGGCGTTTTCTCACTTTTTTCCAATATTTGTATCTTTACTTCATTGGCAATCAACTATTCCACCCAGATATGGCATCAGTCAATATGCCATTATTTTAAACAGACTGTAGACACATTCCACAGAAAAAATGATAAAAATCCAACCAACATTATTGGATCTGTGATGATTTAAAGACCAATATGTGACCGACAGACTCAGAACCTCAGAACTGTCAAGTCACTTTTGACACTGGTCCATATTTTGGTTGAGGCCATTTCCAGCCCATTAGATAATGATTTACACCAATGTATTTGGTATCATTGGAAAGAAGACATTGTCATGTTTCATTTGAGCCCAAAGGTACTACTCTGTAACAATTACCGTGGTAACCATAGCTCCTCAGACTCAAATGTGAGAGCATTTTTTCACAATTTTCACAAAAAAATGTTTTACTACGTTTAACGCTGTTTCTTCCAGAAACATCACAGACATAAATCTCTGATACTGGGTAACTCTGTAGACTCTGAGGGTTCAGGAAATGTATAACATGTCAGTACTTTCTCAGCTTAAGGCCTCACTGTGAGCCATGAAGTAAAAGAATGTCCACCTCATATGAGCCTCTCCCATAGAAATAAGCCTATATCTGCCAGGTTGGAACAGCTGGTGAGACTTTCTGACCAGGACAGGCCCAACGTAACTTAAAATTACATTTATGGAGAACAACAGTTCTGTATTTTTACATAAAGTTGTTCATCTATTTTTTATATTATGTAACTGTTTATCTATCCTTTACTATGCCATATACACAATATACATCTGTTGATTTCACTCCAATATACATCCCTTTAAATCTGTAAAAAAAAATCCTCAAGAATCCAAGATAATTCCAACAGTGTGTCTTTGTAGACACCACATGGTTATGCCTAAAATACTACACATTTGTTATACATTAGATAGTAATATGGTTGGTAATGTATTTGCTGAGGAAAACTGTGCTCTGAAGCTGGATTTTCCATAAACCACATGTTTACAATGAACAACAGCCTTTTTACTGTTTAGTAAATTAATAAAGTAAATAATTTGATGTAGTCTGTTCACTAAAGTTGGTTTACTACATTACTAATGCACGGCACACAACTAAAGCTTAGGGCTCGTCCAGGACTAAATCACAGTGGCAGTCGTCTGAGCAAAACCGTCCATACTGGATTAAACCATTTCTCTTCTCTTTTCTGAAGTTGTTTTAAGTTCTTTGTACATGTTAAAATTGTCACACTTTTTAAAAAATATATATATTCATGTATTTCAGTTTTGGTTATAAAGGACCTGCATCATGCTATTTTACTCATTCCAAAGTAAACTATAAACATTTATATGATATATTGTATCTCGATTTGTGAGAAATATAAGTATTTTCTGGGGTTATATTTCCAACCCGGAAGACAAGACACTTGGACTCAATTAACTCCGCCCCCTCTCTGCGCTCATGCAACATTAGCAGTAAAATAAATATAAATATCACAGCAATAAGTGAAGTTACTTCATAATGCAGTTATAAGGAGTTGACATCTGCCTGACATTATCGTTAGGTAAGAAAAAAGAACAGGCGTGTCCAGAGTAGGTTAGAAAGAGCTCCTTTTTCACATCCTTCAGTGCAAACATGACGTCTGTTCAGACGCTCAGGGGGTGCGTTTGTTTTCTCCGCAGGGGCAGCGCGGACGTGTCAGGCACTTCCTTTTCTTTCTTTTTTTTAAATTAATTAACTTTTTTTTACAAATTAAAATCGGGTTTTCCAGCAGAGGGCGGAGCTGCTCAGAGCAGGATTCAGGAGGATTGCTGAGAACTGTGAGAATGAAGCCAAAAACCACTCTGGGGGTGTTTTTGATTAGGAAATAGCACAACAAAGTCGATTTTGCATGATATAGCCCCTTTAATGTTGTGTAATTTATTTATTTTATTCGCTGGCACATTGAATCTGTACTACCCACAAGAAATATGCTTTATGAATGATTAAATAAAAAGTAACTTTTATGACCAGAGTTTCTAGGCGCAGCCAGGGACCGGAGAGTGTCCGGTTTGGGAACCTCAGGATCTCATCTCTGCTGTTTGCAGATGATGTTGTTCTGTTGGACCTTCAGCTGCTCTGGTTTGCAGCCGAGTGTGAAGCGGACGAAATTAGTTACCTTCACAAGATGGCTGGGGGTAAGGCAGTTACATGGGAGGAGCTTGGAATAGAACCACTGCTCCTTCCTGTCAGGAGCAGCCAGATGAGGTGGCTCGGGGACACATTGGATGGATTATATCTCTCTGTGGCCAGCGAATGCCTCAGGATTCCTTCAGAAGGGCTGGAGTTAGTGTTTGTGAAGAGTGATATCTGGGAATCTCTGCTTTGACTGCTGCATCCATGACCAGACCGTGGGTAAATTGTAAGAAAATGGATGGATGGGTGCAAACCTGGGTCAAAGGGTTTTGCACAGACGATAATCCAGTAGAATCCAGTTTCAGTACTCTAAAACACCTCAGTACTTCTAACCTAGCTTCTGGCTCAAAATCTAGAGATAGCTCCACAGGCAGCGTGATGACTCTGCTCCTGACAGGTTTCTCTGAGGCTTGAAGGATGAGTCAAATGCAGAGGGTAAATTTGGGAGTCTATGGATACATTAAATACTATACTGGACTCCAAAGAGCATTGAAAATATTATTATAAAATATTATTAATATAAAGACAAATGCCATCAAGAACATTTCAGACATTGTAAAAAGTTGTGGATCAAGTGAGGCTGAAAAATGGAACCACACAAGGCAGGACTTGATCACCTCGACTGGGTCGTCTGGATATGAGTGTATGATGTAGAAAGACCCAAAGTACACAATGACCCCAGGAAGGTCACTATGGATGTTTCTGAGTTGCACCAAGTTTGTTAGCACTGGCCTGAATATATTAATACAGGAGGAAGAGGAGCTGACCAGTGCAGGACACCATGCTCTGACACAGGGACAAACCCAGGAGGCGCTGCACTGTTTTCAGAACAGCACTGAGAGCAGGCAGCCAGGTTTCCTCTGGGTACTCCTGATCTCCAAAACATGCTGGTCAGGCAGCACGCTCAGTCGCAGTGACTCAGGGCTAACCCACAGAGCCGGTTCTTCCTATACACAGACTACGCAAGGTGCGTAGGGCCCCCGCAGCTGCAAGGGCCCCGCATCTCAGTCAAACTACCGTGTTGTTTCACTGATTAATCAACGCGTTGTTACGGGGACAGGCTCTGACAGCGCGCACTCACTCTCCGCCTACTTCGCCACATATAACATCAAAACGGAGCAGTCTGCTGAAGTGAATGATCAGGAGAGACCGACCGCCTTCCCCTGTCTCTTCCAAAGCGCGAGTGCTTCTCCGCTCGTGTCCCGCTCGGCCGTCTGTCTCCCGGTTCTCGCTTCGCCTTTAAACTCTTTTCTTGTTGTGTCTAGCGGAGAATCAGGACAGTAGTTTGATGGATAGACGAGAGTAAAGCCGTGTCTGTGGCCTTTTTGTCTCAAAGAGGAGTTGAATCCACACGGTTCTCACGAGCACAGTAACTTACAGTAACTCTGGTTCTCTGAATGTGCACAGTCTATAAGGCCTGCTACTTTTTTCGGATGAAAGCAAATTTTGCATGTCATTCGGAAATCAAGGTGCCAGAGTCTGGAGGAAGACTGGGGAGAAGGAAATGCCAAAATGCCTGAAGTCCAGTGTCAAGTACCCACAGTCAGTGATGGTCTGGGGGGCCATGTCAGCTGCTGGTGTTGGTCCACTGTGTTTTATCAATGCAGCTACTGTAACTATCAGGAGATTTTGGAGCACTTCATGCTTCCATCTGCTGAAAAGCTTTATGGAGATGAAGATTTCATTTTTCAGCACGACCTGGCACCTGCTCACAGTGCCAAAACCACTGGTAAATGGTTTACTGACCATTGTATTACTGTGCTCAATTGGCCTGCCAACTCTCCTGACCTGAACCCCATAGAGAATCTGTGGGATATTGTGAAGAGAAAGTTGAGAGACGCAAGACCCAACACTCTGGATGAGCTTAAGGCCGCTATCGAAGCATCCTGGGCCTCCAGAACACCTCAGCAGGTCCACAGGCTGATTACCTCCATGCCACGCCGCATTGAAGCAGTTATTTCTGCAAAAGGATTCCCCACCAAGTATTGAGTGCATAACTGAACATAATTATTTGAAGGTTGACTTTTTTTGTATTAAAAACACTTTTCTTTTATTGGTCGGATGAAATATGCTAATTTTTTGAGATAGGTATTTTTGGGTTTTCATGAGCTGTTTGCCAAAATCATCAGTTTTAAAACAATAAAAGACCAGAAATATTTCAGTTGGTTTGCAATGAATCTAAAATATATGAAAGTTTAACTTTTATCATTACATTATGGAAAAGAATGAACTTTATCACAATATGCTCATTTTTTTAGAAGGACCTGTAGACCAGTAGTCGTCCTAAATCCCAGTTGGACAATGGCTTAGTGGTTAGTGATTCTGATTTATTGAATTGCGGTCATTATTTTCCACTTCTGCCCTGCTTTACTGTACAGTGGAACTGTTTTTGGCCGTAAATAGGTCCGCCCTTTGCCGAATAACCATGGGATGCTACTGTAGGGCCCCCGTGTGGATTTTTGCTTAGGGCCCCAGAAGGGCCAGCACCGGCTCTGCTAACCCAACACCTGAACACAATGTCAGTGTACAATTATACACTGACAAAGCACTTACTTATACTTACATCCTGTGGAGTGTAGCTTCTTTTAGAACATCGTTAAAAAGTGCATTCATTTCTGTTATTCAACTTACTGTATTTTTCGCACTATAAGGCGCACATGAAAGCCTTTAATTTTAACAGTGCGCCTTATGTCCTGGTGCGCTCTTTGTATCAACTTCTGGCTGTGTTTACACACCTACAGGTTTACAGGTAAACCAGCATTAATTAGTGCGCCTTATTTATGAAAATTAACATTATCAGTGATAACGCGCCTTATAATCAGGTGCGCCTGGGGCGAAACACACGGTAAACTGTGAAACTAATATATGATAGACTCATTACATGCAAAGTGAGGCATGTATGGCCTTCATTCATTATACTTTGGATGATTATGGCCCAGCTTGTAAAAAACACAAATTAAAAATCCTAAAATTAGAATATTTTGAAAATGCCATAATCATGATAACAAACAAAAGCTTGACATATGCAACTTTGCATGTCATGAGTCTATATCATATATTAGTTTCACATTTTAACTTGAATTACAGAAATAAATGAACTTTTGAACGATATTCTAATTTTCCGAGTTTCACCTGTACTGTTAAAGGCTACAGAATACGGATATATATGTTTTCTTTTACAATTTAAGACACAGCTTATATGATACAGAATAATTATAATTTTTATAAATGTAATTTCAAGTTACGTTGGGCCTGTCCTGGTCAGAAAGTCTCACCAGCTGTTCCAACCTGGCAGATATAGGCTTATTTCTATGGGAGAGGCTCATATGAGGTGGACATTCTTTTACTTCATGGCTCACAGTGAGGCCTTAAGCTGAGAAAGTACTGACATGTTATACATTTCCTGAACCCTCAGAGTCTAGAGAGTTGCCCAGTATCAGAGATTTATGTCTGTGATGTTTCTGGAAGAAACAGCGTTAAACGTAGTAAAACATTTTTTTGTGAAAATTGTGAAAAAATGTTCTCACATTTGAGTCTGAGGAGCTTTGGTTACCACGGTAATTGTTACAGAGTAGTACCTTTGGGCTCAAATGAAACATGACAATGTCTTCTTTCCAATGATACCAAATACATTGGTGTAAATCATTATCTAATGGGCTGGAAATGGCCTCAACCAAAATATGGACCAGTGTCAAAAGTGACTTTTGACAGTTCCGAGGTTCTGAGTCTGTCGGTCAATTATTGGTCTTTAAATCATCACAGATCCAATAATGTTGGTTGGATTTTTATCATTTTTTCTGTGGAATGTGTCTACAGTCTGTTTAAAATAATGGCATATTGACTGATGCCATATCTGGGTGGAATAGTTGATTGCCAATGAAGTAAAGATACAAATATTGGAAAAAAGTGAGAAAACGCCACATTTTTTTGTATTAAATTGATGCAAAAATGTGTAGAAATGTGTTTTTAGAGCGATTTTTTCAGTGGATGTTCTCAGCACATGTGTTCTGTGTATCTGGAATGCATTTATTGACAGCCTACTCAACCCACTGAGGATTTGAGGGAAAAAAGTCATTTTTCACATTTTTCTGATAAAAATACAGGGTGCATGCACTAAAATGGCCACAATTTTTTTTCGCAATATTTCCAGCAGAGCAGACCCTCCAATTATTGGTCCTTAGGGTCAAAGTTAACAGAAAAAACACAAATAAAGCATATATCAGACGGTGTCAGGTTCAACCCAATTTAAAGAGCTTTTGAGAGTTTGGGTCCCTGACTATAACCTTTTCAATGTAACTCTTTTAGCACTCTGATGAACTCGTATGCACAGGTGTGTTCTTGTTCATGGCATTTCCCCCATATTACTTACAGTTTGGTGATACAAACTCGTCAATAGTTTGGAAATACTTTTTATATATTGGCTTTTCTTTATTTGTTCCACATTGTGTGATTCTGGAGGCATAAAACACAGAGGATTATGTAGGAAACAGAAAAAGGGTGAAATAACTCTAAATATGTTCAGAATTGCTACCCTTTATTCCTGGCATTTCCTCAATGAGCTTCACCAGAAACGTTCTGTTTACTATATCAGTGGTTCTCAACCTGGGGGTCAAATTGAGGGGGTCACCAGATCATGTAGGTAAAATATACATATTTTTATTAGCATCTAATCTAATATTTTATTGTAGCATGTGTGTGCTATAATACCAGAGTGCCATTATTTGTATGTAATTTGATGGATGTTTTTTAAGATTTATGTAGGCTATTTCTCACGGTGTGACCCGGGCGGGGCGTCACCAACCCCTTTAACTGTTATAATGTAAATTGTTGAGAACCACTGCACTACATCATGAAGCTCATTGAGAAAATGTCAAAAGTGCAAAGCAGAAATCAAAGCAAACGGCGACTATTATGAGAGAGAACTCAGTGAGAATCTACAACGTAAATAATAGTCTTGAAATACTGAACGAAAGACCAAATGAACAAAACTGAACTGAGTTTGAGCGGCACTTGAGGAGGACAAACATGAGCCACCCCACATGGCCCTCACAGTTTATCCAGACCTGGTTTAGTCCGGTTTGGGTCTTTGTCTTTTCTTGGAAATGCTTGAAAATGAAGAGCAACCACAACAGATAAAACATTGTTCGAGAGCCTTGATAACCTTTATTATTATACGGCTCTTCACAACATAAGTAGAAGCTCCGTTGATTTGAATGGGATTTCCCAACGTTCTACCGGTCATTATTTTCTGATAAAGGACCTCTGAAAAAAATAATGACGCTGCCCATGGCAACGGAGTTCGTGCTTTCATATCACTCCGCGCGTACGTAGTAGCGACACTCTCTCTGTCCCCGTCACTGCGAGAGAAGTTGGGGGAATTGCTCGTGAAGTTAGCGTGAGTCTGACTTTCAATTTACCCAAATATTCACCACCATTCCTCCAACTGCGCCTTCAACTAAGCAGCTAGGCTAGCTGCTAGCCTTGCTGCTTCTAGCCTAGCCAAACGCTGCAGCGCAACGCGCAAACTTTTGGGAACTATTTGTCGCGGATGTCACTAAATAAACCTTTCGGCCTTCATAAAAGTGTACGAAGTTTATGTTGTGTGTGTTCAGTTGGCAAATGGCCGTATAATAAGCGGGATAATGTATAGAACGCTGGTCATTATCGGGAAAATAAGCACCTTCAGGGCGAAACAAGACCCCTCCGCTTCGCGTCGGGGTCCAGTTCGCCCTGTCGGTGCTTATTTTCCCGATAATGACCAGCGTTCTATACATTATCCCTTACATAATGCAGGTCCCAGCCCACTTCCCCCACAGACATGCTTTTATTTTATTTTACTACTTTATTTTTTCATTTTTTTCAAAAGTAATATAAAACATATACTGTAGCTAATATACAAAAACATACAAATGTAAAAGAAACAAACGGACAAACATAGAAAAATGAGAGAGAAAAAACAAACAAACAGAAAAAGCAGAACAAAAAAGACAACAACAACACTACAGCTTTGTTTTCTATTTTGTTTTCTATTGTAAGCTTTTATTATTATTTTTTCTTATTTCAAAACCATTCTTTTTTTTTATATTGTACCTACTTGCACCGTGATGCACCAAACCGTGAGAGCTGAACCGTTACACCCCTACAAAATGTAACCTGGTTCTTTGGGAAAACGGGCATCGGTTACTTTTTCATAACTGTCGCCTTGACTGTACAAAAGGGCCGTGAGTGAATGGCCAGTTCTTTGTAACTTCCATCAAACCAAGTTAAAGTTCCAACATGAAATCCTGTAACGTGCACCTCTATTAACCCCTTAACTCCCACCTGAACCAAGCACATTTTCTCCAGTTTGGCTTTACCCCAGTCCAAAAGCTTCTGGGAAAAAGCTGTGAAAATAGCAACAAAACTGAGACGAAAACAATGATGGAAATGTGACAAAAAAGTGGCAAAAAATTGATGAAAAAGTGGCAAAAATGTGACCAAAAAAATGACAAAAAATGACAAAAAATTGACAAAATGTGACAAACAAATTGGAAAAATTTAACAAAAATGTGATGAAAATTTGACCAAAAAATTACAAAAATGTGACCAAAAATGACAAAAATGTAACAAAAAAATGACAAAAATTTGATATAAAATTGATTAAAAAATGAAAAAAATATGGGGAAAAATGGACAAAAAAAACGACAAAAATTTGACATAAAATTAATTAAAAAATGAAAAAAAAAATGTGATAAAAAATTGACCAAAAAAATGAAAAAAAATTGATAAAAATTTGAAGAAAAAATGACAAAAAAATGACCAAAAAAATGACCAAAAAGTCACAAAAATGAGTTGAATACCCAACAAAAAAATGATGGAAAAAAAAATCTGATGACGTGAGGAAAAAGATCCTCTCGGTTCAGGCGGGAGTTAAGAGGTTAACATTGTTTGCTATTTTCTCTTTTTGCTGCAATAAAATTTGGTATCGCTGACTCATAGCATTTTATTGTTTCTTATTACGATTATTTGCCATATAGATTATCAGGGGGTTTAGGTCATATTTAATCTTTCCCAATGTACTCTTCACATAACTTCTTACTTGTAAATATTTATAAATCTGGGTTCTTGGTATATTACATTGTTTGGACATGATCTTGTGAAGGTTGAATCTGGTGATGTCTTTGGCAGAGCTACATCCAGAGTCTCCAGGAGCGGAGGATGGGCACCGGCTCGTCCTGCAGCAGCATCAGCAGCACCGTAAATCACACGCTCATCGACTTTGACTTCGAAACGGGCTCCATGGTCCCGCTGACGGCCTCGCCTACGCCTCTGTTTGCCGTCTGAGAAATCAACACCTGTCCAATAATTCAACACCCACGGACAACGGCAAACGCAATAACGCCGTGAAGGCAGTGTTCTCCTTCTACCGCCGTCCCGAGTGTTGAAGCTGCGCTGATGATGTGGGTCAGGGGGAAGTCACGGGTCTATGTTTTTGAGTCATTGTGAGGAAAATGATTGCGATTTTACGATTATTCACGATGAAAAAGATGTAGAGAATTCCTCAAAGCCTTAAAGGGATATTTCAGAGTTTTTGACATAGGGCGTCATTTCCTCGTTATCCAGAGTGTTGCTGGTACCTTGAGATATTTTTTTTGTAATTCACGCAGTTCTTATGTTAAAAACAGTGTGACCCGCTCCACAGAGCACCTGAGGCAAATCACTTATAACACCAGACTAACCATATAAATGTCTGTAGAATAATAATAGAATAATTTTAACCATTTTGCATTTAAAACACCTTATATTTGAGCAGCATCAGCTTCGTGGTTGTATAAGCTACGCGGCGGCGGAGTGATCTGCTAGAAAATAGTCCCTCAAAATGCGATCATTCATGTGATGCAAGGTCAGTTATATTCCAAAAAATATTCTATCGACACAGACATTTATATGGTTAATCTGGTGTTTTAATCATCTACAACCATAAAACCGAGCAATGATGTTAATTTAATCCATAAAGACAAGGGGCCCGATCTTGTGCATCAAAACGCAGAGATAGCGTGACATGTTGCCTCAGTAGGAGCACTTTGTGATCTTGCCACTCCAGACTTAGCTCATTTAAGTGGGTGGAGACACACATTTTCCTCCAACCAGATCGACTCCGCGTCCAGGAGAGAGGTTGTGTGGGAGTGGGGGGTGAACATGTGCTTTTGTTTTGCTTCGCGTTCACGCCAAGCGCGGCCGATCTTTTTCTCTGGAGACGTGAACATGGTTTAGCTCACGATGGGGTAAATAAAGTTTTTAGTTTGACCTGTGAGACCTAATTGCTGTATGTTGTTGAATGTCTGTGGATGTATTGTTTTTATCGGGCCCGTACTGGCACTTCTCCTGCAAATGAAGTTCCTAACGGATAAATAAAGTGAATTTGAATTTGAATTAAGGCTTAAGAAAGAACGCAAGACAGCGCAATGTAAACCAGGAAGTGAATGTCAGCCGTGTTTCCATCAGTGCAGTCGCCTCCTCTTGTGACGCCCCCTGCAGGCGGCGGAGGCGAATGGCACATATAGCGCCGCCACTCGGAAAATAATTCGCCAAGAGCCTGCGCCGCCCCGTGCGCCGCCACAAGATCTGGCCCAATTTCTTTTAAATCTGTATAATTTATTTGAGCTGAAACAACCACATAACTTCCTTTAATGCAGTCCCTGGACCAACGGCATCAAAACTTGGTCTCTAAAAATATCATATTTTTTTAGTTCCTGCTTTTGATACTTGTTTCCCCCCATTTAACGGTGCCCTGATCCCGAGTGGCTCTGGTTATATGAAGTCTAATGCAGCAACAACTACAACACAGGACATCATAAACACAAGACTATTTAAAATGTATTTATTTATGTGAATTCAAAGGGCTCGATTGTCTTTAGGGCTTGTTACACACAGTACATGTATTTGTCACAATGGATGTTTTTCTCATTGTTAGCAAAGTGTTCTGTTTTCACTTTTCTTTACCGTGGACAATCATTTAAAGCTTCTGCAGGTTTGCCGAGCGCGTCGTGCGGAGGTCGCCGTGTAAGCGACGCAGGCACAAAATGGACGACGGCTTTGCCCCTTTGTGTTTCCCTCTCTCTCCGTCTGACACTGTTCTCGCTCAGTTTTATTTGAAGCATCTCTGGGAGTTTCCTGAAGTCGCCAGAGTGCTCGCGTCGGCGTGAATTATTGATGTGTAAAAGCAACGTCAAGAGACTGTCAATCAGAAATATGGCGGAAAGGTCAGCTCCCAACGACCGCACATCCCGGTGAAATACGGCCGTCGTTCTTTCGTTTCCCTTCATTTGTTTTGTTTTGTCCACTGAGCTGTGACTGCCTTAACAGCAACAATAAAATAACAAAAAGATTCTTCTCTTTGTCGTTCCATTTGTCTGTATTGTTTTACAGCTACGTAATAAACATGTTTCAGATCAATAAACATCAGTCTGGGTTTCCTTTGTTAGCTTATTGTCACTGGTGGGAGGTCAGGGCCGGACTGGGACTGAAAAACAGCCCTGGACTCTGACCAGCCTGGCCCAAATTAGCGTAACTGTGACTTCCACAAATACATATTTTAACCTTTTACCCCCCGCCTTAACATTAACAAGTGCATTTTCCCCAGTTCGGCTTTTTATTATTTTTTTTTTGATCGGTATCATCAGCAAAAAGAACGGGAAAGGTGGTCGTAGAAACAGAAGCAAAATCATTCATATAAATAATAAATAATAATGGTCCCAAAACTGATCCTTGTGGTGCCCCATACTCCACTGAATTCCTTTTAGATTCGTGTTTTTTTTTATACTGGGCTTCACCCAAATATAAAAGCTTCTCGACTGGAGAGCAACAATGTAACGCCTCATTTGAAAGCTAAGACCTACAAAAGTGATGGAAGCTTTTCGTCACGTCGCCACATTTTTGTTGTTTTGTTAAATATTTTTTTCTAGCATTTTTTGTTTTGTTTTTCTCACGTTTTTTTTGTCCGGCTCCAAAAGGTTGAGAATCACTGGCTTAAACCATGAGGTTTCCAGAAATATACAGTTTTCATACAATAGTGGAAATCTAAACATAGACTGGACTTTATCTGTAATAAAACAAATGCTTGTATTCTACTCTATCTACCGGGGGAAATGTTATGTACATTTCAAGTATTTTTTAACATCTTAATCCCAGCAGGAACCGTTTACATTTTCTCCAGTTTGGCATTACCCGAATCTAAAAGCAAAAAAGTGGCAAAAAAAAACAGCAATAACACGACAGAAAAGAGACAAAAACACGCGACTAAAGAGTGATGAAAAAGCATCAAAAACGTGACAAAAACACCACAAAAAAACTGCGAAAAACACGATATTTGCTCTAAAAAGTTACAACCAGTTTCACAAGTCTTAGCTTTCAAATGAGGCGTCACACCGGCCTATAGGCTGTGAGCTCCAGTCGAGAGGCTTTAGATTTGTGTAAAACTGACCAGGAGAAATGCACTTGGTTAAATCGGGAGGTGAGAGCTTAAGTACAAGTACATTTTAATGGATACTTTTATTATACCTAACAAATTATACTTTTGTTTGGTTTGAAAACATGTATTTTTGTGTGGCCTCATCCTCATCCTCACACTTCAACAGAAAACTTTGGCACCTTCTTGACACTACTTTTACATAATACTGCTTTACCCACATATCAAATTAAAATCACAACATTATGACAAGAAATTGCTACGATTATTTACAGCATGAAAAATACGTTTTGTCCAGAGCAGCTCCATTCTTTAATTTTATTTATGTTTTTGACCTTTGGGTTAATCCTCATTTGGAACAATTTAGTAATGGTTTGGTTTCCATGTTAGACCTGGTTTAGCACTAGTTTAGGTCTGGTTTAGTCCTGTTTTAGATAATCACAGGGGCGGACTGGGATGTTTTTGTTGACTTTTCATCCTCTTTTTCTTTTTTGATGCTTTTCTTTTTAGCTTTTAGATTTGGGTAAAGCTCGGTTGACTGGTGGCCCTTCTGTGCTCTTCCAGAATGGACACATGGCCAGTCCGCCCCTGTCTGTGCTCTACTTTACTGGTGCCGTCAATACGAAACATGCTCCTAATGGCCGACGAGACACAGAAATAGCGATTTTAACTGTGGATAATCAAAGAACAGACTCGGGATGAGGACCGACCTCAGATTAATCTCTTATTTGGCTGCTTTTGGTCAAAATCTCCATGGAAACGAGCTGGAGTTTGAGCATTTTGTAGGTAATTTTCAACAATGGAAATATTAGTCCGGCTCACTGTGTAATCTTGACGCATTTTTATGGAGATTAATAAAACCAAACATTTTGAAAACTTTATGAAATTATCAATCTAAAAAAGAATGTTTCCATTTGCTCTGATATGTTAAAAAAAAACAACAACAACACAATTTTTCACTCTTTTTAGCCATTTTCTGGTGGAATATGAACTTATTTATCACATACAAGTAAAGTCAAGTCTAAATCGGGTCCATATGGATATTTTTCTCACGGCAGATTGTTCAGTAGAAGCGAAAAAACGGCAGTCGTAGCTAGCGTTAGCATTACCACGATGCAAACATGTAGCATCATGTTAGCATTCTCCGTTATTCATGTATTCATGGGCTGTTGAACCACTTTTTTGGGTCGATATCTATATAAATAATTCAGCATTTGTTAAAGTATTTTTTGAATAATTAGAGAAAGTCTGATTTTTCCCCAAATTGTTTTCCCCCTTAACTGTTTTCAAACATGACCATATATGGGCGATTCCAGAGACGCCGTCTGTATCTATAGTGGCAACAACATTTATATGGGGAGTAAAAAAACGTATTCCATTTGGTCGCTCCAATCAAAAGAGTCAATGAAACCCTTGTCATATTTTTCACGGTGTTGCCATAGCGATGACCAGAACTCCCCATTCACTCTAATGGACAAATTGTATAATTGCACAATTTTACAAAATGACAAGGGCAAACGGAAACATTGTTTTTTCTCATTGCTTACACCAGTGGTTCTCAACCTGGGGATCGGGACCCAAATTTGGGGGGTCGCCAGATCATTTAGATAAAATATACATATTTTCATTAGCATATCATCTAATGCAGGGGTGTCCAGACTTTTTTCCTGTGGGGCCGCATACTGAAGCGTACACAGGGTGAAGGGCCGTAGATCGGTGGTTAGCGCCGCCAAACCTTTGACAAGCAGAGGTTTTAATTGCGCCCACACCTTTATTTCTGCTCAAAACCTTCATGCAGCTCTGTCTCACAGTACAAGGTTAGTTGTTTGGTTAGAATTGTGTAGAATTATTACATTTCAAATAAAAAGGACTCTCTCTGATGATGTGTCCCGATTCAGCAAAAAAAATTGACCAAAAATTGGTCTGAGGGCCGCATTTGGCCCCCGGGCCGCACTTTGGACACCCCTGATCTAATGTTTTATTGTAGCATGTGTTTGCTATTTTACCAGAGTGTCATTATTTGTTCGTAGTTTGATGAATTTTATTTCAGCCATTTGTTTTTTATCTTTGTTTTATAAGAATTATAGAATAGAATAGAATAGAATAGAATAGAATAGAATAGAATAGAATAGAATAGAATAGAACTTTATTGTCTGTTCCAGAGAGCAGAAATGTGTCTTTCAGCACGGCTCATTGAAAATCCAATATGTCGGCTAATGTTCATATTTCTCACGGTGTGACCAGGGCGGGGGGTCATCACGAACCCCTTTACCGGTTATAATGGGGGTCGCGGCTCCAAAAGGTTGAGAATCACTGGCTTACACCATGAGGTTTCCAGAAATATATAGTTTTCATACAATAGTGGAAATCTAAACATAGACTGGACTTTATCTGTAATAAAACAAATGCTTGTATCCTATTCTATCTACCGGGGGAAATGTTATGTACATTTCAAGTATTTTTTAACATCTTAATCCCCACAGGAACCGTTTACATTTTCTCCAGTTTGGCATTACCCGAATCTAAAAGCAAAAAAGTGGCAAAAGAGTCACAAAAGTGGGCTGGAAAAACAACAATGACACAACAAAAAAGCGACAAAAACACACGACTAAAGAGTGATGAAAAAGCATCAAAAACGTGACCAAAACACAACAAAAAAACTACAAAAAACACGATATTTGCTCTAAAAAAGTTACAATCAGTTTTGCAGGTCACACTGTCAAGAAGCTTTAGATTTGTGTAAAACTGACCTGGAGAAATGCACTTGGTTAAAGCGGGAGGTGAGAGCTTAAGTACAAGTACATTTTAATGGATACTTTTATTATACCTAACAAATAATACTTTTGTTTGGTTGCCAAATTTCACAACATTTCTTGGTTTGAAAACATGTGTTTTTGTGTGGCCTCATCCTCACACTTCAACAGAGAACTTTGGCACTTACTCCTGTAACTTTACTTAAAGACACGATACTGCTTTCCCCACATATCAAATTAAAATCACAACATCATGACAAGAAATTGTTACGATTATTTACAGCAGGGGCGGACCGGCCATATGTCCTGTATTCTGGAAGAGCCACCGGTCTGGCCTCTCACTTTGCCTTAGCCTTACCCCCGGGCGTGACCGAGCTTTACCCAAATCTAAAAGCTTAACCTCTTAACCCCCGCCTGAACCGAGAGGATCTTTTTCCTCACGTCATCAGATTTTTTTTCCATCATTTTTTTGTTGGGTATTCAACTTTTTTTTGTCATTTTTTCATCTAATTTTTGTCATTTTTTGGTCAAATTTTTATCACATTTTTGTCACATTTTTGTAAATTTTTCGTCATTTTTTTGTAATTTTTGTGATATTTTTGCCACTTTTTCATCACTTTTTCTCACTTTTTTGTCACATTTCCGTCATTGTTTTCGTCTCAGTTTTGTTGCTATTTTCACAGCTTTTTTCCAGAAGCTTTTGGACTGGGGGTAAAGCCAAACTGGAGAAAATGTGCTCGGTTCAGGTGGGAGTTAAGGGGTTAAAAGAAAAGCATCAAAAAACAAAAATGTGCTGGAAACGCAACAAAAAAGTGACAAGAAAGTGACAAAAACACAACAAAATGTGACGAAAACGTGACGACAAAGCGATGAAAAAACAATAACATAAAAAAAACCCGAAAAACAAGAGACGAAAACACAACCAAAAAGTAACAAAAAAGTAACAAAAAAGTGACAAAAATGCAGCGACAACGTGACAAAAAGTTCCCATCACTTTTCTAGATTTTATCTTTCAAATGAGGCGTTACAGTGTTGCTCTCCAGTCAAGAAGCTTTTAGATTTGGGTAAAGCCGAACTGGAGAAAATGCTCTCGGTTAAGGCGGGGGGTCAGAGGTTCACATGTGTATTTGTGGAAGTGTCACATTTACGCTAATTTGGGCCAGGCTGACCCAGAGTCCAGGGCTGGTTTTCAGTCCCAGTCCAGCCCTGACAGCATGAAAAATATGTTTCATCCAGAGCAGTTCCATTCTTTAATTTTATTTTATTTAGTAATGGTTTGGTTTCCATGTTAGACCTGGTTTGGCACTAGTTTAGGTCTGGTTTAATCCTGTTTTAGATAATCATGCTCACCACGTGACCAAATCAACTTTATATTCTAACATTTGTGGTGAAATGACTACACAGGGACGTCAACAATTGCCAATAACCGTGACGTCACTCTGGTTGGCGCGTCTCCTACCGCGGACACTTATCTCCCCCTGGTGGCTCAGTCGTCACATTGCAGCCAGCGCGCGGCGATGTCCGAGGGCGACCCTTTCACCTGCTGCTTGTTTTGGTCCACGCGCCAGAACTGAGCGCCTTTGAAGAGGTACACGCTGCCGTCGGTCCACGTCACCGCCGCGTCCGTGCCGCTGGGGGCGCCCTTGAAGAGGCGGCTCGTGGGCTGAGGGTAAGACTTGAAATCTCCAGGTTTAATCTCATCCCACTGCCAGAAGCCGGAGCCCTGAGTGAATGCAGAACACAGGAGATCTGGGTGGAATAACAGGGTTTACACAGGTGGCAGCAGGTCAGATGTAACGCTTTTGAATGACATTTTAACCTCTTAACTCCCGCCTGAACCGAGAGGATCTTTTTCCTCACGTCAGATTTTTTTCCATCATTTTTTTGTTGGGTGTTCAACTCATTTTTGTAGCTTTTTTGTCATTGTTTTGTCATTTTTTTCCTCACATTTTTGTCTTTTTGTTTTGTTTTTTGTCAAATATTTGTAATTTTTTTTTGCCAAGTTTTAATCACATTTTTTTATTTTTTTTTATTTTTTTTTGTCATATTTTGTCACATTTTTGGTCATTTTTTTCCTCAAATTTTTTTTTGTCATTTTTTTATTTTTTGTCAATTTTTTGTAATTTTTTGGTCAAATTTTTATCAAATTTTTGTCATTTTTTGGTCATATTTTGTCACATTTTTTTCATTTTTTTCTCGCTTTTTTTTGTTTGTTTTTTATTTTTATCAAGTTTTTGTAATTTTTTGTCAAATTTTTTTCATTTTTTATCACTTTTTTTTTTTTTGGTCAAATTTTTTGGTCAAATTTTAATCACATTTTAGTATTTTTTTGTATTTTTTGTCATATTTTGTCACATTTTTGTCATTTTTTTCTCACTTTTTTTTGTTTGTTTTTTATTTTTTTATCATTTTTTAGTCATTTTTTGTCATTTTTTATCACATTTTTTTTTAAAATTTTGTCAATTTTTTGGGTCAAATTTTAATCACATTTTTGTCATTTTTTGTCAAATTTTATCACATTTTTAAAATTATTTTTTGTCAATTTATTGTAATGTTTTTGGTCAAATTTGAATCACATTTTTGTCATTTTTTTTGTCAATTTTTTTTTATCACAATTTTGTATTTTTTTGTCACATTTTTGTCATTTTTTGGTCATTTTTTGTCACATTTTTGTCATTTTTTGGTCATTTTTTGTCACATTTTTGTATTTTTTGGTCATATTTTGTCACATTTTTGTCATTTTTTTGTCACATTTTTGTCATTTTTTGGTCATTTTTTATCACGTTTTTTATTTATTTTTTGTCAATTTTTTGTAATTTTTTTGGTCAAATTTTAATCACATTTTTGTATTTTTTTGTCACATTTTTGTATTTTTTGGTCATATTTTGTCACATTTTTGTATTTTTTTGTCACATTTTGTCATTTTTTGTCACATTTTTGTCACATTTTTGTCACATTTTTGTCACTTTTTCGTCCATTTTTCGTCACTGTTTTGTCACATTTCCATCACTGTTTTCGTCTCAGTTTTGTTGCTTTTTTTCCCAGAAGCTTTTGGAGGTGGGAGTTAAGGGGTTAATGCCTAAACACTAAATTACGAATGCCACAAATGCAAAAAAAAAATTGCAGCATATTTCATTTTGTGAGATTTGTAAATATTCAATCAAACTAAATGTTCATATTCAAAACAACTGGCAACTTTTGAGAAAAAGATTGTGTATGTCAGAACTGCAGCTGAATTTTAGACCTTTGTGTTTTTGACAAGTGTTTGCAGTAAGAATAGTTGAGCAGTGCCATTTGAAAACATATATTGGGGCTGGGCTCATGGGGCCTTTTCAGGGAGTATCCGAGATCTACCACCTCGTCTGACGAAAATAGCCTAAACCCATGTAAATCCGGGAGGTTCGATACTGTCAATACTGTGAACATAAGATGTTAAAGTAAATTAAATAAAGTAAAATTAAATAAATAACGTAGAGCTGTTTTACCTTTAAAAAGACCAGCTTCTTGTTTTGTGTTGAATAAAACGCTGAGTCGATATTTGCAGGAATGTGACTGAGGCGTCGGGGAAATCCATGGTCTATTTTGAAGCCGCTGTATCTCCACAACTTGTCACCTGTGGAGCCACAATGCTCAACATGTGACCTCATGTACATTACAAAATACAACAATAATTCTCATCAAATTTAATCCACTGAGGCCATTTAAAAAACACTCACTATTTAGATTTTTTATACAATGATTTTCATGAAAAGATAAGGTCCAGGGATTCATCATTTACAAAAATAGAGAATCTTTATTTCTGGCCCCGAAATAAATACTATCTTTTTATTTGCTTGTTTGTTTGTGTAGTTTATTTGAGCAATTAACATTTTCTCTTTCTCCAGAGTTTCACAATCGTACAGTTAATGGAAGCTCAAAGGGAGTCGACCGAAGCAAAAGCTTATAAGTGCCTCCCTGTTGTTCATGTACATTACATTTGCAGTTCATGATGCTACAGTTATACATTACTTTTACATTTACATTAAATAAACAAAATACAATCCTTTCTGAGTGTTCTATATCAGTTTCAGAACACAAATATATACTTATGTATTTGTGAGTTAAGTTTTGTCCTACTGTTGTTACA
Organism: Gobius niger; assembly: GCF_951799975.1. Lineage (NCBI taxonomy): Eukaryota > Metazoa > Chordata > Actinopteri > Gobiiformes > Gobiidae > Gobius > Gobius niger. Next base: position 4,324,437 of record NC_136857.1, on the reverse strand, counting down.
ATTGTCAACATACAATCAATGCTTATGCTTATACCATGGTCTGGGTGAATACTGGATTCTGATTGGCTGGTGCATTATTTTGGTATAACCGCACACGTAGTCCGGTAGTTAAATCACTGGGATATCGCTCCGCTGTGGCGTCGCCATAGCAACGCCTGACACAGCTGAATCAGATAAAGGCGTAATTAGTGACTGACAGGAACGTATGAGATGGATTTTGTTTAATTTCAACGTTTTTGGCCAAAACAAAAGGTTTGCTAAATGTTTGTAGAGGAGAGTGAGCAGCTAGGTTAGCTACTGTTAATAACATATGAGCTTTACATTTCTATTGAAAACGCTTAAGGCTATTCATCATTTTCAGGCGTACATAAAATGATCCTGCATTGAAGCATATTTGTCTGGATTAGTAAAGTCAAACATAAAGGTTTCAGTTGGGGGGGCCCAGGTGTGAGCGACTCCACCGCAGCTGTTTCCATAAACAGTTGAGCTGGTTGAGCTAGCTTTAGCTTCAGGTTAAACAGCGTAAAAGTGAAATAACTCCTGCCCACGAGTGCCGCATATCGGTGTTTACTTCCAGGGAAAAGTGTTTCCGGGTTAGTCCTGTTGTGTTGTGATTCTGTGCTGATGTTGTGTCGTTGAGCCTGACTGAGATCCTCGTAATAGCTGCGGAGAATGACTCGCTCTGAGACCAGCCTTCAGTGACCGGCTAATAACCCACACAAAATAGTCCCGTAGTCTGGCAGATTTAGTGACTTTAGTCAATGAAAAAAACATTTATTATAAATGTTACGTTTGTGGGACCCTGATATAAGCGGATTAAACAACGAGGAGCCGCATTAGACGTTATAATGCAGGAGGAACAACACTGTGTCGGGCGTTAGAACCGTCTAATGCGGCTCCTCGTTGTTTAATCCTTACATATTCCACTACTTCCTTCCATGAGCACCGTCTGTTTGCTGGACACCAGAGGCTCAATGATATAATTGTTGTAACATATTTTTCATGTTGCTTAAAATGAATTCTCATGTAAATGATTCGAGCTCTTGTCGACCTTTGAAAAGGGAAACGTCTGAAACACCGTCAGCGTCATCACATCTACAGTCTCTCATCGATCCATGTTCATCACGTTTGCGTATTGGATTGACGAGGGTGAAGACGGTCCTTGGAGACTCGCCCTGACTCACCTTTGAGGAAGTAGGTCTTGCCGGTGCGGGGGGAGTGGACGGCGGCGCTCAGACCCCCAGGCAGCTCCTTCCACAGAGAGGCCACGGGGACCGCACTGGAGCCAGACAGGGTCCACACAAACTGACCGCTGAAGAGGTACGTCTTCTCCTTTGGACCTGAGGGACACATGTTTCACAGAGAGTCTTTCGGTTTTGGTTTTGTAGGTTATAATCAGGGCCGGATTTATGAGGGGGCTTACAGGGGCTATGGTGAAAAACGAGTTCCCTCTCTCTTTGCTTTCCCCCTCATATTTATCACATGATTTTTTTACCCGAGAATAAACCAGGTCTAAACAAGGTCTGAGTCATTTTCATTGAGTTGACCCTGGGAAAAAATATGTACCTATTGGTCTGTTAAAATGCATGGAAAAGTTGAAGAAGATCTCTGTGGGAGGACCTCCAGACCCCCCTTTTAAATGAGTTCCCCCTCCAATCTGGCAGTAGCAAAGGTTCTTCCACGAGAGCTAAATTTTTTCACACATTTTTTATTTTTTTTAAGGCGAGACGCTACAGGTGAATAGGGAAAAAAATGTATTTTTACAGATATCGATTTGAAACTTTTGCTGTCGATCACTGGCATAAATGTGAGAAGAAAAATACATGGCGAGTTTTCTGTTATTTTATCTTTTCATATAAGGTGTTTTATGCCTAAAAATGCCCCAAATTTCCCATCTTTTTGGCGGCGAAATCTGAATAATGGACAGAGCTACATTCAAATTTATGGTTTCACTTAAGTGATGAATGAGTTACCAAGACTTTTTCAGAGGGGATTTTGGATTTCTTGTTTAGTTTTAAAATAAGCTGTTTTTTAGTGGAAAATTTTGTAAAAATGTTATTTTCGCCTCATTTTTTGACATTCAAAACTCAATAAATGGGGCTTAAGGGATTAGAAAATAAAAAATCCCTCTGAAAAAATCTTCCAAATATTGTTCAGTCCAAGGCTGGAAAATGTGAAGTCTTTAGGTCCGACTGACGTGGACATAGTGTCGCCACAATGACAGAAAAATGTGTTTTGAGAAAAAGGCCCTTGAAATTGCGTTCTCCCATATAAGTCTATGGGGGAACATTGAATCAGTGCAATATTTAAGGGGAGACACTACAGGCAAAACTCAATTTATTCAGTTTTCAGTTTTTGGGCCAAATTGGTCTCTGAACATACAAACTTTCACCCGGAAACAGAAAATATACCTAATCTTCACAATAACATGTTTAAATATTGCGCTGATTGAGTGTTCCCCCATAGACTTATATGGGAGAACACAATTTCATGGGCCTTTTTCTCAAAACACATTTTTCTGTCATTGTGGCGACACTTTGTCCACGTCAGTCGGACCTAAAGACTTCACGTTTTCCAGCCTTGGACTGAACAAGATTTAGAAGATTTTTTCAGAGGGATTTTTTATTATTTAATCCCTTAAGCCCCATTTATTGAGTTTTGAATGTCAAAAAATAAGGCGAAAATTAAATTTTTACAAATTTTTCCACTAAAAAACAGCTTATTTTAAAACTAAACAAGAAATCCAAAATCCCCTCTGAAAAAGTCTTGGCAACTCATTTATCAATAAAATGAAACCATAAATTTGAATGTAGCTCTATCCATTATTCAGATTTCGTCGCCGAAAAGATGGGAAATTTGGGGCATTTTTAGGCATAAAACACCTTGTTCTTATATGAAAAGATAAAATGACAGAAAACTGTATAAAAATGTATTTTTTTCTCACATTTATGCCAGTGATCGACAGCCAAAGTTTCAAATTGATATCTGTAAATATACATTTTTCTCCCTCTTCACCTGCAGTGTCTCACCTTAAACATGTTACTGTGAAGATTAGGCATATTTTCTGTTTCCGGGTGAAAGCTTGTATGTTCAGAGACCAATTTGGCCCAAAAACTGAAAACTGAAAGAATTGAGTTTTGCCTGTAGTGTCTCCCCTTAAACTAATACTATGTTTAATTTACTTCTGCATGTTCAAATTGAAAATAAAAATCATTCATTTATCCTTTAATTGTGGAGAGAGAGAGAAATCCCACAGACATGCAGTATATGTACAGATGTTGTTAAGGCGCTGTATAAATAAATATTGAGTTATTATGGGGGGCCCTGAAAAAACCTTAGGCCCGTTTTACTTAAATCCGGCCCTGGTTATAATGATGGATGGAGCTATGACTGTACCGAGCATCACAGCATCCAGCGTGACTTTGCAGAGGTCGGGGGCGCCTCCTGGTGGAGCAGCTGGGACCGGGTTTGAAGACTGAGGCTTCCCTGGAATAAAAAGTTACTGTACAGAGTTGTTTAAGCAGAGACGGAAACTGGAAACAGGTTTGAATTTGAGTTTTATAAAGCTGAGCATTTGTCTGCGTGAGCTCAGAGTCACAGTGGTTTTCCATCATTGAAAAGCTCATCTGTACCGGGTTGAAGACGTTTGACCAAATATTGCCTACACTGCAAAAAGTGGATTCTAAGCAAGTAAAAAATGTCTTACTTTAAGAAATAAGTTCTTATTTTTCCCCTAAAAAGTAATAATGTCTCACCGAGCAAAGTTTTCTTGAGAAAAAAAATCTTATTTTAGGAAATAAAATCTAGCCATTTCTTGTTCAGATATATATATAAAAAACATGCTAGTTTTTCTCGTAACAAGAAAGAAAAACTTTTTGAATCTTCTTCAGCTTTAGACAAAGAATATTTTTCTTATTTTAAGAAAAACTAAGATCACGACAACTCTTAATGTAAGAACTGATTCTCACAGAGAGATAATACATTCCATTCTTTAAAGTGGGCGGCTCGGTGGCACAGTGGTTAGAGCCTCAGCTTAACAGCTCGAAGGTCCTGGGTTCGATTCCCACCAGGACGGGGCCTTTCTGTGTGGAGCATGTTCTCCCCATGTCTACCACTAAAAACATGTACAATAGGTGAATCCTCCAGCAGGTGATTCTGACCATCAGCCTGGCTCCACATCATGGAGACGGGTCCCCAGGCGCGGGCAGTGTTTTCCTTAAATATTAGTATTTATTAAGAACATTTTGCTCAAAAATGTGTGTAATTTAGAACATTTTACTTAAATCAAACAACATTTAAGTAAAATATCCACAATTTTTCACTAAATAAGAATGTTTTCCTTAAATGATTCCATTTTCTTAGGACATTTTGCTTAATTCTAGTTATTTATTTGCTTAAATTTAGTGTTTCTTTCTTGTTTTATGATGAGAAAAACATTCTAGGAAAAATAATTCTTAGCAAGAAAAAAATGCTGACCCCATTGGCAGAATATTTTCCTTAAAACAAGACAAAACGTCTTATTTTAAGATTTTTTTTCCTTGTTTTTAGTAGGGCACTTTTTGCAGTGTAATACTTAAGATGACTCCGTTATTGTAAGTTTACTTTTGTCAAATGGTGAGATGAGTCGTATCTTCTCTTAAACGTTTCAAAAACAAAAGATCTGATCATCGACTTCAGGAAGAGCTCCCCCACATGTTGTAACGTATATAAAGGGACACAAGTGGAGTGTGTGGAGTCCTACAGGTGTCTTGGAACAGTTATAGATTGCAAACTGAATTTTAATGAAAACTGTGCTGCTGTTTGTAAAAAGTGTCACCGACGACTGTATTGTCTTCGTAAACTGTCCTCCTGTCATGTAAATAAAACTGTGATGACGCTTTTCTATCGGGCGTTCATGGAATCGACCCGAGTTTTCTGCCTGGTCGCCTGGGCTTAAACTTCAGTTGTTTCTGTACCAAAGGCACATCCTCTTAGTATCTGGAGCACTTACAAGTTTTATATTTAAATATGTGTGATGTTTTATCTTTGTATAATGTGTTTTAATGTTCTCAGAATTGCAAGACGAATTTACCCACGGGTACAAATAACCTAACCTAACCTTTGACATTAAAGCGCGACACACTGATTCAGGGGCGGACTGGGACCGAAGAACAGCCCTGGAATCTGAACAAACTGTCCCAAATTAGTGTAGACTTCCACAAACACATATTTTAACCTCTTACCCCCGGGAAAAAGAGTGCATTATCTTCAGTTCGGCTTTACCCAAATCTAAAAGCTTCTCGACTGGAGAGCAACAGTGGAACGCCTCATTTGAACGCTTAGGGCCAGCTCCGTCCTGGGGCCCCCTGGACTCTGTGGAGGAGGTGAGGGACAGGAGGGTGTTAGCCAAGCTCACCTCCATCATGGACAACACCTCCCACCCACTGCACGGGACTGTAGAAGAGCTGAGCAGCTCTCTCAGTGGCAGACTGAGACACCCTCAGTGCAGGACGGAGCGCGACCGCAAAGCCTTCATCCCCACTGCTGTCAGACTGTGCAATAAGACTGTGAAGTAACATGTGCAATAATCTCTGCATCAGCTGCACTTTATTAACTCTTCTTCTTGAACGCCGACTGTAACAAGTGAATTTCTCCTTTGTGAGATCAATAAAGGTTTATCTTATCTTAAGCCTTCTCATGTTGTTGCCGTGTTTTTGTCACATTTTTGTTGCTTTTTCAGTTCTTGTTTTGTAGCTTGATGTGTTTTTTTGTCACGTTTTTAACCTCTCAACTCCCGCCTGAACCGAGAGGATCTTTTTCCATCATTTTTTTTTGGGATGTTCAACTCATTTTTGTAACTTTTTTGTCATTTTTTTGTCAATTTTTTGTATTTTTGTATTTTATTTTTGTCAAAAAAAGAATAATTTTTTTGTCACATTTTTGTCACATTTCCATCATTGTTTTCGTCTCAGTTCTGTTGCTGTTTTCTCACCTTTTTTCCAGAAGCTTTTGGGCTGGGGTAAAGCCAAACTGGAGAAAATGTGCTCGGTTCAGGTGGGAGTTAAGGGGTTAAGTCACTTTTTATTTTTTGTTGCTTTTTTCATTGCTTTGTTGTTGTGTTTGACATGCTTTTTTTGGGTCACTTTTTCGTTCTTTAATGTCATGTTTGCGTCACGTTTTTTAGTCAGTTTTTGTTCCAGCACATTTTTGTTCCGTTTGCCTCCACTATTTTCATGCTTTTCATTTAAGCTTTTAGATTTGGGTAAAGCTTGGTTAAGGTGGATGGTAAGAGGTTAAGGAGACCGGTGGCCCTTCTGTGCTCTTCCAGAACAGGACACATGGCCAGTCCGCCCCTGCACTGATTCATGACTGTGTACCATATAACGCCTGTATTCCCTGGATGTCGTCTGGATGCAGCCTGAAGTTGGAGTTGTATCTGTACACTGGCCCCATGAGGGCGCTGTAGTGCTGCGAGTGTCCCAGGCCGAGCGCGTGGCCGATCTCGTGCGCCGCTACGATCCTCAGGTTGGTCCCGGAGCTGCGCCCCTCCGTCCACAGCTCGTCCGCGTCAAAGTGAATGAGACCCGACTCAGGGGCGTCCGCGTGCGCCAAAACGTGCCCTGAAGAAGAGAAACTTACGGTCAGTGATGAGAGAAGGGACGAGCTCTGGGAATTTACCCCAAAATACTTTTTCTGTGCATAAATCCTATTTATTAACCTCTTAACTCCCGCCTGAGCCGAGAGCATTTTCTCCAGTTCAGCTTTACCCAAATCCTGTAGGCCAGTGTAACGCCTCATTTGAAAGACCTGCAAAACTAAATTGATCTTTTTCATCACATCAGATTTTTTTTCATCACTTTTTTGTTTTTGTTTTGGGCAGTCGTCTCATTTTTGTGAAATTTTCGTGACTTTTTTGTCACTTTTTCGTCAAAATTATCCGCATTTTTTTGTCAAATTGTTATCACTTTTTTGTCCTTTTTTTCACAATTTTTCGTCAATTTTTTGTCCAGTTTTGTCATTTTTTGTAAATTTTTCGTCACTTTTTTGTCACATTTCCATCATTGTTTTCACCTCAGTTTTGTCACTATTTTCACACCTTTTTTCCAGAAGCTTTTGGATTGGGGTAAAGCCAAACTGGAGAAAATGTGCTCGGTTCAGGTGCGAGTTAAGGGGTTACAACAACCAGAACTCTAAGTCATGGTCCAATCACAGGGCCGGACTGGGACTGAAAACCAGCCCTGGACTCTGGTCAGCCTGGCCCAAATTAGCGTAAATGTGACACTTCCACAAATACATGTGTTAACCTCTGACCCCCGCCTTAACCGAGAGCATTTTCTCCAGTTCGGCTTTGCCCAAATCTAGAAGCTTCTTGACTGGAGAGCAACACTGTAACGCCTCATTTGAAAGATAAAATCTAGAAAAGTAATGGGAACTTTTTGTCATGTTTTTGTTGCTTTTTCATCACTTTTTTTGTCATTTTTTCGTTGTGTTTTCGTCTCTTGTTTTTCGGGGGGGTTTTCATGTTATTGTTGTTTTTTAATCGTTTTTTTTCATTTCTTTGTTGTCATGTTTTCGTCACATTTTGTTGTGTTTTTTGTCACTTTTTTGTTGCTTTTCCAGCACATTTTGACATAATAACATGATGTAAAGCTTGAAAAAGTCAATTTTGCATAATACCCTCCTTTAACATTTTTTAGGTTAGATGGGAGAAATACTCTTAAATGGGGGGGTATTATGCAAAATGGACTTTTTCAAGCTTTACATCATGTTATTCTGTCATTCCCTCATTAAAAACATGCCTGAAGTGTTGCCTTGGCACATTCACGTATTTGTGAGTAATCTGTAAAAACTCTGATGGCGGCCATTTTAGGGATAGGTTTGCCTGAGTCCTCCTAGGAACGCCCCCACCTCCTGGAGACGCCTCCGAGCTTTTGTCACCAGCCGAGTAACCAACCACTGCTCCTCAGCAGAACCCCCTCCCCACTGATGCCACAGACAGCGTGTGGAGGGGGCGTGTCGGAAAGGCTCAGAGGTTCTTAAAGAGACAGAGGCCTATTTCAAGACATTCACTACAGCCATTTTGAGAGAGACATTTTATACAAGGCAGTTATTCTAATTTACTGCATTTACAGACCAACAGAAGGTTTGCTCATCATTGTAGTGTGATATAGACTGGTGCTATGTGACTGAAAAAAGCATAATACCCCCTCTTTAAGGAGCAGGACTCATGCCTCGACCAACTCATTCTCATTCTTGCACAGCCAACCAGTCCCGCCTTCACTAAACCCCGCCCCTATTTGTGCCTCTTCCACACTGTCTGTCTTACCTCTGCCGTCGAAGGGGACCGGGCAGGACTTGTCTTTTCGGTGGAAGGAGATCTTGATGTCGGCTCGTCCTGAGTGCAGCTCTTTGAATCTCAAGGGCGAAACGTCACTCCAGTATCTGAAGGCGCTGTGGACGGCCGAGCGCGTCTTCCCCTGGCCCAGGTCAGGAGCGTGGTTATAGATGCGGAAGGTCAGCAGCTTCTTCTTCCATTTGCCTGTATCCAAGAGCAGAGTATTACTACAGTGGTTCATAACTACCGCCCCTGTGCAGTATGTCGTCCCTGCAGAGCTATAGGGCGACAGTGGCACAGGTGGGGCAGGTCACTTCATGATCGGACAAGACACTGCACATTGGTATTTGAATGAATGGGTGAACTGGTGAGTAGTTTCTTGCTGTAAATCACTAATGTGGGTGCGCTATAGAAGTAAAAAAAAATATTTGCCATAACTACGGCTGTGTACCATTAACGATACCACATGACTGGATTTTTGTCACTTTTTTGCTGGATTTTTGTCACTTTTTTTGCTGGATTTTTGTCACTTTTTTGCTGGATTTTTGTCACTTTTTTGGCTGGATTTTTATCACTTTTTTGCTGGATTTTTGTCACTTTTTTGCTGGATTTTTGTCATTTTTTTTGCTGGATTTTTGTCACTTTTTTGCTGGATTTTTGTCATTTTTTTGCTGGATTTTTATCACTTTTTTGCTGGATTTTTGTCACTTTTTTGCTGGATTTTTGTCACTTTTTTGCTGGATTTTTGTCACTTTTGTGCTGGATTTTTGTCCTTTTTATTGCTGGATTTTTGTCACTTTTTTGCTGGATTTTTGTCCTTTTTTTGCTGGATTTTTGTCCCTTTTTTTGGCTGGATTTTTGTCACTTTTTTTTGCTGGATTTTTGTCACTTTTTTGCTGGATTTTTGTCCTTTTTTTTGCTGGATTTTTATCACTTTTTTGCTGGATTTTTGTCTTTTTTGCTGGATTTTTGTCACTTTTTTGCTGGATTTTTATCACTTTTTTGCTGGATTTTTGTCCTTTTTTTGCTGGATTTTTGTCACTTTTTTGCTGGATTTTTGTCCTTTTTTGCTGGATTTTTGTCCCTTTTTTTTGCTGGATTTTTGTCCTTTTTTTGCTGGATTTTTGTCACTTTTTTGCTGGATTTTTATCACTTTTTTGCTGGATTTTTGTCTTTTTTGCTGGATTTTTGTCCTTTTTTTGCTGGATTTTTGTCACTTTTTTGCTGGATTTTTATCACTTTTTTGCTGGATTTTTGTCCTTTTTTTGCTGGATTTTTGTCACTTTTTTGCTGGATTTTTATCACTTTTTTGCTGGATTTTTGTCTTTTTTGCTGGATTTTTGTCCTTTTTTTGCTGGATTTTTGTCCTTTTTTTTGCTGGATTTTTGTCACTTTTTTGCTGGATTTTTATCACTTTTTTGCTGGATTTTTGTCCTTTTTTTGCTGGATTTTTGTCACTTTTTTGCTGGATTTTTGTCCTTTTTTTGCTGGATTTTTGTCCCTTTTTTTGGCTGGATTTTTGTCCTTTTTTTGCTGGATTTTTGTCACTTTTTTGCTGGATTTTTGTCACTTTTTTGCTGGATTTTTGTCCCTTTTTTGCTGGATTTTTGTCCCTTTTTTGCTGGATTTTTGTCCCTTTTTTGGCTGGATTTTTGTCCCTTTTTTTGTCTGGATTTTTGTCCCTTTTTTTTGCTGGATTTTTGTCCCTTTTTTTGCTGGATTTTTGTCACTTTTTTGCTGGATTTTTATCACTTTTTTGCTGGATTTTTGTCACTTTTTTTGATGGATTTTTGTCACTTTTTTGCTGGATTTTTGTCTTTTTTGCTGGATTTTTGTCCTTTTTTGCTGGATTTTTATCACTTTTTTTGCTGGATTTTTGTCACTTTTTTGCTGGATTTTTGTCTTTTTTTGCTGGATTTTTGTCACATTTTTGGCTGGATTTTTGTCTTTTTTTCTGGATTTTAATTACTTTTTTGGCTGGATTTTTGTCCCTTTTTTTGCTGGATTTTTGTCACTTTTTTTCTGGATTTTTATCACTTTTTTTCTGGATTTTTTAATATAACTCACCCATGATGCGATATCTGAGGGACTTGTCACTAAAAGCGTCCTCCAAACCACAGCGCGGCTTGTCCATCATGGCCAGGGTCGGTGCGTCCGGCCTCCCTGATGCCGGCAGGTGGGTCGCCCTCTGAAATGTCCTAGAAGAAAAAGGGGAAAAAAGTGCATTTAGAACAAAAGCCGTAGGTTTGAGCCCACGGGAAAAGGTCGCCCGCTCACCTCAGCGCATCTGCCAACTCGTCTTGCCGGTAGTTTGTAGGTTTACCGCTCAGCTGGATGTGAAGGTAGCCATATTTCTTTAAGTACGCCTGAACTCACAGCACAGATCCGTTACGAGAGACGGGACAGGGATGGAACAGCAAAACATCTCTGCAGAAAGTGGATTCTAAGCAAGTAAAATATGTCTTAAATGAAAACAGAAGAAGGCGAGTGCATCAATGGTCTGGGAAAGAGTGAGAAGTACCGGTGCTCTTCAAAGACTGGGCTGAGCTTTATAAGAATACATTTGCTGAGACTGGCTTGTAGAGTAGCTTGTGCTAAGTAGAGAACGCAGTCAAAAAAAGCAAAATAAAGTCCGAGGCACTCGAGTCATGTAGCAAAAATAAAAGTCCTTTATTGAATATGGACCAGCCTACGCGTTTCCACCGCACAGGTCTTCGTCAGGGCATTAAATATGTCTTACTTTAAGAAATAAGTTCTTATTTTTTCCCTAAAAAGTAATAATGTCTTGCAAGGCCGTGGGAACCCAGGGTGCTGAGGGCGCTGCAGCGGTGGATAGTTTGTGAACTGCAGGCGATATCAACCCCTTAACTCCCACCTGAACCGAGCACATTTTCTCCAGCTTTAGCCCAGTCCAAAAGCTTCTGGTAAAAAGGTGTGAAAATAGCAACAAAACTGAAAATGTGAAAAAGTGACAAAAAATTTACAAAAAATTTACAAAAATTTTACAAAAAATTGACAAAAAATTGACAAAAAATTGACAAAAAATTGACAAAAAATTGACAAAAATTAGACGACTGCCCAACAAAAAAAGTGATGAAAAAGAATCTGGCGTGAGGAAAAAGATCAATTTAGTTTTGTAGGTCTTTCAAATGAGGCGTGACACTGGCCTACAGGATTTGGGTAAAGCTGAACTGGAGAAAATGCTCTCGGTTCAGGCGGGAGTTAAGAGGTTAATAAATAGGATTTACGCACAGAAAAAGTATTTTGGGGGTAAATTTTGTCCCTCAGCGCCCCCTAACTAAAATATCTTCCCACGGCTCTGATGTCTCGCCGAGCCAAGTTTTCTTGAGAAAAAAACACCTTATTTTTTATTTTAGGAAATAAAATCTAGCCATTTCTTGTTCAGATATATTTGCAAGATATAACATGCAAGAAAGAAAAACTTTTTGAATCTTCTTCAGCTTTTGACAAAGAATATTTGTTACATTCCATTCTTTAAAGTGGGCGGCTCGGTGGCACAGCGGTTAGAGCCTCAGCTTCACAGCTGGAAGGTCCCAGGTTCGATTCCCACCAGGACGGGGCCTTTCTGTGTGGAGCATGTTCTCCCCATGTCTACCACTAAAAACATGTACAATAGGTGAATCCTCCTGCAGGTGATTCAGGACCATCATGGAGACGGGTCTCCAGGCGCAGGCAGTATTTTCCTTAAATATTAGTATTTATTAAGAACATTTTGCTCAAAAATGTGAGTAATTTAGAACATTTTACTTAAATCAAGCAACATTTAAGAAAAATACCCACAATTTTTCACTAAATAAGAATTTCTTCCTTAAATTATTCCATTTTCTGAGGACATTTTGCTTAATTCTAGTTATTTATTTGCTTGAATTTAGTGTTTCTTTCTTGTTTTACGATAAGAAAGATATTCTAGGAAAAATAATTCTAAGCAAGAAAAAAATGCTGACCCCATTGGCAGAATTTTTTCCTTCAAACAAGACAAAACGTCTTATTTTAACATTGTTTTCCTTGTTTTTAGAATGGCACTTTTTGCAGTAATATTGAAAACATTGAGAAGAGGCAATAAGTCGTCTCACCAGTGCGTCTTCACTCCTCAAGGCAACAGATAAAACCACTTGTAATGTGAAGGCAAATCCCAGCAGCTCCAGTTTTGTGGGCACCATCCTCACTGATCCAAATAACAATGGTCACACATAAAAGGATCAATCAAAAATGGATGTAAAATCTACAGTTTAAGTTTCCATAAAACAAAGTGCAGTAATCCTCCTGCATGGGACTTGTTTGGCTCTCTCGCACAGCCGGTTCCTTGTACATGAGGTTTTTATACAGATAGGGCCAGACACAAAACCACTAATGCCTTAAAAGGAATGCCGAGTGTCGTCTGCAGCAAACCGAGACATAATTCACTCACTTACAACACAATAGCGCTTCTTACTCAAACAAGTCCAGGAATAGGAGCCGCCATAGGAAGTAATACAGCATATACTTTACAGGGCTTAGAATATAGATTATAAACAGGCACATCTCGGTGGCGCCTATTTTAGTCTCGCTGGTTCAGCCCTAATTCAGATTTTATTCATAGTTAACACACTAAACAAGTCCTGAAGTCTGGACCTCTTGATGAAGATGATCTCACAGAAAATAGACTATTATTACTATTATTTCTACAGGTGGGCAGTACTCAGTTACATTGACTCATGTTCTTAACTGTAGTAGTTTTTTCAGACAGTACTTTTTTACTTCTACATGAGTAATATTAAAACAAAGTGTGCTCTTATTTAAGTAAAACAAAAAAAAACAGTAACTCATGCCACAGAGCAGGGCCGGACTGGGACTGAAAAACAGCCCTGGACTCAGGTCAGCCTGGCCCAAATCAGCGTAAATGTGACACTTCCACAAATACACATGTTAACCTCTGACCCCCCGCCTTAACCCAGAGCATTTTCTCCAGTTCGGCTTTGCCCAAATCTAAAAGCTTCTTGACTGGAGAGCAACACTGTAACGCCTCATTTGAAAGATAAAATCTAGAAAAGTGATGGTAACTTTTTGTCACGTTTTTTGTTGCTTTTTCGTCACTTTTTTGTCACTTTTTCGTTGTGTTTTCGTCTCTTTTTTTTCGGGGGGTTTTTTCATGTTTTTGTCACTTTTTTGTCACTTTTTTGTTGCTTTTGGATGCTTTTCTTGAGCACATTTTCTCCAGTTTGGCTTTACCCCAATCCAAAAGCTTCTGGAAAAAAGGTGTGAAAATGGCGACAAAACTGAGACGAAAACAATGATGGAAATGTGACAAAAAAGTGATGAAAAATTTATGAAAAAGTGGCCAAAAAGTGACAAAAATTGGATAAAAATTTGACAAAAAAATGACAAAAATTAGACAAAAAAATGACCAAAAAAATGACAAAATTGTGACAATAAATGGCAAAAAAATGAGTTACAAAAATGAGTTGAACACCCAACAAAAAAATCTGATGACGTGAGGAAAAAGATCCTCTCGGTTCAGGCGGGAGTTAAGAGGTTAAGCTTTTAGATTTGGGTAAAGCTCGGTTTCTCCCGGGGGTAAGGCTAAGGTAAAGTGAGAGGCCAGACCGGTGACCCCAGAGCCAGTGGCCCTTCTGTGCTCTTCCAGAATACAGGACATATGGCCAGTCCGCCCCTGCCACAGAGTAAATCCTTAAAGGGGCTAGATGCAAGTTGGCCATTTTATACTCACTACTGCCACCTCAGGTCTTATGTGTAACTGCAGGTTTTATATTAATTCAGACCTGAAGAAACACCTTTTTGAGAGGATTTTAGAGGCAGTTGTGGTGAAAAGGTCTGAGCTCATTCTGCACATTAGGACATGGCTGGAACATGTAGGGCTGGGAAAAAACATAATTTTAACATTTTTAAACTCTGTATAGTCCCTTTAAAGAGGGGGTATTCTGCTTTTTTCACTCACACAGCACCAGTCTATATCACACTACAATGATGACCAAACCTTCTGTTGGTCTGTAAATGCAGTAAATTAGAATAACTGCCTTGTATAAAATGTCTCTCTCAAAATGGCTGTAGTGAATGTCTTGAAATAGGCCTCTGTCTCTTTAAGAACCTCTGAGCCTTTCCGACACGCCCCCTCCACACGCTGTCTGTGGCATCAGTGGGGAGGGGGTTCTGCTGAGGAGCAGTGGTTGGTTACTCGGCTGGTGACGAAAGCTCGGAGGCGTCTCCAGGAGGTGGGGGCGTTCCTAGGAGGACTCAGGCAAACCTATCCCTAAAATGGCCGCCATCAGAGTTTTTACAGATTACTCAGAAATACGTGAATGTGCCAAGGCAACACTTCAGGCATGTTTTTAATGAGGGAATGACAGAATAACATGATGTAAAGCTTGAAAAACTCCATTTTGCAGAATACCCCCCCTTTAAAGGAACCGTTTTTCCATACTGAGATATGTTCTTACCTGAGCTTAGACGAGTTGATCCGTACCTGTCTGGTCTTGGTGCCTGTGGAAGAGCTTGGTCGCTTCCAACTTCACCCCCGTTTGGAGCCATAGGAATATACTGGGAGAGGCCAAATGCTAGCAACATCTTTGGTCGTTTTCTATGACTGAGCGCACACACAAAGACCAGACAGGAACGCATCAACTCGTCTAAGCTCAGGTAAGAACATATCTCAGTGTGGAAAACAGCGGCCTGTTCCTTTAAGTGACAAATCTCCATATTCAAAATGTATTTCTTGATTTGTTTAATTCTTCATAATGATTTCCTCTGACATGTTTTCATGGTATTTCCCACATAATTTCATGTTTTGTTTCTCATATTTATGTCACTGCTGTAACATGAATCGCTCAAACAGTTGCTCAGTACATACAGTACTCAAGCAAAGTTTTTTACTCTTACTTGAGTAAATATTTGGGCTACTTTACCCACCTGTGCTCATGGTATTATATAGGGCTAAACAGTTTGGGCAAAATACCAACTTTCTCATAAGCACTGTTTGTTTTAGAACAGGATTCAGTTCTGAGAGCACAGTTTTCAGTTCAACAGCATAAAAACAACAAACTGAAATATGAACTAACAGCAGATTAACATACGTTTCAGACCAGAGCTGCACTGCAAAAAGTAATATGTAGCGTTCACGGTTTAGAATGTGATGATGTCATAATGTCAGATGGAGGGCGGGGCCAATACAACTCTATGGGAGAAATGCAGTTTTTGGAAGAAATCTCCAAAACGAAAATTGACAAATGTTTTTCCTTTTCAGTATTTGATCGTGATTGGATTCACAAACCTGTGATATTATCTTTATGTCTGAAAGTCTTTTCCATTGGACAACATCATGGTCATGTTTTCACATATTGTCACCACTTTTTGACATTTTTCAGAGATAATAATTGTACATTAGTTCATATGTGCCGACAGAGGAGACAATGAACTTTGTGACAGTTTTTGTTTCATGTGGATTCCTCCAGTAATGACTGAGACATGAGCCAAAAAACAAAGACATAAAAATATGCATTTTGTTAGTTACCACCGTTACCATAGTTACCATCAGTTGACCTCCACCTCAATGTTAAACTATTCACCTTATTCCGGAGGCTCGCGTGGGCGCCGCCATGAATTGTGCCCGCCCCTTTTCTGCTATGTGTTAACATGGGGCTGGAGACGTCCACATAAAATCAGTCACTACACGAAAACAAAGTCGTTTTTAGTCCGTGCTGAGAAACGGTGCAGTGTCGACATGTCGGTGCAAATGAACATTGGACATTTTACACAAATCAATCGACTGAACATCAGATTTGAGCGGAGAATATTTTCCCTCGTTCTCCGTTAAAATGAACGGGCTTCGCGCTCGACCGGAAGCGTCTGGACAACGGAAAAAGTGGCAAAAGTGGGCGGGGCGGAATAAGGTGAATAGGCTCTTTAGAATGTTGTGATGTCACGTGAACGCTACCTATTAACGAGATCAGTATAAACATCTCAATTTGAGCATAATAATCCAAATTTTAGTTGTTTTGATTATAGCTAAGAAGTTCTCGGGCATTTGTCCTGGATTATTTCACTTGTTCTGAGATGTTTCTGACTCGTTTCGATACATTTCGTCCTTATTTCAGGTCATTTTCTTTGCCAATGGGGAAAGAAAATTGTTCTTATCTCATTGGCAATTTCACTTTCTTATTTCAAGCGAGATTTACCCTAGAACTGGTCTGAAATGTCCTCAAACAAGCAAAGCAAACTCGGTCCGATCAGGAAAAGTGTCTAAATGAGTGAAAACCGCTCAAAACAAGAAACATTTCCTCAATTCAAGTCATTTAAGCCAATGCTTGATATTGACTTTTTGTAGTGTGTCGTGGACAAAACCACCGGGTTGGCAACATTTATGAGACACATCATTGTGTTGAGCTTGAATAATTACAGTCTTTGAAATTTGCTAATTGCAGCCAATAAAATCGCAATTTACATTTGATTGTGCGGCCCTAGCATTACCGGCTCCATAGCAATCATTTCATAAAAAGTCAATAAAGGGCACAGAGGGAGGAGTGGCTTTGATTCCACTTCTTACTTAATGCTCACAGCTGTGGGAACAAAACAACTCAACCACATGAATTTTCACAAGAGACAAAGGCCGGTTAATTATAATGTGCTCGTGTCGGGACAGACCCACTGATCCAAAACAATGATATTTATAACACCGTTGCGTAGGAATACAGTGTTCATGAATGATATTTGAGAATCTGAGAATTTAAATGAGGGTGTTTCTTTATGTTGTTTACGCTGAAGAAGAGCAAAGGATCTGTCGACGTAGTTTCCTCTTCCTCTGTTGCTTTAACACAACGGCAATAAGAAAGCATTTTACACCAGCTCCCGCACACTGTTGCTGTGTCCTTGGGCAAGACATTTCAAGCACGTTGCCTCCAGTGTCTGGGTACATTAGTGTATGAATGAGAGAGTGAATGGGAGACCTGGTTCTTTTACTGTAAAGCGCTTTTATTACATCCATATCATTGCCATAATTAAAGGTTTGTATGGAGCATCGAGTCAAATTTAATGCTTTTTAAACACCCTTGACTCCCACCTGAAGCGAGCACGTTTTCTCCAGCTTTTACCACAGTCCAAAAGCTTCTGGAAAAAAGGTGTGAAAAAAGCAACAAAACTGAGATGAAAACAAGGATGAAAATGTGAAAAAAGTGAGAAAAAAATGACGAAAAAGTGACGAAAAATGTGCAAAAAAATGACAAAAATGGAGAAAAATTTGACAAAAAAGTGAGAAAAATGTGACGAAAAATTGAGAAAAAATGGACGAAAAAGTGACAAAAAATGTACAAAAAATGTACAAAAAATGTACAAAAAATGTACAAAAAAATGACAAAAATTGACAAAAATTTGAAAAAGAAAGTGACAAAAAATTGACAAAAAATTGACAAAAAATTGACAAAAATTGACAAAAAAGTGAGAAAAATGTGACGAAAAATTGAGGAAAAAATGGACGAAAAAGTGATGAGAAGTTGACAAAAAAAGCGAAGAAATTTGACAAAAATGAGACGACTGCCCAACAAAAAAAGTGATGAAAAAAAAAAGTATGACGTGAGGAAAAAAATTTAGTTTTGTAGGTCTTAGCTTTCAAATGAGGCGTTACACTGGCCTACAGGATTTGGGTAAAGCTGAACTGGAGAAAATGCTCTCGGTTCAGGCGGGAGTTAAGAGGTTAAAGGAACAGGCCACCGTTCTTCCACACTGAGACATGTTCTTACCTGAGCTTAGACGAGTTGATGCGTTCCTGTCTGGTCTTTGTGTGCGCCCTCAGTCACGCAAAACGACCAAAGATGTTGTTAGCATTTGGCCTCTCCCAGTGTATTCCTATGGCTCCAAACGGGGGTGAAGTTAGATGCGACCACGCTCTTCCACGGGCACAAAGACCAGACAGGTACGGATCAACTCGCCTAAGCTCAGGTAAGAACATATCTCAGTCTGTAATAAAATCTATATTAATAAGAATAATAATACAATAAAAATGCACATACATTAACATTGTGTGAGTTTGGTTTGCGTCAAAAAGGAAACGAGTTCTTCATATTTTTGCTATTGTTCCTTGTTGTTGTTTTGCTCACATTGATTGTACTGTGTGAAATGAAGTTTTATCATTTTGAGTTGGGGGAAGGCGCTCATAAGCTTTTGCTTCAGCCTACTCCTTTTGAGCTAAATGTATGCTCAGATAAGTAAATAAAATAAAAAATAAAAAATGTAAAAATGGTGGAAAATTTTATTTTTTACTCAAATAAGAGTACACTTTGTTTTAATATTACTCATGTAGAAGTAAAAAGTACTGTATGAAAAACTGCTACAGTTTACATCTTCTTGAACGCCGACTGTAACAAGTGAATTTCTCCTTTGTGAGATCAATAAAGGTTTATCTCATCTTATCTTGTTACTTAACCTCTTACCACCTGCCTAAACCAAATGCATTCTGTCCTCTTTGGCTATTATATAGGCCTGTGTAACACCTCATTTTGTCACATTTTTGTTGAATTTTTGTCACTTTTTGGTTGAATTTTTGTCACATTTTTGTCACATTTTTGTTGAATTTTTGTCACATTTTTGTTGAATTTATGTCACATTTTTTTTGCGTTTACATCCTTGTTTTCTTTTCATATTTTTGTAGCTGTTTTGGTGCTTTTTTCCGAAGAAGCTTTTTGATTCGGGTAAAGCCAAACTGGATAGAATGGGTTCCGTTCAGGTGGGAGTTAAGAGGTTTAAGGGGCTAGATGAAAGTTAACCATTTTATACTCACTACTGCCACCTCAGGTCATACGTGTAACTGCACCTTCTATGTTAAGCTCGTGCATGACGGCACTTTGGACCCGAATTAACACCGTATTGAGCGACAGTGCAGGATTTTAGAGGCAGTTGTGGTGAACAGGGATGAGCTCATTTTACACATTATGGCTGGAACATGTAGGGGGAGGAAAACACAGAATTTTAACATTTTTAAAATCCATATAGTTCCTTTAACCTCTTAACCCCCGCTTGAACTGAGAGGATCTTTTTCCTCACGTCATCAGATTTTTTTTCCATCATTTTTTTGTTGGGTATTCAACTCATTTTTGTAACTTTTTTGTCATTTTTTGGTTATTTTTTGGTCATTTTTTTATATCGGATTTTTGTCTTTTTTTGTCATTTTTTGCTACATTTCTGTCATTTTTTGGTCAATTATTCATTCATTTCTTGTGACATTTTTGCCACTTTTTCATCAATTTTTCATCACATTTTTGTAATTTTTTTTGTCACATTTTTGTCATTTTTTTATAAATTCTTTGTCATTTTTTTGTCAAATTGTTGTCAATGTTTTCTCACTTTTTTGTCACATTTTTGTAATTTTTTTTGTTAATTTTTTGTTATTTTTTTGTAATTTTTGTCACATTTTTGTCATATATTTTTAATTTTTTAGTCAAATTTTAGTCATTTTTTCGTCCTTTTTTGTCAATGTTTTCTCACTTTTTTGTCAAATTTTAGTCATTTTTTCGTCCTTTTTTGTCAATGTTTTCTCACTTTTTTGTCACATTTCCATCATTGTTTTCGTCTCAGTTTTGTTGCTTTTTTCCAGAAGCTTTTGGATTGGGGTAAAGCCAAACTGGAGAAAATGTGCTCGGTTCAGGTGGGAGTCAAGGGGTTAAAAACATGTATCAATGTAACTGAGTACTACCCCCCTGTAGTCTAATAATAGTCTATGTATTTTTTATTTTATTTTTTAAGTTTATTACATTAGAGTCTTGCCAAGAACACTCGATTCGATTGATTTTCTGCAGGTTAAAATAAGAAGAATTACATTTGAAATCATGGTCATCGTTCTTTTATTGTGGTGTGAAATAAAGAATCTTCCGTTTGCATGTCCACACAAACACTGAGGCATATCAAAAATCCCCTTTCTGAAAGTTATGTCGACATGAGGGTTTCATTAGTCTATGTACATGTAATAACACTGCTGAGATGAGGAGTCCATGATCAAAGTTGTAAAATAGAACGAAACAAAACACTAAAAAAGGTTTCGCCACTTTAGGATTAGTGAGTGGTTTAATGAATGTACACATGATGTAAAAAACAAATGACAAGGTTTTTAAAAGACGTCCATGTAGTAAGAAAGTCTGAAGATTTCCCCAACTGGTTAAAAAGTGAATGAAAGCTCCCGTATTACGCTTTAATCAGGCTTTTCACAATACTTGTATGCAAAAATGACGGCTCCCTGTAGATGTTGGATTATTAAACAAACAAACAAACAAACATGGACGGCTTCTGCTTCTCCCTGCACGTTTTTGTTGAATTTTTGTCACATTTTTGTTAAATTTTTGTCACTTTTTTGTTAAATTTTTGTCACATTTTTGTTGAATTTTTGTCACTTTTTTGTTGAATTTTTGTCACTTTTTTGTTGAATTTTTGTCACTTTTTTGTTGAATTTTTGTCACATTTTTGTTGAATTTTTGTCACATTTTTGTTGAATTTTTGTCACATTTTTGTTGAATATTTGTCATTTTTTTGTGAGTTTTTGTCACATTTGTTGAATTTTTGTCATTTTTTTTGTTGAATTTTTGTCACATTTTTGTTGAATTTTTGTCATTTTTTTTGTGAGTTTTTGTCACAGTTTTATTGAATTTATGCCACATTTTTGTTGAATTTGTGTCACATTTTTGTTGCGTTTACATCCTTGTCTTCTTTTCATATTTTGTAGCTGTTTTGGTGCTTTTTTCCGAAGAAGCTTTTTGATTAGGGTAAAGCCAAAGACGTCCATGTAGTAAGAAAGTCTGAAGATTTCCCCAACTGGTTAAAAAGTGAATGAAAGCTCCCGTATTACGCTTTAATCAGGCTTTTCACAATACTTGTATGCAAAAATGACGGCTCCCTGTAGATGTTGGATTAGTAAACAAACAAACAAACAAACAAACAAACTGCTTCTCCCTGCACGTTTCTACGGTTACGTGGTTGGAGTTAGCACAGTTAGCACAGTTAGCACAGTTAGCACAGCTTCCAAAGTGGCGCATCTAGTCATACAGAATGTGGGAATGCAACACTTCCGACAAATTCATTTCCTTATGTAGCTTAGCATGAAAAAAATACTAGGCACGTTTTCCTGGTGGTTAAGGCGAGACACTGCAGGTGAATAGGGGGGGAAAAAAAATGTAGAGATGTCAATTTGAAACTTTTGCTGAACATCACAGATATAAATATGAGGAAAAAATGTATTGCATTTTTTCTGTCATTTTATGTTTTCACAAAAAAATAATTCATTTTGAGCATTAAAATTGCCAAAATTGCCGAAATCAAAATAATGAATTGAGCCAGATTAAAATTTATGGTTTTATTCTATTGACATATTAGTGACTAAGATTTTTTCAGAGGAGATTTTGGATATTTTGTTTAGTTTTTCAATAAACTAATCATCAGTGAAAAAATCTGTAAAAATTCAAATTCCGCCTGATTTTTTTGGTTTCAAAGTTGAATAAATCAGGCTAGGAATTAGATATTAAAAAATCCCTCTGAAAAAACCTTCAAAACATTGTCAGGTCTGAGCCTGTAAAGTTTGGAGTCTGTGGGAGCTTCTATAAGGGCTCAGGCTCTGCCCGAGTGCGGCTTCTCTCATTCAGAGAAAACCAGCCCTGAAGTTTTGTAGCGAGTGCGCATGCTCGGCCCGTTCTTCCACTTTTCCGCTCCAGCGTCTCGTAGGAGGAAAAACACCATATTTGGGTGAAAGCGTCATCACGGGGCCCCTTAGCAGGACACGTGGATGTCAAATCTGTCAATATTTATGAATGAAAACCCGCGGGAAAGACGGACTTTCTACGCGGCGCAGCAGCTACTTCCGGGTCGCCCCCACCTCGCAGACAAAACATCATAAAATAAACATCATGCGGGTGAGTTTTGTCATTTTTATTCTCTGACATGAAAACTAAGATGTAAAGGGAGGAAAATGGATAAAAATCTCCACTTCGACCACTGCGTGAAAAATCAATACTTTCACCTGCCGTGTCTCGCCTTAAAAGAAGAAGCTAAAGCCTATGGAGCGTGATCTGGGAGCTTTGAGAGTAACATGGAAGAAGATGAATGTTGGTGACTTAACAAAATTGTCTTCAAATGCTTGTGGATCTGGAGTGTTCAGGTCCTCTCTTTTGGCCGCCGACGTAGCTGCGCTTTATAGATCTTCCTCCAGCTGCTCGAGCTCGTCTCTCAAAGCCTGCGCCCGGCCCAGCTTGTCCAGTTGCTCCTTCGAAGGCTGCTTGATTTCTCCCGAGTCCACTTTGCTTTGAAGATCCTCGATTTGCCGTATCTTCTTTTTCAGGTTCTTGATTTTCTTGGCCTTTTCCGACATCGCCGAGGAGTCGTCGGGGGCGGAGACGGCGGAGGCGGCGGCCGGACTCTCGTTGACCGTGAGGTGGTCGACGGCGTGACTCACGGCGTCCACCTGGTCCTCCTCGTCCGCCCCGCCCTGCTGCTGCTGCTTGCGTTTCTCTTTGCGCTTCATGTTTCGTTTGGCTGATTTGGAGAGGCCGGATGCTTCGGTCTCCTGTGGCTTCGCGGCAGACGCGTCGTTCGGGCTCATGCCTGGGGGCAGGTCTGGCTTACTCTTGAAGAACTTCACATACTTGTTTTCGTACCTAGAAGAGAGAGCGCATTGCTTCATTTGTATTTTTCAATGGGAATTTTTTCAATAAATCACTGGTTTTCACAAACGACATGTAAACAATTAAAAACCGGCAAGTGTGATTTATTGAAGCAGTTCATGTACGGTTAGTAATCCAGCAGGTACCGCCATAGATGCAGACGGCGTCTCTGGAATCGCCCATATATGGTCATTTTTGAATGCAGTTAAGGGGAAAACAATTAGGAGAAAAATGTAAACTTTCTTTAATTATTCAAAAACTACTTTAAAGGAATAGTCCACCGTTTTTACATACTGAGATATGTTCTTACCTGGGCTTTGACGAGTTCTTTAGGACCTGTCTGATCTTCACCCGTGCCTTCAGTCACGTAAACAC
Organism: Gobius niger; assembly: GCF_951799975.1. Taxonomy (NCBI): domain Eukaryota; kingdom Metazoa; phylum Chordata; class Actinopteri; order Gobiiformes; family Gobiidae; genus Gobius; species Gobius niger. The sequence continues at coordinate 4,301,106 of NC_136857.1, read as the reverse complement.
AGCGCACACGGCGTTAGCATTTAGCCTCTCCCTCTCTCCTCTATAGCTCCAAAACAGGTCAAGATAGAAGCTACCAAGCTCTTCCACGTTTTCCCTATTTAAACATGGTTACGTGAAGTGTTCCACTACAAAGTATAATTACACAAAATTAAACAATGTGGATTTTCTAAGCGGATAAAAGGGGATCTATATTATAAGGCGTAATAATACCAGGAGTAGCTCGAAATCCGCGCAGTAATCTTCACTTTACTGTGCAGATGCCAAATTACTCCTGGTATTATTACGCCTTACAATATAGTTCCCCCTTTTATCCGCTTAGAAAATCCACATTGTTTAACTTTGTGTAATTATACTTTGTAGTGGAACACTTCACGTAACCATATTTAAATAGGGAAAACGTGGAAGAGCTTGGTAGCTTCTATCTTGACCTGTTTTGGAGCTATAGAGGAGAGAGGGAGAGGCTAAATGCTAACGCCGTCTGCGCTGTGTTTACGTGACTGAAGGCCCGGGGGAAGATCAGACAGGTCTTATTCACCTTATTCCGGAGGCTCGCGTGGGCGGCGCCATGAATTGTGCCCGCCCCTTTCCCTCCTATGTGTTAACATGGGTCTGGAGACGTCCACATAAAATCAGTCACTACAGGAAAACAAAGCCGTTTTCCGGCTGCGCAGAGAAACGCTGCAGTGTCGACTTGTCGGTGCAAATGAACATCGGCCGTTTCACACAAATCAATCGACTGAACATCAGATTTGAGCGGAGAATATTTTCCCTCGTTCTCCGTTTAAATGAACGGGCTTCGCGCTCGACCGGAAGTGTTTGGAAAACGGAAGTGCTGAGACAACGCAAAAAGTGGCAAAAGTGGGCGGGGCGGAATAAGGTGAATAGAACTCGTCAAAGCTAAGATAAGAACACATCTCAGTATGTAAAAACGGTGGCCTATTCCTTTAAGGGGAAAACAATTTGGAGAAAAATCTAAACTTTCTTTTTAGCAGTTTAGTAGTTCTTTAAAAAACTACTCGCTGAATTATGAATATAGTTTTCCACTGAATCAAGAAGACATGGAGAGGAGCAAAGTGGTTCAACAGCCCATACATACATAAATGACGGAGAATGCTAACAGGATGCTTCATGTGCTAATGCTAATGTTAGCTAGCACGGGCTACAACTGCCGTTTTTTTCACTTGTACTGAACAATCTGCTGTGAGGAAAATATCCACATGAGCCCGATTTAGACTTGACTTTATCTGTGTGTGATAAATAAGTTCATATTCCACCAGAAAATGGCTAGAGTGAAAAATGTGTTTCTCTAACGATTCTATTTCCCCCCTCGACAAAGCCACGCCCCCTTCTATAACACGATGCCGTCTGTATCTATACTCACCATAAGTCGGGAGGATTCAAGTGACTTACCAAATACGTCATTACTTTTTAGTTTGTCAGCTGGAAGACATCGCTTCTTCTCACAACACTTGTAACTTGTTTATATGTGAAAAGCACAAAATGAAAGTATGGACGTCTTACACTGGCACTTCCTCCTGAGGGGTGTATCCGTCCTTCACTCGCCGTGGCTTCCTCCAGCTCCCGTCAGGACGCTGAGTGGCGGCGATGTATTTACCTAAAGATTAAAGAACAGACATGATGAGGTGTCAATAAAAAAAATGATATCCATAATAAAAACACTTGCTAACAGTTTCCAGAACTACATGTCCAGACCCAACTTGGTGGTCAGTGGAGCCAATGGCGCAGATTGTCAGCCGCACTTCCTTAACCTCTGAATTCCCGCCTGAACCGAGAGGATTTTCTCCAGTTCAGCTTTACCCAAATCCTGTCGGCCAGTGGAACGCCTCATTTGAAAGCTAAGATCTACAAAACTCATCTAAATGGATCTTTTTCCTCACGTCATCAGATTTTTTTTCAGCACTTTATGGGGGGGGGGGGGGGTATTCGACTCATTTTTTCACTTTTTGTAATTTTTTGGTGACATTTTTTGGCCATTTTTTGTCACATTTTTGTCATTTTTTCGTCCATTTTTGGTCAATTTTTTGTGACATTTTTTTCAATGTTTTCTCACTTTTTGTCACATTTCCATCATTGTTTTCGTCTCAGTTCTGTCGCTATTTTCACACCTTTTTTCCAGAAGCGTCTCGCGTTTGTTAGAAAGTTTGGGAATAAAACTATTTTAAAAGTTTGTGAATACATTTCTGCTTCTCCCACACACCAGACAAATCACTACAGCAAAAATAACAGCCTCTCCTCTTACAGTTTAGGATTAGAATAATAAAATTATGCATATTTCAATGTAGGCCATATGTTGAACAGAAGACTCTGAAGCATTTCTGCAGATTTAAGTAGATCTTGGTGATGAGAAAAAGGATGCAGGGGCTGCGGAGCGTCAGGGCAACATGTTTCTGATCTAAACACAACTCAGATCCAATCATCTGTCAGTCCTCTGTCAGCGTACGTGTTTACGGCACTTCATTTCCCACAATCCCTTTGGCCTTTGTAGTTCAGGCAGCCGAGCGAGGCGGAGAAAAGCAACTTCGCTCGCCGTCTCAAGAGGACACGGGCACCGTCGCACAGGAGGCGTCAGAGCGAGGCGGGGCCATCTTGGACACGAATCTGACCGGCCTGCACCGCTCGCCTGCAGCGCCTCGCTCATCTTAAACACACCTGCTGTCTGTGGCATCAGTGGGGAGGGGGTTCTGCTGAGGAGCAGTGGTTGGTTACTCGGCTGGTGACGAAAGCTCGGAGGCGTCTCCAGGAGGTGGGGGCGTTCCTAGGAGGACTCAGGCAAACCTATCCCTAAAATGGCCGCCATCAGAGTTTTTACAGATTACTCAGAAATACGTGAATGTGCCAAGGCAACACTTCAGGCATGTTTTTAATGAGGGAATGACAGAATAACATGATGTAAAGCTTGAAAAAGTCCATTTTGCACAATACCCCCCCCTTTAAGCTGGTGCATGAAGGCACTTCGGACCCAAATTAACACATTACCAGTGCAGGATTTTAGAGGCAGTTGTGGTGAACAGGTCTGAGCTCATTCTACACATTAGGACATTGCTGGAACATGTTACATGTTTAAACTCCATACAGTCTCTTTGAGTCTACCCCAAGGCAGCTGTGGCAACAATAGGAGCTTTCGGTCACCAAGCATCAGGGGCGGACTGGGACTGAAAAACAGCCCTGGACTCTGACCAGCCTGACCCAAATTAGCGTAAATGCGACACTTCCACAAAGACATATTTTAACCCTTAACTCCCGCCTGAACCGAGCACATTTGGCTTTACCCAAATCTAAAAGCTTCTGGAAAAAAGCTGTGAAAATGGCAACAAAACTGAGACGAAAACAATGATGGAAATGTGAAAAAAGTGAGAAAAAACTGACGAAAAAGTGACAAAAAATTGACAAAAATTTGACTAAAAAGTGAAAAGAATTTGACGAAAAAGTGGCAAAAAAGTCACAAAAATTAGACAAAAATGAGACGACTGAAATGTGACAAAAAAGTGAGAAAAATTGATGGAAAAGTGGCAAAAATGTCACAAAAATGTCACAAGAAATTAGCAAAAAAATTACGAAAAAACAACAAAAAATTGACAAAAAATGACAAAAAAAAGATAAAAATGTGACAAAAAAAAAAGACAAAAATGTGACAAAAAAATGACAAAAATGTGACAAAAAAAATGGCACTTTGTGTTTTTATTGCTATTATTCTTCGGGTTTTTACTATTGAAATGTTATGTTGTCTTGTGTGTCAATTGTAGCACTTTGAGATGTGTTTTCCTATGTAAAGTGCAATACAAATAAAATGTATTCTTATTATTATTATTACTTTGGCTTTTTTGTTGCTTTTTTTAGATTGCTTTGTTGTTGAGTTTTCATCTCTTTTGTCACGTTTTGTTGTGTTTTCGTCACTTTAATTTTTTGGGTCACACTTTTGTTCTGTTTTCATCCTCATTTTCGGCGCTATTCCAATGCTTTTCTTTTAAGTTCTTAGATTTGGGTAAAGCTCGGTTAAGGAGAAAAGGCCAGACCGGTGGCCCTAGAGCCAGTGGCCCCTCTGTGCTCTTCCAGAATGGACACATGGCCAGTCCGCCCCTGCCAAGCATGAAATGAATGAGTAAGTCCAGTAAAGTGAAGCCATTATTGTTATCATTGTATGTACTATTTATCTTGTGTACTTTAGGATATACTACGTAATAACTATGTACTAATATAGTCATGGGAATAAACATACTTTATCTTCTACACTAATAATAACAGTAGAAGGTGCGTATCAGCATTTAAGTTGGAAGAAACAGCACACTATGTAGCAACTGTTAGCACAATAGCTAACACACAACACATTCAAGTTGAGCACATTTTCTCCAGTTTGGCTTTACCCAAATCTAAAAGCTTCTGGAAAAAAGTTGTGAAAATGGCAACAAAACTGAGACGAAAACAATGATGGAAATGTGAAAAAAGTGAGAAAAAACTGACGAAAAAATGACAAAAAATGGACAAAAATTTGACAAAAATGAGATGACTGAAATGTGACAAAAAGGTGAGAAAACCTTGACAAAAAAGTGACGAAAAATTGATGAAAAAGTGGCAAAAATTTCACAAAAATTTCACAAGAAATTGGCAAAAAATTGAAGAAAAAATGACAAAAATGACACACAAAAATTACAGAAAATTGACCCAAAAAAAATGGAAGAAAAAATGACTAAAATGTGACTAAAAAAATGGCACTTTGGCTTTTTTGTTGCTTTTTTACATTGCTTTGTTGTTGAGTTTTCATCTCTTTTGTCACGTTTTGTTCTGTTTTCGTCCTCATTTTCGGCGCTATTTCAATGCTTTTCTTTTAAGTTCTTCGATTTGGGTAAAGCTCGGTTAAGGAGAAAAGGCCAGACCGGTGGCCCCTCTGTGCTCTTCCAGAATGGACACATGGCCAGTCCGCCCCTGCCAAGCATGAAATGAATGAGTAAGTCCAGTAAAGTGAAGCCATTATTGTTATCATTGTATGTACTATTTATCTTGTGTACTTTAGGATATACTACGTAATAACTATGTACTAATATAGTCATGGGAATAAACATACTTTATCTCCTACACTAATAATAATAGCAGAAGGTGCATATCAGCATTTAAGTTGGAAGAAACAGCACACTATGTAGCAACTGTTAGCACAATAGCTAACACACAACACATTCAAGTTGAGCACATTGATCAATCTTTACTTTGAAGGCGTGAACAGCAAGGCATAAGCTTTTTAATTACGTTTTTGCAACGCGGTGCTCGCATTAGTGGAGTGATAATTCGCACTTTGAACAGACAGACAATGAGCCACATGCAGCAGCCTTACCCGATTCATCCGTGACATAGGGGGTCGCCATTTTAACGCCCGTCGCCCCGCTCTTCATCAAAAACGTCCCCGCGGCTCCGTGCGCCGGGCAAGAGCTGCGACCGGACGAGCTAAAGCGAAGGGTTTTTCAGGCTCCCAAAGCGGAGAGAGACATGTTCGTTCACACTGTGCACGCTCCAGGGCCGACGCTAGTGTGAAAAACACCGCCGCACTTTACCCCCGCACCGGGACGAGCGCGAGCGGAAAACAAGCCGACCCTGACTTCGGAAATGACGACGTGGAACGCGGGTTGCCATATCCTGTGGTGTTTACGTAAAGCGGTATCAGTAACAAAATCAAAGAAATTCACTGGAAGATTATTCACAACATTTACTAGGGCTGTGCAATTAATCGAAATTTGATTACGATTTCGATTACAACAGTAAACGATTACAAAATTAGCATAATCGCAAAAAATCGATTATAATTATTTTTTTCAATTTTTTTTTTCAATTTTTTTTGTCACTTTTTTGATGGATTTTTGTCACTTTTTTGATGGATTTTTGTCACTTTTTTGATGGATTTTTGTCCTTTTTTGATGGATTTTTGTCACTTTTTTGATGGATTTTTGTCACTTTTTTGATGGATTTTTGTCCTTTTTTTGATGGATTTTTGTCACTTTTTTGATGGATTTTTGTCACTTTTTTTTTTATTTTTGTCCCTTTTTTGCTGGATTTTTGTCACTTTTTTTGCTGGATTTTTGTCCTTTTTTTGATGGATTTTTGTCCTTTTTTGATGGATTTTTGTCACTTTTTTGATGGATTTTTGTCCTTTTTTTGATGGATTTTTGTCACTTTTTTGATGGATTTTTGTCACTTTTTTGATGGATTTTTGGCACTTTTTTGATGGATTTTTTTTAAAGGCAACAAATAATCGTTTGAATAATCGTGATTTCAATTATGCCAAAAATAATCGTGATTATTATTTTTTCAATAATCGAGCAGCCCTAACATTTACCCTACTAATTCTTATATATCGAAATTTAGAGATATTGACAACAAATGCTCATTTTGCAATCTGGAAACAGAAACTCTAAAACATTTATTTTACGACTGCGCATATACTCACGAAGTATGGTCCAAACTACAAATGTTTTTATCACAAAAAATCACTTGTCCTATTAAATTAGATTATCAACATATTGTCACGCACTTTAACCACAAAAATAGTAATATTGAATATATGGTTAACTTAGGGCTGTGCAATTAATCGAAATTTGATTACGATTTCGATTACAACAGTAAACGATTACAAAATTAGCATAATCGCAAAAAATCGATTATATATATTTTTTTCAATTTTTTTTTTTCACATTTTTTTTCCAACATTTTTTATTTTTATTTTTTTTGTCACTTTTTTGCTGGATTTTTGTTACTTTTTTGCTGGATTTTTGTCACTTTTTGCTGGATTTTTATCACTTTTTTGCTGGATTTTTGTCACTTTTTTGATGGATTTTTGTCACTTTTTTAATGGATTTTTGTCACTTTTTTGATGGATTTTTTTTCACTTTTTTGATGGATTTTTGTCCTTTTTTTGATGGATTTTTGTCACTTTTTTGATGGATTTTTGTCCTTTTTTTGATGGATTTTTGTCACTTTATTTTTTTGATTTTTGTCACTTTTTTGCTGGATTTTTGTCACTTTATTGCTGGATTTTTGTTACTTTTTTGCTGGATTTTTGTCCTTTTTTTGATGGATTTTTGTCACTTTTTTGATGGATTTTTGTCACTTTTTTGCTGGATTTTTGTCACTTTTTTGCTGGATTTTTGTCACTTTTTTGCTGGATTTTTGTCACTTTTTTGCTGGATTTTTGTCACTTTTTTGATGGATTTTTGTCCTTTTTTTGATGGATTTTTGTCACTTTTTTGATGGATTTTTGTCACTTTTTGATGGATTTTTGTCACTTTTTTTGATGGATTTTTGTCACTTTTTTGATGGATTTTTGTCACTTTTTTGATGGATTTTTGTCACTTTTTTGATGGATTTTTGTCAATTTTTTGATGGATTTTTTTTAAAGGCAACAAATAATCGTTTGAATAATCGTGATTTCAATTATGACAAAAATAATCGTGATTATTATTTTTTCAATAATCGAGCAGCCCTAGGTTAACTTATTCATTCTCTATGGAAAATTTCATATACACAAAGCTAAATTCTTAACGTACAAGCCCTCGATCAAATTACTAAGTATGGAGATCAACAACTATCTGCAATCACTCAAAAATATTGCCAACAAAAAATCATTTAAAACTTTAAACGTCGCGGAACAGTTTAACATTACAACTTGACAAACAGCCGGTGTTATCCCGTAGCCTTGCCTTATGTCACCAGTAGAAAGTATTGAAATGTTATGTCTTTCTTGTTTTTTGTGTTGTTGCTGTTGCTAGAATGTTAATAGATGGGTGGGGCGAGCGCCGAGCCGTCAGCCCCTCTTGCTGACCGCTCCACCGGGACATCACCCACATAATACGGAAGCAACGGTGTAACAATGATATTCTTCTGAAATAGCCTCACACCAGGGGGACATGAATACATATACAGTTAACAAGAAACTAGGCAATGGAACCAAAGTCTGTACTCTTTACTTTCTGTTGTAATATATGTTTTTAATCTCTGTATACTGCTGCTCAAGATGTAATGCAAAAGAAGTAAATAAAACATTTTTTTTAAAAAATGTGTCGAGCTCATAGAGCGAAGCCCCGTATCGACGCGCGTGTCACTTTAATGGACAGGTGTTGAAAATTAGCACATGTGCTATAACACTTTAAACAATGCATCTGGTTCGTCCAATGTAATTGCTATGTCCATATTAAATAAATAAATAAATGAAATGAAAATTAAGAAAAAGCCGCGTGGCCGATACTGCTGCTGTGTCGCTCGTCACCGACGCACCAAACTGTGTTTAAAAGGTACCGCGTCTGCAAGTGTGAATGGGACGAATCACTGTCAATGCAGCAGCTGACTCCATGACCGGTTCAGGGCTCTAACTTTTGGTTGCGTTTGTTTAGCTCCGTGTGTAAAGCGCCGGGCTTAAGTGGCCAGGCTCTACAATGATATTGTCAGCTCGAATCCCGGTCTACGCTTTTTTTCTTTTCTTTTGTGGGCACGCACTAACCTGGCTAACACCAGGCTGCTGTGTGCGCTCGAATTATTTCGAACTGCACAACAGCCTGGGGACCATGGCCCAAATTTTCCGGTGGATTTGGGAACCAATCACAGAGCGAGGAGAGACGGCAAGACGATGACGCGCTATTCGATATACGGAAGCTTGTAGTTTATTTACGGATAAAAAAAAAAAAGTTTATTTACGGATCCAACATGACAGCAGCAGACACGATGGTATTTTTCAATCAAGCTTTAGACCTTGTTCTAAATAATTTAGCTCAAAAGTTTACAGCGGGTACGTCATACGTCATCTCATACGATGATACGATTGGCTGTGGCCTCGTGCAGACGCAAGAGACTTTTTTTTTTTTTCGTATCGCCCAATAAACGAGTATGGACGATCGTAAACCACACCTCTCCTACGAGAAAATGAATTGGTCCCCAGACTAAATATCACTTGTGATTTTAGTCTGGTGTTAGCCAGGCTAGGCACGCACTGGGAAGAACATAAATCTGCGCCTATACCCCAGCGTCTTCTGTACCTGTGAGCTGTATTCTCCAAAGCTGCAACAAAACACAAAAGACCGAATGCCAAAATATTGGACACATTTTTTTTTTACGCAAAAAATAAAATAAAATCAGTCAATCACATTCACGACTTTCACTTTAATTTGCACATAACATGAAATATAATACCATAGGAAATACAGTAACATTGAATCAGTGTGTTTTGTGAGTCTCAACTAAGTTGCATGCAATGATGTAAAAGATCCACCAGGTGTCAATATAGAGCAACACAGCGACACTGTACCGGCACAGTCTCAATACAGTTTGGGGGATGTGCCGAAACGCTTCACGAGGCCTCATCTACCCATCACTAAGAAATACCGTGAAGCGAATCCACCGTGATAGTGTGCGATAGTGCGCCCTCTGCTGGTGAGGACAGATCTACGACGGTATTTAGCTCGGAGACTGATCGACATAGCAATACCAAGCGACTTCAACATCAGGAAAAAGGAACACGAGAAACTAGAGAAATACCAGGGGCTCAGAGAAGAGCTGGAGAAAACCTGGAGGGTGAAGCATCAGTGGTGCCCGTGGTCGTTGGGGCACTCGGGGCAGTGACCCCCAAACTGGAGGAGTGGCTCCAGCAGATCCCAGGAAATACATCAGACATCTCGGTCCAGAAAAGTGCAGTTCTAGGAACAGCAAAGATACTGCGCAGAACCCTCAAGCTCCCAGGCCGACGGTAGAGGACCCGAGCAGGTGGAAAAAAGAGAGACCGCCCGCGGAGGGTGAGGAAGAGTTTATATATATATATATATATATATATATATATATATATATATATATATATATATATATATATATATATATATATATATATATATATATATATATATATATATATATACTGGAGAGCAGAAGATGGGGTGAATGAAGAGGTGACCTATGGCAGGACAACCAGGGAAACTGGGATCACATTTATACAGTAGTATTCTGGAAATACACTTTATAAACTTCTTTTATATGTTATTCATTTACAGAAGACATGAAGCATGTGCGGAAAGAGTTTGCTCTGGGGTCGTACAGATCCAGTCCTTTCCTGATGCTGCTGGTGCTTCACTGTCCAAGGTAACATATTGTAAAATATTTCCAACATTTACTCCTTTGATTTGCAGTAATCTAGTCTGGATTTTGTGTCACTGAAGGTTTAACTGGTGTCATGTTGACTGTTTGGGCTCAGCGTCCTGGTGACCAAAGAGGATCCTTCAGTGATCAGTGAGGAGAGCTTAAGGTGAACAGAGCTGAGTCATGGACATGTGACCTGATACAAAACAATAGCTCATGGTGGACTTTTATTTTACACCCTGTCTGTCAAAATGACAGAGAGAAATGATCCCCAACAAAACCACTGCCTGTGGCACTTCTGATATGTGCATGTCCTTTGTGTCTGTACAGGAGGACTGACCACCACCATCAGTGTCTGTACAGGAGGACTGACCACCACCATCAGGGTCTGTACAGGAGGACTGACCACCACCATCAGGGCCTGTACAGGAGGACTGACCACCACCATCAGGGCCTGTACAGGAGGACTGACCACTACCATCAGGGTCTGTACAGGAGGACTGACCACCACCATCAGAGTCTGTACAGGAGGACTGACCACCACCATCAGGGTCTGTACAGGAGGACTGACCACCACCATCAGTGTCTACAGGAGGACTGACCACCACCATCAGAGTCTGTACAGGAGGACTGACCACCACCATCAGAGTCTGTACAGGAGGACTGACCACCACCATCAGTGTCTACAGGAGGACTGACCACCACCATCAGGGTCTGTACAGGAGGACTGACCACCACCATCAGAGTCTGTACAGGAGGACTGACCACCACCATCAGGGTCTGTACAGGAGGACTGACCACCACCATCAGAGTCTGTACAGGAGGACTGACCACCACCATCAGGGTCTGTACAGGAGGACTGACCACCACCATCAGTGTCTACAGGAGGACTGACCACCACCATCAGGGTCTGCACAGGAGGACTGACCACCACCATCAGTGTCTGTACAGGAGGACTGACCACTACCATCAGGGTCTGCACAGGAGGACTGACCACCACCATCAGGGCCTGCACAGGAGGACTGACCACCACCATCAGTGTCTACAAGAGGACTGACCACCACCATCAGGGTCTACAGGAGGACTGACCACCACCATCAGGGTCTACAGGAGGACTGACCACCACCATCAGTGTCTACAGGAGGACTGACCACCACCATCAGGGCCTGTACAGGAGGACTGACCACCACCATCAGTGTCTGTACAGGAGGACTGACCACCACCATCAGTGTCTGTACAGGAGGACTGACCACCACCATCAGTGTCTACAGGAGGACTGACCACCACCATCAGGGTCTTCAGGAGGACTGACCACCACCATCAGTGTCTACAGGAGGACTGACCACCACCATCAGGGCCTGTACAGGAGGACTGACCACCACCATCAGGGCCTGTACAGGAGGACTGACCACCACCATCAGTGTCTACAGGAGGACTGACCACCACCATCAGGGTCTACAGGAGGACTGACCACCACCATCAGTGTCTGTACAGGAGGACTGACCACCACCATCAGGGCCTGTACAGGAGGACTGACCACCACCATCAGGGTCTACAGGAGGACTGACCACCACCATCAGGGTCTACAGGAGGACTGACCACCACCATCAGGGTCTTCAGGAGGACTGACCACCACCATCAGTGTCTACAGGAGGACTGACCACCACCATCAGGGTCTACAGGAGGACTGACCACCACCATCAGTGTCTGTACAGGAGGACTGACCACCACCATCAGGGCCTTACAGGAGGACTGACCACCACCATCAGTGTCTACAGGAGGACTGACCACCACCATCAGTGTCTACAGGAGGACTGACCACCACCATCAGGGCCTGCACAGGAGGACTGACCACCACCATCAGTGCCTGTACAGGAGGACTGACCACCACCATCAGGGTCTGTACAGGAGGACTGACCACCACCATCAGTGTCTGCACAGGAGGACTGACCACCACCATCAGGGTCTGCACAGGAGGACTGACCACCACCATCAGGGTCTACAGGAGGACTGACCACCACCATCAGGGCCTGTACTGGAGGACTGACCACCACCATCAGTGTCTGCACAGGAGGACTGACCACCACCATCAGTGTCTGCACAGGAGGACTGACCACCACCATCAGTGTCTGCACTGGAGGACTGACCACCACCATCAGTGTCTGCACAGGAGGACTGACCACCACCATCAGTGTCTGCACAGGAGGACTGACCACCACCATCAGTGTCTGCACTGGAGGACTGACCACCACCATCAGTGTCTGCACAGGAGGACTGACCACCACCATCAGGGCCTGTACAGGAGGACTGACCACCACCATCAGGGCCTGTACAGGAGGACTGACCACCACCATCAGTGTCTACAGGAGGACTGACCACCACCATCAGTGTCTGCACAGGAGGACTGACCACCACCATCAGGGCCTGTACAGGAGGACTGACCACCACCATCAGGGCCTGTACTGGAGGACTGACCACCACCATCAGGGCCTGTACAGGAGGACTGACCACCACCATCAGGGCCTGTACAGGAGGACTGACCACCACCATCAGTGTCTACAGGAGGACTGACCACCACCATCAGTGTCTACAGGAGGACTGACCACCACCATCAGGGCCTGTACAGGAGGACTGACCACCACCATCAGTGTCTACAGGAGGACTGACCACCACCATCAGGGCCTGTACAGGAGGACTGACCACCACCATCAGGGCCTGTACAGGAGGACTGACCACCACCATCAGGGTCTTCAGGAGGACTGACCACCACCATCAGGGCCTGTACAGGAGGACTGACCACCACCATCAGTGTCTACAGGAGGACTGACCACCACCATCAGTGTCTACAGGAGGACTGACCACCACCATCAGTGTCTACAGGAGGACTGACCACCACCATCAGGGTCTACAGGAGGACTGACCACCACCATCAGTGTCTACAGGAGGACTGACCACCACCATCAGGGCCTGTACAGGAGGACTGACCACCACCATCAGTGTCTGCACAGGAGGACTGACCACCACCATCAGTGTCTGCATAAGAGGACTGACCACCACCATCAGGGTCTGTACAGGAGGACTGACCACCACCATCAGGGTCTACAGGAGGACTGACCACCACCATCAGGGCCTGTACAGGAGGACTGACCACCACCATCAGTGTCTGCACAGGAGGACTGACCACCACCATCAGGGTCTGTACAGGAGGACTGACCACCACCATCAGGGCCTGTACAGGAGGACTGACCACCACCATCAGGGCCTGTACAGGAGGACTGACCACCACCATCAGGGCCTGTACAGGAGGACTGACCACCACCATCAGTGTCTGTACAGGAGGACTGACCACCACCATCAGGGCCTGTACAGGAGGACTGACCACCACCATCAGTGTCTGCATAAGAGGACTGACCACCACCATCAGGGTCTGTACAGGAGGACTGACCACCACCATCAGTGTCTACAGGAGGACTGACCACCACCATCAGTGTCTACAGGAGGACTGACCACCACCATCAGTGTCTGCATAAGAGGACTGACCACCACCATCAGGGCCTGTACAGGAGGACTGACCACCACCATCAGTGTCTGCATAAGAGGACTGACCACCACCATCAGGGTCTGTACAGGAGGACTGACCACCACCATCAGGGTCTACAGGAGGACTGACCACCACCATCAGTGTCTACAGGAGGACTGACCACCACCATCAGTGTCTGCATAAGAGGACTGACCACCACCATCAGGGCCTGTACAGGAGGACTGACCACCACCATCAGGGTCTACAGGAGGACTGACCACCACCATCAGGGCCTGCACTGGAGGACTGACCACCACCATCAGGGCCTGCACAGGAGGACTGACCACCACCATCAGTGTCTGTACAGGAGGACTGACCACCACCATCAGTGTCTACAGGAGGACTGACCACCACCATCAGTGTCTACAGGAGGACTGACCACCACCATCAGTGTCTGCACAGGAGGACTGACCACCACCATCAGGGTCTACAGGAGGACTGACCACCACCATCAGTGTCTGCACAGGAGGACTGACCACCACCATCAGTGTCTGTACAGGAGGACTGACCACCACCATCAGTGTCTACAGGAGGACTGACCACCACCATCAGTGTCTGCACTGAAGGACTGACCACCACCATCAGGGCCTGCACAGGAGGACTGACCACCACCATCAGTGTCTGCACAGGAGGACTGACCACCACCATCAGGGTCTACAGGAGGACTGACCACCACCATCAGGGCCTGCACAGGAGGACTGACCACCACCATCAGTGTCTGCACAGGAGGACTGACCACCACCATCAGGGTCTACAGGAGGACTGGCCACCACCATCAGGGCCTGCACAGGAGGACTGACCACCACCATCAGTGTCTGTACAGGAGGACTGACCACCACCATCAGGGCCAGGAGGACTGACCACCACCATCAGGGTCTGTACAGGAGGACTGACCACCACCATCAGGGTCTGCACAGGAGGACTGACCACCACCATCAGGGTCTACAGGAGGACTGACCACCACCATCAGGGTCTACAGGAGGACTGACCACCACCATCAGAGTCTGTACAGGAGGACTGACCACCACCATCAGTGTCTGCACAGGAGGACTGACCACCACCATCAGGGTCTACAGGAGGACTGACCACCACCATCAGGGCCTGTACAGGAGGACTGACCACCACCATCAGGGCCTGTACAGGAGGACTGACCACCACCATCAGGACCTGTACAGGAGGACTGACCACCACCATCAGGACCTGTACAGGAGGACTGACCACCACCATCAGGGTCTGTACAGGAGGACTGACCACCACCATCAGGGTCTGTACAGGAGGACTGACCACCACCATCAGTGCCTGTACAGGAGGACTGACCACCACCATCAGGGCCTGTACAGGAGGACTGACCACCACCATCAGGGTCTACAGGAGGACTGACCACCACCATCAGTGTCTGTACAGGAGGACTGACCACCACCATCAGTGTCTACAGGACGCCTGACCACCACCATCAGGGTCTGTACAGGAGGACTGACCACCACCATCAGAGTCTGTACAGGAGGACTGACCACCACCATCAGGGCCTGCACAGGACAGGAGGACTGACCACCACCATCAGGGTCTGTACAGGAGGACTGACCACCACCATCAGGGTCTGTACAGGAGGACTGACCACCACCATCAGGGTCTACAGGAGGACTGACCACCACCATCAGGGTCTGTACAGGAGGACTGACCACCACCATCAGTGTCTGTACAGGAGGACTGACCACCACCATCAGGGCCTGTACTGGAGGACTGACCACCACCATCAGTGTCTGTACAGGAGGACTGACCACCACCATCAGGGCCTGTACAGGAGGACTGACCACCACCATCAGTGTCTGTACAGGAGGACTGACCACCACCATCAGTGTCTGCACAGGAGGACTGACCACCACCATCAGGGCCTGTACAGGAGGACTGACCACCACCATCAGGGTCTACAGGAGGACTGACCACCACCATCAGTGTCTACAGGAGGACTGACCACCACCATCAGGGCCTGTACAGGAGGACTGACCACCACCATCAGGGCCTGTACTGGAGGACTGACCACCGTGGATGGAGTTGTGGTGGGCGGGACCAGCCGCTTGACCATAAAAGGGCCTTTAGACTTTCTAATAATTATTTTCTCATATTATTAATGACTCAGTATTTCTGGCTAATATTCCAGGAGTCTTGTTTTAAACTGGGTGAAAGAAAATGAATGACATTATTGGTTTGTGTTAAATTATCCAGAGTTTTACTCATCTGCAGGTACATCCTCATTGGCGTCGGTGTAAATGACATGACTGTATTAATTAAAGTACTGCACTGTTGTTTTGTTTCTCTGCCTTTAGCAGCAGCATCAGTAGGAGTCATGTAATATTGCCTTGTTGGTTACAGTTTATTGATCATTTTAGTGCTATCATTCATGTTCTCCTTTACCAACATGAACATTAAACAATATTTAGAAGTGAACAAACCCTTTATGTAGTTATGAAGCAATTCAATACAAAAATATTAAAAATGTACTTTTATTTGGCAACACAAATCTCATGAAGTACAACAGAAATCAAGGTTATAATGTTTGGGCATCAGACCCGTTACATTTGTCTTGTCATGTTATGAGCTGAATGCTCAGCTGCTCCAAAAAAAAAAGAAGAATTTTTTGCATAAAAATCCTATAAATCACACTTTTTTGTCACAATCAGAGCAGTGTGGTTTGGAATCTTAACACTAATGGACATATGGGAAGTCAGTGATTAGTTATGTGTTGTAAAATAACATGTCTATTTGCAAAAGTCTATAAAAGAACAACAACCGTTTGTGAGCCCTGTCAGCATCATAATAAGGACGTGAGAGTCCTTAATGTGCAATATTCCTGATATCCAATGTTTTCTTTGTGGTGCTGGGAAGCAGGACTAATATCCTCCAGAGAAGTGTGGACATCAGGAGGAGCTTCAGGCCGGACCTGCAGAGATTGAGGAGCTTCATGTTAACAGGTTTTGACGTTAGGAGCCAAACAAATGAGTGATTTACACTTTGATTTACAACCGTCTTTAAGAGCCAACTTTAGACGCACATATTTTTTCAGGCATTTCATTCGTTTTTCTTGGGCCGTTATGATTTTTGTGTTGTCGTTGGCCTTTTATTGTGTGTATTTTTCAGATTTTAAACTGTGTTGTAAAGCACTTTGTGGATCTTGTCTGTGAAAGGTGCTATAAAGATTACTTAGTCTACTTACACAAATACTGAGTAGTAAACTTACCAAGTACATTAAATGCTGCTAGTATTTTTTTAATTAATCTAACAGTTACAGGTTGTTAACTTCGTTTTGTAAAATGTTGACATACTTTTTCTGCTCAAATGAATAAATAAATGAAAATTATTAGTGCCATTATTTAATTAGTCAGAAATGAGTTTCCAATAACATGTAGTTGTTTCTTATTAACCATAATCCAATGCGATAAACACTATACTATATTCATCATACAAACGTATTTAGTTTTTGGCTAAAGACTTAGAGAAACATAAACTTACTTGAGATGTTTGTTGTTTGTCGTTTATCCTTGTTTTCAGTCCA
Organism: Gobius niger; assembly: GCF_951799975.1. NCBI lineage: Eukaryota > Metazoa > Chordata > Actinopteri > Gobiiformes > Gobiidae > Gobius > Gobius niger. Next base: position 4,283,857 of record NC_136857.1, on the reverse strand, counting down.
GTTCATTTGTTTTGCTCAGACTTCAGCCGCTGAATCAACTCTGCTCGTTCATGAGTCATCACGCACACGCTCGCGCACGTCTGCGGCCCTGGTGACGTCACGTCATTAGAAAACTTTTAAAAATGTATTTTTGATGCTTTACAATTTTTTTACGAAGAAAAAAAGTCCATGTCCTAAAAATGCGAATAATTTAAAAAAATGTATTCGCATTTTTTTGTACATTTAAAAAAAAAAAAGTACATTTAAAAAAAAAAGTACAAAAATTTGACAAAAAAGTGATACGAATTTGAAGAAAAAATGCGGATAATTTTACGAAAAAGTGACAAAAAAAAGTGACAAAAAAGTGACAAAAAAGTGACAAAAAAGTGACAAAAAAAGTGACAAAAAAGTGACAAAAAAATGTACAAAAATTTGACAAAAAAGTGATAAGAATTTGAAGGAAAAATGCGAATAATTTGACGAAAAAGTGACAAAAAATGGACAAAAAAGTGATAAGAATTTGAAGAAAAAATTCAAATAATTTGACAAAAAAGTGACAAAAAATGTACAAAAATTTGACAAAAAAATGTACGAAAAAATGCAAATTATTTGACGAAAAAGTGACCAAAAAATGTATAAAAATTTGACAAAAAAGTGATAACAATTTGAAGAAAAAATGCGAATAATTTGACGAAAAAGTGACAAAAAATGGACAAAAAAGTGATAAGAACTTGATGAAAAAATGACAAAAATTTACAAAAAAATGACAAAAAAGTGATAAGAATTTGAAGAAAAAATGCGAATAATTTGACGAAAAAGTGACAAAAAAATGGACAAAAAAGTGACAAAAAAATGTACAAAAATTTGACTAAAATTTGACAAAAAAGTGATAAGAATTTGAAGAAAAAATGCGAATAATTTGACGAAAAAGTGACAAAAAATGGACAAAAAAGTGATAAGAACTTGACGAAAAAATGACAAAAATTTACAAAAAATTGACAAAAAAGTGATAAGAATTTGAAGAAAAAATGCGAATAATTTGACGAAAAAGTGACAAAAAAATGGACAAAAAAGTGACAAAAAAATGTACAAAAATTTGACAAAAATTTGACAAAAAAGTGATAAGAATTTGAAGAAAAAATGCGAATAATTTGACGAAAAAGTGACAAAAAAATGGACAAAAAAGTGATAAGAACTTGACGAAAAAATGACAAAAATTTGACAAAAATTTGACAAAAATTTGACAAAAAAGTCAAATGCGAATAATTTTCGCATGGACTTTTTTTTACGAAGAAAAAAAGTCCATGTCCTAAAAATAGTAATTTTAAAGAAATATATATTTGCCTCAGTCTGAAACTCCAGATGCCCTGTGGACCATTTTACACGAGTGTCTATGACAAAAAAGGGCTTTTTTGGGCCGCTGGCTGCAATACCACGGCCTGCCACTAGCACGCACTCATTTCAGAGTAAAAAACGGGGGCGGAGCAGCGCTTGATTCTCACATCTCATTCGCGCTGTAATCTGCGTCCGCTTCCTCCAATCTGGCAACCTCGCAGAGCCTCCGAAGGAAAATATTGCCCAGAGCAGATACTTGGCATTACAGCCGCTCCGGGAGCACCAGGAGCCTCCTCTGCATCTACACCTCCGAGTCCTTTTCCATCGCAAAAAGTACGTATGTAATTTTCCCCAATGCAAGTACGACGCGTTTCCTGGCGGGTCCTCGCGCAGATGAACGTGCGTTTTACGTCAACGTTAGCAGTTAGGAAACGGCTAGCTTTTACAACAAGGCATTGAATAGTGAAAAAGGCAGCAGCCGACTAGCCCCCGCCGCTAGCACAGCTCTCGGCTTTCGACTGCCATGATTTGGAGGGGGGAAAGGCGTCAGAAATCCACATCGTTCATCTCAATTTCATCCCTTTTTACGTACATTTTTTGTGTGCCGTGAGTGACGCAGGCGGTGCAGGGCTAGTGCTGTTTTTTTTTTGTTTTTTTTCTGTAGCGGCAGGAAAAAAAAAAAGCTCCGGTGGCGCCGCTGCAGCCTCCGCTTTGGCCGAATGTCCTCAACCCCTAAAGAGGCTGATGTAAAGACGAGACCTTCTGGGGGGAAATGGACCGATGTAACAGGGGCACCCAGGCCTTTTACCGTACCCTTACCCCCCGGGCGAAACCGAGCTTTAGTCAGGTCTAGAAGCTTAACGTCTTTGACTCCCCACCTGAACCGAGCACATTTTCTCCAGCTTTTACCCCCCCAGTGCAAAAGCGTCTGGAAAAAAGGTGCGAAAATGGCAACAAAACTGAGACGGAAACAAGGATGGAAATGGGGGAAAAGTGAGAAAAAATGTACAAAAAAATGACAAAAAAGTGAGAAAAATTTGACAAAAGAGTGACAAAAAATTACAAAAATGTGAATAGTTTGAAAAAAAAGTGACAAAAAATTGAGAAAATCTGACAAAAAAATTAGAAAAAAATGAACGAAAAAGTGATAAGAATTTGACAAAAAATGTGAATAATTTGAAAAAAAAAAGTGACAAAAAATGTACAAAAAAATGTCAAGAAAGTGAGAAAAATTTGACGAAAAATTGAGAAAAAATGGACGAAAAAGTGACCAAAAATATACAAAAAAATGTCAAAAAAGGGAGAAAAATTTGACCAAAAAATGGACGAAAAAGTGACAAAAAATGCGAATAGTTTGAAAAAAAAGTGACAAAAAATTTACATAAAAATGACAAAAAAGTGAGAAAATTTGACCAAAAAATTAGAAAAAAATGAACGAAAAAGTGATAAGAATTTGACAAAAAATGCGAATAATTTGAAAAAAAAAAGTGACAAAAAATGTACAAAAATTTGACGAAAAATTTAGAAAAAATGGACGAAAAAGTGACAAAAAATTTACAAAAAAATGGAGGAAAAAAAATGGAGGAAAAAGTGATAAGAATTTGACCAAAAAAATGCGAATAATTTGAAAAAAAAAAGTGACAAAAAAAACAAAAAAAACAAAAAAAGGAACAATTTGACGAAAAAGTGAAAAAAAAAAAAAAAGTCACGAAAATTTGACAAACATGAGACGACTGCCCGACAAAAAAAGTGATGAAAAAAAATCTGATGACGTCAGGAAAAAGATCAATTTAGTTTTGTAGGTCTTTCAAATGAGAGAGATTGCTCTCGGTTCAGGCGGGAGTTAAGGGGTTAAAAGAAAAGCATCCAAAAACAAAAAATGTGCTGGAAAAGCAACAAAAAAAAGTGACAAAAACGTGACGACAAAGCGATGGAAAAAACAACAATAACATGAAAAAAAAATCGAAAAACAAGAGACGAAAAAGCAACGAAAAAACATGACAAAAATGCAGCGACAACGTGACAAAAAGTTCCCATCACTTTTCTAGATTTTACCTTTCAAATGAGGCGTTACAGTGTCGCTCTCCAGTCAAGAAGCCTTTAGATTTGGGTAAAGCCGAACTGGAGGAAATGCTCTCGGTTAAGGCGGGGGGTCAGAGGTTAACATATGTATTTGTGGAAGTGTCACATTTACGCTGACCAGAGTCCAGGGCTGTTTTTCAGACCCAGTCCGCCCCTGGGTGCACCGTGCACACTTTTGTTTAGCCTTTATGTTTCAGGGTGCGAGGTGAACTCGTTAGCCTAAAGCAAAGCACTGTAATGATTTTTTTTTTCGCCTGGATTTTCTGGAATTTTTTTCCTTCTTCACAATATTACTTGTGCTTTGTGTTTCTGGGCCTGTTTGTCTGAGGAGTGAGGAGTGTGCCAGCTGCAGAAATGTATCTGTTATTTGATCTTCCTGTCAGTGTTAATATGGTTGGCTCGGATTTTTTTTACCCCAGTCCAAAAGCTTCTGGAAAAAAAGGTGTGAAAATAGCAACAAAACTGAGACGAAAACAAGGATGAAAATGTGAAAAAAGTGAGGGAAAAACTGACGAAAAATTGACAAAAAAGTGATAAGAATTTGACGAAAAAAATGGGAATAATTTGACGAAAAAGTGACAAAAAAATGTACAAAAATTTGACAAAAAAGTTATAAGAATTTGAAGAAAAAATGCGAATAATTTGACGAAAAAGTGACAAAAAATGGACAAAAAAGTGATAAGAACTTGACAAAAAAATGACAAAAATTTGACAAAAAAGTGATAAGAACTTGACGAAAAAGTGACAAAAAAGTGAAAAAATTGACCCAAAAAGTCACGAAAATTCAACAATAATGAGATGACTGCCCGACAAAAAAAGTGATGAAAAAAAATTCTGATAATGTGAGGAAAAAGATCAATTTAGTTTTGTAGATCTTAGCTTTCAAATGAGGTGTTTACACTGGCCTACAGGGTTTGGGTAAAGCTGAACTGGAGAAAACGCTCTCGGTTCAGGCGGGAGTTAAGAGGTTAACTTCCACCTGAACCTATCACAGTTTCTCCAGTTTGGCTTTACCCAAATCTAAAAGGTTCTTGGGGGGAAAAAGGGTCAAAACAGCCACAAAAAATGAGAAGAAAGCGAGGATGAAAACGCAACAAAAAAGCGACAAAAAAATTAACAAAAAAGTGACAAAAATGACTCGGATTTTTAGTCCAAGTTATATTTTTTGGCTAAAATGGGCTAAAACTTAATGACAAGACATGATTTTTGGGCTTGATATTTATCGTCTGTACATTTGTTAACATTTTCCCCTCATTTTTTTCTTGTAAAACTTTGCAAACAAATTGAGTTACGTGATACTCCGTGTTTATCGCAGCTCGTGTGGTATTTCAGGATATGATGATGCACTTTTAGAACAAAGGTTTACTGTCATTTTTATGCCTGACAGTTGACAGTATCCAGTATCGTCAGAGTCAATAATATCGCGATACTTTCCTGCCTCAATATATCGTTATCGGGACACTCTGCCACTAACAATTTACCAAAACTGGACCAACAATGTTTAATACAGAGTGAGCGCTCACTTTCAACAAACAACAAACAATCTTTGATATTCCTGTCGCTGCAGCTGCTGTAAAGTTGTAAACAAGAGCACGTAAGCTCAGCCTCCGGGTCTGTCGCTAAAGGTAAAGACGTCTTTCCTATCGTCACTGCTGTTTTTTGCTTTTCAGTTTGACTAAAAGCCCAAGTTTCTTATTCAGTCCTGGTTTAGTCCTGGTTCATAACTGATTTTGTTTAGCTCTGGGTTTTACCCGGTGTAGTCCACGTCCTGACTCAGTCCTGACGCAGACGCGGCTCTGCCATCTCTATTACACAAGTTTAGCAAGTTATAGCTTTGCTTCGCTATAAGTTACATCTATGAAATATATCTTTGCTTCGCTCCATTTGCGCTGAAGCCGCTCAGTACCTGCACACGTTCATGTTGCTTTTTTAAGACTTGCTGAGGGTCATATATTGACGTCTGGAGAGAAAAAGAACCGGAAGTTGGCACCGAAAGAATTAAAATTTTTCGATAACGCCCCCGACCGAAGCTTTTCGGTCGGTTCCAAGTAGGAACCGTTTAACGGTGCCCATCCCTAATCGTAATACATATCGGATCGGCCTCTGAGTATTGTAATACATATCGGATCGGCCCCTGAGTATCGTGATACGTATCGGATCGGCCCCTGAGTATCGTGATACACATCGGATCGTGACCAAAGTGGATCGTCCCAGCCCTAATATCTAAATTGATCAGGTTTATCTGAAAAGAGAGGCCTTGTGTTGTCGAACGCCGATATGATGAATGGAAGTTTATTTGTTTAGCACTTTTCACACGACACAAGTCGCCCAAAGAGCTTCATAGAGTGTCAGGCATTTGTTCTGCTTTCACTCCACACACACACGAGCCCCAGCAGTTCGATCTTCAAGGTTTTTTAATTTTTTTTATTGTAGATCTTTTCACTGAATCCACAGTCAGATTTGTGAAACTGCTGTGTCAAAGGCTTTCACGTCACCAGATAAGAGCGCTGATGTAGCAGGTTTCACACACTCGAATGTCTCTCAGGAGTCACGCACCATCCCTCTTGATAAACACAATGCATCCTAGTTTTGGATGAATGGAAACTGCAGAGGCACTTGTTGATTGTACACTCTGCTTTGACGTAGCACAGGCGTGGTGTAACCAGGACTATGACATGCCACGCTCCACACAGGGCGTGCATTTGTTCAGCCAGAGTCTCTCCTTCATTATTTTTTTAAACTGTGCCATATCGCCACAGAATATATATATTTTTAAAGGTTTTCCAGGAAACATGGGTCTCCTTAAACAGAAACTATGCCCATGTTGACTCTGCTTCATATTGCAATGAAATGAATTGAATGTAGTATTAAGTACCAGAAGCAGGTCTGTAAATATATCAGTAAATTATCATTGCAATTGTTGCAGGTATTGGCCGGTGCGATCACCACAAACAGTTTATTTTTTTGTACATAGGGAAGGATTGGGGAGCTGAAATAAATAAATAAAGAGACAGGAGTCAAAACACGATGTAGCGTCCAGGCTCTCTGCTTGCCGACTCTTTTAATTGTTATTTTAAACAATGTAATGCACAATATTCATCTTTTCCATTTTCACATCCAGATCTGACCATAGGCACAGAAATAGTTGAACAGAAATTTTCTTATACAATAGCTTCTCCTAATATATGTGCATCTCATATTGACATTGTCGGAACTTCGAAACCTTGCTTTTTACTTACTTACTATTTCTTAAACAAAATAACAAATTTCCAATTTTTAACCAAGAAACTCACAATGAGGAAAACAAAATGGCGGCGAGCCAATCTTACGTAGGCTAACGGCTAGCGCAACAGTAAATGCATATTTTCTATAATAAAACAAGTCTTTGACTCCTACATGAAATACAGCATGAGCTATTTTAAACAGGCTTCATCTGAGCCAAAAGATGTGTTTATGCCACAGTACAAACCTGAAATAAATAAATAAAGAGACGGGAGTCAAAACACGATGTAGCGTCTGCTAGCCGACCATAGACTGTAGAAAAAATGGACGTCTTCTCCTCACTCCTCCCCGTTTACCATAATGACCACGGCCGTGGGGCAATTCATGGCGGATTTACAGACTCCGCCTCCCCAGCTCTGACGAAGCATGTTCCTAAAAAGGACATACGGGCGGGATTTTCACTGTAGACTCGGCCCTTGTGTGACGTGTAGCTCGCGCTGCTCCAATGCTAACAGTCCGAGCCTCATTAAGTACGAGATTTCAAAAATTCATATTACGAAAACCAGCCTGGTTTCATATATTGTGATTAACCCAGCGTTATCTCAGGAGGAATATCTAGCCTGGTCTAGTGTTAAAACAATTGAAACCAGGCTTTAAAGTAGTTTTTAACGTGTCTAAAGTCCAATGCTTTTCAATGGGGACCTAGCGGCGATATGGAGGTACTGCAGCAACGGCGGAGCAATGGCGGCCCCCACGTTTGTGGTCGAAAAAGCACGGCAGCCAGCGGCCATTGTTGCCGACTGGCGAGAAGCAGGAGTGAACGCTCTAAACCCGTCTCCCAACCAGCGCTGCCCTCTAGCGGTAGGCATCGATACTACCTCAAATACCCAATACCCTTACACTAATTTATAAAATTACTATAATAAATCTAAATCTGATACTGTATTAATCTCTGTAGAGAAATGAGTTCTCTGCATTTGACCCATCCTCAGTATCACATGGGGCGACCTGTAGGAGCAGTGACCTGTAGGAGCAGTGAGCTGTAGGAGCAGTGACCTGTAGGAGCAGTGACCTGTAGGAGCAGTGACCTGTAGGAGCAGTGAGCTGTAGGAGCAGTAACCTGTAGGAGCAGTGAGCTGTAGGAGCAGTGACCTGTAGGAGCAGTAACCTGTAGGAGCAGTGAGCTGTAGGAGCAGTGACCTGTAGGAGCAGTGACCTGTAGGAGCAGTGAGCTGCCAGCAGTGGCCGGCGCTCGGGGACCCGCCTCCATGATGTGGAGCCAGGCTGGTGGTCAGAAACACCTGGCTGGAGGATTCACCTATTGCACATGTTTTTTATGACCTACCACTAACCTACGCAGACACGGGGAGAACATGCAAACTCCACACAGAAATGTCCAGGTGAGAATCGAACCCGGGACCTTCGAGCTGTGAGGCACGAGCACTAACCGCTGCGCCACCGTGTCCATAAAACTATGTGACCACACGTAGTGGGCGTCACACAATATCAGGTGATTGGGAATCTATGGCTCAAAGCTTGTCAATTTCCCAAAAAATACCAACCTCTTCTAACAAACTGAAAACCGAGAAACAGGAAATGCTAATACAGAGGTAAAAAAAAGTTTGTTCCCTGAAACTCTTACCAACATTTTCCTCCCCAAAAGCAACATTTCTGCCAAAATTAAATGAAGTGCAGATTCTCCATGTTGCGCTATCAGCCGGGGAAACCGAAAATCATTGAATTCTGTTTTCCATTCATTCCACGTAGCCAGAGGGAGTAAACTTCTTTTTTTTTTTTTATTGCCGTTCATATCTTCGGGTTACACAGGCGACGTCACAACTTCCCACAGGCCGGTATAGAGCGAGGTTTTTGCAGACAATACAGTAGTTAAATGAACGTTGTCTTCAGGAATAGATGTATTTTTTTATTGATATCAGTTGGAGGTCAGCCACCACGGCCGCACAGTGTAAACATGATAGACATACTGCTGCTAACAGATAAGTTTGTAGACGCTTGGTAGATCCAGGAAAAGTGCATTATGGAGTAAAGTACTAATTTGTGGGAACTAATCTATCCATAAGAGGCTCTGTGTCGATTTCCTTGATGCAGTACTTTGCAGTCAATATTTCTGTCTTCTCAAGTGTTACTGTATCTGTTTAAAGCAAGTTTACTAAGCAATACAGACTTGTTTATCGCAATAAATCATTTTCGTAGTCCCTGTGGGGGTAATACAAGTGTTTATGGGATGATTGGAGGGTCTGTCATTTCCCCCCGGTGTCCCTGGCCAGAAAACCAAATTGCAACTTGACTGCCACCGGACCGGAGCCCCAATACACACTAATAGAATCACGAAGAAGAAGCTAACAGGCTAACGGGCAAAGCTAACTGCGGGCTAGCGCCTCTTAAACAGTATTCACAGCCAGGTTTGAGTGAAAAAAGTTATTTCCATTGTGTAATTGGATGCACAGTAACCCTCTTGCCCGTCGCCTTTTCTGTCAGCGTAGTATTTACCCTCACGGACAATTAATACGTTAATAAATCACATCTTGCTCTCTAGAGTTACTTAGTACTGCTTTAAATTGTCCACTGTGAACTGAATCTTATTTCTTAATGTGTAAATCATAAAAAAAGCGCATTTTAATCAGTGTTAATTTCGTCGACTAAAATATTTAGTCTTAATTTTAGTCAAAGTGATGTTTTTTCCGACTAAAATTGGACAAAAACTAAATTAAAAGTTTCTCATGAGACTAAAACTGTGACTAAAATGTCCAGATATTTTAGTCGACTAAAATAAGACTAAATAAAAATGAAAAGGAGAGACTAAAATCATCCAAACTTCTATTGAGCGTCTGAAAGAGCCTCAGATCATGTAAATTCACTGCTAAAGCATCAGCTCTGAGCTTTGTTCATGTGGAGCAGCTCCATGAAGCAGAGGAACAACATTAAACATGATTATAATGAATATTATAGATACAAACTCGACTAAATTAGTCTTAAATTCAGTCGACTAAATTGACATGCAATTTTAGTCGACTAAAACTAGACTAAAATTGAAGATATTTTTTTGACTAAAACTAGACTAAAATCGAATTACATTTTCGTCGAAAGACTAAGACTAAAACTAAATTAAAATATGTTCAAAATTCAAAATTAACATTGATTTCAATATGTTCCTAACATCACCATGAGCTAAGAGAGTGCCCTGAACAGTTGTTTCTGCTTTTTTTTTCCTCTTTTGCAGATTTGGAAACAGTCAGAGGAAAACCTTTCGCCGTAAAACGCCGCAGGCCTCATCCGACCTTCCTCCTGCCAGTCATTCCACCGGCCGCTTTCTTGCCATCTCCGCTTCTACTGAATCTACTTCAAGTCAAAGTGGATATCAGAAAAGCTGCCTTCTGACTTGAAATTGCACAGGAATTTCCCCCAACAACTGTGAACCGGAGGATTATGGCAAAGAAAAACAGCCAAAAAGGTAGGATTTTGATTAGACTTTGGAATGTTTCGCTGTATTCCTGGTTCCGAGTTCAGACTTGAATAACCTGACGTGTTAAGTCTGTAAGTTAATGCCCGTTTAAGTTTCTCTTTGTCCTGCTTTGTTCTGGTTTGTAGTTTTAATTAAAGCTAAAAACTCCTCCGAGGTGGTGGCTCCTGTCACTCGTCCGACTGCATATTACTGCACTGACTAATTAACGCATTCCACACAAACTATTAACTTAAAATAAATAACTCATTATTGACTTGTAGTCGTAACTGGATTTGCTATATTGAATTTGGATGATTATGTGAGGAAACATTCCGACTTCAACAAATCAAAGGGATTCGAAAGTTAGTCATTGGGGCTGGGCTTCTTCTCACACGCGTCACTAACAGCCGACAAGCCAAACACTGGTCCATAGCAACGCTTTCACTTTCAGCAGCCACACTTTATTAAGGCGAGACACTGCAGGTGAATAAATGTAGAGATATCAATTTGAAACTGAACATTACAGATATAAATATGAGAAAAAAGTGTATTGCATTTTTTCTGTCATTTTATGTTTTCACAAAAAAATAAGGCATTTTGAGCATTAAAATGGCCGAAATTGCCTAGATTTTGGGCAACGAAATCAAAATAATGAATGGAGCCAGATTAAATGTTATGGTTTTATTTTATTGACATATTAGTAACTCAGATTTTTTCAGAGGGGATTTGGGATATTTTGTTTAGTTTGTCAATAAACTAATCATCAGTGAAAAAAATCTGTAAAAACTCAAATTCCGCCTGTTTTTTTTGTTTCAAAGCTGAATAAATCAGGCTAGGAATTAGATATTAAAAAATCACTCTGAAAAAACCTTCTAAATATAGTTCGGTCTCAGACTGTAAAGTTTGGAGTCTGTGGGAGCTTCTATAAGGGCTCAGGCTCTGCCCGAGTGCGGCTTCTCTCATTCAGAGAAAACCAGCCCTGAAGTTTTGTAGCGAGTGCTCATGCTCGGCCCGTTCTTCCACTTTTCCGCTCCAGCGTCTCGTAGGAGGAAAAACACCATATTTGGGTGAAAGCGTCATCACGGGGCCCCTTAGCAGGACACGTGGATGTCAAATCTGTCAATATTTATGAATGAAAACCCGCGGGAAAGACGGCCTTTCTACGCGGCGCAGCAGCTACTTCCGGGTTGCCCCCACCTCGCAGACAAAACATCAGAAAATAAACATCATGCGGGTGAGTTTTGTCATGTTTATATCTGACATGAAAACTAGGATGTAAAGGGAGGAAAATAGATACAAATCTCCACTTCGACCACTGCGTGAAAAATCAATACTTTCACCTGCCGTGTCTCGCCTTGAACATATATCTATATCTGATTTTGTGAATATTAAAATCAAACTCTGTTCACTTGTTCTAAGCCTATTTAAAGGCCCTGTACCAGATCTTTTTTTAACCACAAACAACGAAAGAGGAAGCCACTAAATCAGGGGTAGGGAGGGCCAATTTTCATCATTCACAAAACACCCAAGGGCCGAACCTAAACATTGTAGCAAAACGTAAAGAACTATTTTCTGCAAATCCCAATGTTTTACATCAGTGGTTCCCAAGTGGCAGGGCTTTGGGACCCAAATAAAACTGTCATTTGTCATTTATCGTATAAAATATTGCATTTTCCACTCAAGATTTTGTTGAACAAGCACTGGATATCCCTTTAAGACTGAAATTATGATCAAAACAACCCAATAACATTCATTTGAACATACACAGTTAGTGTTTCCATGCAGTTTCAGATGGAAAATACTGAATAAAAGTTCCCTATTCACCTTATTCCGCCCCGCCCACTTTTGCCACTTTTTGCGTTGTCCAGACACTTCCGGTCGAGCGCGAAGCCCGTTTATTTTAACGGAGAACGAGGGAAAATATTCTCCTCTCAAATCTGATGTTTAGTCGATTGATTTGTGTAAAATGGCCAATGTTCATTTGCACCGACATGTCGACACTGCAGCGTTTCTCTGCACGGACTAAAAACGGCTTTGTTTTCGTGTAGTGACTGATTTTATGTGGACTTCTCCAGCCCCATGTAAACACATAGGAGAAAAGGGGCGGGGACAATTCATGGCGGCGCCCACGCGAGCCTCCAGAATAAGGTGAATAGACTCGCGACCCACTGAAAATGGTTCTGTGACCCACTTTTGGGTCCCGACCCACCAGTAGAGAATCACTGTTTATCATTATGACCAAGCGGGATGTGCTGACAGGACATTTTTAAAACACTGACACTATTTCTCGTAATCTTAGACAACTTTAACAGGTATTTGGTCTCTTATTTGCCCAATAATATTTCTCCAAATCATCTTATGGGCCATTGGTTGAGTGCTGGAGTTGCCTGAGTTGCCTACCCCTGCACTAAATGAATATGTTAGTCATGCCCAAACTCATTCCTAACTTTCGATTGGATTATATTTGACTAAAATAAACACATGGCTGATTCATGAACTTGGACGGTCCTTTTATACAAACTTCAGCTCAAACAAAAACACATATTTATTTCCAATATCATTAAACGCACAAAAATCTTCCATTGTCTCATTCGAACTCCAAAACTAGAGGCTGTTTGTGCCAAAGAAACCTGACAATTATTGAGATGAACCAAAGTAGAATGTAGAAGTAGATGTCATCCAAAATATGGAAAATATAAACTTATTTATCACAAACAAATAAAGTCAAGTCTACATTGGGTTCATGTGGATGTTTTCTCACAGCACATTGTTCAGTAGAAGCGAAAAACGGCAGTCGTAGTGAGCGCTAGCTAGTGTTAGCATTAGCACGATCTCCGTTATTTATGGGCTGTTGAAGCTCTTTGCTCCTCTCCGTGTCTTTGTATCTTTATTTAGTAGAAAACTATATTCATAATTCGGCGTTTGTTAAAGTAGTTTTATAATAATTAGAGAAAGTTTAGATTTTTAGTTTTCCCCCAGTTTTCAGTCGTCTGTATCCATCTATACGTTTGTTAAGTGGTGACGTCACAATTTCCGAGAGAAAAAAACTCTTAAAAACAACCAATATTTCTGAAACTCAACGGAGAGTTACTGAACCTACTTATTTCTCAGACTCATTTGCCAAAAAGTATTATTTACTAAAGTCACTACTTCCGGGGTTAGCGTAGCTGCTGCGCCATTAGCATTTCTCTCCGCTAACCTGGATGTTGCAATTTTGGTAAATATTACTTTTATAGCAGTAGGTTCAGCATTTTTGGCTAATGGGCCTGATAAATAAGTATGTCCAGAAACTTTTAGAAAGTTTTAGAATATTGATTGTAGTTTTAAAGAGTTTTTTGTAGTTTCTCGCACACCTGCGGACCCGGAAGTAGAGCTGTGACGTCATCACTTAAAGCAGTACTAAGTAACTCTTCCCCCTAGAGGCCATAAGCGCAACTGCAGGTGTCGTAGCAAGTTACGATTTTTTAACTTATTAATTGTCTTGGAGAGTAAATACTACGCCGACTGTGCATCCAATTATGCAATGGAAATATTTTTTTTCACTCAAACTTGGCTGTAAATACTGTTTAAAGTGACGCTAGCCCGCAGTTAGCTTTGCCTGTTAGCATGTTAGCTTCTTCTTCGTGATTTCATTAGTGTGGCAGTCAAGTTGCAAACATGGTTTTCTGGCCAGAGACACCAGGGGGCGATGAAAGACCCTCCAATCATCCCATAAACACTTGTATTACCCCCACAGGGACTATGGGGAGGGTTTATTAAGGTAAACATGTTATTTAGTACTGCTTTAACAAGTGTATAGACTCTTTAGAACAGGGGTCGGCAAGTTTGCGTTGAGGAGGGCCAATTTTCATCATCGCCAAAACACCAAGGGCCGAACCTCAACATTGTCACCTAAAGTAACTCCAAATGCCAAAGTTTTACATCAGTGGTTCCCAAGTCGGGACCCGACGCTACACTTGGATGACAGGCCCAAATAACCCAAATAAAACCTTAATTTGTCATATATTGTACAAAATATTGTGTTTTCCCACACAAGTTTTTATTGAACAAGCAGTAGATACGCCTTTAAATCTGAAATTCCATGCAGTTTCAGATGGAACATATTGAAAAAAATGTTTCCTAGACTCGCGACCCACTGAAAAAGGATCTGCGACCCACTTTTGGGTCCTGACCCACCAGTTGAGATTCACTGTTTTACTGTAGGACCAAGTGGGATATTCTGCCAGGGCATTTTTTGAATACTGACACTATTTCTTGCATTTTTAGAGTACTCTAAAAGGAATTTGATCTCTTATTTGCATAATAATGTTTCTCAAAATCATCTTGAGGGCCAGAGGTTCTGTGCTGGAGGGACAGATTTGGCCCGCCTACCCCTGCTTTAGAATGTTGTGATGCCAACCTATTGCCCAGCTCTGATATTTGCAACATCCCGGTTCTTAACAGGGATGAGCTCATAGGCACATTTCACAACTTGTAGGGTCACTTTTCAGGGTCATTGTCACAGAAATGTTAGAAAACTAGACTTCATGACATTGATACAAACGCTTTGTAATTAGATGGACCATGTTTTATGTACTACTACACTAAAGGAGGACAAAACAAAATGTGTTCCACTACTAGAAAAAAAAATGGTTTAGTGCCTTTTAATCCATGTTTTTATTGCATTTTCAAATCAAGAAAAAACGTCATAACTTTGTCGTTTCTAAATTAAACCTTCAGTGTCAAGTACCAAATAAAAAGATTAAAGAGGGGGTATTATGCTTTTTTCAGCCACACAGCACCAGTCTATATCACACTACAATGATGACCAAACCTTCTGTTGGTCTGTAAATGCAGTAAATTAGAATAACTGCCTTGTATAAAATGTCTCTCTCAAAATGGCTGAAGTGAATGTCTTGAAATAGGCCTCTGTCTCTTTAAGAACCTCTGAGCCTTTAGACACGCCCCCTCCACACGCTGTCTGTGGCATCAGTGGGGAGGGGGTTCTGCTGAGGAGCAGTGGTTGGTTACTCGGCTGGTGACGAAAGCTCGGAGGCGTCTCCAGGAGGTGGGGGCGTTCCTAGGAGGACTCAGGCAAACCTATCCCTAAAATGGCAGCCATCAGAGTCTTTACAGATGACTCAAAAATACGTGAATGTGCCAAGGCAACACTTCAGCCATGTTTTTAATTAGGGAATGACATAACATGATGTAAAGCTTGAAAAACTCAATTTTGCATAATACACCCCCCTTTAATAGCTGTCAATAACTGGAGAGAAAGATAATTAATACTTTTCAGAAACTTTTGCTTTGATAAACTCCTGCTCGACTAAGAGTTTACACTTTAAAAAATGTAGTGAAGTCCTAAGTTTTCTCTTCTTAATACCCATTTTCGCGTCTCCCTCGCTGTGGGATCGTGTTCGAGCTGTCAGAACATGCCGATGAGCGTCTCCAGTAACAGTAACCCACTTTCGTTTACGTGGAAACAGCCTTTACAGCAGTCCAGGCTTTTTCTCTCTCTCTCTCTCTCTCTCTGTCTTTCGACACTGTGTGGACTTTACTCCTCACTGCAGCTGCCTGTTTGTGTTTTCCAGTAACTGCGTGTCCTAGAGCCCAGTTAGCCTGAGTCTTCATATCTTCCCGACAACGAGATTCTTCAGTTTGCATAACATTTTGTCTGGTCTGACGTGGAGCTGCGGCAGTCGATTTGGCGCATGAACGTTGTTGTTGGTTTGGATGTTATGTTAGAAATGCGATTCTTGTATAGCGTTTCTCAAAGGTTATTGCCCTGGAACTGATTTTTTTTTTTTTTGTATTGTCCTCCTGTATTGTGAAAGAACATTAGGCTTGTGTTATAATCCAGCTTTTTTTTTCTCTTGGTTGTGAACAAGCAGGCTGGTTGTTGTTAGCGTTACCTTGACTTTAAACTTCAGGCACGTCCCTGAAAGTTGAGGAGAATCACGTGACGATGTGCGGTGTTAGAAATCAGGGCGTTTAAAGCCAGTAGATGAATTGTGCCAAAATGGATGTCATAAAAAAAAACATTAAAGTGGATTAAAACTGGCATTAAAGGGATGTTTCAGGATTTTTGACACAGGGCCTCATTTCCTAGTTATCCAGAGTGTTGCTGGTACCTGGAGATATTTTTTTTTGTAGTTCATGCAGTTCTTCTGTTTGAAGAGTTCCGTGGCGCTAGGCTAGTGCAAGGCTAGTGCATTTCTATGGTATCAGCTAGCCTGCCAATGATCCTTGATACATGTTTTTCCATTAGTTTATTAATAGATACAATTGATAATTGATCTGTAACATCATGAGAAGAAAACATGACTTGATCTGAAAATAGAAAAAAGAGGACCTTCCGCTTTGAAGAAAGTCTCTTGGTATCGGCAGATGCTCAAACCCCCAGTATCGGTGTCGGAAGCATAAATCGGTGCATCTTTATCAGAAATACAGAAATTATGGCTCTAAACACATTGAACTGCAGTTTTGGCTGAAATTGTACACAATTATTTAAGTTTCCCTTTTGCTTTTGAATTTCTAAATATCCCCTCATTAACTCATTTGACGGACTGTTAATGTTGAGAAGAGAAATGGGCACAACTTATTTGTATTTGTGGTAGAGCTGGGAGATTTTTTTTCCCCAATAAAAACTTGATTTATGATTTTCGATTCGTTTCCCCCCCCATTTAAAACAAAACAACTGCGAACTGTGAATATATTTTAAAAAATGTATATATTGTCAAAAGAAAAGCCCAGCAGAATAAAGGCTTTTTAAAGCAGTACTAAGTAACTCTTCCCCCTAGAGGCCATAAGAGCAACTGCAGGTGTAGTAGCAAGTTACGATTTTTTAACTTATTAATTGTCTTGGAGAGTAAATACTACGCTGACAGGAAAGGCGATTATACAATGAAAATATGTTTTTTCACTCAAACTTGGCTGTAAATACTATTTAAAGTGACGTTAGCCCGCAGTTAGCTTTGCCCGTTATCATGTTAGCTTCTTCTTCGTGATTACATTAGTGTGTATTGCTTTCTCCGGACCGGTGGCAGTCAAGTTGCAAACATGGTTTTCTGCCCAGAGACACCAGGGGGCGATGAAAGACCCTCCAATCATCCCATAAACACTTGTATTACCTCCACAGGGACTACGGAGAGGATTTATTAAGGTAAACACGTTACTTAGTACTGCTTTAAATGTAAAGGGAGAATTCTGATGTTCCCAGCCCTAATTTGTGTTATTAAAAATATAGTAGTTGGGCATTAAATGAGATTCACCTTCACTCTCTATTGCCTTTTATCAACTCTGGAAATGCATTGAGAAAGTTGGAAATGTGTTTTTGGACCATAAATAAGACTTCACCTGTTCTCTTTCATTGTTCGTGCACAAAAAAAATGGATACAGGGCGTCAAATGTTGATTTTAAAACAGAAATTATTATGTAGTATTTAGTCCAGGTGCAATTACGGTCCATATGATGATAGAAATATGTGTAGACTAATAGAAATGGAGAATAGTTTCAAGACATTCAATATTTTTCCCAAATTGTTGAACCCATTTTACTGTAATGTCTTTTTTAATCTGCCTTTTATCTTGTTATGAGTTAAGTTTGGATCAGTGTACACGGGTCACGGCCTTTTTCCATTTATCTCACAAATTTCATCTGTTTTCGACGCCAAATTGTCGCGTTATGTTTAATCTGTAATGTTCCCTAATCTCATTAAACGCCACAAACCTTCAGAAATAGATAATCCAGCCTTGCTCTGGTTCGTTCCCTGGCTTTTCCCCCCACTCATGGCCGGGGCAGAGATTCGAGAACACGGCGCCACAAGCTCTCCAGGAAATCCCTGAGAAAATATCTGCCAGCAGCTTTGTTTTGCAAATGAGGCTTAACAGCGGTTTGCAAATAAAATTCCACGCTGAAACTCAGGGGTGGACGTGTTTTTGTTTGGTTTCTCACAGATACCTCGGGGGTTGTGTTCGACACGCGCTCCAAGATGGTCATGTCCCAGGGCGGAACGGCGGAGCGGATGAAGGAGAAGGTAAGGGGCAGATAATGATAATAATAATAATGTGATAGAAATGGTGCTCAAACTTTTCACACGAAGTCGCAGCTCTTTAAGTGTTTGACCGTCCAAGTTCCACCAGGACTCGATCAGGATGAAGTCAGGGACTGAACCGGGTCTAAGGAAAGGAAAGCTTTACATGGGACAATTTTAGTGGACATGAACCGTGGCCAGTCAAACAATCTAACTGAGGTACAGACCAGTGTTAATTTCATCGACTAAAATATTTAGTCTTAATTTTAGTCAAAGTGGTATTTTTGACGACTAAAATTGGACCAAAACTAAATTAAAAGTTTCTCATGAGACTAAAACTGTGACTAAAATGTCCAGATATTTTAGTCGACTAAAATAAGACTAAATAAAAATGAAAAGGAGAGACTAAAATCATCTAAACTTCTATTGACCGTCTGAAAGAGCCTCAGATCATGTAAATTCTCTGCCAATGGATCAGCTCTGAGCTTTGTTCATGTGGAGCAGCTCCATGAAGCAGAGGAACAACATTAAATATGATTATAATGAATATTATCAATGCAAAGTCGACGATATTAGTCTTAATTTTAGTCGACTAAATTGACATGCAATTTTAGTCGACTAAAACTAGACTAAAATTGAAAAGCTTTTTTTGACTAAATCTCGACTAAAATTAAACTACATTTTAGTCAAAAGACTAAGACTAAAACTAAAATAAAATATGGTATCAAAATTAACACTGGTACATACCTAATCTAACTTAGGTATGTACTGTATTAAAACTATACATGCGTTTCCAATGACATCACGCATAGTTCCGGCGGCCATTTTGAATACCGAACTAACTCATCGAAGAGGAAACAGAAAACCTTTCTCTGTGATTTTTACAGTTTGTCATGTCAACAGAGTCTCAGTCTGAGTCAGTGTTTAAGCTGCTCAAGATGTTAGCATGCTACCGGTTAGCAACTGTCTACCATTGACAGTTGATTCAATCACATCTATGAACACTGAGGAACAACTCAGCTCTGACCTCTGTCACAAGTTGTAGTAAAGTTTTGGAGTGCGGTTCAGGGCTTTCTCTTGGAGAGGTTGGAGGTGAGCTGTTGAAGCTAAATGCTAGCCGATAGAATGCTAACATCTTAAACACTGACTGGTTTCTTCACATAAACGTGCGTCTCTGGGTCGTGTTTTTACTGTTTTCTTCTTGAGCAATGATTACAATGACATAAAAATGTCACTGTCAATCAGTTGTCTTTTATTTTCATAGTAGAGTAGAAGATATTGTTGCATGTGGTAGTACTATGTAATGCTACTTGGTATTCAAAATGGCCGCCTTAACAACAAAGGTCACATGACTGAAAGGCATGTATAAGTAGGTTAGCTTAGACAAACATTCTCTAATGTACGTGACGCTTTGTTTAGCAGTTTATTTTTCAGTCTGACATGAATCTTGATTAAAAAAACATAATAATTTGAAAACCAATTTGAAAATACAATAACAAATGCAACACTGAATAATCACAGTCGGATATTCTTAGAAAATCAGCTTTAGATAAATGTTAAAGGAACAGGCCACCGTTTTTCCACACTGTGATATGTTCTTACCTGAGCTTAGGCGAGTTGATGCGTACCTGTCTGGTCTTTGTGCCCGTGGAAGAGCTCGGTCGCTTCTAACTTCATCCCGTTTGGAGCTATAGGAATATACAGGGAGAGGCCAAATGCTAACAACATCTTTGGTCTTTTTGCATGGCTGAGGGCACACAGTTCTTCCATGCTGTGATATGTTCTTACCTAAGCTAGGGCTGCTCGATTATTGAAAAAATAATAATCACAATTATTTTTGTCATAATTGAAATCACGATTATTCAAACGATTATTTAACTGTATTTTATTTATATATTTATTGATTAAAAAAAAATTACTGTTTCACACCTGCCCCCTGCTGGCCAGCCCGCACACCTGCACAAGTAAACTGAGCAGCGCGGCCTGATGACATCATCACACAGCAGCAGCATGAACCATGGCACGTGAAATGCGAAGGGGAAATAATCAGAGCGCCATGAAATAATGCAAGTCTGCTTTTGATCGTTTTTTTCCCCCGATTATGCTAATTTTGTAATCGTTTAATGTAATAATCGAATTTAGATTAATTGCACAGCCCGAACCTCAGCTTAGACGAGTTGATGCGTACCTGTCTGGTCTTTGTGCCCGTGGAAGAGCGTGGTCGCTTCAAACTTCACTCCCGTTTGGAGCTATAGGAATACATTGGGAGAGGCTTAATGCTAACATCTTTGGTCGTTGTGCGTGATTGAGGGCACGAATAAAGACCAGACCGTTACGTATCAACTAGGGCTGCAACTAGCGATTATTTTGTAAGCGATTAATCTATCAACTATTTTTATGATTAATCGATTAGTCGCTTGGCTACAAATCCTGTAGGAAAATTTAATTTTTTTCCATTTTTTTATCACATAAAGCTAGAGTGGATCCGCTTGAGGACGTGTTGATGGAGTAAACGTAAAGTAAACGTTTGTTGGAGGCTCTTGGTGCTAATTCTGCTTCTGATTGGATGAGACACAAACAGATATTCATGAAATTTACAATGTACAAAATGTTCTACAGACACTTGCTATAAAAACAAAGTAGGTTTTCATCAAAAATACAACATTTTTATGTAATTTTTGCTCTATTTGAGTCTGTGTGAACCAGAAAACGATTAATCGATTACTAAAATAGTTGTCGACTATTTCAATAATCGATGAGTCGTTTCAGCCCTAGCATCAACTCGTCTAAGCTCAGGTAAGGACATATCTCAGTATGTAAAGTATGTGGCCTGTTCCTTTTAAAGCGATCCTTTTGTCGTACAGCAACAATCAAACATACTTGCAAAAGGTAGGTTGGTGTTTATAAAGTATTATTTCTGAAACGTGACCCTTCTCACAGTAAAGATTACAGATGCAGTTAGTCGAGAGCTTTGTTTAGGGATATTTAAACCTGTTCAACTCTTTGTCTCTGCAGATCAGTGCCGTCAGAGCCGTCGTCCCCAACAAAAGCAACAATGAGATCGTCCTGGTGCTGCAGCACTTTGAGAACTCTGTGGACAAAGCGGTTCAGGCCTTTTTGGAAGGTAAGGCACCTGCCATTGTTACGGCTGCGGAACAATCGCAGAATTATTATGTCCATATTTGGTGACTATATCGCAAAATCACAGAGGTCTTCCATCTGACGGGAGTTTACAAAGCTTTGCGAAATGAAACTTTAAAAAAAAATTACTGGTAGATTATCACTGTTTAATATTGCGATAACAATATCAGACAGTTTTCTAATCTCATGCAGTGCTAGTTCCTGTGTTTTGTCTGGGGAAAGACTTTTCTAGTTTTCAGTTTCAGTTTTTTTATCCTGAAAAGCAGTCGCCTCACAGGGCTTCACATTGTGATTTGATCAAAACAGGAAATATTTTGTAAAGAATGAGATAAGCACCAAACAATTAAACAAGACGATGGAAAAATGCCGTCAGCAGTGGATTGTCCTTTAAATCCTCCTCCTCCTCGGCAACAAAACCGAGGGGAAAATGGAAACTGAAGGAGAGAGCCACTTGCATCGACGGACAGGCTGTGGATAATATTTATTTACTCATTTTGTAATGATGGGGAACGTGTGTATTTGACTGTCAGTCACTGGAACAGCTACAACTGGGCACATTTGTGTTTTTAGATTTTTAAAGTAGATAGCTGACATTTTTATACCAGTGTTCCTTATAACAATAGTGTTTTAACCCCTTAACTCCCACCTGAACCGAGCACATTTTCTCGAGTTTGGCTTTACCCCAGTCCAAAAGCTTCTGGAAAAAAGCTGTGAAAATAGCGACAGAATTGAGACGAAAACAATGATATAAATGTGACAAAAAATGGAGAAAACATTGGCAAAAAAGTGATGAAAAATTGATGAAAAAGTGGCAAAAATGTCACAAGAAATTGATAAAAAAAAATTGATGAAAGAATGACAAAAATCTGACAAAAATCTAACAAAAAAGGACAAAAAATGTGAAAAAAAATGTGACAAATGTGACAAAAATCTGATTTTAAAAAAATTGACGAAAAAGGACAAAAATCTGACAAAAAAAGTGATACAAATGTGACAAAAAAGGACAAAAAAATGTCAAAAATGTGACAAAAATTTGATAAAAAAATTGACGAAAAAGGACAAAAATCTGACAAAAAAAGTGATAAAAATGTGACAAAAAATGACAAAAAAATGTCAAAAATGTGACAAAAATTTGATAAAAAAAATTGACGAAAAAGGACAAAAATCGGACAAAAAAGTGATAAAAATGTGACAAAAAAGGACAAAAAATTGACAAAAATGTGACAAAAATTTGATACAAAAAATGACAAAAAATTGACAAAAAATTGACAAAAAATTGACAAAAAAGGACAAAAATTTGACAGACAAAAAAAATACAAAAATGTGATAAAATAAATGACAAAAAAGTTCCAAAAGTGAGTTGAATACCTAACAAAAAAATGATGGAAAAAAAATCTGATGACGTGAGGAAAAAGATCCTCTCGGTTCAGGCGGGAGTTAAGAGCTTAAAGGCCCTTAACTTATTTTTTCCAGCAGAGGTTTACAATTTTATTGTGCGGTTTGTTCTGTTTATCGTCAAGCCTTTTTATTGTTTAATGTTAACAAGCAGGTTATTGTACATTACCATGACAGTAAAGCTCCTCATGAAACGTCTTTGTGATCTCATTCCTGTGGTGAATGAGTTTTAAACTATTCGTGGACAATAAAATCTAGTACCTTTGTTCTTTTTATAAATAAATGTTAGAAGAAAAGTATAAGTCAAAGGTACTAGTTAGTTACTGGAACATAATTGTCTGCCTTGTTCCGGGCCAGCTGCTGACTTGACCTCAGTTGTCAGTAGTACACAGTCATGCAGCGTGCCATAGTTTGCATTCAAAGTTTTGCACGTCACGTAAATACCTCCTAGTTTGACAGGGATATAAATAGGAACAAAAGACACGTCAGACCGCTTCTAAAAACACCTCAGGCCCTTTGAGATTTTTGGCAGATTACACGGGTTTAAAACGTGTGCGATTGTTGTGGTTCGCAGGCAGCGCGGCGGAAATCTTAAAGGAGTGGAACGTCACGGGCAAGAAGAAGGTAGGTCTCTGACAGGTTGTTCAGATAATTAAGGTGACGATTAAGTTTATTTATGGACAAGGTTTCAACTGGTTTGAACCTGGAGGTGAATTTCAAGCATGTTTTAGAAGTCACGACTAGCTCTGAACGACTTGAGCTGCGTCATGTGCTTTTGTTTATTTCTCAGTCGACTTAAAGGGATAATTCAGGATTTTTGACACAGGGCCTCATTTCCTCGTTATCCAGTGTGTTGCTGGAGATTTCTGGAGATATTTTTTTTATAATTCATGCAGTTCTTACGTTTGAAGAGTGTCGTGGCGCTAGGCTAGTGCTAGGCTAACGCGTTTCTATGGTATCAGCTAGCCTGCATTAAAAACAGTGTGACCCGCTCCACAGAGCACCTGAGGCAAATCACTTATAACGCCAGACTAACCATGTAAATGTCTGTGTCCATAGAATAATTTTAACCATTTTGCATTTAAGGCGAGACACTGCAGGTGAATAGGGAAAAAAAATAAATGTAGAAATATATCAATTTGAAACTTTTGCTGAACATCACAGATATAAATATGAGGAAAAATGTATTGCATTTTTTCCGTCATTTTATGTTTTCACATAAAAATAAGGCATTTTGAGCATTAAAATGGCCAACATTGCCTATATTTTGGGGAATTGAGCCAGATTAAAAGTTTATGGTTTTATTTTATTGACATATTAGTGACTAAGATTTTTTCAGAGGGGATTTTGGATATTTTGTTTAGTTTTTCAATAAACTAATCACCAGTGAAAAAATCTGTAAAAACTCAAATTCCGCCTGTTTTTTTGGTTTCAAAGCTGAATAAATCAGGCTAGGAACTAGATATTAAAAAATCCCTCTGAAAAAACCTTCAAAATATTGTTGTGTCTCAGACTGTAAAGTTTGGAGTCTGTGGGAGCTTCTATAAGGGCTCAGGCTCTGCCCGAGTGCGGCTTCTCTCATTCAGAGAAAACCAGCCCTGAAGTTTTGTAGCGAGTGCGCATGCTCGGCCCGTTCTCCGACTTTTCCGCTCCAGCGTCTCGTAGGAGGAAAAACACCATATTTGGGTGAAAGCGTCATCACGGGGCCCCTTAGCAGGACACGTGGATGTCAAATCTGTCAATATTTATGAATGAAAACCCGCGGGAAAGACGGCCTTTCTACGCGGCGCAGCAGCTACTTCCGGGTCGCCCCCACCTCGCAGACAAAACATCATAAAATAAACATCATTTTTATATCTGACATGAAAACTAAGATGTAAAGGGAGGAAAATAGATTAAAATCTCCACTTCGACCACTGCGTGAAAAATCAATACTTTCACCTAAAGTGTCTCGCCTTAAAATAACTTATATTTGAGCAGCATCAGCTTCGTGGTTGTATAAGCTATGCGGCGGCGGAGTGATCTGCTGGAAAGTAGTTCCTCAAAATGCGATCATTCATGTGATGCAGGTCAGTTTTATTCCAAAAAATATTCTATGGACACAGACATGTATATGGTTAGTCTGGTGTTATAAGTGATTTGCCTCAGGTGCTCTGTGGAGCGGGTCACACTGTTTTTAATGCAGGCTAGCTGATACCATAGAAATGCACTAGCCTTACATTAGCCAAGTGCCACGAAACTCTTCAAATAAAAGAACTGCATGAATTACAATAAAACATATCTCCAGAAATCAGCAACACTCTGGATAACGAGGAAATGAGGCCCTGTGTCAAAAATCCTGAAAAATCCCTTTAAGGTGCGCGGTAGATCGTTGATGTACAGGGAAAACATCCCTTTTTCTCTGTTAGCATTGCGTTAGCCGCGGCGCTAATCACTCCATTCATAGTCCTGGGCCCAGCTCTGATCACAGAATAATAAACTCGGCTCCGACTGGATTCACATGTCTCTTACTTCACAATGAAATTAAGAGAAAATAGCAAGAAATTGTTTAGGCTATTTACAAAAAAAAAAGCTTATTGTAAATTATATAAATGACCATGTGGACTATTTTGAATTACATGTCATAAATCCTTTCCGTAGTCCCTCTGAGGGTAATACAAGTGTTAATGGGATGATTGGAGGGTCTTTCATCTCCCCCAGTGTCTCTGGCCAGAAAACCACAATTGCAACTTCCCTGCCTACGGGTCGGAGGCGAAGATAAAATCGCAATATTTATTATTTTTTGCCTAAAATCAATATTTTTTCATTCAGCCCTAGTCACAACCATGATTTTTGTTTCTTATGACTTTTAACCTGGAAAGTCCCACGTCTACTACGACTTATGGGGAACGTCGCCATAACCGAGATCAAAATTCAAACAAAGAAAGGAATAGTCAATCTTTTGTATATTCTAAAGTTCATAAGAGGAAAATCTCTGCATTCCAGTTGTCCCCTGAAGTCTGACTTTCCTGGTTTTGAGCAGTAAATTTCACCCTTTCAACTTGGAATTTCCAACTTGGGGGGAAACTTGGGAAGAATCTGTAAAGGCAGCGCTGGATTAAACAAAATGGTGACGTCCTTCGGTTCACATTGGGTCTGACTTTCGCCAGCTTCAGAGCTTGAATTATTCATATTCCTCAGTCAGGCGGTAAACTTTCCAACCTGACGACAGTAACTCAGATGAATTTTCCAGCTCTGAGGACAATTGGAACGCAGCACAAGTCAGTAACAAGTCAGTGCAAACCTATTTTACCGGTTAAGTTTGTGACACGGCTTTAGTTTTTGTAGCGAAATACTTTTCACTTGATAATCCACAAGCTCGTCACCTCCACCCTTTTGCAGAACAGGGTGAAGCTCTTGAAGTCTAAATTAGCCCGAGAGCTGATGAGGAAGTAGATGACGTACAGAGAGTGTTTACGCTTGATCCTTCTTGGGTCTTGTCCAACACAAGAAGCGAGGAAAAGGGCTGCAGCATTAATCATAGTAAAAATCGACAAATCAAATAATTCTTGTTTGGTTTTCTGTGTGCAGACTCTAGAGCAGGGGTTTGCGTCAATTTCCATCATAGCCAAAACACCAAGGGCCGAACCTCACCATTGTAGCCTAAAGTAAAAAAAAACATTTTCTGTAAAAACCCAGAGAGACTGGCTATAATCTCAGAGGAACTCATATCTGTCAGAAAACACCAAAGCCAGATGTGTCTCAGTCAGAGGAGGAAACGTCTGGAATATTCTGAATGACACCTTAAAAAACTTCTTAAACGCTTTCAAAAAAATGTTCAAATCTAATGTAATTGGTAGTTATAAGGCACTAGCGCTAACTCACATATAAACTCTCCTGTGTGCAGTGTTCATTTTGACAACATATTTTAATTTAGTTTTAGTCTTAGTCTTTTGACTAAAATGTAATTCGATTTTAGTCGAGATTTAGTCGAAAAAATCTTTTCAATTTTAGTCTAGCTTTAGTCGACTAAAATTGCACGTCAATTTAGTCGACTAAATTTAAGACTAATTTAGTCGACTTTGCATTTATAACATTCATTATAATCATATTTAATGTTGTTCCTCTGCTTCATGGAGCTGCTCCACATGAACAAAGCTCAGAGCTGATCCTTTGGCAGAGAATTTACATGATCTGAGGCTCTTTCAGACGGTCGATAGAAGTTTGGATGATTTTAGTCTCTCCTTTTCATTTTTATTTAGTCTTATTTTAGTCGACTAAAATATCTGGACATTTTAGTCATAGTTTTTGTCTCATGAAAAACTTTTAATTTAGTTTTAGTCCAATTTTAGTCGTCAAAAATATCACTTTGACTAAAGTTAAGACTAAATATTTTAGTCGACGAAATTAACTGCCTGTGTGCACTATATTCTGTCTTTACATTACATTATTGATTGATGTGTGACTTGTGCGAATTAATTTTGTAACTAATTGATACAGAAACATAATCATTTTGTCCTCATCTTGCAGATGGTAAAACTGCTGTAGACTCTAAGTTACTCTTAAAGCAGTACTAAGTAACTCTTCCCCCTAGAGGCCATAAGCGCAACTGCAGGTGTCGTAGCAAGTTACGATTTTTTAACGTATTAATTGTCTTGGAGAGTAAATACTACGCTGACAGGAAAGGCGAAGGGAGAGAGGGTTTCTGTGCATCCAATTATACAATGGAAATATTTTTTTTTACTCAAACCTGGCTGTAAATACTGTTAAAAGTGACGTTAGCCGCAGTTAGCTTTGCCCGTTAGCATGTTAGCTTCTTCTTCGTGATTCCATTAGTGTGTATTGCTTTCTCCGCACCGGTGGCAGTCAAGTTGCAAACATGGTTTTCTGGCCAGAGACACCGGGGAGAGATGAAAGACCCTCCAATCATCCCATAAACACTTGTATTACCCCCACAGGGACTACGGGAAGGATTTATTAAGGTAAACACGTTACTTAGTACTGCTTTAAGTTGCAATAGGGTTTGGCTTTAGATCAGTGTTTCACTTCAGCCAAAACCCTTTTCAGTCATTGTTTCAGTGTTTTCATGTTTTGTAGTCGATCGTGTCTGTGTGAAGATACTGACTGAAATAAACTAAACTAAACTAAAAACTAAATGCCAATGTTTTACATCAGTGGTTCTAAAGTGGTCCGGCTCCGAGACCCGCCATTACCTTAATGACAAAGTGCGACCCAAATAAAACTGTAATTTGTCATATATCGCATAAAATATTGCATTTACCAAACGTTTTTCTTGAACAAGCCGTAGGTTTGCTTTGAAGCCTGAAATTATGATTACAACAACCCAATAATACAAATTTGAACAGACTCCAGTGTGTTTCCGTGTAGTTTCAGATGGAAAATATTGAAAAAAAGTTCCCTGTAGGGATCGCGACCCACTTTTGAGTCCCGACCCACCAGTTGAGAATCACTGTTTTACATTATATAGATACAGACGGCATCTCGTCATAGAAGGGGGCGTGGCTTCGCCGAGGGGGAAAATAGAATCTTTAGAGAAACACAATTTTTCCCTCTTTTTAGCCATTTTCTGGTGGAATATGAACTTATTTATCACATAAATAAAGTCAAGTGTAAATCGGGCCCATGTGGATATTTTCTCACAGCAGATTGTTCAGTAGAAGTGAAAAAACGACAGTTGTAGCTTGCGCTAGCTAACCGTTAGCATTTGCCCGATGCTAACATGTAGCATCATGTTAGCATTCTCAGTTTTTTATGTATTTATGGGCTGTTGAACCACTTTGCTCCTCCCCATGTCTTTGTTTCTTTCTTTAGTAGAAACTATAGAGATACAGAGATACAGAGACGCCGTCTGTATCTATAGATACAGACGGCGTCTCTGGAATCGCCCATATATGGTCATGTTGGAAAACAGTTAAGGGGGAAAACAATTTTGAAAAAATGTATATTTTCTCTAATTATTCAAAAACTACTGTAACAAATGCTGAAATATGAATATAGTTTCTACTAAATAATGATACAAAGACATGGAGAGGAGAAAAGTGGCTCAACATCCCATAAATACATGAATAACGGAGAATGCTAACATCATGCTACATGTTAGCATCGGGCAAATGCTAACGGTTAGCTAGCGCTTGCTACAACTGCCGTTTTTTCACTTCTACTGAACAATCTGCTGTGAGAAAATATCCATATGGGCCCGATTTACACTTGACTTTATTTGTAACTGATAAATAAGTTCATATTCCACCAGAAAATGGCAAAAAGAGTGAAAATTGTGTTTCTCTAAAGATTCTATTTTCCCCCTTGGCGAAGCCACGCCCCCTTCTCTGACGAGATGCCGTCTGTATCTATATGACCAAGTGGGATGTTCTCCAAAGACATTTAAAAAATACACCATAAAAAGACACTATAATCACATTTTTAGTGTACTTTAACCGGTATTTGCATAATCATATTTCTCAAAATCATATTGGGGGCCAGAGGTTCTGTGCTGGAGGGCCGGATTTGGCCCCCGGGCCTGACGTTGCCGACCCCTGCTCTAGAGATTAGCACAGAGCAGCCCTTTACACATCAAAACGACACCCATTTTGATCCTGATCTTTCAGCCCAAGAAGAAAAAGAAGCCCAAGCCGCAGGCGGAGGAAGAGGCGTCGGTGGAGGCATCGGCTGCAGATGGCGCCGAGGAGCCGCGGGACGAGCTCAACGGTTTCCACGGTAACGGGTCGATAGCGGACGGGGAGTCTCTGGACTCTCTGAGCGAACAGCTGGACTCGGCCTCTCTCGACGCGGCGGAACTGGACTCCGAGCCGGCCACATCTGAGACCACAGGTGAGCGGAACCAAGACCTGCTGTATAAAACACCAGGGCCGGACTGGGACTGAAAAACAGCCCTGGACTCTGGTCAGCCCGGCCCAAATCAGCGTAAATGTGACACTTCCACAAATACACATGTTAACCTCTGACCCCCCGCCTTAACCGAGAGCATTTTCTCCAGTTCGGCTTTGCCCAAATCTAAAAGCTTCTTGACTGGAGAGCAACACTGTAACGCCTCATTTGAAAGATAAAATCTAGAAAAGTGATGGGACTTTTTGTGACGTCGTCGCTGCATTTTTGTCATGTTTTCGTCACTTTTTTGTCACTTTTTCGTTGTGTTTTCGTCTTTTGTTTTTCGGTTGTTGTTTTTTTTTCATTTTACTGTTGTTTTTTCATCGCTTTTTTCATTGCTTTTTCGTCACATATTGTTGTGTTTTTGTCACTTTTTTTGTTGCTTTTCCAGCACATTTTTGTTTTTGGATGCTTTTCTTTTAACCCCTTAACTCCCACCTGAACCGAGCACATTTTCTCCAGTTTGGCTTTACCCAAATCTAAAACCTTCTGGAAAAAAGGTGTAAAAATAGTGACAAAACTGAGATGAAAACAATGACGGAAATGTGACCAAAAAATGAGAAAAGTTTGACAAAAAAATGACAAAAAATTGATAAAAATTTGACCCAAAATAATGACCACAAATGTTACAAAAATGAGTTGAATACCCAACAAAGAAATGATGGGGAAAAAATCTGATGACGTGAGGAAAAAGATCCTCTCGGTTCAGGCGGGAGTTAAGAGGTTAAGCTTTTAGATTTGGGTAAAGCTCGGTCTCGCCCGGGGGTAAGGCTAAGGTAAAGTGAGAGGCCAGACCGGTGGCCCTAGAGCCAGTGGCCCTTCTGTGCTCCTCCAGAATACAGGACATATGGCCAGTCCGCCCCTGTAAAAGACCCATTTCCATCAGGTTTATCCTTCTCCGCTTGGTTTTACTGTTTGTGTGTGTCCACAATATAAGAACTGTAAAAAACGTGACAACAACATGGCAACAACGTGAGGAAAAAGACCCGCCTATAGGCTTAAGGTGGGGGGTAAGAGGTTAACCTTCCAAACTGATGGGCAAAATCAAACTAACAATACAGACTTGCCGTTTCTTTGGTCTCTGTTGCCACGGTGTCGCTGTGCCGAGACATCACTCGCATTCCCTCTATCGTATGTGAAAGGCTCGATCCTAAGTGTTTGACTCGCTGTGATCAAACCTCATTCAATGTACTTTCTGAATATCACATTTTCCCCTCTTTTAAACGACACTAAAGTTAACGCACTTCCTCTCAGGGGCCGAGGCGGAGAGTCAGTGCAGCGCTCCGAGCCCGGAGTCTGTTCCCGAGAGCAGGAATCACCAGGGTCCGAGAGGAAACAAGCCCCGACAGAGACCTGCGCACCCCTCCTCCACTGCAACGCCCGACAGCAGCCAGCAAGGAGCCAAGAAAATAGGTCACAACTCTCTCACCAAATATCGATTACTGTTGTAGCTTTTTATATTAGTATTGCATTGACTTCATTGTGGATAAAGCATTCACAATGTGTTGATGATGTCATGATTTATCCCTGTGTATTTAACCCCTTAACTCCCGCCTGAACCGAGCACATTTTCTCCTGTTTGGCTTTACCCCAGTCCAAAAGCTTCTGGGAAAAAGCAGTGAAAATACTGAGACATAAACTGAGACGAAAACAATGATGGAAATGTGAAAAAAAAGTGAGAAAACATTGACAAAAAAGTGACGAAAAATTGATGAAAAATGACACAAAAATGTCACAAGAAATCGAAGGAAAAAAAAAGAGGTGGTATTCTGCTTTTTTCAGTCACACAGCACCAGTCTATATCACACTACAATGATGAGCAAACCTTCTGTTGGTCTGTAAATGCAGTAAATTAGAATAACTGCCTAGTATAAAATGTCTCTCTCAAAATGGCTGTAGTGAATGTCTTGAAATAGGCCTCTGTCTCTTTAAGAACCTCTGAGCCTTTCCGACACGCCCCCTCCACACGCTGTCTGTGGCATCAGTGGGGAGGGGGTTCTGCTGAGGAGCAGTGGTTGGTTACTCGGCTGGTGACCAAAGCTCGGAGGCGTCTCCAGGAGGTGGGGGCGTTCCTAGGAGGACTCAGGCAAACCTATCCCTAAAATGGCCGCCATCAGAGTTTTTACAGATTACTCAAAAATACGTGAATGTGCCAAGGCAACACTTAAAGCAACTCATTTTTGTAACTTTTTCGTCAATTTTTATCAATTTTTTTGTAATTTTTTGGTTATTTTTGGTAAGTTTTTTGTATTTTTCTTGTCAAATATTTATCACATTTTTGTCATTTTTTTTGTCAATTTTTGTCACATTTTTTTCATTTTTTCGTCAATCTTTTATCAAATTTTTGACACCTTTTTGTTACATTTTGGTCATTTTTTGTCATATTTTTGTAATTTTTTTGGTCACATTTTGGTCATTTTTCCGTCTCATTTTGCTGCTTTTTTCACAGCTTTTATCCAGAAGCTTTTGGACTGGGGTCAAGCCAAACCTATCCCTAAAATGGCCGCCATCAGAGTTTTTACAGATTACTCAAAAATACGTGAATGTGCCAAGGCAACACTTCAGGCCTGTTTTTAATGAGGGAATGACATAATAACATGATGGAAAGCTTGAAAAAGTCGATTTTGCATAATACCCCCACTTTAAAGTATTTACTGTCTCATTATGTCCCCACAGCCTCAAACATCGACCGCTCGGTGAAGGACTTGCAGCGGTGCACGGCGTCGCTCACTCGCTACAGGATGGTGGTCAAAGACGAGATGGATTCCTCCATCAAGCGAATGAAGCAGACCTTTGCAGAGCTTCAGAGCTGGTAAGATCCCGGCCTCTAAACTGCACAAGCGCCCAAAGAAAGTCAACATAATAAAAACAGTTTATTATTGTGTGCAGTTTCACCCGTGAAACCCGATACGGTGGCTTTCAGTTAAAGGACAGTGAAGCCTATTTGTTTACACTTTGCACTTTTATCGTTGAACATTGAGATCTTTTGCCTCGGAGCTGCTGGTTATGTTTCTGCTTCCGTGGGTTATTTGTGTGGTATTATCCAGATTATAAAGATTTGAAGATGGTTTTCAAGGATCGAGAAGGTTGACTTTACCTCGTTACTTTTTGTTTAATTCAAATTGGCGGCTATGACTCACTACTCAGCTGATAACGTCATTTTGTAGCTTCAGGAAGTATTCACACCGTCTATTTTCTCCAATGTTTCTGTGTTAAAGTCTAATGGGGCTGTCACACCTTGACGATCGATGCCAAACGCTCACATTCGCTGAGTATCCATAATGAGTCCACAACTTACGCCCAACGACAGCCTAGCTTATGCGTAAGGCACCGCAGCGTAATGCGGGGCAGCAAGAGAGGATTAAGCTAAGGCCATGGGGAAGGGGAGGCGTGATGCGCGGGCTGTGGGTTCCACCGCGGGTCAGTCGGGTCATGAAAATCTCCTTTGATCGCGGGACAGGTCATATATGCCGGTCGCGATATGGACCAGAAGTCATATCCCCATATATTTTGGTTGAATATCGATATACAATATACCGTAAATTCTGTAATACTGGCCTGTATTCCATTAGCGGCCGGGTCTCTGACAGAGGCCGCGTCGGGTCTCTGACAGAGGCCGGGTCTCTGACAGGGGCCGGGTCTCTGACAGGGGCCGGGTCTCTGACAGGGGCCGGGTCTCTGACAGGGGCCGGGTCTCTGACAGGGGCCGGGTCTCTGACAGAGGCCGGGTTTGCGGCTGGCGGAGGCAAATTAAAGCCGGTCTCTAAAACAGGCCGGGGCTTTTATTGCTGGGTTGCAGGTGACATCACAGCATTCTAAAGGCCAATGCTATTGTATGGAGGAAAAATTATTTTGTCTTTGAGGAAATTTTCGGTCTTGTACAGAGAGATCATGGAGCCAGTGACTGATATTAATGATCATTTTTCTAATTCATATATTTTCTTTTGAGCTACGACTTGTGAAAGTGTAATGCTGTTAATAGGAAAAACGGGCTCCTGCCCCCCGCTGGGCCCGATGACATCATCACATTCTAGAACCTGCAACCCAGCAATTAGAAACTATAGGTTTACTGGTGTAAATGAAACTCACGTGCAGGAAGTAACAAACGGGAACCCGGGCCGAGGGGGACGCTGCGGAGGAGCTGATCCGAGCGTAACTTTGACACAGATTTAGCCACTTTTCAAACCTCCTGTGACTGTATTTGGAAACAGGGGGAGAGTTGTGTGACCCTCCAGGGTTTTAATAAAGTCACCATCGCGTCCTCAAAGCACGTCCAGCTGCTCCGTGTGCAGGTCAGTCCCACGCCTCAAAATAACTCCTCCCGTCAGCGCGAGCGTCTCGTCTTCTCTCGGGTCAGTCTCATGATCGATCACAAACACAAACGCTCCGTCTAAACTCGCCTTTTACACAAGATAACAACAAATAATCCGGTCCGGTAAAAACGAAACAGAAACCTGCAGTGACACTGATGTCAAAGCTCCGCTAACAGCAACGAAACACTTCCTGTTGTCCCGACAAAATAAAAGGCGTCAATGTTCCAGCCGCTGGGAGAGGGTTTGAAATGTTTATTAATAAATGAACCTAATATTTTAGGTGCAAATGGACACAAATCTAGTTTTTCTTCATTTTCCTGGTCGTTGAAATGAAATGTTAAATCAAAGTCAGAGCTAAATGCGAGTAGTTTTATTGAAAACTGTCTATGAAATGTACACTGTATGACAAAGCTCTGTAAGTTGCACATTTAAAGGGACTATACGAAGTTTTAAAATGTTAAAACTAAGTATTTTCCTGCCCCCACATGTTCCTACAATGTCCTATTGTGTAGAATGACCCAGACCTGCCTCTAAAATCCTGCTCTGTCGCTCAAAAAGTTGTTACTTTGGGTCTGAATTGCCGTCATGCACGAGCTTAACATAGAAGCTGCAGTTACACGTATGACCTGAGGTGGCTCCACGTCTGTGATAAAAGAAGCCAATAGTGCAGAGAACTTTTCACCTCATAAAATATCTGACTTTCCAAGAACTCCCCAGACTTGACCAAGAAACAAACTGGACCAAATCAGGACTAAACCTGGACTGGACTGACTCATAAGGTAAAGTGTACCATAGTTTGAGAACCATTGAAATAACCCATTCTAGCTCATGTCAAACACTGGTCTTGGGTAAAAACCTTTTCCACCGTGAGACACTTTTAACCCCTTAACTCCCACCTGAACTGAGCACGTTTTCTCCAGTTTGGCTTTACCCCAATCCAAAAGCTTCTGGAAAAAAGGTGTGAAAAAAGCAACAAAACTGAGACGAAAACAATGATGGAAATGTGACAAAAAAGTGAGAACATTGACAAATAAGTGACGAAAAATTGATGAAAAAGTGGCAAAAATGTCACAAAAATGTCAGAATGAAATTGACAAAAAATTGACGAAAAATGACAAAATTGTGACAAAAAAAAGTGATAAAAATTTGATTAAAAATTGATTAAAAAAATTGACGAAAAAATGACAAAAAATTGACAAAAAAGTGACAAATTTGATAATGAGACAAAAAAACGACAAAAAATGTCATTAAAAATTGACCAAAAATTGATAAAAAATTTACGGAAAATTTGATTTAAAAAATGGCAAAAAAATGGCAAAAAATTGACAAAAAATGACAAAAAAATGGATGAAAAATTGATGAAAAATTGACGAAAAAATGACAAAAAAATGACAAAAATGTAATAAATTTGACAAAAAAATTACCAAAATGTGACCAAAAAATGCCAAAAATTTGATAAAAAAATGACAACAAAAAAATACAAAAATGTGATAAAAATTTGACCAAAAAAAATCCCCCAAAAATGACAAAAATGTGATTAAAAATTGACGAAAAAATTACAAAAAAGGGACAAAAATGACTTGAATACCCAACAAAAAAATGATGGAAAATAAAACTGACGTGAGGAAAAAGATCCTCTCGGTTCAGGCGGGAGGTTAAAAGAGAAAACTGCAGAGCTACTTCCTTTGTGGATGCATGAGTAACTATGGGAGAGGGTAAACTTTGGACAGTCAGTTGCCATGAGGATATTTCGACGCAAAGAAAACAATTTAAGTTTCCTCCTAATAGATTAATATTGAACTAGATTGTGTTGAACATTTACACATCACTGGGTTCCCGAACAAGTGAAGCATCTATGAATGAGTTCCTTCTCAAAGATATAGACTCATCAAGCCGAAGTAGAAATATACAAAGCTTTAGGGAAATACTGATCTCCTATGCAACAAGTTTAAGATCCCTGCTGTAAAGTAATCTTAATGTAAATAAAGAAATCTTCCTCTTGTGTGTGTTGAAATGAGATTAGATAACCCTTTATTGTCCCTTGTGGGAAATTTGTCTTGAGCTCACAGCTGCTATTTGGACATATCACTCAAAACTACAGCCAAAAAACACAACGCTCAGAGGAGAAAGTTAAAAGTGACTTATGGTTTACAATCGTGGCACCTGAACCCGACTGCAGCACCCGATGGCCCTGTGCCTTTAACCATCAGACGTGCAATGAGAAACAAAAGTAAAATGTTCTTTATTGACGTATAGTCCTTGTGATCTGACACTGATACCAAAAGTGATAAAGACTTGCAGCGTTTTTGCATTGGAACGAGCTCAGGCATTGCTGTAAAATGACAACTTCCTCGGCCTCAGGAGATTTGAGAAACATTGCGATCATTTTTAGATATTTTACGTTACAGACTTAAAGGAACAGGCCACCGTTTTTCCACACTGAGATATGTTCTTACCTGAGCTTAGACGAGTTGATGCGTATCTGTCTGGTCTTTGTGCGTGCGCTCAGTCATGCAAATGTTGTTAGCATTTAGCCTCTCACAGCATAGGTGTAGCTCCAAAATGGGGTGAAGTTAGAAGCTACCAAGCTCTTCCACGTTTTTCCTATGTAACTAAGGTTGCGTGAGCCTTTACACAATCAAAGTTTAGTTACATAAAATCAAACATGAGGATAATCTAAGCGTATAGCACCCACAAAGACCAGACAGTTACGCATCAACTCGTCTAAGCTCAGGTAAGAACATATCTCAGTGTGGAAAAACGGTGGCCTGTTCCTGAAGTATCTGCTAAACAGGAATGTCCTGAATAAATCAGCCAGAAGTGAGAGTCAAAGGTCTTTTTAAGGTTTATTTGAGCTCAACTTAACAACAAAAGTTCCCTGTGAACAAGAAGTAGTGTAGTTTTAGAATATTTAGGATTCATTTTGTTCTACAAATGCACAAACGGATAAAAATTCCACTTGCCTGACAACTACACCGCAACTTCTACTATCAGAGGCTGTGGGTTCTACCTTAAAGAGGGGGTATTCTGCTTTTTTCAGTCCCATAGCACCAGTCTATATCACACTACAATGATGACCAAACCTTCTGTTGGTCTGTAAATGCAGTAAATTAGAATAACTGCCTTGTATAAAATGTCTCTCTCAAAATGGCTGTAGTGAATGTCTTGAAATAGGCCTCTGTCTCTTTAAGAACCTCTGACCCTTTCCGCTCGAAATCTGATCAAAAGTAACGAGAATTGACCCGCATAAATATCCGAGTCCTGATCGGGAGGTGTTGTCCGATTCCGATCGAGTCTGTAACCACGTGATCGGGCCCGATTTCCGATCACGTGATCGGATCAGGACATCCCTACTGGCAACACTGTCACAGATCAACACTGACACATTTTACAGTTCAGAAGCTTCATACACAGGATTATAGACGAGACATTTGGAAAAATCTGCCAAAAATATTGGCCGTGCATATCGGCATCGGCCTTGGAAAAACCCATCAGTCGACCTGTATTCAAAATGTCTTTTACAGTCTGCTACATTCATCAGGACCATAAACAAAATATTGAGTCTAAATTCCGTAACAGACTATTTTAATTGGAGAAAAACAGTATTTTTTAATAACGTGTGTGTTTTCAGCTCCTTTTTCATGATAAAAGCAGAGACCACTTTTCCAATTCCTCAGTGAAAACACTTCATCCTACACTTGTTGAATATATCCTCTCGTTCAAATGCAAAGAATAACCCTCACACTGTGTTTCTTTTCAGTCTAATGGACAGAGAAGTCACTCTACTGGCAGAAATGGACAAAGTCAAAGCCGAATCCAGTAAGTACAGCCATTCACGGGCGACACATTTAACTAACGAGCCAGCCAACCACAGAGCGGGATCGTGCATACCACCCGCCGGCCACGCGTATTCTTTACATAATGCGATCGCTCTGGATCTGACCTAAATCACGGCGCCGAGGTGCTGAAGACTGTTGTGGAACAGCGAGGCCTGTTTCCTTCCCGTGAGCAGCAGCAGCAGCAGCAGCAGCGCCTCAGGCTACAGCTGTACCTGCGCCGTACTGCAAAACCCTGTGAACGTGACTCCAACATTTAAGCTGTTAGTATCAGCTGGTTTGAGTAATTAAGTCTACTTGGACTAATCAGTAACCAGTTGCTAATCTATTTTAATATTCGTAGCATCGTATACTGCAAAAAGTGAATATCAAACATTGGCTTAAAGCAGTACTAAGTAACTCTTCCCCCTAAAGGCCATAAGCGCAACTGCAGGTGTCGTAGCAAGTTACGATTTTTTAATTTATTAATTGTCTTGGAGAGTAGACAGGAAAGGCGAAGGGAGAGAGGGTTTCTGTGCATCCAATTATACAATAGAAATATTTTTTTTCACTCAAACTTGGCTGTAAATACTGTTTAAAGTGACGTTAGCCCGCAGTTAGCTTTGCCCGTTAGCATGTTAGCTTCTTCTTCGTGATTTCATTAGTGTGTATTGCTTTCTCCGCACCGGGGCAGTCAAGTTGCAAACATGGTTTTCTGGCCAGAGACACCAGGGGGAGATGAAAGACCCTCCAATCATCCCATAAACACTTGTATCACCCCCACAGGGACTACGGGAAGGATTTATTAAGGTAAATAAGTTACTTAGTACTGCTTTAAATGACTTGAATTGAGGAAATGTTTCTTGTTTTGAGCGGTTTTCACTCATTTAGACACTTTTCCTGATCGGACCAAGTTTTGCTTATAATATTTTTTCATTATTTTGTGTTAAAGACAAACAAAACAAACAATTACCCTGGGGATCTCAGCAAAACAAAAATAAAGAATAATAATAATAAATATATCCACACATACACACACCTACATTATGTATATATACAGTGGGGAAAAAAAGTATTTGGCCAAAATCCAATAGAATGTCTATGTGAAACTGACCAAATACTTTTTTTCCCACTGTATATATACACACACATACATACACACATATACATATACATATATACATACACGTACCTGTACATACCCACACATATACATGCATGTGAATAAATAAAATGAATACATTGCAATTAATGAAAGATTAAAACAAAGTCAACTTATAATATAATATAAATGATCTCCATTCAATTATAAATATTAGGGCTGCATGATATTTAACAAAGAAAATCACAGTACAGCATTAAAGGGTGCAATAAATGGTTTAAGTTCTCCTTCTGAGGACGACTCATCTTCCAACTAATACTCCTTGTTATGATATTACGAAGCAGCCTTGAAGATCTTTAACTTAAAAAGTCCATAAATGCATTTCCAAATTTTGTTAAATTCTGATGTTTTATTTTCAACCTTAAAGCCGTACTAAGTAACGTGTTTACCTTAATAAATCCTTTCCGTAGTCCCTGTGGGGGTAATACAAGTGTTTATGGGATGATTGGAGGGTCTTTCATCGCCCCCTGGTGTCTCTGGCCAGAAAACCATGTTTGCAACTTGACTGCCACCGAACCGGAGAAAGCAATACACACTAATGAAATCACGAAGAAGCAGCTAACATGCTAACGGGCAAAGCTAACTGCGGGCTAGCGTCACCTTAAACAGTATTTACAGCCAAGTTTGAGTGAAAAAAAATATTTCCATTGTATAATTGGATGCACTGTAACCCTCTCTCCCTTCGCCTTTCCTGTCGGCGTAGTATTTACTCTCCAAGACAATTAATAAATTAAAAAATCGTAACTTGCCACTACACCTGCAGTTGCACTTATGGCCTCTAGGGGGAAGAGTTACTTAGTACTGCTTTAAATGACTTGAATTGAGGAAATGTTTCTTGTTTTGAGCGGTTTTCACTCATTTAGACACTTTTCCTGATCGGACCTAGTTTTGCTTATAATATTTTTTCATTATTTTGTGTTAAAGACAAACAAAACAAACAATTACCCTGGGGATCTCAGCAAAACAAGAATAAAGAATAATAATAAAAAATATATCCACACATACACACACCTACATATGTATATATACAGTGGGGGAAAAAAGTATTTGGCCAAAATCCAATAGAATGTCTGTGTGAAACTGACCAAATACTTTTTTCCCCCACTGTATATATACACACATACATACACACATATACATATACATATATACATACACGTACCTGCACATACACACACATATACATGCATGTGAATAAATAAAATGAATACATTGCAATTAGTGAAAGATTAAAACAATAAAGTCAACTTACAATAAATAGTCCAAACAGATCGTTGATCTCGATTCAATTATAAATATTAGGGCTGCATGATATTTAACAAAGAAAATCACAGTACAGCATTAAAGGGTGCAATAAATTGTTTAAGTTCTCCTTCTGAGGACGACTCATCTTCCAACTAATACTCCTTGTTATAATATTACGAAGCAGCCTCGAAGATCTTTAACTTAAAAAGTCCATAAATGCATTTCCAAATTTTGTTAAATTCTGATGTTTTATTTTTAACCTTAAAGCAGAACTAAGTAACGTGTTTACCTTAATAAATCCTCCCCGTAGTCCCTGTGGGGGTAATACAAGTGTTTATGGGATGATTGGAGGGTCTTTCATCGCCCCCTGGTGTCTCTGGACAGAAAACCATGTTTGCAACTTGACTGCCACCGGTCCGGAGAAAGCAATACACACTAATGGAATCACGAAGAAGAAGCTAACATGCTAACGGGCAAAGCTAACTGCGGGCTAGCGTCACTTTAAACAGTATTTACAGCCAGGTTTGAGTGAAAAAAAATATTTCCATTGTATAATTGGATGCACAGTAACCCTCTCTCCCTTCGCCTTTCCTGTTGGCGTAGTATTTACCCTCACGGACAATTAATAAGTTAAAAAAACAATCGCAACATGCTACGACACCTGCAGTTGCGCTTATGGCCTCTAGGGGGAAGAGTTACTTAGTACTGCTTTAAATGTTAACTTTTCAAGTGCCAATCGGACCGAGTTTACTTTGCTTGTTCGAGGACATTTCACACCAGTTCTAGGGTAAATCTCGCTTGAAATAAGAAAGTAAAATTGCCAATGAGATAAGACCAATTTTCTTTCCCCATTGGCAAAGAAAATGACCTGAAATAAGGACGAAACGTATCGAAACGAGTCAGAAACATCTCAGAACAAGTGAAATAATCTAGGACAAATGCCCAAGAACTTCTTAACTAGTCAAAACAACTAAAATTTTGATTATTGTGCTCAAATTGAGATGTTTATACTGATCTAGTTAATTACTTTTTGCAGTGTAGCATTATACAAAGTCATTCTTTTTCGTTTTAGTTCATTCTACTCTCCAAACACAAGGGGATCTTTACTTTGGCTCCGTCCTCAGCCAGTCAGAAAGTATTTCCCTTTTCTCTTGTGTCTCTTGCTCCAGTGGTTAAGGCTGAATATCTATTTTTGTGGATCTTCCCTCTCAAACGTAGCGTTGAAGCCGTGTTGCTCGTTTCCCTGTTTTGCAGTGCAGCATACCTGCCCGTGTGTCTGTACATACATGTAACATGACAGAGCGGGAGCTGCATATTTGCCATAAGTAGGCCACTCTCGCTCTCTCAGTGAGCGTTGTGTGCTTCTGAGCTGCGAGTGAATAGTGTCAGGTGTCGAGGGAGACTCAAGGCTGTCTTTGTCAAAGGTGTGCGCAGATTTCAGGGCATAAACGGACCAAATGTTTGACTTCTCTACCAGATTTTCACTCAAAATCCTTCTCAAGTCGGACTGAGTGATTGATGTATTTTTAAACACTTTCAAACTTTCCATGTGAAGTACTGCCTCATAAAACATCAGGCTGATTTTTGACAGACATTTTGATTACAGAGATATTTAAAGAGGGGGAATTCTGCTTTTTTCAGTCACATAGCACCAGTCTATATCACACTACAATGATGACCAAACCTTCTGTTGGTCTGTAAATGCAGTAAATTAGAATAACTGCCTTGTATAAAATTGCTCTCTCAAAATGGCTGTAGTGAATGTTTTGAAATAGGCCTCTGTCTCTTTAACCCCTTAACTCCCGCCTGAACGAGCACATTTTCTCCAGTTTGGCTTTACCCCAGTCCAAAACATTTCTGGAAAAAAGGTGAGAAAATAGCAACAGAACTGAGACGAAAACAATGATGAAGATGTGACAAAAAAGTGAGAAAACTGACAAAAAACTGACAAAAAATTTACAAAAAATGATGAAAAATGATTAAAAAGTGGCAAAAATTTGACAAAAAATGGACCAAAAATTGACAAGAATTCGACAACAAAAGGACAAATGTGACAAAAAGTGACAAAAAATTTACTATTTGAAAAAAAAATTACAAAAAAGTTACAAAAATGAGTTGAATAACCCCTCCCCCCCAAAAAAAAAAACTGATGGAAATAAAATCTGATGACATGAGGAAAAAGATCCATTTAGATGAGTTTTGTAGATCTTAGCTTTCAAATGAGGTGTTACACTGGCCTACAGGATTTGGGTGAGGAGCAGTGGTTAGTTACTCGGCTGGTGACGAAAGCTCAGAGGCGTCTCCAGGAGGTGGGGGCGTTCCTAGGAGGACTCAGGCAAACCTATCCCTAAAATGGCCGCCATCAGAGTTTTTACAGATTACTCAGAAATACGTGAATGTGCCAAGGCAACACTTCAGGCATGTTTTTAATGAGGGAATGACATAATAACATGATGTAAAGCTTGAAAAAGTCAATTTTGCATAATAACCCCCCCTTTAAACATTCATCACATGCCTTTAGTCAGTGGAAAGAAACTCCAAGGATGCCGTCATTTAGTTCATGCTCCCTAATAAATCTCCCACCCAAGGGCCAAACCTCAACATTCAGCCTAAAGTAAAGAACTATATCCTGCAAATGCCAATGTTTGTGGGCTTTGGGACCCACCATTGCCCTCGGATGACGAGCCGAGGACCCAAATAACTGTAATTTGTCATATATTGTATAACATATTGTATTTTCCACACAAGTTTTTGTTGAACAAGCAGTAGATTTCCCATTAAAGGGACTATACAGAGTTAAAAAATGTTAAAATGAAGTATTTTCCTTGTTCAAAGTGCTGTCATGCACGAGCTTAATATGGAAGGTGCAGTTACACGTATGACCTGAGGTGGCAGTAGTGAGTATAAAATGGCCAACTTGCATCTAGCCCCTTTTAAGACTGAAATTAGGATCAAAACGACCCAATAACATTCATTATAACAGACACAGTTGGTGTTTCCATGCTGTTTCAGATGGATAATATTGAATAAAAGTTTCTTATAGACTCGTGACCCACTGAAAATGGTTCCGTGACCGACTTTTGGGTCCCGACCCACCAGTGGAGAATCACCGTTTAACATTATATATGACCAAGTGGGATGTTCTGACAGGACATTAAAATACCAACACTATTTCTCGCATTTTTAGACAACTTTAGGTATTTGATCTCTTATTTTCCCAATAATATTTCTCACAATCATCTTGGGGGCCAGAGGTTG
This sequence comes from Gobius niger, assembly GCF_951799975.1. NCBI lineage: Eukaryota > Metazoa > Chordata > Actinopteri > Gobiiformes > Gobiidae > Gobius > Gobius niger. The sequence continues at coordinate 4,240,548 of NC_136857.1, read as the reverse complement.
TGTGCTGGAGGGCTGACGTTGCTTACCCCTGTCCTAGACCTCGTCCTTTATTGCAGGAGTCCTAAACCTGGATTTGTGACCCCAGCGAAGAACAGCACATGTGTTAAACCTGTTAACACATTATTTAATCTGCCCCAAACCTTTATATTAATCCGGTTACGTGGTTCACTCGACAGGATCCAAACCTCCAAATACAATCTCTGAATGAAAGTCCATCGCGGGGGCAGGTTCGCCTTGACCTGAAAAACATTGACCGCTGCAGCTGTAGATTTTGTAAATGCAGTGATTCTAGAGAAATCTATAATCTGTACAGAGGTTATCGTCTCAGCTGTGACGCAGATACCGGCCCGGACCGTATTTCCTGACATATAATCTCAGTTTTGACCTTTCATAATCTGACGCATCTTTGCAGCCTTGGCAGAGTCACGCTGCGCCGCCGTTGTTTTGAGCTGTTAAATCAAGTTTGTCTGTGTTTACAGATTTATTTGTTTCCTCTGTGCCAAAGTACGTTTCCTACATGGAGCTTTTTTATCTTTGACCTGTATTTGGCTGCAGTGCTGAGTCAGCTGCACTTTGTACCACCAGCTGTTACGGCGATACATAAGAAATGCAACCTATGGACATTACGACTCACACAGCATTACGAAGCTCAGGCAGAACTAAGGACCATCTGTAATCATTTACTCTGACTATTTTAAACACAGAGAAATAAAATAATACAAGTAGTTGTTTGGCAGATTCTAGCTGGCGTGACTTTTTTCTTTTATGACGTTGCTCAACAATATCTTACCGTATCTGAAACATGTTCAGCTGCAGTTTGGGCTGAAATTGACCAAACTTTTTTGCTAAAAAGTCTAATGAAATGTTTGCTAATCTTAACACATTGAGTTTAGCTGTAGAGGGCCAACAATCCAGACCATTTTATATATAATATGTATACATTTATATATTTGTGGCACCACAGCGTACACTATGTTATAGCTTTGGACACATGCTATGGTTCGTCAGAGGCTAGTTTTGATCATATTATTGCGTCTTTTATGAAACACTCCTTTCTGATGAACTCCTCTGTCCTCTCTGCAGAGGCACTAACGTTTTGGGAAGAGGCAAATGCCTAAAGATCGGTCGCTCTTTATCGCATGTGCATTTAAGCAGCCTGGTTCTCGGAGTGAAGACTTAAGTAGATGTTCCGTCTTTGGACCGATTTTTGCCATTTAAAACCTCAGAGAAATGGGTAACCCTTTACATTACGGGCCGGTAAGTCCGTGGTACTTACAGTGGTAATTACTAGTAATGACAGTGGTACTTATTGTGGCCCGAAAAGTGGTAATTACTAGTAATTGGGGTTAGGGTTAGGGAGTCACAGAGTTACCCCTGTATCTCTCATTACTAAGAGATACAGGGGTAACTCTTAGTAATGAAGGTTGTACTTCTATTTACTTTGGTACTTACTGGTAATTCAAGGATACTACAGCAGCAACTCATAGGTAAATGAGGTACTTCTACAAACAGAAGTAATTTCTAGAATTGTGTGACTATAAAACAACATAAAACGGCATGAGGGAAAACAAGAACCTTCATTACTAAGAGTTACCACTGTTTCTAGAAGTACATACCTTGTAATTCTCACTATAGTATCCTTTAAGTACCACCATAAGTATCTAGAAATACCACTGTAAGTACCAAGGACTTACCGGCCCGTGATGTAAAGTGTTACAGAGAAATGTTAAAGTGACTATACAGAGTTTAAAAATGTTAAAACTATGTATTTTCCTCCCCCTACTTGTTCCAGCCCGGATCTGTTCACCACAACTGCCTCTAAAATTCTGCGCTGTCGCTCAAAAAGTTGTTATTTTGTGTCCGAAGTGCCGTCATGCACGAGCTTAATATAGAAGCTGCAGTTACACGTCTGACCTGAGGTGGCAGTAGTGAGTGTAAAATGGCCAACTTGCATCTAGCCCCTTTAAAATCTCAGCTGTTTCGATCGGTACATGGGAAGCCGCTTTGTCAAACATGCTCCAAGCGAGAGAGAAGTGTCGGCGTTTTTGAGCGTCATTTATTTGACTTCAGTTCATCACAGAGCTCCCAAAATCACACATAAGCTGCATTAGAGTGTCTAGTTTTGTAATTTAAAAACAAGCTTTTACCTTTTTGGCAGCCAATGTGTTAAGAAATTAAATATCTGGCCATTTTTTCCTTCATTTGTAAGATTAAAGTACAGTATTTGGGCATTAAAATGTCATAAAAAGCACTGGCCTGTATAAACCCTGCAGCATCTCGTGGGTTTGATCCCAGGTGTGGCCTTTTTGTCTGGAGTTTGCATGTTCTCCCTGCTCACACGTAGGTTTCCTTTGTGTGCTCCACTAATAAAAAGTATGCATTAGGGCTGGGCCAGAACGAATGACTGACTTTGTGCGTGCAACTGTGGGACAGCAGATTCAAATGATCCCTGGGCTGCAGAGCGGCGTGGCGTGTTTACATGCATGAGTGCCGTGTGTGTTCATCCACAGGCAATAAAGCAAAAACACGTTCCACTGTGTCAAAACAAATGGGATTGATGTCGACTTCACACTCATAGGCAGATATTTAGGTAGTTTAAAGAGGCTAGATGCAAGTTTGCCATTTTATGCTCACTACTGCCACCTCAGGTCATACGTGTAACTGCAGCTTCTATATAAAGCTCGTGCATGACAGCACTTCGGACCAGAAAACATCTTTCTGAGCGACAGTGCAGGATTTTAGAGGCAGTTGTGGTGAATATGTCTGTATAGTCCCTTAACCTCTTAACTCCCGCCTCAACCGAGAGGATCTTTTTCCTCACGTCATCAGATTTATTTTTTTTCATAATTTTTTTGTTGGGTATTCAACTCATTATTGTCACATTTTTATCATATTTTTTTTATCACTTTGTCATTTTTTTGTCACATTTTTGTCATTTTTTTGGTCATTTTTTGTCACATTTTTGTCATTTTTTTTGTCATTTTTTTAATCATATTTTTGTCATTTTTTTGGTCATTTTTTGTCACATTTTTGTCACATTTTTGTCATTTTTTTGGTCATTTTTTTAATCATATTGTCATTTTTTTGGTCATTTTTTGTCACATTTTTGTGATTTTTTTGTCATTTTTTTATCACATTTTTGTCACATTTTTTGTCACATTTTTGTCATTTTTTTGTCACATTTTAGTCATTTTTTTGTCATTTTTTTTATCACATTTTTGTCACATTTTTGTCATTTTTTGTCACATTTGTCATTTTTTTGGTCACATTTTTGTCATTTTTTCGTACATTTTTCGTCAATTTTTTGTGACATTTTTGCCACTTTTTCATCATTTTTTTGTCACATTTTTGTCATTTTTTTTGTCATTTTTTTAATCATATTTTTGTCATTTTTTTGGTCATTTTTTGTCACATTTTTGTCACATTTTTGTCATTTTTTTGGTCATTTTTTTAATCATATTGTCATTTTTTTGGTCATTTTTTGTCACATTTTTGTGATTTTTTTGTCATTTTTTTATCACATTTTTGTCACATTTTTGTCACATTTTTTGTCACATTTTTGTCATTTTTTTGTCACATTTTAGTCATTTTTTTGTCATTTTTCATCACATTTTTGTCCAATTTTTGTCATTTTTTGTCACATTTATCATTTTTTTTGTCACATTTTTGTCATTTTTTCGTCATTTTTTTGTCACATTTTTGTCATTTTTTCGTACATTTTTCGTCCATTTTTTGTGACATTTTTGCCACTTTTTCATCAATTTTTTGTCATATTTTTGTCATTGTTTTTTCACTTTTCTGTCACATTTCCATCATTGTTTTCGTCTCAGTTTTGTTGCTATTTTCACAGCTTTTTTCCAGAAGCTTTTGGACTGGGGTAAAGCTGGAGGAAATGTGCTCGGTTCAGGTGGGAGTTAAGGGGTTAAACCTCTTAACCCCAACTTTAACTGGATTCACCATTTAATCATTATCATAAAAGATCCTTTGCGCTTCAGTGTGTTTTCTAATATCGTTTAGCCCTTGTCCATTTACAACCAGGGAATGAGAAAACGCTTATTTACTGGATCAGTTACATGAATCCTCACATATGTATTCATGATTCTCCCCCTGTGTTGCAGTGATGAATTTGGACGCGCGGCAAAAGCGAGCGGAGGAGCTCAGGCGGCTGACGGACAAGTCGGCCTCGATGTCCGAGGAACAGATGTCCGAACTCCGCGCAGACATTAAGGTGCGGCGGGTTTCAGCATAAATACACAAGAAACGAGAGAATGTGTGACTTGGAAGCGACAATGAAGGCTTAAATGTGTTGAGTTATTGGTCTGTGGTTTAAAAGAAGCTCAAGATCAGGTTTTCCGTCTGACTGAGACTTGTATAGTTTTTGCTAACACGATCTCAAACAAAAAGTCATCATAACTTAAAGGGATATTTCCGGATTTTTGACATAGATACAGACGGCATCTCTGGAATCGCCCATATATGGTCATGTTTGAAAACAGTTAAGGGGGAAAACAATTGAGAAAAAATCTAAACTTTCTCTAATTATTCAAAAACGACTTTAACAAATGCTGAATTATGAATATAGTTTTCTACTAAAGAAAGATACAAAGACATGGGGAGGAGCAAAGTGGTTCAACAGCTCATAAATACATAAAAAACAGAGAATGATAACATAATGCTACATGTTAGCATCGGGCTAATGCTACCGGTTAGCTAGCGCTAGCTACAACTGCCGTTTTTTCACTTCTACTGAACAATCTGCTGTGAGAAAATATCCATATGGGCCCGATTTACACTTGACTTTATTTGTATGTGATAAATAAGTTGATATTCCACCAGAAAATGGCTAAAAAGAGTGAAAAATTGAGTTTCCCCCTCGGCGAGGCCACGCCCCCTTCTATGACGAGATGCCGTCTGTATCTATAGGGCCTCATTTCTTAGTTATCCAGAGTGTTGTTGATTTCTGGAGATATATATATATATTTTTTATATTCATGCAGTCCTTATATTTGAAGAGTTTCGTGGTGCTAAGCTAGTGCTAGGCTAGTGCATGTCTATAGTAACTAGTAGCCTGCATTTTAAACACAAGCACAGAGCACCTGAGACAAATCACTTATAACACCAGACTACCCATATAAATGTCTGTGTTGACTGAATCATTTTTTAAATATAACAATTTTGCATTTAAAATAACAGCATCAGCTTCCTGGTTGTAGCTACAATCGAAACAGACGGCTTGTCGAGTGCACTACTTCACGTTGCTGCTAAAACAATTTGCCTTTAAATATCTGTCTGTTGAAAATATAGGCTTTAAAAACAAAAAAAGTTCAAGTTTTGGCAATAATCAGAAAGCATGACTGTTTAAATGTAATAAAAGTTGCTGAAGAAAGAGTCGACTGCTCTTTAGTTACGTAATATTACGCAAGACAAAGTTTACCAGCTGTTGATAACTCGTTTTTAATGAGAGACAAAGACGTGTGCACATGCGCGTTGATACTGTCAGTGCAGCTTGACAAAGAAGTGCATCTCGACGTTACACCGGCCGAGAAGAAGCTTTCTACAAATCAGATATGGCAACGTTTGGAGGACGACCCGATGATTTTGAAGAGGTCTTTAATGCAGGCTACTAGTTACCATAGACATGCGCTAGCCTAGCACTAGCCTAGCACCACTAAACTCTTCAAATATGAGGCCCTATGTCAAAAATCCTTAAATATCCCTTTAACAATGTGTAAAAGTGATGTTTTTAGCATTATTTTTGTCCTGATTTAGTGTTTGAAGTCTTATTAACTGCTTTATTGTGTTACATTAAGCCTAGTTTGACACAGTTTGATGAAAAACCAAAATACTTTTATTTTGCAGCTCTACAGGTGAAACTCGAAAAATTTGAATATCGTTCAAAAGTTCATTTATTTCTGTAATCCAACTTAAAATGTGAAACTAATATATGATATTGACTCATTACATGCAAAGTGTCATATGTAAAGCCTTAATTTGTTATAATTCTAGTGATTATGGTTACAGTCCATTATCAAAATATCTTGTACTAGTTTCACAGTTTAAGTTGAATAGAGAAATGAATGCACTTTTAACGATGTTTTAATTTCCCGAGTTTCACCTTTTTTATTGGTTAATGTTTATTATTATAGAAAACACACAGCAGGTGCTTAAGTATTGTATGAACTACTGTGTATGAAGTTTTATTGTACTGTATTTACTCGGTGTTAAAGTCGGCCATGTCTAATCGTGATCACGTCTGTGTTTGTTTGTGTCCAGCACTTTGTTAGTGAACGTAAATATGACGAGGACCTGGGAAAAGCTGTGAGATTTACGTTTGACCTGGAGCCGTTAAAGACGAGCATCACGGGCTTCGGATCAGGTACGAGCCGCACTTTCACAACATGACTTATCTTTAGGCTTTATTGTGTCATTGAGCATCAGTTTCACACGTTATTCATTGCATTTTTATTTAAAATGTTTATCGAATCGTGACCAAATCTCCGAGAGGTTTTAGAAGCTGTAGAACTGTCCAGAACTGTTTTGTGTTCAATGGTCCTGCTACAGATCTATAATCACCGCTCTGCTGCTCCATTTCAGTGGTGCCTCACCTTTTTTGTCCCGTGCACCCCTTCAGTCATTCATTTATTCTCCAAGTAGCCCCTGAGTGACCGACTAAACTCAGATGTTTCAGTATTTAGTAGAGAATCTTCTAAAATGGTCAAAGTCAAACCTATGACTGAAAAACAAATGAAATTCTACTCTGTTTTGATCTTTTTCAACCTGGCAGGTAATCCCAGGGCTCCCTGTACCCCAATTTTACTTTGTGTACTCAATCTGCAGTCCATATTTGGCTTTACAAAGTGGAAAATATATTGGGGAATTGAGCATTTTTAGAATTAATTGGTTAAAAATGTAATATTTAAAGGAACAGGCCACCGTTTTTACATACTGAGATATGTTCTTACCTGAGCTAGTAGTTTGGCATCCACACAGTAAAGTGAAGATTACTGCGCGGATTTTGAATTACTCCTGGTATTATTACGCCTTACAATATATTCCCCCCTTTTATCCGCTTAGAAAATCCACATTGTTTAATTGTGTGTAATTATACTTTGTAGTGGAACACTTCACGTAACCATATTTAAATAGGGAAAACGTGGAAGAGCTTGGTAGCTTCTATCTTGACCTGTTTTGGAGCTATAGAGGAGAGAGGGAGAGGCTAAATGCTAACTGCGCTGTGTTTACGTGACTGAAGGCACGGGTGAAGATCAGACAGGTCCTAAAGAACTCGACAAAGCTAAGGTAAAAACATATCTCAGTATGTAAAAACGGTGGACTATTCCTTTAAAAGTTCCTATAGAGAGATTTATTTTATTAGAGAAAGATGTGTTTTAGATTTCTTGGGTGCAGCAGTGGAAAGCATTCCTTTGAGTTTTTTCTTTATCTTGTGAAACATTGAGTCATTGGTAAAATCCATATTTATTTTTCATAGAAAATTAAACGGATACATTTAAATGTTTTGGCCTCACAGATATTTATGCTTTTTGTTTTTGCTCACCCTTTTCCCGCCATTCTTTGTAGTAAAGTAAGGGGGGGGTCATATATATTTGTGTGCATAATCAAATAAAAGCAGCTTCCTGTAATACATGTGTTGTGTTTTGTGTGTTCAGTGTACCATCCTCGTACGGGATACTCAAACAGGTCCCGCTGTAGCTCCACCTCCTCCTCAGTGACCGGCCCCAGCCCACAGGAAACCCCTCCCCCTCCTCTGCTCCCTCCACAGACCCAAAATACTTCTGAGTACAGGCCTCCTCCCACCAAACAGGTGAGTGCAGACAGTCACACAGGAAAACTCTTCATTTATCATCATTTCCACAAGTCGTAGCTAAAAAGAAAATGTATGATTTACAAAAAAGATCGTAATTATCAGTCACTACTTTATCAGCAATACTTTACCCTGAATGAATTGAAAAGGAAAGCACAAGTTCAGTTTTCAAAGGTTAGATTAATAGGCTTGAAATGTCTTATTTCTATATGAAAATGTAGAATTACAGAAAACCTTCAATACATTTTTTTCTCATATTTATGTCAGTAATCTACAGCAGGAGTTTCAAATTGATATCACTACATTTATTTGTTTTCCCTATTTACACACTTTAGGAACCACAGCTCTTCATCACATGTTTTAGGAAAGCCAGTTGATTCTGTCGTTGCTGTTTTCCCTGTTGGCCTGAGTGTCAGTCAACCCTGTGCACATGTGATTACGGTAACCTGCCACCGTCGGGTGAATGACGAGTTACGGGAAAGCCTTCTGTCGAGCTCGTTCAGCTTGTAACGCACTGTACACACTCAACTCTCAACTGGAATCTGATAAAACTGTAGAAAAGTATCAATCATTTTAAAGTGAATTGATGATGAAGTGAATTCTTCCTTTTCACGTGTGTCATTTATGATTTAGATTAGAACAAACTGAGCTAGGACCTCAAAATCACACATCATGGCCAAAAAGAACTTGCTCTTTAGGTTTGTCCGCTTTATGATTAAGGACATGCTGCAAAATAGTCTAGTAAAAACATCTGAAAAAGGGCTCCGTTAACACTTTTGTGGTTCCGGAATGTTAGGGGTGGGCAACCTTGTTTTTATGTTAAAGCAGTACTAAGTAACTCTTGCCCCTAGAGGCCATAAGCGCAACTGCAGGTGTCGTTGCAAGTTACGATTTTTTAACTTATTAATTGTCTTGGAGAGTAAATACTACACTGACAGGAAAGGCGAAGGGACAGAGGGTTACTGTGCATCCAATTATACAATGGATTTTTTTTTTTTTACACAAACTTTGCTGTAAATACTGTTTAAAGTGACGTTAGCCCGCAGTTAGCTTTGCCCGTTAGCCTGTTAGCTTCTTCTTCGTGATTCCATTAGTGTGTATTGCTTTCTTCGGACCGGTGGCAGTCAAGTTGCAAACATGGTTTTCTGTCCAGAGACACCAGGGGGCGATGAAAGACCCTCCAATCATCCCATAAACACTTGTATTATGTCAGTTTTTTCATGTTTCACGTTTTTGGATTGCAGTTTGTAATTTTTCTGAAGGTGCTTCACTTCAAATCAAATCGATAATAAAATCTAGCAATACAAAAATACAGAGCAAGGCTTCATAAAACTATAACGCCAAGAACCATGAAACAGAAAATACAATGGAGAAACAGGCTCAACTTATTGAAAAGCCTGTGCAAACCAGTAAGTTTTAAGGGAGGATTTAAAACTGAAGAGTCAGGGGAGGAGCAGACCGTTCCACAGGTCCATAGTTTATATGATTACATTGGCTTTCTTAGTTATTATCCATCTAATTCATTTTACAAATAATATTGAAAGTCATATATTTGTGTGACAGTGTTTGGTCCAAATGTTAAACTGCTGCCCTCTACTGGTCTGACTGACTGACCATTATTGGCTCTACATTGACTGTGCAGCACTACAGCATCATTGATATGCTTGGCACAATAATGGATCCTGCAGACCCAAATAAAAGCAAATCCACCGTGATAGTGCGCCCTCTGCTGGTAAAGACGGAGGTATTTAGCTCATGTTTTACAGTTGCATCGTTGGGCTTATTTTGTGTCATTTAGTGTTGACATGTAACTTAGTTTACATGTACTATTATTTGGGTTATTTTATGAAATTAAAACTGTGTTTTACTCCAATATTTCATTGTATTTTGTAGGTCAGAGCCTTCATTTGTTCAATAAGGGACAGAGACGATATTTTGGAACAAAATGAAATGTTTATTGTGGTGACGGCCATTGCTGTAATCAGTAAAGAAAGGAGAGAAATCATTGGGTTAATGTTAGCTTACAGATGCTATAACAAAGTAAAAAAAACAATTTTTACCGTCAGGGTCTTCCAGGATAAAACTCGTTAAGATTAAAAATCTCAAGAGTGTCCAGGCCAAGATTCTTTCAAGTTAAAATATGCAATTATTTGCCACAGAAAGTAAAAGGTGCTCCTTAATACATGATTATGAATAAATTATATATTACCTTAACAGCCTGCAATTGCATTTTTTGGGTGGCATGTAATTGGGATTTGTTTTATTGTTTTTACTAATTTACAACTACGCATCTACGATTTCAAAATTGGTTCATAAGAAATCCAAAAATGAAATAACTTGTTCGTTGAGTTGATCAAAATCAATCTTGCCAAGACCTAATACCGTCGTATATGTAAATGTGACCAAACGCCAAGATCTAAGATCTGAGACTAAAATAACGAAACCACGGGCTTATTAACCCGTCTGTCACCCACTGAATAAGCTTCTTCTAACCCGCTTCTAACCATTGCCTCGACTCGCACTGACTCCGGATTTCTCCTCCAGATTTTCCAGGGGAGCCGCCGCACGTTCCAGGGGGGGCAGAGCTACCACTCGGGCGGGCCGCGCTACAACGGCGGCTCGTACCACAACCGCAACCACCACCGGAACCAGGCCGACAACCCGTCCTCGCAGCACCCGCACAGCTCCAGAGGGGCCCCCCATCCCGCCTCCGCCTCCTCCTCCTCCTCCTCCCACAGCCAAGGCCCCCACCACCACAACGGGCTGCCCCAAAGAACGCCCCGGACGCACTGCCCATGACACAGGAGCAACGAAGCCGCCCCGGGGGGATCAGTCCGTCTAAAACCTCCTCCTCCTCCTCCTCTCTCCACGATGAAGAATAGAATACAAGTTTACATGTTTTCAATGGCGGAGCTGTAGCGCCGCTTCTCCACCACAAGGGGATGTCTCTGCTTTAGGGAAAATGATGGAGGGAATATGTCAAACAAAGTCAGATGAATCGATACAGCAGCGTTTGTCTGACTTAAGTCCAGCTGTATCCATGTATCGGACTTTGTTTGTGTATCTACCTGGATATCTGGGACTTCCCGTTTAATTTAGTCATTTTATTTGACCTAAGTGCGAGGTTAAGCTGGTGAATTTGTCCTCTGCATTTAGACATGTCCTTCTATGCCACCCAGAACCAGGGAGAAAATGCAAATCCCACATTGAACGACCAGGTGTAGTAGTAAATATCAAGCATGGGGTTAAATGACTTTGAGAATATTAGTGTTTTTTGTTTGTTTTTTGCTCGTTTTTGTCGACATTCATGACCCGGTTCTGAGATAATCTCTATAATCTAATAATCTAAAAGCTTAACCTCTTAACTCCCGCCTGAACCGAGAGGATCTTTTTCCTCACATCATCAGATTTTTTCCCCATCATTTTTTTTGTTGGGTATTCAGCTCATTTTTTTTGTCACATTTTTGTCAATTTTTTGGTCAACTTTTTATCAAATTTTTGTCACATTTTTGTCAATTTTTTGGTCAACTTTTTATCAAATTTTTGTCACTTTTTTGTCATTTTTTTGTGACATTTTTGCCACTTTTTCATCAATTTTTCGTCACATTTTCATAATTGTTTTCGTCTCAGTTTTGTCTTTTGAACTGGGGTAAAGCCAAAATGGTTTAGGTGGGAGTGAAGGGGGTTTAAAGAAAAGCATCCCAAAAACAAAAATGTGCTGGAAAAGCGACAAAAAAGTGACAAAAACAACAAAATGTGACGACAAAGCGATGAAAAAACAACAATAACATGAAAAAATGTTTTAAAAAAATGTGGGTTTAAATGACTTTGAGAATATTAGTGTGTTTTTTTTCTTTTTTGCTCGTTTTTGTCGACATTCATGACCCGGTTTTGAGATAATCCCGCTTGAAATAACAAAGCAAAACCGGCAATGGGACAAGCGCGATTTTCTTGCCTCATTGACGGATAAATCAAGCTGAAACAACTAATCGATTAATCGACAACTAATCGATTACTGAAATAGTCGACAACTATTTCAGTAATCGATTAATCGTTTTCTAGTAAACACAGACTAAAATAGAGCGAAAAATACATGACAATTATGTATTTTGGATGTATTTTGTAAAACTATCTGTCTTTGCCTCGTCCAATCAGAAAGCAGGATTAGCACAAAGAGCCGCCTACAAATGTTTACTTTAAGTTTACTCCATCAACATGTCCTCAAGCGGATCCACTTTCGCTTTACGTGGTCAAAACATTTAAAAAATACAATTTCCATGCACCTTTCACAGCCCAGCGATTCATCGATTAACCGTGAAAATAATCGGTAGATAAATCGATCATCAAAATAATCGTTAGCTGCAGCCCTATTGACGGATAAATCGAGCTGAAATAAAACACAAAACATGTTGAATCGAGCGCGAAACATCTCAGAACAAGTGAAATAATCAATTAAAAGTCCAGCGAAATCACTCAGATCGAGACGTTTAAAGTGATCGTCTGTAAGTTTGCAAAGTGAGGAGAGAAAGAGCGAAAGTAAACGTAATTTTTCCGCTCGTAGTTCGCGAAACGAGGCGAGCGGGACAGAATGTTCAGGTGTGATCGATCAAGCCCCTCCCCCCTCTCTCCTGATTGGACCGGATCAGCTGGAGGCAGGAAGTGATCGAGAGAAATAAGACTAAACTAGCGATTATAAATGTGAAACTACAGCTAAAAAGTGTGGTCGTGTTGTGACTTAAGAGGAAAGACATTTGAGACGATATTTCCAACAACAGTTAGGCATTTGTTTATCGTTACTACGACAACAGCGACGGCTAAACGGTTAGTGCTAGATCGTCTGCTCCGGAGGGACGGTCTGCTGTGAGTTTGTATAGATCTATGAGTCGGTTTGTCTAAAAATACAAATAATCCTAATCCTTAAAGTTAACTCCTTAACTCCCGCCTGAACCGAGCACAGTTTCTCCAGTTTGGCTTTTACCCCAATCCAAAAGCTTCTGGAAGAAAGTGATGGAAAAAAAACAATGATGGAAATGTGACAAAAAAGTGGGAAAACATTGACAAAAAAGTGACGAAAAATTTATGAAAAAGTGGCAAAAATGACACAAGAAATTGACGAAAAATTGACGTAAAAATGACAAAAAATGTATTAAAAATTGACGAAAAATTGACGAAAAATTGACGAAAAAATTGACGAAAAAATGACAAAAATGTGACAAAAAAGTTACAAAAAATTGACGAAAAAATTGACAAAAAAATGACGAAAAAATGACAAAAAAGTGACAAAAAATTTATAAAAAATGACAAGAAAGTGAAAAGAAAGTGACAAAAAATTGACGAAAAAATTGACGAAAAAATTGACGAAAAAATTACGAAAAAATTGACGAAAAAAGGACAAAAATGTGACAAAAAAAATTACAAAAAATTTACAAAAAAATGACGAAAAAATGACAAAAAAGTGACAAAAAATTTACAAAAAATGACAAAAAAGTGAAAAGAAAGTGACTAAAAATTGACGAAAAAATTGACGAAAAAAATGATGAAAAAATGACAAAAATGTGATAAAAAAAATTACTAAAAAAGTTCCAAAAATGAGTTGAACACCCAACAAAAAAAATGTTGGAAAAAAAAATCTGATGCCGTGAGGAAAAAGATCCTCTCGGTTCAGGCGGGAGTTCAGAGGTTAAACCATTTCCCTGGCCCTAACCTTAATTTGTGTCATGATATCTCACGTTTTCACAGCAGACTGTCCCTCCGGAGCAGACGATCTAAACCCTGTATTACTCATGTCACCTCAAATTACAGCCCCGGCCGGTCAATTATACACAATAAATTACCTTCGCAAAGCATTTTAAACTCACAGACTATCACTTTAAACCCTCGATTTACATTTCCCGCTGTGTAAAAGAATTGCATGCACTTTGCAGTACATGATAGAGACAGGGTTTTTTTTTGCAGAGGACATTATCACCGGCTAAAATTGCAAGGCTTTGTCGGTGCGACCGTTCAAATCGCACTTTAAATTGAGATTACCCACATCATTTCCCCCCTTTTTGAGTAAGAAAAAGTGTGTTAAAGCTGCTCGAATGAAGCTTATTAACCGTCATTTTCTCTAGTTTCAGACATCCCTTCGCTGCAGCGTCTCTAATCGGTCTGCTCATCCTCCAGACTTGAAAAGCTCTCACTGTCTCTGCTCTTTTTTCTGTTTTTTTCCCCTTTCAAAGACGGCCATTTCTATCTTTAGCCGCCCCTCGGAGGGATCTCGTCGTCGCGCTTTCTGCCTGTCAAACTTTCCTTTTTCAGAAACAAATCTCTGCGCTGTTTCTACTCCGGCTCGCACCAAAATCCCCCACACATTTCACTTTTTTTGTCACTACAGGAAAAAGCTTACGTGAAAGTATCGGTGGCAGACGCGCAATCAACACTACTTTTTTTTGTTAATCCTCGTGAAACATATCAGATAAACTGTAAAAGCTTTCCCTACGGCTGCTACAAAAAAACCTACATTTATGAGTTTGTGGAAAAAAAGAACCCCCCCTGATTTGTTATTGCCTTCCTCGTTCTTTCATTCTTTTCCAAAGGGGTTCTTCGCTGTTCCTTTTATAACCACCAGAGGGCTCGCTTCTTCTTTTTTGTAGGATATCCTTAAACGCCAATTTCTGTCAGATTTTCTTCCACGTGTGTCCTTTTGTTGAATATATATATGCACTTAACGTATATATGTCCGACATGCTTTGCCTTCAGTCGACACGGTTTTCACGATTGCCTTGTTTTTTTTCTTACGAACGTGGATGCGCGAAAAGATGGTGGTACTTTTGCTTGTTTTTTTCTTTTTGTGTGTTGTGTTTGGGCAATTTATACTGTTCGAAGTCGCCTGTAAGCCCCTGTTCCCTCTCCCCCTAATTAAAAAGATAAACGATTTAATGAAAGTAAAAATCGATCAAACTCATGAATGCATTGAGAGCTATAGAGATTTTTCCAGTTTGCTGCAAAAGTTGACTCACGATGTTTGGGTTTGTGTAAAATTGCGAACAAAATGCTGGTCTTTACCTCATTGGGGATCATTTAGTTTTATTTTCGAGCTTTCCTCCTCGCTCTACAGAGAGAAGCTTTACCCGTTATCAGGGGCGGACTGGCCATATGTCCTGTGTTCTGGAAGAGCACAGAAGGGCCACTGGCTCTGGGGCCACCGGTCTGGCCTCTCACTTTACCTTAGTCTTCCCCCAGGGCGTGACCGAGCTTTACCCAAATCTAAAAGCTTTTAACCTCTTAACTCCCGCCTGAACCGAGAGGATCTTTTTTCTCACGTCATCAGATTTTTTTTCCATCATTTTTTTGTTGGGTAGTCAACTCATTTTTGTAACTCTTTTTTTTTTGTCACATTTTTGTCAATTTTTTGGTCAAATTTTTATCACGTTTTTGTAATTTTTTTGTCACTTTTTTGTCATTTTTGTCACATTTTTGCCACTTTTTCAACAATTTTTCGTCACATTTTCGTAATAGTTTTCGTCTCAGTTTTGTCTTTTGGACTGGGGTAAAGCCAAACTGGTTCAGGTGAGAGTTAAAGGGTTTAAAGAAAAGCATCCAAAAAACAAAAATGTGCTGGAAAAGCAACAAAAAAGTGACAAAAACAGCAACAAAATGTGACGAAAACGTGACGACAAAGCAATGAAAAAAGCGATGAAAAAACAACAATAAGATGAAAAAAAAACCCGAAAAACAAGAGACAAAAACATAACGAAAAAGTAACAAAAAAAAGTGACGAAAAAGTGACAAAAATGCAGCGACAACGTGACAAAAAGTTCCCATCACTTTTCTAGATTTTCACTTTCAAATGAGGCGTTACAGTGTTGCTCTCCAGTCAAGAAGCTTTTAGATTTGGGTAAAGCCGAACTGGAGAAAATGCCCTCGGTTAAGGCGGGGGGTCAGAGGTTAACATGTGTATTTGGGCCAGGCTGACCAGAGTCCAGGGCTGTTTTTCAATCCCAGTCCGGCCCTGATCTTTACCTCGTGTAAAGGGGGAAAGACGTCTCATTTTTCTCTTTCATTATTTTCCTCCACGTTATAAATATGAGCAGATTTTTTTATTTGTGAATCTTTACATGAAGTTTTGCGGAGAAATGGGCGATGTTTTTTTTGTGACTATTATTTGCTGTCATATTGTTGAATATGTGCAGTTCAGGCGCGGCACGTCCAGTGTGTTTTCCGTTGATTTGTGAAAGTGCCTGCGGAGGCGAGAGGCTGGTTTCAATCAGGACTTTGTATGAACTTCGCGGGCTAATGTTTTGGCGGGAAAACAAATTAGTTGCGACTTTTGATTTTCACTAACTACGTTAACGGTGCGTTCGAGGCGACTGGTTGATTTCCGACCTGCTGCTTGGAGCTTGTATTTACAGCTTGTAAACTCGGAGTTATCCAGAGAGCTCCGAGTTCGGATGCGAGATGAAGGCGGTAACGGCGGCCCCTTGTGGCGGAGCGGAGCTAGTGATGAAGTGAACATTAGTTTTGGTCATAGCATTGGATATAGATACAGATGGCATCTCTGGAATCGCCCATATATGGTCGTATTGGAAAACAGTTAAGGGGGAAAACAATTTGGAGAAAAATCTAAACTTTATCTAATTATTCAAAAACTACTTTAGCAAACCCTGAAATATGAATATAGTTTTCTACTAAATAAAGATACAAAGAGCAAAGTGGTTCAACAGCCCATAAATACAGAAAAAAATCCAGAGAATGCTAACATGATGTTACATGTTAGCATCGTGCTAATGTTAACGCTAGCTAGCGCTTGCTATAACTGCCGTTTTTTCACTTCTACAGAACAATCTGCTGTGAGAAAATATCCATATGGGCCTGATTTACACTTGACTTTATTTATAACTGATAAATAAGTTCATATTCCACCAGAAAATGTCTAAAAAGAGTGAGAAATTGTGTTTCTCTAAAGATTCTATTTTCCCCCTCGGCGAAGCCACGCCCCCTTCTATGACGAGATGCCGTCTGTATCTAGCTAAGCTAACCCGGGAATGTTTACAAACAATTAAAGTGTCTTAAAAGCTGGACATACATACAAAAAAAAAAAAAAAAACATACAAACAAAATAATAGCAGGAAGTTAATATCATGTTTTTCTTTCTAAAACAATTATGTAGCCGTCGAATGAGGCTAATTCGGCCGACGGGGACGCTGCTGATCACGTTGCGTCGAATGGCTTTTTATCGGTTTGTCGGCAGAGCAAACGAGGCTGTTCAATGAAAATACAATATACAGGCTATATTTTTTCAATCGGTATTTTACGAAGCCTTTTCAAAGTAAGACTTAAAAAAAAAAAAAAAAAATCATGACCAAAACGAGGCTAAAATGGAAATGAATCAAAAAAATCATGGCTAAAATCGCTTTTTTTTTTTTTTTTTTCAGTCGCCGTATATTTTCGTTCGAGGCTAACGGCGTAAATCTCGCGTCACTTTATATTGCAGTAACGGTAATCTGACGGTAATCTGACGGTAATCTAAGGGTAATCTAACGGTAATCTGACGGTAATCTAAGGTTAGTGCTAGATCGTCTGCTCCGGAGGGACAGTCTGCTGTGAGTTTGTATAGATCTATGAGTTGGTTTGTCTAAAAATACAAATAATCCTAATCCTTAAGGTTAACCCCTTAACTCCCACCTGAACCGAGCACATTTTCTCCAGTTTGGCTTTTACCCCAATCCAAAAGCTTCTGGAAAAAAGGTGTGAAAATAGCAACAAAACTGAGACGAAAACAATGATTGAAATGTGAAAAAAGTGACGAAAAAGTGACACAAAATGTAGAAAAAAAAATGACAAAAATGGACAAAAAATTGACAGAAAAGTGAGAATAATTTGACGAAAAATTGAGGAAAAAATGGCAAAAATGTCACAAAAAAGTCACAAAAAATTTATAAATAAATGACAAAAAAATGCTGAAAAAAATGGCAAAAATGTCACAAAAAAAGGACAAAAATTTATTAAAAAAAAGACAAAAATGTGACAAAAAATGGATTCAAAATTGACGAAAAAATGACAAAAATGTGACGAAAAAATGGACGAAAAAATGACAAAAATGAGTTGAACACCCAACAAAAAATGTTGGGAAAAAAAATCTGATGACATGAGGAAAAACATCCTCTCGGTTCAGGCGGGAGTTAAGAGGTTAAACCATTTCCCCGGCCCTAACCTTAATTTGTGTCATGATATCTCACGTTTTTCACAGCAGACCGTCCCTCCGGAGCAGACGATCTAGCACTAACCGTTCTATTTTCCCCCTCGGTGAGGCCACGCCCCCATCTATGACGAGATGCCGTCTGTATCTATATTTTTGTTCGAGGCTAACGGCGTAAATCTCGCGTCACTTTATATTGCAATAACGGTAATATAACGGTAATCTAACGGAAAACAGTTCGGCTGCTCCTACGTCAACACGTCACCGTTTTAGGCGCGTGACTTTAAAAATCTTTGCTTTCACTTTACGTCACGACGAAAACCGGCCGTAAACGTGAAGCCGTGGAGTAAAAGCAAACAAAAAAAAAGTCCATAAACGTGAAGCCCTGGTTCTGAAAAGCCGCTCGCCTCCCCGCACTGACTGACCGGGAAGAAATGCGCCCGGAACCTCCGCCCCCGGTCCTCGCGGTGGACGGCGAGGAAACGGCGAATCGGCACTTTTTCCTCCAGCGCACGTGATTAAAAGCGCTGGACTTAGTTTTTTTTTTTTTTCATTATAGATAGAACTCATTTTTGACATTCCAAACTTTTAGCGACTTTAGTTTTTTCCACCAAAGATGTTTTTTTTTCTTCCTGCTATTTCCCAACTCTATTTCTTCTTGTGTATATACATTTATGTAGCTATATAATTTGTGCTCACATGGGGCATTTTGTATGTGATATTCATATTAGGCATAATGGAGGTCGCTACATAGTTTTTTTGGATTTTCTTCTTCTTCTCTTTGCCCCGTTTCGAAACTTGTGTCCTTTTTTTTTTTGGTTTTCTCGTGTATTTCTGAGACAACTGTAAACTCAAGTGCCTTTCTTGTCTCCCACCAACTCATTTTGAAAATGCCTCCCACCAAAATATGGACCAAAGACATTTCCCGAAACGTCCCGGTTGCTCCGCGCTCTCTCTCTCCTCTCACAGAATGGCACACTTTTCATTTACTACGAATAAACTGTTTGCAATACGGACCGAGTCGTGTTCTTCTGTCACTGCAGGGGGGGGGGGGAGGGGGGGGCAGGGCCTCCTCAGCAGGGGCGGACGGGCCAGGTGTCCGTTCTGGGAGAGCACAGAGGGGCCACCGGCTCGAGGGCCAGCGGAGCCTCAACCGAGCTTTACCCAAATCTAAACGCTGAAAAGAGAAGTATCGAAATAGCGAGAAAAAGAGGATGAAAACATGAGGAAAAACACGGACAAAAAAACACAACGAAAAATTATAGAAAAAATCATTAAAAATTCAACCAAAAAGTGACAAAAATGTGGCAAAAATTCAACAAAAATGTGAAAAAATTCAACAAAAATGTGACAAAAATGTGGCAAAAATTCAACAAAAATGTGACAAAAATGTGGCAAAAATTCAACAAAAATGTGGCAAAAATTCAACAAAAATGTGGCAAAAATTCAACAAAAATGTGACAAAAATGTGACAAAAATTCAACAAAAATGTGACAAAAATGTGGCAAAAATTCAACAAAAATGTGACAAAAATGTGGCAAAAATTCAACAAAAATGTGGCAAAAATTCAACAAAAATGTGACAAAAATTCAACAAAAATGTGACAAAAATTCAACAAAAATGTGACAAAAATGTGGCAAAAATTCAACAAAAATGTGACAAAAATGTGGCAAAAATTCAACAAAAATGTGGCAAAAATTCAACAAAAATGTGACAAAAATTCAACAAAAATGTGACAAAAATTCAACAAAAATGTGACAAAAATTCAACCAAAAATGTGACAAAAATTCAACAAAAATGTGACAAAAATTCAACAAAAATGTGACAAAAATTCAACAAAAATGTGACAAAAATTCAACAAAAATGTGACAAAAATTCGACAAAAATTCGACAAAAATTCGACAAAAATGTGACAAATTCGACAAAAATGTGACAAAAATTCAACAAAAATGTGGCAAAAATTCAACAAAAATGTGAAAAAATTCAACCAAAAATGTGACAAAAATTCAACAAAAATGTGACAAAAATTCAACAAAAATGTGACAAAAATTCAACAAAATTTCAACCAAAAAGTGACAAAAATTCAACAAAAATGTGAAAAAATTCAACCAAAAATGTGGCAAAAATGTGACAAAAATTCAACAAAAATGTGACAAAAATTCAACCAAAAATGTGACAAAAATTCAACAAAAATGTGACAAAAATTCGACAAAAATGTGACAAAAATTCGACAAAAATTCGACAAAAATGTGACAAATTCGACAAAAATGTGACAAAAATTCAACAAAAATGTGGCAAAAATTCAACAAAAATGTGAAAAAATTCAACCAAAAATGTGACAAAAATTCAACAAAAATGTGACAAAAATTCAACAAAAATGTGGCAAAAATTCAACAAAAATGTGACAAAAATTCAACAAAAATTCAACCAAAAAGTGACAAAAATTCAACAAAAATGTGAAAAAATTCAACCAAAAATGTGGCAAAAATGTGACAAAAATGTGACAAAAATTCAACAAAAATGCGACAAAAATTCAACAAAAATGTGACAAAAATTCAACAAAAATGTGACAAAAATTCAACAAAAATGTGACAAAAATTCAACAAAAATGTGACAAAAATTCAACAAAAATGTGACAAAAATTCGACAAAAATTCGACAAAACTTCGACAAATTCGACAAAAATGTGACAAAAATTCAACAAAAATGTGACAAAAATTCAACAAAAATGTGACAAAAATTCGACAAAAATGTGACAAAAATTCAACCAAAAATGTGACAAAAATTCAACAAAAATGTGACAAAAATTCAACAAAAATGTGACAAAAATTCAACAAAAATGTGACAAAAATTCGACAAAAATTCAACAAAAATGTGGCAAAAATTCAACAAAAATGTGAAAAAAATTCAACCAAAAATGTGACAAAAATTCAACAAAAATGTGACAAAAATTCAACAAAAATGTGACAAAAATTCAACAAAAATTCAACCAAAAAGTGACAAAAATTCAACAAAAATGTGAAAAAATTCAACCAAAAATGTGGCAAAAATGTGACAAAAATGTGACAAAAATTTAACAAAAATGTGACAAAAATTCAACCAAAAATGTGACAAAAATTCAACAAAAATGTGACAAAAATGTGACAAAAATTCGACAAAAATTCGACAAAAATGTGACAAATTCGACAAAAATGTGACAAAAATTCAACAAAAATGTGGCAAAAATTCAACAAAAATGTGAAAAAATTCAACCAAAAATGTGACAAAAATTCAACAAAAATGTGACAAAAATTCAACAAAAATGTGACAAAAATTCAACAAAAATTCAACCAAAAAGTGACAAAAATTCAACAAAAATGTGAAAAAATTCAACCAAAAATGTGGCAAAAATGTGACAAAAATGTGACAAATTCAACAAAAATGCGACAAAAATTCAACAAAAATGTGACAAAAATTCAACAAAAATGTGGCAAAAATTCAACAAAAATGTGAAAAAATTCAACCAAAAATGTGACAAAAATTCAACAAAAATGTGACAAAAATTCAACAAAAATGTGACAAAAATTCAACAAAATTTCAACCAAAAAGTGACAAAAATTCAACAAAAATGTGAAAAAATTCAACCAAAAATGTGGCAAAAATGTGACAAAAATTCAACAAAAATGTGACAAAAATTCAACCAAAAATGTGACAAAAATTCAACAAAAATGTGACAAAAATTCGACAAAAATGTGACAAAAATTCGACAAAAATGTGACAAATTCGACAAAAATGTGACAAAAATTCAACAAAAATGTGGCAAAAATTCAACAAAAATGTGAAAAAATTCAACCAAAAATGTGACAAAAATTCAACAAAAATGTGACAAAAATTCAACAAAAATGTGGCAAAAATTCAACAAAAATGTGACAAAAATTCAACAAAAATTCAACCAAAAAGTGACAAAAATTCAACAAAAATGTGAAAAAATTCAACCAAAAATGTGGCAAAAATGTGACAAAAATGTGACAAAAATTCAACAAAAATGCGACAAAAATTCAACAAAAATGTGACAAAAATTCAACAAAAATGTGACAAAAATTCAACAAAAATGTGACAAAAATTCAACAAAAATGTGACAAAAATTCAACAAAAATGTGACAAAAATTCGACAAAAATTCGACAAAACTTCGACAAATTCGACAAAAATGTGACAAAAATTCAACAAAAATGTGACAAAAATTCAACAAAAATGTGACAAAAATTCGACAAAAATGTGACAAAAATTCAACCAAAAATGTGACAAAAATTCAACAAAAATGTGACAAAAATTCAACAAAAATGTGACAAAAATTCAACAAAAATGTGACAAAAATTCGACAAAAATTCAACAAAAATGTGGCAAAAATTCAACAAAAATGTGAAAAAAATTCAACCAAAAATGTGACAAAAATTCAACAAAAATGTGACAAAAATTCAACAAAAATGTGACAAAAATTCAACAAAAATTCAACCAAAAAGTGACAAAAATTCAACAAAAATGTGAAAAAATTCAACCAAAAATGTGGCAAAAATGTGACAAAAATGTGACAAAAATTTAACAAAAATGTGACAAAAATTCAACCAAAAATGTGACAAAAATTCAACAAAAATGTGACAAAAATGTGACAAAAATTCGACAAAAATTCGACAAAAATGTGACAAATTCGACAAAAATGTGACAAAAATTCAACAAAAATGTGGCAAAAATTCAACAAAAATGTGAAAAAATTCAACCAAAAATGTGACAAAAATTCAACAAAAATGTGACAAAAATTCAACAAAAATGTGGCAAAAATTCAACAAAAATGTGACAAAAATTCAACAAAAATTCAACCAAAAAGTGACAAAAATTCAACAAAAATGTGAAAAAATTCAACCAAAAATGTGGCAAAAATGTGACAAAAATGTGACAAAAATGTGACAAATTCAACAAAAATGCGACAAAAATTCAACAAAAATGTGACAAAAATTCAACAAAAATGTGACAAAAATTCAACAAAAATGTGACAAAAATTCAACAAAAATGTGACAAAAATTCAACAAAAATGTGACAAAAATTCGACAAAACTTCGACAAATTCGACAAAAATGTGACAAAAATTCAACAAAAATGTGACAAAAATTCAACAAAAATGTGACAAAAATTCAACAAAAATGTGACAAAAATTCAACAAAAATGTGACAAAAATTCAACAAAAATGTGACAAAAATTCAACAAAAATGTGACAAAAATTCAACAAAAATGTGACAAAAATTCAACAAAAATGTGACAAAAATTCGACAAAAATTCGACAAAAATGTGACAAATTCGACAAAAATGTGACAAAAATTCAACAAAAATTCAACAAAAATGTGAAAAAATTCAACCAAAAATGTGACAAAAATTCAACAAAAATGTGACAAAAATTCAACAAAAATTCAACCAAAAAGTGACAAAAATTCAACAAAAATGTGAAAAAATTCAACCAAAAATGTGACAAAAATTCAACAAAAAAGGAAAAAAAAAACATACAAAAGGTGACACAACACAGCAACAGCACGAGGAAAAAGGTCAGTTTTGTGGGTCTTAGCTTTCAAATGAGGTGTTACACAGCCAAAAAGAGGACAGAATGCATTCGGTTAAGGCGGGTGGTAAGAGGTTAAAATATGCTGTTTCTCAGGCCCAGTCCGGCCCTGAATATATATCTACAAAAATGCAAAAGAAAAGTCATATAGATAAGAAAAGCACTTGCACTTACTCCCACCTCTGCTACAGCTATATAAACTATAGTAACTACTACTAATAACCACAAATGAGTGCATTATTGTCTTTTGTGTTTATCTTTACCCTTTCAAATGTAAATAGAAAACTGCCCCAACTCATTAGCTTCACATTAAGCCCAAGATGAGCTCTTTAGCTCAATCGGATCAGCAGCTGTAACAGATGTTCCTGCTCTCTCCGAGCTGTGGAATCATCATGCATGTGTCACATAGGCCTGTGAGACCAAAGTTACAGCTTTTAAGACAAAATTAAAGAGAATTATTTGACTAATTAAATTGATTTTTTGTGAAAAGACGACAAACTAAATTCAAATATGTTGTATCTGTTAGTTTCTGTTAGTCTACTCCAAGGGCGGCTGTGGCTACAGTTGTAGCTAACCATCACCGAGCGTGGTGTTGTCGACTAAACTGTTTAGTCTAACTTTCAGTCAAAGTGATGTTTTTGCCGACTAAAACCAGTGCTTACTTTGATCCCCCGTTTGGGGAAACACATTTCCCCAATTTTCAGTTTTTCAGGGTAAAAGATCCGGGAAATATTTAGGATCAAAGATTGGCAAAGATTTGATCTGATATAATGTGTTTAATGAGAATGTGAATGAGTGCGAGTGAGAATCCATCACATCAAAGCAAAAGTGTTCCTGAAAATACTCATTTATAAATGAAGCGCTGACTAAAGTTTCTCATGAGACTAAAACTGTGACTAAAATGTCCAGATATTTTAGTCGACTAAAATAAGACTAAATAAAAATGAAAAGGAGAGACTAAAATCATCCAAACTTCTATTGAGCGTCTGAAAGAGCCTCAGATCATGTAAATTCTCTGCCAAAGGATCAGCTCTGAGCTTTGTTCATGTGGAGCAGCTCCATGAAGCAGAGGAACAACATTAAACATGATTATAATGAATATTATCAATGCAAAGTCGACTAAAGTTGTTTTAATTTTACTCGACTAAAACTGGTCTAAAATTGAAGATTTTTTTAAAAAAACTGCTCTAAAACTGAATTACATTTTGTTCAAAAGACTAAAACTAAATAAAAAAAAAAGTCAAAATGAACATCGGTGATCATAAGTGTACATCATAAGTGGCACTTTGAGAAACTTGTTAACACAGGCTTCAAAAGCACAATTAAATTGTATGTGTAAAAAGTCCAATGTGCCTTTATCGTAAATGGCCAAATGATAAAAGTTAGAGCCAGGTTTAAATTTGTGTTGTTTTTCTTGCTGATGTATTTGCTACAGGGATAATGGGATAAAATATAATATATATATTTGGCTTTTGAATAAACACGTTATTAATGAAAAAGAAAGAATATGATACTGAAAACCCCTGATCAAACCTTCAAAGAACAAGACCGGACATATTCGGTGCTGCTGAATTAGAAAGATTAATCAATGAACTTCCAGGTGAACGTTTATATATTGAGAGTAAACTGTCCCAAAACCTGCAGTTTCTCTCAATACATTGTAGAACATGTTTCCACAAACTATAATAAACTAATCTGACATTTGGTGACACGGTGCACATAGATATCGGCCTCAGTGCTGCCCTCTCCTGTCCAGACTGAACTTTACACCCCCTTTAGTCTATGTATAGAAAATAATTAAAAAAAACTTTATTGTCTACCATGCACAATGATGGCAGAAATGTGCCTTTGTCTCGCTCAGACATTCTAATACATTTGTCCAGCAATGTACATCATGGCTTCTCAACCTGGGGGTCGGGACCCACTGGGGGGTCGCCAGAGCATATAGATAAAATATATATTTTAATATTATTATTATGGTGTCGTAGCGTACATGCTATTTTACCAGGGTGCCATTATTCGTTCTAAATTTAATTCATTTTTGTTTTAGCCATTGTTTTTTCTTTGTTTTTTTAAGAGTTTTTTAGGTTAACCTCTTAACTCCCGCCTGAACCGAGAGGATCTTTTTCCTCACGTCATCAGATTTTTTTCCATCATTTTTTTGTTGGGTATTAAACTCATTTTTGTAACTTTCTCATAATTTTTTTGTCAAATTTTTATCACATTTTTGTAATTTTTTGATCAAATTTTTAATCCAATTTTTGTCATTTTTTGTCACATTTTGGTCACTTTTTTGTGTTCATCTCAGTTCTGTCGATATTTTCACAGAAGCTTTTGGATTGGGGTAAAGCCAAACTGGAGAAAAGGTGCTCAGTTCAGGTGGGAGTTAAGGGGTTAATGTCCCTGTTTTTCCCATGGTCTGACCCGGGTGGGGGTCACGATCCTAATTAACTGTTATAATGGGGGTCGCGGCTCTAAAAGGTTGAGAACCACTGATGTACATAATAAAATCAGTTCATAATAAAATCAGTTCATAATAAAATCAGTTCACTGCAGCCACAGCAGCAGCAGGTTCACTTCATTAAAGGAAAGGAAAAAGGAACAGACTGGCTGAACGACATTAATACTTACAACTTATTCAGCTCCTTGATGGCAAAGGGAACAAAAGAATTCCTGTACACATTTTTCTTGGCACAAGGAAGTCTGTATCTCTGCCCTGATGGAAGGAGCTCAAAGTGACGGGACAATGGGTGGCTGTCGTCATCTGTGATCTTAATACAGACACGACGCACTGCTTTACTATAATGCTGAGATAAACTGGTTTGTTCTTGTTATTTTCCTGCCCTGTTTAACAACTCTGCCAAGTTTAGCTTTGTTTTTGACAATGACCAAACCAAGAGACTATGTTAAATATCAGTACGCTCTCAATTAAACACTGATAAACCCTTGATAAGATTTGGTCACTGACTTCAAACCCTCTCAGCGACGCCGCAGGAAAAGCCTTTGCTGAGCTTTCTTGTAAACACAGTCAACATGTTCGTTAAATGTGGAAGAATTGTCCAAAATTGTTCCTGGATATTTGAATGAGTAACTCTACATCATGTCCGTTTAACTGAAGTGGTTCGAGCAGTTTCCTTTTGTCGCTGAAGCACATTTCTTTTGTCTTATTTACGTTAAGTTGAAGGTTACTGTCCCGGAACCATTTCATAAGCTCGACTGTCGAGTTTACATCGTGAGCCACCGAGTCAATGTTGGTGAGACGTGCGACCAATGCCAGGTCATCTGCATGTTTGATTAAGGGGAGACACTACAGGCAAAACTCAATTTTTTTCAGTTTTCAGGTTTTGGGCTAAATTGGTCTCTGAACATATAAGCTTTCACCCGGAAACAGAAAATATGCCTAATCTTCACAATAACATGTTTAAATATTGCGCTGATTCAATGTTCCCCCATAGACTTATATGAGAGAACACAATTTCAAGGGCCTTTTTCTCAAAACACATTTTTCTGTCATTGTGGCGACACTATGTCCACGTCAGTCGGATCTAAAGACTTCACATTTTCCAGCCTCGGACTGAACAAGATTTGGAAGATTTTTTCAGAGGGATTTTTTATTATTTAATCCCTTAAGCCCCATTTATTGAGTTTTGAATGTCAAAAAATAAAGCGAAAATTACATTTTTACACATTTTTCCACTAAAAAAACAGCTTATTTTAAAACTAAACAAGAAATCCAAAATCCCCTCTGAAAAAGTCTTGGCAACTCATTTATCCATAAAATGAAACCATAAATTTGAATGTAGCTCTATCCATTATTCAGATTTCGTTGTCGAAAAGTCGGGAAATTTGGGGCATTTTTAGGCATAAAACACCTTGTTCTTATATGAAAAGATAAAATGACAGAAAACTTGCCATGTATTTTTTTCTCACATTTATGCCAGTGATCGACAGCAACAGTTTCAAATTGATATCTGTAAATATACATTTTTTTCCTATTCACCTGCAGTGTCTCGCCTTAAGGTTTGTGTCATATCTGATTTCATTTGTGAACATTGACAATAATAAGGGCGATAATACGCACCCTTGAGGCAGACCTGTGTTTAGCGTCAGACATCACATTAAAGTACATTCTGTTGATGACACAAACCGTACGTCTCCAGGAATCACCGCTGGTACAGAACTCTTTACAGCTTCTCTTTAAAAAACAACAACGAGCAGCTGGAAAGTGGAAAAAAAAAGAGACATTTTATTTGTTTTACATCATTTTACAGTCATTTCAACCACAAAAACATTATAGAAAATACTATTAAAAAACAGCAAAATGTTCAATGAGCACGATCCAACTTCCTGTATAAACTGTACATTCAAGAGAAAACAGAACGAACACCTCGGATCCAGTCGATATGTGGCGGATGATCAAAGGCCCTGCACTGGATTGTGGGAAAAACACTGAGCATCGAATATAAAGCATTTGTATCATTACTGTGGAGTTAAAGGGCGAGTTTTCTTGCATTTCTGTGACTTAGAAAAGTGAAATGTTCCTGTAACGGAGATTTGGAATGGTATAAAAATCAGTAATGAAAGTCAGGAATGAGTTGAATTTGCTTTGCTTCCTCTTCTATTGTTTGTAATTTAATGTCTTGACCTCGAGCACGTTTTCTACAGTTTGGCTTTACCCGAATCTAAAAACTTCTTGAAAAAAGTGGCAAAAATGGGACGAAAACGAGGAGGAAAAAGCCACAAAAGAGCGACAGAAAAGTGACAAAAAACGGGTGGAAAATGTGGCAAAAAGTCGACGAAAACGCACATTAATGTGTCGTCAGGGGCGGACTGGCCATGTGTCCATTCTGGAAGAGCACAGAAGGGCCACTGGCTCTCGGGCCACCGGGCTGGCCTCAACTGAGCTTTACCCAAATCTAAAAACTTAAAAGAAAAGCATTGAAATAGCCGAAAATGAGGATGAAAACAGGACAAAAGTGTGACCCAAAAAAAACGTGACGAAAACACAACAAAACGTGACAAGAGATGAAAACACAACAACAAAGCAATGTAAAAAAGCAACAAAAAAGCCAAAGTGCCATTTTTTAGTCACATTTTGGTCATTTTTTCATCAATTTTTCGTCATTTTTTCATCACACTTCAGTCATCTCATTTTTGTCTAATTTTCGTGACTTTTTTGTCAAATTTTTGTCCATTTTTTTTGTCACTTTTTCATCAGTTTTTTCTCACTTTTTTGTCACATTTCCATCATTGTTTTCGTCTCAGTTCTGTCGCTATTTTTCCACCTTTTTTCCAGAAGCTTTTGGATTGGGGTAAAGCCAAACTGGAGAAAATGTGCTCAGTTTGGCTTTACCCGAATCTAAAAGCTTCTTGAAAAAAGTGTTCGCAAAAATGGGACGAAAACGAGGAGGAAAAAAGCCACAAAAGAGCGACAGAGAAGTGACAAAAAACAGATGGAAAATGTGGCAAAAAGCAGCGTCAAAAAAGTGAGAAAAAACATCCTTCTAGATCAGTTTTCAAGGTCTTAGCTTTCAAATGAAGTGTTATAGGTGTAACATTACAGATTTGAGTAACGCCAGACTGGAGACTGAAATGTATAGCCTATAGACTAAAGAGTAAAGCCTCATTTGAAAGCTAAGACCTTGAAAACTTAACTTTTTTGTCCCATTTTGTCACTTATTATTGCTTTAAAGGGGCTAGGTGCAAGTTAGCCATGTTATACTCACTGCTGCCACCTCAGGTCATACGCGTAACTGCAGCTTCTATGTTAAGCTCGTGCATGACGGCACTTCAGACCCGAAGTAACACCGTTTTGAGCGACAGAGCAAGATTTTAGAGGCAGTTGTGGTGAACAGGTCTGAGCTCAGTCTACACATGAGGTCAGGGGTCGGCAACGTCCGGCCCGGGGGCCAAATCCGGCCCTCCAGCACAGCAACTCTGGCCCTCAAGATGATTTTGAGAAACATTTTTCCACAAATCAGAGAGTACTTTTAACATTATTAGAGTTAAATGGGAGGAAAAAAAGGTAGAAATACTGTCAATACACCTGATTAGGTCATATATTATGTACAACACTGGCATTTGAAGGAAGTGCACTGGAAAAACAATAATCGTTTAAAGGAAGAAATGACATAAATCTACTTGAATTAAGAGATTAAATCTAAAGTTTGAGTAGATTTGGTCTGGTTTTAAACGAGATAAAACCTCTAGTAGTTGTTATTCTCTTTTTTTATTCTCGCGCTTTAGCATTTGTGTCTTGGATTAATTCAAACCGATTCAAATTCAACATAGAAGAACTTTAATTCAGGCAAGTTTAAGTCATTTATCTCATTTAAGATAAGTCATGTTTCCAGTGTTGTGCTTTACTTTGGGCTAATAATCATAATAATCAGCGGCTTTCGGCCCTCGGTCTCTTTACAATAAAGAAAATCGAACTTGCCTCCCCCTGCGTTAGGACATTGTTGGAACATGTAGAACATTTAAACTCCATGTTGTCCCTTTAACGTCACTCTTTTATGTTTCTTTTTTAATATATATTTCTTCCTTTTACCCTCACTTTTTTGTTATTTTTTTGATGCTCTTTCGTCGCTCTTTAGTTGGATATTTTTCTCACTTTTCCTTTGTGTTATTGTTGCTTTTCTGACCCGTTTTTGTCTCTCTTTTTGTCACTTTTTTAAAGAAACTCTCAGATTTGGGTAAAGCCGAACTGCAGTAAATGTGCTCGGTGCAGGTGGAGGTTAATCAGGTGCAGGGCCTTTCCTTGTACTGGCGATGGGAGAGTGTGACCGCCGCGCAGAGCCTCCTCCAGCACGTCCCTCTTCACAGGCCCATCACGGAGGGAAACACTGCAGCACCTGTGGGACAAAGGACATGCTTTTACCGCTTCCTGCGAGCGCGGTCGTCTGTACCGGGGTCGTACCCTGGCCCTCTCCGGCCTCGGACTCCGGGACCTTCCAGTCCAGCTGCCGCCCTTTCTCGTACAGGCCCTTCAGGATCTTGCGCACGTCGTCGGAGCCGCCGCCGTGGCTCAGCTCCAGGTACTTCCTGTAGAGCTGCAGGGCGGTGCGGGCGTCCTCGATGCTGTCGTGAGTCTCTCCCTGGATGCTGAGGTCTGAGGGAAACGATAGACAGACGAGGAGGAGTCACTTTAGTCTGGCTTCTATAGAGATTAAGGCTGTATCCGAATGTCCACCCTCGTCCCTAACCCCTCATTCACTTCACAGGCCCGCACTATATAGTCGACTATATAGCCACTGATTCTGTTGGCGATTCGGACACAAGCCACGACTTTCTCCGCGCTGTGTGACGTCACGCGCGCTGCAGATATGTTTTTTATAAAAAATTTTATCTGAATTTATTTATTGTTACAAACGTTTATTTTATGAAACAGAACGACTGTTTTGGCACTTTTACAGGCGTTACGATCATCACAAAAAAAGAAAAAAAAAAAAAAGTCACCCCAGCGTGAGCTCAGAGACGCCGAAAGCAGGTCAGAGCCCGGTGTCCGAACACCAGCAGATTGAGTGACGACATCTGCTAAAAGTTTGCTAACTCCGGGAATAAAGTATTTCTGTGATAAAGACCAAACTCGGAGACAATGTGGATTTTCTAAGCGGATAAAAGGGGGAACTATATTGTAAGGCGTAATAATACCAGGAGTAGCTCGAAATCTGCGCAGTAATCTTCACTTTACTGTGCGGATGCCAAACTTCTCCTGGTATTATTACGCCTTACAATATAGTTCCCCCTTTTATCCGCTTAGAAAATCCACATTGTTTAATTTTGTGTAATTATACTTTGTAGTGGAACACTTCACGTAACCATATTTAAATAGGGAAAACGTGGAAGAGCTTGGTAGCTTCTATCTTGACCTGTTTTGGAGCTATAGAGGAGAGAGGGAGAGGCTAAATGCTAACGCCGTCTGCGCTGTGTTTACGTGACTGAAGGCACGGGTGAAGATCAGACAGGTCCTAAAGAACTCGTCAAAGCTCAGGTAAGAACATATCTCAGTATGTAAAAACGGTGGCCTGTTCCTTTAAATATCTCCATGGAGACAAGCTGGAGACGTCCCGCTCCCAATTAAGTTACAATCAGGTCTTAGTAAGTGATGCGCTCACAACAAAGACACATTTGATTCCATTTATTGGGTGAAATGTTTTTGCTGTGTTGCTTTAACCTTATCCAACACAGAACACACTGTAAAAAGTGTAATATTTGAGTTCAGAATAATCCTGAATATTAAAAAGAAGTAAATGCAAAAGAAAAAGCATTTACAATGTTCAAAAATAGTCTTTTCAATATAGATTTCTGCACCTCATGAATCCAGAGGGCGAATAAACCGTAACTTACCGAGAAAGTACCAGGCGAGAAACCTGAGAGAAATCATCCTCTTTCGGGGCAAATGGAACAAGTGGACCGTGTCAACCACTTGGTCCTTCAGAACCTGCACATGAACAACAAAAAACACACAACAAACCACTTTAGTCCTGACAAGAACCAGGAAATACGACCATATTAGTCCAGTGCTCCGGTCTCTGCACTGGCTTCACTCAGAGAATAGACTTTAAAACAGCTCTGCTTGTTACAAGTCTTTTCATGGTTTAGCTCCAAAGTCCATCTCTGACATGTTAGAGCCGTATGAACCATCTCGGGCCCTGAGGGGTCTCCTGGTGGTTCCCAGAGTCAGGACTAAACACGGTGAGGCTGCGTTTCACACTGCAAAAAGTAAATGTCAAGCATTGGCTTAAATGACTTGAATTGAGGAAATGTTTCTTGTTTTGAGCGGTTTTCACTCATTTAGACACTTTTCCTGATCGGACCAAGTTTACTTTGCTTGTTTGAGGACATTTCAGACCAGTTCTAGAGTAAATCTCGCTTGAAATAAGAAAGTAAAATTGCCAATGAGACAAGACCAATTTTCTTTCCCCATTGGCAAAGAAAATGACCTGAAATAAGGACGAAATGTATCGAAACGAGTCAGAAACATCTCAGAACAAGTGAAATAATCTAGGACAAAACTCTAGGACAAAAACCCAAGAACTTCTTTACTAGACAAAACAACTAAAATTTGGATTATTATGCTCAAATTGAGATGTTTATACTGATCTAGTTAATTACTTTTTGCAGTGCAGTTTCATGCAGCTAAAGTCTGGATCAGTCTTCATGAGGATGTGAGACAGGCCTCGACTCTGACAATGTTCAAATCCAGGCTGAAAACAGTTCTATTTACTCGAGCATATGACTGAAAGTATTTTATCTGCACTCTTGCCTTTTACTGTAATTGATTAATTTTATGTTGACGTCCAGAGGAGAAGGAGCGACAAAACAGAGGTTTGGTAACTTTGTGTGAACGAGCAAGAAAAAATAGTGTCAAGACAGAGCGAGTCAAAACAAGACTTAAAAATGCAAATAACAAAGTATTTTATCTGCACTCTTGCTTCTTACTGTAATTGATTAATTCTATGTTGATTTTTTTATTGATTGTATTTGTTTTCTTATATTTATGCAACTGTGAAGCACTTTGAATGGCCTTGTGTATGAATTGTGCTCTACAAATAAACTTGCCTTTATGAACATTATGAACTGGGGTCAAATCAGATTCAAATCATGTTTTCAAACTCACAAATAAATTGATGACCCGGAAGTCCTTCTGCAGCCCGTGGCCGACGAAGCGGACGCCGGTGTCGATGAGGAAGCGGAGTTTGAGGTACGTGGATTTGAGCGTCGTCAGGTGTTTGGACGAGATCTTGGCGTCCAGGTCTCCGGGTTTGATGCCAGAATACTGCGTCAGATAGTCGACCACCTGCGACAACAAGTCAAGTCTGAAACTCAGGACCGAACTGGACACAGCAGACGAGCTTTCAGCACAAAACAGTCTAAGCTTTCAGTCAGAACTGCAGCTGAAGACCAGAGTTTGGACAAATGTAGCAAAAATGCAGTAAAAATTGTTGAACCATCTCATTATTGTGGGTTCTGTCTATAAAGAAAAAAATGTATTTGAAAAAATATATGTTTTTAATGCCAGTTTGAATCAGATGTAATGCGTTTCATTTAATGACTTAACAGGGTATCTGCAGAGTTGGACAAGTCAAATTTAAGACTTTTTAAGACCTTTTTAAGAGCACAAAATCTCAAAAATAAGACCTGTTTTTGAACGTGCGATATATAAATGGACTGTAAAGAAAATCACTGTCACAAAAATCCAAGTGTCAAACTGTTGTTTCTGTTGATGATGAAAATTTGACAAAAAGTGAGAAAGGTTTGACCAAAAAATTGACCAAAAATGACAAAAAAATGACAAAAAAATGACAAAAAATGTTTAAAAAAATGACAAAAAACAACAACAAAATGACAAAAAACGACAAAAAAATGACAAAAAATGACAAAAAAATGACAAAAAATGTAAAAAATTTTTTTTACAAAAAACGACAAAATGACAAAAAATGACAAAAAAATGACAAAAAAATGACCAAAAATGACCAAAAATGACCAAAAAATGACAAAAAACAACAAAAAATGACAAAAAAAGACAAAAAAATGACAAAAAATGACAAAAACATGACAAAAAATGACCAAAAAATGACCAAAAACAAAAACAAAAAAATGACAAAAAAAAAACAAAAAAATGACAAAAAAAGACAAAAACATGACAAAAACATGACAAAAAATGACAAAAAACAACAACAAAAAAGACAAAAAAATGACAAAAAACAACAAAAAAATGACCAAAAAAAATGACAAAAAAAGACAAAAAAATGACAAATAAATGTCAAAAAAAGACAAAAAATGAACCAAAAAAAAAGACAAAAAATTACAAAAAAATTAGTAACAAAAATGAGTTGAATACCCAACAAAAAAAATGATGGGAAAAAAAATCTGATAACGTGAGGTAAAAAAGATCCTCTCGGTTCAGGCGGGAGTTAAGAGGTTAAAGGCCTTGATCTTTAAATCAGATGAATAAATCTCCTGGGCCGTTGTGATGGTGGTTATTATCTTCGTCACCTGCTCCTGGGTGGAGATGTAGTCGTCGATGAAAGGCACCCCCTCGTTGGGACCTTGGCCTCGGACGCAGGTGATTCTGGCCACGGACATCTGACTGGGCTTGATGGTGGATTTGGTGCCGTCGCTGCGCAGCTCGGCCTCCTCCTGCCACACGAGGATCACACAGGGGAAAGTAGATTAGTAACAAGAGTAAAACCGCAGTGTTCGCTCTTCCTCGTCTGCACACAATCATCATCTCAAAGTGTTCTCGGTTCAGGTGGGGGTTCAGAGGTTAATACATGAACAACCTGCAAATCCAGTCGCTTCAGCCTCTACAAACATGTCTAAACGTTGCTGCTCTCGGGCGTATCTATCTGTATTTGCTCTTATCATTACACTAACTAAGATGATTATTTCAGGGTTTTATTACGGAAAGTGCTTTGGTCGCTCTTATGGGGCTTTACAAATAACTAAGTGATAAGGACCCAATTAGAGACATGAACGTCCATAATCCTTATCAAACCAAACATGGCACTGTAAACACACTCTAAGGGTATTTTTTACAGTTTTCCATCAAACGCCAGATGTCTTATCTTATTACTTTAAGGCGGCAGCGACTGAAGGAAGTAGTAAAAAGACAACTGACGTCTTTTAATATAATGTCTGCTACTTCAGACGTCAGTGGAGCAGACAGATCGGGCCCAAGAAAGTCATAAAGTTCACCCTGAATTACACAAGTATATTTGTTAGGAGATGAGGGTTATCCTTCACTAAGATACAAAGAGAAAAACTCACTTTAAAGAGGGGGTATTCTGCTTTTTTCATTCACACAGCACCAGTCTATATCACGCTACAATGATGACCAAACCTTCTGCTGGTCTGTAAATGCAGTAAATTAGAATAACTGCCTTGTATAAAATGTCTCTCTCAAAATGGCTGTAGTGAATGTCTTGAAATAGGCCTCTGTCTCTTTAAGAACCTCTGAGCCTTTCCGACACGCCCCCTCCACACGCTGTCTGTGGCATCAGTGGGGAGGGGGTTCTGCTGAGGAGCAGTGGTCGGTTACTCGGCTGGGGACGAAAGCTCGGGACGACCAGGAAAATGAAGAAAAACTAGATTTGTGTCCATTTGCACCTAAAATATTAGGTTCATTAATAAACATTTCAAACCCTCTCACAGCGGCTGGAACATTGACGCTTTTATTTTTTGTCGGGACAACAGGAAGTGTTTCGTTGCTGTTAGCGGAGCTTTGACATCAGTGTCACTGCAGGTTTCTGTTTCGTTTTTACCACGGACCGGATTATTTGTTGTTATCTTGTGTAAAAGGCGAGTTTAGACGGAGCGTTTGTGTTTGTGATCGATCATGAGACTGACCCGAGAGAAGACGAGACGCTCGCGCTGATGGGAGGAGTTATTTTGAGGCGTGGGACTGACCTGCACACGGAGCAGCTGGACGTGCTTTGAAGACGCGATGGAGACTTTATTAAAACCCTGGAGGGTCACACAACATTTGTTGCCCTGTTTCCAAATATCGTCACTGGAGGTTTGAAAAGTGGCTAAATCTGTGTCAAAGTTACGCTCGGATCAGCTCCTCCGCAGCGTCCCCCTCGGCCCGGGTTCCCGTTTGTTACTTCCTGCACGTGAGTTTTCATTTACACCAGTATGAGACAAATTCCTAACATGGGGAATATTTCTACCGCTGTAGTTTCTAATAAAAGCCCCGGCCTGTTTTAGAGACCGGCTTTAATTTGCCTCCGCCAGCCGCAAACCCGGCCTCTGTCGGAGACCCGGCCGCTAATGGAATACAGGTATTAGAGAATTTACGGTAAATTAACTGTCACTATTCCATATTAGACAATGTTTTTTTCTTATTAGATTATAATGAGTCACTAATGTCTGTCTGTCCCGGTCGTACGTGCCTGGTTGAGTGTGACAAACTCCGCGTCCAGCCCCACCAGGTCTCCCGCCTGCGGCATCTCGCTGACCATGAGCGGGATGAACGTGGCGTGGCTCTTCCTCTGCTTCCGAGCCAGGGACGCCTCCGTCAGCAGCACACTGGCATCGATCGGGTTCTTTACTGAAGGAAACGGAAGCAAATTCAAAACATGCACCGTCAGTCCAACTCTTCGGAATCGAGCAGATCGGAGACTTACTGCGCGGGTCGTATTTGCTGTGGTAGTTTCTTTTGGCGTAATACAGAATCCCCGGCACCTTCCAGCTCACATCGAACTGCACGGCCTCAGTCTGGGGGAAGAAACAGAGCACGACATCCAATATTTATAGTTGTTTCGACACAATACACATGGTTAAACAGAGGCTGGTATCAAAGGGGAAGCATTAGTCCTTACTATTGACAGTGTTGAGCCCTGAGTGACTTACATTTTGGCTGTGGAATACAATGCAAGATCTAAATACTCACAGAGAAAGAGAAAGCACAAAATGAGGAAAATCAAGATCCATGAATCAGTTTTGGTATTTGTTATTTGTTACTTGGTACTTTCTCGACCTTTTTTATAAATTTCATGTTGCCGACTTTTGCGTCTTATCTTGGAACCATAAGAAATAGAGGGTCCAATCTTGTACTTCTAAACGCCGACTATACCGTAAACATTTAGTGCAGTGTAAGAGCGCACTTTCAGATCTTGCCACTCCAGACTTAAAGGTCCTATATCATGCAATATCAACTTTTTGGAGCTTTTAGCCATGTTCTTATGCTATTTCCTTATCAAAAACACCCCCAGAGTGGTTTGCGGCTTCATTCACGCAGCTCTCAGTAATCCTCCTGAATCCTGCTCTCTGAGGCTCCGCCCTCTCCTGGTGAACGACTGAGTTGCTCAGTTGTGTCGTCACAGCGGAACGGAAGTGCTCGACGTCTGTAATGTAATGTCTTAATTCTATGCTTACGGCCTGATTTTAATTTGTAAAACAGCGTTTTCATTATTTCTGTTGTAAGAAATAAATAAATAAAGGAAAAGGAAAAAAGAAAAAGAAAAAGAAAAAGAAAGGATGTGCCTGAGGTGCTTCCAGGTCAGCTGTGGCCAAAACAAACACATCCTCTGAGCGTCTGAACAGATCAGTCATGTTTGCGCTGTAGCTGAAGATGGAGCTCGTTACCTCCTCTGGACACACCTGTTCTTTATTCTTACCTAACGATAAAGTCACGGAGAAAAAGAAGCGCGTTTGGCTACGTGGACAGGAGTATATATCTATGATTCAACCTTCCTAAAGAAGAGGCCACTCCCGTCAGAAGTTGTTTTTTTCTCCGGGATTCAGCGACTTTCACCAAAATATTGTTTTCTGTGACTGTCACTGATTGATGTTTGATGAACCTTCGCCAGAACCAAAGTGAATTAACTTTTATAACCAACGCGAGTCCCATAATGTAAACAGCGATGGACCAGAGTGGTGAGTCAGTCCAAACGCGTGTTAGCTTGTGTGTTAGCATATTAGCTTGTGTGTTAGCATATTAGCATGTGTGTTAGCCATTTATGAAGCTGTGTTGCAGATGTCAACTCCTTATAACTGCATCGTGAAGTAATTTCACTTATTGTTGTTTATTTATATTACGGTAAAGTATGTGCGGAGAGAGTGGGCGGAGTTAACTGAATCGAAGCGTTGTGTCTTTACCCGCCTCAGTCGACCTCTTCTCTTTATATAAGTAGCGCAGGCACATGGAAAATAACCATAGCGCTTGAAGCTTGCGCTGTCCTTGCGCCAGGCACAAGATCTGGCCAAGAGACTTGCACTTTTTTCTTTTGTTTTGGAATCTGCTGATTTTTGTCTTTAATCCCTTAACTCCCACCTGAACCGAGCACATTTTCTCCAGTTTGGCTTTACCCCAGTGCAAAAGCTTCTGGAAAAAAGGTGTGAAAATAGCGACAAAACTGAGACGAAAACAATGATGGAAATGTGACAAAAAAGTGAGAAAACATTGGCAAAAAAGTGACGAAGAATTGATGAAAAAGTGGCAAAAATGTCACAAGAAATTAAAATGCAAGAAAAAAATGACAAAAATGTGACAAAAATGTGACAAAAATGTGACAAAAGAAATGACAACAAATTGATAAAAAATTGACCAAACAATTACAGAAATGCAACAAAAAATGACAAAAATGTGATCAAAAAAGTGACGAAAAATTGATGAAAATGTGACAAAAAATGACAAAAATGTGATAAAAATGTGACAAAAAACAAACAAAAAATTGACAAAAGAATGACAAAAAAAATGACAAAAAGATGACAAAAAATGACAAAAAATTGATAAAAAATGGACGAAAAAATGACAGAAATGTGACAAAAAATGACAAAAATGTGATCAAAAAAGTGACGAAAAATTGATGAAAAAGTGGCAAAAATGTCACAAAAATGTCACAAGAAATTGACAAAAATTTGACAAAAAAATGACAAAAAAATGACAAAAATGTGACAAAAAATGACAAAAATGTGATAAAAATGTGACAAAAAACAAACAAAAATTTGACCAAAAAATGGCAAAAAAATGACAAAAAAGTTACAAAAATGAGTTGAATACTAGGGGTGTAACGGTTCACGGGGATGTATTGAACCGTTCGGTTCGGCCTGTTCGGTTCGGTCCACTTGCGTACCGTTTCGGTGTATTATTTTCATTAAATAATGTAAATTTATTATTAGCGTCATATTAAGTGCCGCGGAACAAAGTTCCTACGCGAGTTTCCGCACGGACGCTATTGAGTGACGTACATTGAAGCTGCATGAGTAGCCGAGAGAAACTACAGGCGCTGGCTTTAAGTATTTGATTAAAAGTCTTGAGCCTCGCTACAATATCCCATCACGTCCGCACTTCAGCCAAAAAGTTACACCAGCGCTCAGAGCCGGTTCTTCCTATACGCAAACTACGTAGTGTTGTTTCACTGATTAATCAACGCGTTGTTGTTACGGGGACAGGCTCTTCCAGCGCGCACTCACTCTCCGCCTACTTCGCCACATATAACACCAAAACGGAGTAGTCTGGTGAAGTGAATGAGCAGGAGAGACCGACCGCCTTCCCCCTGTCTCTTCCATAGTGCGAGTGCTTCTCCGCTCGTGTCCCGCTCGGCCGTCTGTCTCCCGGTGCTTCGCCTCATGCGCGGCTCCTCCGCGGCTGCATCACGTCCCCGTGTCCCGGGCGCAGCTCTCATGTTTTCTCTGCGCAGACTCTGGGCCTCACTCTCATTTAAACCCTCTTCTTACTGTGTCTGTTGAGTGTAGAGTATCCGGACAGTAGTTTGGCGAGTAGACGAGAGTAAAAAGCCGTTCACTGTGGCCTTTTTGTTGAGTTGAATCCACATGGTTCTCATGAGTTACAGTAACTCTCATTATAAGAGAGCAATTTATTTAAAATATCACCCAAATGGGTCACTTTTATTTATTTTATGCAAGAATTCTATTGTGTATTGGCAGCTTTTCAAAAGAAAAATGTTGTTAGTTCTTATTTATTTGTACCGAAAATTAACCGAACCGAGCCCTCCAAAACCGTGAACCGAACCGAATACAATTTTAGCGTACCGTTACACCCCTATTGAATACCCAACAAAAAAATGATGGAAAAAAAATCTGATGACGTGAGGAGAAAGATCCTCTCGGTTCAGGTGGGAGTTAAGAGGTTAAACAAGCTCCCTCTGAAGTACATGCATTTCACTAACATTGCAAACTTAATTCAGTAACAGTGCATCGTTTCTTCACCTTGTCAATAGGTTCAATTAGGAAGTCGTTGAAGAGGTACCACTGCTGGTGAGTCACGCCCTGAAAACAAACACAGGTGAGAAATTAAGAACAAATGGGGAAAGAATTTGGGAAAGAAGGTCCAGTAACAAACCTCTTTTCTCTGATGGTAGGTTTCTCCCACTTTGATGTGAGCCACGAGATTCCCTCCCGTTCGAAGGTCCAGAATGTGAGGAACAGACACCACCAGGTCATACAGAGACGCTCCCTCGGCCTCCTCCTCCGCACTCAGCTACAAACGTTCACAGTTAATAAATCACTGGACACAGTTTGGTGACGCAGACGTGACTGTGGACGAAAAGAGCACCTCGTCTCCCTCGGGCCAGCTGCAGATCTCCAGCCCCTGAGTTTTACTGATGCACATCTTCAGAGACAGAGGGATCCACACGTGCCTCAGGTCCTCGGCTCGAGTGTCGAAGCTGATGCCCTCCATGCTGCACATCTCCTCCACACTGGACCACAACAAACGGGTCACTTCATCAAAGACTTTTACAAAGGCAGTACAAACTTACATTCATCACGCATTACTTTATACAGTCGTGCCGATAAGTTTTCACACCCTGATGGTTTAGGGTTAGGGTTAAGGTCAGCACACACTACACGATTTTTCGGTAAGTCCGTGGTACTTATAGTGGTAATTGCTAGTAATGACAGTGGTATTTACAGTGTAATTACAGTGGTTCTTCTTGGTACTTATTGTGGTACTTACAGTGGTACTTACAGTGGTAAGTACTAGTATTTACAGTGATAACTCTAGGTTATTATTGTGGTACTAAAAGTCATAATTACTAGTAATTAGGGTTAGGGTTGGGAGGTACAGAGTTACCACTGTATCTCTCATTACTTTGAGATACAGTGGTAACTCTTAGTAAAGAAGGTCATACTTCTATGTTCTTTGGTACTTTAATTGATAGTTTCTAGTAGTTTCAGTGATACATCTATGGTACTTATTGGTAATTCAAGGATACTACAGCAGCAATTCATAAGTAGTAAATGTGGTACTTCTACAAACAGTCGTAATTTCTAGGATTGTGTGACTATAAAACAACATAAAACAGCATGAGGGAAAACAAGAAGTACAACTTTCATTACTAAGAGTTACCACTGTATCTAGAAGTACATACCTTGTAAATCTCACTATAGTATCCTTTAAGTACCATGATAAGTACCTAGAATTACCCCTGTAATTACCACCATAAGTACTATTGTAAGAACCACAATAAGTACATAGAATTACCAGTATAATTACCACTGCAATTACCACTGTAAGTACCAAGGACTTACCGGCCCGTAATGTAAAGTGTTACCGATTTTTCTAGTCTTAAACGATTTTATATAGAATGGGGGGTCCACACTACACGACTGGATTCAGTGCGATTATAGAACGTCTGTGGGTTCACACATGACGACTGAGAATCGTAAGAGCGACACACGATTCTGAACAGCTGATGTTTTATAACACAGCGCGTCTGTCGTCTCTACGGCTTCATTTCTCCTCCGGCTTCGAAAACTGAACTCAAATCCGCAAAGTTAGGCCTGTGTGTGGGAAAACGTGTGCGTCCCGATTGGTCAACGGTGTCAACAATGTCACAACACCGCAGCGCTAGCTTACTGCTACTACGGAGCTTCAACTGGGCTATAGTTCTGTCAAATGGAGATAAAAGTTGGTGACAGGAAGAAGCGGGACGTATTTCAGTGGATTTAATAAGAAAAGGAGACGGACCTCAGCCTCGAGGTGGAGGAGACAGCGGAGGAGACGGAGGAGACAGCGGGGATGCTAGCCGCCGTTAGCTGCGAGGTGAAGCTGAACAGTTCGTCTCCAAACTCAGTAAGTGCCGCTAAACTCTGTTCGTGGTTGAAATGTAGCTGGAAAAGGTGGTTGTGGTGAACTTTTGGTGATATAAAGTTGTGCTGTTTCGTGTGTGGGGCTGTGGCCATGAAATGAGTCGTTTGTGCCGCTGGTTCAACAGAGAAGTGAAAAAAGGAGGCGCGGCGGTGTTTTTCTGTCTTTATATCACTCTGTCATTCACATTTGGGGTAAAATCACCCACGTTTCTCCTGTGTCCAAAATCAGGCTTAAAAATCAAACATGTTTGATTTCCTACGACTGGAGTCTAGTCGCGTCTTTCTACCGCCCACACGACACGACCCGACTCTGTGTGACCGCCTTCGACTAGACGCGACTCGAGAAGACTCGGCACGACTGAGAATTAGAGCGAAATTGGGCATAAAAGTCGTGTAGTGTGTGCTGACCTTTAGGGGTGGTTCCCATGGTTTCCAATCACAATAACAAAATAAAATACCAAAATAACCCTGTTGAAAACTTTACACACCCCAGTTGCTAATACCATATATTTCCCCCTTTAACATCAACGACAGCTTGGAGTCTTTTGTTGTAGTGGTGGAGAAGGTTCTTTATGGTAAAGCGGGACCTTCACTTTATTCTGCAGGGGTCAGAGGCATCAGCAAACCAGTAAAACTGTAAATTTCGGCCAAATAAGCGCACCTTACTGCATAGAATAATTTTTTGAATATAACTGACCTTGCATCACATGAATGATCATATTTTGAGGGACTATTTTCTAGCACAGTGGTTCTCAAGCTTTTAGAGCCGCGACCCCCATTATAACAGTTAATTAGGATCGTGAGCCCCACCCGGGTCAGACCATGGGAAAAACAGGGACATTAACCCCCCACGAGCACATTTTCTCCAGTTTGGCTTTACCCCAGTCCAAAAGCTTCTGGAAAAAAGCTGTGAAAATAGCAACAAAA
The DNA here is from genome assembly GCF_951799975.1 of Gobius niger. Lineage (NCBI taxonomy): Eukaryota > Metazoa > Chordata > Actinopteri > Gobiiformes > Gobiidae > Gobius > Gobius niger. Next base: position 4,197,472 of record NC_136857.1, on the reverse strand, counting down.
CTGAGACAAAAACAATGATGGAAATGTGACAAAAAAGTGACCAAAAAAAAAAGTGACAAAAAAAAAGTGACAAAAAATTGACGAAAAAATGACAAAAATGTGATAAAAATGTGACAAAAAAATTACAAAAAATTGACAAAAATGTGGCAAAAAAATGATGAAAAGGCTACAAAAATGAGTTGAATGCCCAACAAAAAAATTATGGAAAAAAAATCTGATGACGTGAGGAAAAAGATCAGGGGTGGGCAATTCATTTTCATAAGGGGCCACATGAGGAGCCTGAATTGAGTCGGAGCCGCACCAACAATAACTCAAACTTATATCGGGATATAAGTATAATATATCGGGAGTGTATCGCCGGGGTCCATGAACAAAAGCTCCAAAATAAAAAAAATGTTTTGATTGGGAAAATACATTGAGGACTTTTTTTCAATAAATCTATAATGATGAGCCTGGCAGGACTGTGGCCTCATAAAAACGGCTTACACTTATTGCACTTTACAAGCCTGTGTCACAAGTCTCTGCTACATTGTAGTCAATATTCATTCACTCCGCACTCCGTGGTAGTAAGCTACTATTGTAGCCACAGCTGCCCAGGGGCAGACTGTCCATATCCCACTTGCAAGTCACACAATGTGTTGTTTATATCCTTATATCTTATTATGCCAGTGCCCTTTGCTGGACACCTGTGGAATTCTTTACTTTTATTCTTATTTAATCTGCCCCCTAGTGGCTGGAGTGAGCATTCTGGTAATAAAAAAAAAAAAATCATAACTCCGCACAGGAATGAGCTAGAGACTTACTTTTTTTTTGACATGCTTATGAATTTATGCCCTACAAGTTATGGGCCGGACTGAATCATCTCGCGGGCCGGATGTGGCCCGCGGGCCGTACTTTGCCCAGGTCTGAAAAAGATCCTCTCGGTTCAGGCGGGAGTTAAGAGGTTGACCTTTATAACTCTTAAAAAACAAAGAAAAAACACTGGCTAAAACAAAAATGAATTAAATTTAGAACAAATAATGACATCCAGGTAAAATAGCACATATGCTACGACACCATAATAATAATATTAAAATGCATATTTTATCTACATGCTCTGGCGACCCCCCAAAATTTGTCTCGCGACCCCCTAGTGGGTCCCGACCCCCAGGTTGAGAACCCCTGTTCTAGCAGATCACTCCGCCGCTGCGTAGCTTATACAACCACGAAGCTGATGCTGCTCAAGTATAAGTTCTTTTAAATGCAAAATGGTTCAAATTACTCTATGGACACAGACATTTATATGGTTAGTCTGGCGTTGTAAATGATTTGCCTCAGGTGCTCTGTGGAGCGGGTCACACTGTTTTTAACGTCTAACTGACATCGTAGAAATGCACTAGCCTAGTGCCACGAAACTCTTTTCAGATATAAGAAGTGCATGAATTACAAAAAAAATATCTCCAGGTACCAGCAACACTGGATAACTAGGAAATGACGCCCTATGTCAAAAATCCTGAAATATCCCTTTAACACTTAACTTCTACTGTATTCTTATGACTCATGAGTGAATATTTAGGCTCCACCTCTGGTCTGAGGGCAAAACACTTGACTCTCTCCTACAGTGAATAATTGTGTATAATTACAGCGTATATGTAAGAGCATGATCTTACTCGAGGCACCACTCTGTGGGCATGGGGGGCGGCAGGTCCTTGGGTTTGGGCGGTTCACTCGCCTCTTTCTGCTTGGCTTTGTTGAACGCGTACTGGAGAAACAGACAGAAAACATCAGATTTCTCCTGAAACCACTCCTGCTGTAAAAGAGTCGATCTCTAACCTCGGCCTGGACCCTCCAGAACTCCGCCTCCTTCGCGCTGTTCACTTCACAGTTTATGACGAGCACGTCTGGGAGGCAGCGGATGTTTCGAGTTTGCACCTGAGGACAAAGACGTGAGACTTTAAGAGGCTGGACTTCCACATAGCGCTGTCACGATAATTAACTTATCATTCAAGAAACATTTTTGGGCTCAACATTTATTGTCACTACATTTCTTTGCATTTTTTCTACCTTATTTTTTGTCGAAAGTGAGCTGTGTCTCATTATATTTCATGTTCATTGGATCATTACTGTAATTTTTAAGCTTAGGAGTTAGTTTCCGTGGCATTAAAAGGTCTTTAATAACACCTTTCATCGTGACAGTTTCCTGCCTTTAATATATCAAACTTAAATCTATAACTTATATCTCTTATATATATATATCCCCATATATATATTTTTTATTATGCAGAGCACTTAGATTGTGCATCAAAGAATAACCTTCTGTATTTTCCAGATTAGCCGCTACTTTTTTCACACGCTCTGAACTACGCGGCCTAGACAATGCGGCTAATTTATTTATTATTATTTATTTTCACGAGCTAACAGCGTAGCGTTTCGTAGTTCAGCCCTTTTCCCCACTTAGACCTGACTGCGGTGCAGGGAGGGGGGTGCTGTGTGGAAGTACACCTGCTGAGTGTATCGGTCACGTTTCTAAAGCACGGCCAGGCAAGCGCTTTCACACTGGAGTTACGCCGAAACCATCGCTTTATGCTCTTTATCTCAGAACAATGTTACCTCACAGTGGTGTTGTTTTTGGCCCTTTTAGTTTTAGTCTTAGTCTTTTGGACGAAAATGCTTTTAGGTTTAGTCACATTTTAATAATTTCAAAATGTGATCGTTTTAGTCACGTTTAGTCAGACGAAAATTAAAAAGGTTTTTGTCACGTTTTCGTCTGTTTCATTATAAGAAGTTACAATTAATTTCAATAAGTCTTGGGAATTGGGATAAATAATACTTCTATTGGCTTTTGACAAACAGATGACACCACGACAGGCACTGGCAGAAGTGGCCGACTGTGAACAGGACTTTTCCCAAAAGCGCCCGCTCTCCTCGTCCTCTGATCGTCGCTTCCAGATTATTATTTTTTTACCAACAGCGCTGTCTGCATATACGTAGCCGACCTCAACGTGCGTTCTGTGTTCATACGCCACAGTATTGAAAACTGTCCTGAGAAACAATAAAGTCCCTGTGACCTGGATGTCAGACGCTCCGAGGAGGATGTACGCGAGCAGTGACCGCACGCCACGGGGAGAGAGAGAGGAAGAGGCGCCGCCGCCGCATCATGAGCAGCACGGTGCCGCTGCCCGGGCGCATCATGAGCAGCACATCCGGGTCACGTTTACCGTGTGTTCTCTCACTCCGCGCACAAACTCTGTGTGTTAGGGATGGGCGATACCACATTTTTTGGAATCGATACGATACCGATACTTTTAGGGTCATTTTTGTCGATACCGATACTGATACCGATACTGGTCATTTCATATGGATGAATGTATTTCAATCAATATTCATTTCTAAAATTGGTTATTTTATATAATTAACTGGTCAATTAAATTGTATTACTTTAACTGGTTGATTAAACAATACTAATGTGAAATTAAATACATAAACACAATTTTAAATTAATACTTAAATGACAAACATAACCTAACAGAATGATATGCCCGGCTCAGTTCAATCCTTTGCTGTTGTGGACTGTTTTGGCTCAGAACAAAGAAATAAATAATCTTTTTGGGTTGACAATTGCTGCCCCGCCTTCTTTTTACATATGCAAATTAGTATCGATACTTTTTACCCAATATCGATACTTTAAAAATAGCCGTTTGGTATCGATATATCGATACTTTGGTATCGATCCGCCCATCCCTACTGTGTGTGAACGATCTGACCAAAAACCTTCTCCCATTTTTGTCTCGTCTCATTGACGTAAACTCGTAAACGTCTCGTCATGTTCTCGTCCCCAAAGAGCTCATTTTAGCTCGTCATCGTTACGGTATAGTCATTAAAAAAAGGGGCGTCAACGAAAAGATATCGTTATCGTCTTCGTTGGCGAAAGCAACACTGCCTCAGAGTGGGCTAAATAAGTAGTTTGGTGTCCATTTAGTGCGTAAAAGTGTGGAAAATGCAGCACGATGTTTGTGGAAAACCGAGCGAGGAGGAGATGAGAATGAGAAAGAGGAGGGACACCTGCCTGGCGGTCTGTCAGCTCTAATGTTACAACATCTACAGACACCTGCGGCCTATATATGTACTTTTCTTTTGTCCTTTTGAATTTAGTTGGTGCGGCTTATATTCACTATCATAAAATAGTCCGGTATTAACGGCGATTATAGCCTCCTTCTTTCCATAAGGAATTTGAGGTAGGCTCCAGAAGTTCCTTTAGCTCAAACGGCCTTTCCACTGAAACTTTTTTGCCTCTTTAAGTGATAATTGAACACAGGCTTGTCATTCTGACCTTTTCCTTTGGTATTTATATTTATTTTTTCATTTTCACCCCATTTCTATATAATTGCTCTGGCTTCAAAAACCCAGACACGATGAAGGAAGCCACCCACACTTAGTCCATTCTTAATGTACAGCCTCACAGAGGATCACTCACCGTGGGTTGATATTTCTCGCAGTTCTCGCACCACGCCTGAGTGCTCTGCTCCAAACAAATGCTCTTCTTCAGGATTTCAGCAAAGTCATACTCCTTTAACTTATCTGATAACAGAAAACACAATGAATCTTAGAGTGAGGGACCTTACGGGTGCATCCAGATGTAGAAAATCTTGTAGCGTGATCTTGTTTGAATGAGGATGGGCAGTATTGTGGGGAGACTCTCACCCTGGGAGCTCTGTTCGGGGTAGTGCATGGTGAAGAGGAGGGTGAGAGAAGAGCGCACGGTCTCCTTCCCACAGCGACACAGGCTGCTGTTCTCCACCTCACAGCCGAACAGTTTCCCGATGACCGACTCCCCGGACGAGCCCTGGGCACTGCACACAGAACAAGTAGATTCATAACTCCCCACGAAGCAAGGAAAACTGTTCATATCGTTAAGTTTTCTTTTTTTCTGAATTTTATACCATAGATCAGTGGTTCCAGGGCCGGACTGGGACTGAAAACCAGCCCTGGACTCTGGTCAGCCTGGCCCAAATTAGCGTAAATGCGACACTTCCACAAATACACATTAACCTCTTACCCCCCGCCTTAAAGGAATAGGCCACCGTTTTTACATACTGAGATATGTTCTTAGCTCACTTTAGTCGAGTTAATATATCCCCGTCTGGTCTTTGTCCGTGCGCTCTGTCAGGCAAACGGAGCACATACGCAGCCTCTCCCAGTTGTCACATAGCTCCGAAAAAGCTCACGATAGAAGCTACCAAGCTCTTCCACGTGTTCCCTATTTAAATAAAGTTACGTGAAGTGTTTTCATGCGAAGTATATTTACCCAGAAATGTAGCATGTCGATTTTATAAGCAAATAAAAAGGGGAACTATATTGTGAGGCGTAATGATACGAGGAGCACAGCGTCCGCGTAGTAACTCCTAAAGACTTCCCCCGCTCACTTCCGTCAATAACCTTTAGGAGTTACTGCGCGGAAGTTTTACTCCTCGTATCATTACGCCTCACAATATAGTCCCCCTTTTTATCTGCTTATCATGCTACATTTCTGGGTAAATATACTTCGCATGAAAACACTTCACGTAACTTTATTTAAATAGGGAACTCGTGGAAGAGCTTGGTAGCTTCTATCGTGAGCTTTTTTGGAGCTATGTGATATGTGGGAGAGGCTGCGTATGTGCTCCGTTTGCGTGACAGAGCGCACGGACAAAGACCAGACGGGGATATATTAACACGTCTAAAGTGAGGTAAGAACATATCTTAGTATGTAAAAACGGTGGCCTATTCCTTTAACCGAGAGCATTTTCTCCAGTTCGGCTTTACCCAAATCTAAAAGCTTCTTGACTGGAGAGCGACACTGTAACGCCTCATTTGAAAGATAAAATCTAGAAAAGTGATGGTAACTTTTTGTCACGTTTTTTCGTTGCTTTTTCATTACTTTTTTGTGTTTTTTTGCCGTGTTTTCGTCACTTTTTCGTTGTGTTTTCGTCTCTTGTTTTTCGGGGGGGGGTTTCATGTTATTGTTGCTTTTTCATTACTTTTTTTGTGGCTTTATGGCCTGTTTTCGTCACGTTTTTGTCACTTTTTCGTTGTGTTTTCGTCTCTTTTTTTTCGGGGTTTTTTTTCATGTTATTGTAACTTTTTCCATTACTTTTTTTGTGGTTTTTTGCCGTGTTTTCGTCACTTTTTTGTCACTTTTTCGTTGTGTTTTCGTCTCTTGTTTTTCGGGGGGGTTTTCATGTTATTGTTGCTTTTTCATTACTTTTTTTGTGGCTTTTTGGCCTTTTTTCGTCACTTTTTCGTCACTTTTTCGTCACTTTTTCGTTGTGTTTTCATCTCTTGTTTTTCGGGGGGGGTTTTCACGTTATTGTTGTTTTTTCATTACTTTTTTTGTGGCTTTATGGCCTGTTTTCGTCACTTTTTTGTTGTGTTTTCGTCTCTTGATTTTCGGGGTTTTTTTTCATGTTATTGTTGTTTTTTCATTACTTTTTTCTTTGCTTTGTTGCCACGTTTTCGTCACATTTTGTTGCTTTTCCAGCACATTTTTGTTTTTGGATGCTTTTCTTTTAAGCTTTTAGATTTGTGTAAAGCTCGGTTTCGCCCGGGGGTAAGGGTAAAGTGAGAGGCCAGACCGGTGGCCCTAGAGCCAGTGGCCCTTCTGTGCTCTTCCAGGACATATGGCCAGTCCGCCCCTGTGCCTCAACGACTCTGTGAACTCTTTGGCGGTGGCTCTGGTGAACCCCAGGTCTTGTGCTGTGCAGGACCAGTCTCCTTTATGGAAACATAGGTATAGCTGTCTTTTCTAATCTTGTATGTATTGTTTATGTGAGTATATGGTTGTCTGTATATGTCTTTTTATACTATTGACCTAGAGGCTGAATAAAGAATGATGATTATGTTAAACCCTTTTGTTTTAAGCACTGGTTTAGTGGAACATCTGATAGGGCTTTTCCACCAAGGTGCTGGTTCTGGGCTGGTTCTGGTGCCGGGTTGGTTCCATACTGACTTGGTTTTCCACCAAAATGAGAGCTGTGCCTTTTGTCATAGCAACGCTTTGGGAAGTCAACATCAAACATGGATAGTAACATCTTACTACAGCCACTTCTGGTTATAAAATACAGAAAAATAAGTTTATGTTCCTGTCACAGCAGCCGTTAACATTTTGATTTCTTCTTTCTAACTCTTGTTTTAGCTAAAGAGCATAAAGCAAAACAACAGTTTCCTCCACAGAGACTGTTTTGGCTTCTCCAGGAAGTTCTAAGCACAAACTAAGTAATATTGATTGTTTGTTGGAGGAGAGAGCCACGCCCCCAGCCGCTGACATCACTGGTGCTCCTTTCTTGGTCCAGCTTTTAACTGGTTCCCAACCGGCACCAGATTTTGGAACCAAGAGCCAGCGTTTATTCAGTGGAAAACGAAAGAAACCGGTTCTGAAACTGGAACTGGCCCAGAACCAGCACCGGCACCAGCTCGGTGGAAAAGGGCTATAAGAGAGTGACCTGCTGCTGCCCCTGTAGGCCTGCGGACCCTCCTGCTCCTGCGTCTCCTGGTGCAGCTGCGTGAGGATGAAGCGGTTCCAGCTCTGGATGAGGCGCCCCAGCCGAGCCTTCCCCGTCTGTTCATCCGAATCCGCCAGGATCAGCCCCAACGCCGACGCCTCGGGGATCGTACGGAACGCCCGCAGGAAGTTACTGGCCTGGGACAGTTCAACAGCACCAATCAGACATAAATAACACAAATATTGTTTTTACTTTTGGCCACTTAAATGTACATTTCTTTCTTAACCCCTTAACTCCCACCTGAACCGAGCACATTTTCTCCAGTTTGGCTTTGCCCCAGTGCAAAAGCTTCTGGAAAAAAGGTGGGGAAATAGCAACAAAACTGAGACGAAAACAATGATGGAAATGTGACAAAAAAGTGAGAAAACATTGACAAAAAAGTGATGAAAAATTGATGAAAAAGTGGCAAAAATGTCACAAGAAATTGACAAAAAATGGACGAAAAAAATGACAAACGTGATAAAAAAAAAGACAGAAATGTGACAAAAAATGACAAAAATGTGATAAAAAAAAAGACAGAAATGTGACAAAAAATTGACAAAAATCTGACAAAAATGTGATTCAAAAAATGACAAAAAATGACAAAAAAATAACAAAAATGTGACAAAAATTTGACCAAAAAAAATTACCAAAATTTGACGAAAAAATGACGAAAAAATGACAAAAATGCGACCAAAAAAAATGACAGAAATGCAATAAAAAAATGACAGAAATGTGACAAAAAATGACAAAAATGTGATAAAAAAAAATGAACAAAAAATGACAAAAATGTAATTAAAAAATGACAGAAATGTGACAAAAAATGACAAAAAAATGACAAAAATGTGAGAGAAAATTACAAAAAAAAAATTACAAAAATGAGTTGAATACCCAACAAAAAAATGATGGGAAAAAAAATCTGATGACGTGAGGAAAAAGATCCTCTCGGTTCAGGCGGGAGTTAAGAGGTTAAATAATATGCACCATCTCTTTCTTTGAACCGGATTTGTTCATTTTCTGGTAGCACTTTTTGTCTTGCTTTAAAAATGTCTGGCTGTCCTGAAATTTATTAAATCCTCAAGTGTCTAAATGTGGCTTTGATAAAATAAACAGTTTGTATGCTCTCTATAACCGACCATGTGCACTGTAATTCTTAATGCCTTTTTTTGTAAGATAATTAAAGTACTGTTATACGTGTTTCCCTAAATCTCACAATAAGTCAGATATGGAAGTCAATCAATGTGTTATATAAGCTATGCAGATACTTTTAGCGATTTTTGTTTTCATATAATTAATGTTTTTGTTGTTTTCCATTGAAACTTCCATTGTAATACTGTACATTCCATTAGATCACCAAGAGCTATAGTCACATCCTCCGCCCCTTCATGAATCAGTCTTTTGTCTACGTATATGGCCACCCCCCCACCCCTTTTGTTCTCTCTATTTTTAAAGTACAAATCATTCCGCTTCATCTCAAAATCCACCCCTTCATCAGTATTCAGGTCTCAGATACTGCAGTAAAAAGGGGTTTGTGAAAAGTTTCATTTCGTCGAGATCGGCATAAAGACTTCTACAATTTAGATCTATAATGGAGATACTTCCTCCTGATATGACTGATTTATTGAATTCATCTTCTGAGTAGTAATCATAACTATAATCAAACTGTTCACATAGAAATGATTATCAGGATCGATGTCTGCTTCTCCGTCAATATCTTTAACCTCTTAACTCCCACCTGAACGGATCCCATTTTCTCCAGTTTGGCTTTACCCTAATCAAAAAGCTTCTTTGGAAAAAAGCACCAAAACAGCCACAAAAAATGAGAAGAAAACAAGGATGTAAACGCAACAAAAATGTGACAAAGATGTGACAAAAATGTGACAAAAATGTGACAAAAATTCAACAAAAAAATTACAAAAATTCAACAAAAAAATGACAAAAATCCAACAAAAAAACGACAAAAATAAAGACAAAAAAAAGACAAAAATTCAACAAAAAAACCGACAAAAATTCAACAAAAATGTGACAAAAATTCAACAAAAAAGTGACAAAAATTCAACAAAAAAATGACAAAAATTCAACAAAAAAAATGACAAAAATCCAACAAAAAAATGACAAAAATTCAACAAAAAAATGACAAAAAATCAACAAAAAAATGACAAAAATTCAACAACAAAAATGACAAAAAATCAACAAAAAGTGACAAAAAATCAACAAAAATGTGACAAAAATTCAACAAAAATGTGACAAAAAAGTGACAAAAATTCAACAAAAAAACGACAAAAATTCAACAAAAATGTGACAAAAATTTAACAAAAAAGTGACAAAAATTCAACAAAAAAATGACAAAAATTCAACAAAAAAATGACAAAAATTCAACAAAAAAATGACAAAAAATCAAAAAAAAATGTGACAAAAACTCAAAAAAATGTGACAAAAATTCAACAAAAATGTGACAAAAACTCAAAAAAATGTGACAAAAATTCAACAAAAATGTGACAAAAACTAAGAAAAAAAATTACAAAAATTCAAAAAAATGTTGACAAAAACTCAAACAAAAGGTGACACAACACAGCAACAACGCGAGGGAAAAGATCAGTTTTGTGGGTCTTAGCTTTCAAATGAGGCGTTACACAGGCCTATATAATAGCCAAAGAGGACAGAATGCATTTGGTTTAGGCGGGTGGTAAGAGGTTAAAGTCAGTATATGATGCACCTAAGTTTCCACAGATGATCATGTCATGTCCAATATATCACTTGTCATATCGTTATTATTATTACTTGAGTTGCAATATTTGTGTCCATGAGTTTTTCTTTATCAGAATTTTTCCAGCTCCTTATCAGAACTACTTTGGCTTCTTCTTCTCAAACACCGTTGAGTTTATATGGAAAACGCTTTATAAATAAACTTTGATTTGATTTGAAAGTCTTTACAAAGCAGCTAACACTAGTTGAATACAGTACATTGCATAATGATTTGTAATCAGTGTTAAAGCAGTACTAAGTAACTCTTGCCCCTAGAGGCCATAAGCGCAACTGCAGGTGTCGTAGCAAGTTACGATTTTTTAACTTATTAATTGTCTTGGAGAGGTTGTAAATACTGTTTAAAGCGACGTTAGCCCGCAGTTAGCTTTGCCCGTTAGCATGTTAGCTTCTTCTTCGTGATTCCATTAGTGTGTATTGGTGGCTCCGGTCCGGTGGCAGTCAAGTTGCAAACATGGTTTTCTGGCCAGAGACACCAGGGGGAGATGAAAGACCCTCCAATCATCCCATGAACACTTGTATTACCCCCAGAGGGACTACGGAAAGGATTTATTAAGGTAAACACGTCACTTAGTACGGCTTTAATTTAAATCAATTAAGCTTGAGTCAAGATTAAAGGGGCTAGATGCAAGTTTGCCATTTTACACTCACTACTGCCATCTCAGGTCATACGTGTAACTGCACCTTCGGACCCGAATTAACACCTTTTTGAGTAACTTTGATTTTAGAGGCAGTTGTGGTGAACAGGTCTGAGCTCATTCTACACATTAGGACATGGCTGGAACATGTAGGGGGAGGAAAATACAGTATTTTAACATTTTTAAACCCCACCCCCTTTAAGTGAAATAATTACCCTTTACTTGACTAGATATAACTTTTATTTAGTGAACTTACATTTGTATAATTTTATACTAACATACAGTATTTAATGAAATTGCTCTGTTTCATGGACTTTCTCCCTTATGAAAAAAGCCCGTTCCTTTGGCATTTAATTTAAAATATAAGGTCAAATAGAAGGTTAATGTTTGTAGTTCCTCCTTTTCATTTTCATTCACTATTCAATAAACCTGGAGACTTTAGTCATAGTTTCAGTCATCACTAATTACTTCTGACTTAGTTGTATCTTTTGTTTCCTTCTCTGCTTGTATCTGTCAGAAGAGGGCGCTGTGAGTTCGTGACATTCGCCGTACCTGGCACGGATCTCCCCGGGACAGGTCCAGCATGTGGAAGAGGAAGCCGAGCTCACAGGCCAAACAGAACTCCTTCTGGCACAGGTGGTTCTGCACCAGGGAGCGGATCGGCTCCAGGAAATACAACACCTTTTCAAAAACAACAAAGCAATGAATATGAAAAAACATGATGTACAGAGCGTAATTTACAGATTGACAGATCAAATATAAGCCTGGAGCTACATGATAATTCATCTGTTGACATGTACGTTTAAAAACCACTAAATGAGGACGAAATCAAGAAAAATGTTGCGTATTTTTTGTGGTTTGTGGATTTGGTCGGGGTGAGTGAGAAGTGAAGAGGCCTGAACTATGGAAGAAGGAAGCAGTGGCCAAGATGTCACTTCTGCTTGGAGGCAAATGTCTTTTTTCTTTGTTGTAAAGACTCATTGCTGTATTGACGCATGTGTGTTTTGTTTTTTTCCCTGCTTCAACTGTTCAGAGTAAAGCAGAAATCAACTTAAAGGGATATTTCAGGATTTTTGACATAGGGCCTCATTTCCTAGTTATCCAGAGTGTTGATTTCTGGACATTTTTTTTATTTTTTATTCATGTAGTTCTTATAATTGAAGAGTTTAGTGGTGCTAGGCTAGTGCTAGGCTAGTGCTAGGCTAGTGCATGTCTATGGTAACTAGTAGCCAGCCTTAAAAACCTCTTCAAACTCATCGGGTCGTCCTCCAAACGTTGCCATATCTGATTTATAGAAAGCTCCTTTGTGAATGCCACGTATAGTAATGCCGGCCGCAGGTAAACAAACTAATACTAACTACTGTAGATCCGGTAACCTAGCAGATCACTCCGCCGCAGCGTAGCTACTAGGGATGTCACGGTTACCGATGTAGCGGTAAACCCCGGTAAAAATGTTGACAATAATAATTACCGTCTTGCTTTTGAAAAAATATTTTACCGCAGTGGATTACGGCGCCCGCGGTTTAGGCAAAGTGAGCCTCATGAGGCGCCGTCTCCTCTGCTGAAGCTGCCGCAGGCGCCTCTGTAGCTACAACCAAAACTAAACTTTCTCTAAGCTGGAATCATGTCCGAGACGACAGCGCAGGATCAGCCTCAGAGACCGAGCCTGAAGTCTGGACATGTTTGTGTGTTTGAAGAAGCTGAAGGACAGTTGATAGAGACAGTTTTCCTGTTTGTGGAACGTGCAGGAAAAAGTGTCTCTAAAGCAGCAAGACTTTGAACCTCTGACTCTCCTGTGTGACCGTCTCCCTCTATAGCAGTAAGCTAACGTTAGCGTGACCGTCTCCCTCTATAGCAGTAAGCTAACGTTAGTGTGACCGTCTCCCACAGCTCTATAGCAGTAAGCTAACGTTAGCGTGACCGTCTCCCTCTATAGCAGTAAGCTAACGTTAGCATGACCGTCTCCCTCTATAGCAGGAAGCTAACGTTAGCGTGACCGTCTCCCTCTATAGCAGGAAGCTAACGTTAGCATGACCGTCTCCCTCTATAGCAGTAAGCTAACGTTAGCGTGACCGTCTCCCACAGCTCTATAGCAGTAAGCTAACGTTAGCGTGACCGTCTCCCTCTATAGCAGTAAGCTAACGTTAGCGTGACCATCTCCCTCTATAGCAGGAAGCTAACGTTAGCGCTTTAGCTGAAATGCTGATGTGGGACTTTGGGTTGAGGGAGAATGTAACGAGTCGCCCCATAGTGCGGCTGCAGCGCCACCGCCAGCATAAGCCGTGTCCGGATACCTCCGCACGATGGCACAATGTTACGGGGCTCCCGGTGGCAGATTGCAATAGATTCACTCTCGCTGCAGTTTTATGAATTTAATAATGTCATTTTCCCAAATCTGCAAAGCGAAAGCTCACTGGAAGGACAACAACAATTTTCCTGATATAGACAGTTTATCTTCGTTTCAGACGCTATAAATAGTACCTGTGATACCTCGAAACGATCAACAACACATCATTATAGTTCCTTTACTTTGATGTGAAAATGTAATAAGCACTGTTAAACTTTATTGAAACTATTTCAGTTTGTGTAGGACTATCAATGCTTTCTGAACATATTAACACACATTTAAAAAAAATACCGCGCTAAAACCGAAAAACGTGATAATTTTGGTCACAATTAACCGTGACAGCCCTTGTAGCTACAACCAGGAAGCTTGATTGAGCTGTTTATTTGAGCTGTTTACATTCATATTTTTACAGTAATTAAACATTTCATCAGAATAAAGCTCATAAGGAGTAGGCTGAAGCCGAGCTTATATGCGCCGACCCCTCATTCATCATTATTAAACACACCCGCACTATATTCAATAGTAACTTTTAGGCTTTTTTTGTTTTTTTTGTTATTCAGAATTATTTTGTTTCCATATGTAAGTATACACACAGTAACACCCGTGCACTTGCCTATGAATTACAATCAGTTCTTCTTTCGGTGATACAACAAGATCATATTGTCTGACATCATTTGCATTTTACCGTACATTGTGTGTTGCATAAAGGATAACTGTTTACCCTTCAGGTTATCAGTGAGCATCAAAACGGTGTGAGTATCTGTGTGGTGATTCATGACATGTATTTCCTTATGCTGAATAATACCAATCATCACCGGTGAACCAATAGGCTAGTTGATTTAGTTATTATGAAAGTTGGCTATACTATAATGAGTAAATCATTTATAAAGTTGACAATTACAATGATGGAAATTAACAGAAAGGGGGGGTATTATGCAAAATGGACTTTTTCAAGCTTTACATCATGTTATTCTGTCACTCCCTCATTAAAAACATGCCTGAAGTGTTGCCTTGGCACATTCACGTATTTTTGAGTAATCTGTAAAAACTCTGATGGCAGCCATTTTAGGGATAGGTTTGCCTGAGTCCTCCTAGGAACGCCCCCACCTCCTGGAGACGCCTCCGAGCTTTCGTCACCAGCCGAGTAACCAACCACTGCTCCTCAGCAGAACCCCCTCCCCACTGATGCAACCAGGGCCGGACTGGGACTGAAAACCAGCCCTGGACTCGGGTCAGCCTGGCCCAAATTAGCGTAAATGTGACACTTCCACAAATACACATGTTAACCTCCGACCCCCCGCCTTAACCGAGAGCATTTTCTCCAGTTCGGCTTTGCCCAAATCTAAAAGCTTCTTGACTGGAGAGCAACACTGTAACGCCTCATTTGAAAGCTCAAATCTAGAAAAGTTATGGTAACTTTTTGTCATGTTGTCGCTGCATTTTCGTCACTTTTTTGTTGTGTTTTCGTCTCTTGTTTTTCGGGGGGATTTTTCACGTTTTTGTTGTTTTTTCATCGCTTTTTTCATCGCTTTGTCGTCACGTTTTCGTCACATTTTGTTGTGTTTTTGTTGCTTTTCCAGCACATTTTTGTTTTTGGATGCTTTTCTTTCAACCCCTTAACTCCCACCTGAACCGAGCACATTTTCTCCAGTTTGGCTTTACCCCAGTCCAAAAGCTTCTGGAAAAAAGGTGTGAAAATAGCGACAAAACTGAGACGAAAACAATGATGGAAATGTGACAAAAAAGTGACGAAAAATTTATGAAAAAGTGACAAAAATTTGATAAAAATTTGACCAAAAAAAATGAGTTGAATACCCCACAAAAAAATGATGGGAAAAAAATCTGATGACGTGAGGAAAAAGATCCTCTCGGTTCGGGCGGGAGTTAAGAGGTTAAGCTTTTAGATTTGGGTAAAGCTTGGTTACGGTTAAGGCTAAGGTAAAGTGAGAGGCCAGACTGGTGGCCCTAGAGCCAGTGGCCCTTCTGTGCTCTTCCAGAATACAGGACATATGGCCAGTCCGCCCCTGGCTGCCACAGACAGCGTGTGGAGGGGGCGTGTCGGAAAGGCTCAGAGGTTCTTAAAGAGACAGAGGCCTATTTCAAGACATTCACTACAGCCATTTTGAGAGAGACATTTTATACAAGGCAGTTATTCTAATTTACTGCATTTACAGACCAACAGAAGGTTTGCTCATCATTGTAGTGTGATATAGACTGGTGCTATGGGACTGAAAAAAGCAGAATACCCCCTCTTTAATAACTAGAATCTTTATTGTAGTTATTAGTATTAGTATTTATTTCTTGTTGCTTTCTTGTTGACATTACCATCTTCACAACTATATTTGTGTGTAAGCATTATTTCATGGTTGGTGTATGTGCCCTATTCTGTGAAGTGCATTAAAAAGGACCAGTCGTGAGAAAGGGCCCCTTTTATCCAACAGGTCCATATACCCTGCTGCTCAAATATAAGTTATTTTAAATGCAAAATGGTTATATTAAAAAATTATTCAGTCAACACAGACA
Source organism: Gobius niger (assembly GCF_951799975.1). Classification (NCBI taxonomy): domain Eukaryota; kingdom Metazoa; phylum Chordata; class Actinopteri; order Gobiiformes; family Gobiidae; genus Gobius; species Gobius niger. The sequence goes on along the minus strand of NC_136857.1, from coordinate 4,181,705 downwards.
TTTATATGGATAGTCTGGTGTTGTAAGTGATTTGTCTCAGGTGCTCTGTGCTTGGGTCAGACTGTTTTTAATACAGGCTACTAGTTACCATAGACATGCACTAGCCTAGCATTAGCCTAACACCACTAAACTCTTCAAATATAAGGACTGCATGAATTTAAAAAAACATATATATCTCCAGAAATCAAAAACCCTCTGGCTAACTAGGAAATGAGGCCCTATGTCAAAACTCCTGAAACATCCCTTTAATCCATTACCTGGATCATGCAGTTGCAGTAGGCGTTCGGGATGTGCGGCTCGAGACCAGCGAACAGCGTCCTGTTGTAATGTTTGAAGTCGAAGTCCTCGAGGCCGAGTTTGGAGTATTTTATCGTCACCTGGTGAAAAGCACATTACAGATCATGATAATAGGAATATTCACAGCAGCACATAATAGAAAAGGAGAAGCCTATCACTTTATTACAAATGAGTGAGATGAGTGCAGAGGACAAATTTCCCTACGGGGACAATAAAGTTAACAAACAAACAAACAAACAAAACATTATCAGCATCATTAGCATTACATATTTGCTTTCATTTATAGCAGGGGACGGCAAGTTTCCTTGGTGAAGGGCCGGTTTTCTTCATCGCAGTATTAATTTTGACAACATATTATATTTTAGTTTTAGTCTTTTGACTAAAATGTATTTTAATTTTAGTCAAGATTTAGTCCAAAAAATCTTTTCAATTTTAGTCTAGTTTTAGTCGACTAAAATTGCATGTCAATTTAGTCGACTAAATTTAAGACTAATTTAGTCGACTTTGCATTGATAATATTCATTATAAGTAAGGGATAATGTATAGAACGCTGGTCATTATCTGGAAAATAAGCACCTTCAGGGCGAACCGCTCTTGTTTCGCCCTGAAGGTGCTTATTTTCCCGATAATGACCAGCGCTCTATACATTATCCCGCTTATTATACGGCCATTTGCAACTGAACACACACAACATAAACTTCGTACACTTTTATGAAGGTCGAAAGGTTTATTTAATGACTTCCGCGACAAATAGTTCCCAAAAGTTTGCGCGTTGCTCGGCAGCGTTTTGCTAGGCTAGAAGCAGCAAGGCTAGCAGCTAGCCTAGCTACTTAGCTGAAGGCGCAGTTGGAGGAATGGTGGTGAATCTCTGGGTAAGTTGAAAGTCAGACTCACGCTAACTTCACGAGCGATTCCCCGACTTCTCTCTCTGTGACGGGACAGATCGTGTCGCTACTACGTACGTGCGGAGTGATATGAAAGCACCAACTCCAGAGGTCCTTTATCAGAAAATAATGACCGGTAGAACGTTGGGAAATCCCATTCAAATCAACGGAGCTTCTACTTCTAATTTGGCATCCGCACAGTAAAGTGAAGATTACTGCGCAGATTTTGAACTACTCCTGGTATTATTACGCCATATAATATAGTTCCCCCTTTTATCCACTTAGAAAATCCACATTGTTTAATTTTGTGTAATTATACTTTATAGTGGAACACTTCACGTAACCATATTTAAATACTGAAAACGTGGAAGAGCTTGGTAGCTTCTATCTTGACCTGTTTTGGAGCTATAGAGGAGAGAGGGAGAGGCTAAATGCTAACGCCGTCTGCGCTGTGTTTACGTGACTGAAGGCACGGGTGAAGATCAGACAGGTCCTAAAGAACTCGTCACAGCTCAGGTAAGAACATATGTCAGTATGTAATGGCCTATTCCTTTACAGAGACAGAGGCCTATTCCAAGACATTCACTACAGTCATTTTGAGAGAGCAATTTTATACAAGGCAGTTATTCTAATTTACTGCATTTACAGACCGACAGAAGGTTTGGTCATCATTGTAGTGAGATATAGACTGGTGCTATGTGACTGAAAAAAGCAGAATACCCCCTCTTTAACATGCATTTTGATTTGGGTCATAGTATTTCTCAAACTCATCTCGAGAGCCAGAGTTTGATGATGGAGGGCCGGTTTTGGCTCCCCGGGCCTGACGTTGCCTACCCCTGATTTATAGTGTCAAATCAAAAATGATGAAAAACATGACAAAGAGACCTTTCTGAACTTCTTGGGGACCATGTAAAGGTGCGGCTCCTCGTCGCGTCCGATCGGCGACTCCGGGACCTGGTTGTAACTGTCGTACTCCTGCTCCACGTCTTTGATTTTATACGGGACCTTAAAATCCAGAGCACAGTCAGAAAAGCACTGCAGTAAAAGCACAAGTCTGCTCACATCGGCATGCACAACAGGGGCTTGTAATTAGGGAGGCACCGATACCACTTTTTCTAAAACCGATACGAGTACTTGGATTTAAGTACTCGCCGATACCGAATACCGATACGAGTACGAGGCATTTTCTTCAACATTCGTACTTTTTTCACAGCAGATTGGTTTGTAACTAGTCAATTTACTCATGTACATTTCCTTAAGTAAAGTAGGCGACACATTTAAGAGTAGTTATATTAGAATTGTGCTGATGCCATTTATTTATTTATTTTTATTTTCCTTCAATATAATTTTTTATTTTTATGTCTCTGTCCATCATTGACAGAAAAGCCCATGTCCTAAAGCTCCTCAATGCCTGAGCTTTATTCATTTATGTATTTTTATTTAACAATAGTATTGAGATGTTACTTAAATGGTCTCTTATGTCTTTACTTCAGCTCCTGTAGATTTTCTCTTGTGTTTGTAGCAACTTAGTGTAACAAAGAAATGTTATTTATTGAATTTCATCAAAATGTATCCGATTATTAAAATCATAATCAACTTTAACCCCCTTTTTATTTGGAGTGTATTTTGCCTGGCAGAGGTGGTTTCCATGGCTACGCCCTTTGCTCCTCCCCTTTGTCTGCTGTGTGATGTGACAACGGTTTGTAACTGGTTTGGCTCTGTGATTTTATGATCATTTTGGAAATTTTACTCAACTTTATATCAGTTTAATTTGTTTTATCTGCAACATAACACTGCTAAATCTATGTTTTAAGTGATTATTTGAATTTTGGAGGATGTATATTATCATTTGGTCAAGTTTAGATGTTGTCAATCGTTGTCAGTTAGCTTGTCAGGGGAGTAATTGCCATAGCTCCATGGATAAAATGTACAGTTAATGCTTTGTAATTAATACTCTTGTATCTGGTGTGGTGCGTTTAGGGGCAGAAGAGTGAATCAGACCACCTGTAATCACCTGTCCTGGTTATGTGTGATTTCAGAGATTTATGTAAAGCCACAAAACCTGTTCGAGTGGTCTCATCACTGCAGCCTGGGTCAAACTTCGAGGGGTTACATCAGCGAGTAGCTACAGCGTTTTCATTGTTCTGCTGCAGCTCATTTTCCCTCAATATAAACATGCTGTATGTCTTTAATTTGGATTTTCTGAGGACTTTTTAGTCGCTGGGTTAGTTTTTCAGATGAATAAACCCCTGGGCATAAAACGGCGTCAGAATGGCCCAAACTGTTAGCCGCGAGTTAGCATCGTTAGCCTGTATGTTGTAAACACTGCAGACGCTAAACAACATTTAGCTCTGGTTAAATCCAGCTCAGACTCTGGTTTAGAGAGCGCAGTCTGTAATAAAGTCAGCTCTATGTGGATTATTGGATTTACACTAAACAATTCTCCAGTTTGTTGCTTCTTCTCTCCTCAGACGAGAGCTGCGCCTCGTAGCTGCGCCTCGTAGCTGCGCCTCGTAGCTGCGCCTCGTAGCTGCGCTGGCCGCACGTCAAATGGTATCGGTTTCCGGTATCGGGACCTCATGAATGAGTACGAGTATGAGTACAAGCATGTGGTATCGGCCCGATACCCAACACTGGTATCGGTATCGGTGCATCCCTACTTGTAATGTTACTAATAAAGCTCGTAACTGCTTGAACTTTTGCTACAAACAACAACCAAAACCTGTCATTGAGGAAAAACTGGAAGCGTGTCATTTTAATAATATCAAATTTGAATCGAATCGTGACTAAATCTATGATCACATCTCAGCATTTACAGCTCATTGTTTCGAACGTCTCACATGAACCCTATAAAACCATAAACTAACTGAATAAATTGACATCTCTCATTCATGTTTTCGATATCTGCTTCTCAAATACACACTTCCCCTTTGACTTTACATCATCAAAACGCTTTAATTACCTTCCGATGTGATTTTAATGCAACTACAACTCAGTGTCAAGAGCATAGGAAGCAATACAGGAAATAAGGACTTTCCAACTTCAGGGGGAATCATTGAAGATTTCGAGTGAAGTGGAAGTGTCTGGATCGGCCAGGAAACAGGAAAAAGGTCTGTTGTCTTCCACTGCACTGTGAGGAAGTTGGGTCAAAAGCGCCGCAAAAACCCTCCATGAATCACATGACATGGAGAACTGTTGGGTTTTGGGGTCAGAGAGTCTCCGAAACTACAGCTCAGAGTTGGTCATAGGGTTTTGCATTAGAGGCAGCGAATATTTAACGCTTTTTAAGTGAGATTTCAATGCCCAAATACTATGTTTTTAACGCTGCAAATGCAAAAAAAAGTGTTTCATATTTCCGTACTGAAGATTTGCAAACATTCCATCCACCAGAGGGAACGACGGGGAAATTTACATATTTAACAATTAAGCGAAACATTGTGAACAATTCCAGAGAAAACTGCAGTTGGAGGTGTTTTGGGCCATTATCATACAAGACATTTACTTCTAATTTCAAAGCTGCATTATGTAACAACAAAAAAAGTTGATATTTATGTGTACTTGATCTTTTAGTGACTGGGTGTGTGAGTGGTCAGCGTGGCGCCTTTACTTTCCATCACAGTCTCTACATCTCTCCAGGATCCATTGCTTTGTAGGTTCTCACTGCTGACGGACCCTCTCGCCAGAAAACCTACAAAACAATGGACCCTGGAGCGTTGTAGAGACCACTGTGATGGAAAGTAAAGGCGCCATAATGACCACTCATACACACTGCAAAAAGCACCCTACTAAAAACAAGGGGAAAAAATCTTATAAGAGATTTTGTCTTTCTGCCAATGGGGTCAGCATTTTTTTCTTGCTAAGAATTCTTATTTCTAGAATATTTTTCTTATAAAACAAGAAAGAAGCACTAAATTTGAGCAAATAAATAACTACAATTAAACAAAATGTCCTCAGAAAATTGAATAATTTTAGGAAAACATTCTTATTTAGTGAAAAAGTAAAAATGTTGCTTGATTTAAGTCAAATGTTCTAAATTACACCCATTTTTGAGCAAAATGTTCTTTATAAATACTAATATTTAAGGAAAATATTGCCTGCATCCGGGGACCCGTCTCCATGATGTGGAGCCAGGCTGATGGTCAGAATCACCTGCTGGAGGATTCACCTATTGTACATGTTTATAGTGGTGGGGAAACATACACAGACACGGGGAGAACATGCTCCACACAGAAAGGCCCCGTCCTGGTGGGAATCGAACCCAGGACCTTCTAACCGCTGTGCCACCGAGCCGCCCACTTTAAAGAATGTATTATCTCTCTGTGAGAATTAGTTCTTACATTAAGAGTTGTTTTGATCTTATTTTTTCTTAAAAAAAAGAAAAACTATTCTTCTGTCTAAAGCTGAAGAACATTCAAAAACTAGCACGTTTTTTAGCGAATTTATCTGAACAAGAAATGGCTAGATTTTATTTCCTAAAATAAGAATTTTTTTCCTCAAGAAAACTTTGCTCTGTGAGACATGATTACTTTTTAGGGAAAAAAATTTAAAAATTACTTTATTTCTTAAAGTAAGACATTTTTACTTGCTTAGAATCCACTTTTTGCAGTGCACCCAGTCACTACAAGGTCGAATACAAACAAGTATCAACTTTTTTTCCCGCATAAAAAGTTGCATAATGCAGCTTTAATCGAATTTAAAGCCTTAATATTGGCACTTTTATTGATGCTTTTCATTGTCCCGTGGGAACCCGTAATTAGAAGAAGAGGTTAGTGTTTTCAGACCTGGTTGCGCGGTCGGGTGCGAGGATTCGCTGCGTAGCCGATGAACCCAACAGTCTTTATCGTTCGCAAAATCTCTGGATCCACAGGAGGGGCTCGCCTGGAAGAACAGATTTAACACGTTATATAAGTGAGTTATATTAGAGACGTATCAATGATAAAAAATTATGTAATATATATAATATAAAAGAAGATGCAAACTTGCAAGAGGCAGCAAAAGGAGTTCTTTAGTTTTAAACATTCCTAAAATCCGCCTCATATTGACGTCAGAAGCCTAATGTACAGATGAGACATAATAACAACAGGAGGAGGAATCATGAGCAGTTAACCCCTTAACTCCCACCTGAACCGAGCACATTTTCTCCAGTTTGGCTTTACCCCAGGCCAAAAGCTTCTGGAAAAAAGGTGTGAAAATAGCGACAAAACTGAGACGAAAACAATGAAGATGTGACAAAAAAGTGAGAAAACATTGACAAAAAAGTGACGAGAAATGGATGAAAAAGTGGCAAAAATGTCACAAGAAATTGACCAAAATTGGACGAAAAAATGACAAAAATGTGACAAAATATGACAAAAAAATACAAAAATGTGATAAATAAAATGTGTTTTTTTCAAGTTTTTCTTTATTCAGATTATTTTGTATAATTTCAAGTGATAAATAAATCATTTTTACAGTAAAAGTTAATTTGTCTGATTTCTATTTGTTCGATTGGCATAAGCCAGGGGTGTCCAAAGTGCGGCCAGCGGGCCAAATGTGGCCCTCAGACCAATTTTTGGTGGCCCTCGGGCTGCTTGCTGAATCGGTTCACATCATCAGAGATGGACCTTTTTATATTAATATGTAATAATTCTACACAATTCTAGCCTAACAACTAGCATTTTATTGTGAGACAGAGCTGGCATTAAGGTTTTAAGCATAAATAAAGGCATGAGGCACAATTTAAACCTCTGCTACTCAAAGGTTTCGTGGAACTAACCACCGACCCATGGCCCTTTACCCCGTGTACGCTCCAATATGTGGCCCCCCATGAAAAAAGTTTGGACACCCCTGGCATAAGCGTTTTCATCTGATCTTAGATTAGTTCAAACCGACTCTTTATTCAAGCGATTGAAATTTTCCCAGCGTATATGATGTACAACTCTGGCATATGTAGAAAGTCAAGTGCTTCAATTGGAGGGTCCGGCCCTTGGTCTTTTAACGATGAAGAAAACCGGCCCTTCGCCTCTGCCCCCCCCTGCCCTAAACGATTACAAAATTTGCATAATCAAAAATAAATAAATAAATAAAAATTTCATTTTTTTTAATTGATTTATTTTATTTTATTTTGTTTTGCAAAGCAGACTTGCATTATTTCAGGCCGCTGGGATTATTTTCCCTTCGCTTTTCACGTGCCACGGCTCGTGCTTTTGCCTGACACAAAAACAAACGGCGCTGTGTGATGATGTCATCAGGCCGCGCTGCTCAGTTTGCTTGTGCAGGTGTGAGGGCCGGCCAGCAGGGGGCAGGTGTGAAACAGAAACCTCTCCTTAATCAAGGCAAACTTGAAATCATTTGTCAGAAAACAGAAAATATCCAGCATAGCTTTTTTTATGAATAAATATACAAATAAAATAAAGACTTTTTTATAATATTTGTGATTATTATTTTTTCAGCCCTATTAGCGAGCGTGACCTTTTGCGGTCAAGGGGTTGCGCGTTCTTGGTCCCGTAAGCCTAATTTTATTTGCACGCTTAAGTAAATACGGATCTGCCGCTTTAGCAGAAATGACGCGCCCGCTTTGTTATCAAACACTCGCATTGTTTTGTTGGCAGGGGTGAGCTCATAATGTGTATCGCCCAACTTCTCCATTTTCACTGCCGTTAAAAGAGGCACAAACGAGGAAGGATGATGTAATGTCGATGTACTGAGAACATCTTTTTTCAATCCTGTGTCAATAGATTTCTTTGATGTTGCACAGAAGCTATGAGGGCACGACGCATCCAGGCCTTACGAAACCCGCTGCATTATCATGAGGCATTTGCAATAAAAGAACGGTGCGGTTTGCTGAAGACCCGCCGACTTTCCAATCTGTGTAAACTTGTGTGTGTTCCTGTGAGACCCTGTGCCCATAAATTCTTTCAGTGGTAATAAAATCACTTAAATGAGCATTGTGGATTAGGGGGTAGTTGTTTGGGACCTCTTCTCTTCTCTGTTTTTATTAATGATTTACCTTTCACTATGAAAAGTGCATCCATGACATTGTACGCAGATGATTGCACGGTTTACTATGCTAGTTCTGAATATTAAAGAGGGGGTATTCTGCTTTTTTCAATCACATAGCACCAGTCTATCACACTACAATGATGAGCAAACCTTCTGTTGGTCTGTGAATGCAGTAAATTAGAATAACTGCCTTGTATAAAATGTCTCTCTCACAATGGCTGTAGTGAATGTCTTGAAATAGGCCTCTGTCTCTTTAAGAACCTCTGAGCCTTTCCGACACGCCCCCTCCACACGCTGTCTGTGGCATCAGTGGGGAGGGGGTTCTGCTGAGGAGCAGTGGTTGGTTACTCGGCTGGTGACGAAAGCTCGGAGGCGTCTCCAGGAGGTGGGGGCGTTCCTAGGAGGACTCAGGCAAACCTATCCCTAAAATGGCCGCCATCAGAGTTTTTACAGATTACTCACAAATACGTGAATGTGCCAAGGCAACACTTCAGGCATGTTTTTAATGAGGGAATGACAGAATAACATGATGGAAAGCTTGAAAAAGTCAATTTTGCATAATACACCCCCTTTTAATGAGGGTCGGACTGTTAGCATTGGAGCAGCGCGAGCTACACGTCACGCGTCACGAGATTTCTAAAATTCTTCTTCTGAAAACCAGCCTGGTTTCATAAATTGTGACTAACCCAGCGTTATCTCAGGAGGAATATCGAGCCTAGTCTAGTGTTGAAAACATTGAAACCAGGCGTTAAGGTTGTTTTTAAGGTGTCTAAACTCCAATGCTTTTCAATGGGGAACTAGCGGCGATATGGAGGTACTACAGTGTCGTGGTCACAAAGCAGAGCAGCCAGCACCCATTGGACAGAACATATTAATGCTGTTGTTAATAAGATGGGACGTGACACTTTGGAAATGGAACCAAGTCTTTAATTTTGTGCCACTTGTTAAACTGTTCTGAAGTGTGGTCCTCCACTGCTAAGACAGATCTAGGTGTGTTTGTGTTTTTAGTAATAAAATATGACACATTAAAAAATAATCACTATTAAAAGGTGCACTATGCAACATTTTAGGTGAAGAAAAAAATATGTGCGTGCATTTGACCTTTTAATAACTCTGTGCCGTTATGGGTGCAGCATGGCACCTTAGCTTTCCCTCACAGTGGCCTTTATGACGCTCCAGGACAGGGGTGGACTGGCCATATGTCCTGTATTCTGGAAGAGCACAGAAGGGCCACTGGCTCCAGGGCCACCGGTCTGGCCTCTCACTTTACCTTACCCTTACCCTGGGCATAACCGAGCTTTACCCAAATCTAAAAGCTTAAAAAGAAAAGCATCCAAACACAAAACTGTGCTGGAAAAGCACCAAAAAAGTGACAAAAACACAACAAAAAACAAGCAAGCCCGCGCTACATCCTTCTGATGAAAAAGTGACAAAATGTGACAAAACGTTCCCATCACTTTTCTAGATTTTATCTTTCAAATGGGGCGTTACAGTGTTGCTCTCCAGTCAAGAAGCTTTTAGATTTGGGTAAAGCCGAACTGGAGAAAATGCTCTCGGTTAAGGCGGGTGGTCAGAAGTTCACATGTGTATTTGTGGAAGTGTCACATTTACGCTAATTTGGGCCAGGCTGACCAGAGTCCAGGGCTGTTTTTCAGTCCCAGTCTGCCCCTGACTCCAGGATCATTTTTGTTTTTGTTTTTTTTTTTTTGGGGGGGGGGGGTTCATACCAGAATAGGGGCAGAAATGTCACGGTTTGAAGTAAAATGAAGAGAGAAATGGCCCAAAATGCAGACTGCAACGGAACTGATTTAATATGTGCAAAAATCCAAATAAGAAACTGACAAAAAACAAAAGTAAAGTAGGAGAAACTGAAACTCACAAACTAACAAACGGACATGAAGACAATGAACTGACAAAGAACGAGGGAAACACGGGGTAGAAATACATGAGGAAACGGGGCACAGGTGAGACACATTAGGGCGGGGCAGGCAATAAGTCAAACAGAAAATCACAACGGACCAAAAAGACATGTCAAAATAAAACACCAAGGACATAAACTCAAGAAAACAAACCAAAACAGGGCAACGGAAAGCAGACCATGACAAGAAACCCCAAAACAATGGAATCTGGAGCGTCATAGAGGCCACTGTGAGGGAAAGCAAAGGTGCTATGCTGCCCCTATAACGCCACCGAGTCTCTAAAAGGTCAAATACACGCAAATATCAAGTCTAAAATGTTACATAGTGCACCTTTAAAGTTAAATGTCCCACCATATTCCCACCATATTCACCTTACGTACATATAAGTTCTCGTGTCTTGTGGAGTATGAACAGGCCTTTACTTTCTGGCTCGCACAGCTGTGGTTACAACGAGAAAAGTCCAACAACCTTTTCAGACGACGCCAGCTGCCGATCATTGAAGCATTTTTAGCCACTGATGATATTGTGAGTGTTCTTTCATATCCCAGTTTGTTTCTGCTTCTACCGTAGTTCAGATCCCAATATACTGCTTTAAAATGCATTCACTTCAGCCAGAATAAACCCTGCTATTTGGTCCTTCGATAAGTCAATAAGCCGAACGCCCATCTCGGGTCGGCCGTTGCATTATGGGTAATGGAATTTATTTCGGCGACCAAACAGTATTGATAGTTAGCGTAAAGCGACAAAGAAAGCTCTGATTTGGACCGTTTTAACCGCTGGAAAGTTGATGATATGAAGTGCCAGCAGGAGATAACACAGGCGAAACTGGCATTTACTACACTGCCTAAGTATTACCTCTTCGGGTGTAAAAAGCATTAGTTAAAGGGGGGGTATTATGCAAAATCGACTTTTTCAAGCTTTACATCATGTTATTAAGTCATTCCCTCATTAAAAACATGGCTGAAGTGTTGCCTTAGCACATTCACGTATTTTCGAGTAATCTGTAAAAACTCCGATGGCGGCCATTTTAGGGATAAAACGCCTGATTCCTTCAGGAAACGCCTCCGACCTCCAGGATACGCCCCGATCCTTTCGTCACCAGCCGAGTAACCAACCACTGCTCCTCAGCAGAACCCCCTCCCCGCAGTGTCTAGCCCTAAGATGTAAACAGAGTCATCATGGAGGATTAGCTTCATGTGTTGTGAACCGGAGCCACAGCAGACTTTTACAAAGACACACATCAGTGTTTCTGTTACCGAAATACCCAGGATCAAAACCGGTGACAAGAACGCTTATTTCAGTGTCTGGTTCTGCGCTGGGCTTTGATGATGCACAGAGCCTCCGGAGAAAGCTAATGCTAAGCTAAACCTCGAGTAATCACGTGAAAACGAGAAATATGCACAAATAAAGTCAATAAAACCACCACACACATAAAGAACCGTTTAACAATGATCACACACGGAGCCAGGCTTGTTGATTTGGAAGTTTATTGCTCACATTTCATCTACAATGGGTCATAGCCGAGTGGCTTTCTCCCGGAGCTAACAAGCTAGCCGCGACAAGCTAACGGGAAAATTCACTGAATACAAGCAGCATATTATGCATTGAAAACGTCACTAAAACAGGCAACTGCTTGAAGCAGCCTTTATGATGATCACACACGGAGCCTGGCTTGTTGATTTTGTAGTTTACTGCTCACATTTCATCTACAGTGAGTCGTAGCCGAGTGGTTTCTCCCGGAGCTAAGGCACTGTTAGCCGCGACAAGCTAACAACCTTCACCTTCACAACATTCATTGAAAACAGGCAGCATATTATGCACAAATAACGTCAATAAAGCAGCAACTACTTGAAGCAGCCTTTACGATGATCACACAATGAGCCTGGCTTTACACATTTGTGGTTTATTGCAGACTTTTCATCAACAATGAGCTGTAGTCGATTATAACAAGCTAACGGGTAACCTCGAAAAACCACTGTCCACCTGCACAGATAATGTCCGTCTTTGAATCGTATGGGCTCCTGCAGATCCTGGTGTCGTCCATGGGGGTATAGTTAGAGATCCATAGGGCATGGCAGATGCAAAGAGATAGCCTCCAAACAGCAGTTATTTTTCAGGCAGGAGCCTCTTCCAAGCGTCCGGTGTGGAAGGTTCGTCTCCAAATAATATCCTGTGTGGCCATTGTTCCCAAAGTGATAAACAGTAGCTCCTTTCCAACAATAAAAATGAAAATGCACCAATCGTAGTTTCAATACAGTTGAGACAACGAGCGCAGTGTTGTGATGCCACAGACAGCGTGTGGAGGGGGCGTGTCGGAAAGGGTCAGAGGTTCTTAAAGAGACAGAGGCCTATTTCAAGTCATTTGCTACCGCCATTTTGAAAGAGCAATTTTATACAAGGCAGTTATTCTAATTTACTGCATTTACAGACCAACAGAAGGTTTCGTCATCATTGTAGTGTGATATAGACTGGTGCTGTGTGATTGAACAAAGCATAATACCCCCTCTTTAAAAAATATGAAGGGTATACTGAAATCTGGAAGGAATGGTGTATCTGGATGTGAGAAAATATGCTAATGTTTTGATAAACAGGAGAGAAATGTAATAGAATTGTAAATATATAAATAACTGCAATATTAAGGTATTATGTGTTTTTGTCTCACGCTGTGGTACAAAAACAACAATTCTGTGATAAATTGCCGCTTTGTGGGTCTAATCCCTAATAAAAACATCTCCATCAATAAACGAAGATGTTCTAAACTAACTGTGGTTCGATATCGTTGCATCAGCGCGGATCAGGTGTTAGCGCTCTCACGGAAATGCAAACACACACGAGGATAATCGTGCTGTACTTCTTCATTTAGCATCATTCAGTGTTGTACATTCGCTTTTCCAACACATGAGCACATGACAGTCATACTAGCCGGACAATATGCAAAATTTACATAGAGAAACCCCAGTGAATAATCTGTATACTTGATAAAACAATGACTCTTGCATTTGCATATTTCCCCCTCCCCGTTACATTATTACCAGGAACATGGGACAGATTATTGATTTTTTTATGGCCTGCAAGTTTTATTTGACGTCAGGAAAGTACAGTAAGAAAAAGGTTGTTTGGAGACGGATTCAGAAATTTATTGGAGCTGGGATTCGATCTCACGAAGATTTTGTAAATTTGTCTGAATTGAATGTGCTTTGTGTTCATCTTGTTTATTTAATCCCAACTACATCCCAATAAAACAATGGTTGTTCCACTGAGCAACAGTTTGTCCGTTCTTCTTCAATTGAGCTTTCAACTTCAAATGATAATTTGTTGTTCTGGTTCATTGGCCCACACAGAACTAAGGATAATGGTAACTAAGTGCATTATTTACTGCCTCTTCTTGGCCAGAACTCCTCTTCAAAAAGTTGCTACAAATAAAGGATTTTTTTTTCAACGGGTCCTATTTTCAGTCTGGTGCAACAGCAGCGTTGATTCAGACGAGGCAGTCATATTGCAGACACACAACTGCAGCAGCCGATGGTTTAAAGCGATTACACAGAGTTAAAAAATGTAAAAACTAAAGGCCTCTTCATACTCCACAAGAGGCGAGAACTTTGTTCTTGTTCTTGAGGCAAAAAGGACGAGAACAAAGTTGGTCTGGGATCTGACATCTCATACTCCCCAAGACGTGCTGCTGCCCTTTTTCCACAGCCAAAACAAACAAGGAATGACCGAAATAAAACGAGCTATTTGAGTTTAAACTATTATAAAATGTATCAGTCACGATATTGCAAACATTTTGAAGATTGACTTCATGTTTAGCCACATCTCCCGCTGGTTTATTATGTTAGAAAACGTTAACGTTAACGTTCAAAGCTTACCTCCGTGTCACTCGGTAAAATCATGTTGTTTGACGTCTGTGTAGCTCAGTACAGGTTTTGTCCATCCAAGAACCTTCACTGAACATATTGGTGACGTTTCCCAGTGTTTGATGAAGGTCTAAGATGTACAAGCCTGGTCTCCCTCCGTACACGAGCCTGAACCACTTTTTTCTTCATCACTCACTCGCCTCTTTCACGCAGGTAGCGCCAGGCTCTTCTGTTTCCTCTTCGTCCTCGCCCAAAACGTCTGTGTGTTTCTCCCCAGGACTTTGTTGCCATGTGAAATATTTTACTGCCGCCAGCGGTGCCGCAAAACTATCCATGTTGTCTCCGTTTTCCGCACCGGTGTTAGGAAGCAAACATTGGATTCTCGCTTCCCGCTTCCGCCAAAATAACCCCGCCCACTAAAAATCCAGCCAATCACAGCCAGACTTATCGCAGCCCTGCCGAAATAGTTCTGCGGAGCTGGTGCGTCAGCAAGACCTGCCAGAAGTAACTTGTTTACCTTAACAAAACCTTTTCGTTGTCCCTCTGGGGGCAATACAAGAGTTAATGGGAATTATTGGGGGGTCTTTCATCTCCCCCTGGTGTGTCTGGCCAGAAAACCACAATTGTAACTTTGCGCCTCCGGGTAGGGACCACCACTACACACAAATACAATCACGAAGAAGAAGCTAACAGGCTAACGGGCAAAGCTAACTGCGGGCTAGCCCCACTTAAGCAGTATTTACAGCCATTGTGTAATTGAATGTACAAGATCCCTCTCTCCCTTTGTCTTTTCTGTCAGCGTAGTATTTACTCTCACAGAAAATTAATGAGCAAAAAAACGCAACATGCTACGACACCTCCAGTGGCGCTTATGGCTTCTAGGGGTATGAGTTACTTAGTACTGCTTTAAAGAGGGGGTATTGTGCTTTTGTCAGTCCCATAGCACCAGTCTATATCACACTACAATGATGACAAACCTTCTGTTGGTCTGTAAATGCAGTAAATTAGAATAACTGCCTTGTATAAAATGTCTCTCTCAAAATGGCTGTAGTGAATGTCTTGAAATAGGCCTCTGTCTCTTTAAGAACCTCTGAGCCTTTCCGACACGCCCCCTCCACACGCTGTCTGTGGCATCAGTGGGGAGGGGGTTCTGCTGAGGAGCAGTGGTTGGTTACTCGGCTGGTGACGAAAGCTCGGAGGCGTCTCCAGGAGGTGGGGGCGTTCCTAGGAGGACTCGGGCAAACCTATCCCTAAAATGGCCGCCATCAGAGTTTTTACAGATTACTCAGAAATACGTGAATGTGCCAAGGCAACACTTCAGGCATGTTTTTAATGAGGGAATGACATAATAACATGATGGAAAGCTTGAAAAAGTTGATTTTGCATATTACCCCCCCTTTAAGCTCTTATAGGACAAACTATAAACATTATTTATCCACTCTGAGTTATACTATATTCTTAACGCAGCAGAAACGTGATCAACACCAGCACGTAACACCGCCTCTCGCCCTTATCCCCCCATCCCTCTCTCTATCCCCCCACGCACCCCTCTAGAGAAAATATTCCTGTCTGGTACGGTCCATGGGATACAATTGCTGCCTCTCACAAAATGGAGTTCTTGTGCGTACCTGGGGCAGGGCGTGGCGAGGGAGAGCGACCAGTCCGACAGCAGCGGCTCGGCGGAGGTGAGGGGCGTCGGGATCAGAGACAGAGGCAGCAGGTCGTGGTGCCAGTCCAGCTGAGGCAGTGTGTCCACGATGCAGGGCAGAGCGAACTCCGTCTCCCGGGAATAATCGTTGAACGACACCTCCGGAGCGTCGGACCAGAGGTGCACGCAGCCGCCCGAGTCCCCGAACGCCAGAGCCTGTTTACTGGACGACACGTCGAAGCTCATGAGCAGCTGGCCCACGGTGTTCACGTGAAAGATATCGGCCATGTTTGCCAAACCGGTGGGCTCGCAGAACTGGCACTGGCCTGGAAGGAACAGAGAGGCATCAAGTCATCCAGACAGTTTAGAGTTACTAGTGTCCATATACACTGCGTTCCAAATTATTATGCAAATGATATTTTTCTAAGATTTTCTAAATTGTCGACTCAAATGAAAGTCAGCATCATTTTCAAGTCTTTAACTGGTCGAGGATCATTTAAATGTGGTGGAAAAAATCTCCCAGTGAAAACAGTATTTTTTTCAAAAATAAATATAGTAAAAACCTCAAAATCCACTGTTCCAAGTTATTATGCAACTCATCGTTTCAATACATTTGAAAGCTTGTAATTAACTGAAAATGGTCCTTTGTTGAATTTGTAGCATTAGGAGGTCATATTTACTGAAATCAAAAGTTATTTAAATCAAAAAAGTATTAACAGGTCAAGTTATGTTTTACCATAGGAGCCCTTGTGTGATGCAGCTTCAAAATGCTTAAATCCATTAAACTTGTGAGTTTATGGACAGCTTCTGCTTGGATTTCTTTGCAGGATGTCAGAATGGCCTCCCAGAGCTGCTGTTTGGATGAAAACTGCCTCCCACCCTCATAGAAGTTTTTTTCGTTGATGCTTCAAAGGTTCTCAACAGGGTTGAGGTCAGGCGAGGAGGGGGTCCACATCATGAGCTTCTCTCCTTTTATGCCCATAGCAGCCAGTGATGCAGAGGTTTTCTTTACAGTATGACATGGAGCGTTGTCATGCATGAAGAGGATTTCGTTCGGGAAAACACGGCTCTTCATTTTGTAGCATAGAAGACAGTGGTCAGTCAGAAACTCCACATATTTTACAAAGGTCATTTTCACACCTTCAGGGATCCTAAACCAGCTCTCTCACCATGATTCTGGCCCAAAACATGACTCCGCCCCCTCTTTACTGACGTCAGAGCCTTGTTGGGACATTGTGGCTATTCACCAACCATCCACTACTGCATTGATCTGACCATCCAGGGTCACACGGCCTCATCAGTGAACAAGACTGTTTGAAAATGAGTCTCATGTATTTCTGAGCCACTGCAGCCGTTTCTGCTTCAGCTTCAATGAACAGTTCAGGGGAGGCCCAGATAGAAGGTTTATGCACAACTGCAGCCTCTGGAGGGTCCTACACCTTGATGTTCGGGAGACTCCAGAGGCACCAGCAGCTTCAAATACCTGTATGCTTCTTTGTAGCATCTGTTCTCATAATCTGATGTGTTTATCTGGCAGAAACCGTCCATATTGTGCCATTATCTGCACAAACCGGAGTGTCTCTGAATCATCCACAAATCTCTTATCAGTACGATGATTACGCTTCATCTTTCATGAAATATCGAAGGTTTTCAAACCTAGACAAAGACAATCAACTATTTCACGCTTTTCATCAGCAGAAAGACCCTTTTTCTTTCCCATATTGCTTGAAAATGATGATCTGCATAATAAAGTGGAACACCCTTTTTCAGTAATTTTTCCCTTAACTGGGCTTAACCTTAAAACTAATAATCCCAGGTCTCTGAGATTAATGTCAGTGATTCATAGAGCCCGAGACACAAAACCATCCATGAGTTTCATTCAAACTTTTTTTTTACCATTTTGACACAAAAATCCAATTTGCATAATAATTTGGAACGCAGTTTAGAGTTACTCGTCTCCATACATGAGCTGACCCGCTACAGTTCGTACCTGTTTGGGAGATGATGGCCAGGCGGGACGTGTACGTCGGGATGAAGCGCAGAAACAGAGGGTCCACGTGAACCTGGAGCGGAGTCACGGCTCGCATCATTCTCAGGTCGTAAACCATCAGGAAACGGTCACACGCCAAACCGTTCAGACCGCGGCTCGAAAACCCGCACGCCGCCAGCAGGTTCCCGTGGACGTCGAAGTCCGAGAGGCTCCCGGAGAAGGCGTCGAACTCCTGCTCCGTTTTAAACGTGCGCAGATCCCGAAGCGTCATCTGGTTATGACACAGGGGCGTGAGAGAAGCAGGAACAAAACACTAGAGCTAAAAGAATGACCTCTTTGTAATATCAGTTAGCAACAAAAAATAATTCATTGTAAATAAGAGGTAGATACTGAAGGAAAGATTATCTTCTTTTTTTAAATGGACTCAACTTACGCTTTTTTTCAACGCTTTTCTACCTTTATCAGGCCCAAAGCGCTTTACAGTAAGGAACCAGTCACCCATTCACTCTCTCATTCATACACCAATGTACGCAGACACTGGAGGCAAGGAGGGTGAAGTGTCTTGCCCAAGGACACAACAGGTGTGCATTTTAGTTTTGAGGTTTTTGGCCACTTTACTCTAAGTATCTTAGTCACAATTAAATGATCAAATCCATCCATAGTTTTCTCTTCCTTTTTCAGTAAGCAAGTACTTTCAACGAGAGAGTATTCAGGTGTTAGTTCTGAGCCGCTGCGACTGAGCCGCGCCGCCTCGGTGGGTCAGAGGAAACCGCAGCACCCGGAGGAGATCGGGCTGCCTTCAGTCTCCTCTGATGCTCTGAAACGGTGCAGCTGTTTGTCCCAGTTTCAGAGCATGGTGTCCTGCACTGATCAGCTCCTCGTCCTCTGGGAAGAGCTTAGCAATTAATCTGTTTAAAGATTTTGCTTCTTTCAGTCCCATAGCACCAGTCTATATCACACTACAATGATGACCAAACCTTCTGTTGGTCTGTAAATGCAGTAAATTAGAATAACTGCCTTGTATAAAATGTCTCTCTCAAAATGGCTGTAGTGAATGTCTTGAAATAGGCCTCTGTCTCTTTAAGAACCTCTGAGCCTTTCCGACACGCCCCCTCCACACGCTGTCTGTGGCATCAGTGGGGAGGGGGTTCTGCTGAGGAGCAGTGGTTGGTTACTCGGCTGGTGACGAAAGCTCGGAGGCGTCTCCAGGAGGTGGGGGCGTTCCTAGGAGGACTCAGGCAAACCTATCCCTAAAATGGCCGCCATCAGAGTTTTTACAGATTACTCAAAAATACGTGAATGTGCCAAGGCAACACTTCAGGCATGTTTTTAATGAGGGAACGACATAATAACATGATGTAAGCTTGAAAAAGTCCATTTTGCATAATTAAGCATGCGGAGAAGATCTGCGGAGCCCCTCTCCCCTCTATTAAGGACATGTTCTCCACCCGTCTCACCCGCAAAGCCATCAAAATCGCCAGGGACCCTTCGCACCCATCACATAGTCTCTTCAAGGTTATGCCTTCAGGGAGGAGACTGCAGAATCTACCGGCCAGTTCCAGTCGACTGAGGGGCCATCGGGAAGCTCAACTCCCTAACCTCTCTCCCACCCCTCTTCCCCCTCCCCCCTCCACAATCAAGGATGAGAAACATAATTTCAAACCATTCACATGGCTTGACAAATAAAAAATCTTGAATCTTATGGACTTTTTGCAGAGAAAATAATCTTCCAAACCTCACACAAACACGACAAAGACGTTCAAAAGCATCCAGAATTGTGGAACACAGAAACTATAAATTCAGTTCGCAAAAAAAAAACTGTACCAAGAGAGGGAGGTTTTGTTTACTCCACTACTAAAGACGATCCAAAAACCACCTTGAACTTTGTTTGGAACTTTCTCTGAAAACTTTCTCTACACATTGAAAAAGTCCCTCAAAATATTTGCACTTCTGGTTATAAGTCAGTCGTCAGTAAACTCAGGTTTGAAATTGAAAGCTCAGTTCCCCCCAAACTTCAATGTCTATTTGGCGCTGAGTTCATTGATTATTAATGATTTATTCTGAGCGTGTTTATTTTATTTGTTTTTTTGGTGTGTGAGGAAAAACTACATGAGAAATAAAAAACTATTCCATACTTTGCCAGACGTGTGTCCACAGAAGAAAAATCGCCCCGTTTGTCGCATTATTGCCACTCCTGGAAGCTCCACAGTGAACTGTCAAAGAAAACACAGTGAGATTTACATTGTAAACGCTATTTAAGGAACAAAAAGTTGATCTAAGCACTTTACCCTTTGCGTTTCTTGAACTGTATTTAAATCCACCTCAACGACATAGTTCTGGAGCCCTCCCAGAATAGCAGTGTTGTTGTCAGTCATGAGGAGACTGTGCATGTCCGCGGCCTCTTCCATCCTGAAACGAGTGGTCAGGAAAACAATGTGAATAAAACCTTTCATTATTAACCTCTTATACCATGGTCTGGGTGAATACTGGATTCTGATTGGCAGGTGCATTATTTTGGTATAACCGCACACGTAGTCCGGTAGTTAAATCACTGGGATATCACTCCGCTGTGGCGTCGCCATAGCAACGCCTGACACAGCTGAGTCAGATAAAGGCGTAATTAGTGACTGACAGGAACGTATGAGATGGATTTTGTTTCATTTCAACGTTTTTGGCCAAAACAAAACGTTTGCTAAATGTTTGTAGAGGAGAGTGAGCAGCTAGGTTAGCTACTGTTAATAACATATGAGCTTTACATTTCTATTGAAAACGGTTAAGGCTATTCATCATTTTCAGGCGTACATAAAATGATCCTGCATTGAAGCATATTTGTCTGGATTAGTAAAGTCAAACATAAAAGTTTCAGTTGGGGGGGCCCAGGTGTGAGCGACTCCACCGCAGCTGTTTCCATAAACAGTTGAGCTGGTTGAGCTAGCTAGCTTTAGCTTCAGGTTAAACAGCGTAAAAGGTAAATAACTCCTGCCCACGAGTGCCGCATATCGGTGTTTACTTCCAGGGAAAAGTGTTTCCGGGTTAGTCCTGTTGTGTTGTGATTCTGTGCTGATGTTGTGTCGTTGAGCCTGACTGAGATCCTCGTAATAGCTGCGGAGAATGACTCGCTCTGAGACCAGCCTTCAGTGACCGGCTAATAACCCACACAAAATAGTCCCGTAGTCTGGCAGATTTAGTGACTTTAGTAAATGAAACAAATATTTATTATAAATGTTCCGTTTGTGGGACCCTGGTATAAGCGGATTAAACAACGAGGAGCCGCGTTAGACGTTATAATGCAGGAGGAACAACACTGTGTCGGGCGTTATAACCGTCTAATGCGGCTCCTCGTTGTTTAATCCTTACATAATGTATCAGTTAAAAAAAACAGTTAAATCACGTTCTATATCACTACACTTGCAGCTGTTTCCATAGTAACGATAAACAACTGAGCTGGAACTACTTTCAGGTAAAACTGGTCAAAAAGTGAAACAACTCCTGCCCAGGACTTAAAAAAATAAGCAAACAGGCCCCAATGAACACTTTCAGTTTCAGAATAACTCAGTAATTTCTGATAATTGGAGTGCATTATCCCTTACATCCCCTGCATTAACCAAGTGCATTTTCTCCTGTTCCGCTTTACCCAAATCTAAAAGGTTACAGTCATAGGCCAGAGTAACGCCTCATTTAAAGCTAAGACCGACAAAACTCATCTCTTTGTGCCGCTTTGTCATCACTTTTTTGACATTTTCTAACCCTTGTTTTTGTTGTGTTTTCGTCACACATTTTTATCACTTTTCTGTTACTCTTTTGTTACTTTTTCAGCTCTTTTTTTTAATCACTTTTTTGTTGCTCTTTTGTGGCTTTTTGCAACTTTTTCATAGATTTTTCGCTCTTTTGTTGCATTTTCATCCTCATTTTCGTCCCTATTCTGACACTTTTTTCAAGAAGCTTTCAGATTTGGGTGAAGTCAAACTTAAGAAAATGTGCTCGGTTCAGGTGGGGGTTAAAGTTAAAAGAGGTTAAAGTCTTTTTCATGTCGGGGAAGCATCTGCTCAAACTCACGGGTAATCAAACATGACCAGGCCTCCTCGAGTGCAGCATTTGAGATCGTTTTTGGAGAGAAACAACACGCCAGTCTCCAAACTCTGGATGTGCCGGATATCGTCTGACGCGTGCGCTTGAAAGGACGAGTATCGCCCCATCGTCGGACCAAAGAAGGACGTGGCGTGACCCTGCAAAGACGTCAACATGAGGAAAGTCTTGCTTGAATCTCAAATCGATACAATAAGAACATTTCCTTACCCTGTGATTGCCCATCCAAAGCATTTCCTCCTGGAGATCGAAATGCACCGCAGTGACCGGGATGCCCACTTCCGACACGGCGCTGTGGAGCTCCGAGAACATGCCCTCCACCAGGTGCACCTGCTCGGGCACCGTCACGCCCAGGCTCTCCGGGTCCAGCTCCACCCCCGGGGGCATCAGGCTGGGGTTCAGGTGGGGGTCCATGGAGGGCTCTATCCCAGGCTCCAGGGCGCTGTGAAGGGCGGGAGCGTATTCACCCATCCCAGGGTTCATCCCGTCAAAGTTCATCATTGTCCACTGGCTTCAACCTGGAACATGATGCCAACAAATGAAGTCATGGAAGAGCAAAGTTTAATGTAAATAATGCAAAAAAAAAGCTTAAAGTGATAGTCTGTAAGTTTGTAAAGTGAGGAGATCGAGATGAAATGTGAAAGTAAACAATCAAATTCCTCCCCTCTTTAACCTCTTAACTCCCCCCTGAACAGATCCCATTTTCTCCAGTTTGGCTTTACCCTAATCAAAAAGCTGCTTGGGGAAAGAAGCACCAAAACAACCACAAAGAATGAGAAGAAAACAAGGATGTAAACACCACAAAAAAGTGACAAAAATTCAACAAAAAATTACAAAAATGTGACAAAAAAGTGACAAAAAAGTGACAAAAATGTGACAAAAATTCAACAAAAAAGTGACAAAAATGTGACAAAAATTCAACAAAAAAGTGACAAAAATGTGACAACAAAATCCACAAAAATGTGACAAAAATTCAACAAAAATGTGACAAAAATTCAACAAAAAAGTGACAAAAATGTGACAAAAATTCAACAAAAATGTGACAAAAATTCAACAAAAATGTGACAAAAATTCAACAAAAATGTGACAAAAATGTGACAAAAATGTGACAAAAATGTGACAAAAAAGTGACAAAAATTCAACAAAAATGTGACAAAAATTCAACAAAAATGTGACAAAAACTCAACAAAGTTTGTCTCCAGTTTGGCTTTACCCCAATCCAAAAGCTTCTGGAAAAAAGCTTCTGGAAAAAAGGTGAGAAAATAGCGACAAAAAAGGACAAAAAATGTGACAAAAAATGTGACAAAAAAATGACAACAAATTTGACGAAAAATGACCAAAAATACAAAAAAAATACAAAAAATGTGACAAAAAAATGACAAAAAATTTGACGAAAAATGACCAAAAAAAGACAAAAAAAATGACCAAAAATTTGACAAAAAATGACAAAAAAAATGACTAAAAAGTTACAAAATGAGTTGAAACCCCCCCAAAAAGATGGAAAAAAATCGGATGGCGTGAGGAAAAAGATCCATTTAGATGAGTTTTGTAGATCTTAGCTTTCAAATGAGGCGTTACACTGGCCTACAGGATTTGGGTAAAGCTGAACTGGAGAAAATGCTCTCGGTTCAGGCGGGAGTTAAGAGGTTAAAGAGTCAAGAAACAAAAGCTGACAAAAACACAATGAAAAAGCTGACAAAAACACACACACAATAAACTACAAAGACGAGTTCTGTAGGTCTTAGCTTTCAAATGAGGTGTTCCACTGGCTGTAGCCGAGAAGCTTTTCAGAAAATGTGCTCAGTTCAGGTAAGGGCAAACCAGGAAAGTCCCACTAAGATAAAGAATGTCTTTTTCAGGGGAGTCCTGGACCCCAGAGAGGAACCTATTGTACATGTTTTAGTGGTAGGGGAAACCAGAGTACCCGGAGGAAACCTACCCAGACACGGGGAGAACATGCAAACCCCACACAGAAAGGAACCCGGGTCCTTCTTGCCGCCAAAATGATATTGTCAAGTTATTGAGTGATTCCAGAACAGGTGCACTTTGATAAAGCCCTGTTAGCATTAGCATGGTGCCTTTGCTGCAACTACAATAGCCCATAAAGCGGATTATTGTCAAACTTAACAAAAATATGGTCATAAAAACGCATCAGATTCACAGTTAGGACTTGATAAACCAATGGGGCACGGTGGAAACAACGCGTCCATCACCAACAGTAAACATAGCCCAGAAGCTAACTAAAGTAACGGGGCTAAAGAGCAGCGTTTTGCAGCTTCTACCCGCGTATCTACAAACATCTCCGAGTAAAACGCTAACGCAATCTCTGGACAATGCGTGGAGTCAGTATCGAGACCTACGCATGTTCTTTCAGCCGCCTTTACTTGAGTTTGTCCATGTTCGTCTCCATCACAACAAAAACATCGCGGCCGCTGAAGCACTTCCGGGTCACGTGGGTTCACAAGCGGTGCGCGAATGTCCCTTTATTACAACAAAATATTCTCCGTGGCATAAAAGTGGTTGTTTGAGAACGTCTGCAGTACTTTTGTTTTGTGATTACATTTCTGTTAAATAAAAATAAAACAAAAAATGGACAAAAAATGACAAAAAAGCAACAAAACAAAAAAAAAGGCAAAAAATGTGACAAAAAGCCAAAATAAAGGACAAAAAATGGACAAAAAATGACCAAAAAAATGACAAAAATGTGACCAAAAAAAGACAAAAAAAGCCAAAAAATGACAAAAAAATGACAAAAAATGTGAAAAAAATGACAAAAAATGTGAAAAAAATGACAAAAAAGACCAAAAAAATTGACAAAAAATGACCAAAAAAGACAAAAAAAAGAAAAAAAAAGGACAAAAAAAGGACAAAAATGTGACAAAAAAATGGACAAAAAAATTGACAAAAAATGACAAAAAAATTGACAAAAATGTGACCAAAAAATGACAAAAAAGCCAAAAAATGACAAAAAATGACAATAAATGTGACGAAAAAGGCAAAAAAAATGTGACAAAAAATGACAAAAATGTGACAAAAAAATTGACAAAAAAGACAAAAAAAATGACAAAAAATGTGACAAAAAAATGACAAAAAAGCCAAAAAAAATTGACAAAAATGTGACCAAAAAATGACAAAAAAAATTGGCAAAAATGTGACCAAAAATGACAAAAAAAATTGGCAAAAATGTGACCAAAAAATGACAAAAAAGCCAAAAAATGACAAAAAAATGACAACAAATGTGACAAAAAAAGGCAAAAAAAAAAGTGACAAAAAATGACAAAAATGTGACAAAAAAATTGACAAAAAAGACAAAAAATGACTAAAAAGCAACAAAACAAAAAAAAGGCAAAACATGTGACAAAAAGCCAAAATAAAGGACAAAAAATGGACAAAAAATGACAAAAAAATGACAAAAATGTGACCAAAAAATGACCAAAAAAATGACAAAAAATGTGGAAAAAAATGACAAAAAAGACAAACAAAAATTGACAAAAAATGACCAAAAAATGACCAAAAAAAGACAAAAAAAGGACAAAAAAAGGACAAAAATGTGACAAAAAAATGGACAAAAAATGACAAAAAAATTGACAAAAAAATTGACAAAAAAATTGACAAAAAATGACAAAAAATGTGACAAAAAATGACAAAAAAAATTGACAAAAATGTGACCAAAAAATGACAAAAAAGCCAAAAAATGACAAAAAATGACAAAAAGTGTGACAAAAAAAGGCAAAAAAAAATGTGACAAAAAATGACAAAAATGTGACAAAAAAATTGACAAAAAAGACAAAAAAAATGACAAAAAATGTGATAAAAAAATGACAAAAAAGCCAAAAAATCACTAAAAATGACCAACAAAAAAATGACAAAAAATGTGACAAAAAAATGACAAAAATGTGACAAAAAAAGACAAAAAAAAGTGACAAAAAAATGATGGTTATTTGGGTTTCTCTTTTTTTTTCTATGTTCTTTTTTTTCTATGTTTTTAAAGTATATGAATATACAGAGTATGCCAGGGGGTAACAGAATTGCACAATACAATTATTCAGTTACACTTATATTGTATTGTGAGCAAATACTGATAGTTTTTTAGAGCCTTTTTGTTATCAGAACCATCCAAAATCTTGATATATGAGAGAGTATCACTAAAAAAATGTGTAAAGTTGGGTTTCTGCTTAGAGTATTTACATTTGTGAATATAACATTTGGACAAAAGGGATAAGTCTTCATTCTTTTGCTTTCTGAAGAAACAAAAAATAACGTTGTCCCAGTTCAATGTAAAGTCCTTGTGTAGACGTCCAATCATAAAACTACATAAGTCCTTCCAGAACTTCTTGGGGCAAGAACATGTCTCTGGATGATCTCCACAAACAGAGCAGTTCACACCAATGTCCCTTTTGAATTTAGTCAAAAAACAATTACCTGGATAATATGTATGGATGATTTTGTGCGAAACCTCTTTTACTTTATTTGTTGTTGGTTATTTGGGTTTGGTTTGACCTTAAGGAGGAACATGCCCGTATTGTCCACTGGGAGCTCACATTTGTGCCAGTTTCGCTGTGGACACTTCAGGAAAGTTTGTCTGAACAATTAAGTTTTTGAGCCTAAAATGATCAAGGCTTTCTCACTTCCCACACCTAACAGATCTGAAACTTTTTTCTTTTCTTTTTTAAACAGATCTGAAACTTGATCAGCCCTAACTGGTGTTACTCTGTCAATCCCTGAACATTAATTTTCGGACCTGTTAATGTCAGCGTTTTATTGCGTGTAGAAATTCCACAAATGTGACCTGGCTGCTCCCCAGTGACTCCTATAGCCCAGCCCACGTTCTGCGAGCCTATAAAATACTTAGATTTTCCTAATTTCTATCTAATTCAGGAGGTTCCGTTTACTCTGTGTTGCTCATAGCTATACACAAATCCCGCGCAATTAGAGGAGGACAGGTAGCGCGAGGAGGAGAAAACCCCGCAGTTGAGTCACGCGCATCTCATAAAGGCAGGGTCAGAGCAGGAATCACCACAGCATCTGCCACTTGCCAACTGAAGCACAGCCCAGGTTCACAATGGATTCTACTATGAAGAGATTTGTGGTTATTTTTCACATTTTGTATGTTTTTGCTGTGACTGTTAGAAGCGCCCCGACTGCAGATCATGCCTGCGCTAACGTGGCCAAAAGCGCATTTGAGTTTAATAGAAAAGCGAGACTTGAGGTAAGAGTCTTTTATTTACCCTCTTGTGTGTTATAGAAGAAAAAAGGTCTCTTATTCTCGTCTCGTTTGTTTTCAGGCTAGAAGTGGCCCCAGAGGGTTTAAGGACTTCACCACTTCTCTCGCCTGGATGGAAGCGCGGGACATGTGTGACCCTGGGACTCTGAGACACACGCCCGGGGTAAACATTCAGACATAATATGAGGCAACATTCATGTGAAACAGAAGTTTATTTATGTTTCTCTGTCTTCTTCAGCCGTGCATAGAGAAGATGTTGGACGTCCTCACGAGATACAAGTCTTTTGTGAAGGTTGTCTCTGAGTTTGAGAGCTGCTCCTCAGCCCTGAGAGTGGAGCGGGTGTTGAATGATCTGCATGACGACATGACCACATGTGTTCGGTCCAGGACGGGCTACGAACAGAAGGTGAGCTCAGAAAAAACACCAAGCCCAGATTTGTGTTAAAAAAAACACATTTACTGATACGTCTTTGTTATATATTCATTGTTTTCTTTTCCAACCCAAAGGCGCATCACATGAGTGTGAATGAGCTGAACCTGAAGGACACCTGGCAGGAGGAGCTGCTGTGTCACTACCTCATGGAGCGCCTCTTCTCCTTCTCCATCCTCACTGCGCGCGTCTATTTCCCCGGGGATCCAGCCAAGCACGCGGAGCCCAGCGCTCCGGACTGTGCGCTGAGGAACTAATGCATTGATCACATTGATCACATTGATCAGAGTCTCAGCCCTGTGGGCCAACAGCTGATGTATCAGTGTTTCTTCTGTGTAATTCCAAAGGAATATTTTGATGTCAAAATATTTAAATTAAATATTTCTTTTATTTAAAATATTTATTTAAGTATTGAGTAACTATTTAAAAACATATATAGGATATTTAATACAACTGTATTTATTATTTCTAAACTGCACTGTTGCCCTGTTTATATTAAAACTGTATTTTCTTCAATAAAAACATCAGTGAAAACACTTATCTGATCATCTGTGATTCATGAGTGACACAATGCACTTGCTGGAAAAAAAAACATTTCAACTTCCGGACTATCACTTTAATATGGCAATGAATTTAGTCACAACACATTTTCTCCAGTTTGGATTTACCCAATTAATACTAATTCTCATTCATTCTCAAAGGTAAATATGGATGCAGTACACTTTTTGACCACCAGCGTCAAATTGGGGGCGCTGTTTCACTCCTTTCACAAAGTTAAGGAAACACTGTTGTGGTGTCTTGGTATTTATCAATTACAGAGCGTTGTAGCAGCAACTTTCACAGTTTTTCATTTTTTTATTGCAAAGGTCGTTGACATCAACATCAGTATATGTTAAAAATTGACTTATAAAAGAATTGTTGCTGAACTGACACTTTCAAAATAATCTAATGTGGCATTTTCTTTCAGTTAACAAATGAGGTAAAGTCACTGTAGGTGCTGTAAATACAGGTGTTGTTGTTTTTTTGCACTAAATTGTTACAATGGTTGATTTTTTTTGCCATAGTTGCCATTTGTTTTAATATAGCATGTTATTTACATGGATAGAAACAAATGCAAATGTAGGCTATCGAAAAAATAAAATAAAGTAACTTTATATGTGCAGTTATATGTGTTTTCGTGCTTGACATCGCCGTGTTTGGCCCGCGACTCACAGGCACTTTTTAATATTGGCCCTCGGAGACAAAAAGTTTGGGCCCCCCTGCTTTAGAGATTGCGTTAGCGTTTTACCGTTACTTTAGTTAGCTTCTGGGCTATGTTTACCGTTACTTTAGTTAGCTTCTGGGCTATGTTTACCGTTACTTTAGTTAGCTTCTGGGCTATGTTTTACCGTTACTTTAGTTAGCTTCTGGGCTATGTTTACCGTTACTTTAGTTAGCTTCTGGGCTATGTTTTACCGTTACTTTAGTTAGCTTCTGGGCTATGTTTTACCGTTACTTTAGTTAGCTTCTGGGCTATGTTTACTGTTGGTGATGGACGCGTTGTTTCCACTGCGCTCCATTGGTTTATCAAGTCTTAACTGTGAATCTGATGCGTTTTTATGACCATATTTTTGTTAAGTTTGACAATAATCCGCTTTATGGGCTATTGTAGTTGCAGCAAAGGCACCATGCTAATGCTAACAGGGCTTTATCAAAGTGCACCTGTTCTGGAATCACTCAATAACTTGACAATATCATTTTGGCGGCAGGAAGGACCCGGGTTCCTTTCTGTGTGGGGTTTGCATGTTCTCCCCGTGTCTGGGAAGGTTTCCTCCGGGTGCTCTGGTTTCCCCTACCACTAAAACATGTATAATAGGTTCCTCTCTGGGGTCCAGGACTGCCCTGAAAAAGACATTCTTAATCTTAGTGGGACTTTCCTGGTTTGCCCTTACCTGAACTGAGCACATTTTCTGAAAAGCTTCTCGGCTACAGCCAGTGGAACACCTCATTTGAAAGCTAAGACCTACAGAACTCATCTTTGTAGGTTTTTGTGTGTGTTTTTGTCAGCTTTTTGTTGCTCATTCTCATTGATCTTTTGATTCTTGACTCTTTAACCTCTTAACTCCCGCCTGAACCGAGAGCATTTTCTCCAGTTCAGCTTTACCCAAATCCTGTAGGCCAGTGTAACGCCTCATTTGAAAGCTAAGATCTACAAAACTCATCTA
Organism: Gobius niger; assembly: GCF_951799975.1. NCBI lineage: Eukaryota > Metazoa > Chordata > Actinopteri > Gobiiformes > Gobiidae > Gobius > Gobius niger. The sequence goes on along the minus strand of NC_136857.1, from coordinate 4,152,188 downwards.
AATGGATCTTTTTCCTCACGTCATCACATTTTTTTCCATCTTTTTGGGGGGGGTTTCAACTCATTTTGTAACTTTTTTGTCATTTTTTGTCACATTTTTTTGTCACATTTTTTTTGTCACATTTTTTTTGTCTTTTTTGGACACTTTTTTTTGGTCCATTTTTGTCAAAGTTTTCTCACTTTTTTGTCACATCTTCATCATTGTTTTCGTCTCAGTTCTGTCGCTATTTTCTCACCTTTTTTCCAGAAGCTTTTGGATTGGGGTAAAGCCAAACTGGAGAAAACGTGCTCGGTTCAGGTGGGAGTTAAGGGGTTAAGGCTCATTCATGCTTCCCAAGACCCAAATCTAAAAGCAAAAAAGTAACGGTAACACAATACCAATGCGACAAAAACACACGACTAAAGAGTGATGAAAAAGCAACAAAAAAGTGACAAAAACACAACAAAAAAGCGATTGAAAAAGACAAGAACACAACAAATAAAGTGACAAAAACATGACTCAAGGCTCATTCATACGTCACAAGGCTAAAGAACATCTTGTTCTTGAGCTGCAGAACAAAATGAAGTCACTTTTGCCTTGTCACCATGGAAACGTATTGTAACCGAAGACCGGTCCTTGGCGACAAGGCAAAAGTGACTTCATTTTGTTGTGTTTTTTTGTTGTTGTTGCTTTTCCGTCTCTCTGGAAGTGTTTCTGTTTGTCTATTTTAATCGATGTTGTTGTTGTTTTTTCATCACTCTTTAGTCGTGTGTTTTTGTCGCGTTGTTATTGTGTTACTGTCACTTCTTTGGGTAAAGCTACACTGAAGAAAATGTTCTCAGGTGGGGTTAAGAGACAACAAACAAAATGGAGTTCATGTTCCCGGTGCGTGTTGGTCTCCGCCAGGGCTGCCCTTTGTCACCGGTTCTGTTCATCACTTTTATGGACAGAATTTCTAGGCGCAGCCAGGGGCCGGAGGGGGTCCGGTTTGGGAGCCTCAGAGTCTCATCTCTGCTGTTTGCGGATGATGTTGTTCTGATGGCTTCAACGAACCAGGACCTTCAGCTGCTCTGGGGCGGTTTGCAGCCGAGTGTGTAGCGGCCGGGATGAGGATCAGCACCTCAAAATCGGAGGCCATGGTTCTCCTTTCCCTCTTCAGGTCGGTGGGGAGTCCTTACCTCAAGTGGAGGAGTTCAAGTATCTCGGGGTCTTGTTCTCGAGTGAGGGACGGATGGAGCGTGAGATGGACAGACGGATCGGTGCGGCGTCAGCAGTGATGCGGTCGCTGTATCGGTCTGTCGTGGTGAAGAGGGAGCTGAGTCGGGGCAAAGCTCTCGATTTACCGATCGATCTACGTTCCCGCCCTCACCTATGGTCATGAGATTTGGGTCATGACCGAAAGGACGAGATCGCAAATACAGGCGGCCGAAATGAGTTTCCTTCGCAGGGTGGCTGGGGAGCTCAGTTACCCGAGAGGAGCTCGGAGTAGAGTCGCTGCTCCTTCACGTAGAAAGGAGCAGCTGAGGTGGCTCGGGCATCTGTTCCGGATGCCTCCTGGTCGCCTCCCGCGGGAGGTGTTCCAGGCATGTCCTAGTGGGACAAGGCCTCGTGGAAGGCCCAGGACACGCTGGTGGGACTATGTCTCCGAGCTGGCCTGGTGTCGCCTCGGGGTCAGAACAGCTGGAGGAGGTGTGTGTGGATCGGGAAGTTTGGGCATCTCTGCTGAGACGCTGCCCCCGCGACCCGGCCCCGGATAAAGTGGAAGAAAATGGATGGATGGAGTTCATGTTTATTTTCACAAGTCGCAATATTCCTTATGTTGTGGGTTTTATTGGCGAGGCAGGGAAAAAACACGAGCGATCGCGATGTCATCACATCCGTTGGCCGTGGTCGGCATTTTACATTTTCATATTTGATAAACATTTTATTAAAATCCTATAATCAGCAAAAAACAATGTCCATAAACAGGGCATTGCTTCTCTTGCGCTGTAACAGATCTATCATTTTATAAAACCTGTATGCATCAGCTGTTGCCGACCATTCACCAAAACATTTTTTTTTTTACGTGGTTATTTGAATACCTCTGTGACAAAAAAGTGAGAAAACTTAGACAAAAAGTGCCAAAAAACGACAAAAAAAGTGACAAAAATGTGACAATAAATAACAAAAAAATGACAAAAAAAGTTACAAAATGAGTTGAATACACCCCTCCAAAAAAGGATGGAAAAAAAATCTGATGACGTGAGGAAAAAGATCCATAGATGAGTTCTGTAGGTCTTAGCTTTCAAATGAGATGCTCCACTGGCTGTATCCGAGAAGCTTTTCAGAAAATGTGCTCAGTTCAGGTAAAGGCAAACCAGTAAAGTCCCACTAAGATTAAGCATGTCTTTTTCAGGGGAGTCCTGGACCCCAGAGAGGAACCTATTATACATGTTTTAGTGGCAATACTGCAGTACTTTTGTTTTGTAATTACATTTATGTTAAATTAAAAAAAAAGTGGTTATTTGGGTTTGGTTTGACCTTAAGGAGAAACATGAACAGATCTGAAACTTGATCAGCCCTAACTGGTGTTACTCTGTCAATCCCTGAACATTAATTTTCGGACCTGTTAATGTCAGCGTTTTATTGCGTCTAGAAATTCCACAAATGTGACCTGGCTGCTCCCCAGCGACTCCTATAGCCCAGCCCACGTTCTGCGAGCCTATACAATACTTAGATTTTCCTAATTTCTATCTAGTTCAGGTTTTGTTTACTCTGTATTGCTCATAGCTATACACAAATCCCGCGCAATAAGAGGAGGACAGGTAGCGCGAGGAGGAGAAAACCCCGCAGTTGAGTCACGCGCAACATAAAGGCAGGGTCAGAGCAGGAATCACCACAGCATCTGCCACTTGCCAACTGAAGCACAATGGATTATACTATGAAGAGATGTGTGGTTATTTTTCACATGTTGTATGTTTTTGCTGTGACTGTTAGAAGCGCCCCGACTGCAGATCATGCCTGCGCTAACGTGGCCAAAAGCGCATTTGAGTTTAATAGAAAAGCGAGACATGAGGTAAGAGTCTTTTATTTACCCTCTTGTGTGTTTTAGAAGAAAATCGCTCGCTCTGTTTCCACGTCTCTTATTCTCGTTTGTTTTTAGGCTAGAAGTGGCCCCAAAGGGTTTAAGGACTTCACCACTTCTCTCGCCTGGATGGAAGCGCGGGACATGTGCGACCCTGGGACTCTGAGACACACGCCCGGGGTAAACATTCAGACATAATGTATGAGGCAACATTCATGTGAAACAGAAGTTTATTTATGTTTCTCTGTCTTCTTCAGCCGTGCATAGAGAAGATGTTGGACGTCCTCACGAGATACAAGTCTTTTGTGAAGGTTGTCTCTGAGTTTGAGAGCTGCTCCTCAGCCCTGAGAGTGAAGGAAGTGTTGAATGATCTGCATGAAGACATGACCACATGTGTGCGGTCCAGGACGGGCTACGAACAGAAGGTGAGCTCAGGAAAAACACCAAGCCCAGATTTGTGTTTATAAAACACATTTACTGATACGCATTTGTTATGTATTCATTGTTTTCTTTTTTCAACCCAAAGGCGCATCACATGAGTGTGAATGAGCTGAACCTGAAGGACACCTGGCAGGAGGAGCTGCTGTGTCACTACCTCATGGAGCGCCTCTTCTCCTTCTCCATCCTCACTGCGCGCGTCTATTTCCCCGGGGATCCAGCCAACCACGCGGAGCCCAGCGCTCCGGACTGTGCGCTGAGGAACTAATGCATTGATCACATTGATCAGAGTCTCAGCCCTGTGGGCCAACAGCTGATGTATCAGTGTTTCTTCTGTGTAATTCCAAAGGAATATTTTGATGTCAAAATATTTAAATTAAATATTTCTTTTATTTAAAATATTTATTTAAGTATTGAATTACTATTTAAAACATATATAGGCTATTTAATACAACTGTATTTATTATTTCTAAACTGCACTGTAGCCCTGTTTATATTAAAACTGTATTTTCTTCAATAAAAACATCAATGAAAACACTTATCTGATCATCTGTGTGATTCATGAGTGACACAATGCACTTGCTGAAAAAAAAACATTTCAACTTCCGGACTATCACTTTAATATGGCAATGAATTTAGTCACAACACATTTTCTCCAGTTTGGATTTACCCAATTAATACTAACTCTCATTCATTCTCAAAGGTAAATATGGGTGCAGTACACTTTTTGACCACCAGCGTCAAATTGGGGGCGCTGTTTCACTCCTTTCGCAAAGTTAAGGAAACACTGTTGTGGTGTCTTGGTATTTATCAATTACAGAGCGTTGTAGCAGCAACTTTCACAGTTTTTCAATTTTTTTATTGCTAAGGTCGTTGACATCAACAACAGTTTATGCTAAAAACTGACTTATAAAAGAATTGATGCTGAACTGACACTTTCAAAATAATCTAATGTGGCATTTTCTTTCAGTTAACAAATGAGGTAAAGTTACTGTAGGTGCTGTAGATACAGGTGTTGTTGTTTTTTTGCACTAAATTGTTACAATGGTTGATTTTTTTTTTGCCATAGTTACCATTTGTTTTAATATAGCATGTTATTTACAGGTATAGAAACAAATGCAAATGTAGGCTATCGAAAAAATAAAATAAAGTAACTTTATATTTGCAGTTATATGTGTTTTCGTGCTTGACATCGCCGTGTTTGGCCCGAGACTCACAGGCACTTTTTAATATTGGCCCTCGGAGACAAAAAGTTTGGGCCCCCCTGCTTTAGAGATTGCGTTAGCGTTTTACCGTTACTTTAGTTAGCTTCTGGGCTATGTTTTACCGTTACTTTAGTTAGCTTCTGGGCTATGTTTACCGTTACTTTAGTTAGCTTCTGGGCTATGTTTACTGTTACTTTAGTTAGCTTCTGGGCTATGTTTACTGTTGGTGATGGACGCGTTGTTTCCACTGCGCCCCATTGGTTTATCAAGTCTTAACTGTGAATCTGATGCGTTTTTATGACCATATTTTTGTTAAGTTTGATAATAATCCGCTTTATGGGCTATTGTAGTTGCAGCAAAGGCACCATGCTAATGCTAACAGGGCTTTATCAAAGTGCACCTGTTCTGGAATCACTCAATAACTTGACTATATCATTTTGGCGGCAGGAAGGACCCGGGTTCCTTTCTGTGTGGGGTTTGCATGTTCTCCCCGTGTCTGGGAAGGTTTCCTCCGGGTGCTCTGGTTTCCCCTACCACCAAAACATGTATAATAGGTTCCTCTCTGGGGCCAGGACTCCCCTGAAAAAGACATGCTTAATCTTAGTGGGACTTTCCTGGTTTGCCCTTACCTGAACTGAGCACATTTTCTGAAAAGCCTCTCGGTACAGCCAGTGGAACACCTCATTTGAAAGCTAAGACCTGCAGAACTCATCTTTGTAGGCGTTTTTGTGTGTGTTTTTGTCAGCTTTTTGTTGCTCATTCTCATTGATCTTTTGTTTTTTGACTCTTTAACCTCTTAACTCCCGCCTGAACCGAGAGCATTTTCTCCAGTTCAGCTTTACCCAAATCCTGTAGGCCCAGTGTAACACCTCATTTGAAAGCTAAGACCTACAAAACTCATCTAAATGGATCTTTTTCCTCACGTCATCAGATTTTTTTCCATCTTTTTTGGGGGTTCAACTCATTTTGTAACTTTTTTGTCATTTTTTTGTCATTTATTGTCACATTTTTTGACATTTTTTAATCATTTTTTTAATCATTTCTTGGTCATTTTTTTTGTTACATTTTTTGTCACATTTTTTGTCATTTTTATTTTTTGCTTTTTGTCATTTTTTGTCAAAGTTTTCTCATTTTTTTGTCACATCTTCATCATTGTTTTCGTCTCAGTTTTGTCGCTATTTTCGCACCTTTTTTCCAGAAGCTTTTGGATTGGGGTAAAGCCAAACTGGAGAAAACGTGCTCGGTTCAGGTGGGAGTTAAGGGGTTAAGGCTCATTCATGCTTCACAAGACCCCAATCTAGAAGCAAAAAAGTAACTGTAACACAATACAAATACGACAAAAACACACGACTAAAGAGTGATGAAAAAGCAACAAAAAAGCGATTAAAAAAGACAAACAAAAACACTTCCAAAGAGAGACGGAAAAGCAACAGTGACCCAACAAATAAAGTGACAAAAACATGACTAAAGGCTCATTCATACGTCACAAGACTAAAGAACATCTTGTTCTTGAGCTGCAGAACAAAATGAAGTCACTTTTGCCTTGTCACCATGGAAACGTATTGTAACCGAAGACCGGTCCGTGGCGACGAGGCCAAAGTGACTTCATTTTGTTTTGTTTTTTTGTTGTTGTTGCTTTTCCGTCTCTCTTTGGAAGTGTTTCCGTTTGTCTATTTTAATCGATGTTTTTGTTGTTTTTTCATCACTCTTTAGTCGTGTGTTTTTGTCGCGTTTTTATTGTGTTACTGTTACTTCTTCGGGTAAAGCTACACTGAAGAAAATGTTCTCAGGTGGGGTTAAGAGACAACAAACAAAATGGAGTTCATGTTTATTTTCACAAGTCTCAATATTTCAATGCGACAGTTGTGCGGCAAGTCCTAAATAACTTTTTCCTCATGTTGTGGGTTTTATTGGCGAGGCAGGGAACAAACGGGACTCCCTAAATTTGGGGGTCGGCAAGTTTGCTCGGTGGATGGACAATTTTCTTCATGGTCAAAAGACCAAGGGCCGGACCCTCCGATTGTCGGCTGTGTTGTGCATCACACATGGCCTAAATGGGTGTTCTGCTAAGAAACTTTAAAGGAATTGACAGTATCTTTCACATTTCTCGAATACTTTAACAGGCTTTTGAGCTCTGATTTGTGTAATTATGTTCCCCAAAATCATCTCAAGGGCCAGAGGTTCAATGATGGAGGGCCCGTTTTGGCACCTGGGCCTGACGTTGCCTACCCCTGCCCTAAATGGACCTCATTTAATCAGGGACAGTGCTAAAAACAAACAAACAAACTACTACACAGAAGTAGAATAAAGCTAGAACCAACCTATTCCTGTCTTGTGTTTATGTTTTGTTTTTCAATCAGAAAGGATCATTTTGAAATAGATTTTAAATGTTCTGTATCATCAAACTCCCGAACCTAATCTGAACAAACCTTCACCAGTTCAACATCTTACCCTCTGGACAATGCGTGGAGTCAGTATCGAGACCTGCGCATGTTCTTTGAGCCGCCTTTACTTGAGTTTGTCCATGGTTAGTGCTAGATTGTCTGCTCCGGAGGGACGTCTGCTGTGAGTTTGTATAGATCTATGAGTCGGTTTGTCTAAAAATACAAATAATCCTAATCCGAACCCTAATACTTAAAGTTGACCCCTTAACTCCCACCTGAACCGAGCACATTTTCTCCAGCTGTACCCCAGTCCAAAAGCTTCTGGAAAAAAGATGTGAAAATAGCGACAGAACTGAGACGAAAACAATGATGAAAATGTGAAAAAAGTGACAAAAAATTTGACAAAAAAAACCCGGAAAATTTGACAAAAATGAGACGACTGCCCAACTAAAAAAGTGACGAAAAATAATCTGATATGAGGAAAAACATCAATTTAGTTTTGTAGGTCTTTCAAATGAGGCGTTACACTGGCCTACAGGATTTGGGTAAAGCTGAACTGGAGAAAATGCTCTCGGTTCAGGCGGGAGTTAAGAGGTTAATAATGACGACATCGTGTCACCCTAATATTTGGCTTGCACCTACTACAGTATTTGATGAGTCTTCAGTCATGGTCATAGATGGTCGTCCCATTTCCCAACACATCAGGAAACATCTCAAACCTTAATGGTCCGCCTTTAAAAGTTTGCATTTGGGTTTAACCCCTTAACTCCCACCTGATCCGAGCACATTTTCTCCAGTTTGGCTTTACCCCAATCCAAAAGCTTCTGGAAAAAAGATGGGAAAATAGCGACAGAACTGAGACGAAAACAATGATGGAAATGTGACAAAAAAGTGAGAAAACATTGATTAAAAATTGACGAAAAAATGGACAAAAAATGACAAAAATGTTACAAAAATGAGTTGAAACCCTCCCCTCCAAAAAAAGATGGAAAAAAAATTTGATGACGTGAGGAAAAAGATCCATTTAGTTGAGTTTTGTAGGTCTTAGCTTTCAAATGAGGTGTTCCACTGGCTGTAGCTGAGAAGCTTTGCTCAGTTCAGATAAGGGCAAACCAGGAAAGTCCCACTAAGATTCGGGCGACGGTGGCGCAGATGGTAGAGCAGGTCGTCTCATGATCGGAAGATCAGGGGTTCAATTCCCACCTCCTGAAAGTGCACACTGTCGTTGTGTCCTTGGGCAAGACACTTCACCCACATTGCCCCCAGTGTCTGCGTGCATTGGTGTATGAATGAGAGCATGAATGGGTGAGTGGATCCTTGCTGTGAAGCGCTTTGAGTGCCTAATGTAGGTGGAAAAGCGCTTTATAAGTTGAGACCATTTACCATTAAGAATGTCTTTTTCAGGGGAGTCCTGGACCCCAGAGAGGAACCTATTATACATGTTTTAGTGGTAATACTGCAGTATTGTTTTGTAATTACATTTATGTTAAATAAAAAAATAAAAAAAAAGTGGTTATTTGGGTTTGGTTTGACCTTAAGGAGGAACATGCCCGTATTGTCCACTGGGAGCTCACATTTGTGCCAGTTTCGCTGTGGACACTTCAGGAAAGTTTGTTTGAACAATTAAGTTTTTGAGGCTTAAATGATCAAGGCTTTCTCACTTCCCTCACCTAACAGATCTGAAACTTGATCAGCCCTAACTGGGGTTACTCTGTCAATCCCTGAACATGAAACAAAGCGACTTAATTTTCGGACCTGTTAATGTCAGCGTTTTATTGCGTCTAGAAATTCCAAAAATGTGACCTGGCTGCTCCCCAGCGACTCCTATAGCCCAGCCCACGTTCTGCGAGCCTATAAAATACTTAGATTTTCCTAATTTCTATCTCATTCAGGAGGTTCCGTTTACTCTGTGTTGCTCATAGCTATACACAAATCCGCGCAATAAGAGGAGGACAGGTAGCGCGAGGAGGAGAAAACCCCGCAGTTGAGTCACGCGCATCTCATAAAGGCAGGGTCAGAGCAGGAATCACCACAGCATCTGCCACTTGCCAACTGAAGCACAGCCTGAACTTGCAAAATGGATTTTACTCTGAAGAGACTTGTTGTTATTTGTCACATTATGTATATCTTTGCTGTAACTGTTAGAAGTGCCCCGACTGCAGATCATGCCTGCGCTAACGTGGCCAAAAGCGCATTTGAGTTTAATAGAAAAGCGAGACATGAGGTAAGAGTTTTTATTAACATTCTTGTGTGTTATAGAAGAAAATCGCTCGCTCTGTTTCCACGTCTCTTATTCTCGTTTGTTTTCAGGCTAGAAGTGGCCCCAAAGGGTTTAAGGACTTCACCACTTCTCTCGCCTGGATGGAAGCGCGGGACATGTGTGACCCTGGGACTCTGAGACACACGCCCGGGGTAAACATTCAGACATAATGTATGAGGCAACATTCATGTGAAACAGAAGTTTATTTATGTTTCTCTGTCTTCTTCAGCCGTGCATAGAGAAGATGTTAGACGTCCTCACAAGATACAAGTCTTTTGTGAAGGTTGTCTCTGAGTTTGAGAGCTGCTCCTCAGCCCTGAGAGTGGAGCCAGTGTTGAATGATCTGCATGACGACATGAGCACATGTGTGCGGTCCAGGACGGGCTACGAACAGAAGGTGAGCTCAGGAAAAACACCAAGCCCAGATTTGTATTTATAAAACACATTTACTGATACGCATTTGTTATGTATTCATTGTCTCCTTTTCCAACCCAAAGGCGCATCACATGAGTGTGAATGAGCTGAACCTGAAGGACACCTGGCAGGAGGAGCTGCTGTGTCACTACCTCATGGAGCGCCTCTTCTCCTTCTCCATCCTCACTGCGCGCGTCTATTTCCCCGGGGATCCAGCCAAGCACGCGGAGCCCAGCGCTCCGGACTGTGCGCTGAGGAACTAATGCATTGATCACATTGATCACATTGATCAGAGTCTCAGCCCTGTGGGCCAACAGCTGATGTATCAGTGTTTCTTCTGTGTAATTCCAAAGGAATCTTTTGATGTCAAAATATTTATTCAGAATATATTTATAATATTTATTTAAGTATTGAGTTACTATTTAAAACATATTTAGGCTATTTAATACAACTGTATTTATTATTTCTAAACTGCACTGTAGCCCTGTTTATATTAAAACTGTATTTTCTTCAATAAAAACATCAATGAAAACACTGATCTGATCATCTGTGATTCATGAGTGACACAGACTAGTGTTTCCTGCTGTGAGGATTCCCTCACTCAGTAAAACTCCCAAACATGCAGAGAGAAGGAGGAACCTGTGCTTTCCTCAAACACTCCGCTCCAGATCCGCCACTTCCCAGGTACTTCCTGCTGCGCGCGCGTGGTGTCAGAGAAAAGCACTTCCTCACAGCAGTGATGCAAACCCAGCTGGAGGAAGAAGAAGAGTGAGCTCAGCTGTGGCTCAACCAGGAAGTTTTCTGTCACTGACTTAATGTTCACACGTGTAAAAGCCACACGTTACTGTTAAAAACTCCAACAGTTCACCTGGAAGTCTCTGTCTTTATAATAAAAACTTAGCATTTGCAGTTCCTTAAGGGAAAGCTGAGCGTGCATCACTCTCATGGTTTACCTCACTCACCAGCTGACCCTCCATGCGCAATGTATTATTATTATTATTATTATTATTATTATTATTATTATTATTATTATTATTATTATTATTATTATTTTTTTATTATTATTATTAATATTATTATTATTATCATTGTATCTGTCAGTCAGTGGTGTTGAGCAGCCTCTGTAGGAAGTCATGTGGAAACTTGTCCTGTCTGAATCCACCGTTCACAGTCGTTGTGAGAAAAGTGTCTTGCCCAAAGACCCAGCAGCATTTGTGCAACTGCAAAACCAAATCACATAAGATATAAGTATCTACATGCACTGAGCTGTTGTTAATCACGCTCAGTCATTCAGAACTGGTATTTTCACACAGTGCCTTTAAACTCGAGTCATTATGTTTTACTTTGCACTTCTACTTGAGTATATTTACTTCACTGTAGCCTCAGGGGAAGTAGCTCAAACTTCCTATTCTAGAAATCCACACTCCTCTGCGCACCGCACCGCAGCTACAGGAAGCGACACAAGTCAAACAAAGGCGGGGCTTCACAAAACGAGGAATTTCCTGCTGAGCTACGACAACAGGGAAGGTAAAGTTTGCTCCGTCCTAATTTCGTTTTCATCCACAAACTGTAGTTCAGGGACGTGCGCTGACATTTAGGAGAAAGAGCTGCGCACGTGGACTTACGCAGACTCGGTTCCTGCTCACGAGCGCGAGCGCGAGCCAACAGTTAGCGAACTTAGCATGCGGCTCAAAAGCGTCCAGAGCTGGGAGGAAAAGCCCCAAAACTAGCTCGGAAACAGTTTATATTCAACGTGTCTGTGTGAAGGGTGGAGAAAACGGACAAAGCTGTTGCTCGTGTGGGTTAGTTTAATTTAATAAGGGATGTGAAGGGGGCGGAGTCACTGGACATCAATACAGGGAATGTTTCATACTGGACAAAGTCAATCGTTTACCTCGTTATGCAAAAGTTTATTATGTAGTTTATTCGGTCGGTTCATTTCTTTAATCCCTTTAAGTCCCACCTGAACCGAGCACGTTTTCTCCTGTTTGGCTTTACCCCAATGCAAAAGCTTCTGGGGGAAAAGGTGTGAAAATAGCGACAGAACTGAGATGAAAACAATGGAAAAAGTGAGAAAATTTTGAGAAAAAAATGACAAAAAATTGATTAAAAAAGGACAAAAATGTGACAAAAAAAGACAAAAAATGTGACAAAAAAAGACAAAAAAATGATTAAAAAAAGACAAAAAATGTGATAAAAAAAGACAAAAAATGTGACAAAAAAAGACAAAAAATGTGACAAAAATATGACAAAAAAAGACAAAAAATGTGACAAAAAAAGACAAAAAAATGATTAAAAAAAGACAAAAAATGTGATAAAAAAAGACAAAAAATGTGACAAAAAAAGACAAAAAATGTGACAAAAATGTGACAAAAAAAGACAAAAAATGTGACAAAAAAAGACAAAAAATGTGACAAAAAAAGACAAAAAAATGTGACAAAAAAAGACAAAAAATGTGACTAAAAAAAGACAAATCTGACAAAAAAAGATTTTAAAAAATGATTTAAAAAAATGACAAAAAAATTGCAAAAGGAGTTGAATCCCCCCCCCCCCCCCCGAAAAAGATGGATAAAATCTGATGTGAGGAAAAAGATCCATTTAGATGAGTTTTGTAGATCTTAGCTTTCAAATGAGGTGTTACACTGACCTACAGGATTTGGGTAAAGCTGAACTGGAGAAAATGCTCTCGGTTCAGGCGGGAGTTAAGACGTTAGACGTTATACAAACATTCCCAATTCTTTGTACAACACGACCGAACGGGTTTAGGCTGAAGTGAAAACGTTTTACAGACAGAAAACAAAACATAATAATGAACAATATCAAGTGTCAAACAGAAGAGAAATAATCATGTATCTGGAGTTAGTAACATAACATTTCAATATTCCAACAAATATGTATACAGTGGGGCAAAAAAGTATTTAGTCAGCCACCAATTGATTGTTTCATCCACAAACTGTAGTTCAGGGACGTGCGCTGACATTTAGGAGAAAGAAGCTGCGCACGTGGACTGACGCGGACTCGGCTCCAGCTCGTTCCTGCTCACGAGCGCGAGCGCGAGCCGACAGTTAGCGAACTTAGCATGCGGCTCAAAAGCGTCCAGAGCTGGGAGGAAAAGCCCCAAAACTAGCTCGGAAACAGTTTATATTCAACGTGTCTGTGTGAAGGGGGGAGAAAACGGACAAAGCTGTTGCTCGTGTGGGTTAGTTTAATTTAATAAGGGATGTGAAGGGGGCGGAGTCACTGGACATCAATACAGGGAATGTTTCATACTGGACAAAGTCAGTCGTTTACCTCGTTATGCAAAAGTTTATAATGTAGTTTATTCGGTCGGTTCATTTCTTTGACCCTTTAAGTCCCACCTGAACCGAGCACGTTTTCTCCAGTTTGGCTTTACCCCAATGCAAAAGCTTCTGGAGAAAAAGGTGTGAAAATAGCGACGGAAGTGAGATGAAAACAATGGAAAAAGTGAGGAAATTTTGACAAAAAAAAGACAAAAAATTGATTGAAAAAAGACAAAAAATGTGACAAAAAAAGACAAAAAAATGATTAAAAAAAGACAAAAAAATTGATTAAAAAAGACAAAAAATGTGACAAAAAAAGACAAAAAATTGATTAAAAAAAGACAAAAAATGACCAAAAAAAGCCAAAAAATGAATTAAAAATGTGACAAAAAATGTGACAAAAAAAGACAAAAAATGTGACAAAAAAAGACAAAAAATTGATTAAAAAAAGACAAAAAATGTGACAAAAAAATGATTAAAAAAAGACAAAAAATTAATTAAAAAATGTGACAAAAAATGACAAAAAAATTATTTAAAAAAGACAAAAAATGTGACAAAAAAAGACAAAAAATTGATTAAAAAAAGACAAAAAATGATTTTAAAAAATGATTTAAAAAAAAATGACAAAAAAGCTACAAAATGAGTTGAAAACCCCCCCGAAAAAGATGGAAAAAATCTGATGACGTGAGGAAAAAGATCCATTTAGATGAGTTTTGTAGATCTTAGCTTTCAAATGAGGTGTTACACTGGCCTACAGGATTTGGGTAAAGCTGAACTGGAGAAAATGCTCTCGGTTCAGGCGGGAGTTAAGACGTTAGACGTTATACAAACATTCCCAATTCTTTGTACAACACGACCGAACAGGTTTAGGCTGATGTGAAAACGTTTTACAGACAGAAAACAAAACATAATAATGAACAATATCAAGTGTCAAACAGAAGAGAAATAATCATGTATCTGGAGTTAGTAACATAACATTTCAATATTCCAACAAATATGTATACAGTGGGGCAAAAAAGTATTTAGTCAGCCACCAATTGATTGTTTCATCCACAAACTGTAGTTCAGGACGTGCGCTGACATTTAGGAGAAAGAAGCTGCGCACGTGGACTGACGCGGACTCGGCTCCAGCTCGTTCCTGCTCACGAGCGCGAGCGCGAGCCAACAGTTAGCGAACTTAGCACGCGGCTCAAAAGCGTCCAGAGCTGGGAGGAAAAGCCCCCAAAACTAGCTCGGAAACAGTTTATATTCAACGTGTCTGTGTAAAGGGTGGAGAAAACGGACAAAGCTGTTGCTCGTGTGGATTAGTTTAATTTAATAAGGGATGTGAAGGGGGCGGAGTCACTGGACATCAATACAGGGAATGTTTCATACTGGACAAAGTCAATCGTTTACCTCGTTATGTAAAAGTTTATTATTATGTAGTTTATTCGGTCGGTTCATTTCTTTAATCCCTTAAGTCCCACCTGAACCGAGCACGTTTTCTCCAGTTTGGCTTTACCCCAATCCAAAAGCTTCTGGGGAAAAAGGTGTGAAAATAGAGACGGAACTGAGATGAAAACAATGGAAAAAGTGAGAACATTTTGACAAAAAATTGATTAAAAAAGGACAAAAAATGTGACAAAAAAAGACAAAAAAAATGATTAAAAAAAGACAAAAAATGTGACAAAATTGATTAAAAAAAGACAAAAAATGTGACAAAAAAAGACAAAAAATGCGATAAAAAAAGACAAAAAATGGATTAAAAAAAGACAAAAAATGTGACAAAAAAAGACAAAAAATGTGATAAAAAAATGATTAAAAAAAGACAAAAAAAAAAATATTAAAAAAGACAAAAAATGTGACAAAAAAAGACAAAAAATGGATTAAAAAAAGACAAAAAATGAATTAAAAAATGTGACAAAAAAAGACAAAAAATGTGACAAAAAAAGACAAAAAATGTGACAAAAAAAGACAAAAAATGTGACAAAAAAAGACAAAAAATTGATTAAAAAAAGACAAAAAAATGATTAATAAAAGACAAAAAAATTGACAAAAATGTGACTAAAAAAGACACACAAGAAAGACAAAAAATGACCCAAAAAAAGACAAATCTGACAAAAAATGATTTTAAAAAATGATTAAAAAAAATGACAAAAAAGCTACAAAATTAGTTGAAAACCCCCCCGAAAAAAAATGATGTGAGGAAAAAGATCCATTTAGATGAGCTTTGTAGGTCTTACACTGACCTACAGGATTTGGGTAAAGCTGAACTGGAGAAAATGCTGTTGGTTCAGGCGGGAGTTAAGACGTTAGACGTTATACAAACATTTCCAATTCTTTGTACAACACGACCGAACGGGTTTAGGCTGAAGTGAAAACGTTTTACAGACAGAAAACAAAACATAAATAATGAACAATATCAAGTGTCAAACAGAAGAGAAATAATCATGTATCTGGAGTTAGTAACATACATTTCAATATTCCAACAAATATGTATGATCCCTGCCTTTTCTATTTCCAAAGATAATATATTTTGTTTTACTTTGATTCATTGAGAGTTTGTTTAGATCAAACCATAGTTTTAGGACTGTGAGCTCGTCTTCTGCTGTAGAAAGGAGCCGTTTCAGGTCCTTCCCAGAGCAGAACAGGCTGGGATCATCCGCATATAACAGACATTTTACCTTTTCCAAAGCTTCACAAACATTGATATACATTAAAAACAACTTTGATGAAATGTGTTGATGATAATACATGTAGTAATGATGTTTTGATGATCCACCTTATCCTAACATTCCCTGTGTGTTGACTGCAGATGAATGTCGGCGTAGCTCACAGTGAGGTGAACCCGAACACGCGTGTGATGAACAGCCGTGGCATCTGGCTGACGTACCTGCTCCTGACCGTCGTGCTGCACATCGTCCTCCTGAGCATCCCCTTCTTCACTGTGCCCCTGGTCTGGACCCTCACTAACGTCATCCACAATGCGGTCAGTGCAACGGAGTCCTGCAGTCAGTCAGAGGACATTTTACAGCTGGGTCTTAAAGGAACACGCCATTGTTTTTCCATACTGAGATATGTTCTTACCTGAGCTTAGACGAGTTGATCCGTACCTGTCTGGTCTTTGTGCCCGTGGAGGAGCTTGGTCGCTTCCAACTATAGATGGTTTTCCGTTCCCATGATCCTCTGTGCCGCGCCGCCATTTTGTGTGGCGTTCGACAATGTTCATGCACGACTCGCATGCACATTTCATGAATAATTGTGTCGACTGCGGCCGTTCTTTAGTCGCTAATGTGTTTTTTTCACTCACAATGAGCTGTGTGATGGGGAGGCTAACTTAATCATTGTGATGTACTCGTGCACGGTCATCATAACAGGAAAACACGTAGGGCACAGCGTGGGCTTAAACTTGTCCATCGAACCAAACAGCCGTCATGTGAGCGGTTAAACAATGAGGAATGGCTGTATTTATAACGTGTATCAGTGCTGATCTGTGCTGCGTTTACCTCCTGATGAACCAAGAGAGTAACAGCGGCCGACTCACGCTCTTCCCCGGCCGCCTCGCTCTCGCCTCCCCGGCCGCCTCGCTCTCGCCTCCCCGGCCGCCTCGCTCTCGCCTCCCCGGCCGCCTCACACTCTCCCCGACCGACTCTCGCTCTTCCCCGGCCTTCCCCTCACACTCTTCTGGACCGACTCTCGCTCTTCCCGACCGACTCTCGCTCTTCCCCGGCCTTCCCCTCACACTCTTCTGGACCGACTCTCGCTCTTCCCGACCGACTCTCGCTCTTCCCCGGCCTTCCCCTCACACTCTTCTGGACCGACTCTCGCTCTTCCCGACCGACTCTCGCTCTCCCCGACCGACTCTCGCTCTTCCCCGGCCTTCCCCTCACACTCTTCTCGACCGACTCTCGCTCTCCCCGACCGACTCTCGCTCTTCTCGACCGACTCTCGCTCTTCCCGACCGACTCTCGCTCTCCCCGACCGACTCTCGCTCTTCCCGACCGACTCTCGCTCTCCCCGACCGACTCTCGCTCTTCCCCGGCCTTCCCCTCACACTCTTCTCGACCGACTCTCGCTCTCCCCGACCGACTCTCGCTCTTCTCGACCGACTCTCGCTCTTCCCGACCGACTCTCGCTCTCCCCGACCGACTCTCGCTCTCCCCGACCGACTCTCGCTCTCCCCGACCGACTCTCGCTCTCCCCGACCGACTCTCGCTCTTCCCAGGCCTTCTCCTCACACTCTCCCCGGCCGCCTCGCTCTCACCTCCCCGGCCTTCTCCTCACGCTCTTCCCCGACCGACTCTCGCTCTCCCCGACCGACTCTCGCTCTCCCCGACCGACTCTCGCTCTTCCCAGGCCTTCTCCTCACACTCTCCCCGGCCGCCTCGCTCTCACCTCCCCGGCCTTCTCCTCACGCTCTTCCCCGGCCGCCTCTCGTTCTCGCCGGGTCTCACTTCCCGAGTCTCCTCTCTCTGCGAGCTGCTAACTGCTCCTGGTTTGCGTTTGGCAGCAGCATGAAATCATACAAGTCTATTACGAGCTCATCGTAGACTTGCCTTATTTCATGCTAGCAGCTAGCCCCGCTGTCAAATCTGTTTGACGCCACTTCTTCTCATTTATCTGTCAGATAAAAGCTGACAGACCCGGGCAAAACCAGGAACATCAGCCAAGGCATGAGACTCAGACACCCGGGACGAGCGGTCGGCGGCCATAGTTTAAATCTCTCGTAGTTTTTCTGTTTCTGTTCCTTAGTGATGAATTACTTTTGGGATATTGAGACGTTTTCTCTTCGTCATGTCGGGATCAGCCCCACACAACACAGGTGTGAGCGCTATTTCATCACCATATTATCAATGATCCGCAACACAAACAATTAGACCCTAGACACACAAGATGGCGCCGTATGGAACTGTGCGGGAGCGTGACGTCAATGGAAAACCATCTATAGGAACACATTGGGAGAGGCCAAATGCTAACATCATCTTTGGTCGTTTTGCGTGACTAAGGGCACGCACAAAGACCAGACAGGTACGCATCAACTCGTCTAAGCTCAGGTAAGAACATATCTCAGTGTGGAAAAACGGTGGCCTGTTCCTTTAACTGTTCATAGTCTATGGACACACACAATGTCATAGTTTTCAGTCACTGTCATTGCAGTACAGGCTGTGTCATGTGACATCACAACCTACTGAACCTCTTAACTCCCGCCTGAACCGAGAGGATCTTTTTCCTCACGTCAACAGATTTTATTTTCCATCATTTTTTTGGTTTGGTATTCAACTAATTTTTGTAACTTTTTTGTCACATTTTTGTCATTTTTTTCTTCAATTTCTTGTCAAATTTTTATCAATTTTTTGTCATATTTTTGTAATTTTTTTGTCATATTTTTTGTCTTTTTATTGGTCATTTTTTGTCCAATTTTTTTTGTCCATTTTAGTATTTTTTTAATCAAATTTTTGTCATTTTTTTGTCACATTTTTGTATTTTTTTTTTGGTCGTTTTTTGTCATTTTTTCTTCCGTTTTTTTAAATACATTTTTTGTCAATTTTCTATCAAATTTTTGTCATATTTTCGTAGTTTTTTTTTGTCACATTTTGTCACATTTTTGTAATTTTTAATCAATTTTTTGTCATTTTTTTGTCACATTTTTGTATTTATTTTTGTTGATTTTTGGTCATTTTTATCTCAAATGTTTGTCATATTTTTGTAGTTTTTTTTGTCACATTTTGTCACATTTTTGTCAATTTCTCATGACATTTTTGTGACATTTTTGCCACTTTTTCATCAATGTTTTCTCCCTTTTTTGTCACATTTCCATCATTGTTTTCGTCTCAGTTTTGTTGCCATTTTCACACCTTTTTCCCCAGAAGCTTTTGGATTGGGGTAAAGCCAAACTGGAGAAAACGTGCTCGGTTCAGGTGGGAGTTAAGGGGTTAAAGGAACAGGCCACCGTTTTTACATACTCACGTTCTTACCTGAGCTTAGACGAGTTCATGTGTACCTGCCTGGTCGTAGTGCGTGCCCTTAGTCACGCAAAACGACCAAAGATGATGTTAGCAGCATTTGGCGTCTCCCAACATATTCCTATAGCTCCAAACGGGTGAAGTTGGAAGAACTCTTTCACACACACCAAGACCAGACAGGTACGGATCAACTCGTCTAAGCTCAGGTAAGAACAAATCACAGTATGGAAAACCGGTGGCCTGTTCCTTTAATAAATATATAGTGTAATATTGGGGCGAGCTGGGGAGGGCATCCAGTGTAAAATGATGCAATCATCATCAACATTTGAACAAGTCTTCATAAACCACAAGTTCTCTCTGGAAAGCCCATTCCCATGAACTCCGACATAAATTAAAAAACTGCACAATGTTTTGAAGAACTGCAATATTCTACAACTGTCTGGAATATATATAAATTGTCTTTTTATCAATCAATTGATTGTTCTGTTTTCTGGTTCTAGATGACACACATTGTAGTATAGGTATTGGAATATTGTTTTTCCTATTGCACAGTTGTAAACCAAGTATCATCAACCCCTTAACTCCCGCCTGAACCGAGCACATTTTCTCCAGTTTGGCTTTACCCCAATACAAAAGCTTCTGGGGAAAAGCTGTGAAAATAGCGACAAAACTGAGATGAAAACAATGATGAAGATGTGACAAAAAAGTGAGAAAACATTGACAAAAAAGTGACGAAAAATTGATGAAAAAGGGGCAAAAATGTCACAAGAAATTGACAAAAAATGTAAGAAAAAATGACAAAAATGGGATAAAAATGTGACAAAAAAATGCCAAAAATTTGATAAAAAAAAGATGAAAAAATGACACACAAAAAAATGACAAAAAAATGTGATAAAAAATTGACGAAAAAGTTACAAAAATGAGTTGAATGCCCAACAAAAAAATGATGGAAAAATCTGATGACGTGAGGAAAAAAGATCCTCTCGGTTCAGGCGGGAGTTAAGAGGTTAAAGTACCTTTACTTTTCTGTGCATTGACATCCTATGATGTAGTGCTTCCACTGTTAAACAGTCTTGAGAGAGGGGAGAATACACCGATGGTCCCAGGACTGGGCGATTAATCGGATTAATTCACGCTTTTAAAAACGGCCGATTTGGAAAATGGCTAAATCGTAAAATCGAGTCTGCCGCTCCATGTCCCCCCTACGTGCGGCCAGTTTAGCAGCGTTTTAGACGCTCTGTAGTGAAGTGACACCAGCAGCGACTTTCTGACGATCTGCTGCTTCACAAAGGCCACGTGTTGTGTTTAAGAGGACACGGCGGAGTTTTCTTTCTCACTTTCCCCGGTCTCTCACTCTGCTCTGAGCGGACCATTTAACTCCGCCCCTTTCCCTTGAGTCTCCATGGAGACAGTTGTCAATCACAGCAGAGGCATGAAGACGATAAAACTACACTTTTGAAAACTCCATGGTTTATTAAGAGGTTTTACTTTTGAGAGCAGGCAAGGAATATCTAAAACAGAAATATTTTTTTTTAAAGAAAGGGTTATGTTTAGCCTGGTTAACCCCAGACTAAAATCACTAGTGATATTTAGTCTGGTGTCACCAATTCATTTTCTCGTAGGAGAGGTGTGGTTTAAGATCGTCCATAGTCGCTTATTGGGCGATACGAATGTCTATCATGCATCTGCACGAGGCCACTTAATTGTATCATCGTATGAGATGACGTGTGACGTACCCGCTGTAAACTTTTTAGCTAAACTATTTAGAACAAGGTCTAAAGCTTGATCGAAAAATACCATTGTGTCTGCTGCTGTCATGTTGGATCCGTAAATAAACCTTTTTTTAAATCTTAAATAAACTCCAAGCTTCCGTATATCGAATAGCTCGTCATCGCCTTACCGTCCCTCCTCGTTCTGTGATTGGTTCCCAAATCCATGCGAAAATTTGGGCCATGGTCCCCAGGCTGCTGTGCAGTTCCAAATGATTAAAGCGCACACAGCAGCATGGGTTAGCCAGGTTAGGTTATGTTTTCTTAATGGGCCTAATTGTAGCTACATTATGAAATATTAATGAGCAGGACTGAGCAGTTTTCTGAAGTTGTCCATCTTCAGTGAAGGTTCCTGAGTCATCTTCTGTACTCTGTAGTTGAAGCCGTTTCGCCTCATCCAAAAGGCTTCGTCAAACGTCCTACACTTCTTCTAGAGAACAGAAGATGACCCAAGAACCTTCATTACCCACATGGAAGACCTCACTGCTTCTGCGATACACTGTGGATTCTTCTGATGTGGATATTCCTTCACCTAGTGCTGTGGTGTATTATATTCAGGAGACGTGACTGTGGTGCAGGACAACAGTTTGTTTGAGAGAGGGAGATGAACAGAAAGAGTGAACCGAGCCTCATGTTGTGTGTCGTGCAGGTGATGTACCTCTTCCTGCACACGGTGAAGGGAACCCCGTTCGAGACTCCGGACCAGGGCAAAGCTCGGCTGCTCACTCACTGGGAACAGATGGACTATGGAGTGCAGTTCACCGCCTCGCGCAAATTCCTCACCATCTCTCCCATCGTCCTGTGAGTCATTTCCACTGTCTCTCAACACAGCGCAGGACTGTCCTTCCTGAGGGAATCAGTGAAGAAGTGCATCATTGTAGTAACCCATGACCATGAAGTATACTGAAAAGTGTCCACATAAATAACTCTGGTCAGCGCTGAAATAGCACCGACTGGGGTGAGCAATGTTGACAGAAATGTATATCGAAATTTGGTATCACTTTATAATAACTACAACTTTTTTTAAATAAATTATGAGTTAACACATAATTCATCATGAACAAGTTATCAGTTAAGCGGGACTAACACTTGAATATGTATGAATGAATAAGTATGTGAAGAACTATGCACTAACTTGGGCATTAACTGTAGTTTAAGGGGTTAGATGCAAGTTAGTCATTTTATGCTCACTACTGCCACCTCAGGTCTTGTGTGTAGCTGCAGCTTCTATATTAAGCTCAAATTAACACCTTTTTGAGTGACGGTGCAGGATTTTAGAGGCAGTTTAGAACAAGTCTGGGCTCATTCTACATATTAGGACATGGCTGGAACATGTAGGAGGATGAAAATACTTAGTTTTAACATTTTTAATAGTGATGCACCAATATCAGTATCGGGTATCGGGCCAATACCACATGCTTGTACTCATACTCGTACTCATTCATGAGGTCCCGAGACCAGAAACCGATACCATTTGACCTACGAGGCGCAGCTCTCAAGACAACAAACTGGAGAATTGTTTAGTGTAAACACAATATTCCACATAGAGCTGACTTTATTACAGACTGCGCTCTCTAAACCAGAGTCTGAGCTGGATTTAACCAGAGCTTAATGTTGTTCGTGCTGCAGCGTCTGCAGTGTTTACAACATACAGGCTAACGTTGCTAACTCGCGGCTAGCAGTTTTGGCCATTCTGACGCCGTTTTATGCCCAGGGGTTTATTCATCTGAAAAACTAACTAAGTCCTCAGAAAATCCAAATGAAAGACATACAGCATGTTTATATTGAGGGAAAATGAGCTGCAGCAGAACAATGAAAACGCTGTAGCTACTCGCTAAGTTACTACAAACACACGAGAAAATCTACAGGAGCTGAAGTAAAGACGAAAAGAGACCATTTAAGTCACATCTCAATACTATTGTTAAATAAAAACACATAAATGAATAAAGCTCAGGCATTGTGGAGCTTTAGGACATGGGCTTTTCTGTCTGTGATGGATTGAATTTAAAATAAATAAATAAATGGCTTCAGCACAATTCTAATATAACTGCTCTTAAAAGTGTCGCCTACTTTACTTAAGGAAATGTACATGAGTGAATGAACTAATTACAAACCAATCTGCTGTGAGAAAAGTAAGAATGTTGAAGAAAATGCCTTGTACTCGTATCGGTATTCGGTATCGGCGAGTACTTAAATCCAAGTACTCGTATCGGTTTTAGAAAAAGTGGTATCGGTGCATCCCTAGAAAATTTAAATCGCTTGAATAAAGAGTCGGTTCGAACTAATCTAAGATCAGATGAAAACGCTTATGCCAATCGAAGAAATGGAAATCAGACAAATTAACTTTTACTGTAAAATGATTTATTTATCACTTGAAATTGTACAAAATAATCTGAATAAAGAAAAAACTTGCCTGTTCCGTTGGTAAGAATAGGTTATATCTGCTCTTAGGTCAGACCAAATCTACTCAAACTTTAGATTTAACCTCTTAATTCAAGTAGATTTAAGTCATTTCTTCCTTTTAGATGATTATTCTTTTAGGATTATTATAAAAAGCTGCTCTGCCAAGACATTTGAAGGAATTGACAGTATTTTTCACATTTCTAGAGTCCTTTAACAGGCATTTGATCTCCAATTTGGGTCATAATATTTCTCAAAATCATCTCGAGGGCCCGAGTTTGATGATGGAGGGCCGGTTTTGTTTGGCTTTATACAGTACTTTTCAGCTTATTTGTTGATTTATTTCCACGGACGATATGCTCAATGTTACAATAGTAATAACTCAGTCTTGTCAGCCAGTGGTTTGTGACAGTTTAAAGCAGTACCAAGTAACTCACACCCCTAGAGGCCGTACGCGTCACTGCAGGTGTTGTAGCAAGTTAAGTTTTTTTATTCCTTAAACGTCTGTGAGAGTAAATACTACGCTGACAGAAAAGGCAAAGGGACAGAGGGATATTGTGCATCCAATTACACAACGGAGATTGTTTTTCACTCACACTTGGCTGTAAATACTGTTTAAAGTGACGCTAGCCCGCAGTTAGCTTTGCCCGTTAGCCTGCTAGCTTCTTCTTGGTGATTCCATTAGTGTGTGTTTGTGCCTCCGGGTCGGAGCAGGAAAATCTGCAAGTGTGTTTCTCTGGCTGGAGACACCAGGGGGAGATTAAAGACCCCCCAATCATCCCATTAAAGGAACAGGCCACCGTTTTTACATACTGAGATATGTTCTTTCCTGAGCTTTGACGAGTTCTTTAGGACCTGTCTGATCTTCACCCGTGCCTTCAGTCACGTAAACACGGCGCAGACGGTGTTAGCATTTAGCCTCTCCCTCTCTCCTCTATAGCTCCAAAACAGGTCAAGATAGAAGCTACCAAGCTCTTCGTAATAATACCAGGAGTAGTTTGACATCTGCGCAGTAATATCTTCACTTTTCTGTGCGGATGCCAAATTACTCCTGGTATTATTACGCTTTACAATATAGTTCCCCCTTTTATCCGCTTAGAAAATCCACATTGTTTAATTTTGTGTAATTATACTTTGTAGTGTAACACTTCACGTAACCATATTTAAATAGGGAAAACGTGGAAGAGCTTGGTAGCTTCTATCTTGACCTGTTTTGGAGCTATAGAGGAGAGAGGGAGAGGCTAAATGCTAACGCCGGGGTCACGTGACCTGGCGTAGGATGGTCGCCTGAAACGTGTGCTCCCGCTGCTAAAGGGTAAAACATTGATTATATATCCTTGAAATAATCCACTACACTCAAACTTTTCGGACTATGAGTTGAGGGGTAAAATATGCCCTTGGACCCCAAGTCAGTACCGGCTGGGGACATTAAGCAACTTAGATCTGGGAAAGTCAGACTGATGACACAAGCGAAGGCTAAGCAGGACACCTCCAATATGGCTCATAATCCCGAAGACATGGAACAGATTCGCAATATGCTTGCCAAAATAGCGGCGGAAACTGCTGACCTAAAAGAAATTCGCCGCTCTGTGGACTCTGTGGACCAAAAACTGTCTTCCATTGTTTCACGCCTAACCACAGTTGAAGAGCGTGTCAGTACACTCGAAGACGAGCAAGCTAGCATGCAGGCTAGCATTAAAGCTAATCCAGCTGCTACTAAAACTGACGTACAGACACTGACAGATCGAGTGGCTCTTCTTGAAGACCGATCGAGACGCAACAACCTCCGTTTTGTCGGGATACCCGAAAAATTGGAAAAGGGGGATACGGTGGCTTTTCTGAACCACTTTATCTCCACAACTCTGGACCTTAACCCCCCGCCAGGAGGATTCGAAATGGATCGGGCGCATAGGATGGGCCCACAGCCAGAGACACCTGGGGAACCTCGAGCGATTATTGCCCGCTTCCTACGCTTTAAAGACCGACAAGCCATTATGGATGCTGCACGCGGCAAGAAACGCACTATGTGGGACGGCAAACAGGTGATGATATTCCCAGATTTCTCCAAAGAAACCCAGAAGAGGCGACAAGCGTTCAACGAGTGCAAGAGGGCACTACACGAGTTGCATATTAAATTTGCAATTCTCTACCCTGCCCAAATGAAGATCTTCACTGCATCGCCACAACTCTTCAAGGATCCAAGGGACGCCATGGATTTCATCAAGACACTGGGAGGTACATGATCTGTTACTGAAGTTACAGATGAACCAGGGAGCCTTGAGATAGGCTCACCTGGAGAAACAACGCTGGCCGGTTCGAGCCAATGTCACCATCCCAGGAATCTCTTCATGGTAAAGGAGATGCTTATTTGTTTTTTTACCTTCTTCTTAAACTGAATAAAAGCATATTAATTTCCAAAAATGATACGAGTGTATTAATCTTACCCAAGCAGGGGGCTCTTTGTGTTTTGGGCACTTACTTACTGCCTTGTAAGTCATGGACACAAACAGTTTGATATCACTGCTAATACAGCTCACTAAGTCTCCCTTAAATGGAGAGACCCTAAAAGAAACAGTGCTGTATGTATTTGCTTTTCCCCAGTTTTGTTGCTGTTTTTTTGTTCTATTTTTGTTCTTTTTTGTTCTTTTCCTTTTTAGGCAGTGTGGGCTACACAATATCGATATATGTGCACTTATGTATGAAATTACGTAAATGAACAGTAAAAGAACAACATTACAATACTCCACCTGGAATGTGAACGGATTAGGTAAACCGAGCAAAAGAGAAAAGGTACTAAGGCATCTTAAAAGTAAAAAGCAAGACATAGTGTTTCTACAAGAGACACACATGTCCCCGCTCGAATCATCAAAACTTTGTAGAGACTGGGTCGGGCATGTTTTTTTTTGTGCTGGATCATCTAAAAGCCGAGGTGTAGCAATACTCATAAATAAACATGTACATTTTAAACTTAAACAAGAGATTAAAGATGAAGATGGCAGAATTATATTAATATTAGCAGAAATATGTGGACAAACGTTAATCCTAGGCTGTCTTTATGCCCCTAATATTGATGACCCACAATTTTTTGCAAATCTCGAGAATAAATTAAATATGCTTGGTCAATATCCCATAATTCTTGGTGGAGATTTTAATATTGTTCTTGATAATATACTGGACTGTACAAGACCAACTCGCAACCGAACGACAGACTCTGCTGAAATAGTTAAAAGAATCTGTCGCTCTCTCGGTCTTATAGATGTTTGGCGGCTTAGACACCCTACAGAAAGAGATTATACTTTCTATTCAGGAGCTCACCAGGTATTTTCTAGAATAGATTTTTTTCTCATCTCCTCACAATTACTATCCTCAACTGTTGACTCCTGTATAGATAATATACTTATCTCAGACCATGCCCTTGTAAGATTGTCGCTGACCCTTTATTATGATAATGAAAGAACCCGTATGTGGCGTCTAAACTCATCACTACTTAAAGATGCAACGTTCAAAGAAGAACTCCGAGGTCAAATTAAACTCTATATGGAAACTAATGTACCCACAGCACCCTCTGCTATGATTGCATGGGAGGCGATGAAGGCCTTTATTCGAGGTTATATTATCCAATATGCCTCACACAAAAAGAAAACCGACTCTGCCAAATTATTACAATTAGAACAAAATATAAAAATTACTGAGGATAATTTAAAAAGAAATATCTCAGACAAGACTCTAAATGAACTGACTCAGTTAAAATATGAATATAATTCTATTCTTTCAAAGAAAACTGAGTATTATATGTTTAAATCCAAACAAAGAATCTTTGAATCTGGTGACAAAGCAGGTAAACTGCTAGCTCGTTATATCCAACAAAAAGAGGCCAAATCATTAATAGCAGCAGTAAGGGATGCTGAGGGTACGTTAAGAAATAAAGCCCAGGATATAAATGATGCATTCCAAAAGTATTACGTCAATCTCTATACATCTGAAAGTACAGCGATAGATGAGGAAATTCAAACTTTTGTTCACAATTTAAAGCTGCCAAAGATTAATATGGAACAGAAAGTTTGTTTAGATTCTCCTATATCTACAAAAGAAATACTGGATATAATTGGGACTCTACCATCAGGAAAATCCCCCGGCCCAGATGGGTTCACGTTTGAATTTTATAAATGTTATGCAGAAGACCTGCTGCCTTTATACCATCAGATGCTTTCAGAGGCGTATGAAACAGGAATATTACCTCCATCTTTAAATCAAGCCATAATTACTTTGATTCTCAAAAAAGACAAAGACTCGACTGACTGCAAAAATTATCGCCCCATCAGTCTGATATCTGCAGACTGTCAAATACTCTCGAAAATACTGGCCAAGCGGCTTGACAAAATTCTCGAATTAATTATTCACCCGGACCAAGTGGGTTTTGTGAAGCAAAGACACTCATCAGACAATGTCAGACGACTTATCAATACAATGTGGCACGTAAAAGACTCAGACGATCCAACTGCTGTAATATCTTTAGACGCCGAAAAAGCGTTTGATCGTCTTGAGTGGAGGTATATGTTTCATACGCTTCGTGCATTTGGGTTTGGTGACATTTTTCTAAAATGGATAAAAACATTGTACACTGAGCCAACAGCTGCGGTACTGACTAACGGTCTTATGTCTTCATATTTTAGACTCAGCAGAGGCACGCGGCAGGGTTCAGCTCTCTCTCCTGGGCTCTTCTGTCTCGCGCTCGAGCCTCTAGCGACAGCTATTCGCAATAACCCTAATATTAAAGGTATCAAAATTAATGACTATAATCATAAGCTTATGTTGTATGCTGATGATATTTTATGGATCACATCGGACCCAACTAGATCTGTACCAGCACTGTTGGAAACCATAGAACACTTTTCAAAATTATCAGGATACAAAGTAAATTGGTCCAAATCAGAAGCCTTACCGCTAACTTCATTCTGTCCAAAAACCTTATTTCAAGCCGGCTCTTTTAAGTGGCCCACAGAAGGCATAAAATATCTGGGAATTTTGTTTCCTCACAAAATTGACAAAATTATAGAAAAAAACATTGACCCAATCCTGAAGAAGATTACACTCGATACACAAAGATGGGCTTTATTATCCCTCTCATTGTGGGGAAAAATCAATGTGCTGAAAATGAATAGCATACCAAAGCTGAACTATTTACTACAATGTCTACCAATTGCTATACCCAAAAAATATTTTGATAAATTTGATCGTATCTGCAAAGAATTCATGTGGAATGGGAAACGTCCGAGATTAAAACTCAGTAAAATGCAAATGCCTGTTAAAAAAGGAGGCATGGGTTTTCCAGATTTAATTCTATATCATTATGCCTTCTGCCTGAGACATATTGCTCAATGGGCACTGCCACCTGAACGAGCCCCACCCTGGATAGGGATGGAGTCCAGACTGTTTTCCCCACTCAATCCAATAGACGCGCTATCAACCAAGATGACCTCAACTACCAAATCCCATCCCATTATTGCAAACCTTTTTAATGTATGGAAAAAGATTTCATTTATGTTCAATGTTAATGTTTATCTGAATTCTGAAAGTTGTATATGGAATAACCCCAAACTTAAAATAGGTAAACGCTCTTTTGTTTGGAAGGATTGGCTTGCTCAGGGAATTAAAAAACTTGCAGACCTATATAAAGGAAACGTACTTAAATCTTTTGAAGAATTAATCTCTGAATATAACTTGAAGAATACTCATTTCTGGCAATATCTGCAACTTCGAAATGTACTATTTAGCACTATAGGGAAACATTCCCCACCACAGCATTCAATCCTTCTATCACAAATAGTTAAAAAAATGGGATCGGGACATGAGGCATCCTTCTATTATAGTTTAATTTTTCATCAGAAACACCCTAGGTCATACGCTCTGAAATCGATCTGGGCTTCAGACCTAAAAATTCACTTATCAAATGAAGACTGGGAAAGAATATGTAAAAATACCAACAAATTGTCTAGAGATATTAAGATCAAGCTAATTCACTTCAAAGTATTAAATCGCTACTACTGGACTCCCTCACGACTGTTCAGATTAAACCTTGTGGACTCGGACACTTGCTGGAGATGTAATAATAAAGGAACCCTGGTACATCTCCTCTGGGAATGTCCCAAAACTCAAAACTTCTGGATGAAGATTTATGGATGTCTAAAAAACATGACTCACGCTAATTTCGAATTCACTCCACGGCTTTTTATTCTGAACGATCCACAAATGACCACACGGTGCACATCATCGGACCTCATCCAGACCAGTATCATGATTGGGAAACAAGTAATAATGCGTCACTGGAAGGATGCGGATGAACCCCCTTTTGCAGAATGGTTTACAGAACTTGCCAAGGTGGCTTCATATGAACACATGTCATTTAATATTATGGACCGGAATATGAGCTACACTGAAAAATGGAAGGACTACCTGGAATACATTAAAACAACCAGTAATGGAGTAACTGTATCATAATGTACACGTCAACGCTTCTCAAAAAGGCACAATAGACCAACTCTATATCTAGCCCTGTGAGGCCCCCAGGCCACACTATATCAGAACCCAATAGAATTAAAACAAGGCACTAAGGACAAATAATATGCTAACAGCCTAGCATTTAGGAAAAAGATAAGTAATAATGATAACAACTACAATAATAATAATAATAATAATAATAATAATAATAATAATAATAATAATAATAATAATAACAACAACGATATTACTGTTATTATTATTGTTAACAAATACTCTCAGGTGATGACTTGTCCAGTGAGAAGCCTTGACTAAATACTATGTATTTGGATTAGCCCCACTGCCTACCAACTTTTTATTTAGTTATTTATTCTTTTTTTTTTCTTTACTTATTTTTATTTATTTATTTATTCTTATTTATTTTTTTCTTCTTTCATCTCTCTCTCATCTACATTTTTTCAATATTTTTATTATTATTATTATTATTTTCCCTCTTCTTTCTTTTTCTTTTTTTTTGTTTTGTTTTGTATTATACTGCAGTGATTTATGTGCCATGTATAAATTAAATAAAAAAATACAAATAAAAAAAAAAAAAAAAAAAAAAATGCTAACGCCGTCTGCGCTGTGTTTACGTGACTGAAGATCAGACAGGTCCTAAAGAACTCGTCAAAGCTAAGGTAAGAACATATCTCAGTATGTAAAAACGGTGGCCTATTCCTTTAAGACTTGTATGGGCTTGTTGCACAATGTGGCTACGCTAGTTCCTCTGAGCTGAAGTTGTGGGCGCTAGTACTTCCTGTTCGTATTAATTTCCATTAAGATTAGCTTAGACCTTTTAATATTTCCGTAGAGGAGACGTCTATGTTTATAAGGATCAGTGAGTATGTCTTGAAGCTAAAGGCTAACATTCATTTCATCCATTATACAATTTGAAATAGTGCCTTTTATTTTAAAAAATTATATCATGTTAGCCTTTAGCTTCTAGACAAACTATCTATCCTTTATGATCACAGGCGTCTCTTCTGAACTCATTACATCAAGATTTGAACACAGTAAATGATCATCTACCGGGAACTCACTGCCACAACATAATTTATAGACAATATGATTATTATTCCAGGAAAAGAAAACAGACAGGAAGTACTGCCGCTCACAACTTCACGTCAGAGGAACTAGCATAGCCACACCGTGCAACAAGCTAATTACCCCCAGAGCGCCTACGGAAAGGATTTAAGGTGAACAAGTTACTTAGTACTGCTTAACAAAAATGACTGTTTGATCATTGCCGTATTTTATATGAAACATTCAGCGTCAAACAAATTGAAAGTGATGATCTTTTTTTTTCTTTTCTAACCTGTGGGAAACACTTCGAGTATTCAAACCTTTCCTTTTGTGTTCTCCTCCACAGGTACATTCTGGCCAGTTTTTACACCAAATATGACGCGACACATTTCTTAGTCAACACCTGCTCCCTCCTGAGTGTCCTGTTACCCAAACTGCCCCAGTTTCACGGAGTGCGAATATTTGGAATCAACAAGTATTGACTGTAGTGAAATCTCCGGCGCTGAATACGGGAGAACACTGGACCTTCTGGACTCTGAAGAACCAGCTCGAGTGACCGAGACTGACGTTACCGAGTGCAGAGAAGCCACAGACTTACAATGTTAAATTATAATGTTACCTGTTCACATTTATTATAAATCTTTTTTTTTTACGAATGCACTGGCTGCATGTGTGCAAATATTTTGGATGGAAACATTTGTTTTGTGTACAGACGGCATCTCGTCATAGAGGGGGGAAATAGAATCTTATGGGAAATACATTTTTTCACTCTTTTTTGCCTTTTTAATGAGGAAAATGAACTTATTTATCACATACAAATAAAGTCAAGTGTAAATCGGGCCCATGTGGATATTTTCTCACAGCAGATTGTTCAGCAGAAGTGAAAAAACGGCAGTTGTAGCTAGCACTAGCTAACCGTTAGCATTAGGTTAGCACTCTGTTATTTATGTATTTATGGGCTGTTGAGCCACGTTGCTCCTCCCCATGTCTTTGTATCTTTATTTAGTAGAAAACTATGTTAATAATTCAGCATTTGTTAAAGTAGTTTTTGAATAATTAGAGAAAGTTTACATTTTTTCAAAATTGTTTTCCCCCTTAACTGTTTTCCAATATGACCATATATGGGCATGTTTGAAAACAGTTAAGGGGGAAAACAATTTTGAAAAAATGTAAACTTTCTCTAATTATTCAAAAACTACTTTAACAAATGCTGAATTAGTTTTCTACTAAATAAAGATGCAAAGACATGGGGAGGAGCAAAGTGGCTCAACAGCCCATAAATACATAAGAGTGCTAACCTGATGCTACGTGTTAGCATCGGGCTAATGCTAACGGTTAGCTAGTGCTTGCTACAACTGCCGTTTTTTCACTTCTTCTGAACAATCTGCTGTGAGAAAATATCCATATGGGCCCGATTTACACCTGACTTTATTTATGTGATAAATAAGTTCATATTCCTCCAGAAAATGGCTAAAAAGAGTGAAAATTGTGTTTCTCTAAAGATTCTATTTTCCCCCTCGGCGAAGCCACGCCCCTTATATTATCTATCTAAACTTTCTCTAATTGTTCAAAAACTACTTGCTGAACAAATGCTGAATTATGAATATAGTTTCTACTACATAAAGATACAAAGACATGGGGAGGAGCAAAGTGGTTCAACATCCCATAAATACATAAATAACGGAGAATGCTAACCTGATGCTTCATGTTAGCATCGGGCTAATGCTAACGGTTAGCTAGCGCTTGCTGCAAACTGCCGTGTTTTCACTTCTACTGAACAATCTGCTGTGAGAAAATATCCACATGGGCCCGAGTTACACTTGACTTTATTTATGTGTGAAATAAGTTCATATTCCACCAGAAAATAGCAAAAAAAAGATTGAAAAATTGTGTTTTTCTAAAGATTCTATTTTCCCCCTCGGCGAAGCCACGCCCCCTTCTATGACGAGATGCCGTCTGTGTCTATATAAAGAGTGAACATTATGAAGGATATAAAGTCTATATTGCTTTGAACAAAAAGTGGATTCCCATTTTTGTAAACCATTTGCTTAAATCCTTTGCCAGGTCAGAGGGTGTGAAGAGGACGTTCTGAGTTAATGAAACGAGGGTCAGTTTGAGGAAAGGGGAAGTCCACACTTTACATGAGGCCTCTGGTGATGGGCAGCTGCCAGTGTTTGCAATAAGTCAATGATGAAGGGATTCCCCCGGTCCGCGAGCGTGTAATTTGTTTGCACTGCAGGGAGGTTTCCCTTTAAGGAAGTCCTCTGTAGGAAATGGAGTATCAGCTGAATCTAAATGCGATGTAATAGGCCGATACGGGTCTGGGAAACACATGCAAATACTACAACCTGCAGTAACTGACCACGCATGTCCGCATTACTGGGTATACCCTTCAAAAGCAAAAACGATAGTAAAAGGAAAGAGCAATAAATGTCAGTCTCATAAACAAATTGTGGACATTTAACCCGTTAACTCCCACCTGAACAGAGCACATTTTCTCCAGCTTTATCCCAATCCAAAAGCTTCTGGAAAAAAGGTGTGAACATAGCAACAAAACTGAGACGAAAACAAGGATGGAAATGTGAAAAAAGTGAGGAAAAAATGGACGAAAAAGTGACAAGTTCGACAAAAAAGTGAGAAAAATGTGACAAAAAAATTAGAAAAATGGACGAAAAAGTGATAAGACTTTGACAAAATAAATGTGAATAATTTGATGAATAACTGACAAAAAATTGACAAAAAAGTAAGAAAAATGTGATGAAAAAAGTGAGAAAAATGAAAAAAAAAGTGACAAAAAAATGGACAAAAATTCGACAAAAATGAGAAAATTTTGAGGAAAAAAAATAGAAAAATGGAAGAAAAAGTGAGAAAAATGTGATGAAAAAAGTGAGAAAAATGGAAAAAAAAAGTGACAAAAAATGGACAAAAATTCGACAAAAATGAGAAGATTTTGATGAAAAAAATTAGAAAAATGGAAGAAAAAGTGACAAAAAAATGAAAGAAAAAAAAAAAAATCGAAAAAGTGATGAAAAAAAATCTGATGTGAGGAAAAAGATCCATTTAGTTTTGTAGGTCTTTCAAATGAGGCGTTACACTGGCCTCCAGGATTTGGGTAAAGCTGAACTGGAGAAAATGCTCTCTGTTCAGGCGGGAGTTAAGAGGTTAAAAGGTGAATAATGAACAGTAACTACATTCAAACTGCTGTGAGAAGTGCGAAACAAAGCGCTGGTGAAACAGAATAATCGTTTCAGCTTTGAGTTGGATCCAAACTTTGAGGAACACATTTTATGTAAAAATGCAAAAAACATTCCTTGGTTGTTTGAGTTGAGGTTCTTTTGAAGTTGTCAATATTTTAGTACAAAAAGTCAAAATATGTATCGACCAATTCAAGAGGTTCTGAAAAAAAGGTGTGAAAATAGCAACAAAACTGAGACGAAAACAATGATGAAAATGTGGAAAAAGTGACAAAAAAGTGACACAAAAAAAATGGACAAAAGTGACAAAAAATTGACAAAAAAGTGAGGAAAAAATTACAAAAATGGATGAAAAAGTGATAAGAATTTGACAAAAAAAAAGCGAATAATTTGACAAAGTGACAAAAAATGTACAAAAAATTGACAATAAAGTGAGAAAAAATTGACTAAAAAGTGACAAAAAACGTCCAAAAAACGACAAAAAATTGACAAAAAAGTGAGAAAAATTTGACGAAACATTTTGGAAAAAATGGACGAAAAAGTGACAAGAATTTAACAAAAAAATGCGAATAATTTGGACAAAAAAAAATCGAAAAAGTGATGAAAAAAATATCTGATCGGAGGAAAAAGATCAATTTAGTTTTGTAGGTCTTTCAAATGAGGCGTTACACTGGCCGACAGGATTTGGGTAAAGCTGAACTGGAGAAAATGCTCTCGGTTCAGGCGGGAGTTAAGAGATGAATAATGAACAGTAACTACACGTACATTCAAACCGCTGTGAGATCACGAAGTGCGAAACAGAATCATCGTTTCAGCTTCGAGTTGGATTCAAACTTGGAGGAACAAATTTTATGTAAAACGCAAAAAAAAAAACATTCCTTGGTTAAAGTTGAGCTTCTTTTGAATTGTCGACTTCACAAACAATACAAAGCAAAAGGTATTTTAGTACATAAAGAACATTGAAGGAATTGCAAAAAGTCGAAACATGTATCAACCAATTCAAGAGGTTCTGTTAAGATAAGCAACAGATCCATATCCCGCAGCTCCAAACGTAGAGCAGAGATGAGTTCTTTATGAAACCGATGTCTCTGGTGGAGAAAAACCTTTCATACAATCTAAAAAAAACAAGTTTCCGCACACACAAGCGCTTTTCCATTCCCAGTAGTTTCACACTAATTTAGCAAAATATAAAACCCTTTAGCTACGTCTTGAAAACAAAATCCAGCGTTTTCCCTGACGACGCAATAATCCACCACACAGACTTGCTTTAGGCCGACAAAAGTGGTAGCAATCGATGTAAATGTTCCTACAGGTGAAGTCTTTAATGGCTTAACACCCCCTCCCTCCAAAGTCAGTCACTTTAGATCAAGGGCGGACGTTTTTCATCAAAATCCTCCTCATCGTCGGTGTCGAAAATGTCATCTTCGAAAAAGGACCCCCCGAAGCCGTATTCCTGCGAGTGCATCGACACCTCGTTTGGCATGAGGTGAGACGTTCCCTCAACGAAGTCGGCAAATCTGTAAAACAGAGGCAGCAGCAGTGGGTTTGGGAGCGTCGTGATCATGATTATCAGGTGTAGGTGCAGAATATAGCAGAGCCGTGGGAAGATGTTTTAGTTAGGGGGCGCTGAGGGGCAAAATTTACCCCCAAAATACTTTTTCTGTGCATAAATCCTATTTATCAACCTCTTAACTCCCGCCTGAGCCGAGAGCATTTTCTCCAGTTCAGCTTTACCCAAATCCTGTAGGCCAGTGTAACGCCTCATTTGAAAGACCTACAAAACTAAATGGATCTTTTTCCTCACATCAGATTATTTTTCATCACTTTTGTTGTTGGGCGGTCATCTCATTTTTGTCAAATTTTCGTCCATTTGTCATTTTTTTCTACATTTTTTGTCACTTTTTTGTCAAATTATTCTCATTTTTTTGTTAAATTCTTGTCACTTTTTCGTCAATTTTTTCAAAAAAAATTCGTAAAATTTCTCACTTTTTTTTGTCAATTTTTTGTCATTTTTTGTAAATTTTTTGTCACTTTTTCGTCAATGTTTTCTCCGACTTCTTCCGACTAAAATTGGACTAAAACTAAATCAAAAGTTTCTCATGAGACTAAAACTGTGACTAAAATGTCCAGATATTTTAGTCGACTAAAATAAGACTAAATAAAAATGAAAAGGAGAGACTAAAATCATCCAAACTTCTATTGAGCGTCTGAAAGAGCCTCAGATCATGTAAATTCTCTGCCAAAGGAAGAAGAAGAAGATCTTTATTTATATAGCTCCTTTCACAGACATGGTCACAAAGCGCTTTACATGAGACAGTTGTACATTCACTCCACACTCGGTGGTGGTAAGGTACGTTTGTAGCTTCAGTTTCCCCTGGGGGAGCCCGACAGAAGCGCTTTTGCGACTACACACGACCCTCTGACACCACCATACATTCACTCACTCACATCATTCATCCTGGCCTATTGTGCATGTTTTTAGTGGTAGGGGAAACCGGAGTCCCAAGAGGAAACCTACGCAGACACGGGGAGAACATGCAAACTCCACACAGAAAGACCCTGTCAAGGTGGGAATCGAACCCGGACCTTCTAAGCTGTGAAGCGAGAGCGCTAACCACTGCGCCACCGTGCAAGGATCAGCTCTGAGCTTTGTTCATGTGGAGCAGCTCCATGAAGCAGAGGAACAAGATTAAACATGATTATAATGAATATTATCAATGCAAAGTCGACCAAATTAGTCTTAAATTTAGTCGACTAAAACTAAACTAAAATTTAAGATATTTTTTTGACTAAATCTCGACTAAAATTAAATTACATTTTAGTCAAAAGATAAAATATGTTGTCAAAATTAACACTGCAGAACTGGAGGCAGGAAAGCAAGAAGACGGTTGTCAAAACCCTTTGGCATTATCCATGTAAATAAAGGACTTTTACACTACACCTTTGTTGTATTGCTTTCCTCCACAGTTATGGTTTCAGTAGGCTTGTTTCTGCAATACTAAAAATAATGCCATTTACACAACATTCTGAGAGGGTGCCTCCCCACGGATGAGTGATTGAGAACAAAACATATGAAATAAGTATAATAATCGTCATACGCTTCAGTTGCTTCCTTTCTAAAGTGAGTTAAAGGGTTCTCCGAGTACGAGAAAGACGACTCAAAACAAGAAGGGTTGAGAATGTAATAATCTCTGGGCTTCACCTTTGTGGAGACTGCAGCCTGGACACAGTCTTCCAGGTGTTGAACTCTGGACTTTTGCAGTACTGCTTCAGCTCTTCCAGCGCTTTCCGAGTCTCCTCCTCCCCCTGGCGCTGATATTCCTCCTCAGTCAGCAGGCGACGCGGCTCCGGCTTCCAGTGGACAAACCGGCGCATCTTTCTGCACATTTGAACAGAGTTTTACGAGTGGGAAATGAATCTGCTGTCAGAGTGCCTTCATTTATATCATTTGGCACTTTTCGAAATGTGTAGGGAAGTTGATAAATGTGTGTTAAAGAGAAAAATAGATCATTTTTTGGAGCCAAACATAAGGCAAATTCTCAACACACACCTTTATAGTGAAGCTCAATGGAATATTTCCTGTTTACTGGCACCACAAACCAGTTTATTAAAGAAATATGTGAAAGGAAAGGCATGTTTAGCTACATTATGCACAGACAGTCCCACGTAATCCATCCAAGTAAGGGAAGTGCGCCACCTTGAGTTCACGACTTGCCTGCACAGTGAGAGCATCAATGTTAGTGGATACTCCAGGTTTTTGGCCAGCACCAGTGCAACGATGATGGCAAACGCAACCGGCTGGATTTGAATCCCTGCATAAATTAGGAGCAGCCCGAACAGCTGCAGGGTCCAGGACAAGATGTGGATGCTCCTTTCATCCACCAGGGGGCCGTATCGATAACACACGGCAAAACTGATGAATCCCACCAAGGCCACGTAACCTGGACACAGCACGTCAAATTATTATGAGGTAATGGAGTTTTTTTCTTCTTTTTGAAACTCAGTTTGGAAACGTTTAGTTCAGAATGAGACTGATCCAAGTCCATGCCCTCGGTAGATTGTGATTACTTAACCTCTTAACTCCCACCTGAACGGATCCCAATTTCTCCAGTTTGGCTTTACCCAAATTCAATGCAGAGGTACTTTCTAGGTGTTCACAAAAACACCCCTGAGCTTGCTCTGTACGGGGACATGGGCTGAAACCATGTGGAGTGAGGCATGTTTGTGACACGGTTATGGAATAGATTTATCAATATGTCTGACACACGACTGTCCAAACACATCTTTAAATGGGACCTGTCTAATAGATACATTTGGAGTGAGCAGATGGAGAACATTTTTGTTGATGCTGATCTCCAGTTTATTTTTAGAAGCAAGTTAAGATGTAATGTTGGAGAAATTAAAAAAGTCCACTTTGTAAAGTATACACTTAAATGGTTAAAGGATGTCTTGTTAAGCCAAAGTTGAGAACTTATATTTTGATTAAAGATAATTTTGGTCCTGAGCCCTATGTGACCCTGAACCTATCTAGAGGTCAGAGGTCAGTCTGTGCTCAGCTGAGGTCCGGGATTCTGCCCCTGGCACTGGAGACGGGACGATTTCACTCGGTCCCAGAGGAGGAGCGGACTTGTTGTTTGTGTCAGTTCAATGATGTTGAAAATGAATTACATTTCGTGTTTTATTGTCCTTTGTATCATGAACCGAGAAGGCAATTATTTTGTAAACTGTCTGATGTTGCTGTACGTTTGTTTGAAATCTCCGATGAGGAAAGGCTTAAGTTTGTTTGTTCAAGTATCAGCCATTTCATTTGTCTAAGTTTATGTTAGGCGCTTACACGGAAGAGGACACTCTTTGTTTAATGTTTTTCTGATGTCTGCCTGCATTTGTGTCTTATAAGCCCATGCGGGCTGGGCACCTTTAGGTGCAAGACACCAAATAAGAAATAAACTAAACTAAACCCAAATCTTAAAGGTTCTTGGGAAAAAAGCACCAAAACAGCCACAAAAAATTAGAAGAAAACAAGGATGTAAACGCAACAAAAAAGTGACAAAAATTCAACCAAAAAGTAACAAAAATTCAACAAAAATGTGACAAAAAGAAAAAAAAAAGGTGACAACACAGCAACAACACGAGGAAAAAGATCAGTTTTGTGGGTCTTAGCTTTCAAATGAGGTGCTACACAGGCCTATATAACAGCCAAAGAGGACAGAATGCAGTTGGTTTAGGCGGGTGGTAAGAGGTTAAAGGAACAGGCCACCGTTTTTACATACTGAGATATGTTGTTACCTTAGCTTATACGAGTTGATGTATAACTGTCTGGTCTTTGTGCGTACACTCCGTCACGCTAATGTTGTTAGCAGTTAGTCGCTCCCAGCAAAGGTGTAGCTCCAAACTGGGGTGAGTTAGAGGCCACCAAGCTGTTCCACGTTTTCTATTTAAATACAGGTATGTGAGCCTTTACATGACCCAAGTCTAGTTACACAAAATGTCTATTGTCTAAGCGGATAAAAAGGGGCACTATATTGTGAGGCGTATTAATACCTGGAGTACTTCGACATCCGCGCTGTAATATTGTCAAAGTACTCCAGGTGTTTTTACGTCTCATTATATAGTACCTCTTTTTATCCACTTAGAAAAGACTAGACTTGGGTCATGTAAAGGCTCACGTCACTGTATTTAAAGGGGCTAGACGCAAGTTAGTCATCTTATACTCACTACTGCCACCTCAGGTCTTAGGCGTAACTGCAGCTTCTATATTAAGCTCGTGCATGACGGCACTTCGGACCCGAATTAACACCTTTTTGAGGACAGTGCAAGATTTTAGAGGCAGTTGTGGTGAAAAGGTCTGAGCTCATTCTAAACATTAGGACATTGCTGGAACATGTAGGGGGATGAAAATACTTAGCTTTAACATTTTTAAAGTCAATAAAGTCCCTTTAAATAGTTAAAAGTAATAGTCACCTCAGTTTGGAGCTATACCTTTGCTGGGAGAGGAAAAATTCACAACATTTGTGTGACTGAGCGCACGCACAAAGACCGAACAGGTACACATCAACTTGTTTAAGCTAAGTTAACCTCTTACCACCTGTCTAAACCGAATGCATGCTGCCCTCTTTGGCTATAGGTCTGTGTAACACCTCATTTGAAAGCTAAGACCCACAAAATTGATATTTTTCCTCGTGTTGTTGCTGTGTTGAGTCACCTTTTATATGTTTTTTTTTTTTTTTTCACATTTTTGTTGAGTTTTTGTCACATTTTTTTCAAATTTTTGTCACATTTTTGTTGACTTATTCTCACTTGTTTTTTTTTTGTTTTTTTTGGTCACTTGTTGATTGACTTTTTGTCACATTTTTGTTGAATTTTTGTAACTTTTTGGTTGAGTTTTTGTCACATTTTTGTTGAATTTTTGTCACTTTTTGGTTGAATTTTTGTCACTTTTTTGTTGAATTTTTGTCACTTTTTTGTTGAATTTTTGTCACTTTTTTGTCACTTTTTTGTTGAATTTTTGTCACTTTTTGGTTGAATTTTTGTCACATTTTTGTTGAATTTTTGTCACATTTTTGTTGAGTTTTTCTCACTTTTTTCTTTTTTTTGGTCACTTGTTGGTTGAGTTTTTGTCAAATATTTGCTCAGTTTTTGTCATTTTTTTGTTGCGTTTACATCCTTGTTTTCTCCACATTTTTTGTGGCTGATTTCGCTGCTTTTTTCCCAAGAAGCTTTTTGATTAGGGTAAAGCCAAACTGGAGAAAATGGGATCCGTTTAGGTGGGAGTTAAGAGGTTAAGAACATATCTCAGTATGTAAAAACCATGGCCTATTCCTTTAATAACTCTTTAACTTGAGACTATTGCATCACAAAGTACACATGCATAACGATAAACACAGAACTGTACCTAGTGCAATGTGCCAGTGTTCCTTGAGGATCGTTTGGAGATTCTTGTAGACGAGCTGAATGGCATACACCGAGAACGACCAACCACCAGCGACTAACAGGTAGAACGGGCCTTTCTGTCAGAGGCGCAGGAATGTCAATGCAAAAACTTTCAAACACATGTTGTTTTAAAATGTCACACTATTCGCTTACCTTTGGCATAAAGCGGTACAAAACAAAAAAGAGAATGAGGAGCGATGCGATCATCCCAGTGCTCACACCGGCCGAGTAGTAGAACTTCTGACTCCTGTGATAAAGAGCGAGTGTTACATCAGAGCAGAAGATTAGTCAAGGAGTCACAATTGACCTTTCGCAAAATCACGCCCCAGAACGGTCATTGTCCAGTCCTACCTCACAGCAACTCTTACTACTAGAGATTCCCTCTCTCTCTCGCCGCGTTTCCACACTGAGATATGTTCTTAGACGAGTTGATGCGTACCTGTCTGGTCTTTATGCGTGCGCTCAGTCACACAAAAAGACCAAAGATGTTATAATTTAGCCTCTCCTCCTCTCCTCTATGGGGGAAGTTAGAAAGGACCAGGCTCTTCCACGTTTTCTCCATTTAAATAAGCTTACGTGAGCAGTTACATCATGGGTGGCCAACACGCGGCTCTTGGCCAATCAGAGTGCGGCTCTTTGCATGATTGGAGATGTTTAATACAATGCGGCTCTTTGCAAAATAATAGGTAAATATTTCCCATAAACTGTAACAGTCTTTCACCAAAAATCCAACGATCGTCCTACAGACCCTGTTTCCATCTCTACACATGAATGAGAGTCTGTATCTCTCTCCTTTTCGAGGCGGCGTGTAAAAGGTGCCCGTGCAGCCTCACTCAAAGCGGGATGTAGGTTGAACAACAGTCAGGCAGATCGTGGCACTGGGATCATCTTCTGTGCTTTTCAGATTTCTGATCAGCTACTCTTTATTTGATGTAATTTGGCCTCATATTCACAGAAAAAGATCAAAATTAATGTGAATCTAATGAAGCTCATGATGCGAAGCGCGACATCGTAACGCGGAAATACGAAAAGTCATGACTTTTCTTTCACATGTGACTGAAACTGTAACAGATGCAACTTAAAACAGACTCTCAGTCGTCCAGAGGCTCCTGGTTAAAGTTCATGAACTTTGTGCAGCCGAGAGTGCGTCTCTGCACAGTCCAGTCAGGATGAAGCTGCACAGAGCCACAGACCAGGGGCTGATCAGAGGAGGGGGCTCAGTGGGCAGGGCCTCACATACAAACACACCCCAGCGTTAAAAAAAAAGAAAAATCTAATTCTGTCTCAGTCAGAGCAGAAAGCACAAAATTTCAGTTAATATACATGTATTTCAATCTTGGTGAGGAGTAAGACCATTCAATCTAACACAATTATAAAAATAAAAAAAAATAAAAAGGCCAGGCATAAAGTTATAGTTTATTGTGATTAAATAAAAAGGTCACATTCTATTTAATCACAATAAACTACCACCCCGGGGTCTCGCTAATGGTCGGTGCCTTTGTGGCTCTTCACGGGATCAAGGTTGAAAATTTCGGCTCTTGGTCTCTGACTCTTTGGCCACCCCTGAGTTACATGATCCAAGTATAGTCACACAAAATTAAAACAGGAAAAAAGGAGTTCTATATTGTGAGGCGTAATAACACCTTCGGAGCACTTCAACTTTACTGTGCGGACGTCGAAGTGCTCCTGAGTATTATCACGCCATGCAATAGGTGCCTCCTGCATGACGTC
The DNA here is from genome assembly GCF_951799975.1 of Gobius niger. Taxonomy (NCBI): domain Eukaryota; kingdom Metazoa; phylum Chordata; class Actinopteri; order Gobiiformes; family Gobiidae; genus Gobius; species Gobius niger. The sequence goes on along the minus strand of NC_136857.1, from coordinate 4,109,637 downwards.
ACGCCAACTAAGTGACTCCATCTTGACGGGACACATGCTAATGAACTCCAGATAAACTCACACCAACGTTTCATTTAAAATCTACATTTCAAATCCGCTGACATGCCTGAAACTTGTGGCGCAGTTGGATGCAAATTAGTGGTGTCACAATTTCTCATGTCTTTACTCTTTTAATGGGGTCCCACTGTACTCGGATATGCATATCTCCAATTACTAGCCTATTGAAAACTGCTGTAGCATAGAAGGATCTACTGTCAATGTGAGATTTACTGTTCATTAATCTGTGAAAGAGCGATCTATACAACAAGCTGGGTGTCCAATTCAGTGTGTTTTACAGTATTATTAGCCTGCTGGTTTAGCAAAGTGGCAAGTAACTTACTCACGATGTATTCGATGCCCATCCTGACTCAAAATATCTATATGCAGAAAGGCTTTTATGCTTTAAAGGAATAGGCCACCGTTTTTACATACTGAGATATGTTCTTACCTAACCGTAGCTGAGTTAATATATCCCCGTCTGGTCTTTGTCCGTGCGCTCTGTCACGCAAACGGAGCACATACGCAGCCTCTCCCACATGTCATATAGCTCCAAAAAGGCTCACGATAGAAGCTACCAAGCTCTTCCACGTGTTCCCTATTTAAATAAAGTTACGTGAAGTGTTTTCATGCGAAGTATATTTACACAGAAATGTAGCATGTCGATTTTATAAGCAGATAAAAAGGGGAACTATATTGTGAGGCGTAATGATATGAGGAGCAAAACGTCCGCGCAGTAACTCCTAAAGACTTCCCCGCTCACTTCCGTCAATAGAAGCTGCGTGACTTATACAGAGCCTTTTACAACAAGCAGAAAATATATTTTCGGAAAGTGCTGGCGCATTCCTACCTCATGGTCGAGGTCCTGAGTCCTGTGTCGTCGTCCGGGGTGAGTTGGAAATCTGTGAAACATTACTACACTATATACTTTCTGCTTGTTCTCACAGCCCGGCACGATGCACGTAAAAGGCATCGTTCACAAGTTATCGACGCTTCTTCAACTGTTCTCTGCGAGCTCTCTACAAGTCACGCAGCTTCTATTGACGGAAGTGAGCGGGGGAAGTCTTTAGGAGTTACTGCGCGGACGTTTTGCTCCTCGTATCCTTACGCCTCACAATATAGTCCCCCTTTTTATCTGCTTATAAAATCGACATGTTACATTTCTGTGTAAATATACTTCGCATGAAAACACTTGGTAGCTTCTATCGTGAGCTTTTTTGGAGCTATATGACATGTGGGAGAGGCTGCGTATGTGCTCCGTTTGCGTGACAGAGCGCACGGACAAAGACCAGACGGGGATATATTAACTCGACTAAGGTTAGGTAAGAACATATCTTAGTATGTAAAAACGGTGGCCTATTCCTTTAAATGATTTTCCTGTGTATGAAGACGGAAAGTCGATCAAGTAACTATGTACTATGTAAATATCGCCAAACTCGAGTGCAGGTATGTTGACCGAGAACTTCACGTCAGTAAATAACTCGGCCGGAAGCGTGTGTGGGTCTGTAATATCCAACCATGACAGTTTGTTTGCGTATGGAAGTGCCGCATTTCCTTGTAAGTGAGTTGATAGGTTAAAAAAACACTGCATAATTGTGTGGAATCGCGAGCATTTCTTGTCACGTGAATGGGAGATGCCTATATAGTATTAGCAATATATTTAAATAGGGAAAACATGGAACAGCTTTGTTGCTTTTAACTTCACCCCGTGTGGCCCCATAGAGGAGAGGAGGAGAGGCTAAATGCCAACAGCTTTGGTCTTTTTGCGTGACAGAGTACACGTGCGTACCTGTCTGTTGTGATATGTATTGGAACTATAGGCGGAGTGATACACTTGGCTATAGTACCAGCCACAATGCCATGAGTTGTCTGTTCCCATATACACGGAAGTAAACACACATACGTTAACCTATCTCCGAGCCTCATTTCTAAGTATTAAAGAATACTTCACTGTCTGGACCATCTTTGCATCCCACCTCCTGTAAGTGCTCACTGTCGTTGTGTCCTTGGGCAAGCGCGGGAAACCCCTTTGAGTGCCTAATGTAGGTGGAAATGCGCTATATAAGTTGAGACCATTGACCATACATTAAATGTATTCCTCCACAGCGCATTGCATACCATTTTGCCTCGATCTGGAGGATATTTCACTGGTATTGCACCACAAAGAGTCACTAACACGCGTCTCCCCCATCGTGGGGGCGGGGCTTTTGCGAAAGATGAATTTAACAGGTTTATACATTTTTTTTTACAGTACAAAGCAACACAATGTCCATTCACATCAACTGTACTCTAGTAAAACTAATTCCGTGGCCCAAAGTGGAGCCAACAGCCCTATGGCTAAGAGTAAATTGGCTTGTTGCGCTAGTTCCTCTGAGCTGAAGTTGTAGGCGCTAGTACTTCCTGTCCGTATTAATTTCCATTAAGATGAGCTTAGACCTGTTCGAATCATCATATTTTCAAGAGATTCTGTGGTGGACAGCGAGTTCCTGGTAGATGGTCACTTCCTGCAGGTAAACAAGTTGCTGTACAGTGTAAATATTTCAGCGGAGGAGACGTCTATGTTTATAAGGATCAGTGAGTTTGTCTTGAAGCTAAAGGCTAACATTAATTTCATGCATTATACTGTACAATTTGAAATAGTGGCTAAAATATAAACTAATCTGCATATAAACCATCATTTTTATCTGTATTTATTTTGATTCATTTTTTTTCATTGCATGTTAGCCTTTAGCTTCAAGACAAACTATTAATCCTTTATGATCACAGATGTCTCCTCTGAACTCGTTCAAGATTTGAACACACAGTAAATGATATATGATCTACCAGGAACTCACTGCTAACCACGTAATCTTTAGAAAATATGAGTATTATTCCAGCAGGTCCGAGCTAATCTCTAGGATTAGGAGGAAAAGAATACAGACAAGAAGTACTGGTGCTCACAACTTCAGGTCAGAGGAACTAGCATAGCCATACCGTGCAACAAGTAAATTACCTTAGCTGAGAGTGAACTTACTTGCTGAGTGAATCTGCAAACAGGAACAACATGCCTCCCATGAAGAAAACCAAAAACAGATAAATATCAAATCCTGCCAAAGAAAGAGAGGGGTGTTAAAACATTTCTGAACGTTGTTGAAAGTGTGGCTTATACACCTCGTGCTGCTCATACTTCGCATCGGCTTCACGGTGTATTGAGTTCCATCAGTTGGGTCGACTTTTAAGCAGGTCTTTTTGCTGAAGAGGTTAATGTTGACCGAGGTCTCGTTGTGCGTTTCCCGCAGCCAGCTCTGAACCCAGCCCCAGACGCTGAAGCGCTCCAGCTCCTGCAACCGCTCCTCGTCATCTACAGTGTGCACCTTGAAGGGCTTTGAACTCCACACTTTTACCTGAGGACACAGTTAGAAGGGCTGTTAAACTGCTATTGGCAGCGGAGGGGGGTCCAAAGAACAATTAGACAGAACACAGATTGGCACAAACAGCAGCATGAACAGACAGCAAAACAAATACAAGCATAAGAGAAACAGCAACAACAAGACACACAATACTAACTAAAAATAACACAGAAGACAAAACAAACAGAAATGCTTCATCAGCCACCCACAAACTTTAGTTAATAGTCAAAGCATTAATGGTTAAATGTTATACTATATGTTATTGACAGATTTATCGAAGAGTTTGGGATGGAACGTTGTCAATTTAACGCTACAATACAGATCCTTCATGTCAAGGGAAATCCATAGATTACTTTAGCTAAAACAATATTTAAAAAAAAAAAAAAAAAAGAAGAGGTGTCCTGGTCACTACTGGTAATTACATCTGAACAGTGTAGTGTCCAAACGCTTTAACGTGAACCGTAAGCCCAGTTTTCTTCATGTTTAATACTTCATTTGTTCATTATTAGGAGCGTACCAGAAATCCCACATTGACCATACCTGAATCCTGGTCCATGTGTGCTTCCATGAGGCCACTATCGTGTTTTGGTAACAGAATAACTTTGACCCGGTGAAAAGTTTTACTTCACCATCTTTCAGATCCACTGGAGACTTTGTGCCTGAGAAACACACACATTATATTTATTATATATTATCAGTTTTCGCTGACGTAGCCTTTTGGATGAGAGGCGAAACGTTCGAGACTTCATCCACTGAGTACAGAAGACTACTTGAATACTTTCATTGAAGATGGACAACTCCTGTACGACTGAGAGCTTACACACACATAATATTTATGACAGGCAGATATTCCGCTCACTGCATAACACTCCGTATTTGACAAGTGGTACATGTAATAAAGTAAATGTTATTTTGAGTGACCCGTCTTTTCCCATTTAATTCTTCTTGAGAAATGAAACCATAACTTTGGTAAATACAAAGGGGCGGGACTGCACTAGTTTGTACTCGACAGAAATACTTTCGTTACCACGAAACATTGTTTACCGAAATGGAAATATCCTTGTACTGACGGCGTGTGTGTAGGCTGTGTTTACCTACAACTGTGTTACGCGTCAATATAACACTTCTGAACCTGCTGCAGCCAGTTGTACAGGTTTCAGGAGAAGCTAACGTGTGTTAGCACGTCTGTGGAGTCATAAAGCTGAGACGCGACTATGTGCGTTAAGCATGAAAACAGGCCCTATTGTTTTCCAACACGTCCTTACCTGCTTCCTGGTGAGATAATTGTGGCAAGCAATACATAATAAATAGGAAAATAAACAGCTTTCCAGCCATACAGTGGAAGTCTGTTATCACTTTCATGCATCCCGCCATGACGACGCTGTGACAAGGCTGTGTCCCGCCTCTTCCGGCGCCTCCTGCTGAGTGACAGGCTGTGCAGCCAATCACAGAAGAGGACCAACGAACTCATCACATATCCAATGACATCAAATGAACTTTTTTAATGACTGAAACAAAATGGATGTAAGAGTCATTGTATGTCAAGGGATTTGTGTTCACCATATAAACAAATGAACTTGCTTGATAAAAAAGAAAATTATAATAATTTTCCTCTGGCAGTTTTAAACCTATGTGTCCAGGTAGAAGCAGATTCAGAAACTTTCTGGGACACTGTATAAGGAAGGAAGGATTGGTATTCCTCACAGGGAAAATCAATGGGACGCGAGACAGAGGGCGGCAGAGCACAGCTTTCCTCCAGAGTGTGGCTGCCTGGACTGAAATGGACAGCATTGAGATGTTGAGACGTAAAGAAGAGAGAATCTCAAGATTGCCATTCCATGGTCGCCTACGTCACATGATATGGCACTACGAGAGAGAGTGTGTGTGTAGGCCATAGAATTATATACAAGGCCCATCAATAACATGTGGGCCTACGCTATATGTTTATCGTTTTACAAAGAAACACAGTTGAGAATCATTCGTAGCCTCTATATTATGAATCACTTATGAGGAAGTGTTCCAAAAGAAAGTGTTTCAAACCTAAAGATCATTAAAGTTGAGCACAATTCATCTTCAGCAAGTACAACAATGAAAGTACATCACATGCCCAAGTTGTATTAATTCTTAATCATGAACATATGCCATGTTATGAATTAATTATTGTTTGAGCTTTCAATGTGGTGTTTGGTTGACATTTTCCTACTGAATCAAAAACCGCTTGCGTAAAGAATTGGTTAATGTTGTATGGTATGGTAAACAGGTTATTGCAAAAAAATACTTTGAAGACAGTCAGATATCTAATGTCTACTTGAGCAACTTATAAGACTAAATATATAATAATAGCTTCAAACTTAATAGATTTTTTTTTACTGTGTGTCTGCATGAAAAGAAAAAAGTATGTTGTTTTGTCCCAACATTAGAAATACAAGCAAACTTTGCCCAAAAAAGCATATTTTGTTCTGAGAATGATATGTTTGACAGATTACTATGGGCCAACTCAACTTCACACAGGCCACAGGCTAATATTTGTCTATTATGCCATTTTCTTACCACCTACTTAATTGAATAAACTTTAGGCTGAATTTCTGGGACTAAACCGGGACTATTATATACCAGAACTACCAGTACTAAATATTCAACAGAAACAGTCTTTGTTCCAGACCAGGTCATAACGAGAAAATGCTATTCTAGTTAGTGAAGCCAATACCTTTTCTTCTGGAGAGTCATTATTGATTACCTTTTATGCATTTTTGTTGTATTTGAGACAAAATTGCCTAGTTTTAAGTAGAACAGTTGTGTAGTCTATGGCTCTTCTAGTTTTTTCTGTTGTGTTTTCTAATCATTCATTGTTAATTCAGGACTGACACAATTAAGGTCCATGTGCTACAGCCTAAAACAATAATAATTCTACATTTTATTTGTTAGACACCTTTCAAGAAGTGATACAAGAATGTAGACAAAAGAGAAAAAGACATTTAGCCCACAAACTGAGAAGTCTGTCTGCCAGAGCCACCTTATCCAACAGGCTAGCAGGGGCTGGAGCCCAGGGGCCGACCACAGTCAAGGGCCAATCAGAATAAAGGGGAAAAAAAGAAAAAAGAAAGAGTGATTAGTTGATTTTCATGTCAATCACTTCACTTTGCGGCATGACTAACTGTAGGCCTATGCGATCATTGTGCTGTGCTGTGTGCCTGGAGTCGGCCCCGCCCTGTACCTGGCCCAGAGGGATGCATGTAGGAGTAGCAGGTTAGGGTTTTTGTGGGATTTAGGGTTATGGTTATAAGTTAGCGTTAGGGTTTGGGTTTGCGCTGAGGGGGGTGGAGGGCCTACAATTCTGTTTAAGCCCCGGGGCCAATGGGTACATTAAGGTGGGCCTGCTGTCGGCCAAATGTTTCCTCAGACAACATAGCCTACCCTACTGTACTATAACTTAATAGGCTATAAAAATAAAAAAAACAGGTCTTGGGACAAGGCCTCGTGGAAGACCCAGGACACGGTGGTGGGACTATGTCTCCGAGCTGGCCTGGTGTCGCCTCGGGGTCAGAACAGCTGGAGGAGGAGTGTGTGGATCGGGAAGTTTGGGCATCTCTGCTGAGACTGCTGCCCCCGCGACCGCGTCTTTTGACAATCTTTGATTCTGAGTGATAGCTATTTTCCTCTTGGGATCCATGTCTAAAACCAGTATTGATGTACGTTGTATTGTGTTTTCTGACAATGTACTTTAATTTAATAATAATAATGATGCATCGGTTTTATATAGCGCTTTTCTGGACACTCAAAGACGCTTTACATTGCATTATTCATTCACTCCAGTCCATACTCGGTGGCGGTAAGCTACTATTGTACCCACAGCTGCCCTGGGGTAGACTGACGGAAGCGAGGCAACCAGTCTGCGCCATCGGCCCCTCCGACCACCACCAACCACTCACTCACTCACTACATTCACTAGGCTTCCTGGTGTTACTAAACGGTCTCCCATCCAAGCACCGACCAGGTCCTTGGTAAATGGTAAATGGTAAATGGTCTCAACTTATATTGCTGGGTTGCAGGTTCTAGAATGTGATGATGTCATCGGGCCCAGCGGGGGTAGGAGCCAGTTTTTCCTATTAACAGCATTACACTTTCACAAGTCGTAGCTAAAAAGAAAATATATGAATTAAAAAAATGATCATTAATATGAGTCACTGGGTCCATGGTCTCTGTACAAGACCAAACATGTCCTCAAAAACAAAATAATTTTTCCTCCATACAATAGTATTGGCCTTTAGAACTCTGTGATGTCACCTGCAACCCAGCAATAGCGCTTTTCCACCTACATTAGGCACTCAAAGCGCTTTACAGCAAGGATCCACTCACCCATTCATACTCTCATTCATACACCAATGTACGCAGACACTGGGGGCAATGTGGGTGAAGTGTCTTGCCCAAGGACACAACGACAATGTGCACTTTCAGGAGGTGGGATTCGAACCCCCGACCTTCCGATCATAAGACGTCCCTCTCTACCATCTGTACCACTTTCGCCCCTTCCCTGCTTATAGCTTCCAAGAGCAAAGGCGGTGTGGCCACGATTTACTTTATTTTTTTGACAATTGCGTGCCTCACATTTGCTTTTAATTTTAACTTATGGAGGTTGCCACTCATTAAGCCCCTTGAGGGTTTTCGGCAACCTTCCATCACATTTGTGAAACCAGATGTAATCATGCTATTGTTTTATTATGTGAAAAATGCAAATGTACTTCACTAAATCTATAGCTGTTATTATTCCATTCAAAACCAGCCGTCATGTTGCACTCCTTCTCGGACAATAACCACTTTTATTTAGATTTATTTGGCAAAAATGTTCCTTTGACTTCTAAAAACCATGACACAGGGCGCGCGCTGTTGCCGTATCACGGTTGATGGAGCGGTTGCCATGGCCACGCCGCGGTTGGAGGAGGAGGGAGGGGCTTCGGGTCTCGGGGAAGTTTGTGTGAGTCCTCGCGCTCGGTACTGGCAGTCTGTCGCTTCACTCACTCACCGCCCTTTGTGTCGCCCTTTACACCGATCCCAAACAAGGTGAGTCTTCGCGGATGTTCTTTTTAACCCTATAATAATGTTTTCCCCCCGTAAACAAGAGGCTGTAGTTCGGAAAAGTCCATCATTTATCTGCGGTTCAGTTGGGAAAACGAGCTAACGTTCACGCTAACGGCTTTTTTTCTTTTTTTCTTTCCCCCAAAAAATCTGAAGAAAGTCGAAGCTAACTTTACGGGTTTGAGTTGAGAAAAAACAAAAGGGGTGTGAAAGGCGATTTACTTTGGTTTTTTGTCTGTGTGATCTTTATTAAGTTATGAGACGTTTAACTAATCCGATAAGGCGAAGTTTTATTTTGTAATTTCGCCTCCAACAAAGCGCGTATTGTTCGGTCCCTCGGCCGTGACAACAACGGCCACTTTAAAACTAACCCGCTGACTGTAAAGGCCCGGGACGGATCGAAGACAGACAGATTTTTACTTTCTGTGCTGTTATTAAAGCTCACTCACGATCAGTAACATTGTAGGGAACGAGAGGCGCTCCTTACGTGTGCTCAGTGGTAGTAAAGCGAAGGCGGGTAATTTAATGAAGTAGCTACATGTATTTGAGTTTGAAAAAAAATGTCATTAAGTTGACCTTTTTGTGTAATTATTTCCTCTTTCTGTTCTAGTTTTGCCCCCCCTTGCAAAACTGCGTGCAATAATCTCTGTATCAGCTAGGGCAGCTCGATTATTGAAAAAATTATAATCACGATTATTTTTGTCATAATTGAAATCACGATTATTCAAACGATTATTTGTTGCCTTTAAAAAAATCCATCAAAAAAGTGACAAAAATCCATCAAAAAAGTGACAAAAATCTAGCAACAAAGTGACAAAAATCCATCAAAAAAAGTGACAAAAATCCATCAAAAAAAAAGACAAAAATCCATCAAAAAAGTGACAAAAATCCAGCAAAAAAGTGACAAAAATCCATTAAAAAAAGACAAAAATCCATCAAAAAAGTGCCAAAAGTCCATCATAAAAATGACAAAAATCCAGCAGAAAAAAGACAAAAATCCAGCAAAAAAGTGACAAAAATCCAGCAAAAAAATGACAAAAATCCAGCAAAAAAGTGACAAAAATCCAGCAAAAAATGACAGAAATCCATCAAAAAAGTGACAAAAATCCAGCAAAAAAATGACAAAAATCCATCAAAAAAGTGACAAAAATCAAGCAAAAAAAAGACAAAAATCCAGCAAAAAAAAAAAGACAAAAATCCATCAAAAAAGTGACAAAAATCCAGCAAAAAAATGACAAAAATCCAGCAGAAAAAAGACAAAAATCCAGCAGAAAAAGTGACAAAAATTAAAAATAAAAAATAAAAATTTGAAGGAAAAAAACAACAACCAAAAAAACAAATTATAATCGATTTTTTGCGATTATGCTAATTTTGTAATCGTTTACTGTTGTAATCGAAATCGTAATCGTATTTCGATTAATTGCACAGCCCTAGTATCAGCTGCACTTTATTCCCTGTAGGGCTGAAACAACTAATCGATTAATCGACGACTAATCGATTATTGAAATAGTCGACAACTATTTTAGTAATCAATTAATCGTTTTCTTGCTCACACAGACTCAAACAGAGCAAAAATTACATGAAAATGCAGTATTTTTTGATGAAAACCTACTTTGTTTTTTATAGTTAGGGTCTGTAGTGTTTTGTACACTGTAAATTTCTTGAATATCCGTCCGTGTCTCGTCCGATCAGAAGCAGAATTAGCCGAAAACAAACACTCACTTTAATCTTACTCCATCAATATGTCCTCAAGCTGTGCCACTTTAGTGCTATGTGATGAAAAAAATTGAAAAAATAGATTTTCCAACACAATTCACAGCCAAGTGATTCATTGATTAATCGTAAAAATAGTCGTTAGATTAATCGATTACAATATAATCGTTAGTTGCAGCCCTAATTCCCTGTACCAGCATCACTTATTGACATCCTGCACTAGGACACTCTGATATTCTTCTTATATAACCTCATTTTTTTTAATCCTATTTTTATTTATTATTATTATTCCCCTATTGTTATATTTCTGCCCCCTAAGATTTTAGCTTTACTTATCGCACACTCTGAGTGATCTTCTTGAACGCCGACTGTAACGAGTGACTTTCTCCATTGTGAGATCAATAAAGGATTATCTTACTTTATTTCTTGTATTTAATCTGAAGAATTATTCATGTGATCTATAGTGGAATTACCAGGCTTTAACACCGTCGTAAACCCTATTACTCTTGTTTCTCTTGGTAAATACTTGGGCTTCTTGATGATGAGAATGAACTCATGAGCAAGTAAGGTGACACTCGAGTAAACAGAGGTGCGAACTGTCAGCCAAACGGATTTAAAGCTTTAGTCTAAAAGATCAACTTCTTTTTTGTTTTACGATAGTGTTATTATTTATTTAGAATGATCAATGACGTGAGAAAGTGGATGAATGTCCTCGGCCTACCCCCCCCCGTCCCCCAGGCTCTCCCTCTAGGAGTGGAAAAAATGAATAACCCACACAGGAGTAATGGATTTTACCGTTGTCTTACTGTTGTATCTCTGTCATTTACTCTGTTTAGTGTTGTAAGAGTGGGAGAAAAAAAAGCCTGATTGTTTTTTTGTCTTGTTTTCCAGGTTACTACTAAAAACCAGTCATGGCTGTCGAGGGCGGATTGAAATGTGTCAAGTACCTTGTCTTCTTTTTCAACTTCATTTTCTGGGTAAGTAACGTAGAACCACATTTGTTTTTTTTGGATTCTGTTTGCTCACCATAACCAGTCAAGCTCGAGGAAGTTCAACAATAGCTGTTAACAAATGAGATAAGAGTCAGGTTATCTACACACCCTGATGTATTTTGCCATGAAATGTAAGCACGCAATTTACAAACAACTTTGACTTGTCATAGTCATTAAATCATGTTTAAAAAGAAAAAAAGACAGTAATACAGAGCTACAGTTTGGGAATCTTGCTTGTATGCATCATTTATGTGGGATGCGATTCTCAGTACTCATATCCTGTTGAAGGGAGGCACTTCCTGCTGCGAGCGGGGTGAGGTGGTGATGATGGTATGCAGGTCTTATGACCAGATTTGAGTCGTGTAACTGCGTCATGTGACCACTGTAAACGAACCCATATCTTTGTTTTCACACTTTAAACCAATAGGCTGCATTGTTATGCCGTTTCAGGAGCAATCTAAAGTAAATGGTGGAGTCTGACGCTGAGGAGAAGTTCAAAAGTAACACTTCTGTACTGACTGAACCCGATCGCATGAAACGATTAGCTCAAAGTAAAGCGCGCTGAATGGAACTGTGTGTAGTAGAGTGTAGACGGTAGAACATTAAGCCACGAGCTTAAAGGGATATACCCCATTTTCACATACTGAAATATGTTCTTACCAGAGCTTAGACGAGTTGATGTGTACCTGTCTGGTCTTTGTGCGTGCGCTCAGTCACGGAAATAAGACGTTGTTTAGCCTTTGACTTAACTGTGCGGACGTCGAAGTGCCCCTAAGGTGTTATCACGCCTTACAATATAGCACCCAATTTATCCACGTAGAAAATTGACTTTTTTAATTTTGTGTAACTAGACTTGGATCATGTAACTTGAACTGTATTTAAATTAAACGTGGAAGAGCTTGGTCGCTTCGAACTTCACCTCAATTTGGAGCCATAGGAATATGCTTTGAGAAGCTAAATGCTAACAGCGTCTTTGGTCTATTTGGTCTATAAGAACATATCTCAGTGTGTAAAAACAGCCCATTCCTTTAATATAACGATTTTTGGGAACAATTACTAAATCGCAAACATGAACAGCTTCAATCTTTGTGGATTTTTTTTTTTGATGCTCCTTTATAATCAGCCTGCACTTCACCCATTATTGTAATGTTGGCACCGGCCCTTTATCATGTTTTGAGTCAGTCTGTGCCACTGCTGTTTCCACAGAGTAATAGATATATTATTCATTTCGTCGGGCTTGTGTAAATTGTATATTGTTACAGCGCCGTGTGTGCTACATTAGCTTTATGCTTCAGTGATGATCAAATATTTACCCCAAAGGAGTGGTCTGCACTGAAACCAGAGAGCGACCGGCTACTAGAGTTTACTGACTTAGAGCTGCATACAAATATTTGATTTCCATTTGGTTGTATGTCTTGACATTGATTCATTAATAATTATATTTTATCATACAAGGATATTAAGAGCTGTAGTTCAATTAGTGGTACATCATTTCCTCATCCAAACCTTGTGATTTGTGATGCATCGTCATCAGATCACACATGACACAGGATGATGGTCTGAGCTAAAGGTCACTTCAACTATGGGTCTAATTTTCCATTCATTCAAAAAGATGGAAGCCTTTTCCCATAAGTGACAAAATATTTGATCTTACGAAACAGTGTTTGAAAATGGAGAAATGACTTTTGTCGGGTGATTCATGTTCTGAGACTGTGCTGTCAGTTCCTATTTGTCTAATTGTCGATCCCGAGCCGCTGATCTTGGTCAAACAGTGAACTCCCCCAGTGTGTAAAGAGGATTGAGCTGTTCCGCACCACCCGGCGCCGTCACAAATGAACACAGTGTTTCCTCAGACCAGAGCAGGAACCTGTTACCTGACTCTGTCGCAAACATCCCTTTTATCCTAGACAGTGTGTTGTAAGGTGTTGTGTTTTAAAACCAAAGGCTAAACAAGGCTGGCTGCTTTGTTACAGATATCGCCATGTCAAGTCATTTACTTTATATACTGTAGCTTAAGGGGAGACACTACAGGCAAAACTCCATTTTTTCAGTTTTCAGGTTTTGGGCCAAATTGGTCTCTGAACATACAAGCTTTCACACGGAAACAGAAAATATGCCTAATCTTCACAACAACATGTTTAAATATTGCGCTGATTCAATGTTCCCCCATAGACTTATATGGGAGAATGCAATTTCAAGGGCCTTTTTCTCAAAACACATTTTTCTGTCATTGTGGCGACACTATGTCCACGTCAGTCGGACCTAAAGACTTCACTTTTTCCAGCCTTGGACTGAACAATATTTGGAAGATTTTTTCAGAGGGATTTTTTATTATTTAATCCCTTAAGCCCCATTTATTGAGTTTTGAATGTCAAAAAATAAGGCGAAAATTACATTTTTACAAATGTTTCCACAAACAGCTTATTTTAAAACTAAACAAGAAATCCAAAATCCCCTCTGAAAAAGTTTCGGTAACTCATTCATCAATAAATAAATAAACCATAAATTTGAATGTAGCTCTATCCATTATTCAGATTTCGTCGCCGAAAAGATGGGAAATTTGGGGCATTTTTAGGCATAAAACACCTTGTTCTGATATGAAAAGATAAAATGACAGAAAACTTGCCATGTATTTTTTTCTCACATTTATGCCAGTGATCGACAGCAACAGTTTCAAATTGATATCTGTAAATATACATTTTTTCCCTATTCACCTGCAGTGTCTCGCCTTAATGGTTGTAATTCTTTCCTAAAACACTTTAATACCTCTTGTGCTGTATAATATGTGACTCTCAGACTTTCACACGTGTACCTATCGATGGCGTTGTAGGTCAAAGATTATAACTTAACCCCATTATTATTTTTGAGATCACCATTTTAGATGCATTTTGTTTGTGTTCAATTTGTTCACAACAAATCTGCAAACAATTAGATAAATAATATAAAGTATAAAGAGAAAACCCAAGTCATTTGTCTTTTACTGCGTTGAAATATCATCTTGGCGACTTAACTCTTGAAGGTGAACTCCACCCAGGTCTCATCGTTACACAAATCTCTTCTCCCCATTTTGCATATATGCAAGTCCATTCAGTTTAGTGTCAGGATCAATACTCAAAGCATTGTTGACTCATTTAATGCATTGTAATCTGATCATGTTGCTTTCTTATAGTTGCATATACTGTCTAATCAAAAAGATGGATTATAGTTACTCATCTGTTTCGCATCACAAAAAATGATGTCCTTTTCTTTTGCTGTCTCTTTTAATAATCATTCCCATCATGAAACTGCTTTGAAACGTCCTTTATCAGAATACTAGTACCCGTGTATTAATCCTCCCCCCTCGTCCCGTGTGCTCCTGCAGCTGTGTGGCCTGGCCCTGATCGTGGTGGGGGTCCTGGTGCAGATATCGCTTCACAGTGAGCTCATGATCAACGATGCGTCGGCCTCCGGAGCCCCCATCCTCCTCATCGCTCTGGGGGTCATCGTCTTCCTCATCGCCTTCTTCGGCTGCTGCGGCGCCTGGAAGGAGAACTTCTGCATGGTCTCCACGGTGAGGGTCAGACTGCAAAATGATGATCACTGCAGGAGACTGACTCCGGTTTGTTTAGGGAGGGGCAGCCCCCACAAGTTTACATTTCAATTGCCTTTAGGGTAACGGGGTCTGGGTCATGTACATTTATATGCATCCACAGCCTTTAGTCCTACATCAAAACACCTTTGTATCTGCCAAATGTGGCCTTTAGGTGGAGCAGAGCACTCGTCTGCAAAAAAGAAAATGGAAAAATGGAATCAGTCTGTCTTTAACAATTGTGAGCAGCAATAGAAAGCCAGGATAACAGTTAAAAAAAGAAACAGAGTCGGCTTATTATGTGTCAATTTATGTCATGTTTTCACATGAAGTTTGGGCATTCAGGCTTTGTGTAGAGATGCCCAAATTGTGAAGAGAAAAGATCACTTTGAACATGAAAGCTAAATACTGACTGCCTGGCCAGTCAGCATGGTGACATGTCCCCCTCCCCTTCCCCCCAAACCGGTCCAGCCAGCAAACCGTTATAGACCCCAGGGCTGGAGCGGCGTGAACCCCCCTTTGGGAGCGGAGCGGTAAAGGAATATTTAGGGTACAGGGGTGGAAAACTTTTTGCATAAGATGATGTTTAGTTTAAAAGGTCTATCAAGTCCTGTCTCTTTCTTTTATGAAAATAAAGATTACTATGTGGAATAAGTCGGTCAGTAAGTCTGTGGTACTTACAGTGGTAATTACTAGTAATGAGAGCGGTACCTATTGTGGTACTTACAGTGGTAATTACAGTGGTACTTCTTGGTACTTATTGTGGTACTTGCAGTGGTACTTATTGTGGTACTTACAGTGGTAATTATTGTGGTACTTACAGTGGTAGTTCTAGGTACTTATTGTGGTACTTACTAGGGCTGAAACGATTCGATTAATCGACGACTAATCGATTATTGAAAGAGTCGACAACTATTTTAGTGATCGATTAATTGTTTTCTGGTTCACACAGACTAAAATGGAGCAAAAATGACCCAAAAAAATGTAGTATTTTTGATGAAAGCCTACTTTGATTTTATATTTAGGGTCTGTAGTGTTTTGTACAATGTAAATATCATGAATAGAGCCTTCAAAAAACATTTCCCTTTAGTTTACTCCATCAGCACTTCCCTAAACAGCGCGACTTAAGCTATAATGTGATTTTATTTATTTTTTTAAAATACAATTTTACTACACCATTCACAGCCAAGCGATTAATCGATTAATCGTAAAAATGATTGATAGATTACAAAATAATCGTTAGTTGCAGCCCTAGTACTTACAGTTTTAAGTACTAGCATTTACAGTGGTAATTCTAGGTTCTTACTGTGGTGCTCAAAGTGGTAATTACTAGTAATTAGGGTTAGGATTAGGGTTAGGGAGACACAGTATCTCTCGTTACTAAGAGATACAGTGGTAACTCTTAGTAATGAAGGTTGTACTTCTATTTACTTTAGTACTTTAATTGATAGTTTATAGTAGCTACAGTGATACATCTACGGTACTTATTGGTAATTCAAAGATACTACAGCAGCAATTCATAGGTAGTAACTGTGGTACTAGTAGTAGTACCACCATAAGTACCATTGTAAGTATCACTGTAAGTACCACCACGATATCTAGAATTACCTCTGTTAGTACCAAGGACTTACTGGTCCGTAATGTAAAGTGTTACCAATAAGTATTGTTTTTTTATTACGCCACATCTCTCAGCCTCAAACATTATCACTGATCATTAATCCGCTCTGTTGTTTTCAGTTTGCCGTCCTCATGAGTCTGATCATCATTGCAGAGATCGCTGCAGCAATCCTGGGATACGTCTACAGGGGCAAAGTAAGCATTTAAGAAAATACAGATTTTATCATAGAAAAACAAAAGACAAAAAGATAGATATAAATAAAAGAAAAGCATCTCTTTCTCCATGGCGAGTGTGGGGCTGGTGTGGTGTTATTAGTGATTTACCATCACAATAGATAATGGTTGACTGTCGCGCTCTGGGAACCTTGTCCAAACCAAAGAAGGATCTGAAACTAGCCTATTGTCTCGTGCAGGGCATTGTTTAATGTGGACGTTTTCCTCTCTGTAGGTCACCGACGTGGTCTCGGACAGCCTCACAGACATGATTTCCAAGTACAACGCCAGCTCCCCTCAGTTCAAAGCCGCTGTGGACAAACTTCAGCACAACGTGAGTTTACTCTTGAGATCAACCGCGGGCACCGCCTTCACACAACAGTCCGCATCCTGTTGGACACGACAGCGCTGTCTTTTACTGCCTCACATTGTTGGTCCAAGAGATTTACTTGTGTGCGGATGATTTTCAGCTGAAATGCTGCGGCGCGAACAGCTCTCTGGACTGGAGAAGCTATTCCTCTGAGGGAGACACGGTGCCGGACTCGTGCTGCATCACTGTGAGCCAGGGCTGCGGCCAAGGAACCCTGGCGGACGCCTCCAAAGTCTACCAGAAGGTACTTATTCAAGCGCAAGGATTTATGTTTTTGTTTTCTGACAAATACTTGAAATGGAGAGGTTTTTTTTTATAAACATAATCAGTTCACAGATGTTTGAACAATGTAGGGGCATTTACTGAAATATTATTGTAGTCATTCATTCCAGAGGAGGCCTGTGTGACCCCTTTATTGTGCGCAGTATCAAAACACAGTATTTCATCCCAGAGTCCTTTTGATTCAAGCGTTGATCATAAGGCTGACCTTCAAACACTAACAAAACCTTTAGGGAAAACACCCAAAGACCCACCAGCTGAGACCTCATGAAAACAGGATGTAGTTGAATTTGCCTTTCCCTTTAAAGGCCCTGTACCTGATTTTCTTGATTGCAAACAATCAAAGGGGAAGTCGCTATATTAAAATGAACTTCGGAACTTACTAATATATTTGTAGCATCCAAATTCTTTAAAGGGACGAGTTCATAAGAACATTTCACAACTTGCAGGGTCACTTTTCAGGGTCACTTAGAAAAATAGCCTGAAAGGTCACAAAATTGATACAAATGTTTTGTAATTTCATGCGCACTGTTTTCCCCACAAACGTAGTAGCTCACAATACTAAAGGAGGAACACTTTTATTTATTTTTTTGTTACTTTATTGTGCCATAAGTTTCATTTTTACAATTTACACAATTAGCATGTCAGAATTAACACAAATATATGTTTTGTTTTTTAGTTGTTTTTTTTACACCCAGTGCAGAGAAAGCAAATAAATGGTAATAGACTCAGAGAATAGACTTTAAAACAGCTCTGCTTGTTACAAGTCTTTTCATGGTTTAGCACCAAAGTCCATCTCTGACATGTTAGAGCCGTACGAACCATCTCGGGCCCTGAGAGCTTCAGGGAGGGGCCTCCTGGTGGTTCCCAGAGTCAGGACTAAACACGGTGAGGCTGCGTTTCAGTTTCATGCAGCTAAAATCTGGAACAGTCTTCATGAGGATGTGAGACAGGCCTCGACTCTGACAATGTTCAAATCCAGGCTGAAAACAGTTCTTTTTACCGATGCATATGACTGAAAGTATTTTATCTAGACTCCTGCCTTTACTGTAATTGATTAATTCTATGTTGATGTTTTAATTGATTGTATTTGTTTTCTTGTATTTATGCAACTGTGAAGCACTTTGAATTGCCTTGTGTATGAATTGTGCTCTACAAATAAACTTGCCTTGCCTAATAATAATAATAATTAAAAAAATATCAAATAAAAATAATAATAATAGTACTAATACTAATAATAGTTGAGAAGACATATAAGCATATATAGACATATATATATACATGTATATATAGGAGGACCACATTGAGGTTATAGCTCCTTTAAGTGGGCACTAAGCAATTCAGGCCAACACTGTAAATAAGAATAATAAATAATAATTTGTTCTTAATTATTTTCCTAATAAAATAAAGGGAATAAATAAATAAAATAAGTATCGTGCCATTTCCAAAACAAAGTAGTGGTTACATTTTTAGTTTTTAAGAATAGTTATCGTGGCAGAACAAATCGCTCATGAGAAGCCTGGGACAGCTGGACCTGCAGTTGTTAAAACATGCCATTCCTCTTCAGGACGTGTCCCGTGTCAGTGCTGTGCCCGTCTGCGACTCCTCTGCTGGTTTATCCTCGTGTTTGATTCTACTGAGGAACGTGTTTGCTCCTTGTTTTGAACAGGGCTGTCAGGATGCTGTGGAAACACTGCTGCAGAAGAACATCCAGTGGGTCATCGTGGCGGCTCTGGTCATCGCGCTCCTGCAGGTAACTTCAACCGCCTGTGCTCTTCAGAAATCACACACCGTTACGTCGCTCTGCAAAACTGTGTCTTTCCTCCTGCAGGTTTTGGGCGTGGTGTTCGCCTGCCTGCTGATGAAAGGCATCCGAAGCGGCTACGAAGTTATGTAATAGTTTGTTCACGTAATTAATCCTTTAAAAGTCTAGTTTGGCTAAAAGCTGTTTTAACGTTCATATCTCACGTTCCGTCACTTTGCACAAAAAGCCTTTTCTTTTGCCTTTGTCGATTACAAATACTGTGGTGTGCTTCAATACTGTGCTTTAAGAAGTTTCAAAGAGGATTGTATATTTGTGTAGGATAAGATTATTCAAAGTTAGACACTTTAAATGGTTGTCGGGTTGTTGTAGTTGCTTTGTTTCTATTTTATTAAAAATTGTTGAAAGACGTTGTTCTGGCATAATTAAGTCAACACAAGACCCTTAAATAAAAGTTTTTTTTAATAATTTGGCACAGCAAAAGAATATTTCACACAGAGCAATATAGAACTGAGTCAAAGGCCTTGTGAAATCGTCCATAAACCAAAGCCTTTTACCACAAACGCACTTCCCTCTTCGCTCAGCCAGACCCAGAAAATAAACATCCATATTGTGCAAGCATGATCCAATCAGGCGACGTAGTTTAAAGTAAACATAAAAGTAAAGTGTCTTTATTCATTTAGACAGATGAAAACTGCTGTTGCACCAAAACAAAAGGTTTCATCTACTTCCACATCCACAGTGAAAAGACACTTACGAATCTCAAATGTCATTGCAATTGTAATGATTTCATGCAACATTTAGATCTACAGGTTCTTCTTTCAAAAACATTTCAAAACATCCTCTTTTCCAGGTTAACAATTAAAGCGAAAATACAAGGCAAGATCTATATGTAGGCTACGTAAATCTGTTCAATGTATGAGGATAAAGCAAATGTAGTAAACACTTATGCAGTGCTGGTAAATCTGAAATAACTGGAATGTGTCTGTACATGCTTGTCTTAAAGGTAATGCATGCGAGCTTTTCGTAACAGAGCCTGGGTCGAGATGAGGTCGAACTACCCCCTTTCTGCCTCTGTAATGCAGGTTACCCGAGGAGCTCCAAAGCATCTCTCAATACTGGTTTTGTTTTGTAAAATAATGGGAGACCCCTCATTTTTAATGACCTTTTTTTTTAACCAGGATAGTCCCACTGAGATTAAAGGGACACTGCCTAACATTTTGGACCATACTGTTCCAGCTCAACACAGAAAATGCTGTTACTGCAGCGTGTAATAAAGCAATGGATTTGAATGAGAAAGTAACTCGTCTAAATCTCATTCTACTGCCTCTGGTCACGTCTCCATGGAAACGAACTGGAGACGTACCCACTCCCGGTAAAGTTTACAGCAACATTTATGAGGTATTTTTCAATTATGAAAATATACGTCATAAAATAAATGCTTGTATTTCAATTTTATTTATTGGGTAAAATTGTACGCGGTTTGGCTTTAAAGGAACAGGCCACCGTTTTTACATACTGAGATATGTTCTTACCTGAGCTTAGACGAGTTCATTTGTACCGGTCTGATCTTCACACGTGCCCTCAGTCACGTAAACACAGCACAGACGGCGTTAGCATTTAGCCCAAGGGTCACCAACGTGGTGCCCGCGGGCACTCAGGGGCCCTTTGGGGCATGTCCAGTAGCCCTTGGGACTTTTTCTAAAGTGTAAAACACTTAATTTTCTTGAATCTAATTCTTAAAATTACAGTTATTTCGGTTCTTGTGACTCAGTATGAGTTTAAAATAAAGCTACTTTAATATAATATGGGGTCAATATCCTATAAGTGAACAGTGTACGTTTAAGTCTTTAGGATTTGTTTTTAACTGGTAGCCCTCGAACAACTTAATGCTCTTAAAGTCGCCCTCAGCTGAAATAAGGTTGGCGACCCTTTAGCCTCTCCTTCTCTCCTCTATAGCTCCAAAACAGGTCAAGATAGAAGCTACCAAGCTCTTCCACGTTTTCCTTATTTAAATATGGTTACGTGAAGTGTTCCACTACAAAGTATAATTACACAAAATTAAACAATGTGGATTTTCTAAGCGGATAAAAGAGAAAATCTATATTGTAGGGCGTAATAATACCAGGAGTAGTTTGGCATCCGCACAGTAAAGTGAAGATATTACTGCGCGGATGTCGAACTACTCCTGGTATTGTTACGCCCTACAATATAGTTCCCTCTTTTATCCGCTTAGAAAATCCACATTGTTTAATTTTGTGTAATTATACTTTGTAGTGGAACACTTCACGTAACCATATTTAAATAGGGAAAACGTAGAAGAGCTCGGTAGCTTCGATCTTGACCTGTTTTGGAGCTATAGAGGAGAGAGGGAGAGGCTAAATGCTAACGCCGTCTGTGCTGTGTTTACGTGAAGACCAGACAGGTACACATGAACTCGTCTAAGCTCAGGTAAGAAGAACATATCTCAGTATGGAAAAACGGTGGCCTGTTCCTTTAAGAATCTCTTTTTCAGGGGAGTCCTGGCCTTGAGGGGAATCTGTTGTACATGTTTTTAGTGGTAGAGGAAACCTACGCAGACACGGGGAGAACACGCAAACTCGACAAAAAAAGGCCCCGTCCAGGTGGGAATCGAACCCGGGACCTTCTAGCTGTGAGCCCTAATGTACAGCCGGGAAAAGCGTTGAATAATGACATTAAAAAGCTGTCAGGTGGAAACTGTCCAGCGTTTCAGAATCTGCCAACCTGTCAAACATTAAGTAGAAGTAAGACGTTCTTTCTACCAGATAGTAATTTTTATATTTTTACATACTAATTATGTACGAGTGGAAACACGATAAATGACAGTTTAAGGATTGACCAAACATAAAACTGCTCCCGTTGTGGTGTTTCAGTGGTATCTCTGGCAGCTCTGGCTTCCTTCCTGTCAGCGCAGTCTGGAGCCACGAGAGGCATTGGCTGATAGAAACACAATGTTGTGCAAAAGCAACGACACTTCTGATTCTGTCAAAGGAAACGGAGTTAAAGACAAAGATCACTTTAAACCGCTCGAAATGTGCTGAATATAATAAAAGATACCTTTAAGTGCAGAGGAAACCTGAAGCCACTGCGACAGCCAGTCGTGGCACTGGTTAACGCCGAGACTATCCGCGTTTAGGCCTCTCAAATAACAAGCCTGAGAAGAGAAAGGGTAAAAGTTAACCCTAGAACACGATCGCTCAGATTCATAACATCAGCACTAACTCCACAGACAATACGCCCGATAAAAAGTACAAAACGTGACAAACCATGACACATTTTGGTATTTTATATTAAACTGTGTTATGTGTAATTAAAGGGGCTAGATGCAAGTGAGCCATTTTATACTCACTGCTGCCACCTCAGGTCATATGTGTAACTGCAGCTTCTATATTAAGCTCGTGCATGACGGCACTTCAGATCCGAATTAACACCTTTCTGAGCGACAGTGCAGGATTTTAGAGGCAGTTCTGGTGAACAGGTCTGAGCTCATTCTACACATTAGGACATGGAGGAACAAGAAGAGGATTACATTTTTAAACTCCATACAGTCCCTTTGAAAGAAAAGCATCATGAGGGGACCAGATAAAAATGCTCCAAAATTACTGGAAAATTAGGAATTTGGGAACAAAAAAATCCTAAAAAATAAGATAATGGTTTTTGTTCGACCCATTCCTGGGATATGTGAGACTTCTCTGGTGAAGACTCCGTGTCCTGGGCACAAACAGCCGCAGGAGAGAGAAACAAAATGTCATATTTTGAATGGGTATAAATGACCAGCTGACTAAAATAACTAGGTGTTGCTCACTTACTCTGAGGCCAGAGACTCTGCGACTGGAGCAAAGTTGTAGTTTAAGTCGCAAAATGAATGTGGCAGCCCTGAATGTCAACCTTGAAAGGGGCAAGATTGCCTGATTAAATACACTAACCCTGCCCCACCTTCTATCACTATCGCTGGGTGAAAATCACCCAAACATGTGCCTGTAGTGTGTTTTGGATCAGGAAAACACCCAGGCCATTAAAGATGTCAAAGACAAAGCTGAAGCCCAGAGACCCATGAAACTCAGATAAACGCAGAATAATGAAAATAACAAATGTATTAGCTCGGGTGAAAACCACCCGGCAACAGTGGTTTAGGGTTTTTAAGTGACAAAGTTAAGTCTACTCTTCTAAAACCCATCACCTCCATTTGCATTATCATGTTTTTACTTTAAACTTGATGTAGTGAATGTAAGAGTCTATGTTTGTTATTTTGTGAACTCCAGATATTATGTTAACATGTTCAAATCACTTATTGGTTTCACCGTTAACAATCGTAAAGTTGCTTTGTTCACAAATACAAAAAGAAAGAAGCTGCCTTTGCTCTTGCACTTTAGATTCTAGCTCTCGGTCGCCCTCTACTGACACATTTTGGGAATGGCTGGAAATCTATGTACTCTCTCCAGCAGGTTTTGTCATTACATGTGTGAAAACTCCTATAAAGCCAGGGTTTTCTTGTTTTTAACCTACAGTATCCTCCTCAGGACTAAAAATATCTAAGGTATATTTCTGAAGTGCTGTTTGAAGCTGATCAGCATAAGATGTAAAGTACAGACGTTTTCTTGTGCACAACTGGCCTGTTTGAGCTCGGACTCGTTCAGCTGACTGGGGCCCAGTCGCCGGAGCGCGTGGTCCAGATGCAGCAGCTCCAGGGCGTGAGAGTTCAGCCTCCGCCCGACAACGAACCCCGGCAGGTGAGGGGTCAGGAAGATCAGGCGACTCAGCCGTCTCTAAAACACACGGAGGAAACAGAACAGGTCAGCATTTACAGATCTAACTCTTTGATTTATTTAAAGGAATAGGCCACCGTTTTTACATACTGAGATATGTTCTTACCTTAGCTTTGACGAGTTCTTTAGGACCTGTCTGATCTTCCCCCGTGCCTTCAGTCACGTAAACACAGCGCAGACGGCGTTAGCATTTAGCCTCTCCCTCTCTCCTCTATAGCTCCAAAACAGGTCAAGATAGAAGCTACCAAGCTCTTCCACGTTTTCCCTATTTAAATATGGTTACGTGAAGTGTTCCACTACAAAGTATAATTACACAAAATTAAACAATGTGGATTTTCTAAGCGGATAAAAGGGGGAACTATATTGTAAGGAGTAATAATACCAGGAGTAGTTCGAAATCCGCGCAGTAATCTTCACTTTACTGTGCGGATGCCAAACTACTCCTGGTATTATTACGCCTTACAATATAGATTTTCTCCAGTTCAGCTTTACCCAAATCCTGTAGGCCAGTGTAACGCCTCATTTGAAAGCTAAGATCTACAAAACTCATCTAAATGGATCTTTTTCCTCACGTAATCAGATTTTTTTCCCATCTTTTTTTTTTTGGTATTCAAGTCATTTTTGTAACTTTTTAGTATTTTTTTAATTATTTTTTTCTTTGTTTTCACCTTTTGTCTTTTTTTGTGTCATTTTTGTGTCATTTTTTGTCATTTTCTCGTCAATTTTTCGTCACAAGCTTTTGGATTGGGGTAAAGCCAAACTGGAGAAAATGTGCTCGGTTCAGGTGGGAGTTAAGGGGTTAAAACATGTCAAACGGCATTTGGTTTATAATCTTTGGACACATTTTTGCCAAAATACTCCTGGTATTATTACGCCTTACAATATAGTTCCCCCTTTTATCCGCTTAGAAAATCCACATTGTTTGATTTTGTGTAATTATACTTTGTAGTGGAACACTTCACGTAACCATATTTAAATAGGGAAAACGTGGAAGAGCTTGGTAGCTTCTATCTTGACCTGTTTTGGAGCTATAGAGGAGAGAGGGAGAGGCTAAATGCTAACGCCGTCTGCGCTGTGTTTACGTGACTGAAGATCAGACAGGTCCTAAAGAACTCGTCAAAGCTAAGGTAAGAACATCCCTCAGTAAAACGGTGGCCTGTTCCTTTAAGCTTTCACTCCTTTCCAGGAACTCAGCGATTCACATGACGGTTCAGGTGGGGGTTAAGAGGTTAAGTAGAAGTAAATTATTTTTAGACTCTGGTGCAGCAACAAAAATAACTTGACTGACATTTTGCTCTGTGTCCATCCTCTTTATGCCCAGCGGCGGTCCAGAAAACAGACCTCGAACTGCGAGAACCTCAGACACTTTGGGGGTTGATCCATTTTGCACCTGTAATTAACCACACGTGACATAAACGATTTCCAGCTTGTATTTTTTAACGACTACAGGTTATTATAATGCTTCAGAAACCCCAAAAAGATGTAAGTGTCCCTACCTTGATGCACAGGTCCTTTAGGCGCCGTTGTAAAGGGGCATCTGTCACTCTCTGGTTGGCCTGCTCCAGTCCCCTCAGCACTGGGGCGAAGTGCTGCGCCCTCAGCGAGTGGTACATCCCCCGAAACGCCACCTGCTGCTGTGGCGTCCAGAAGTGAGGGATCAGAATCTGCCGCGGGAAAAAGTACCTGCCCCGGGACGAAACAAGGAAGATGATCAGGATTGAACCAAACAATGCAATTATTCGGGAAATAAACCACCTGGAGAGAGCAAGCAAGTTTATATAATAGTTTAGCAGTGAATATTTTAGAAACCTGAGGTGTTCGGTCAGCCTCATCAATTGAAGAGTTTTAAGTCACTCTTTAGCTGAATATTGCACAATATTGCTCTTTTGCACCTTGTACATTGCCTTGTCTGTCACTTGTACAACACTCTGAGCAGTGTCGACTGTATTTTAACCTCATTAGACACATTTTGTGCAAAAACATAGTAAACACAATTATATTTAAGATTGTGCTAAAGATTGTACCCAGGTTTCTTTAGTTTGGCCATTTTTGTGACGTTTAAGTTAAGTTATACTTTATTAATCTCTGCATTTGACCCATCCTCAATGTCGCTGGGCAGTAGGGATAGGCGATACCACATTTTTTGGAATCGATACCGATACTTTTGGGGTCATTTTTGTCGATACCGATACTGGTCATTTCATATGGGTGAATGTATTTCAATCAATATACCTTTCTAAAACTGGTTATTATATATAATTAACTAGTCAATTAAAATTCTATTACTTTAACTGGTTAATTAAACAATACTAATGTGAAATTAAATACATAAACAACATTTAAAATTAATACTTAAATGACAAACAGAACCTAAACCAGAATGATCAGCCCGGCTCAGTTCAATCCTTTGCTGTTGTGACTGTTTTGGCTCAAAGAAATAAATCATCCGTTTGTGTTGATAATTGCTGCCCCGCCTTCTTTTCACATTTGCAAATTAGTATCGATACTTTTTGACCAATATGGATACTTAAAAAATAGCCGTTTGGTATCGATATATCAATACTTTGGTATCGATCCGCCCATCCCTACTGGGCGACCTGTAGACCGATCTCCATGATGTGGAGCCAGGCCAAAAACACCTGGCTGGAGGATTAAAGGAATAGGCCACCGTTTTTACAAACTGAGATATGTTCTTACCTAACCTTAGTCGAGTTAATATATCCCCGTCTGGTCTTTGTCCGTGCGCTCTGTCACACAAACGGAGCACATACGCAGCCTCTCCCACATGTCACATAGCTCCAAAAAAGCTCACAATAGAAGCTACCAAGCTCTTCCACGTGTTCCCTATTTAAATAAAGTTACGTGAAGTGTTTTCATGCGAAGTATATTTACACAGAAATGTAGCATGTCGATTTTATAAGCAGATAAAAAGGGGGACTATATTGTGAGGCGTAATGATACGAAGTGAGCGGGGGAAGTCTTTAGGAGTTACTGCGCGGACGTTTTGCTCCTCGTATCATTACGCCTCACAATATAGTCCCCCTTTTTATCTGCTTATAAAATCGACATGTTACATTTCTGTGTAAATATACTTTGCTTGAAAACACTTCACGTAACTTTATTTAAATAGGGAACCAATCTGCTCGTTTCGGACGCAGCCCCCGTATTTATTAATATTGCCTGCAGTTCGCAAACTATCCACCAGGGGGTGCTGTAGCGCCCTCAGCACCCTGGGTTCCCACTGCCTTGAGAAAATGTGCTTGGTTCAGGTGAGGGTACATGGTATATAAGTAAACTTTGACCTAGCAGCTAATGTTAATATTCAAAACATAGAAACAGATTCTCTCATCGCAATAAATGTAGACAAAAATTCCGCTTGCTCAGCCCTTGCTTTAAAATTCTTTGCACTAGAAGCTGATGTTGTTGACGATGTTGTGAGAAGGGACTTACATTAAGAGAAAAACGAGATAATTTGCAAATGGCGGGATGGAGATCAGCACCAGAGGAACGGCCTTGACCATATTTCTGCGAAACTGTAAAAAAAAAAAAAGAAGTGTGGAGAAAATGTCAATGATAAATATACATTAGTAAACACAGAACATAAAATGGTGTTTTTGGAGATCACCTGTCGAAGTTTCTCCATTTCCCTGTACGGCAGGTCCTTGTAGTGCAGTCGCTCCTTGTAAAGCTTCATCTTTATCCTCCGCACTTCATTCGCGTCACGTAAGAGTACCTTAAACCCTGAAAGCAAATGAAGGACAAGGATAATGGGCATCGTAATTCATCCAACTTCTATAAAATGGTTGTGTTTGCGTGACATGTGGTTGATGGAATTTAGCAATGAAAAAGAAGAAAGGACTTCACTCTAGACCAGACCAAACGTTTTGTCTCCGAGGGCCAAAATTAAAAAGTGCCTGTGAGTCGCGGGCCAAACACGGCGATGTCACGCACGAAAAACACATAACTGCAAATTATAAAGTTCCTTTTGTTATTTACTTTTTTTTCCCCCCCGAAAGCCTACATTTGCATTTGATTCTATCTATGCAAATAACATGCTATATCAAAACAAATGTATCTACAGCACCTACAGTAACTTTACCTCATTCGTTAACTCAAAGAAAATGCCACATTAGATTATTTTTGAAAGTGTCAGTTCAGCATCAATTCTTTCATAAGTCAATTTTTAACATATACAGTTGTTGATATAAAACAACCTTTGCAATAAAAGTTGGAAAACTGTGAAAGTTGCTGCTACAACGCTCTGTAATTGACACCAAGACACCACAACAGTGTTTCAATAACTTTGTGAAAGGAGTGAAACAGCGCCCCCAATTTGACGCTGGTGGTCAAAACGTGTACTGCATCCATATTTACTATTGATAATGAATGGAAGAGAGTTAGTATTAACCACAAGCAGCGCAAAAGTAGGTCACTCTCTGGCGGGCCAACAAAATTGCAAAATTGCAAGAATTTAATAAACACCTTTCAAACACTGTGGACACTGTGGAGAAGGAGGTGGACATGAAGAGGGTCTTGTTGTCGTTTGCTGCTCAAAGTTTTGTGATCTTTCAAACTCCCCCACATTTTTTGTCACTCCTGCTAATGCACGTGTGGAAGAGATAAACCTCAGCTCCACTTTTGTTGCTCGTTTTCCCCACTTTCTGCCCACTATCATTAGTTTTGTTTACTCTGCCCACTGACACAACTGAAAACAGCCTAATTAAACCAAACTCCAATGTTTAAATGAACTAAAGGAGCTAAAATATAAAATTATGCTTTAACACGTACAACCAATGGAAATATGTTAAATCAATGTTTGCTGAAATTTTGATGAAAGAATCTTGAATATTTAAAAACTTCTGGTCATTTCTCTTTTTCGGCCACACTGACCTCCATTCGTTTTAATGGAAGGGGCGGGACTAAAGACAGATGCTGATTTTGAACTAGAAACCGCTGTAACTTTCTTCATACTGAACATATACACACACATTTCATTGCATATTGTTGGGGGGTTACTGCATCTCTCCACTTAAACTATTTACTTGCCTTTCTATTGAGTTTGAAAATTTTGTCCACATACCTATTTATATGTAGGGCGTATTCAAGTGAAATAGAAACACTCACACACAAAAATGATCTTAGCCAAAATCTTAAGTCACAAAAGGAGCATTACTGTAGCTGATCAAGTTGGTTCGAGATTTGTGGATTAATTACTTGAATATTTCTATTAAACACATTTCCTGAACAGCCATTTTGGAGCTATTACCTTCAACTAGGGCTGTGCAATTAATCGAAATTCGACTACAATTTCGATTATTACACTAAACGATTACAAAATTAGCATAATCGGAAAAAAAACAAAAAAACATTTAAAAAAATATATATTTTTCTTTTTTTCTTTTCTGGCAAAGCAGACTTGCGTTATTTCACGGCGCTGGGATTATTTTCCCTTCACATTTCACGTGCCACGGCTCATGCTTTTGCCTGACATAAAAACAAACGGCGCCGTGTGATGATGTCATCAGGCCGCGCTGCTCAGTTTACTTGTGCAGGTGTGAAGGCCGGCCAGCAGGGGGCAGGTGTGAAACAGGGACCTCTCTTTAATCAAGGCAAACTTTGAAATCATTTGTACTTTTATGACTGTCCACAAAACATAAAATATTCAGCATAGTTTTTTTTTAATTAATAAATATATAAATAAAATAAAGACTTTTTTTTTTAAAGGCAACAAATAATCGTTTGAATAATCGTGATTTCAATTATGACAAAAATAATCGTGATTATTATTTTTCCAATAATCGAGCAGCCCTACCTTCAACAAATGTGTGGTAGAGCAGATAAAAACGGGGGAACCGCCTTTTGAGAAACCCTTCGTATTTAACGTTGGCAGACTGCAGCTTTGAAGAGACATATCGACCAATGCCTCTCCTGACTTTGGACGAGGAGTATTGTCTGCAAAGAGGCAACCTGCAAATAGACAAGGGGACAGTAGAAGAACGTGACCTTTCAATGTGGCGTCTGAGAGATTATCCTTGATTATGCATATGAATTATTATCATAAAATTACTGCAATGTTTCTGTTCTGGCTCAAATGTGAAAATCCATAACGAGGTGTGTTGTTTCTGTGCTCGGTATCTGCCATGCAGCAGCGCGAGCTCAAGGATACGACTCAAACTACGGTCTAATGACGCAAAGCAACCCTTAAACTGTACACGTTTAGACAGTACCTGGTGTGACAGGACACGTACGGCGAACACAGGCTGTTTGTGATCCTGTGCGACCTCAGACCAGAGATTCTGACCAAAGACAGATGAGCGCAGAGGCTGGAGCAGGACAACGCCATGTTCAGCCGGTGCGAGCACTTCCGCATTACCGTAATGTCCGGACAAAGGGGAACGCAAAAATGTATTACCGTAAAATACGTAACATATATTAAAAAAAAAAAAAAAGTTAAAAAATATGTATTGGTTGTTAATTAATGTAGAGGATTATGTTGGAGTGTAGGGCCAGACATATAAAAAAAATATAATAAATAAATAAATAAATGGGCAGCTATTTTGAATTCAAACAAAAACATATAAATAAAAATAAAAACATACACGCAACAATATATTCGTATTATTTATTTTTTTGCATTTTTAAATAGATATAAAAAAGTAAATTAAAAAAAAACAGCTCCTTTTTCTCACGTGGATTTTTGAGATTAAAAAACGCCGGGCGTGGTTTACGATCGAAGCATCCACGCGAAAAGTCTTTCAAAAGGTTTGTATGAAACCGACCTCATTAATGATTTATATAAAACGCTTTTTGTAGCGGGTGAGCGTTTTGAACATGCATTTAATACTTGTTATGTTGTTTCTTGTGCGCCGCTCCAGTTCGCCCAAACTTGAGTTTTTGCTAACATTAGCTAGCTAGCTGATCAAGTGGTTCGAGATTTGTGGATTAATTACTTGAACACATTTACTGAACAGCCATTTTGGGGCTATTACCTTCAACAAATGTGTGCTTTTTTGCATTTTTAAATAGATATAAAAAAATAAAAAAATAAAATCCTTTTTCTCAAGTAAAAAAACGCCGGGCGTGGTTTACGATCGAAGCAGCCACGCGAAAAGTCTTTTAAAAGGTAACTTTGTATTAATCAAAGAAGGTAATATGACAACGCGCATGCCTTAAAATGTGTTAAATCTCTGTGGCTTGAAACAAAAGCCAAATTATAACTTATAAAAATGGCGCGTGGTTTTTGTGATGATTGGTGACTCGCAATTTGAGGAAGCCTCGCACGTGCGCTAAATTGACTGTCTTTCACTAGTGCGTGCACCTTTTGGGCCAGCAGAGTGCTTGAAATGGATCAAATGACTACAATAACCTTTGGAACCAGCACTGGGCCTTTGCAGACCGCCTCGGCTGGAAGAGACGAACCTGCTGAGGAGTTTGGTAAAGCACAAGCAATGAAGGGAAAAAAAAGGTAACGTGAAGGGATGATTAATGTGTTTTCTGATTTACAGATGATAAGGGCAATGTGGATCCAGACAAACTGCTGCAGTGTCCCTTCGATAAGAACCACCAAATAAGGGCCTGTCGCTTCCCGTACCACCTGCTCAAATGTCGAAAGGTTTGCATTTTCCACAGTTTGAGATGAAATTCAAACTGAAAACATTTTTATTAGTCATGAATCACGTGCGTTTGTGTCTAGAATCACCCCAAACTTGCCGGCGAGCTGAAAACATGTCCCTATAATGCCCGGCACCTGATCCCGAAGCACGAGCTCAGCCACCACACCGAGACGTGTGAGGACCGCATCGCTGTAGACGTGCAGAACGGTGAGCGGACTTCACTTTATTCATCCGTCAGGAACTTCATTTGCAGGAGAAGTGCCGGGACGGGCCCGATAAAAACAGCACATCCACAGACATTCAACAACACACAGCAATAATAAATACATTAAAAAAAAACAATATAGTGGGCCTTTGATAGACCAAGGTCCACACAGTCATTTATTCAGCAGGCGGATGGAGGTCGGGAGGAAAGTGGAGGTCGCCCTCTTTGTCCCCAGAGGGCGGGACCTGAACCTGGGACCTGAACCTGCGCCCTGACGGCAACAGGGCGTAGTGAGAGTGTGTGAGGAGCAGAGGCTACATTAACCGAAAATTCTCCGCCATTTACGGAATATTTTTTACTTTGACGGAAAATTTCAAAGGCCGTCCGTCATTTTGAAGGATTGAAAATCAAACTCTGCTGTTTTTCAGAGCGCGCGGGGCTCTCGCTCTAAAGTTTCACTCCGCGTCTTACAAGTTGTATCACTGCCTCGCTCGCTAACTCTCCTGACACCGGGCGCTTACAACACCACGGGGAATAAAACCACGATGCAAACGCGGTTAAAGACTAATAATATGGAGTGCTCTTCTCACGTAAGTCTCAGGACGAGCTCATCTATGTCTCTCTCTTCCCCCCCCCCTCTCTTTCTCCCCATGTGTGGAGCGGGCGGCGAGTAGTGCAGTGATGCAACTGGTAAACATTGTCCCGTTCACCCACCGTTTCTTAAATATGGTTTAAGAAACCGTTTCTTACATTCCGTTAAAATTGAAAAAAATGCAAATAATAAGCTCCACTTTACATTTGTATGAGCGTAATCTGAGCCTTGATATTGATGAGCAGGTGACTCTGAAAGTCGTCTCCTCTGAGACTTTTAAGCACGAGTTTATGCACATTTCAGATCAGGTTTAGTTTAGCTCCATTTATCCTGCAATCTCACATTTTTACTAACAGAAATTATATGCAGTGTATATATAATATATGTATCTCTAATAAGTGTTTTTTTATATTTATTTATTTATTTTATTTTTATTTTATTTTAATGTATTTTAATGTAATTTAATTTTAATTTTATTTTTAATATTTAATTTTTAATTTTATTTTATTTTTTTATTTTTTTTTAATTTATTTTTTAATTTAATTTAATTTTATTTATTTATTTCAACCCTGTCCTTCAAAATGGAGAGAAATTATCCCGAGCGAAACCACTGCTGAGTCTGTGGAGACCTGGGTTCCTTTCCTCAGAACTCTCTGAGTGAGTCCAGCTCTTGACCCATGATTTTTTTGCTGATTTTGATAATTTTATTGAGCACGTTGCGGTGGGTGAGAGTGAGTGAACCAAACCAGACAGTGATGTTGAATGTGAGGATGGATTCAATGAAACATTTATAGAAAGAGGCGAGAATGGACGGGTGGACATGGAATTTGCGGAGTTTACGGAGAAAAAAAGAGGCGTTGTTGACATTTTGAAAATATGTGTATTATTTCGTTGTTGACAGTGAGTGAGGGAGAGCTGGCGTGGCCATGTTGTGCACTCCTGCTTAATCACACCTGTCCTTCGCTGTTTGCAGATGCAATCACGAACGGAGATACAAATTGGCAGGTTCCCATCAGCACCTGGGTGAACCCGATTTCTACTGAAGATTGGGACGATGGTGGGGCTAAACTTTGTAACGTGTAAAATGTTGTTTTTAAAGGCAAACGTGATTGTGCTTAAGACGTGTGTTCTGCTCTGTAGAAGCTGATGATCGAGCAGTTCCGTTTGTGTGGGGCGAGAACACGGCGGTGACTACGAGGTCAGTGCATTCAGATCAGCGGTTTCTAATACGAGCGATCGCTGTTGTTTACTTCCGCAATTTTCGCTGGATGTTTTGGTGAATGGTCGGCAACAGCTGATGCATCCAGGCCTCTGACTCGGTTTTATAAAATGATAGATCTGTTACAGCGCAAGAGAAGCAATGCTCTGTTTATGGACATTATATTTGCCGATGATAGGATTTTAATAACATTTTTATCAAATATGAAAACGTAAAATGATGACCACGGCCAACAGATGTGACATCGCGATCGCTCGTATTGGGATGTCATTGTTATGTATAGTGTGTTTGCCCATGACGTCACTTTCCCGAAGTCAGACCTGATGGCGATTCTCACACATACACTTATCTGTCATTCCAACAGTACCGCGAAGTTTGAAACGGTAAAGTGATTCATTAGTGTCGCGTTCAATAGATGAGACAGAGAAACTACTATGCAGTACTACATTAACCCACAGTAGTGCATGATAAGGGAGAGCAGACAGAACAATCATCTAAATCAGTGGTTCTCAACCTGGGGGTCGCGAGACAAATTTGGGGGGTCGCCAGATAATTTAGATAAAATATACATATTTTCATTGGCGTGTAATCTAATGTTTTATTGTAGCATGTGTTTGCTATTTTACCAAAGTGCCATTATTTGATCATAGTTTGATTAATTTTATTTCAGCCGTTTTTTTCTTTGTTTTTTAAGAATTTTTTTAGGCTAATGTTCCTATTTTTCACGGTAAGACCCGGGCGGGGGGTCACGAACCCCTTTACCTGTTATAATGGGGGTCGCGGCTCCAAAAGGTTGAGAACCACTGATCTAAATAAAGGAGAAGATTATGAGTTGCGAGCCTCAATTAGAATTTGGAAGGAAAAAATCTGTAGCATCCGAATTTGCGCAGCTTATCTTGTAGCTGGTACGTGGATTTTACATTTAAGTAACCGGGTTAAGCCTATGTGCAAAAAGTGAACATAACACTTTAAATTAGCGAGATTAATTCCAACATGACCTCCAGTTAGAGGTGGGAAACATAACGCAAAAAAATTACACGCATGTCTAAGTGTTGTGTCAATTTCATATAAAGAGCCTGATGTATTCACTGACGGGAGGTAAAATTGCAGATCGCCACTGAGCAAGCTGGACTCCGTTTGGAACTTCAGTTAAAGGAATAGGCCACCGTTTTTACATACTGAGATATGTTCTTACCTGAGCTTTGACGAGTTCTTTAGGACCTGTCTGATCTTCCCCCGTGCCTTCAGTCACGTAAACACAGCGCAGGCGGCGTTAGCATTTAGCCTCTCCCTCTCTCCTCTATAGCTCCAAAACAGGTCAAGATAGAAGCTACCAAGCTCTTCCACGTTTTCCCTATTTAAATATGGTTACGTGAAGTGTTCCACTACAAAGTATAATTACACAAAATTAAACAATGTGGATTTTCTAAGCGGATAAAAGGGGGAACTATATTGTAAGGCGTAATAATACCAGGAGTAGTTTGGCATCCGCACAGTAAAGTGAAGATTACTGCACGGATTTCAAACTACTCCTGGTATTGTTTTTCTTTTTCTTTTCCACTCTCACATTTTTGTCATTTTTTGTCTCTTTGTGACATTTTTGGTCATTTTTGTCAATTTTTTGTCCATTTTATATCAATTTTTTGTAGTTTTTTTGTAGTTTTTTTGATATTTTTGGCACATTTTCATCATGTTTTGGTCAAATTTTTATAACCTAACCTTAACCCTTTTTGTGACATTTGTCATTTTTTGTCACATTTTTTCGTCAATTTTTTGTCACTTTTTTTGTCACATTTTCATCATTGTTTTCATCTCAGTTCTGTCGCTATTTTCACACCTTTTTTCCAGAAGCTTTTCGATTGGGGTAAAGCCAAACTGGAGAAAATGTTCTCGGTTCAGGTGGGAGTTAAGGGGTTAAACAATGTGGATTTTCTAAGCGGATAAAAAGGGGAACTATGTTGTAAGGCGTAATAATACCAGGAGTAGTTTGGCATCTGCACAGTAAAGTGAAGATATTACTGCGCGGATTTCAAACTACTCCTGGTATTATTACGAAGAGCTCGGCAGCTTCTATCTTCACCTGTTTTGGAGCTATAGAGGAGGAGAGGCTAAATGCTAACGCCGTCTGTGTTTACGTGACTGAAGGCACGCGTGAAGACCAGACGGACTTTGCGTTTTTGTCAAATTTAGAATCCGTCTCGTGAATTGGCGTGAGCCGTATCTCCAACATGGCGGCACATCCGGGTCTGAACCAGATTTGTGACGTTCGTGGAAACACCCCATTTTTGAATTTCTTTTTTTTACTTTCATGGTGATTCTTAATTATCTGAACAAGTTAATTAAACTTTCTGATTTTTCATTCGCTGCATGACGTATAAAGCATTTCACAAACATGTTTAAACTCTTAATGCGCTTGGTTATGGTGCGGGTGTTTTCTCCTGTTCAGCTTTACCCAAATCCTGTAGGCCAGTGTAACGCCTCATTTGAAAGCTAAGATCTACAAAATGGATCTTTTTCCTCACGTCATCAGATTTTTTTTTTCCATCATTTTTTTGGAGGATTTTTGTAATTATTTGTTTGTTTGTTTTTCCCTTTGTCACATTTTTGTCATTTTTTGTCATTTTTTTATCAATTTTTTGTAATTTTTTTGTAATTTTTTTGTAATTTTTTGACGTTTTTGGCACATTTTCATCGTTTTTTTGTCATTTTTTGTCAAAGTTATCTCACTTTTTTTGTCACAAATGTTTAAAGCGTGACTAAACGGGCGTGGCAGAGCCTTTCCCCACCCACAAACTAAAGTCAAAAAGTGCTGAGAAAGGGGTGGTCTCGGAGGCTTTGGGGGAGACGAGGGGGGTGAGTGTGTGGGCGGGGTCTGCTCTGTTGACAGTCTCAGACCACGCCCCTCGATCTGACAGGACTGACAGACGGCTGTTACCCGTGTCACCACTGTGCGCAAGGTTTACTTTTTTAGTAGGAGAGTTGGTGCACTCTCATTGCTTGATGTAGCAACTATCCTACGAAAAAAAAA
Source organism: Gobius niger (assembly GCF_951799975.1). NCBI lineage: Eukaryota > Metazoa > Chordata > Actinopteri > Gobiiformes > Gobiidae > Gobius > Gobius niger. The sequence continues at coordinate 4,073,181 of NC_136857.1, read as the reverse complement.
AAAAAAAAAGATAGCTGCCGGTAGACGACTCGCTCGCTGTCAGTGACTTCTAAGGGATTTATTTCTCTACACCACCTCAGCTATCGCAGGGGCGCCATCTACTGGTTTGACTGCGCTACGCGTGTCCTGGTTGCTACGTGACGGAGGCGGAAGCGTGAGTGGGCGGGGCCACAGAGGCAGAACCAGGGCAGAACTGATGACGTTTTGTGGACGCCGTGGACACACTCTCCTCCAACCGCAAAAATCAAATGTAGTTGCTGCGTGAAACCAGTAGGGGACGCTAACCCTGCGGTTTTAGACACAAAAGTGAGATTTTGAACAAGTTTGCACCAAATGTCAACATATTGACGGGGACATGTAGCTAACTCTATTCAACAACCATGTAGACCGTTTATCAGCAAAAAAATGTTCGGTGTTTAGTTACTCTTTAAACTCTTAATGCCCTTGGTTATGGTGCGGATGTTTTCTCCTGTTCAGCTTTAACCAAATCCTTGTTTTTATGCCCTTTTTTAAGCTTTTCGATTTGAGTAAAGTCAAACTGAAGAAAATGTGCTCGGTACTTGTCATGAACTTCCTAATTTTAGATGATTATTTTTTTGTTTGTTTTTTAGGCAGGAAATGAGGCCCACCAACCACCTGGGCTCCAGCTGCCGCGTGCCCAACATCCTGCCATGGGCGAGCTTTAAGCAGCTTTAAGCCGCTGATTCTGCGTGTTTCTTTTTACATTTTTAATTAACGCTCTTAGTAGTTTTTGTGCATGACTTTGAAAATGGAGTTTTATTTTTTTTTTGCATGTTATTTTAGTCAAGTCACCTCAAAGCATGTCTGCATGTGAACTCCACAGATGTAAATAAAGTCGTTCAGATCTGTTCTGTTGATGCTTGGCCGCTAGATGGCGCAACAACCCTGTAATATTGTGTTTAATTTGCAAAGAACAGGCTTCACTTCGCTGCCTCTGAACTCTTTCACTTGTTTCATCCATTTGCTAGAAGAATTCAAATGGTTACAATGGCCCATCAAACACGAAAAACATGTACAATAGGGGCCTACGGGATTAATAAAGTGATCTGATGCCTTCTGTGAGGAACTAAGTCTTTTCTTTGGTCGTTATGTCTGAAACCGAGCCCTGTGGGATGTTAAGAGTCAGATGTACTTTGTAGAGCAGTTCTTAACCTCTTAACCCCCACCTGAACTCAGCACGTTGTCTTCAGTTTGGCTTTACCCAAATCTAAAAGCCTGAAAAAAAATGTCAAAATGAAAAAACTATTAAGTGCAGTGTTAATTCCGTCGACTAAAATATTTAGTCTTAATTTTAGTCAAAGTGATATTTTTGACGACTAAAATTGGACTAAAACTAAATTAAAAGTTTCTCATGAGACTAAAACTGTGACTAAAATGTCCACACTGCAAAAAGTAATTAACTAGAGCAGTATAAACATCTCAATTTGAGCACAATAATCCAAATTTTAGTTGTTTTGACTAGTTAAGAAGTTGTTGGGCATTTGTCCCAGATTATTTCACTTGTTCTGAGACGTTTCTGACTCGTTTTGATACATTTCGTCCTTTTTTCACGTCATTTTCTTTGCCAATGGGGGAGAAGAAAATGGGTCTTATCTCATTGGCAATTTTACTTTATTTCAAGCGAGATTTACCCTAGAACTGGTCTGAAATGTCCTCAAACAAGCAAAGTAAACTCGGTCCGATCAGGAAAAGTGTCTAAATGAGTGAAAACCGCTCAAAACAAGAAACATTTCCTCAATTCAAGTCATTTAAGACAATGCTTGATATTTACTTTTTGCTGTGCAGATATTTTAGTCGACTAAAATAAGACTAAATAAAAATGAAAAGGAGAGACTAAAATCATCCAAACTTGTAATGAGCGTCTGAAAGAGCCTCAGATCATTTAAATCCTCTGTTAAAGGATCAGCTCTGAGCTTTGTTCATGTGGAGCAGCTCCATGAAGCAGAGGAACAACATTAAATATGATTATAATGAATATTATCAATGCAAAGTCGACTAAATTTGTGTTAATTTTAGTCGACGAAAACTAGACTAAAATTGAAGATATTTTTTTGACTAAAACTAGACTAAAATCTAATTACATTTTCGTCCAAAAACTAAAACTAAATTCAAATATGTTGTCAAAATTAACACTGATTAAGTGTGATAAACGCGCCAGAAACGTCTGAAGAGCAACAAAAAAAAGACGTGAAAGCAACAAAAAAGTGACAAAAACAAAAAAAGCAAACAAACATGACAAAGATGTTAGATTTGGGTAAAGCCAAACTAGAGAAAAAGCACTTGGTTCAGGCGAGGGTTAAGAGGTGAACTTGGTTGTTTGGAGACTGACATAACCCCCGCCTTAAGCGAGTGCATTTTCTCCAGTTTGGCTTTACCCAAATCTAAAAGCTTCTTGCAGCCTATAGGCCAGTGTAGCGCCTCATTTGAAAGCCAAGACCTACAAAACCGATCAAAATGTTTCCCCCTCATGTTGTCGCTGTGTCATCACTTTTTTAATGTTTTTATTTCATCACCTTTTACCTTTTTGTCACTTTTTTGCTGCTCTTCTGTTGCATTTTTTTCCCACTTTAAAAAAAAAAATCACTTTCTTGTTGGGTTTTTGTCACTTTTTTGTGTTTTTTTTGGCGCCTTTTTTTATTGTGTTTCATCCCTTTTTTTTTTAAATTTTTTTATCATCGCCTTTTAGTCACTTTTTTGTTCCTCTTTTGTTGCTTTTTGCTGTGTTTTTCATCCTCCTTTCTGTCTCGTTTTTGTGACGCTTTTATTTTTGAAGCTTTTAGATTTGGGTAATGCCAAACAAGAAAACGTGCTCGGTTCAGATGGGTGTTAAGAGGTTAACTGTTTAAAGGGGGGGTATTATGCAAAATGGACTTTTTCAAGCTTTACATCATGTTATTATGTCGTTCCCTCATGAAAAACATGGCTGAAGTGTTGCCTTGGCACATTCACGTATTTTTGAGTAATCTGTAAAAACTCTGATGGCGGCCATTTTAGGGATAGGTTTGGCTTGACCCCAGTCCAAAAGCTTCTGGATTAAAGCTGTGAAAATAGCAACAAAACTGAGACGAAAACAATGATGGAAATGTGACAAAAAGTGAGAAAACAACGGAAAAAAAGAGAAAAAAAATGACTAAAATGTAACAAAAAATTGACAAAAATTCGATAAAAAAATGACCAAAAAAATGTGACAAATAATCACCAAAATTTGATAAAAAATTGACAAAATAAATAAATAAAATGTGACAAAAAAATGACCCAAAAAAAAAGACAAAAAATGTGACAAAAAAGCTACAAAAATGAGTTGCCTGAAGTGTTGCCTTGGCACATTCACGTATTTCTGAGTAATCTGTAAAAACTCTGATGGCGGCCATTTTAGGGATAGGTTTGCCTGAGTCCTCCTAGGAACGCCCCCACCTCCTGGAGACGCCTCCGAGCTTTCGTCACCAGCCGAGTAACCAACCACTGCTCCTCAGCAGAACCCCCTCCCCACTGATGCCACAGACAGCGTGTGGAGGGGGCGTGTCTGAAAGGCTCAGAGGTTCTTAAAGAGACAGAGGCCTATTTCAAGACATTCACTACAGCCATTTTGAGAGACATTTTATACAAGGCAGTTATTCTAATTTACTGCATTTACAGACCAACAGAAGGGCCAGTGTAACACCTCATTTGAAAGCTAAGATCTACAAAACTCATCTAAATGGATCTTTTTCCCCATGTCATGAGATTTTTTTTCCATCATTTTTTTTTGGGGGGGGGGATATTCAACTAATTTTTGTAACTTTTGTGTAATTTTTTTTTTAAATAGTACATTTTGTGTCACTTTTTGTCACATTTGTCCTTTTTTTGTCAATTTTTCGTCAATTTTTGGTCCGTTTTTTTGTCCTTTTTTGTCCTTTTTTCATAATTTTTTTGTCAAATGTTTGTCAAATTTTTGTCACTTTTTTGTCACATCTTCATTGTTTTCGTCTCAGTTTTGTCGCTATTTTCTCACCTTTTTTCCAGAAGCTTTTGGATTGGGGGTAAAGCCAAACTGGAGAAAATGTGCTCGGTTCAGGTGGGAGTTAAGGGGTTAAAGAGACAGAGGCCTATTTCAAGACATTCACCACAGCCATTTTGAGAGAGACATTTTACACAAGGCAGTTATTCTAATTTACTGCATTTACAGACCAACAGAAGGTTTGCTCATCATTGTAGTGTGATATAGACTGGTGCTATGTGATTGAAAAAACCTGAAAAGGGGACCTAAATGAAGCACTGGTCAAAACCCTGGACCTGTGTTTGAAAGTGTGCCTGCATTAATTTGCAAATGTCCCTCTGGTAAATGGAATCTAACATGTTTCCGTCTCTGAGGATGCCGGTGTCCGTGTTACTGCGGATTATGTAATGAGCGGCCGCCGGTGGCATTGAGACGTGAGCCAGTGGAGGTGTCGGGACGCAGCGACTGCTCTGGAGCACGTATCAGAGCTCGACGCCTCAAAATGAAATCCAAGCCTTTCTCCCTGGCGCTGTTTACCCTGATAGGAGGAGACGACACCATGACTGTCCTTGGAACGGCCGAGTTATTTACTGCACATGTCACTTCAACAACCAGGAGGCGAACTGGGATTCAAGTGTTCAAGAACAGCAGACGTCAAGCTCTTAACCAAGCACATTTTTTTTCCAGTTACCCAAATCTAAAAGCTTCTTGACTGGAGAGCGACACTGTAGCGCCTCATTCATGTTTTTGTTGCTTTTTCATGACTTTTTTTGTGACTTTTTGGCGTGTTTTCGTCACTTTTTTGTCACTTTTTCGTTACTTTTTCGTTGTGTTTTCGTTTCTTGTTTTCATTTTTTTTTTTATGTTGTTTTTTCATCGCTTTTTTCATTGCTTTATTGCCACGTTTTCGTCACATTTTGTTGTGTTTTTGTCACTTTTTTTGTCACTTTTTTTATCACTTTTTCGTTGTGTTTTCGTCTCTTTTTCTTTCTTTTTTTTTCATGTTATTGTTATTTTTCCTCACGTTGTTGCTGTGTTGTTTCACATTTTTTGTCACATTTTTGTTGGAATTTTGTTGAATTTTTGACACATTTTTGTCACATTTTTGTTGAAATTTTGTTGATTTTTTGTCACATTTTTGTCACATTTTTGTTGAAATTTTGTCACGTTTTTGTCACATTTTTGTTGCGTTTACATCCTTGTTTTCTTCAAATTTTTTGTGGCTGTTTTGGTGCTTTTTTCCCAAGAAGCTTTTTGATTTGGGTAAAGCCAAACTGGAGAACATGGGATTTGTTCAGGTGGGAGTTAAGAGGTTAAGAATGGACATATTGTGGCCGACTCCGTCCTTAAAGGAATAGGCCACCGTTTTTACATACTGAGATATGTTCTTACCTCACTTTAGCCGAGTTAATATATCCCCGTCTGGTCTTTGTCCGTGCGCTCTGTCACGCAAACGGAGCACATACGCAGCCTCTCCCACATGTCACATAGCTCCGAAAAAGCTCACGATAGAAGCTACCGAGCTCTTCCACGTGTTCCCTATTTAAAAAAAGTTACGTGATGTGTTTTCATGCGAAGTATATTTACACAGAAATGTAACATGTCGATTTTACAAGCAGATAAAAAGGGGGACTATTTTGTGTAGCGTAATGATACGAGGAGCACAGCGTCCGCGCAGTAACTCCTAAAGACTTCCCCCGCTCACTTCCGTCAATAGAAGCTGAGCCTTTCCGACACGCCCCCTCCACACGCTGTCTGTGATTGGTTACTCGGCTGGTGACGAAAGCTCGGAGGCGTCTCCAGGAGGTGGGGGCGTTCCTAGGAGGACTCAGGCAAACCTATCCCTAAAATGGCCGCCATCAGAGTTTGTACAGATTACTCAGAAATACGTGAATGTGCCAAGGCAACACTTCAGGCATGTTTTTAATGAGGGAACGACATAATAACATGATGGAAAGCTTGAAAAAGTCAATTTTCCATAACACCCCTCCTCTAAATATATATCTAATATGTCTGATTATTATGATCGTCCCCCTTTTGCAGACGCTGCTTTCCTGCGTGTATTTAAGTTCTGCTGACTGTGTTGTGTTAGGAGATGAGTACTACTGTGAAGCCACGAATAGAAGCTGTAATGTGATATTTCTAACATTAAGCAGCGATCGAGGTGTAGGTTTTAATATAGCTGTACATTATGTGTGTACTGTAGCTGTGGCAGTACAATGATAGAGTGGACAGGTCATTCGAGAGGTGACAGGGAATTCCACCGGGGTCTAAAACGAGCCCGGGACATAAGTGGGAGGAGATGGGAACATGGGGAACATTTTTGAGTCGTAGTTTCTCACCACCGCAGCCAAAAGAAGGTGTATCTCATGACTCGGGGTTTTTTCTGTGCGACACTACGGCAGAACTCGCAGCACTGAAAGGGATTATAAAACACATGCGCTCGATTCGTTTATTTTCAGTGGTAAAAACTTTGTACAACTTTGTGCGGTAATATTTACAAACGGGCTCAGAAACAGACCAGTGCACATCTCCGAGACACGACGGGGGTTTAGCTGCTCATTTCGTGAAATAATTCGACGTAAAAAACACAAAAGGAAGGTCCGTCGGCGTAGGTGAACGGAAGACGGTTCAGAAAAGTGCGTCGTCTCCGTTCATAAAGCTGCTCTTTTCGAAGCATCATCGACCAGCAGAGTTCAGTTCATGGGCCGGCCGTGCTTTAGTCCATCATCAGCACCGGACCTTCAGATGTTCCTCAGATTCACAAAGTGTCCAGAGCTTTTCAGTCGCAGGCAGGGGCGGGACTGGGCCTGAAAAACCAGCCCTGGACTCGGGTTCAGCCTGGCCCAAATTAGCGTAAATGTGACACTTCCACAAATACACATGTTAACCTCTGACCCCCCGCCTTAACCGAGAGCGTTTTCTCCAGTTCGGCTTTACCCAAATCTAAAGGCTTCTTGACTGGAGAGCAACGCTGTAACGCCTCATTTGAAAGATAAAATCTAGAAAAGTGATGGTAGCTTTTTGTCACGTTGTCGCTGCATTTTTGTCATGTTTTTGTTGCTTTTTCATTGTATTTTCGTCTCTTGTTTTTCGGGGGGGTTTTTTCATGTTATTGTTGTTTTTTCATCGCTTTTTTCATTGCTTTGTCGTCACGTTTTCGTCACAAGAACTGTGAAAATAGTGACAAAACTGAGACGAAAACAATGATGGAAATGTGACAAAAAAGTGAGAAAAGTTTGATGAAAAATTGATGAAAAAGTGGCAAAAATTTCACAAAAATGACCAAAAAAATGACAAAAAAGTGACGAAAAAATTATGAAAAAATGTCACAAAAAATGTCAAAAAAGTGACAAAAAAATGACAAAAAAGTGACGAAAAAATGTCACAAAAATGACGAAAAAATGACGAAAAAGTGACAAAAAAATGACAAAAAAGTGACGAAAAAATGACAAAAAAGTGACAAAAAAATGACAAAAAAGTGACAAAAAAAGTGACGAAAAAATGACAAAAAAATGACAAAAAAATGACAAAAAAGTGACGAAAAAATGACCAAAAAATGACCAAAAAAAATGACGAAAAAGTGACGAAAAAATGATGAAAAAATGACCAAAAAATGACCAAAAAATGACCAAAAAAAATGACAAAAAAGTGACGAAAAAATGACCAAAAAATGACCAAAAAAATGACAAAAATTAGTTGAATACCCAACAAAAAAATGCTGGAAAAAAAAATCTGATGACGTGAGGAAAAAGATCCTCTCGGTTCAGGCGGGAGTTAAGAGGTTGAGCTTTTAGATTTGGGTAAAGCTCGGTCACGCCCCGGGGGTAAGGCTAAGGTAAAGTGAGAGGCCAGACCGGTGGCCCTAGAGCCAGTGTCCCTTCTGTGCTCTTCCAGAATACAGGACATATGGCCAGTCCGCCCCTGGTCGCTGTATTTTCCAGTAGCGTCCATTTCAGTCCATAGAAAAGACCGGGTAACAGTGTTTCTGTGTTGAGTCGTGTCCTCAAAAAGGCAGAGCGTCCATGAAGATCTTCTCGACGAACAGCGGCGGCGGCACGAGGTCCTCCAGTTTGAGGTAGAAGATGCGCTGGAGGCCCTGGGTGCAGAGGGTCCGGAGCTCGGGCAGCTTCCCCAGCAGGCGGGACAGGTGGTTGGGATGGACCGAGTGAGGCCCGCAGGTCGAGACGTGATCCTTCAACGAGCTGATGAGCTGGTTCTGCAGCTCCTCCACGCGCCTGGAATCCTTCAGGCCGTGTCGATCTGCGGGGAAACGATCGATCGAGTTTTAACATCCAGAAAACGCTCAGTGCTCGCTCTCCTCTTTTGGAAGTTCGCACTCACCGGTGATGATGACGAGGGCCGTGAGGCAGGAGAAGGAGGACACGTCGAGCTTCATTCGATGGAGACTTTGGGAGAAGTCGATGATGGAGTCGATCCAGTCGCCGAAGGCCGTCACGCACTGGCTTTTGTGGAGCACCAGTCCATTGCAGAAGACCAGCCTCTCGGTGTCCGGGTTGGATCTGCAAAGGGGCAAACGGATTGTAATTATTGTAATTTCAACCAGTGTTAATTTCGTTGACTAAAAGTGATATTTTTAAAAGTGACTAAAATATCACTTTAAGTCAAAGTGATATTTTTGACGACTAAAATTGGACTAAAACTAAATTAAAAGTTTCTCATGAGACTAAAACTGTGACTAAAATGTCCAGATATTTGAGTCGACTAAAATAAGACTAAATAAAAATGAAAAGGAGAGACTAAAATCATCCAAACTTCTATTGAGCGTCTGAAAGAGCCTCAGATCATGTAAATTCTCTGCCAAAGGATCAGCTCTGAGCTTTATTCATGTGGAGCAGCTCCATGAAGCAGAGGAACAAGATTAAATATGATTATAATGAATATTATAAACGCAAAGTCGACTAAATTAGTCTTAAATTTAGTCGACTAAACTGATATGCAATTTTAGTCTAAAACTAAAACTAGACTAAAATTGAAAAAAACTAATTTGACTAAATCTCGACTAAAATTAAATTACATTTTAGTAAAAGACTAAAACTAAAACTAAAATATAATATGTTGTCAAAATTAACACTGATTGTGAGATCAATAAAGTCATATCTTATTTGCCAAGAGGGTTTTTGAATTCCTACACTGCAAAAAGTCAATATCAAGCATTGGCTTAAATGACTTGAATTGAGGAAATGTTTCTTGTTTTGAGCGGTTTTCACTCATTTAGACACTTTTCCTGATCGGACCAAGTTTACTTTGCTTGTTTGAGGACATTTCAGACCAGTTCTAGGGTAAATCTCGCTTGAAATAAGAAAGTAAAATTGCCAATGAGACAAGACCAATTTTCTTACCGCATTGGCAAAGAAAATGACCTGAAATAAGGACGAAATGTATCGAAACGAGTCAGAAACATCTCAGAACAAGTAAAATAATCCAGGACAAATGCCCAACAACAATTTACCGAGTCAAAACAACTAAAATTTGGATTATTATGCTCAAATTGAGATGTTTATACTGATCTAGTTAAATACTTTTTGCAGTGTAATTAGTGGTAAATAAGTTCATGACAGACATTTCTACAAGTGTAGCCGACATGTTTGTAACTACATGCCGTATTTAAACGTAATATAAAGCAAATCAAGGTGAAAGTATTCTGTTTTCTGTAGCTAAATACAGTTGCAAAGTGTTCTCCCCAACACTGTAAATAACTAATGGAGTGTAAAGAGTAACATAAAGTGGTCAATCTGCCCTAGGGCTGCTGTGGCTGCCAAGGTATCTGAGTAAACTGTCCAATGTAAAGCGCATTGTGGATGAATGAAGTCCTTTCCTCGATGCTATGATGAAAACAAAGCGAGAAAGCCCAGGTATTAAAGTCAAATCAAAGTTTTACACCAGAGAAGTTGGAGTTTTATGTTTATTCTATATTTATTCTATATTCCAAGTATGTCACGCTGGAGCCGCTTTCGGATGCAGAAACACGACCAAAAAAGGTGAAACTAGGGGAAGCTCGGCAACAGTCTCTCTCTGTGTGTTGTGAAATGGGAAGTGTCGTCGGTCGCGTTTGCTTTCGCTCGTGGTTTCGAGGTTCTCTCACCGAAAGGCCGTGCGCAGGATGAAGAGCTCCACGAAGGCGGACTCCAGCAGCAGGTCCTGGTCCGCGGGGCAGAACTCCGAGAAGCCCGGGATCCTCTGGGCCCAGGTCCGGATCACGTCCAGGGACGCGGCCAGGAGCTCGTAGAACTGCTGCACGTCCTCGGCCTCTGCCTTCTGAGCGGGGCTGGCGTTTGCGTCATACTGAGGAATATAGGAAAACACAGAAGGATGAGCACATGTACAAGTGACCAAACTGAAAATCCACATCATGTTGAGCCTCATCGTGAGACGCGGCAGGCGAATAGGGAAACGTTTGAAATTTAGAGATGTCACTTTAAAACGTTTGCTGTAGATCACAGGCATGAATATGAGGGAAAAATGTATTGCAAGTTTTCTGTCATTTTTGGTTTTCTAATAAAAGTGAGGAATTTTATGCCAAAAAACGGCCCCAAAATTTCTCATGTTTTTGGTAGCAGAAGGAGCTTTGTGTACCTGGTTTTAACCTCGTAACTCCCACCTGAACGGATCCCATTTTCTCCAGTTTGGCTTTACCCAAATCAAAAAGATTCTTGGGGGAAAAAGCACCAAAAATGTGACAAAAATTCAACAAAAATGTGAAAAAAATTCAACAAAAATGTGACAAAAATTCAACCAAAAAGTGTCAAAAATTCAACAAAAATGTGACAAAAATTAATAATTAATTTTAGTCAAAGTGATATTTTTGACGACTAAAATTGGACTAAAACTAAATTAAAAGTTTCTCATGAGACTAAATCTATGACTAAAATGTCCAGATATTCGCCTCCTAAGCGTCCCAAAGACCAAACGACAAAAATTCAACAAAAATATGACAAAAATGTGACAAAAATTCAACAAAAATGTGACAAAAATTCAACAAAAATGTGACAAAAAATTAACAAAAATGTGACAAAAATTCAACAAAAATGTGACAAAAATGTGACAAAAAAATCAACAAAAATGTGACAAAAATTCAACAAAAATGTGACAAAAATTCAACAAAAATGTGACAAAATGAAAAAAGAAAAGAAAAACAAAAAACAAAAGGTGACACAACACAGCAACAACGTGCGGAAAAAGGTAAGTTTTGTGGGTCTTAGCTTTCAAATGAGGTGCTACACAGACAGAATGCATTTGGTTTAGGCGGGGGGTAAGAGGTTAAAACTTGAGTGCTTGTACGTCCAGATTGAGAGCACTTGAGCCTTTTTACATTGTAGCTGTTTTTCATAATGTGTATAACGTGTGTGTAAGTCTAATTCTGAATCTGAATCCCTTGAAAAAGAGTTTTTTAATCTCAGTGGGACTTTCCTGGTTAAATATAGGTTAAATTAATTAGTTATTGTTAAGAATTAGATATTAAAAAATGCCTCTGAAAATAAACTTCAAAATTATGTCCAGTCCAAGGAAAAGTCTGAAGGAGCTACTTATGTGAGAAAATGGCTGTTGAAATCAGTGTTAATTTTGACAACATATTTTATTTTAGTTTTAGTCTTAGTCTTTTGACTAAAATGTAAATCAATTTTATGTAAAATGTAAATCAATTTTAGACGAATTTAGTGGACTTTGCATTGATAATATTCATGATAATCATATTTAATCTTGTTCCTCTGCTTCATGGAGCTGCTCCACATGAACAAAGCTCAGAGCTGATCCTTTGACAGAGGATTTACATGATCTGAGGCTCTTTCAGACGCTCAATAGAAGTTTGGATGATTTTAGTCTCTCCTTTTCATTTTTATTTAGTCTTATTTTAGTCGACTAAAATATCTGGACATTTTAGTCGTAGTTTTAGTCTCATGGAAAACTTTTAATTTAGTTTTAGTCCAGTTTTAGTCGGAAAAAAATATCACTTTGACTAAAATTAAGCCTAAATATTTTAGTCGACGAAATTAACACTGGTTGAAATTACAATATCCCAAATAAATCTGCTGGGAAACATTGAATCAGTGCAATAATTAAACATATTATTTTGAAGATTGTGCTTTTTGCTGTTTCCAAGTTGGTCCAAAACCTGATAATGGGATTATTGATTCCCCTCTTCTGACCACTGAACACTTTCCTCAGAGCCATTTTGTTTTGCAACATCTATAAGTAACTCCACTGTTTGTCAAACGGGGGCCCCCAACTTTGCACAGGTCCCATCAGAGCTAGAAACACCCCTGTCATTCTTTATTCTCATCTTGCACACTGTTGTGAACTGCGCCGTCTCGTGTTGATTCCCCTCCTCCGTGAGATCGTTTTTACCTTGGAGTGATCCAGGTTTCCGACGCTGGGGTTGGAGTCGATGTGCGCTCTGACCAGGGAGGCGATCATGTTCACGGGGGACACGGCGGCCGGCAAATCCGCCACCGCTTTGGGCTTCGAGGGAAGACGTCCTCTGCGCCCTTTGAGACTGTCTGTCCGCACCACTGGAAAACATAACAGCAGGTTTATTATCGTGTAAGAGAGAGTTAACCCCTTAACCCCCGCCTGAACCGAGCACAATATCTCCAGTTTGGCTTTATCCCAAGTTCAAAAGCTTCTGGAAAATAGGTGTGGAAATAGCGACAAAACTGAGACGAAAACAAGGATGGAAATGGGACGAAAAAGTAACGAAAAAGTGGCAAAAATGTGACAAAAATTTGATTAAAAAATGACAAAAATGTGACAAAAAATGACAAAAAATGGACGAAAAAATTACAAAAATGTGACAAAAAATGACAAAAAATTGACGAAAAAATGACAAAAATGTGACGAAAAAATGACAAAAAAATGACAAAAATGTGATAAAAAACTAACAAAAAAATGACAAAAAATTGACGAAAAAATGACCAAAAATTTGACAAAAATGTGACAAATAATTGACAAATAATTGACAAAAAATGGAAGAAAAAATGACAAAAATGTGATGAAAAAATGACAAAAAATTGACAAAAAAATGACGAAAAAATGACAAAAATGTGACGAAAAAATTACGAAAAAATTACGAAAAAGTGACAAAAAAATGACAAAAAAATGACAAAAAATTGACGAAAAAATGACAAAAATGTGACAAAAAAATGACAAAAAATTGACAAAAAAATGACCAAAAATTGACGAAAAAATGACCAAAAATTTGACAAAAATGTGCCAAATAATTGACAAATAATTGACAAAAAATGGAAGAAAAAATGACAAAAATGTGACGAAAAAATTACGAAAAAAGTGACAAAAAAGTGACAAAAAAATGACAAAAAATTGACGAAAAAATGACAAAAATGTGACAAAAAAATGACAAAAAATGGACGAAAAAAATGACAAAAATGTGATGAAAAAACGATGGAAGAAAAATCTGACGACGTGAGGAAAAAGATCCTCTCGGTTCAGGCGGGAGTTAAAAGTTTAACATTGTTGAAACATTTGGGGAATTTCGTGCACATTTTAATCACTAAAATACAAACTAAACCAACACAAGTATCATTAGCGCCTCAGAACCACAGGATTTATACATAATAACACTCTTCGGAGACACTTCGGGACATTTAGTTCCCTCTGCAGAGGACACCGCATTACTAAACAACTGTATCCGTTGTGATTCGCTATAAACGACATATTCAAATCGCGATCATTCCTGCAGCAACAGCTCACCTTCCTTCACCATCCCCACGGCCAGACACTTCTGAAAGCGGCAGAACTGACAGCGGTTCCTCCTCCGCTTGTCCACGGGGCAGTCCTTGTTGGCGAGGCACATGTACTTGGAATTCTTCTGCACCGTCCTCTGCGTAAATGGAGAAAGGTTACAAAGTTGTAGAAGAGCAAACAGAGCCATCAATCTAACTGTTGTCGGGACTAGAGGTCTTTCTTTACAAACAAGGTCCGAATTTGGGTTTTCCTGTGATTCTTTACTAGCAGTGGTTCTCTAAGCCTTGACTAAATAACGCTTAGTGGTGAATCTAAACCTGCACTGCAAAAAGTATTTAACTAGATCAGTGTAAACATCTAAATTTGAGCATAATAATCCAAATTTTAGTTGTTTTGACTAGTTAAGAAGTTCTTGGGCATTCGTCCTAGATTATTTCACTTGTTCTGAGATGTTTCTGACTCGTTTCGATACGTTTCGTCCTTATTTCAGGTCATTTTCTTTGCCAACGGGGAAAGAAAATTGGTCTTATCTCATTGGCAATTTTACTTTCTTATTTCAAGCGAGATTTACCTCAGAACTGGTCTGAAATGTCCTCAAACAAGCAAAGTAAACTCGGTCCGATCAGGAAAAGTGTCTAAATGAGTGAAAACCGCTCAAAACAAGAAACATTTCCTCAATTCAAGTCATTTAAGCCAATGCTTGATATTTACTTTATGCAGTGTGGGAGATCTTTCTTTTAACAGATGAAGTCAAAACATCACACTACAAAAAGTAAATATCAAGCATTGACTTAAATGACTTGAATTGAGGAAATGTATCTTGTTTTTGAGCGGTTTTCACTCATTTAGACACTTTTCCTGATCGGACCAAGTTTACTTTGCTTGTTTGAGGACATTTCAGACCAGTTCTAATGTAAATCTCGCTTGAAATAAGAAAGTGAAATTGCCAATGAGATAAGACCAATTTTCTTCTCCCCCATTGGCAAAGAAAATTACCTGAAATAAGGACGAAATGTATCGAAACGAGTCAGAAACATCTCAGAACAAGTGAAATAATCTAGGACAAATGCCCAAGAACTTCTTAACTAGTCAAAACAACTAAAATGTGGATTATTGTGCTCAAATTGAGATGTTTATACTGATCTAGTTAAATACTTTTTGCAGAGAAGCCCAAGTACGGACACTTTATCAGGTAGGGAAAGTTAGGGGAATCTTCTGAGAGGCCTGACGAAGGGTAACCAATAGTAAGAGTGGGAAAGAGGGGAAAGGTAGTGTTTGAGATTAGAGCTGCCTTAAAGAGGGGGGTATTCTGCTTTTTTCAGTCACATAGCACAGTCTATATCACACTACAATGATGACCAAACCTTCTGTTGGTCTGTAAATGCAGTAAATTAGAATAACTGCCTTGTATAAAATGTCTCTCTCAAAATGGCTGTAGTGAATGTCTTGAAATAGACCTCTGTCTCTTTAAGAACCTCTGAGCCTTTAGACACGCCCCCTCCACACGCTGTCTGTGGCATCAGTGGGGAGGGGGTTCTGCTGAGGAGCAGTGGTCGGTTACTCGGCTGGTGACGAAAGCTCGGAGGCGTCTCCAGGAGGTGGGGGCGTTCCTAGGAGGACTCAGCCCTAAAATGGCCGCCATCAGAGTATTTACAGATGACTCAAAAATACGTGAATGTGCCAAGGCAACACTTCAGGCATGTTTTTAATGAGGGAGTGACATAATAACATGATGTGAAGCTTGAAATGGTCGATTTTGCATAATACCCCAACTTTAAACAGACGTCCCGGTCAAAAGTTTGGAAACCCTTGACTCTCGTTGAAGACATTAAACTATGAACGAACACATGGGATTATGGAGGAAGCAAAAAAAAAGGGGGATTTAAAACATAATCCCATCTGTTCATTCATAAAGTGAGAATCTACAGTGTAAAAAGTCTGGAAATGAAACTTTTTTTTGTGTGTGAGAACCAGTTCCTACCTTGAAAAACCCCTTGCACCCCTCGCAGGTGCGGACCCCGTAGTGCTGGCAGGAGGCGTTGTCCCCGCACACGGCGCAGCACCCCTCGCTGGGATTCTTGACTTTCGGAGACTGGCTTTCCTCGGCGCGCTCGACCCCCTCCAGGCCGTACTGCTCCATCGCCATCGCCGGGTACGCCAGGGACGACCCGGCGTGAGGGTGAGGCAGGTGGGACTGTCCGAAGTGAGAGAAATGCTCCAAGGATTCCGGCGCGAAGGTGAAGAAAGCGGGGGCAGCGTGGGGCGCCGGCGGCGTCTCCTCCACCGCCCAGTATCCCGGGCTGGGCGAGTACACGTCGAACGCCGAGTCCCACATGGAGACGGGCTGGGTCAGGTATCCCGGCGTGGAGGGGGTGGAGGTGGACGCGGCGGGGCTTCCGTAATAGTCGGAGTCCACCGGAGACACGTCCTCGTCGGGGTATCCCAGCGCGCGGCCCGGGTAGCAGCCGAAAACCTGGATGTCGTCCAGCTGGAAGGGGGTGTCGTTGGCGTTGGGGAGCGGGGCGGGGGCGGCGGCGGTGAACTGGCAGGAGTACGTGTCGAAGTCCGGGGGCACCAGGGAGCCGATGGCCGGTAGGCACTGGGAGGAGGAGGAGGAGGAGGAGGGCGGCGGGTCCTGGGGGCTGCTGCTCATGTCCAGGGAGAGCCGAGAGCCGAAGTCGGAGGCGTCCGGGCTGAACATGCTGTGGTCGTACGGGTGAGGGCCGGGCTGAGGGTGCACACACGTCATCGCTACAAAACTGCGACAAAGACACACGACAGATGTGTTACAAATGCTGCGAAAACCTGAAAAACATCTGCATTCAATACGGAAACTCTCCCAATGTCTGCACAGCCTGAGACAACTGGATCCTTGCTTCTTCTTTTTTACTCAACCGCTTAAAATCAAGTGCATTTTCCCCAGTGCGGCTTTGCCCAAATCTACAAGTTTACAGCCTAGACCTGCAAAACTGATCTAGAAGGATCTTTTACCTCGCATTGTTGCAGCGTCGTCGTCACTTTTTTGACATTTTGTTTCATTGCTTTTTTGTTGGGTTTGCACTTTTTTATCACATTTTTTGTCATTTTTTTATACATTTTTTGTCATTTTTTAATACTTTTTTTGGTCACATTTTTTGTCACTTTTTTTTAATATGTTTTTGTCATATTTTTGTCATGTTTTAATATTTTTCTGGTCACTTTTTTTTCAAATTTTTGTCACTTTTTTAAACATTTTTTGTCATTTTTTTTCTAAATTTTTTGTGACTTTTTCTAAATTTTTTGTCATTTTTTAATACTTTTTTTTGTCACTTTTTTTGTCACATTTTTGTCACTTTTTTACACATTTTTTGTCATTTTTTTAAATACATTTTTGTCACTTTTTCATACATTTTTTGTCACTTTTTTTAATATGTTTTTGTCATATTTTTGTCATTTTTTAATACATTTTTTGTCACTTTTTTATAAATTTGTTGTCCTTTTTTTGTACATTTTTGTCATTTAAAAAAAAAAAATTGTCACATTTTTGTCACTTTTTTTTAAACAATTTTTTTTGTCACTTTTTCACGAGTTTTTGTATCACAAGAAGCCACAATATATCACAACTTCACTTAAGTCTTCATCGGACTGAAATCGACACGTTTTTTTTTTTTGCAAACTCAGCCAATTCAGTTCAGTTTTACCCGTCCTGGAACCACAACCTTAACGTGGTGGAGGGTTTGAGCGCCCGACTGATCCTGCGGGCTCTGCTGTCGGGGTCTCCCAGGGCAAACAGGTCCTATAGGTGACGGGTCAGACGAAGCCCCTTATGAGAGACCAACAGGCCCCGGTTAGAACCATGAGGCCGTCCTTCTGTGGACCCACCACCTGCAGGAGGCGCCATAAGCGGCTGGTGCAGGTGGACAAGTGGAAGAAAATGGATGTATGGTCAAATTTTAGTCTTGCTAATGATCCTGATGCTGAAAAACGAGTCGCTTACGATTTGTGTTTAATCAGAACGGCCTTTTGTGTCGAAGTGTTTTTGTTGTTTTGACTAGTTAAGAAGTTGTTGGGCATTTGTCCTAGATTATTTCACTTGTTCTGAGATGTTTCTGACTCGTTTCGATACATTTCGTCCTTTTTTCAGGTCATTTTCTTTGCCAATGGGGAAAGAAAATTGGTCTTATCTCATTGGCGAATTTACTTTCTTATTTCAAGCGAGATTTACCCTAGAACTGGTCTGAAATGTCCTCAAACAAGCAAAGTAAACTGGGTCCGATCAGGAAAAGTGTCTAAATGAGTGAAAACCGCTCAAAAACAAGAAACATTTCCTCAATTCAAGTCATTTAAGCCAATGCTCGATATTCACTTTTTGAAGTGTGCGGTCACTTCAGCACATTTAACAAGTAGGCGCTGAAAATAAAATGGAATAAAATAACTTCACAGTCTCCCGCTGAACTTTACATTTACCTACAGTAAAAACACATCTATTTACAACCATTGCAGACACACAGAGGATGAACGGCTCGGATTTCAGAGCTTTTCTTCCTGTACTTTTTTTTTACATTTAAGGGGAGACACTACAGGCAAAACTCAATTTATTCAGTTTTCAGGTTTTGGGCCAAATTGGTCTCTGAACATACAAGCTTTCACCCGGAAACAGAAAATATGCCTAATCTTCACAATAACATGTTTAAATATTGCACTGATTCAATGTTCCCCCATAGACTTATATGGGAGAACGCAATTTCAAGGGCATTTTTCTCAAAACACATTTTTCTGTCATTGTGGCGACACTATGTCCACGTCAGTCGGACCGAAAGACTTCACATTTTCCAGCCTTGGACTGAACAATATTTGGAAGATTTTTTCAGAGGGATTTTTTATTATTTAATCCCTTAAGCCCCATTTATTGAGTTTTGAAAGTCAAAAAATAAGGCGAAAATTACATTTTTACACATTTTTCCACTAAAAAACAGCTTATTTTAAAACTAAACAAGAAATCCAAAATCCGCTCTGAGAAAGTCTTGGTAACTCATTCATCAATAAAATGAAACCATACATTTGAATGTAGCTCTATCCATTATTCAGATTTCGTCGCCGAAAAGATGGGAAATTTGGGGCATTTTTAGGCATAAAACACCTTGTTCTTATATGAAAAGATACAATAACAGAAAACTCGCCATGTATTTTTCTTCTCACATTTATGCCAGTTAATCTACACCAACAGTTTCAAATTGATATCTGTAAAAATACATGTTTTCCCCTATTCACCTGCAGTGTCTCGCCTTAAGTCATATATATCCACCCTGGTTGTAGACACGAAGTATGGGATAAACTTCATCATCAGAAAATCATTCAGCCAATGCTTTCCTCAGTTACAACGCGCTCACACACACAGCAGCCCAGCGAGTTAGTACATTTTCAACTCACCAAAGTCATGCAACACGTAGTACAAGCCTATAGATCACACTTCCTTATTTGTACATCCGAAAGCTTTGCGTGCATTGTTAAATACATTCAAAAACACATGTGGAGTATTCATAGCTTTGCGTCGCTGGAATAGAAATACTTATCTAATAGAAGGCGCCTATCCGGATGGCATTATAGTTTTAAGAGAGAATATTTCTACTTTAAATACTCTCACATTAGGGTGTTTCTTACCTGGATGAATGTGGCCTGAACGCTGTGGGGAGCTCCTCAAGCGCAGGTCATCTCCAGCCGCTTTGCTCCAGCTGAGTGGCCGTGTCCGCGCCGCCGCACCAAACTCTTATAGTATTTCGTTTTTTGACAGTACCCATGACGCGGGGCAGGTTTCCACCATGGCGCTGCCGGTGGGCGGGGAGATTTTCCACGCGGCGGCCAATCACGGCTCGCTTTCGGCAGAATCGCTCTTCACAATGACGCACGAGGGATTCCGTTGACGCGCGTGAGGAGCGAAGAACCGCAGTATTGTGTCTGCTGCCCTCGCGCTCACACACACACACACACACACACACGCGCGCGCGGACACACAGCCTTAAAGGGAGGGTGCTTTGACTGTGGCGCGGGCTGGGGTCGTTTTGAGGAAACCTACACTGTGTTTCAGGCCCGCAGGTGTTACGTAGAGAACGGGCGGGTTTCGCGTGACGTCACAAGAGGACTGTGCTTGTCCAGAAAGTGAAAGAGACAATAAGCAGCCAGATGCTTGAGAAAGTCTCATAGTGTCTGCACAGCCCGCGACAACTGGGTTCTTTCTTTTTTATTTAACCTCTTTAAATCAAGATTAAACAAGGGTATTTTCCCCCAGTGCGGCTTTACCCAAATGTAAAAGTTTACAGCCTATAGACCTGCAAAACTGATATAGAAGGATCTTTTACCTCGCATTGTTGCAGCGTCGTCGTCACTTTTTTGACATTTTGTTTCATTGTTTTTTTGTTGGAGTTACACTTTTTCATCACATTTTTGTCACTTTTTTAATACATTTTTTGTCAGTTTTTTTAAAATACATGTTAGTCATTTTTTTGTCACTTTTTTAAATCATTTTTTTGTCATTTTTTTAATAAATTTTTTTGTCATTTTTTTAATAAATTTTTTGTCACTTTTTTGTCACATTTTTAGTCATTTTTTAAATACATGTTTGTCACTTTTTTGTCACTTTTTAATACATATTTTGTCATTTTTTAAATAATTTTTTGTCACATTTTTGTCATATTTTTGTCACATTTTTATACATTTTTAGTCTTTTTTTTAATACATTTTTGTCACTTTTTTATAAATTTTTTGTCATTTTTTAAATACATGTTTGTCATATTTTTGTCATTTTTTAAATACATGTTTGTCATATTTTTTGTCATTTTTTAATATTTTTTTGTCACTTTTTTGTCACATTTTTGTCACGTTTTAATACATATTTTGTCATTTTTTAAATAATTTTTTGTCATATTTTTGTCACATTTTTGGTCACATTTTTATACATTTTTTGTCTTTTTTTAATACATTTTTGTCACTTTTTTGTCACTTTTTTGTCACATTTTTAGTCATTTTTTAAATACATGTTTGTCATATTTTTGTCATTTATTAATAATTTTTTTGTCACTTTTTGTCACTTTTTTGTCATATTTTTGTCACATTTTTATACATTTTTTGTCTTTTTTTAATAATTTTTTTGTCACATTTTTGTCACTTTTTTGTCACATTTTTACTCATTTTTTAAATACATGTTTGTCATATTTTTGTCATTTATTAATAATTTTTTTGTCACTTTTTTGTCACATTTTTGTCACTTTTTTGTCACTTTTTTGTCACATTTTCATACATTTTTTGTCTTTTTTTTAATACATTTTTTGTCATTTTTTAATAATTTTTTTGTCACTTTTTTGTCACATTTTTGTCACTTTTTTGTCACATTTTTGTCACTTTTTTGTCACATTTTTACTCATTTTTTAAATACATGTTTGTCATATTTTTGTCATTTATTAATAATTTTTTTGTCACTTTTTGTCACTTTTTTGTCACATTTTTGTCACATTTTTATACATTTTTTGTCTTTTTTTAATACATTTTTGTCACTTTTTGTCACTTTTTTAAAAATATTTTTTTGTCACTTTTTCATGAGTTTCCCTTTTTTGTCAAATTTTTTGTCACTTTTTCATTACATTTTTTGTCACTTTTTTGTCAAATTTTTCCTCACGTTTCTGTCACTTTTGTCACTTTTTTCTTCCTTTTCTGTTGCTTTTTTGTCACTTTTTTGTCTGGTTTTTGTGACTTTTTTATACATTTTTTCTATATATCTTATTTTCTTTGTTTTTTTATATCAATGTAAAAGCACTGAAACATTTCCCCTAAAGTCACCGTGTGGTTTTTCACATGCATTTGCAGATCAGACCTTTTGTGGTTCTCCAGCTTCTTCAGGTGGTTCTCGGGGTCGTCTCGAGGACCACTGAGATGAAGTATTTGGTAATAAAAACATCATATTTATCACATGAATGGACTGTCTACATCTAGAAAACACTGAATAAAGCGAATGACTGTCGAAATGCAAAGTCTGATATTATCAATGAGAGGAAGTTGTCAAAGGAAAAAAGGCAGAAACACAAGTTTAGTAAACATGAAACGGCCTCTCAGATAAAGTATTAATAAAATCCAACCCAATAATAGCTCAGATTGACGTTGCGTTTTACCGGGTACCTGATATGGATGACGCTTTACTCAAGGAAAGCCTCTCAGAAAACACCATGATTCATTTGATCATTGATTGTGCATGTTATATTTTTGTTGTTTTTTCATTACTTTTTTGTGGCTTTTTTATTGTGTTTTTGTCACATTTTTTCTATCATTTTTTGTCACGTTTTTGTGGCCTTTTCGTTGCTTTGTTGTCGTGTTTTTGTCGACTTCATCACATTTTTTGTCATTTTTCGTGTTGCTTTTCTGGCACATTTTTGTTTTTCTTTTCATCCTCTTTTTTTTGGTCGCTATTTTGATGCTTTTCTTTTTAGCTTTTAGATTTGGGTAAAGCTCAGGTGGGAGTCAAGGGGTTACCTTGACTCCCACCTGAACCGAGCACATTTTCTCCAGCTTTGCCCCAATCCAAAAGCTTCTGGAAAAAAAAAAGGGTGAAAATAGCAAAAAAACTGAGACGAAAAACAAGGATGAAAATGTGAAAAAAGTGAGAAAATTTTACAATAAATTGGACAAAAAATTGACGAAAAATTGAGAAAAAATTGACAAAAATGTATTTAAAAAATGACAAAAAATGTGACAAAAAGTGACAAAAATCTGGCAAAAAAGTAACAAAAAATGTATTAAAAAAATTACAAAAATATGACAAAAATGTATAAAAAAATGACAAAAAATTTATTTAAAAAATGACAAAAAATTTATTTAAAAAATGACAAAAATTTATTTAAAAAAAGACAAAAAATTGATTAGAAAATTACAAAAAAATGTATAAAAAAGTGACAAAACAAATATTTTAAAAAATGACAAAAAATGTATAAAAAATGACAAAAAATTTATTCAAAAAATGGCAAAAAATTTGACAAAAAAGTCACGAAAATTTGACAAAAATGAGACGTCTGCCCAACAAAAAAAGTGATAAAAAAAAAACCTGATGACGTGAGGAAAAAGATCAATTTAGTTTTGTAGGTCTTTCAAATGAGGCGTTACACTGGCCTACAGGATTTGGGTAAAGCTGAACTGGAGAAAATACTCTCCGGTTCAGGCGGGAGTTAAGAGGTTAAGGCGGCCCTAGAGCCAGTGGCCTGAAAGTGTTGATAAAACTGGAACAATGCACAGCTCGGTTATAAAAGGCTGCTCCCTGCAAAGTCTCATTCACGACAAAAAAAAGTAGGAAGTCATTTATTATGGCCAACAGTTACAAGTGAGGAAGTGGAGCCCTGAAGCCGCCTGTAAAGTTTGCACTTCATGAGTCTGTGTTTGTGCTGCAGTGCGAAGCCACCTGCTACTCTGGGTTCAAGGACACAGAGTAACAATGGGTGCAAGTCAGAGGGGAACTTCTGAAATGCTGAAGCCCATCACGCTGATACATTGTCAGTCCTTGATTTGCACTTTTAGATCTGGTTTAGAGTTTGGAGCAGGGACCGGTGTTAAAGGACCTTTTTCTGGTTTTGAGGTGTTTTTGCTGCTTGGTTTCAGGTTCTGGACTTGGTTTATTCCGGATTAAGTCCTTCTTCAGTCCCTTAACCCGTTGACTCCCACCTGAACCGAGCACATTTTCTCCAGCTTTGCCCCCAATCCAAAAGCTTCTGGGAAAAAGGTGTGGAAATAGCAACAAAACTGAGACGGAAACGAGGATGAAAATGTGAAAAAATGGATGAAAAAGTGACAAAAAAATGTACAAAAAAACGAGAAAAATTTGACAAAAAATGGAGAAAAATTTGACGAAAAATTGAGAAAAAATGTACAAAAAATGTACAAAAAAATGCCAAAAATTGACAAAAAAGTGAGAAAAATGTGACGAAAAATTTAGAAAAAGTGGACGAAAAAATGAGAAATATTTGACAGAAAATGGAGAAAAATTTGACGAAAAAATGTACAAAAAATATACAAAAAAATGACAAAAATTGACAAAAAAGTGAGAAAAATGTGACAAAAAATTGAGAAAAAGTGGACGAAAAATGGACAAAAAATGGACAAAAAAGTGATAAGAATTTGACAAAAAATGCAAATAATTTGACGAAAAAGTGACAAAAAATTTACAAAAAATGACAGAAATGGATAAAAATATATGTTCTTGCCTGAGCCTAACCTACTGCTATAAAAGTAATATTTATTAAAGTCGGTACTTCCGGGTTAGCGGAGATAAATGCTAACGGCGCAGCAGCTACGCTAACCCCGGAAGTACCGACTTTAGTAAATATTACTTTCTTAGCAGTTGGTGTAAGTAATAAGTAGGTTCAGTAACTCTCCATTGAGTTTCAGAAATATTGATGGTTGTTTTTAAGAGTTTTTAATGTTTTTTTCTCGCATATTTGCCGGTCTGCTATAGCACCCGGAACCCCAAGTTGTGACGTCGGTGAATAGGGAAAAAATGTATATTTACAGATATCAATTTGAAACTTTTGCTGTCGATCACTGGCATAAATGTGAGAAAAAAATACATTGCAAGTTTTCTGTCATTTTATCTTTTCATACAAGAACAAGGTGTTTTATGCCTAAAAATGCCCCAAATTACCCATCGGCGACGAAATCTGAATAATGGATAGAGCTACATTCAAAATTATGGTTTTATTTTATTGATGAATGAGTTGCCAAGACTTTCTCAGAGCGGATTTTGGATTTCTTGTTTAGTTTTAAAATAAGCTGTTTTTTAGTGGAAAAATGTGTAAAAATGTAATTTTCGCCTCATTTTTTGACATTCAAAACTCAATAAATGGGGCTTAGGGATTAGATAATAAAAAATCCCTCTGAAAAAATCTTCCAAATATTGTTCAGTCCAAAGCTGGAAAATGTGAAGTCTTTAGGTCCGACTGACGTGGACATAGTGTCGCCACAATGACAGAAAAATGTGTTTTGAGAAAAAGGCCCTTGAAATTGCATTCTCCCATATAAGTCTATGGGGGAACATTGAATCAGCGCAATATTTAAACATGTTATTGTGAAGATTAGGCATATTTTCTGTTTCCAGGTGAAAGCTTATATGTTCAGAGACCAATTTGGCCCAAAACCTGAAAACTGAATAAGTTTTGCCTGTAGTGTCTCCCCTTAACAAACCTATAGCTCCAAACAGGGGTGAAGTTTGAAGCTCTTCCACGGGCACAAAGACCAGACAGGCGCGTATCAGCTCATCTAAGCTCAGGTAAGAACATATCTCACTGTTCCTTTAAGCCCTGGTTTAGTTTTCACTCTCACAGACGCAGGTGTGAACCTCTGTGACCCACGTACGTGCAGGAGACAACCCTGAGGTCAGTCACTCAAACCACCGCCTCCACCACACGCTCTCTGAATGACTGTAGGCACCTGTGATGTCATCGCCCTCACATCATGGGTGTCCCCTCATGGGTGTCCCCTCATGGGTGTCCCCTCGTGGGCGTCCCCTCTGCTGTCATCACATCTTCATCTACATCAGTTGTTCACTCATTCTTGCGATTACTCATTGGTGACGGGTGACACGCATGTTCTTACAGCCTGTGTGTTGCTTCATACCTGCAGTTTTGTCAACTCCTGGGTCGTCTCATGAGATCACAGCCCAGGTGCACTGTCGTTGTGTCTTTGGGCAAGGCACTTCACCCACTTTGCCTCCAGTGTCTGCATACACTGGTGTGTGAATGGCAGTGTGAACATGTGTGTGGTTCCTTACTGAATAGGGTTTTTTTTAATTTAATTTAATTTATTTTTTACATTTAATCATATGTACATATATACATAATTTACAACTTATATTCTTAAACATTCATGTTGGATTCATTTATCTTTACTTTCCTTATACGGCATTTTACAGATTCCATTTTTAGCCATAATGTAACTCTATGACAAAGACAAGAGAAAACAAAAACACCAAGTAACAAAAAACAAATCCTTGCTGAATAGGTAGAAAAGAGACAACATCTCGTCATAGAAGGGGGCGTGGCCTCGCCAAAGGGTAAATCGAATCTTTTGGGAAATAGTTTTTCCCTCTTTTTAGCCATTTTCTGGCGAAATATGAACTTATTTTTCACACACAAATAAAGTCAAGTGTAAATCGGGCCCATATGGATATTTCCATATGTGACCGAAAAAACGGCTGTCATAGCAAGCGCTAGCTAACAGTTAGCATTAGCCCGACGCTAACATGTAGCATCATGTTAGCATTCTCCGTTATTCATGTATTTATGGGCTGTTGAACCACTTTGCTCCTCCCCATGTCTTTGCATCTTTATTTAGTAGAAACTATATTCATAATTCAGCATTTGTTCAGCAAGTAGTTTTTGAACAATTAGAGAAAGTTTATATAGATACAGACTGCATCTCGTCATATAAGTGGGCGTGGCTTCGCCGAGGGGGAAAATATAATCTTAAGAGAAACACAATTTTTCACTGTTTTTAGCCATTTTCTGGCAAAATATGAACTTATTTATCACACAAATAAAGTCAGCCCATATGGATATTTTCTCACAGCAGATTGTTCTGTAGAAGTGAAAAAACGGCAGTTGTAGCAAGCGCTAGCTAACCGTTAGCATTAGCCCGATGCTAACATGTAGCAACAGGTTAGAATTCTCCGTTATTCATGTATTTTTGGGCTGTTGAACCACTTTGCTCCTCCCCATGTCTTTGTATCATTATTTAGTAGAAAACTAATTCAGTGTTTGTTAAAGTCGTTTTTGAATAATTTAAGAAAGTTTAGATTTTTTGTTGTTGTTTTCCCCCTTAACTGTTTTCAAACATGACCATATATGGGCGATTCCGGAGTTGAGACCAGAGGTACCAGTGAATTCATAACAAATTCATCCCGACTATTTTAACTGATATTGAATTCACATTGGTCCTAGTTGAGTTTGGTGCAGGCGGTGAGGACTCCCTTATGGACACACACACACACACGCACACGCACACGCACACGCACACGCACACGCACACGCACACACACACTCACACACACACACAGAGCTGTTGTGTTATAGTCAGACCAGGGCACCCCTCTCTGCACCTGTTGCTCTTTCTGGAGGCTATTTCTGAGCTGAGGAGATGCCTGCCATTGTGTAGAAATCCTCCGATCCTTGTCACATAAAAGCGACGCGTGACATGAGCGTTGTGTGGACTGTTTTACGAGATCACGTTATTGTTGCTGACGAAGCTTCTTGATTGAGAGGTGAAATGTCCGACAGATGGTGACTGAAAAACCTTTGTCACAAAAACAGGAAACACTTTTTTTTTCCTGCTAGAATGTTTGGTTTAATGACTATTGTTTAAACCTGGAACTACAGATGATTATTCATTTAAATGATCACAATTAGTTTTTGTGTTTTGACATTAGACTTTCTCCAAGGCTTCTCCTTTATATTAAGCTCTTAACTCCCGCCTGAACCGAGAGATCTTTTTCCTCACGTCATCAGATTTTTTTTCCATCATTTTTTTGTTGGGTGTTCAACTCATTTTTGTAACTTTTTTGTAACTTTTTTGTCATTTTTTGTCTTTTTTGAAAATATTTTTTCGTCAATTCTTTTGTCATTTTTTTGTTATCTTTTGTTATTTTTTGTCAAATTTTTGTCAAATTTTTATTTTATTTTTTTGTTATTTTTTCGTCACTTTTTTATCACATTTTTGTCTTTTTTTTTTGTTGTTGTTATTTTTTGTCATTTTTAATTATTTTTTCATCAATTATTTTTTATCACATTTTAGTCTTTTTTGTCATTTTCTTGATATTTTTTTGTTGTTTTTTGTAATTTTTTGTCAATTTTTTTGTCAATTTTTTGTTATTTTTTTGTCACATTTTTGTCATTTTTGTGTGAATTTTTTGTCATTTTTTTGTGAATTTTTTGCTATTTTTTGGTTCATTTTTTGTCACATTTTTGTTATTTTTTCGTGCATTTTTTGTCACATTTTTGTCATTTTTTCATGCATTTTTTGTCGATTTCTTGTGACATTTTTGTGACATTTTTGCCACTTTTTCATCAATTTTTCGTCACTTTTTTGTCAACGTTTTCTCACTTTTTTGTCACATTTCCATCATTGTTTTCGTCTCAGTTTTGTTACTATTTTCCCACCTTTTTTCCAGAAGCTTTTGGACTGGGGTAAAGCCAAACTGGAGAAAATGTGCTTGGTTCAGACCCTTTTGAATCAGGGGAAACTGCTCTGTTATAGCTGTAAAACTTTGCAAGGATGTGTTTTGGCTTTTAGTGACTGAAGTATCTTAAGTTTGTGTTACATAATGTTTGTAAACCAAATATAAATAGTCAGACATGATACTCCTTTCCTAAAAAACGAAGGTACTCGTGGTTCCAGATGATTTTAGCGGAGCAGCTGTCTGTTCCAGTTGGTGCTTGACAGAGGTCATATTTTACACGGAGCTGTGGACAGAGGGACATGAGCCGGAGGGGAGTGGGTTCATCAGGTCCAGTCAGACAGACAGAACATGGACTCATGATGAGAGCACACAGGGGCGGACTGGCCATGTGTCCATTCTAGAAGAGCACAGGGGGGCCACTGCCTCAACCGAGCTTTACCCAAATCTCAAAGCTAAAAAGAAAAGCATCAAAAGAAAGAGAAAAACACAACAAAAAAATGATAGAAAAAATAATTAAAAATTCAACAAAGATGTGACAAAAATGTGACAAAAATGTGACAAAAATGTGACAAAAATGTGACAAAAATTCAACAAAAATGTGACAAAAATGTGACAAAAATGTGACAAAAATTCAACAAAAATGTGACAAAAATGTGACAATAATGTGACAAAAATGTGACAAAAACTCAACAAAAATGTGACAAAAATGTGACAAAAATTCAACAAAAATTCAACAAAAATTCAACAAAAATGTGACAAAAACTCAACAAAAATGTGACAAAAACTCAACAAAAACTCAACAAAAATGTGACAAAAACTCAACAAAAACTCAACAAAAACTCAACAAAAATTCAACAAAAATGTGACAAAAACTCAACAAAAATGTGACAAAAATTCAACAAAAATTCAACAAAAATGAGACAAAAACTCAACAAAAATGTGACAAAAACTCAACAAAAATGTGACAAAAACTCAACAAAAATGTGACAAAAACTCAACAAAAATGTGACAAAAACTCAACAAAAATGTGACAAAAATTCAACAAAAATTCAACAAAAATGTGACAAAAATTCAACAAAAATTCAACAAAAATTCAACAAAAATTCAACAAAAATTCAACAAAAATTCAACAAAAATTCAACAAAAATGTGACAAAAACTCAACAAAAATGTGACAAAAACTCAACAAAAACTCAACAAAAATGTGACAAAAACTCAACAAAAATGAGACAAAAACTCAACAAAAATGTGACAAAAACTCAACAAAAATGTGACAAAAACTCAACAAAAATGTGACAAAAACTCAACAAAAATGTGACAAAAACTCAACAAAAATGTGACAAAAATTCAACAAAAATTCAACAAAAATGTGACAAAAACTCAACAAAAATGAGACAAAAACTCAACAAAAATGTGACAAAAACTCAACAAAAATGTGACAAAAATTCAACAAAAATTCAACAAAAATGTGACAAAAACTCAACAAAAATGTGACAAAAACTCAACAAAAATGTGACAAAAATGTGACAAAAACTCAACAAAAATTCAACAAAAATTCAACAAAAACTCAACAAAAATGTGACAAAAACTCAACAAAAATTCAACAAAAATTCAACAAAAATTCAACAAAAATTCAACAAAAATTCAACAAAAATTCAACAAAAATTCAACAAAAATTCAACAAAAATGTGACAAAAAAGGAAAAAGAAAAGAAACATACAAAAGGTGACACAACACAGCAACAGCGTGAGGAAAAAGGTCAGTTTTGTGGGTCTTAGCTTTCAAATGAGGTGTTCCACAGCCAAAAGAGGACAGAATGCCTTTGGTTAAGGCGGATGGTTAGAGGTTAAAATATATATTTGTGGAAGTGTCACATTTATGCTAATTTAGGCCCGGCTGGTCAGAGTCCAGGGCTGTTTTTCAGTCCCAGTCCGCCCCTGCTTTTGCACATACTACTCGTTTTACACATGAACTCGGTAAATGACCCCATACGTGATACTGTATGTCCACCCTCACATCTGCTGCTGACACTTACTGCACTTGGACATCTGTAAATACATTCACACTGTTTTCAGTCAAATTGTTGTTTTTTATCATATATTTCACTAACAATGGCAACAATTCTGGTTCTGAAAAATCGTTTGTCTGTGAGTAAATAGATTTGTCTGGAAAGAGAAGTGAGCGTAACCTGTGCATGATACAGTAACACATCTGATGATTGAACGTGACCCTCGGGCTAAGCCGGCCTTGTAATTTAATCAAAATCATGCTCATTATGCAAATGTATTTGGGGGACATTGAACCCTTTAATATTTGAGAAAACTTACTTTACTTCCATTGTGATGGCCTATTGCCAGGGGTGTTACAGTCAGTGTTCATTTCATCGACTAAAATATTTAGTCTTAATTTTAGTCAAAGTGTTATTTTTGACGACTGAAATTGGACTAAAACTAAATTAAAATTTGTTCATGAGACTAAAACTATGACTAAAATGTCCAGATATTTTAGTCGACTAAAATAAGACTAAATAAAAATGAAAAGGAGAGACTAAAATCATCCAAACTTCTAATGAGCATCTGAAAGAGCCTCAGATCATGTAAATTCTCTGCCAAAGGATCAGCTCTGATCTTTGTTCATGTGGAGCAGAAACATGAAGCAGAGGAACAAGATTAAATATGATTATAATCCATCCATCCATCCATTTTCTTCCGCTTTATCCGGGCCCGGGTCGCGGGGGCAGCAGTCTCAGCAGAGATGCCCAGACCTCCCGATCCACACACACCTCCTCCAGCTGTTCTGACACCAGGCACCAGGCCAGCTCGGAGACATAGTCCCACCACCGTGTCCTGGGTCTTCCACGAGGCCTTGTCCCACTAGGACATGCCTGGAACACCTCCCGCGGGAGGCGACCAGGAGCCACCTCAGCTGCTCCTTTCGACGTGAAGGAGCCGCGACTCTACTCCGAGCTCCTCCCGGGTAACTGAGCTCCTCACCCGATCTCGGAGGGTGCGCCCAGCCACCCTGCGAAGGAAACTCATTTCAGCCGCTTGTATTTGCAATCTCGTCCTTTCGGTCATGAATCTCATGACCATAGGTGAGGGCGGGAACGTAGATCGATCGGTAAATCGAGAGCTTTGCCCCGACTCAGCTCCCTCTTCACCACGACGCGTTCGCTGTATCGGTCTGTCGTGGTCCCTCACTCGTGAACAAGATCCCGAGATACTTGAACTCCTCCACTTGAGGCAAGGACTCCCCACCGACCCGGAGAGGAGAAACCACCTTTTTCCGGTGGAGAACCATGGCCTCAGATTTGGAGGTGCTGATCCTCATCCCGGCCGCTACACACTCGGCTGCAAACCGCCCCAGAGCAGCTGAAGGTCCCGGTTTGTTGAAGCCATCAGAACAACATCATCCGCAAACAGCAGAGATGAGATCCTGAGGCTCCCAAACCGGACACCCTCCGGCCCCTGGCTGCGCCGAGAAATTCTGTCCATAAAAGAAATGAACAGAACCGGTGACAAAGGGCAGCCCTGGCGGAGACCAACACGCACCGGGAACAGTGTGATTATAATGAATATTATAAATATAAGTCGACTAAATAAGTCTTCATTTTAGTCGACTAAAACTAGACTAAAATTCAAGCTTTTTTTAACTAAATATTGACTAAGATTAAATTACATTTTAGTCAAAAGACTAAGACTAAAACTAAAGTAAAATATGTTAAAAATGAACACTGGTCACAGTTATGGCCTGGGAGCCAGATCTGACTCCGGATCAATTTGTAAAGATTCAGACCATTCAGATTTTAAAGATGCTATTTGAAGGATTCACTGCTACGATCATCTATCTGTGACCGTCCACTTTGCATAAAATTCAATATGCTGCCCTTTAAGTTTGAACACCCCTGTACTAGCTTATACAGCCTATAATATTGTGCAGCTATCTCTATAAAAATACAGTGTAACATGTGATCTGTCTATAAGTGCAAAGCAAGAGGAAGGGGGAATATACACACTAAAATTAAACTAAACAGATCTGTGTAGGATCATAAATTCTCGATGGATAAATCTAAAACATGGCAAAAGATAAACGTCTCCTATTTCTGGAAACTGCCTCCTCTGAAGCCCTGAACCCATGACGACACTGTGGCGCTTTCATCTCCTTTTATCATGTGAACGCGCACGCTTCCTCCTCGCGCACTCCCCCACCTCGCACTTGCCATTATCGGGTTTCGCTCTGCGGACGGCGCGGTGGACACTCATACAGGCCCATGAGACGCACATAAAACGCACGGCATGTTTCACATAGCGATGGAGGCTATTACAACCTCCTCACATGATGCCCCCCCCCTCTCCACGTGCTTATGTAAGGGCTGAGACCCGCCGTGATACTTTTTATGTAGGCTACTACGAGACAGCTGTGACTCCGGAAGCAGGGGATCACCAGAGATTTTCAGATGACTGGAGGATGTGTGCTGCTCATGCGCCATCTACTGGTTTAAACTACTTTAACCTCTTAACTCCCGCCTGAACCGAGAGGATCTTTTTCCTCATGTTGTCAGATTTGTTTCCATTTTTTTTTTGGTGGGTGTTCAACTCATTTTTGCAACTTTTTTGTCATTTTTTTGTCATATTTTTTTTGTCATTTTTAATCAAATTTTTGTCTTTTTTTTCTCACATTTTTGTCATTTTTTGGTTATTTTTAATCAAATTTTTGTCCTTTTTTTGTCAATTTTTTGTCATTTTTTGGTCACATTTTTGTCATTTTTTGGTCATTTTTAATTATATTTGTCATTTTTTTGTCACATTTTTGTCTTTTTGTCACATGTTTGTACTTTTTAATCAAATTTTTGTCTTTGTCACATTTTTGTCATTTTTTTGTCATTTTTTTGTCATTTTTTTGTCACATTTTTGTCATTTTTTTGTCACATTTTTGTCATTTTTTTGTCACATTTTTGTACTTTTTGTCATCTTGTTATGTAGACATAAATACATACCATTTTCCAAAGGACAACAGTGTAAAGTGTGAAGTAACAAAAGGGGCAGATATTATAAGACTTGTTCTTCTCCTCTGCTCCGTTTCATTCATGCTGTGTTGGCGGTTTTATTGTGATTGCATAACATCACTTTTGAATGAAATAAATAAATAAAATGAAATGAAAACATTGTCAGAGTTGAGGCCTGTCTCACATCCTCATGAAGACTGTTCCAGATTTTAGCTGCATGAAACTGAAACGCAGCCTCACCGTGTTTAGTCCTGACTCTGGGAACCACCAGGAGGCCCCTCCCTGAAGTTCTCAGGGCCCGAGATGGTTCATACGACTGTAACATGTCAGAGATGGACTTTGGTGCTAAACCACGAAAGGAGCTGTTTTAAAGTCTATTCTCTGAGCGACAGGAAGCCAGTGCAGAGACCGGAGCACTGGACTAATATGGTCGTGTTTCCTGGTTCTTGTCAGGACTCGAGCAGCAGCGTTCTGGATGTTCTGCAGCTCTGACAGTGAGGCCGTTACAGTCGTCTAACCTGCTGGAGACAAACACATGGATAAGTCTCTCTAAGTCTGGTTCTGACACTATTCCTCTGATCTTAGCCATGTTTTTCAGATGGTAAAAAGCTGCCGATGTTTCTGTTTAAGTTCAGGTCTGAGTCCATGATCACTCCTAGATTTCTAACCTGATTTTTTTGGTTTTAGAGAGAGAGACTCAAGGTGACTGATAACACTTATACTTTATGGTGCAAGGGTTACAGACAGAAACTCTTTGATTTATTCTGATGATCAAACAAACGGACAACAACAGAGTAATGTAGAAATGCCCCGTGATAGTGTGCTGTTACTTCAGAAGGCGGGTTGTTTACCTGTCCTGCAGTGAACTACATAAAGGAAATACTTGGTCATGGGCGGCCGCTCGGTTGCACAATAAAAAACATTCATTCAAAAGTGAAGAAAGAAGAAGAAAGTCCATTGATGTTTGTCTGTAACTGAAAAAGGTGGGTTTTGTAAGTCGTAGATCGTTATCGCGCAGCCGACACCTGTAACTGCGCTTTATTGTCGTGTCATCGGGGAATAAAAGACGATTGAGACACAAAACGCCATTTTTCTGGTCCACAGTCGGTGTTGAAATCTGTCTGCAAGCTCTCTTTGTTTACATTTTTGTCACATACAGAGCGACTCACTTATACTGGCCCCACAGCAGAACAAAGGAAGGCGTCAAAAATGTCCACAGTCTATTTTAAAGAAGCTTCTTTTCAGGTGCGATCAGTGGAGCAGGTTCAGGACACAGTTTCCTTTTATAGAGGTGCCTGTCAACCTACTTTCAGAAGTTCTCCGGCGACTCCGCCATCGTGGGCTGTGTGTCTAAGGGGAACGACCTGGAGAACCGGTCAGTCATCAAAGGAGATGGTGATCGACTTCACGAGGAAGCCACTACCGCACACACCGCTGAACATCCAGGGGGAGGACATTGAGGAGGTGGACAGTTTCAAGTACCTGGGTGTTCACCTCAACAATAAACTGTACAAGAAGGGCCAAAGTCGCCTCCACCTTCTGAGGAGACTGAGGTCCTTCTATGACTCTGTGGTGGCCTCTGCTCTCCACTACGCTGCCGTGTGCTGGGCCCCGGGCAGCACAGAGCGGGACAAGAACAGACTGAACAGGCTGGTCAGGAGGGCCAGCTCCGTCCTGGGCTGCCCCCTGGACTCTGTGGAGGAGGTGAGGGACAGGAGGGTGTTAGCCAAGCTCACCTCCATCATGGACAACACCTCCCACCCACTGCACGGGACTGTAGAGGAGCTGAGCAGCTCTCTCAGTGGCAGACTGAGACACCCTCAGTGCAGGACGGAGCGCTACCGCAAAGCCTTCATCCCCACTGCTGTCAGACTGTACAATAAGACTGTGAAGTAACATGTGCAATAATCTCTGCATCAGCTGCACTTTAGTAACTCTGAGTGATCTTCTTGAACGGTGACTGTAACAAGTGAATTTCTCCTTTGTGAGATCAATAAAGGATTATCTTATCTTATCTTGTTATCTTATCATTATGTAATGTGACCAAAGTAATAACTTCTTACACTTGTGCTTTACAATCCTGTGTCACAAGTTTCTCAAAGTACTGTCGTCATTATTCATTCTCTCCACACTCTGTGGTTAAGCTTCATTTATCACGTGGCTATAATGTGTTTATATTCTGATCTCTTATGTAAGTGCCCTCTGCTGGACACCTGTGGAATCGTTTTTTATTTATTCAAATTGCCCCCTAGTGGCTGGAATGAGTAAACTGGTTATTTAGTTAAGGCGAGACACTGCAGGTGAATAGGGGAAAAAAAAAAAAAATGTAGAGAAATCAATTTGAAACTTTTGCTGAACATCAGATATAAACATGAGAAAAAATGTGTTGCATTTTTTCTGTCATTTTATGTTTTCACATAAAAATAAGGCATTTTGAGCATTAAAATGGCCAAATTGCCTATATTTTGGGCAACGAAATCAAAATAATGAATTGAGCCAGATTAAATTTTATGGTTTTATTCTATTGACATATTAGTAACTAAGATTTTTTCAGAGGGGATTTTGGATATTTTGTTTAGTTTTTCAATAAACTAATCATCAGTGAAAAAATCTGTAAAACTTAAATTTCGCCTGTTTTTTTGGTTTCAAAGCTGAATAAATCAGGCTAGGAATTAGAGATTAAAAAATCCCTCTGAAAAAACCTTCCAAATATTGTTAGGTCTCAGACTGGAAAGTTTGGAGTCTGCGGGAGCTAGCAGCTACTTCCGGGTTGCCTGTGCCTCGCAGACGGACAAAACATCATGCGGGTGAGTTTTGTCATTTTTATATCTGACATGAAAACTAAGATGTAAAGGGAGGAAAATAGATGAAAATCTCCACTTCCACCACTGCGTGAAAAATCAATACTTTCACCTGCCGTGTCTGGCCTTAAAACATCCTCACTCCGCACAGGAATGGGCTAGAGACTTACTTTTTTTTTTGACATACTCAGGGATTTGTGCTCTACAAGTCGGGGCCGGATTAAATCATCTCGCGGGCCGGATTTGGCCCGCGGGCCGTAGTTTGAGGACCCCTGGACTAAAGCAACACTAAACAAGGACTGTGAAAGAAAATCGGTTCAGGATCAGGAACCAAGGCTGAAAAAACAGGTAAATAATCAACCAGGTCTGACCCAGGACTAAACTTGGATTTAGATAAGACTAGTGTGTAGTGGCGAATGTAGTGAGTGGTTGGTGGTGGTCATGTTTAAAAACAGTTAAGAGGGAAAACAATTTGGAGAAAAATCTAAACTTTCTCTAATTATTCAAAAACTACTTTAACAAACATTGAATTATGAATATACTTTTCTACTAAATAAAGATACAAAGACATGGAGAGGAGCAAAGTGGTTCAACAGCCCATAAATACATAAATAACAGAGAATGCTAACTTGATGCTACATGTTAGCATCGGCCTAATGCTAACGGTTAGCCAACGCTAGCTACAACTGGCGTTTTTTCACTTCTATTGAACAATCTGCTGTGAGAAAATATCCATATGGGCCCGATTTACACTTGACTTTATTTATGTGATAAATAAGTTCATATTCCACCAGAAAATGGCTAAAAAGAGTGAAAATTGTGTTTCTCTAAAGATTCTATTTTCCCCCTCAGCGAAGCCACGCCCCCTTCTATGACGAGATGCCGTCTGTATCTATGGTGCAGACTGGTTGCCTCGCTTCCGTCAGTCTACCCCAAGGCAGCTGTGGCTCCAATAGTAGCTTACTGCCACCAAGTATGGAGTGAATGCAAAAATATGACAATTTATAACTAATCCTACGATTCCAAGATGGCCGCCACATTTGCCACGGTGACGGTTGCCATGACCACACAAGAGTTCTATTATAAGTAATAGAGTGACATCATGTTCTACCATCAGAAAACCAGTTCTATCTCCATGACATCATAGGTGTCAGTGCTGGCAAACCAAATCCCTTCCTCACAAACCTTCATTGCACATCGTTGATTTCGACAAACAGACACACGTTTTTGGAGCAGAGCCTTGGTTTAACTAAAAAAAAAGCCAAATACTCTCACCGGAAACACAAAAAGCATGGCAGTCCACTGCACAGCCTCAGCTTTGGAGCATTCCTGGATGGACTCTCCTGTTTCCATGTTTGGGGCAGACGTTGAGAACTGGGAATACTCTGAGGGTTTTCCCCGTGAAGACGTCATGGCGGAGGAGCACGGGGACGCACAGAAGAACCACACTTCTGCCAGTGGTCGCTCCACGTTTGGGAAATTACCAAGAATAGCCATGACCAAGATTCGGAAATGGCTGCGTCTCAAACGGAGCAAGACTTCACGTAAGAAAGAGGTCGGGCGCGAAACGGCGGAGAATAGAGACCTCCAGGACCTCAGTCAGGACACACAGCAAGACGTTTTTGACCCCCAGACTCTCATAGACAGTCACGAGAGAGTCATAAACGTTTTGTGCGAAGATTTGATAAGGCAACAAACTCATTATGAAGCCGCCATTGCACAGCTTCAACAAGAAAAGACTTACGCAGAGAAGTGGAATTTGCAGTTAAAGATTGTCGTGAACGACCTTCAGGCAGTGGAGAAAATCTGTGTCCTGAACCACTGCAGCATCAGCGACGCAGAGATGCACAAGAAAACTATCGAAGACCTGGAGGAAAAACTCAGAATCCAGAAAGAGGAAAGTCAGGATTTGGAGATGAAACTACAATTCCAAACTGAACTGAATGAGAAATACTCAAAACTGGAAGAGGAGAGGAATAAGATTAGTGCGATGAAGATGATGCAAATGAAAGCTGCATACGACAACCTCCAAGAAAACGTTTCTGAACTTGAAACCCAAATGATGGCAGATCAAGCCCAACAGGAGGAGGAAACAGCCTCTCAGGGAATCATGATTCAGGATTATGCGGAAGTTGTCACTTGGCTAAAATCTGAAAACGCTGAACTCCAAGACAGTAAAACCTTTCTGGAAGATGAAGTTTCATGTCTGGGAGATGAGCTGCAGACCCAGATGAAGAGAAATGAGGATTCTGTCACAGAAACAGAAGGCCTTAGGTCAACAGTGGCAGCCCTTCAAGATATTAAAACGTCTCTTCACATGAATATTGCTGACCTGAAGGAGGACTTTGAGTTTGTAATGAAGACATTGGAGGAAAACGTAGAGACGTCTCAAACCGAAATTGCAGAACTCAAAACTACAATAGAGACTCTCAACCAAGAGAAGACGACGATCAACAATGACGGCTCTGAAGAACTGTTGGGAAAGATCAAACTTCTAAACTCCCTCGTTGAGCAGAGAGACGCTGAAATTGCTCTGCTCAAACAGCGAGAGGAACAGACCAACCATAGTCTCATGGAAAGCCAAGATCTAAAACATGAAAACGCCGATCTCCAAGAAACTAAAACTTTTCTGGAAGATGAAGTTTCATGTCTGGAAGATGAGCTTCAGATCCACATGAAGAGAAATGAAGATTGTGTCAGAGAAACAGAACGCCTTAGGTCAACAGTAGCAGCTCTTCAAGACATTAAAACGTGTCTTCACGAGAATATCGCTGACCTGAAGGAGGATTTTGAACTTGTAATGAAGACATTGGAGGAAAACGTAGAGTCATCTGAAACCGAAATTGCAGAACTCAAAACCACAATCGAGACTCTCAGTCAAGAAAAGATGATGAACAAAAAGAGCTCTGAAGAACTGTTGGGAAAGATGCAACTTCTAAACTCCCTCGTTGAGCAGAAGGAAACTGAAACTGCTCTGCTCAAACAGCGAGAGGAACAGACTCACCTTCAACTCGTGGAAAGCAAAGATCTGATCTCACAGATACGCTCACAGGTTGAAGGATTTAAACGGAAAGTTGTTTTCTGTCAGACTCACCACTGCCATAAAAGCCAGGAGCAGAAGACGCCGACCAATTATGTGCCGACATCTACGAGTTTGAAGGAAGGAAGGAAGAGCTGTGTTTGGGTCGATGAGAAGCAACACGACCCACCAGCTTGGACAGCCTGTCACTAGACTGTCTATCAATCATTTATTTATCTAAAAAAGAAGACATTTATATGAATCCTCTCCAACAGGAGCCACAACAATCATAATATTTATATAATATACTAATAATTACTGTGTTTTCAATGCATAAGCCTATATTATGTAACCACTGTGTGCACTATATGTGGCTGTGATGTGTTTCTGCTCTTCGCTCAGTTCATCACACTGAGCCCTGCTTAGTGCTGGTTTAGTCCTGGTTTAGTTCAAGTTTAGTCCAGGGTTAGTCCAGGGTTAGTCCAGGTTTATTCTAGGTTTGGCCCAGGGTTAGTCCAGGTTTATTCCAGGTTTGGCCCAGGGTTAGTCCAGGTTTAGTCCAGGTTTGGCCCAGGGTTAGTCCAGGTTTATTCCAGGTTTGGCCCAGGGTTAGTCCAGGTTTAGTCCAGGTTTGGCCCAGGGTTAGTCCAGGTTTAGTCCAGGTTTGGCCCAGGGTTAGTCCAGGTTTATTCTAGGTTTGGCCCAGGGTTAGTCCAGGTTTATTCCAGGTTTGGCCCAGGGTTAGTCCAGGTTTACTCCAGGTTTGGCCCAGGGTTAGTCCAGGTTTATTCCAGGTTTGGCCCAGGGTTAGTCCAGGTTTATTCCAGGTTTGGCCCAGGGTTAGTCCAGGTTTATTCCAGGTTTGGCCCAGGGTTAGTCCAGGTTTACTCCAGGTTTGGCCCAGGGTTAGTCCAGGTTTATTCCAGGTTTGGCCCAGGGTTAGTCCAGGTTTATTCCAGGTTTGGCCCAAGGTTAATCCAGGTTTATTCCAGGTTTGGCCCAGGGTTAGTCCAGGTTTACTCCAGGTTTGGCCCAGGGTTAGTCCAGGTTTACTCCAGGTTTGGCCCAGGGTTAGTCCAGGTTTACTCCAGGTTTGGCCCAGGGTTAGTCCAGGTTTACTCCAGGTTTGGCCCAGGGTTAGTCCAGGTTTACTCCAGGTTTGGCCCAGGGTTAGTCCAGGTTTACTCCAGGTTTGGCCCAGGGTTAGTCCAGGTTTACTCCAGGTTTGGCCCAGGGTTAGTCCAGGTTTATTCCAGGTTTGGCCCAGGGTTAATCCAGGTTTAGCCCAGGTTCTAGCCCTGGACAAACCCTGGACTAAACCTGAACTAAACCGGGGCTAAACCAGCACTAAGCAGGGCTCAGTGTGATGAACTGAGGAAGAGGAGAAACACATCACAGCCACACGTGTGCACAGTGTTTACATGAGGCTTATGCATCTGTTATTGTGAAAGTTAACTTCTACTTCTGTGCTTCTTCCCAGGATTGACATGTTTCCCCCCTGCTGGCTGGACCTGTTACTGCGCCCTGTGATCACAATCCAGACCAATGACTGGTTGACCAACAAGTGTGAATACGTCCATCTGTGGAAAGAACCGTATTAATGGCAGTGTAGAAGTTACAGTTTAATGTATTTATGCAATTGTGTAATATCCAATAAAGCCATTATGAAGAGGCTAAAATTGATTGTGTTTTTTTCAACCACAAAATCTCAATGTCACGGCGTTGACTCCAGCCTGTGACAAGTGCAAAGCAAACAGGAGCAAACACCAGCTGCTGGTCAGTAAAAGGTTGGAGACATGTGCGGATAGATCACACCTCGCTCTCAGCTACATGACCTTTTTAAAGAGGGCGGGTCTGCGGCTCGGCCACGGCACATCCCAGGTCTCCTCCGTGAGCAGCACAAAACGCTGCACTTCTCACCGTTTGTTACAGTATCCAGATGTTTTTGTGCTGTGGTTCCAGAGTGTGTTGTTCTTCATCATCTCCAGAAGTTCTCAGATGACTCCGCCATCGTGGGCTGTGTGTCTAAGGGGAACGACCTGGAGAACCGGTCAGTCATCCTAGACTTTGTGGACTGGTGTGAGCGCAACCACCTGTGCTTGAACATCAGTAAGACGAAGGAGATGGTGATGGACTTCACGAGGAAGCCACTACCGCACACACCGCTGAACATCCAGGGGGAGGACATTGAGGAGGTGGACAGTTTCAAGTACCTGGGTGTTCACCTCAACAACAAACTGGACTGGTCCCACAACACCAACAAGTAGTACAAGAAGGGCCAAAGTCGCCTCCACCTTCTGAGGAGACTGAGGTCCTTCTATGACTCTGTGGTGGCCTCTGCTCTCCACTACGCTGCCGTGTGCTGGGCCCCGGGCCGCACAGAGCGGGACAAGAACAGACTGAACAAGCTGGTCAGGAGGGCCAGCTCCGTCCTGGGCTGCCCCCTGGACTCTGTGGAGGAGGTGAGGGACAGGAGGGTGTTAGCCAAGCTCACCTCCATCATGGACAACACCTCCCACCCACTGCACGGGACTGTAGAGGAGCTGAGCAGCTCTCTCAGTGGCAGACTGAGACACCCTCAGTGCAGGACGGAGCGCTACCACAAAGCCTTCATCCCCACTGCTGTCAGACTGTGCAATAAGACTGTGAAGTAACATGTGCAATAATCTCTGCATCAGCTGCACTTTATTAACTCTGAGTGATCTTCTTGAACGCCGACTGTAACAAGTGAATTTCTCCTTCGTGAGATCAATAAAGGTTTATCTTATCTTCAAATTATTCTCAAGTTGTTGTTTTTTATTAATTGTTCTTCCTGTAAATGATTGGATTCAGAAACCAGAGATTATTTTTTTTTTGTCTGAAAGTCCTTTGCCAACATCACGCTCTGGGTCGGACTGAGACTGAAAAACAGCCCTGGACTCGGACCAGCCTGGCCCAAATTAGCGTAATTGTGACACTTCCACAAATACATATTTTAACCTCTTACCCCCCGCCTTAACATTAACGAGTGCATTTTCCCCAGTTTGGCTTTTTATTATTATTTTTTTGATCGGTATCATCAGAAAAAAGAGCGGGAAAGGTGGTCGTAGAAACAGAAGCAAAATCATTCATATATATAATAAATAATACTGGTCCCAAAACTGATCCTTGTGGTGCACCATACTCCACGGAATTCCTTTTAGATTCATGTTTTTTTTTATACTGGGCTTTACCCAAATCTAAAAGCGCCTCGACTGGAGAGCAACAATGTAACGCCTCATTTGAAAGCTAAGACCTACAAAAGTGATGGAAACTTTTCGTCACGTCGCCACATTTGTGTCATGTTTTTGTTGTTTTTCTAATCATTTTTTCTATCATTTTTTGTTGTGTTTTTCTCATGTTTTTGTTGACTTTTCATCCTCTTTTTCTCGCTATTTTGATGCTTTTCTTTTTAGCCCTTCTGTGCTCTTCCAGAATGGACACATGGCCAGTCCGCCCCTGCTCACGCTCATGTTTCCGAGTTTGTCACCACTTTTGGACGCCTTTCTGAGAGAATAATTGGATATTACTTCATATGTGCCAGGGTCAGGGTTAGGGGATTCTTCCAATAATGACTGACTCTTTAGAAGGTTGTGATGTCACGTGAACGCAACGATAAGAGCCACTTGATTCGCTGTTTTTTTCCCTTACAAAATGATCGTCTATAATTTACAGTCAATGGCAGCGGTGGGCAAACCCGGCCCTCCAGCACTGCTGACCCTCAAGCAATAAATACTATTACACAAATCGGACAGAGAACAACATTTCCCAAACAGAACACCCAACTTTTAGAATGACTTTTTTTTTTTTTTTCAGACTAAAATTTGCAGGTTTTTTTTTTTTACAATGAAGAAAATCATCCCTCCACCAGCAAACATGCCTCCAGCTGGTCTATGGTCTATAGCAGGGGTGAACAATTTTGTTGGCCCGGTGTGACCTATTTTTGCGCCGCATCTGATTAATACCAACATTCTATTAAATCACATT
The DNA here is from genome assembly GCF_951799975.1 of Gobius niger. NCBI lineage: Eukaryota > Metazoa > Chordata > Actinopteri > Gobiiformes > Gobiidae > Gobius > Gobius niger. Next base: position 4,030,453 of record NC_136857.1, on the reverse strand, counting down.
CATTGGTAAATATGGATGCAGTACACTTTTTGTCCACCAGCGTCAAATTGGGGGCGCTGTTTCACTCCTTTCGCAAAGTTAAGGAAACTTCTTGTGTATCATTCACAGAGCGTTGTCGCCCACTCTGGCAGCTCACTGCTACTACAGGATGGGCCAAATGCAGAGAACATATTTCTCTACAGAGATTAATAAAGTAATCTCTTTATTAATTAAAGTAATCAATTAAAGTAATCTCTGTACAATAAAATTTTCCAACTTTTATTGTATAGGTTGTTGACATCAACAAAGGTTCATGTTAAAAAGTTACTTCTAAATGAATTTATGCTGAACTAACACTTTCACAATGATCAAATGTGACATTTTCTTTGAGTTAACAAATGAATGAGGTAAAGTCACCGTTGGCTTCTGTAAAACTGTGTTTACGTTTTGCATTATTTTGCGACAACTGTTGATTTTGTTCAACTAAAACTAGGATTTTGCCGTATTAACCTCCTACCACCCGCCTAAACCAAATGCATCCTGTCCTCTTTGGCTATTTTATAGGCCTGTGTAACACCTCATTTGAAAGCTAAGACCCACAATTCAATTCAATTCATCTTTTTTTTCAATTCATCTTTTTTATTTGAGCATCTGAGCTCCACAAAGTTCTTCGTAGGAACAGAGTTCAGCAGAGTAATCAAGCAAAAGAAAGATACATGCGTAGGTGAAGAGCCAAATAGATAAATAAATAACGTGGATATGATGCTCAAAAGGAGTAGGCAGAAGCTTCAGCTTGTTAGAGCCTACCCCCTTTCGTACTTAAGAAATAGATACATTCATTAACTATGCACACAAAATTGATCTTTTTCCTCATGTTGTTTTGTGACATTTTTGGGGTTTTGGGTCACTTTTTGTTGAATTTTTGTTGAATTTTTGTTGAATTTTTGTCACATTTTTGTTGAATTTTCGTCGTATTTTTGTTGAATTTTCGTCACATTTTTGTTGAATTTTTGTCCCTTTTTGTGGAATTTTTGTCACATTTTTGTTGCGTTTACATCCTTGTTTTCTTCTCATTTTTTGTGGCTTTTTTCCCAAGAAGCTTTTTGATTAGGGTAAAGCCAAATTGGAGAAAATGCGTTCCGTTCCGGCGGGAGTTAAGAGGTTAAACATCTGTTTTAATGTAGCATGTTATTTGTGTAGATAGACTCAAATGCAACATATACCAAAAAATACAGTAACTATTTTGATTTAATGGCACTTCTTCCTTTTGGCCCTCGGAGGCACAACGTTTGGGCACCCCTGGTAGGGTTGACTTGGCCAAAAGTGTATGTGGGATGCAGGACAAAGGCCTAAATGACCGTCCACAGTCCAACCAAAGGAGAGAGAAAAATGTGACCTCCCGCAGTCCGTCACTAGAGGGCAGCATGTTTGCATTATTCCCTATAACACACTGAACCATAAAAGCACCGTACATTCTTGAGCCTGTAATGTAATCTTAATGGATGGTGAACAGATGTGATTATCTGGACTCCTTAATGCATTTTTGTCCTTTATCGTTCTGCTTTTAATTATCTTTTCTTTTTTTTAACTAATTGATTATTGTATTGTGTTGCTTTCAGATTTTAAACTTTTTTTATATGGTGAATATTCAGGCCATCGATTAATTTTGTATTGCAATATTTTCTTACGTCATGATGAATTTATCTTAGTATTAAACTGTTAATGCCAGGATTCATCGCGAGTGTGAACCAGATCTTGTCATCTTGCCCGTGCCATCAGGGAAGGAGAAACCCATTGGAATCTGCATATAGGACCTTTAACCCCTTAACTCCCACCTGAACCGAGCACATTTTCATCAGTTTGGCTTTAACCCCAATCCAAAAGCTTCTGGAAAAAAGCAGTGAAAATAGTGACAAAACTGAGACGAAAACAATGATGGAAATGTGACAAAAAAAAGTGAGAAAACATTGACAAAAAGTGACGAAAATTGATGAAAAAGTGGCAAAAATGTCACAAGAAATTGACAAAAAAATGACAAAAATGTGACAAAAAAATGACAAATGTGACAAAAATTTGACCAAAAAATGACAAAAATGTGACAAAAAAATGACAAAAATTTGACAAAAAAATGACAAAAATGTGACAAAAAAATGACCAAAAAAATGACAAAAATGTGACCAAAAAATGACAAAAATGTGACAAAAAAATGACAAAAATGTGACAAAACATTGTTAAAAATGTGGCAAAAATGTCACAAGAAATTGACATAAAATGACGAAAATGTGACAAAAATGTGACAAAAATGTGAGAAAAATGTGACAAAAAAATGACCAAAATGAGACAAAAAATGACAAAAATGTGACAAAAAAATGACAAAAAATTGATGAAAAAGTGCCAAAATGCCACAAAAAATTGGTCAAAAAATGACAAAAAAATGATAAAAAATTGACAAAAAAAAGACAAAAATTTGATTTAAAAAAATGGATAAAAAAATGGATAAAAAAATTGACAAAAAAATGACAAAAAAATGACAAAAATTTGATAAAAAATGACAAATGTGACAAAAAATGACAAAAAATTTACAAAAATGAGTTGAACACCAACAAAAAAATGCTGGAAAAACAATCCGATGACGTGAGGAAAAAGATCCTCTCGGTTAAGAGGTTAAATCCCAGAGTGTGTGCAGGCCTGTTCCTAAAGTGACGCAGATCCGGTGCCTGGCGTCACAGATCTTCACAAACCTCCATAATAAAGCTTGTCTTCAGCGCTCTATAGAGTCCGTATAGTTTTGCTCTCTGGTTTCTGCAGAATGACCCCCTTTGAGCTGCCCACTCTCAGATTCCTCTGCCCACACACGGGGCGCACAGAGCAGGCCGTGAGGAGAATGGGGCCATGCACAGTACAGTAAAGGCTTTATAATGGGGGCTAGAGATGCATGATTGTATATGCTGAAGAAAAGAAACTGACCCTATCATGCCCAAAGAACTGCCTCGCGTCCGTACAACTTAAACAGTTCAGTCATTCAAAATTATTTACATTATTTTACATTATTGATATTGAAAAGGCAACATAAGGGACTGAATATTGACATTTCACACTTAGAGTTCTGACTCGTTTCGATACATTTCGTCCTTATTTCAGGTCATTTTCTTTGCCAATGGGGTAAGAAAAGATACATTTCCTCAATTCAAGTCATTTAGGCCAATGCTTGATATTGACTTTTTGCAGTGTGACAGGAGAGCTTACAGCCTATATGCCAGTGTGATGCCTCATTTGAAAGCCAAGACCTTCTAGTTTCCAAAACTATATATAAGATCTGTTTGAGTGAAACACAACTTACGTCACATTTGCCGTTCCTAAACCTAATCGCAAGCATAACACCAGGCCCCTAAGCCCTAAACTCTAACCCCTGATCAAGGGAGACGGCAAGTAACAGGTTAACCTCTTACCCCCGCATTACTTACTGAACATAAGATACCTCTTGTTTTTACTATTTAACTGTTTGCACATTTCCTGTCTATTTTGCTCACCCTGAGTGATCTTATTAAAAGCTGAATGTGACGAGTGAATTTTTCTGAGATCAATAAAGGATTATCTAATCTGACACAAATCTAAAAGCTCACAGCCTACGGGCCAGTGTAACCCCCCACACAGGAAAAAATTAAATCTTATCTTAGACAAAAATGACTTAAAAGTGCTTGAAATAAGACTTTTAATGCTGCTTTTGATACGGCTTTGACTCGTCTTGAAACAAGATTGCCAATGGAACTAGACAGATTTTTCTTGTCTTTGACCATTTTGTCTCATTTCAGGGTTTTTTTTGTCTTATTTTAAGCGTTCAAGTTAATTTGTCTTATTTTGAGCAAATTAATGCTTGTTCCATTGGCAATCTTATTTCAAGACGAGTCGAAACCCAGTCAAAATCAGCATCAAAAGTCTTATTTCAAGTGCAAATCAGGCTATTTTTCTAAGATAAGATGGCATTTTTTCCAGTGCATTTGAAAGCCCTACAAAACTGATCTAAACAGATCTTTTTCCTCGTCTTGTTGCCGCCTTGTCGTCACTTTTCTGCAGGGGCGGGCTGGCCATATGTCCATTCAGGAAGAGCACAGAAGGGCCACCAGTCTCGCCTCAACAGAGCTTTACCCAAATCTAAAAGCTGAAAAGAAAAGCATCTAAATAGATAGAAAAAGAGGATGAAAAGTCAACAAAAACGTGAGAAAAACACAACAAAAAATGATAGAAAAAATAATTTAAAAAACAACAAAAATATGACAAAAATGTGGCGACGTGACGAAAAGCTTCCGTCACTTTTGTAGGTCTTAGCTTTCAAATGAGGCGTTACATTGTTGCTCTCCAGTCGAGAAGCTTTTAGATTTGGGTAAAGCCCAGTATAAAAAAAACATGAATCTAAAAGGAATTCCGTGTAGTATGGTGCACCACAAGGATCAATTTTGGGACCAGTATTATTTATTATTTATATTAATGATTTTGCTTCTGTTTCTACGACCACCTTTCCCGCTCTTTTTGCTGATGATTCCGATCAAAAAAATAATAATAAAAAGCCGAACTGGGGAAAATGCACTCGTTAATGTTAAGGCGGGGGGTAAGAGGTTAAAATATGTATTTGTGGAAGTGTCACAATTACGCTAATTTGGGCCAGGCTGGTCAGAGTCCAGGGCTGTTTTTCAGTCTCAGTCCCGCCCTGCTTTTCTGACATTTCTTTCTATTGCTTTTTTGTTGCAGTTTTGTTGTGTTTTCATCCTTGTTTTAGTCACTATCTTGACCCTTTTTTTTCCAGTTAGATTTGGGTAAAGCTGAACTGGAGAAAATGTGCCCGGTTCAGATGGGGGTTAAGGGGTTAAAGGGATACTTCAGGATTTTTCCAGAGTGTTGCTGATTTCTGGAGATATTTTTTTTTTGTAATTCATGCAGTTCTTATATTTGAAGAGTTTCGTGGCGCTAGGCTAATGCAAGGCTAGTGCATGTCTATGGTATCAGCTAGCCTGCATTAAAAACAGTCTGACCTGCTCCACAGAGCACCTGAGGCAAATCACTTATAACACCAGACTAACCATATAAATGTCTGTGTCCATAGAGTAATGTCTGTAATATAACTGACCTCCATCACATGAATGATCGCATTTTGAGGGACTATTTTCTAGCAGATCACTCCGCCGCCGTGTAGCTTATACAACCACGAAGCTGAAGCTGCTCAAATATAAGGTATTTTGATGAGCAATGGACTCTACTAATACAAAGTGTGAGAACCAGCCCAGTCTCCCCTACCCAGTGCTCCCGAACCCGCTCTTAGAATTTGAGCCAGGGGCGGACTGGCCATATGTCCTGTATTCTGGAAGAGCACAGAAGGGCCACTGGCTCTCACTTTACCTTACCCTTACCCCTGGGCGTGACCGAGCTTTACCCAAATCTAAAAGCTTAACCTCTTAACTCCCGCCTGAACCGAGAGGATCTTTTTCCTCACGTCATCAGATTTTTTTTCCATCATTTTTTTGTTGGGTATTCAACTCATTTTTGTAACTCATTTTTTTGTGTCATTTTTTGTCACATTTTTGTAATTTTTTCATCTAATTTTTGTCATTTTTTGGTCAATTTTTTATCAAATTTTTGTCACTTTTTTGTCAAACTTTTCTCACTTTTTTTTGTCACATTTCCATCATTGTTTTCGTCTCAGTTTTGTCGCTATTTTCACAGCTTTTTTCCAGAACCTTTTGGACTGGGGTAAAGCCAAACTGGAGAAAATGTGCTCGGTTCAGGTGGGAGTTAAGGGGTTACAAGAAAAGCATCCAAAAACAAAAAAAGCTATGAAAAAACAACAATAACATGAAAAACCCCCCGAAAAACAAGAGACGAAAACACAACGAAAAAGTGACAAAAAAGTGACAAAAATGCAGCGACAACGTGACAAAAAGTTACCATCACTTTTCTAGATTTTATCTTTCAAATGAGGCGTTACAGTGTTGCTCTCCAATCAAGAAGCTTTTAGATTTGGGTAAAGCCGAACTGGAGAAAATGCTCTCGGTTAAGGCGGGGGTCAGAGGTTAACGTATGTATTTGTGGAAGTGTCACATTTACGCTAATTTGGGCCAGGCTGACCAGAGTCCAGGGCTGTTTTTCAGTCCCAGTCCGGCCCTGATTTGAGCTCATGAATCTTGGAATTGCCCACTGATGCCTGGTCCTTCCCATATTCAAACAGTTATCTGACTTCATCCTCTGGGCAAAGAACATAACTGAGCCTCCAGCATCCCGCTCCTCTCATCTCCTCTCTCTGCTTTACAGTTTTCGGTTTTCATTCCTCTCCTCTCGAACGCCGCCCCTGCTCGCACACTCACTCTCTGGCTCTGAGCTGACTTTGGCCCCCGTTCAATGAGTTTCCTTTTGTTTTTTTCCACTCACAGTCTGCAGATGAAATAGTGCCGTCATTGTCTCAAAGTTTCCTGGACGTGTTCGAGGCCAGTGTTTCGGAGAAAGACTCGTGATGGAAGTTGAGCGGCCAGAACAATCAAGAGCCTTGGACCTGATTGTTCGGCTGATTTACAAGCTGCTGTGTTTACGAGAGCCCGTGGCGATACAGGGGCTAAGATGTTCCTTAAAGGGACTGTACAGAGTTTAAAAATGTTAAAATGAAGTATTTTCCTCCACATACATGTTCCAGCCATGTCCTAATGTGCAGGGTGGAAAAACAGCCCCGGACTCTGGTTCAGCCTGGCCCAAATTAGCGTAAATGTGACACTTCCACAAATACACATGCTAACCTCTGACCCCCCGCCTTAACCGAGAGCATTTTCTCCAGTTCGGCTTTACCCAAATCTAAAAGCTTCTTGACTGGAGAGCGACACTGTAACGCCTCATTTGAAAGATAAAATCTAGAAAAGTGATGGAAACTTTTTGTCATGTTTTCATTACTTTTTTTGTGACTTTTGTGTTTTCGTCTCTTGTTTTTCGGGGTTTTTTTCATGTTATTGTTTTTTCATTGCTTTGTCGTCACATTTTGTTGTGTTTTTGTCACATTTTTGTCATTTTTTGGTCAAATTTTTATCACATTTTTGTATTTTTTTGTCATTTTTTTTAATCAATTTTTTGTCATTTTTTTGTTACATTTTTGTGATTTTTTCCGTCAATTTTTTAATCATATTTTTGTCACATTTTTATATATTTTTTGGTCATATTCTGTCACATTTTTGTCACTTTTTCGTTGTGTTTTCGTCTCTTGTTTTTCGGGGGGGTTTTCATGTTATTGTTTTTTCATTGCTTTTTTCATTGCTTTGTCGTCACGTTTTCGTCACATTTTGTTGTTTTTTTGTCACTTTTTTGTTGCTTTTGCAGCGCATTTTTGTTTTTGGATGCTTTTCTTTTAACCCCTTAACTCCCACCTGAACCGAGCACGTTTTCTCCAGTTTGGCTTTACCCCAATCCAAAAGCTTCTGGAAAAAAGGTGTGAAAATAGCAACATAACTGAGACGAAAACAATGATGGAAATGTGAGAAAAAAGTGAGAAAAGTTTGACAAAAAAGTGACAAAAAAATCACAAAATTATGAAAATGTCACAAAAATGTCACAAAAAAATGACAAAAATTTGATAAATGAAAAAAGACAAAAATTACAAAAATGTGCTAAAAAATGTAAAACTCGGTTTCGCCCGGGGGTAAGGGTATACGGTAAAGTGAGGGGTCAGACCGGTGGCCCTAGAGCCAGTGGCCCTTCTGTGCTCTTCCAGAATACAGGACACATGGCCAGTCCGCCCCTAGAACCTGCAGTAACATGAATGACCTGAGGTGGCAGTAGTGAGTATAAAGTGGCCAACTTGCATCTAGCCCCTTTAACCTCTTTCTCCAGTTCGTGGTTGTATAAGCTACGCGGCGGCGGAGTGATCTGCTAGAAAATAGTCCCTCAAAATGCGATCATTCATGTGATGCAGGTCAGTTATGTTCCAAACATGATTCTATGGACACAGACATTTATATGGTTAGTCTGGCTTTATAAGTGATTTGCCTCAGGTGCTCTGAGGAGCGGGTCACACTGTTCTTAATGCAGGCTAGCTGATACCATAGAAATGCACTAGCCTTGCATTAGCCTAGCGCCACGAAACTCTTCAAACAGAAGAACTGCATGAATTACAAAAAAAAATATTTCCAGAAATCAGCAACACTCTGGATAACTAGGAAACGAGGCCCTATGTCAAAAATCCTAAAATATCCCTTTAATATAGAAGGTGCAGTTACACGTTTGACCAGAGGTGGCAGTAGTGAGCATAAAATGGCAAACTTGCATCTAGCCCCTTTAAATCAAAAGCTATTTCAATCAAAAAACATCTAAACAGGTCAAGTTATATTTTACCATAGGACCTTCTTTGAGCAGCTTCAAAATTCTTAAATCCATTAAACTTTTTGGACAGTTTCTGCTTGGATTTGTTTGCAGGATGTTAGAATAGCCTCCCAGAGCTGCTGTTTGGATGAAAACTGCCTCCCACCCTCAGAGAAGTTTGTTAATCCAAAGGTTCTCAATAGGGCTGAGGTCAGGGGAGGAGGGGGTCCACATCATGAGCTTTTCCCCTTTTATGCCCATAGCAGAGGTCATTTTCACAATTTTTGCCACTTTATAGCCATGTTTTTTGCTTTTAGATTCGTGTGATGCTAAAGTGGAGTCCATGTGCTTGGTTCAGGTCAGTGTTAATTTCGTCGACTAAAATATTTAGCCTTAATTTTAGTCAAAGTTATATTTTTGACGACTAAAATTGGACTAAAACTAAATTAAAAGTTTTTCATGAGACCAAAACTATGACTAAAATGTCCAGATATTTTAGTCGATTAAAATAAAAATGAAAAGGAGAGACTAAAATCCTCCAAACTTCTATTGACCGTCTAAAAGAGCCTCAGATCATGTAAATTCACTGCCAAATGATCAGCTCTGCACTGCAAAAAGTAATTAACTAGATCAGTATAAACATCCCAATTTGAGCATAATAATCCAAATTTTAGTTGTTTTGACTAGTTAAGAAGTTCTTGGGCATTTGTCCTGGATTATTTCACTTGTTCTGAGATGTTTCTGACTCGTTTCGATACATTTCGTCCTTATTTCAGGTCATTTTCTTTGCCAATGGGGTAAGAAAATTGGTCTTATCTCATTGGCGATTTTACTTTCTTATTTCAAGCGAGATTTACCCTAGAACTGGTCTGAAATGTCCTCAAACAAGCAAAGCAAACTTGGTCCGATCAGGAAAAGTGTCTAAATGAGTGAAAACCGCTCAAAACAAGAAACATTTCCTCAATTCAAGTCATTTAAGCCAATGCTTGATATTTACTTTTTGTAGTGTGAGGAAAAAGATCCTCTCGGTTCAGGCGGGAGTTAAGAGGTTAAGCTTTTCGATTTGGGTAAAGCTCGGTCGGGGTTGAGGTCAGGGGAGGAGGGGGTCCACATCATGAGTTTCTCCCCTTTTTATGCCCACAGCAGACGTCATTTTCACAATTTTTGCCACTTTTAAGCCATGTTTTTTGCTTTTAGAGGTTGACTCAGGTCACGTTTGAGAAACATTCCTTCAGTTTTCTCCGTCATGCTGCTCGAGTCTACATTTCTACAGACATTTTCACCAGTCACCGGAGCAAAATGAAAGTGCGCCGCCCTCCCCGAACTTCCCCTTCCCTTTCCTGAATCGATTATCTCCTGCCATATTCAGCCTCTCTTGCATCACGTCCTTCTCTGGCAGACGTCACCGGAGGCGGAGCCAGGGCCGCGTGTTTGCGGTTTGTGTGGGATAAATGTGTCATCTTATCTGCATAATCTCATACAAAGTCCCCTTTATATTGTAGTATTCACCCACACGTTTCTACAAGAAGTCGATGTGAATCTGCTGCTGCTGACGACATGACGCTGAGATAACAGAGAGAAAACGAAATGGAAACGTTAAATTACTCAGGGGTCTTCAGAGATGAGAACACTTTCATTTCCCCCTAAACCTCTGCAATAAGTGGCCTACTAAAAACAAGGAAAAACATCTTGAAATAAGACAGTTTGTCTTGTTTTAAGGAAAAAATTCTGCCAATGGGGTCAGCATTTTTTTCTTGCTAAGAATTCTTATTTCTACAATATTTTTCTCATCATAAAACAAGAAAGAAACACTAAATTTAAGCAAATAAATAGCTGGAATTAAGCAAAATGTCCTCAGAAAATGTAATAATTTAAGGAAAACATTCTTATTTAGTGAAAAATTGTGGGTATTTGACTTAAATTTTGCTTGATTTAAGTAAAATGTTCTAAATTACACACATTTTTGAGCATAATGTTCTTAATAAATACTAATATTTAAGGAAAATACTGCCCGCGCCCGAAGACCCATCGCCATGATGTGGAGCCAGGCTGATGGTCAGAATCACCTGCTGGAGGATTCACCTATTGTACATGTTTTTAGTGGTAGGGGAAACATACGCAGACACGGGGAGAACATGCTCCACACAGAAAGTGCCATTGAGATGAGACCAATGTTCTTTCCCCATTGGCAAAGAAAATGACTTGAAATAAGGACAAAATGTATTGAAACGAGTCAGAAACATCTCAAAACGAGTAAAATAATCTGGGTCTGAAGCCCGACAACATCTTTCCTCATCAAAACATCTCAAATTTGGATCATTATGCTCAAATTGAGACTTTTATACTAATCTAGTAAATTACTTTTTGCAGTGCAGCCCAATTCGGAGGTTTCTTATCATGGCGCACTGCAAAAAGTAATTAACTAGTCAGTATAAACATCTCAATTTGAGCATAATAATCAAAATTGTAGTTGTTTTGACTAGTTAAGAAGTTCATTTGTCCTAGATTATTTCACTTGTTCTGAGATGTTTCTGACTCGTTTCGATACGTTTCGTCCTTATTTCAGGTCATTTTCTTTGCCAATGGGGTAAGAAAACTGGTCTTATCTCATTGGCAATTTTACTTTCTTATTTCAAGCGAGATTTACCCTAGAACTGGTCTGAAATGTCCTCAAACAAGCAAAGGAAACTTGGTCCGATCAGGAAAAGTGTCTAAATGAGTGAAAACCGCTCAAAACAAGAAACATTTCCTCAATTCCAGTCATTTAAGCCAATGCTTGATATTTACTTTTTGTAGTGCGGACGCTGACGCACATCCGGTTTGGCGTTAAACCTCTGCTCGTTTCGGAAGGAGCCCGTATACGTCATGGTGGTTCACCCGTTCAGGCGTAGCCATTTTGCTGCGGAATCTGCGAGTCCTCCCTGTGTCTCTGTATAGGTTTCCTCTGGGTTCTTCCCCGACCACATAAACCTACAGTCGGACGGCCGTGGAGGACTCCCCTGAAAAAGATTCAAAATGTCAGTGGGACTTTCCTGGTTTAACACAAATCAATCAATAAATCAAGTTACACATCCTTCATTCGTTCATCTGGTCGTTTCCATCACAAACGGCGTGAAGCTGAGTGAACTTTAGATCTGAGTCAGAGTACACACATTAATGTACTTACTCAGCTCTCACACTTCACTAATACTGCTATGACGACTACTCCCAACCCCACTGCTGGTGTTGTTGATATTTGTGAATGCTGTGTTTCAGAAAGAGATTACCATAAATTCTCTAATACTGGCCTGTGTTCCATTAGCGGCCGGGTCTCTGACGGGGGCCGGGTCTCCGACAGGGGCCGGGTCTCTGACAGAGGCCGGGTTCGTGGCTGGCGGAGGCAAATTAAAGCCGGTCTCTAAAACAGGCCGGGGCTTTTATTAGAAACTAGAGCGGTAGAAATATTCCCCATGTTAGGAATTTGTCTCATACTGGTGTAAATGAAAACTCACGTGCAGGAAGTAACAAACGGGAACCCGGGCCGATGGGGGACGCTGCGGAGGAGCTGATCCCAGCGTAACTTTGACACAGATTTAGACACTTTTCAAACCTCCTGTGATTATATTTGGAAACAGGGTAAATGTTGTGTGACCCTCCAGGGTTTTAATAAAGTCTCCATCGCGTCTTCAAAGCACGTCCAGCTGCTCCGTGTGCAGGTCAGTCCCACGCCTCAAAATAACTCCTCCCATCAGCGCGAGCGTCTCGTCTTCTCTCGGGTCAGTCTCATGATCGATCACAAACACAAACGCTCCGTCTAAACTCGCCTTTACACAAGATAACAACAAATAATCCGGTCCGCGGTAAAAACGAAACAGAAACCTGCAGTGACACTGATGTCAAAGCTCCGCTAACAGCAACGAAACACTTCCTGTTGTCCCGACAAAATAAAAGGCGTCAATGTTCCAGCCGCTGGGAGAGGGTTTGAAATGTTTATTAATGAACCTAATATTTTAAGTGCAAATGGACACAAATCTCGTTTTTCATCGTTTTCCTGGTCGTCCGTTTTGTCTCTAATTGTGGCCTGGTTCCAATAAAGGCCTGGTCCCAGATGCCCTTGAGTAAATAAAGGCCCCGGCCTATATTAGAGCATTTACGGTAAGCAGTTATGACCAAAACTGTACCCCTACAAAGTCTGACCGTTTGAGATGTTGTTACTTGCAAATATAAGTACTTTTTCCTCTACACCCACATTGTTTTGTTTGTGTGTAGTTCTGTAATGACATACTGACGTCTGGCTGACCGTATCAAACCCGAGTTTCCTGAGAACATAATATCTTATGTCCTGTTGAAAGCACGATCTCTTGGCTCCATCCTTTTCCAGTTTTCCGGTGAGTCAACTTCCTCGGATCAGCGTTCCTCAAAGACAACCACAGAAATAACCCCTCACAGCGTCCAGGATTTATAATGAGATGTTCTAATATTCTAAAGTACAACATAATCAGTCACTGGGCTTTTAGATACAGCCTGAAAATAGCAGAATAAAGGACTTACAATCAAAAAAATAAATGCTCGTAACGGTCAGAGAGTTGGAGAGGATGGATTTTTGAAGTGAAAGTGTTTAGATGCTGGTTTGGAAGCGAAACGCTGGAGGATTCTGGGAATATTTGTAAAACCGAGGCGGTTCAAAGATACAGCCACATGACGCTTCCTGCCATTGTGCTGCAGAACTCACCACAGCTGCGGTTTATGTAACAGGGGCTTCAAAACTCTGCACCGTTCAACTTATCCACAGCCTTTCTGCAGGGCATTAAAAGTCATTAAAACAATTGTTCCGAAATAAAGGCCTTTAAAGGGTAGTTGAAAAGCATTAATGAAACTAAATACATTTTTTTGGGGAGCAAATAAAGGCCTTGTTCAACTGTATCCGCTGCAGTTTTGGATGGTTTGCTCAAAAGTTGCTTTCTGTACCCAGTTTGCATTTGAATATCAATATTTCCACTTATTCCTCTGTTTTCATAGCCTGGCTAACACCAGACTAAAATCACAAGTGATATTTAGTCTGGGGACCACCAATTCATTTTCTCGTAGGAGAGGTGTGGTTTACGATCGTCCATAGTCGTTTATTGGGCGATACGAAAAAAAAAAAAAAAAGTCTCTTGCGTCTGCACGTAGCCCCAGCCAATCGTATCATCGTATGAGATGACGTATGACGTACCCGCTGTAAACTTTTGAGCTAAATTATTTAGAACAAGGTCTAAAGCTTGATCAAAAAATACCATCGTGTCTGCTGCTGTCACGTTGGATCCGTAAATAAACTTTTTTTTTTAATTATCCGTAAATAAACTACAAGCTTCCATATCTCGAATAGCGCGTCATCGTCTTGCCGTCCCTCCTCGCTCTGTGATTGGTTCCCAAATCCACCGGAGATTTGGCCATGGTCCCCAGGCTGTTGTGCAGTTCGAAATAATTCGAGCGCACACAGCAGCCTGGTGTTAGCCAGGTTACTGTTTTCATGGAATGTTCATGTTAACCTCTTAACTCCCGCCTGAACCGAGAGGATCTTTTTCCTCACGTCATCAGATTTTTTTCCATCATTTTTTTGTTGGGTATTCAACTCATTTTTGTAACTTTTTTGTCATTTTTTGTCATTTTTTGTCAAATTTTTGTCAATTTTTTGTCAAATTTTTGTCATTTTTTTTTATAATTTTTTTGTCATTTTTAATCATTTTTTAGTAATTTTTTGTCAAAATTTTTTGTCAAAATTTTATCATATTTGTGTATTTTTTTGTAACATTTTGTCACATTTTTGTCATTTTTTGTCATTTTTTTGTCACATTTTTGTCAATTTTTTGTCAAATTTTTGTCAAATTTTTGTAATCATTTTTTTTGTCATTTTTTATCATTTTTTAGTAATTTTTTGTCAACATTTTTTGTCAAAATTTTTTGTCAAAATCTTTTGTCAAAATTTTTTGTCAAAATTTTTGTCATGTTTTTGTCAATTTTTTTCGTAAATTTTTGTCATTTTTTTTGTCACATTTGTCATTTTTTCGTCAATTTTTTCGTCAATTTCTTGTGACATTTTTGTGACATTTTTGCCACTTTTTCATCATTTTTTGTCACTTTTTTGTCACATTTCCATCATTATTTTCGTCTCAGTTTTGTCACTATTTTCACACCTTTTTTCCAGAAGCTTTCGGACTGGGGTGAATGTTCTAGAATTCAATTGGTTTAATAACAGTTTTAAAGGTTTTATTTCTTAATCTAAATTTAGCTAAAATCTCCTTTTCCCTTCTCCTTTTTCTCTTTTTCTTTTCTATCATGCCAAGTATGAGTAGGCTTTTGTAAAATGCACCTTGAAATGAGAAGAATATGTCTCGAGAATGAAAATATTTTAAAGGAACAGGCCACCGTTTTTACCACTTTTAGTACCACAGTAAGAACCTAGAATTACCACTGTAAATGCTCGTACTTATCACTGTAAGTACCACAATAAGTACTTTACATCAAAATGCAAGACCAGGTGGTTATTTTTGCACAATTTATAACATTTGTTGAACATGTAGACTTCCAGACTATCACTTTAAGCTTCACTAAGGATGATAATGGCCGTGTATTTGTGTATTTGCTTTGTGGTGAAGTGAGTCAGCCGGGGCAGGTGGGTTCTTATCACCCGTAACGTCCTCAAACATCATAAACCCACAGGATGGGTGTAACGGAGGCGGTTTACTCTCAAATATTTACCATGTGTGCGCACTCTGAGCAGAGGCGGAAATATCAGGATGTGTAATCGATATGAAAAGGCGCTCTTTATGACGGTAACCAAGAAAATATTTGGGGTTATATACAGTGCCTCTCGTAAGTATTCATACACCTTGAACATTTGCACATTTTGTCATGTTTACAACCCTAAACATAAAGATTTTATTTTGATTTTTTTACTGAACGTTCACACACAAGTAACCGACAACTGTGAAGTGAAAGCAAAATGATACATGATTCTGTTATTTTTCAAAAAATAGAAAAGTGAAAAGTGGGGCGTTGCCTTTTGCCTTTGTAACATTCCTAATGACTCCAGAATGTTCACTCCTTGGCCTAACGGTTAAATAGAGGCACCTGTGTGTAATCTACTCTCAGTATAATGACAGCTGTTCTTTTAGGTCCTCAGAGCTGTGGTCGGAGTGTATTGGTCACTAAACAACATCATGAAGGCCAAGGAGCACCAGAGAGGTCAGGGATAAAGCTGCGGAGAAGTTTAAAGCAGCGTTAAGTTATACAAAGATTTCCCAAGATTTAAACATCTCCCGGAGCAACTGTTCAATCCATCATTCAGAAATGGAAAGAGTTTAGCACCACTGCAGACTTACCAAGACATGGTCGCCCATCTAAAATATTAGATCAAACAAGGAGGACAAGAAGATAGGAAGATGGTAAGAAATGCAACCAAATGCCCCAAGATAACTCTGGAGGAACTTTGAAGTCCTGCCGCTGAGCTGGGGGAATCTATACATGGGACAACTATAAGTCCTGATCTACACAAATCTGGCCTTCATGGACGAGTGGAAGAAGAAAGCCATTATTGAAAGGAGGCCATAAGAAATCCCGTTTGAAGTTTGCTAGAAGTCATATGGAGGACACAGCTCCATGTGGAAGAAGGAGCTTTGGTCAGATGAGACAAAAATTTAACTTTTTGGCCCAAATACAAAACGTTATGTATGTAGCAAACCTGACACTGCTCATCGTCCTGAGTGCACCATCCCCAGTGTCAAAAACACGGGGGGGGAGCATCATGCTGTGGGGCTGCTTTTCCTCAGCGGGGACTGGGGAGACTGTAAGAATAGTTGTGAAGATGGATGGAGCCAAATACAGGGACATTTTGGAGGAAAACCTGCTGGAGTCACGAGAGAACTGAGGCTGGGGCGGAGATTCACCTTCAGCAGGACAATGACCCTAAACACAAAGATAAATCTACAATGGAATGGTTCAATAAAAACATATTAATGTGTTAGAATGGCCCAGTCAAAGTCCTGACCTAAATCCTATTGAAAATCTGTGGAATAATCTGAAAACTGCTGTTCACAAACGCTCTCCTTCTAATGTGACAGAGCTTGAGTTGTTTTGTAAAGAGGAATGAGCTAAAATGTCAGTCTCTACATGTGCTAATCTTGTAGAGTCAAACCCCAAAAGACTTTCTGCTGTTATTACAGCAAAAGGGAGTTCCACAAAGTATTCATTCATTCTGTATGAATACTTATGCACACCCCACTTTTCACTTTTCTATTTTTTGAAAAATAACAGAATCATGTATCATTTTGCTTTCACTTCACAGTCGTCTGTTACTTGTGTGTGAACGTTCAGTAAAAAAAATCAAAATAAAATCTTGATGTTTAGGGCTGTAAACATGACAAAATGTGCAAAAGTTCAAGGTGTATGAATACTTTCGAGAGGCTCTGTATATATATAATATGTTTGCAGGGCGCTCATAGTGGTTTGCTGCACAACAAGCACAAGCTCCACCATGTAAAAAAAACATTCCTTTTCCTCATTTGAAAGCTAATAACCTTCCTGTCCTGTAACAATGACAGCAGTGGGTCATGTTCTCAGACCTGACACTCCGTCTGGACGAGGCCGAGCCGTCCACATGGATCTGAGGCACACGGGCGTTTGTTCACAGCTGCCGGGCCCGTGTGTGAAGCGAACACGACTGAGCGACACTCGAGAGGCCGGAGAAAGTCTGATTCGGTGATTCTGAAGTCTGCACCTGTCACAGAGGAAGAGGCTTTGAAACGTGAGGAGGACAAGGAGGTGTGATGTTGAGAACTTATTGTGCTCTTAAAGGAATAGGCCACCGTTTTTATATACTAAGATATGTTCTTACCTCACTTTAGCCGGGTTAATATATCCCCGTCTGGTCTTTGTCCGCGCGCTCTGTCACGCAAACGGAGCACATACACAGCCTCTCCCATATGTCACATAGCTCCGAAAAAGCTCACGATAGAAGCTACCAAGCTCTACCACGTGTTCCCTATTTAAAAAAAAGTTGCGTGAAGTGTTTTCATGCGAAGTATATTTACACAGAAATGTAGCATGTCGATTTTATAAGCAAATAAAAAGGGGGACTATATTGTGAGGCGTAATGATACGAGGAGCACAGCGTCCGCGTAGTAACTCCTAAAGACTTCCCCCGCTCACTTCCGTCAATAACCTGTAGGAGTTACTGCGCGGACGTTTTACTCCTCGTATCATTACGCCTCACAATATAGTCCCCCTTTTTATTTGCTTATAAAATCGACATGCTACATTTCTGTGTAAATATACTTCGCATGAAAACACTTCACGCAACTTTTTTTTAAATAGGGAACACGTGGAAGAGCTTGGTAGCTTCTATCGTGAGCTTTTTCGGAGCTATGTGACATATGGGAGAGGCTGTGTATGTGCTCCGTTTGCGTGACAGAGCGCGCGGACAAAGACCAGACGGGGATATATTAACCCGGCTAAAGTGAGGTAAGAACATATCTTAGTATATAAAAACGGTGGCCTATTCCTTTAAGTATCCGTCTAGTGCAGGGGGAGGCAAGTTCTCTTAGGGGAGGGCCGATTTTCTTTATTGTAAATAGACCGAGACGCCGATTATTATGATTATTAGCCCAAAGTGAAGCACAACACTGGAAAAATGACCATCTTAAATGAGATAAATGACTTAAAATGGCTTGAATTAATCAAATCCTATGTTGAATTTGAGTCGGTTTGAACTAATCCAAGATACAGTTGTTACATACATCTTATGATGCAGTTACTTGGACACATCATCAGTGATAGTACCTGGGGTCATAGGGGGTTTCGGGTCTTTCAACTTCAGACCCCCTCACCCAGGCGACCCAACCGGGAGTGATCAGTTCCCGGCCTGTGTCCAAGAAGCGCTCCTCCACTGCTTGTCCCTCAGGATCCACAGCCATCGCGAGGCTCTCTCAGCAGCCTCAGACGCTTTGCAGATGGCTCTCCTCTTACCTGCCCCTGTCATGCCCAAGAGGCTAAAGGCCTTACAGAGTGACTTAGCTGCAAAACCTCTTCCCCCAACCTCAATGGGCAGGCATTGCGCACGCTAGGGCTGCTCGATTATTGAAAAAATAATAATCACGATTATTTTTGGCATAATTGAAATCACGATTATTCAAACGATTATTTGTTGCCTTTAAAAAAAATCCATCAAAAAAGTGACAAAAATCCATCAAAAAAGTGACAAAAATCCATCAAAAAAGTGACAAAAATCCATCAAAAAAGTGACAAAAATCCATCAAAAAAGTGACAAAAATCCAGCAAAAAAGTGACAAAAATCCATCAAAAAAAGGACAAAAATCCATCAAAAAAGTGACAAAAATCCATCAAAAAAGTGACAAAAATCCATCAAAAAAGTGACAAAAATCCATCAAAAAAGTGACAAAAATCCATCAAAAAAGTGACAAAAATCCATCAAAAAAGTGAGAAAAATCCATCAAAAAAAGTGACAAAAATCCATCAAAAAAGTGACAAAAATCCATCAAAAAAGTGACAAAAATCCATCAAAAAAGTGACAAAAATCCAGCAAAAAAGTGACAAAAATCCATCAAAAAAGTGACAAAAATCCATCAAAAAAGTGACAAAAATCCATCAAAAAAGTGACAAAAATCCAGCAAAAAAGTGACAAAAATCCAGCAAAAAAGTGACAAAAATCCAGCAAAAAAGTGACAAAAATCAAAACAAAAAAATCCCCAAAAAAAATGTGGGAAAAAAAATTGAAAAAAAAAATTGGAAAAAAAAAAAATTATAATTGATTTTTTGCGATTATGCTAATTTTGTAATCGTTTACTGTTGTAATCGAAATCGTAATCGAATTTCGATTAATTGCACAGCCCTAGCGCACGACACCCCTGTCTGCGGCAATCCTCCACCAGCTCCGCATATTCCTCCCTCTTCCTCCCATTGGCTTCCTCCAGTCTCTCCTCCCAGGGCACCGTTCGCTCCAACAATACGACCTGCTTTGATGTCTCTGAGAGCAAAACGATGTCTGGTCTAAGGCTGGGTTCCACGATGTTTTCAGGGAATTTTAGTTGCTTCCCCAGGTCCACCCTAATCTGCCAGTCCTTCGCTGTTCCCAGGAGGCCTGTTCCAAGACACAAATGCTATAGCGCCAATGGAACAAGAATAAAACCCACTGGAAATCAGACAAATAATTGTTTTTCCCTTGAAATGACACAAAATTATCTGAATTAAGAGAATAACGACTACTAGAGGTTTTATCTCATCTAAGACCAGACCAAATCTACTCAAACATTAGATGAAATCTCTTAATTCAAGTAGATTTATGTAATTTCTTCCCTTAAAACGATGCTTTTCCCAGTGCACTTCCTTCAAACGCCAGTGTTGTACAAAATATATGACCTAATGAGGTGTGTTGACAGTATTTCTAACTCTCTTTAACTCTAATAATGTTAAAAGTGCTCTCTGGTTTGTGTAATAATGTTTCTCAAAATCATCTTGAGGGCCAGAGGTTCTGTGCTGGAGGGCCAGATTTGGCCCCCGGGCCTGACGTTGCCGACCCCTGGAGTAGTGGATCTGTGAAGCGTCTTTGAGAGAGACTGAGAATCATTTTTTTGTTGGGTATTCAACTCATTTTTGTAACTTTTTTGTTATTTTTGTTTGTCATTTTTGGTCAAATTTTTATCATATTTTTGTAATTTTTTTGTACCATTTTGTCACATTTGTCATTTTTTGTCAAATTTTTGTCAAATTGTTGTCATTTTTTTAATCTTTTTTTTAAATCATTTTTTATCATTTTTTAGTCAAAATTTTTGGTCAAATTTTTATCATATTTTTGTATTTTTTTTGTAACATTTTGTAACATTTTTGTCATGTTTTCGTCCATTTTTTTCATCAATTTTTGTCAAATTTTTCGTCAATTTCTTGTGACATTTTTGAAATTACACAAAATTATCTGAATTAAGAGAATAACGACTACTAGAGGTTTTATCTAATCTAAGACCAGACCAAATCTACTCAAACATTAGATGAAATCTCTTAATTCAAGTAGATTTATGTCATTTCTTCCCTTAAAACGATTACTCTTTTCCCAGTGCACTTCCTTCAAATGCCAGTGTTGTACATAATATATGACCTAATGAGGTGTGTTGACAGTATTTCTAACTCTCTTTAACTCTAATAATGTTAAAAGTACTCTCTGGTTTGTGTAAAAATGTTTCTCAAAATCATCTTGAGGGCCAGAGGTTCTGTGCTGGAGGGCCAGATTTGGCCCCCGGGCCTGACGTTGCCCACCCCTGGAGTAGTGGATCTGTGAATATCTTTGAGAGAATCTGAGGAGAAGCTGCTCCACGTGGAGAGGGGGAGCTCCAGGCATGTCCCGCTGAGAGGAGGCCTTGGAGGAGACGCTCTGGCCTGGAAACATCGTGGAAGAGCTGGAGGGAGAGACTCCTGCCTCCTCGGCTAATCTCCGGAAAAGCAGATGATGGATGTTTGACTTTAAAAGTGATTGATCAGTTTGTGTCTGTTTGTGGGGAAAAAAAGGATTAGGATCAGGAAACGCCTGGATCGAGAATGTCGTAGAGATGCTTTATTTAAAACAGTTATTTAGGACTTCAAAAATATGTGTTTTAAAGGGGAGCATTACGACTTTTTACAACTCTTAACCACCTGGAGCTGTGCTTTAAGCTAACCTGGCCTTAGCCGTCCGTAAACTCCGGTCCATTATCATTTCACTATTTCTTTCCTTCCTTCTCTCGCTCTTTCTTGGAAGCTCAGCAGGGAAGGGCCTGGTCGGTACTTAGATGGAAGACCGTTTGGTAACACCAGGAAGTCTAGCGAATGTAGTGAGTGAGTGGTTGGTGGTGGTCGGAGGGGCCGATGGCGCAGACTGGTTGCCTCGCTTCCGTCAGTCTACCCCAGGGCAGCTGTGGCTACAATAGTAGCTTACCACCACCGAGTATGGAGTGAACGAATAGGGCAATGTAAAGCGTCTTTGAGTGTCCAGAAAAGCGCTATATAAAACCAATGCATTATTATTATTATTATTATTATTATTATTTCTTTCTTTCTTTCTTTCTTTCTTTCTTTCTTTCTTTCTTTCTTTCTTTCTTTCTTTCTTTCTTTCTTTCTTTCTTTCCTACTGTCTTTCTGCCTTAGCCGTCCGTAAACTCCGGTCCATTATCATGTCCCTACAAATGAGTACATGAGCACGAGAGTGTTGTAAAACCAGGCTAGTTTCAAGCAGCTCGCGCATCTTTCAGTAATCTTTGGATCTTCTCCAAGCCACACTTCTTTCTTTCTTTCTTTCTTTCTTTCTTTCTTTCTTTCTTTCTTTCTTTCTTTCTTTCCTTCTTTCCTTCTTTCCTTCTTTCCTTCTTTCCTTTTTTTCTTTCCTTCTTTCCTTTTTTTCTTTCCTTCTTTCCTTTTTTTCTTTCCTTCTTTCCTTCTTTCCTTCTTTCCTTTTTTTCTTTCTTTCTTTCCTTCTTTCCTTTTTTTCTTTCCTTCTTTCCTTTTTTTCTTTCTTTCTTTCCTTTTTTTCTTTCCTTCTTTCCTTCTTTCTTTCTTTCCTTTTTTTCTTTCCTTCTTTCCTTCTTTCCTTCTTTCCTTCTTTCCTTTTTTTCTTTCCTTCTTTCCTTTTTTTCTTTCCTTCTTTCTTTCTTTCCTTTTTTTCTTTCTTTCTTTCCTTTTTTTCTTTCTTTCTTTCCTTTTTTTCTTTCCTTCTTTCCTTTTTTTCTTTCCTTTTTTCTTTCCTTTTTTTCTTTCCTTCTTTCCTTTTTTTCTTTCCTTCTTTCTTTCTTTCTTTCTTTCTTTCCTTCTTTCTTTCTTTCTTTCTTTCTTTCCTTCTTTCCTTTTTTTCTTTCTTTCTTTCCTTCTTTCTTTCCTTTTTTCTTTCTTTCTTTCCTTCTTTCTTTCCTTCTTTCTTTCCTTTTTTTCCTTTTACTCTCTCTCCTCTTTATTGAAACAGATGCGCAGCGACGGAGAGCAATAACACCCCCTCTTTAACGGCTACAGTTGGGTGACCAGATGTCCCAGTAAACCCGGGACAGTCCCAGGTTTGAGTCCTTTGGCCCATGTGAAAAGTATAAACAGTCGTCTCCTCCAGCAGCTCCTCTTTGTGGACTGGTGCACATCACGAGACAGAAACAGTTTTAGGGAAAAGGTGGTCAGTGTTTTCCCGAATTGTGTCCTAGTTTTCAAGTTGGACACTCTGGTCACATGATCTATTTTCTTTAAGTCTAACACATGCGTTTCTCGGCTGCTCCTCTGGCGTCTGTTTTCGGCACAGTTTGACCCCACAGCGGCGTCTCAGCTGTGCTCGGGCAGGTGTCCGCTCTGTGTGACACGAGTTCAACTCCACACGCCGCCTCTCTTTACATTTGTTACTGCAATGAGTGTCCAAAGTTAAACCTTCTTTATCTTTTAAGGCGAGACGCTGCAGGTGAATAGGGAAAAAAATGTATATTTACAGATATCAATTTGAAACTTTTGCTGTAGACATAAATGTGAGGAAAAAATACATGACAAGTTTTCTGTCATTTTATCTTTTCATATAAGAACAAGGTGTTTTATGCCTAAAAATGCCCCAAATATCCCATCTTTTCGAAATCTGAATAATGGATAGAGCTACATTCAAATTTATGGCTTCATTTTATTGATGAGTTGCCAAGACTTTTTCAGAGGGGATTTTGGA
This sequence comes from Gobius niger, assembly GCF_951799975.1. NCBI lineage: Eukaryota > Metazoa > Chordata > Actinopteri > Gobiiformes > Gobiidae > Gobius > Gobius niger. The sequence continues at coordinate 4,007,466 of NC_136857.1, read as the reverse complement.
TTTCTTGTTTAGTTTTAAAATAAGCTGTTTTTTAGTAATTTTTGCCTTATTTTTTGACATTCAAAACTCAATAAATGGGGCTTAAGGGATTAAATAATAAAAAATCCCTCTGAAAAAATCTTCCAAATATTGTTCAGTCCAAGGCTGGAAAATGTGAAGTCTTTAGGTCCGACTGACGTGGACATAGTGTCGCCACAATGACAGAAAAATGTGTTTTGAGAAAAAGGCCCTTGAAATTGCGTTCTCCCATAGAAGTCTATGGGGGAACATTGAATCAGCGCAATATTTAAACATGTTATTGTGAAGATTAGGCATATTTTCTGTTTCCAGGTGAAAGCTTATATGTTCAGAGACCAATTTGGCCCAAAACCTGAAAACTGGAAAAAAATTTGTTTTGCCTGTAGTGTCTCCCCTTGAGAACTTTGAGCAAGTCGTGCTCGCTTTTATTTCAACTCACCTGGACGACTGCGATGCACTTCACACCGGCATAAATCAGAATGCTCTTTATCGCTTGCAGTTAGTCCAACAGGAACCAAAAAGTATGAGCACACCTCCCCCATTATTGCGTCGTTGCACTGGCTTCCTGTTCATTTTAGAATTGATTTAAAGATTTTATTGTTTGTTTTTAAAGCTTTGAATGGTCTGGCCCCTCAGTGCATCAAGGACCTCATCCACATTTACTCACCGCCGTGCGCTCTGAGGTCCGAGGGCCGGCTCCAGCTCGTGGTGCCCAGGACGAGCCGTAAGACCAGAGGGGCAGAGCGTTCTAAGCTGTGGAACGCTCTGCCCCCTCCACGTCCGAACGGCCCCCACCGTGGAGTGTTTTAAATCCCGTCTTAAAACCCACTTTTATTCTCTTGCTTTTAAAGGAATAGGCCACCATTTTTAAATACTGAGATATGTTCTTACCTTAGCTTTGGCCAAGCTCTTCCACGTTTTCCCTATTTAAATATGGTTACGTGAAGTGTTCCACTACAAAGTATAATGACACAAAACTAAACAATGTGGATTTTCTAAGCGGATAAAAGGGGGAACTATATTGTAAGGCGTAATAATACCAGGAGTAGCTCGAAATCCGCGCAGTAATCTTCACTTTACTGCGCGGATGCCAAATTACTCCTGGTATTATTACGAAGAGCTTGGTAGCTTCTATCTTGACCTGTTTTGGAGCTATAGAGGAGAGAGGGAGAGGCTAAATGCTAACGCCGTCTGCGCTGTGTTTACGTGACTGAAGGCACGGGTGAAGATCAGACAGGTCCTAAAGAACTCGTCAAAGCTAAGGTAAGAACATATCTCAGTATGGAAAAACGCTGGCCTATTCCCGATCTTGTGCATCAAAACGGAGACGATAGCGTGACATTTTGCCTCAGTAGCAGCACTTTGTGATCTTGCCACTCCAGACTTAGCGCATTTAAGTGGGTGGAGACACACATTTTCCTCCAACCAGATCGACTCCGCGTCCAGGAGAGCGGTTGTGTGGGAGTGGGGGGTGAACATGTGCTTTTGTTTTGCTTCGCGTTCACGCCGAGCGCGGCCGATCTGCGCCACAGCGGACGCTGTAAATAAAGTTTTTAGTTTGACCTGTGAGAGCCTAAGGCTTAAGAAAGAACGCAAGACAGCGGCGCAATGTAAACCAGGAAGTGAATGTCAGCCGTGTTTCCATCAGTGCAGTCGCCTCCTCTTGTGACGCCCCCTGCAGGTGGCGGAGGCGAATGGCACATATAGCGCCGCCACTCGGAAAATAATTCACCAAGAGCCTGCGCCGCCCTGTGCGCCGCCACAACATCTGGCCCCATGTGAGTTGTGTGGTCCTCTGTGTGTTTTATTTGTTTGGTTTTATCCAATTTTAAATTTTAATTGTTTTAATGTTTTAATGTTTTAATGTTTTTTTTTTTATTGTTTTAATGTTTTATTATTATTGTTTTTATTTTCTTGTGCAGCACTTTGGAAACTCTTGTTTATGAAATGTGCCATAGAAATAAAGTTGGTTTGGATCCCTGAGCGAACACACAGTCAGATAAACACGCGTGTGCTGTCACCGTCTTATCTAAAAGAAATGGTGGATTTCCGCTTTATTTATCTGCCACATCCTGCGTCTTTCACCGCCCACTCACGCAGCTCCGGTCCCTGTATCAACCACAACACATGCTTGAAAATGTGCCACCCCCGCGTTTACACCCCACTTCCTCTTTTTGACCCAGCTTCAGTTTTCTCTCCTGTCTCGTTGTAAATCGTTTATTTCGATCCCATGACACTGTGACTACACACTGATGTGACGCAGGGTCCGCTGTAGAAATCGCCTGCCGTTGGTCTAGACGGTCACACCACAGGTTTTGTTTCCTTTTTTGTGGACCAAACCGATCATGAAAGATTAGATTGGAGGATTTCTACTTGGTCTGACGAAACAAAAAACTGACACAAGCAGTTGCTGGTGTATTACAGAAGACCTGACACTAGCAGGGGCGGACTGGGACTGAAAACCAGCCCTGGACTCTGGTTCAGCCTGGCCCAAATTAGCATAAATGTGACACTTCCACAAATACATGTGTTAACCTCTGACCCCCCGCCTTAACCGAGAGCATTTTCTCCAGTTCGGCTTTGCCCAAATCTAAAGGCTTCTTGACTGGAGAGCAGCACTGTAACGCCTCATTTGAAAGATAAAATCGAGAAAAGTGATGGTAACTTTTTGTCACGTTGTCGCTGCATTTTTGTCATGTTTTTGTTGCTTTTTCATTCCTTTTTTGTCACTTTTTCGTTGTGTTTCCATCTCTTGTTTTACAGAGTTTTTTTTTTTCATGTTAGTGTTGTTTTTTCATTGCTTTTTCATTGCTTTGTCGTCACGTTTTCGTCACATTTTGTTGTGTTTTTGTCACTTTTTTGTTGCTTTTCCAGCACATTTTTGTTTTTGGATGCTTTTCTTTCAACCCCTTAACTCCCACCTGAACCGAGCACATTTTCTCCAGTTTGGCTTTACCCCAGTCCAAAAGCTTCTGGAAAAAAAGGTGTGAAAATAGTGACAAAACTGAGACGAAAACAATGATGGAAATGTGACAAAAAAGTGAGAAAAGTTTGACAAAAAAATGACGAAAAATTAGACAAAAAATGACAAAAAAAAAGACAAAAAATGACCAAAAAAAAAGACAAAAATATGACAAAAATTTGATTAAAAAATTACCAAAATTTGATAAAAAATTGACAAAAATATGACAAAAAAAGAGAAAAAATGTGACAAAAAATGACAAAAAAACAACAAAAAAATAATTTTAAAAATGACAAAAAAAAGAAGAAAAAAAAGACAAAAATATGACAAAAAAAAGAAAAAAATGTGACAAAAAATGACAAAAAAAGACAAAAAAGTGACAAAAAAATGACAAAAATGTGACAAAAAATGACAAAAAAAATGAGTTACAAAAATGAGTTGAATACCCAACAAAAAATGATGGGAAAAAAAATCTGATGACGTGAGGAAAAAGATCCTCTCGGTTCAGGCGGGAGTTAAGAGGTTAAGCTTTTAGATTTGGGTAAAGCTCGGTCTCGCCCGGGGGTAAGGATAAGGTAAAGTGAGAGGCCAGACCGGTGGCCCTAGAGCCAGTGGCCCTTCTGTGCTCTTCCAGAATACAGGACATATGGCCAGTCCACCCCTGGGCCCTGACACTGTTGTATATGATATAACACTAGCAGGCCGTGTAGTAATGCAGAACACTATGGCTAATGCATAAGTCATTGGCATCTGTCAAAATAAACAACTGAGGCATGAGAGACGTGTGACTTTGAAACTTTTCATGTAAAAAAAAGTTGCATAGAGTTCAGCAGTTCAATCAGCAGTAAAAAACAAAAAACAATTGATCCTGGAGCATCCTACATTGGGATGGTAAGTAAAGGCGCTAAGCTAACGTAAAGGTCTTACATGCTTAGAAAGTTGCCTAGTGCACCTTGAAATATCTTTTTAACATAAACATTTCATTATTCCTTCTAAGATTCATCTTCTCATGATTAGAGGAGTCCTGACTCCATTTGGGAATTTCTTTTTGTTTATTGATCCACGCAGACACGGGGGAGAAAACACTCTCCACATGCCCCACCTGGCCCAGGAATCAAACCTTGGAACTTGTTGTGATTTACATAGCACGTTAACCAAAAATAAATTCTGTTTAAAATCTCCTCCTCAAAAAATGACCCACTGAGGCCACTGTCCAGAGCAGCGCTTTAAAAGTGGATCATTCTACAAAACGATTCACAATCACCATTTCACACATCCCTGTCTCCAAAGGTGAAAAAGGCAAATGTTTTTTAATCCAATTCAATTACTTATTTAAAAAATGCACTTATAAGTGTCTTTTCCCATGCAGTCAGTGTTAAATTTCAAATATTTTTTTAATTCTAGCATTTAATTTCAGCCTTATAACAACGAAAAGGGATAACTTATTAGTATTATTTATCCATCCATCCATCCATCCATCCATCCATCCATCCATCCATCCATCCATCCATCCATCCATCCATCCATTTGGCCTGGTGTCGCCCCGAGGCGACACCAGGCCAGCTCAGAGACATAGTCCCACCCGCGTGTCCTGGGTCTTCCACGAGACCTTGTCCCACTAGGACATGCCTGGAACATCTCCCGAGTGAGGCGGCCAGGAGGTATCCGGAACAGATGCCCGAGCCACCTCAGACGGCTCCTTTCGACATATTGTTTATGATAATATTTATCTTGGGTAACACATTAACACAGTGTAATGTGCTATGTAACAATCTGTAATACACCGCCTGACCAAAAAAGAAAGTAACAAACTGTTCTGATCTAGTTGGTCAGGCCGAGTTTCAGCAACACTTGTGCCCAAAGAATGAGATCAGCAGAACATCCTGAATGACCAGGTTATTCTGTCAGTGGATTTGTTCCTCCCTGATGGCACGGGCACATTCCAAGATGACGATGCCAGGATTCATCAGCTCACACTGTGAAAGAGCGGCTCAGGAGCGCGAGACGTCATTTTCACACAGGGATCGGCCGCCACCTTGTCCAGATCTTAACCCCATTGAGAATCTTTGGGATGTGCTGGAGCAGGGCCGGACTGGGACTGAAAACCAGCCCTGGACTCTGGTCAGCCTGGCCCAAATCAGCGTAAATGTGACACTTCCACAAATACATACGTTAACCTCTTACCCCCCGCCTTAACCGAGAGCATTTTGTCCAGTTTGGCTTTACCCAAATCTAAAAGCTTCTTGACTGGAGAGCAACACTGTAACGCCTCATTTGAAAGATAAAATCTAGAAAAGTGACGGTAACTTTTTGTCACGTTGTTGCTGCATTTTTGTCATGTTTTTGTTGCTTTTTCATTACTTTTTTGTCACTTTTTTGTCACTTTTTCGTTGTGTTTTCGTCTCTTGTTTTTCGTTTTTTTTTTTCATGTTATTTTTTTTTTCATGTTATTGTTGTTTTTTCATCGCTTTTTTCATCGCTTTGTCGTCACGTTTTCGTCACATTTTGTTGTGTTTTTGTCACTTTTTTGTCACTTTTTTGTTGCTTTTCCAGCGCATTTTTGTTTTTGGATGCTTTTCTTTTAACCCCTTAACTCCCGCCTGAACCGAGCACATTTTCTCCAGTTCGGCTTTACCCCAATCCAAAAGCTTCTGGAAAAAAGGTGTGAAAATAGCGACAAAACTGAGACAAAAACAATGATGGAAAAGTGACAAAAAAGTGAGAAAAGTTTGACAAAAAAGTGATGAAAAATTAGACAAAAAATTACCAAAAAATTACAAAAAAAAGGACAAAAAAAGGACAAAAAATGACCAAAATACGACAAAAAATTGATAAAAAAAAGACAAAAATGTGACAAAAAATGACCAAAAATTGACAAAAAAACAACAAAAAATTTATTAAAAAAACGACAAAAAAAGAAGAAAAAAAAAGACAAAAAAGTGATAAAAAATTGACAAAAAATGACAAAAAAATTGACAAAAAAACAACAAAAAATTTATTAAAAAAACGACAAAAAAAGAAGAAAAAAAAGACAAAAAAGTGACAAAAAAATGACAAAAATGTGACAAAAAATGACAAAAAAAATGAGTTACAAAAATGAGTTAAACACCCAACAAAAAAAATGATGGAAAAAAAATCTGATGACGTGAGGAAAAAGCTCCTCTCGGTTCAGGCGGGAGTTAAGAGGTTAACCTTTTAAATTTGGGTAAAGCTCGCTCACGCCCGGGGGTAAGGCTAAGGTAAAGTGAGGGGCCAGACCGGTGGCCCCAGAGCCAGTGGCCCTTCTGTGCTCTCCCAGAATACAGGACATATGGCCGGTCCGCCCCTGATGCCACAGCTGGAATCAAAACTAAATGTGGGCCAAGGAAATATGAGAGCGTGAGACCTGGTATATTGTATTGTATTATATTATCTCTCTTTCATAACATGTTGAACTTGGACGACCAAAAACCAACACAAGCATATTTTCGGATCCCTACTTTTCATGGTAAGTACTTTTTTGGCTCTCTCTTCATTGTCACAAGCTCATACCCAGCACTTGCAACCTAAAGAGGCTGCAACACAAGGCGCACACCGTTACTCAGCACCTAATGACGTATGCGTGAACGCCGCGGGACAAAGACTCGGACCATGTGGGGAAGGGAGAGAGGGAGAGTGGCCGCATTGACCTGCCGGAGGGTCAGCTGGGATCCTGGAATGAATGGAGCGCGATCTACCCCCGCCCCGCTCGTCGGACGTCCAGCGAGCGATGGGGACAAAGCCTTTCAAAGCCGGCTCTCCATGGGAATCCAGAGGAGGACTGAGCGCTGAGTCTGAAGGAGCTGAAAGGAGAGAGGAATTTCGGGTCATGCCTTTCTCCTCACATTCCGCGCGATGCTCCCAACAATAAACTGTGTCAGGGCCCAGGACAACGAGCTCCGTCTCTGGACACCGCAGACACGAAGAGGCCCCCGAAACCGCCGCGGAAGCTGGAGATTCAGACCGATGACTTTGATAATTTTAGCTTCGCAACTGCTTTCCCATCAGCGCCTGTGGTTGGTAAATAAAGCTCCTATTTAGAACAAGCAAAGGGCTAAAAATAAGAGAAGCCACAGTGTGTGATAAGTGAACTTTAGCTGCTCACTTTAACCTTTAAAGGCACAGGCCACCGTTTTTCCACACTGTGATATGTTCTTACCTGAGCTTAGACGAGTCTGGTCCAATGTATTCCTATAGCTCCAAATGGGGTGAAGTTAAGTAAGTAATTAATCGTTATTTATATAGCGCTTTTCGCAGACAGAGGTCACAAAGTGCTTTACAGCGGAGCAGGGCATGTCTAAATGCAGAACACTATGCCTAATGCATAAGTCATTGGCATCTGTCAAAATAAACAACTGAGGCATGAGAGACGTGTGACTTTGCAACTTTTCATGTAAAAGAAAGTTGCATAGAGTTTTGGAATAATTAGAGAAAGTTTAGGGCCAGAGTTTTTATACTTTATTGCTGCTTTAACATCACTTATTTTCATCGGTTTCTTGTCACTTTTTCCATCACATTTTGGTCATTTTTTAGTAGTGTTTTTGTGGCTCTTTTGTGGCTTTTTCATCACTCCTTGGTTATTTTTGAATCGCTTTTCCATTGTGTTATTGTTGCTTTTCTGGCCTGTTTTTGTCCATATTTTGCCTTTTTTTCGTTGTCAGTTTTTTGTTGCGTTTTTTGTCTCTATTTTTTACACTTTTTTCAAGAAGCTTTTAGATTTGGGTAAAGCCGAACTGTAGAAAATGTGCTCGGTTCAGGTGGGGGTTAAGAGATTAAACAAAATAAAAGTTTTCTTATAGTCAAAATACGACTTAAAATGATGTAAAGCGCTTTGTGACCACGTCTGTGAAAGACTCTACGAATAAAGTCCTTCCTTTCTAATCAAAACAAGGCAACGACGCAACTAAATATGAATAAACAGGAAAGTCCTGACTAAAACTGAGCGTCTGCACGTTTTTAAATTACCACTAGTTTTTATTGTAGTGTGTGCTGGCAAAAAAAAAAAATAAATCTTAATTTAAAGGCACAGGCCACCGTTTTTCCACACTGTGATATGTTCTTACCTGAGCTTAGACGAGTCTGGTCCAATGTATTCCTATAGCCCCAAATGGGGTGAAGTTAAGTAAGTAAGTAATCGTTATTTATATAGCGCTTTTCGCAGACAGAAGTCACAAAGTGCTTTACAGCGGAGCAGGGCGTGTCTAAATGCAGAACACTATGCCTAATGCATAAGTCATTGGCATCTGTCAAAATAAACAACTGAGGCATGAGAGACGTGTGACTTTGCAACTTTTTATGTAAAAGAAAGTTGCGTAGAGTTTTGGAATAATTAGAGAAAGTTTAGGGGCCAGAGTTTTTATACTTTCTTGTCACTTTTTCCATCACATTTTGGTCATTTTTTAGTAGTGTTTTTGTGGCTCTTTTGTGGCTTTTTCATCACTCCTTGGTTATTTTTGAATCGCTTTTCCATTGTGTTATTATTGCTTTTCTGGCCTGTTTTTGTCCATATTTTGCCTTTTTTTCGTTGTCAGTTTTTGCATTTTTGTCTCTATTTTTACACTTTTTTCAAGAAGCTTTTAGATTTGGGTAAAGCCGAACTGTAGAAAATGTGCTCGGTTCAGGTGGGGGTTAAGAGATTAAACAAAATAAAAGTTTTCTTTCAGTCAAAATACGACTTAAAATGACGTAAAGCGCTTTGTGACCATGTGACTCTACACAAATAAAGTCCTTCCTTTCTAAAAAACAAGGTTCAAAACAAGGCAACTAAATATGAATAAATAGGAAGGTCATGACTAAAGCTGAACGTCTGCACGTTTTTAAATTACCACTAGTTTTTATTGTAGTGTGTGCTGGCAAAAAAAAAAAAAATCTTAATTTAAAGGCACAGGCCACCGTTTTTCCACACTGGGATATGTTCTTACCTGAGCTTAGACGAGTCTGGTCCAATGTATTCCTATAGCTCCAAATGGGGTGAAGTTAAGTAAGTAAGTAATCGTTATTTATATAGCGCTTTTCGCAGACAGAGGTCACAAAGTGCTTTACAGCGGAGCAGGGCGTGTCTAAATGCAGAACACTATGCCTAATGCGTAAGTCATTGGCATCTGTCAGAATAAACAACTGAGGCATGAGAGACGTGTGACTTTGCAACTTTTTATGTAAAAGAAAGTTGCATAGAGTTTTGGAATAATTAGAGAAAGTTTAGGGCCAGAGTTTTTATACTTTCTTGTCACTTTTTCCATCACATTTTGGTCATTTTTTAGTAGTGTTTTTGTGGCTCTTTTGTGGCTTTTTCATCACTCCTTGGTTATTTTTGAATTGCTTTTCCATTGTGTTATTGTTGCTTTTCTGGCCTGTTTTTGTCCATATTTTGCATTTTTTACTTTGTCAGTTTTTGCGTTTTTGTCTCTATTTTTACACTTTTTTCAAGAAGCTTTTAGATTTGGGTAAAGCCGAACTGTAGAAAATGTGCTCGGTTCAGGTGGGGGTTAAGAGATTAAACAAAATAAAAGTTTTCTTTTAGTCAAAATACGACTTAAAATGACGTAAAGCGCTTTGTGACCACGTCTGTGAAAGACTCTACGAATAAAGTCCTTCCTTTCTAAAAAACAAGGATCAAAACAAGGCAACGACGCAACTAAATATGAATAAACAGGAAAGTCCTGACTAAAACTGAGCGTCTGCACGTTTTTAAATTACCACTAGTTTTTATTGTAGTGTGTGCTGGCAAAAAAAAAAAAAATCTTAATTTAAAGGCACAGGCCACCGTTTTTCCACACTGTGATATGTTCTTACCTGAGCTTGGACGAGTCTGGTCCAATGTATTCCTATAGCTCCAAATGGGGTGAAGTTAAGTAAGTAAGTAATCGTTATTTATATAGCGCTTTTCGCAGACAGAAGTCACAAAGTGCTTTACAGCGGAGCAGGGCATGTCTAAATGCATAAGTCATTGGCATCTGTCAAAACAAACAACTGAGGCATGAGAGACGTGTGACTTTGCAACTTTTCATGTAAAAGAAAGTTGCATAGAGTTTTGGAATAATTAAAGAAAGTTTAGGGCCAGAGTTTTTATACTTTATTGCTGCTTTAACATCACTTATTTTCATTGGTTTCTTGTCACTTTTTGGTCATTTTTTAGTAGTGTTATTGTGGCTCTTTTGTGGCTTTTTCATCACTCCTTTGTTATTTTTGAATCGCTTTTCCATTGTGTTATTGTTGCTTTTCTGGCCTGTTTTTGTCCATATTTTGCCTTTTTTTCGTTGTCAGTTTTTTGTTGTGTTTTTGTCTCTATTTTTACACTTTTTTCCAGAAGCTTTTAGATTTGGGTAAAGCCGAACTGTAGAAAATGTGCTCGGTTCAGGTGGAGGTTAAGAGATTAAACAAAATAAAACTTTTCTTTTAGTCAAAATACGACTTAAAATGACGTAAAGCGCTTTGTGACCACGTCTGTGAAAGACTCTACGAATAAAGTCCTTCCTTTCTAAAAAACAAGGTTCAAAACAAGGCAACTAAATATGAATAAACAGGAAGGTCATGACTAAAGCTGAACGTCTGCACGTTTTTAAATTACCACTAGTTTTTATTGTAGTGTGTGCTGGCAAAAAAAAATTAAATCTTAATTTAAAGGCCCAGGCCACCGTTTTTCCACACTGTGATATGTTCTTACCTGAGCTTAGATGAGTCTGGTCCAATGTATTCCTATAGCTCCAAATGGGGTGAAGTTAAGTAAGTAAGTAATCGTTATTTATATAGCGCTTTTCGCAGACAGAGGTCACAAAGTGCTTTACAGCTTTACACTATGGCTAATGCATAAGTCATTGGCATCTGTCAAAATAAACAACTGAGGCATGAGAGACGTGCGACTTTGCAACTTTTCATGTAAAAGAAAGTTGCATAGAGTTGATATTAGTGCGTATCTGTCCTTTCAGTGACCCAGTGGCTGTTTGGGTGATTAGCTTGTGATGCTTCAGGATCAATTATTTAGGATTTCTGGTAGGTTTTCAGAATGGAATGCATGGACACGGTTCAGTCAGCAGTAAAAAACAAAAAACAATTGATCCTGGAGCGTCCTACAGGCCATTGGGATGGTAAGTAAAGGCGCTATGCTAACTTAAAGGTCAACTTTACATACAAAGTTGCATAGTGCACCTTTAAAGGAATAGGCCACCGTTTTTACATACTGAGATATGTTCTTACCTTAGCTTTGACGAGTTCTTTAGGACCTGTCTGATCTTCCCCCGTGCCTTCAGTCACGTAAACACAGCGCAGACGGCGTTAGCATTTAGCCTCTCCCTCTCGCCTCTATAGCTCCAAAACAGGTCAAGATAGAAGCTACCAAGCTCTTCCACGTTTTCCCTATTTAAATATGGTTACGTGAAGTGTTCCACTACAAAGTATAATTACACAAAATTAAACAATGTGGATTTTCTAAGCAGATAAAAGGGGGGACTATATTGTAAGGCGTAATAATACCAGGAGTAGCTCGACATCCTCGCAGTAATCTTCACTTTACTGTGCGGACGCCAGCACGTTGTTGCATTTTGTGTTGATGGACTTTTCAATCTTAATTATTATTAACCTCTTAACTCCCGCCTGAAAAATTTGAATGAACCCGACATTGTAAATTTGCAGATCTTCCAAACACTATTGTTCCGTTTTCTGGTTCTACACGACAAATATTTTAGTATAGGTAGCGAAAAATCGTTCAGGTATCGGTATCGAAAACCAAGTATTGTTAAAGTTCTGGTATAAAAATAAAGATTAACGGCACCCTGCCCTACTAATATGTGAGAAATGCTTAATTTAATGGCTACTTTATCCTCCTCTTGCTAAAGTAAACCAGTCCTGTGCAAATGGAGGAACCCTATATCGACAGAGACCTTCCAACCTCTGCATAGAAGAGGCACATCTGTTTCAGGAATCAAACCTGGGACCGTCTTGCTGTGGGGCAGAGCTGCTGCAAAACCACTGATCTCCTTTCCCACAAACACTTTCCCACGCGCTCGTGCAACAAAGCTCCCATTCAGCACCGAATAACAGCCGTGTAATACGAAAACTCCACGTTCGTTTATTTTTAGAGACTTTGGTGAAAAAAAATAAAAAATAGGACAAGCTCCAAAACGTACAAAATGTTTTTTGTTTTTTTTTACTTTTTCAGAAACAAATGTTAGGCCATTTATCAATTTTCCGTGCATGCAGTAAAAACAAAACACAAAATGGGACGATTGAAATAATAAATAAATAACTTAAAAAAACAAGTTATGTACAAAACAGCGAAATGTCCGTTAGTCGTCGTCATATTTACAAACACAGAAACCGCTTTGGTCACATTTCACTCCGTCTTTGGGTCCCAGTATTAACGATGGAGAGACTGCGCTCATGTGGCGGAAACTCTCAGATGGAGGGAAGAGACATTAACCATAAACCTGGTCAAAACTAACTCTAAACAGGAAAATTCTTCCAAAGAAACATCAAAATCCCTCCATCTCCAACGAAAACCTACTCATGGGTTTCAATCTCGTGGCTTTTTGCTGTAATGGATCATTGAGATCCTCCCACTATGTATTCCAACAAAAGAAGGGTTATATTTTATAACGGGTTTGCACAATCTGAGAAAAAAAGTTGCGAATACTGCACTATTCCAATTTATTTTTATCCATTTTCTGGTGGAATATGAACTTATTTATCACATAAATAAAGTCAAGTGTAAATCAGGTCCATATGGATATTTTCTCACAGCAGATTCAGTAGAAGTGAAAAATAGGGATGGGCGGATCGATACCAAACGGCTATTTTTAAAGTATCGATATTGGGCAAAAAGTATCGATACTAATACTATTCTAAAAGAAGGCGGGGCAGCAATTATCAACACAAAGGGATTATTTTTTTCTTTGTTCTGAGCCAAAACAGTCACAACAGCAAAGGATTGAACTGAGCCAGGCTGATCATTCTGTTTTAGGTTCTGTTTGTCATTTAAGTATTAATTTTAAATGTTGTTTATGTATTTTAATTTCACATTAGTGTTGTTTAATTAACCAGTTAAAGTAATATAATTTTAATTGACCAATTAATTGTATAAAATAACCAGTTTTAGAAATGTATATTGATTGAGATACATTCACCCATATGAAATGACCAGTATCGGTGTCGGTATCAATAAAAATGACCCCAAAAGTATCGGTATCGTATCGATTCCAAAAAAAACGGCAGTTGTAGCTAGCGCTAGCTAACCGTTAGCATTAGCCCGATGCTAACATGTAGCATCAGGTTAGCATTCTCCGTTATTTATGTATTTATGGGCCGGTAAACCACTTTGCTCCTCTCCGTGTCTTTATTTAGTAGAAAACTTTATTCATAATTCAGCGTTTGTTAAAGTAGTTTTGGAATAATTAAAGAAAGTTTAGGGCCAGAGTAACGCCATGTTTTTATAGTTTATTGTTGCTTTAACATCACTTATTTTCATTGGTTTCTTGTCCCTTTTTCCATCACATTTTGGTCATTTTTTAGTAGTGTTATTGTGGCTCTTTTGTGGCTTTTTCATCACTCCTTTGTTATTTTTGAATCGCTTTTCCATTGTGTTATTGTTGCTTTTCTGGCCTGTTTTTGACCTTATTTTGCCTTTTTTTCGTTGTCAGTTTTTTCGTTTTTGTCTCTATTTTTACACTTTTTTTCAAGAAGCTTTTAGATTTGGGTAAAGCCGAACTGGAGAAAATGTGCTCGGTTCAGGTGGGGGTTAAGAGATTAAACAAAATAAACGTTTTCTTTTAGTCAAAATACGACTTAAAATGACGTAAAGCGCTTTGTGACCACGTCTGTGAAAGACTCTACGAATAAAGTCCTTCCTTTCTAAAAAACAAGGTTCAAAACAAGGCAACGATGCAACTAAATATGAATAAACAGGAAGGTCATGACTAAAGCTGAACGTCTGCACGTTTTTAAATTACCACTAGTTTTTATTGTAGTGTGTGCTGGCAAAAAAAAATTAAATCTACAAAAAATTGAAGATGAATTTCCTAAATGTTGGTTTATCGTGACATTAGAGATTGTACCACATTTACAGTATTTAAAACAAGACTTAAATGTTGAACTAATTCTGGCATACGTTCATTGTAAATCTCAGATCTCTTAGACCTCAGTGATGTTAATTTCGTCGACTAAAATATTTAGTCTTAATTTTTTTAAGTGATGTTTTTTCCCGACTAAAACTAAATTAAAAGTTTCTCATGAGACTAAAACTGTGACTAAAATGTCCAGATATTTTAGTCGACTAAAATAAGACTAAATAAAAATGAAAAGGAGAGACTAAAATCAGCCAAACTTCTATTGACCGTCTGAAAGAGCCTCAGATCATTTACAATCACTGCTAAAACATCAGCTCTGAGCTTTGTTCATGTGAAGCAGAGGAACAAGATTAAATATGATTATAATGAATATTATCAAAGCAAAGTCGACTAAATTAGTCTTAAAACTAAAACTAGACTAAAATTGAAACGTTTTTTTTCACTAAAATTAAATTACATTTTAGTCAAAAGACTAAAACTAAAATAAAATATGTTTACTAACACTGGACCTCAGTGATGTTGTGATCCGTTGCGTCTCCACATATTGAAACCCATGAATAGGCCTTAATGTTCCCAAACCCCCTGAACGCAGCCTCGCTCAGCGGCCGGTTACAGTTTACTCTCCTCCTCCTCTAACGGTAAGTTCAACCCAGGGATGAATTTGAGAAGCCGCCGTCGAAAGCTTTTGGGTTTGTTCTTCCGCTGCAGTGAGTTGAACCCGCCCTGTTTGTCCGCCGTGTTCGCCGTGTTCGCCGATTGCGGCCTGGTGTAGCTCCTCGTGCTGGCGCTGCGCGTGAGGTGCGTCTTGGCCGTGGTGAAGAGCTCGCTGGCGGGACGCAGCCGCCTCTGAAGCGACCGCTTGGGTTTGGAGTTCTGCTCCGAGTCCGTGTTCTTGTTTTCGGGCTGGTACAGGCAGGTCTGGTACAGCGGGTCTTCGTCGGTGGCGGTGCTGAGGAGGCTGGCGCTGCTGCTGGTGCTGCCCGTGCCCTTGTTTCCTCTCAGGGCCGTGATGGGGCTGGGGGTGCCCACGCTGCCGTAGATCCCCGCCAGCTCCAGGGACTCGTATATGGCAGCGTCACTCAACACTATACCTGCAAAACAGTCACAGGTTTATTTACATCACAAGCTTGGCAGGTTCGTGCAAACTGAATGGTAAAAGGCCTTTATTGAAGCATAAAGCATTAAAACATTGCCTTCACATTTCAGCCCCATTGGGCCTTTGTCAGGGCAAGCTCCAGCGCTGATTACTTTTCAGAACGAGTAATCGAACGCGTAACTTTTTCCAGACCAGTAATCAAATTAAAGGAATAGGCCACCGTTTTTCCATACTGAGATATGTTCTTAGCTTAGCTTTGACGAGTTCTTTAGGACCTGTCTGATCTTCACCCGTGCCTTCAGTCACGTAAACACAGCGCAGACGGCGCTAGCATTTAGCCTCTCCCTCTCTCCTCTATAGCTCCAAAACAGGTCAAGATAGAAGCTACCAAGCTCTTCCACGTTTTCCCTATTTAAATAAGAGTAGTTTGGCATCCGCACAGTAAAGTGAAGATTACTGCGCGGATTTCGAACTACTCCTGGTATTATTACGCCTTACAATATAGTTCCCCCTTTTATCCGCTTAGAAAATCCACATTGTTTAATTTTGTGTAATTATACTTTGTAGTGGAACACTTCACGTAACCATATTTAAATAGGGAAAACGTGGAAGAGCTTGGTAGCTTCTATCTTGACCTGTTTTGGAGCTATAGAGGAGAGAGGGAGAGGCTAAATGCTAACGCCGTCTGCGCTGTGTTTACGTGACTGAAGGCACGGGGGAAGATCAGACAGGTCCTAAAGAACTCGTCAAAGCTAAGGTAAGAACATATCTCAGTATGTAAAAACGGTGGCCTGTTCCTTTAAAGTTACTTTTCCAAGTGACTGCTACAACTCCTTTTCCTTACGAAAAATATATACTTCTTTTTTCTTGGGTCTCGTGGGGAGACGTAACTTGTCACATTTTCCACATGAAGATTCACGACATAAACGTAGACAACAACAGAAGAGGAGAAAAATGGAAATAAGTCACTATTCTGAATCTATGGCAGCATTGTTGATGTTGCTGTTAAAATACACTTCCAATAACACGAATATGGGCACATTTTGCATGTGTGTAATGCAGCGCCATTAGGCATAAGCAGACCTGGGCAAACCCCCGCCCGGGTGCCAGGTCCGGCCGGCCAAGCAATTTAATCCGGCTCGATTTTCTGCGCTTCTTTCAAGATGCGAATGCGTCGCTTCCACATTCACAACGCTTTGAGCAGCTGTGTGTCGGCGCCCTGACCATCACCTGGTCACAACGGGTTCAAACGGCTCTGCCTCAGTCAAGCGGAGAACAAGACTAAAGCAGGAGGCGGTGATGGATGCCACAAACTGAGGCACAAGGACCATGTGCCTCCATCGCATTTGTGGATGACTGGAGTAAAGCAGTGTTGTTTTTGGCCCTTTTAGTTTTAGTTTTAGTCTTAGTCTTTTGGACGAAAAATGCATTTAGGTTTAGTCACATTTTAGTCATTTCAAAATGTGATCGTTTTAGTCACGTTTTAGTCAGACGAAAATTAAAAAGGTTTTGTCTGTTTCATTAGTTATAATTAATTTCGATAAGTCTTGGAAATTGGGATAAATAAAAGCTTCTATTGGCTTTTGACAAACACAGATGACACCACGACAGGCACTGGCAGAAGGGGTCGACTGTGAACAGGACTTTTCCCAAAAGCGCCCGCTCTCCTCGTCCTCTGGTCGTCGCTTCGAGATTTTTATTTTTTACCAACAGTGCTGTCTGCACATACGTAGCTACATCAACGTGCTTTCTGTGTTCATACGCCACGGTGTTGAAAGCTGTCCTGAGAAACGATAAAGTCCCAGTGACCTGGATGTCAGACGCTCCGAGGAGGATGTACGCGAGCAGTGACCGCACGCCACGGGGAGAGAGAGAGAGAAAGAGGCGCCGCTGCCCGGGCGCATCATGAGCATCACGGCGCCGCTGCCCGGGCGCCTCATGAGCATCACGGCGCCGCTCCGGGTCACGTTTACCGTGTGTTCTCTCACTCCGCACACAAAAACTCTGTGAACGATCTGACGAAAAACTTTCTCTCATTTTTGTCTCGTCTCGTCTCATTGACGTAAACGCGTAAACGTCTCGTCATGTTCTCGTCCCCAAAGAGCTCATTTTAGCTCGTCATCGCTACGGTATTGTCATTAGAAAAAGGGGCGTCAACGAAAAGATATCGTTATCGTCTTCGTTGGCGAAAACAACTCTGGAGTAAAGGGCGCAGAGGAGCTTTCTGTGCGACGGTAGGAACGAGCGTAAGATTGACTGAAGCTGAATAACTAACGACGCACTCTTCCCTGCGGAGCTTCATGGACCACCGAGTCTGGACCTGGGTCACAATGGCTCCACAGACCCGAGCCGGATCAGCCTCTGTCCGCACAGCTGTAGGAGCCAGAGGCGCGTTTGAGGATCACTGGGTCTGAAGATCTTACTCCTCCAATAGCCTTTGTCTGGTTTAGTTTTGCAGAAGAACTGGATGTGGCCTGGTTTACATTTGGTTTAGGCCTAGTTCAGACTTGATGTGGCTAAACACTTACAGATAATTCTAGTTCTGCCAAGCATCAGTACCAGCTATTCAAAAGACATAATTTAGTGCAATAGGATGAAGTTGAGCAGAAAAAGTTCATGTTTCTCATGTGGCCCCCTGGTATAGAGGGTTATTATTAATAATATTTGGGGACTCACCATGTACAAGGCGCTGCTCCTGCACCATCAGCGACCGATACTCGTCCCATTTCTCATGAAGAGATTGCTGAAAAACACAAAGCGAGATGGTGTGAATGATTGTGAAACAGCGACAGTAACGAAGGGGTGACTTTCTGACTCAAAGGTTAAGCTGCAGATGTGAGAATGAAAAGGCCACGCGACAGTTTGATGGATGTTTTCTCCGAGACACAAAAGAGCAAAAGCATAAACATCGGGAAATAATAGTGAATGTGTTTAATGCATCAATTTGGGAAAAATGTGGAAAATGTGAAAAATGTGTGACCGCACGTCCCAGTAATGAACCACATGCTCTTGGACTGAGGAGCAAAACAGACAAGACGTCCCACATGACGATCAAGTGGCCAATACAAGGCAAAAAAAACAAAACAATGGAAAATCTGTTACAATGTGAACAGATTATTCCTTTTGTGAATCGAGGTTTATGGAAAAGTTTATACACTTTAAATTCAAACATACTGTATTATATAAACTTTTGACAAATAATAATCCACCGAAAAATGATCCAAATCTTCTAATCTTGCATAAAAAAAAGAATTGTGCCCATTACCCAGACTGGGAACCCAATTAAGGAAATTAAGCTGTCATCTGTACTGGGTTTCATCAGCCACTTGGATGATTTTACAGTTATACTGATATAAGAGGTTAACCTCGTCACTGGTTTCTCTCATCCTTACAGAAAAAAGCGACTCAACTCTAAAAGAGCTCATAAAATGGTTAATAGCGAATCCTTTAAGAGGCCTGTAACGCACAGGATTGAGGCAGATTTATATCAATCAGAAATTGCATTAGTTGGTAGTAAATATTCTATTTGTTATGTATATGAATGAATGTAGGCTTATTCGGTTACAAAACATAGAACAAAATGTATGTACAGCAAATTCATTGAAAACAAGGAGGTAACCGAAAAGTGTAGGCTGAAGCCTCATTATTGCCCACCCCATTTACAGAACATCTACCCATCAAAAAAAAAGTTGACTTATAGTAGTTACAAAGGTTTGCTTGTTGCTTTGTTTAAATTTATGCACAAGGCAAGGCAAGTTTATTTGTAGAGCACAATTCATACACAAGGCAATTCAAAGTGCTTCACAGTTGCATAAATACGAGAAAGCAAATACAATCAATAAAAACATCAACATAGAATTAATCAATTGCAGTAAGAGGCAAGAGTGTAGTTAAAATACTTTCAGTTATATGCATTTTTAAGTCCTGTTTTGACTCGCTCTGTCTTGAGCACTATTTTTTCTTGCTCTTTCACACAAAGTTACCAAACCTCTGTTTTGTCGCTCCTTCTACTCAACATCAACATAAAATTAATCAATTACAGTAAAAGGCGAGAGTGCAGATAAAATACATGCTCGGGCAAAAAGAACTGTTTTCAGCCTGGATTTGAACATGGTCAGAGTCGAGGCCTGTCTCACATCCTCATGAAGACTGTTCCAGATTTTAGCTGCATGAAACTGAAGCGCAGCCTCAGCGTGTTTAGTCCTGACTCTGGGAACCACCAGGAGGCCCCTCCCTGAAGTTCTCAGGGCCCGAGATGGTTCACACGGCTCTAACATGTCAGAGATGGACTTTGGAACCATGAAAAGACTTGTACACAAGCAGAGCTGTTTTAAAGTCTATTCTCTGAGTCACAAGAATTATACATAAACTTATCTTAAACCAACATTTCTTAAGCATCCATATATTTGTCAAAAAATACGTTTTTTGAAATAATAATAATAATGGAATTATTATAGTGTTCATTAATAATTTCCACAAAGTATAATAACATGTTCAATAGCTTTTATTCTTAAGCGAATATCAGCATCAAACAGACAGTGACGGCTGAAGAACCTTTGACACAGTAATTACTATTTTGTGTTTGTCGGGTGGATCTGACATCACCAAGTAATTAAGAGTCCAGGGTCAATGTCAACGTTGTTTGCCCAGTGTTACAGCCAACCAATCCGCCTAACCCTAACTTTGGTCCTGGGCAAATAACTTTACATTGACCCTGGACTCTTAATGACTTGGTGATATCAGATCGACGTGTTTGTAGCACGTCTGATGTTTTTAAGCACATCCGCAATAGATCTTAGGCTGTTTAGCACCACCCAGATTTTACTCAGATTTGAGCAGCATCAGTTTATAGTGAAATTATAGTTAAAAAAATGAATAAATACAATTAGATCATTTTCAATGGCTCGGTTTCACAATTCAAATAAAGAATAACATATAGGGCTGGAGGATATGGCAAAAAAAGAAAAATCTTTTTTTTTTCTCATATTGATCGATTTATATTTTTGATTACATCTTAGAAAGAAGAAGAAGAAAAATATATGATGGCTGATACATGATCTTAAACAAATACTTTCCTCCAGCATCATTTAAAGCAGCACTAAGTAACGTGTTTACCTTAATAAATCCTTTCCGTAGTCCCTGTGGGGGTGATACAAGTGTTTATGGGATGATTGGAGGGTCTTTCATCGCCCCCTGGTGTCTCTGGCCAGAAAACCATGTTTGTAACTTGACTGCCAGCGGTGCGGAGCCACCAATACACACTAATGTAATCACGAAGAAGAAGCTAACATGCTAACGGGCAAAGCTAACTGCGGGCTAACCTCACTTTAAACAGTATTTACAGCAAAGTTTGAGTGAAAAAAAATATTTCCATTGTATAATTGGATGCACAGTAACCCTCTCTCCCTTCGCCTTTCCTGTCAGCGTAGTATTTACTCTCCAAGACAATTAATAAGTTAAAAAATCATAACTTGCTACTACACCTGCAGTTGCGCTTATGGCCTCTAGGGGGAAGAGTTACTTAGTACTGCTTTAACACCAAAACTAGGTTCCGTTTCTTCCAAAGAAATGGCTGTAAACCTGATCATTATAAAGTCCCATCACAATTATTGACATGAACCAAAGAAGAGATTGCGATTTCAATAAAATTTCGATAATTGCCCAGCCCTAGAACAACAAATAAATGTGTGAAACTTTAGGGACTTTACGTGAGCTAAAAACCTGTGTGGTGTAATGTTTAAATCGAATCCCGGCTGGTGCAAAGTTTGAACCCTCTAAATCAGCCGGCCCTTGTGGATTAGGAGCCGACAGCTGCGATAATCTGGGACCAGGTTTCCAGTGTCTGTGCGAGAAAGTGGCTAATGTGCCCGTCCTGTGCAGGAGCGACAGGCTGCTGACCCGACAACAGGTGGCGCTAACAAGAGGACGAGAGAACAGACTGTGGCCTAAATACGGCTCAATCATCAGGGCAAAGATTACGAGAGTCGACATGGCAACTGCTGTCATGGCAATTTCAGACGCCATCTTTGGACAGCGGGATGAAACTAAATCCAATAAAAAAATAACGTTTCAGAGGATAAAGATCGGGAAGTGAGAATTTGAAGAAAGAGAAAAGATGGATA
The DNA here is from genome assembly GCF_951799975.1 of Gobius niger. Taxonomy (NCBI): domain Eukaryota; kingdom Metazoa; phylum Chordata; class Actinopteri; order Gobiiformes; family Gobiidae; genus Gobius; species Gobius niger. Next base: position 3,986,193 of record NC_136857.1, on the reverse strand, counting down.
GACAGATCGAGCGCTAAAATTAGAACTGAAATATATAAAGGCGTATATCACATGGAAAGTACCTTCTTAATGCTCAAAAAGCAAGCAAATTCTGAGAAAATACCACAAACCTGGCAACCCCCGATCTAGTTCATTTGCTTTGCACTTTCTAACCTCTTAACTCCCGCCTGAACCGAGATGATCTTTTTCCTCACGTCAGATTTTTTTCCATCATTTTTTTGTTGGGTATTCAACTCATTTTAACTTTTTTGTCATTTTTTCTCACGTTTTTGTCATTTTTTTCTTCTTCATTTTTTGGTCAAATTTGTGTAATTTTTTGGTCAATTTTTAATCACATTTTTGTATATTTTTTGGTCATTTTTTGTCACATTATTGTCATTTTTTGTCAAATTTTCGTCAAATTTTTGTCACATTTTTGTATTTTTTTTGTCCATTTTTTGTCACATTTTTTATCAAATGTTTGTCACATTTTTGTCACATTTTTGTATTTTTTTTGTCCATTTTTTGTCAATTTCTTGTGGCATTTTTGTCACTGTTTTGCCACTTTTTCATCCATTTTTCGTCACTTTTTTGTCAATGTTTTCTCACTTTTTTGTCACATTTCCGTCATTGTTTTTGTCTCAATTTTGTTGCTTTTTCACAGCTTTTTTCTAGAAGCTTTTGGACTGGGGTAAAGCCAAACTGGAGAAAATGCGCTCGGTTCAGGTGGGAGTTAAAGAACAACTAAACACCAAATCCACTTTTTTTAGCTGATAAACAGTGTATATGGGTGTGGAATAGAGTTAACTAACTTTCCCAGGGGGAAAATTAAGAGGTGGACAGCGAATAAAGCGGCAGTGACAGCTCATCCTTTAGAGTTTAGTCTTTGGCATCATTTAACAAACATAATAATGTTCAAAGAATAGAAATTAAAAGGAGAAGCAGCGTTTAATCCTAAAGATTGTGGACAGTTAGCCTCCGTTAGCCTGCTCAATGCATTTTCCCTATAGCCGTTAGCATTAGCCATCAAACAATTATGAACAAATTATGAACGATCCAGATGTTCTCAGCTGTTGTCAACCCATCGACCAGATTTAAGTGAGGTCAAAGCCTCGTTAGAAATCATTAATGAATGTACAGACCTTTGGAGATTTTACTTTAGATACAAGTTAACGTATAAAAGCGTCCTCTGAGCGGTAAAGTTTTGGCCTTTTCGTGGGGTCAGATATCCAATGGCCACATCATCATCTTATAACATGTTAATGATAAGGAGACTGTAGAAATGATAGAATTACCATGAAAAGGACAGAACACACCTCCCCATAAGTTAGCATAATGCCAGCCTTGTATTCCCTATTCAATTTAAAACCGGCTCCAGGATTCGACGGCGCATTTCTAAGTCCAGGCTCAGAAAGAAAAAGGCATTTCTGAAATTTCTATGGTTCAAAGCATCCATTTTGTTCTTTCGCTAAACCATATTAGTAAAAGTAATAAGGTCATCTGGTTCCTTGTAGGTCATTATATGCTCTTTGAAACTTGGACCATACGTTTTATCAAGAGCCATATGCAAAAAAGGAGACAGGAAAGAAAGCCATTCGCTATGAAGCTCCATTTGATTGGAATAATTTACCAAAAGAACTGGGGATCATGGCTCTACTATAGGCGAGGATGGACAGAGCAAGACATGAGACTGTGTGATTGTTATGTATATGTGATTGTTATATGTACTATGTAGGGTTGAACGATTAATCGCATTTGCGATTTTATCGCGATATTACACAACGCGATTTCGAAATCGCACAGACACACGATTTTGGCCCATGCAGCTGACGGCGCTGCCCATAGAAGTGAGTGTAGTAGCGAGAGACGCCACAGACGTCCGGCTCCGGGCTCCACCGCGGGCTTTTGTTTACTTCTCCGTCTACTTAAGGTGTGCGTAGATCGTGGATGTGAAAATATCAGCGTGTATAAAGCAGCCACCGCTCAGGACTATTGCTGTTTCCTCCGTTAGCATTGCGTTAGCTGCAGCGCTACACGGTCTCATGCTCTGATCACAGAAACTTTCCTCCGGATTCACACGTCTCGGCTCCACAGATGAAGCTGAGCCTGAGCTGATGTTCAGAGTCCTTTGTGACTCACTTTTCAAGGCTTATGTTTGGGAATGTTTTGAATAAAGATAAGAACTTATCTCACAACCACTGACTAAAACACAAGAGCAAATAGCAAGAAATTGTTAAGGCTATTTACAAAAAAAAAAAAAATCAATATAAGCTTATTGGAAATGATGTGGCTAAATGACTATGTGGACTATTTGGAATTATCTTCATGTGATTATAAAGGACTTAAGAGTGAGTAATACTTTATATCAGTAGTAAATATTTAATTGAATTGCAACAAAAAGTTATTCGCGAAATCGAAATCGCAATATTGATTGAAAAAAATCGCAATATTGATTTTTGTCAAAATCGTTCAACCCTAGTACTATGTGCCTATACTTGTTATGTTTTGTTATAAAAAATAAATAAATGAAAATGAAACTGATCAATAGGATATCATTTTCTGGATAACTTGAGAAACCCACCTTTAGATACTGCAGTCGTGCCTCCAGTTCTGCTTTCCGGATCGAGTCGCTGTAAACCGTCTCCAGTCTTTAAAAACAGAAGAGGGGAAAAAAAATCGTTCAGATAAATAAACTTTGCAAAGAGGAAGCACTTTGAAGGAAAAACTTGCAACTTGACACAAGACGCGGCAGGAATCTCACGCGACCGATTCAAAGGCTCTTTTCATACGCACTGGCTCGGTCTGAATCCACACGTCACAGTTTACGGGAGAAAATATAGAGTTTCCATTCATATCCTGGAAGGTCTGGGAATCACATGTTGTTTGTGTGTTTAATACTTCACACCACGAGCATAAAAGTGGATGCAGACGGTCCGTAAACAGCTGCCGTCGCCCGTGTAGTGGTCGACCCTTGTTTATTTTACAGCCTTCTTCAAACGCTCAGACGGGGCTCGCTAATTTGCCTTTTTATGTTTTACAAGTGCGGCAGGAGGGAGAAGAAAGAGCGCGGTTTCAATTAGATGCCAAATACTAAACAAATGGGGAAGTTGCAGCGACTATGGCAACATAATAAAGTGAGTGGAAATTGTTGCTTTGCTCAAAGTAATGACGGACTTTGAGCATTTGTGACGGTTTTAAATGTTCGTACTCGGGCAGGGGCGGGACTGGGACTGAAAAACAGCCCTGGACTCTGGTCAGCCTGGCCCAAAGTAGCGCAACTGTGACACTTCCACAAATACACATGTTAACCTCTGACCCCCCGCCTTAACCGAGAGCATTTTCTCCAGTTCGGCTTTACCCAAATCTAAAGGCTTCTTGACTGGAGAGCAACACTGTAACGCCTCATTTGAAAGCGAAAATCTAGAAAAGTGACGGGAACTTTTTGTCACGTTGTCGCTGCATTTTTTTCATGTTATTGTTGTTTTTTCATCGCTTTTTTCATTGCTTTGTCGTCACTTTTCCGTCACATTTTGTTGCTTTTCCAGCACATTTTTGTTTTTGGATGCTTTTCTTTTAACTCCTTAACTCCCGCCTGAACCGAGCACATTTTCCCCAGTTTGGCTTTACCCCAATCCAAAATCTTCTGGAAAAAAGCTGTGAAAATAGCGACAAAACTGAGACGAAAACAATGATGGAAATGTGACAAAAAAGTGACGAAAAATTGATGAAAAAGTGGCAAAAATGTCACAAAAATGACAAAAAAATGTCAAAAAGTGACAAAAATTGGGAGAAAAATGGACAAAAATTAGATGAAAAAATTACAAAAAATGTGACAAAAATTTGATAAAAAATTTGACCAAAAAATGACAAAAATTAGACGAAAAAATGACTAAAAAAATTACAAAAATGTGTCATGGTCCAATTGCAGGGCCGGACTGGGACTGAAAAACAGCCCTGGACTCTGACCAGCCTGGCCCAAATTAGCGTAATTGTGAAACTTCCACAAATACATATTTTAACCTCTTACCCCCCGCCTTAACATTAACGAGTGCATTTTCCCCAGTTCGGCTTTTTATTATTATTTTTCTGATCGGCATCATCAGCAAAAAGAGCGGGAAAGGCGGTCGTAAAAATAGAAGCAAAATCATTCATATAAATAATAAATAATAATGGTCCAAAAATTGATCCTTGTGGTGCACCATACTCCACGGAATTCCCTTTAGATTCATGTTTTTTTTTTTTATACTGGGCTTTACCCAAATCTAAAAGCTTCTCGACTGGAGAGCGACAATGCAACGCCTCATTTGAAAGCTAAGACCTACAAAAGTGACGGAAACTTTTCGTCACGTCGCCACATTTGTCATATTTTTGTTGTTTTTTTAATCTTTTTTTATTCCTTTTTTGTGTGTTTTTCTCACGTTTTTGTTGACTTTTCATCCTCTTTTTCTCGCTATTCTGATGCTTTTCTTTTTAGATTTGGGTAAAGCTCGGTTGAGGCGGGACCGGTGGCCCTTCTGTGCTCTTCCAGAATGGACACATGGCCAGTCCGCCCCTGTACTCGGGCGGTAGCTGATCGAATCGTTATCAAATAATCTGTGGTCAGTATCAATTATCGGTCATTTCTGTGGATTGTCCGGATTTTAGACAAATAAAATGGAGGGTTTTTGTATGAAAAGGGGCCCGAGTGGAAAGCCTTCATTTGTTATTGAAGCTGTGGATAAGCGTTAAAACCACACACACCTCTGAACATCCAGGGGGAGGACATTGAGGAGGTGGACAGTTTCAAGAACACCCGGGTGTTCACCTCAACAATAAACTGGACTGGTCCCACAACACCAACGCCCTGTACAAGCAGGGCCAAAGTCGCCTCCACCTTCTGAGGAGACTGAGGTCCAATGGGCGCTGGCTGCTCAGCTTTATGACCACGACACTGGGGGCCATTGCTGTAGTACCTCCATATCGCCACTAGGCCCCCATTGAAAAGCATTGGAGTTTAGACGCCTTAAAAACAACTTTAACGCCTGGTTTCAATGTTTTCAACATTAGACTCGGCTAGATATTGGCTTGTTGCACAATATGGCTACGCTAGTTCCTCTGAGCTGAAGTTGTGGGCGCCAGTACTTCCTGTTCGTATTAACTTCCATTAAGATTTGCTTAGACGCGTTCGAATCATCGTATTTCCTAAAGATTCTGTGGTGGACAGTGAGTTCCTGGTAGATGATCACTTCCTGCAGGTTAAAGAGTTGCTGTACAGTGTAAATATTTCCGTAGAGGAGACGTCTAACATTAATTTCATGCATTATACAATTTGAAACAGTGCTTTTTATTCCATTTTTTTGATAGCATGTTAGCCTTTAGCTTCAAGACAAACTATCAATCCTTTATGATCACAGGTGTCTCCTCTGAACTCGTTACACACAGTAAATGATCATCTACCGGGAACTCACTTCCCACAACATAATCTTTAGAAAATGTGATTATTATTCCATGAAAACAACAGACAGGAAGTACTGGCACTCACAACTTCAGGTCAGAGGAACTAGCATAGCCATACCGTGCAACAAGCCAATTCCTCCAGAGATAACGCTGGGTTAGTCACAATTTAAGAAACCAGGCTGGTTTTCGTAAGAAGAATTTTTGAAGCCTCGTACTTAATGAGGGTCGGACTGTTAGCATTGGAGCAGCGCGAGCTACACACAAAGGCGGAGTCTACGGTGAAGATCCGCCCTTATGCCCTTTTTAGGAACATGCTTCGTCAGAGCTGGGGAGGCGGAGTCTGTAAATCCTCCATGAATTCCCCCTCGACCGTGGTCATTATGGTCAACGGGGAGGAGTGAGCAGAAGACGTCCATTATTTTCAGGCCTCTGCTCAGGACTTTTTATGACTCTGTGGTGGCCTCTGCTCTCCACTACGCTGCCGTGTGCTGGGCCCCGAGCCTCACAGAGCGGGACAAGAACAGACTGAACAAGCCGGTCAGGAGGGCCAGCTCCGTCCTGGGCTGCCCCCTGGACTCTGTGGAGGAGGTGAGGGTAGGTATAGGAGGGTATTAGCCAAGCTCACCTCCATCACGGACAACACCTCCCACCCACTGCAGAGGAGCTGAGCAGCTCTTTCAGTGGAAGACTGAGACACCCTCAGGTCCCTCATCCCCACTGCTGTCAGACTGAACAACATGACTGTAAAGTAACATGTGCAATAACCCCTTTGCAGAACACATGCAGTAATCCCTGTTTACACATCACTTATCTGCGTCACTTTATCCACCACTGGCACTATGATGTAAACCTGCACTGCTGACACTGACTATAACATTTTTTTGCTATAGTCTGTTTACTTAATTATTTACTGTTTATACTTAAGATACCACCATTTAAGTATTTAATTGTTTTTTGTTTATTTTTCTCACATTTTCTGCCTTTTTGCACCCTGAGTGTTTCTTAGAGCTGAATGTAACAAGTAAAGGCCATCTTATCTTATCTTATAATGAAGTCAGTCATTGTTGCATTTATATTTTTGTATTTAAACATATTTAATCCACTTTGCTTCATGTTTGTTCTCCCACACAAACAGAGCCCAGACCTGTTTCCTTTAGCAGAACTTAAATAAATAAAATGGGGATCTTTCAAACTATTTTTAGTCAGCAAATCTAAAATGATGCCACAAAACACTGGTGTGGATTATTTCTGATAACGTCGGTCTCATGAACTCTATTAGTGAAAGACACACTTACATCAGAGTAAAGAGCAAAACCCAAAGACCCAAACTCAGTCAACGATATTAAAGGAATAGGCCACCGTTTTTATATACTAAGATATGTTCTTACCTCACTTTAGTCGAGTTAATATATCCCCGTCTGGTCTTTGTCCGCGCGCTCTGCCAGGCAAACGGAGCACATACGCAGCCTCTCCCATATGTGACATAGCTCCGAAAAAGCTCACGATAGAAGCTACCAAGCTCTTCCACGTGTTCCCTATTTAAATAAAGTTACGTGAAGTGTTTTCATGCGAAGTATATTTACACAGAAATGTAACGTGTCGATTTTATAAGCAAATAAAAAGGGGGACTATATTGTGAGGCGTAATGATACGAGGAGCACAGCGTCCGCGTAGTAAATCCTAAAGACTTCCCCCGCTCACTTCCGTCAATAACCTTTAGGAGTTACTGCGCGGACGTTTTACTCCTCGTATCATTACGCCTCACAATATAGTCCCCCTTTTTATTTGCTTATAAAATCGACACGTTACATTTCTGTGTAAATATACTTCGCATGAAAACACTTCACGTAACTTTATTTAAATAGGGAACACGTGGAAGAGCTTGGTAGCTTCTATCGTGAGCTTTTTCGGAGCTATGTCACATTATGGGAGAGGCTGCGTATGTGCTCCGTTTGCGTGACAGAGCGCACGGACAAAGACCAGACGGGGATATATTAACTCGACTAAAGTGAGGTAAGAACATATCTTAGTATATAAAAACGGTGGCCTATTCCTTTAACCTCTTAACTCCCGCCTGAACCGAGAGCATTTTCTCCAGTTCAGCTTTACCCAAATCCTGTAGGCCAGTGTAACGCCTCATTTGAAAGTTAAGATCTACAAAACTAAATTGATCTTTTTCCTCACATCATCAGATTTTTTTTCATCACTTTATTTGTTGGGCAGTCGTCTCATTTTTGTCAAATTTTCGTGACTTTTTTGTCACTTTTCCGTCACATTTCTTTGTCAAATTCTTATCACTTTTTTGTCCAGTTTCTGTCAATTTTTTTTTCAATTTTCCGTCACATTTTTCTCACTTTTGTGTCAAATTTTGTCATTTTTTGGTACATTTTTCGGGCAGTCATCTTATTTTTGTCCAATTTTTGTGACTTTTTTCGCACATTTTTCGTTTTTTCATGTCAATTTTTTTGTCTTTTTTTGTCAATTTTTGCCAATTTTTTTCTAAATTTTTCGTAAATTTTTTCTAAATTTTTCGTCAAATTTTTCTCACTTTGTCAAATTTTGTCATTTTCGATTTTTTGGGTCAATTTTTTTGTCACTTTTTTGTCACTTTTTCGTCAAGTTATTCGCATTTTTTTGTCAAATTCTTATCACTTTTTGGTCAAATTTGTGTCATTTTTTCTAAATTTTTGTCAATTTTTTTCTCAATTTTTCGTCAATTTTTCGTCAATTTTTTGAAAAAAAAATCTAAATTTTTCGACAATTTTTTCTCACTTTCTTCACATTTTCATCCTTGTTTTCATCTCAGTTTTGTTGCTATTTTCACACCTTTTTTCCAGAAGCTTTTGGATTGGGGTGAAGCTGGAGAAAATGTGCTCGGTTCAGGTGGGAGTTAAGAGGTTAACACAACAAACTGTTTCCGATGGTCAGAGAAAAGAATCTCCCAGGACGAGCGTTTGTTTCAGGGCCCGGTCAGGTCATCAAACGCCCTCCCGTGGTTTATGGAGTCGTCAAATGTACCAGTGAACTTCTGATTACCTGAGGCTGTTTCCGCAGGCTTTGATGAGCTGCACGATGTCCTTGTGCCGAAACCCCTCCACCGCGGACTCGTTCACAGTGGAGATGGTGTCCCCTGGAGAACAGTAAACACAGTCACACATTTATATTATGAACTCTCACGGGCTGGACAAAGGATGCACAATTTTGAAAGAAAAAACAAACAAATCTAATTCCAATTTTTGACATGGTTTGGAAGTGCAACTGGTGTGTCCTTAAAGCAAAGTAACTCATGCCCCCAGAGGCCATAAGCGCCACTGCGGTTGTCGTAGCATGTTACGTTTCTTTACTTATTAATTGTCCGTGAGAGTAAATACTACGCTGACAGAAAAGACAAAGGGACAGAGGGATATTGTACATCAAAGTACACAATGGAGAACATTTTCACTCAAACTTGGCTGTAAATACTGTTTAAGTGGTGCTAGCCCGCAGTTAGCTTTGCCCGTTAGCCTGTTAGCTTCTTCTTCGTGATTACACTAGTGTGTATTGGGGCCTGCGACCCGGAGGCAGCGAAGTTGCGATTGTGGTTTTCTGGGCAGAGACACCAGGGGGAGAAAAAAGACCCTCCAATCATCCCTTTAACACTTGTATTACCCCCACAGGAACTACGAAAGGATTTATTAAGGTAAACAAGTTACTTAGTACTGCTTTAAAGATATGTTAAAGAGGGGGTATTATGCTTTTTTCAGTCACATAGCACCAGTCTATATCACACTACAATGATGGCAAACCTTCTGTTGGTCTGTAAATGCAGTAAATTAGAATAACTGCCTTGTATAAAATGTCTCTCTCAAAATGGCTGTAGTGAATGTCTTGAAATAGGCCTCTGTCTCTTTAAGAACCTCTGAGCCTTTCCGACACGCCCCCTCCACACGCTGTCTGTGGCATCAGTGGGGAGGGGGTTCTGCTGAGGAGCAGTGGTTGGTTACTCGGCTGGTGACGAAAGCTCGGAGGCGTCTCCAGGAGGTGGGGGCGTTCCTAGGAGGACTCAGGCAAACCTATCCCTAAAATGGCCGCCATCAGAGTTTTTACAGATTACTCAGAAATACGTGAATGTGCCAAGGCAACACTTCAGGCATGTTTTTAATGAGGGAGTGACATAATAACAAGTCAATTTTGCATAATACCCTTTAATCAGGACTTTTACAACAAGAGAATACTCAGATGAACCCTTTTATTAAGTTAGTTTCGGTGCCATCAATCGCGATATTATCCTGTCTCGATTCATCAAACTTAAAATGTTGTTATCGTGACAGGCCTATTGACCAACTGAAATATACAGTGATAAAAGATAATGAAAGACATATATTTCAGAACATAGCTACTTGTAGAGATCCAGAGAGAGAGAGAGATGGGATGTATTTAGTTTATGTGCAGTTCTTACCAAGATATGTTGTAATATCTATTTGATTGTGCTGGGGCTGAAACGACTAATCAATTAATCGACGACTAATCGATTATTGAAAGAGTCGACAACTATTTTAGTGATCGATTAATCGTTTTCTGGTTCACACAGACTCAAATAGAGCAAAAGCTACACGAAAATGTAGTATTTTTGATGAAAACCTACTTTGTTTTTATAGTTAGGGTCTGCAGTGTTTTGTACATTGTAAATTTCATGAATATCCGTCTGTGTCTCGTCCAATCAGAAGCAGAATTAGCGCCTCCAACAAACGTTCCCTTTAAGTGAATGTTTGTTGGAGGCTCTTGGTTAAATGTTTAGCTAAAGTTGGCGGCGCCACTTTAGCTATATGTGATTAAAAAATTGAAAAATAAAATGTTCATACACCATTCACAGCCACGCGATTAATCGATTAATCATAAAAAATCACAATAATAATAAAAGTACAGGTTTTGAATAATGTATCATGGCTATCAAAAAGGTATCACTAACCAAGCAATGCACCAACAAATAATAGACCTGCACCAAGCGGACACTGGAGGCATTTAAGGAGGGTGAAGTGTGTTGCCCGAGGACACAACAAGCGTATATGTGGACCAAAGAGACAGAGGCAGCAGCACATGTTCCACAGAAGCTCATCTCCTTTCACAGCTAATAAAAGCTCACGTGCGACACAAATGTGCCGCCGTGGCAGACACTTCATCACACGAGCCTCTAAATGAAAACATCCCACTTTAACTCTTCAAAGTCCCCCACGTTCATGACTCTTTATTTGTCTTAGCAACAAGGAGCGAAAAACCCAACATCTCAAATTAAAATCCAGTCCCTTTTTCCCCCTTATTTCAAAACCACAGTCAATATACGCCGCCCGACACCTGGATTCAACAGTATAATTATACTTATAAAACATTATAGCGTGTGTGTGTGTTTCTTTTTGGTCAGGCAGTGTATTAATGTGGCCAAAGCGATGAGGTCACCGAGCCGCATGTTTAAGGGAACAATAGACCGACCGTGACAAGAATGTAGGAAGTGAAACTCACGGTGACAAACGCAGATCAACAAAACAAATGAGGCGGCAAATCAACTTCTCAGAGCAAAACAAACACTGGCAGCAGGAGTTTGAAAATAATAAGTCGAGGAAAAAATTATATTAAATGATGGTATTAATACATTTTGTGCTTTATTATTATTTTTATTATTATTTATTAATTTATTTGGTAGGGACAGTGCAAGTTAACCTCTTACCACCCGCCAAAACCAAATGCATTCTCTCCTCTTTGCCATTGTCGTCACTTTTTACTTTTGTGTTTTTGTCACTTTTTCATTATTTTTTTGATACATTTGTCACTTTTTTGTTGCCGTTTTGTCACATTTTTTGCTAGATTTTTATCACTTTTTTGCTGTGGATTTTTATCACTTTTTTGCTGGATTTTTGTCACTTTTTTGCTAGATTTTTGTCACTTTTTTGCTGGATTTTTGTCACTTTTTTGCTAGATTTGTCACTTTTTTTGCTGGATTTTTGTCACTTTTTTGCTAGATTTTTGTCACTTTTTTGCTGGATTTTTGTCACTTTTTTGCTGGATTTTTGTCACTTTTTTTGCTGGATTTTTGTCACTTTTTTGCTGGATTTTTGTCACTTTTTTGCTAGATTTTTGTCACTTATTTGCTGGATTTTTGTCACTTTTTTCCTAGATTTTTATCACTTTTTTGCTGGATTTTTGTCACTTTTTTGCTGGATTTTTGTCACTTTTTTGCTGGATTTTTGTCACTTTTTTGCTAGATTTTTGTCACTTTTTTGCTGGATTTTTGTCACTTTTTTGCTGGATTTTTGTCACTTTTTTTGCTGGATCACTTTTTTGTTGTTCTTTTGTCAACTTTTTGTTGAGTTTTTGTAATTTTTGTCGCTTTTATTGGTCACTTTTTAGCGCTTTTTTGTTGCGTTTTCATCCTCATTTTCTTCTCGTTTTTTTTGTCGCTGTTTTGAAGAAGCTTTTAGATTTGAAGAATTTGGAGAACAGGAGAAAACATGTTCAGGTGGGAGTTAAGAGGTTAATGAACAAGCCACACCGGATTGTAGCCTTGCACACTCTCAAACACACCCTCATATATCCTGGCCTATTGTACATGTTTTTAGTGGTAGGGGAAACCGGAGGAAACCTACGCAGACACAGGGAGAACATGCAAACTATACACAGAAAGACTCCGTTCTTGGTGGGAATCGAACCCGGACCTTCTAGCTGTGAAGCACAAGCACTAACCAAAGATAAACTGCCTAGTACGATAAAAAAAAAAACAGAACATATTTTACTTGCAAAAAAACCGGCCCCGCCACAATCAATAGGACAGTTAGATAATTGATTTCACACAAACGCTGCAACACTGAGCCTGTAGTTTCGTGCACGAATCGCCCACATCCTTCATCATGTGATTGTGAACTGAAAAAGCAGATGGTAAACACTCATGTTTGGACTTCCCTGTGTGGACGGCTTTTGTTGACATTTTAGGAGGCAGTTGGCAAACGGCAAACTGTGGCAGCAGTTAGTCACACTCACTTCTCTACTGGGCTATTTTTAGCTTCTGCAAGACTTATGCAAAACCAAAATGAACAATTGACGAGTTTCAGATGACGTCAGGAGAGTGTAGTGACCCGTAGTGTGGAATTTATACCAAGGATGGTGAGAAAGCTAATAGACGGGCAGATTTTGTGGACACACAGTGGCATAATGGACGCTGCCTCATAGAAATGATGTGTCACGATTAGGGCAGGGTAACATTCATTTATTTTTCCATACCAGTACTTTAATGATACTTGGTTTTCGATACTGATACCTGAACGATACTGTTTTCGATACCGATGCTGAAATACTAGCCGTGTAGGACTAGAAAGCAGAACAATAGTGTTTGGAAGATCTGCAAATTTACAATGTCGGGTTCATCTCCAATGTCAAGAAATGTGTGAAAAAATTGGCAATAATTTCACTGCAAAAAGAAATGAACTAGATCAGTATAAACATCTCAATTTGAGCAAAATAATCAAAATTTTAGTTGTTTTGACTACATACATTTGTCACTTTCTTGTTGCTGGATTTTTGTCACTTTTTTTGCTGGATTTTTGTCACTTTTTTTGCTGGATTTTTGTCACTTTTTTGCTGGAATTTTGTCACTTTTTTGCTGGAATTGTGTCTTTTTTTGCTGGATTTTTGTCCTTTTTTTTTGCTAGATTTTTGTCCTTTTTTTTTTGCTGGATTTTTGTCACTTTTTTGCTGGAATTTTGTCTTTTTTTGCTGGAATTTTGTCACATTTTTTGCTGGATTTTTGTCATATTTTTGCTGGATTTTTGTCAAATTTTTGCTGGATTTTTGTCACATTTTTGCTGGATTTTTGTCACATTTTTGCTGGAATTTTGTCACTTTTTTGCTGGATTTTTATCACTTTTTTGCTAGATTTTTGTCACTTTTTTGCTAGATTTTTGTCACATGTTTTGCTGGATTTTTGTCACATTTTTGCTGGATTTTTGTCTTTTTTTTGCTGGATTTTTGTCTTTTTTTTGCTGGATTTTTGTCACTTTTTTGCTGGATTTTTGTCACTTTTTTGCTGGATATTTGTCTAGTTAAGAAGTTCTTGGGCATTTGTCCTAGATTATTTCACTTGTTCTGAGATGTTTCTGACTCGTTTCGATACATTTCGTCCTTATTTCAGGTCATTTTCTTTGCCAACGGGGTGAGAAAATTTGTCTTATCTCATTGGCAATTTTACTTTCTTATTTCAAGCGAGATTTACCCTAGAACTGGTCTGAAATGTCCTCAAACAAGCAAAGTAAACTTGGTCCGATCAGGAAAAGTGTCTAAATGAGTGAAAACCGACAAAAACAAGATACATTTCCTCAATTCAAGTCATTTAAGCCAATGCTTGATATTTACTTTTTGCAGTGTTGGGGGAAAATTGGGGCAACAATAAGGAACAAAATTGCAAATAAAATTGGGAATAAATTAGGGTTAGGAACTAACTAGAAATACAACAAAAATGGGGGCAAGAATAAGGAGAAAAAAAAAAGTAAAACATTGATAAATTGAAGAGGAAAAATTGTGATTTTTGTTTTTAATTGGCAAAAAAATTAGGCAATAAAATTCAAATAAATTGGAGGATGTAGGAAAAATATTAGTAATAAAAAATAGCAAAAGGGGAGGGGGAAATTGGGGAAACAAAGAATTGGCACAAACACATTTAAAAAAAAAAATGGGACAAACATTGGGCAAACTAAAAATTTGAAACAAAAAAAAAAAATAGGGAAAAATGGAAAAAATGAATCATGAATCAAAAGGTTGTTTTTTTCGGTTCCTGCTTTTCATACTTTCATTTTTTTAGTATCTAAATGTTTTTCCCCTGATACCAGAGTGGCATCATTTAAGTTCTAGTCATGATCAGATAAAAAGGACATAACCACATTTCAAAATATGAAAAAACAAGGGCAATATAATATGGATAATGACGAATCAAACATTGAAATAATCTATAACTAATATAGTAATTATCATTTGTTATGTGGAGTGTTCCCAGTCTCAAAAAAGAAGATTAAAGAACAAATTCTGAGGACAAAATCTGGAAGGAAGGGCTGCATCAAAATTCACATCACACAGGGCACATTTGTAACTTGTTTAGGAGCAATAACGTTTGAGAAAAAACCAGAACATCTACTGAACATGGAGTCAGCCGGACGTAGAAGCAGCTCTCCTGAAAACCGCCAATACCCACCGACTTTGAGGCCGGAGCGCTGTGCCGGGCTGTCCTCGTGCACTTTACACACAAACGTGCACATCTCCACCGTGTTCTGGTCCTGGTGATGGAGGCCGTAAGTCTGAAACATAATTCAAAAGAACAGACGGTCAAGGACTAAAAGGAGAAGGCGGGACGTGCACCGACAGCAGCAGCACCAACAGTCGGTGGCCACGATCAGATAAGACGTCCAGGAGCTGAAGTCGGTGGAGACAGTTATGCAAATCAGGAGGACCGTTTACGTTTGACTCGTGTTTGAGACGACAGAGACGGGGAAACGGTTCACATCCTGCTTTAAGTCCTGTTCATCTAATTATGAAGCAGTGGCATTAATTCCCTGAACTTGACTCATTTTTATTGCCGTTTCTGTGACACTGACCCTGAAGGTTGTGAAACGAGCTCATGAACTCATCCCTGTGAAGATATGGGATGGTAGGAATGTGTTTGGGACGAGTTTTATTTACTCACTCCCACTTTCACAGATACAGACGGCATCTCGTCATAGAAGGGGGCGTGGCCTCGCCGAGTGGGAAAATAGAATCTTTTGGGAAACACAATTTTTCACTCTTTTTAGCCATTCTCTGGTGGAATATCAACTTATTTATCACATACAAATAAAGTCAAGTGTAAATCGGGCCCATATGGATATTTTCTCACAGCAGATTGTTCTGTAGAAGTGAAAAAACGGCAGTTGTAGCTCGCGCTAGCTAACCATTAGCATTAGCATTCTACGTTTTTAAATGTATTTATGGGCTATTGAACCACTTTGCTCCTCTCCATGTCTTTGTATCTTTATTTAGTAGAAAACTATATTCATAATTCAGCATTTGTTAAAGTAGTTTTTGAATAATTAGAGAACATTTAGATTTTTTCAAAATTGTTTCCCCCCTTAACTGTTTTCAAACATGACCATATATGGGCGATTCCAGAGATGCCGTCTGTATCTATATATGGTCATGTTGTAAAAAAAACAATTTTGAGAAAAATCTAAGCTTTCTTTAATTATTCACAACTACTTTAACAAATGCTGAATTATTGATATAGATTTCTACCCAATAAAGATACAAAGACATGGGGAGGAGCAAAGTGGTTCATCAGCCCGTAGATGCATAAAAAAAAACGGAGAATGCTAGCATGCTAGCGTCGTGCTAATGCTAACACTCGCTAGCGCTTCACTTCTACTGAACAATCGGCTGTGAATAAATCTCCATATGGACCCAATTTAGACTTGACTTTATTTGTATGTGATAAATAAGTTTATATTTAGCCAGAAAATGGCTAAAAAGAGTGAAAAACGATGTTTCCCAAAAGATTCTATTCTTTAACCTCTTAACCCCTGCCTTAAAGACGGGGTATTCTGCTTTTTTCAGTCCCACAGCACCAGTCTATATCACACTACAATGATGACAAACCTTCTGTTGGTCTGTAAATGCAGTAAATTAGAATAACTGCCTTGTATAAAATGTCTCTCTCAAAATGGCTGTAGTGAATGTCTTGAAATAGGCCTCTGTCTCTTTAAGAACCTCTGAGCCTTTAGACACGCCCCCTCCACACGCTGTCTGTGGCATCAGTGGGGAGGGGGTTCTGCTGAGGAGCAGTGGTTGGTTACTCGGCTGGTGACGAAAGCTCGGAGGCGTCTCCAGGAGGTGGGGGCGTTCCTAGGAGGACTCAGGCAAACCTATCCCTAAAATGGCCGCCATCAGAGTTTTTACAGATTACTCAAAAATACGTGAATGTGCCAAGGCAACACTTCAGGCATGTTTTTAATGAGGGAATGACATAATAACATGATGGAAAGCTTGAAAAGGTCTACTTTGCATAATACCCCCCCTTTAACCGACTGACTATGGGCCAGTGTAGTGCCTCATTTGAAAGCTAAGACCTACAAAACTGATCGTGATTTTTTCGTCATCATGTTTTCGTAGTTTTTTGGTCACTTTTTTGTTGCTTCATCACTCGTTAGCTGCGTTTTAGTGTTTTTGTTTTGCGTTTGTCGTCACTTTTTTGTCGCTCTTCCGCCACGTTTTTTGGTTTTGGATTTAAAGTCGTTCATGCAAATCTCTCACATGTGCTTCGCTCGGTTGCCGCGGTGACGCCATTTGTTCCACCGATGTCTCTTTCTAGTTTCAGTCTTGTGTATTTTGGGGTCAGACCTGACTTCCCCTTGCCGTGCGACGAGTGTGTTAGAAATACCGCAGCTTGAGAAACTTCCCCCTCGTCGAACAGGTTGAGACGGACCAGTTACTACGGTTACCAGTCAACTTAATTATAACTTCTGAGACGAGCGGCTCTCGTGGGAAAGTTCGGACGTTGTGAAAATGTTTTTGATTTGCAAATAAGGCAGTAGTAGTAGTAGTAGTAGTAAGTATTCATCACGTCATAGAAATGAGATGGTAAAATTCTAATCTAGATGAATGACAGGAGCTAATTTTAAAGCTGGTAATGTCTTGGGTTTCGCAAACTTGCAATATTAGCCTTGTAGTTTAACCCCTTAACTCCCGCCTGAACCGAGCACATTTTCTCCAGTTTGGCTTTACCCCAGTGCAAAAGCTTCTGGAAAAAAGCTGTGAAAATAGCGACAAAACTGAGACGAAAACAATGATGGAAATGTGAGAAAAAAGTGAGAAAACATTGACAAAAAAGTGATGAAAAATGGATGAAAAAGTGGCAAAAATGTCCAAAAAATTTAACAAGAAATTGACAAAAAATGACAAAAAATTAAAAAAATGTGATTCAAATTTGACAAGAAAAAATAAAAAAAATTGACAAAAAAAAGAAAAACATAAATAACAAAAATGTGACAAAATATGACACAAAAATCCCAAAATGTGACAAAAATGTGATAAAAATGTGACAAAAAATGAAAATGAAAAAAAAAAAAAGACAAAAATGGAAATGTGACAAAAAAGTGAGAAAACATTGACAAAAAAGTGACAAAAAATGAATGAAAAAGTGGCAAAAATGTCATTAAAATGTCACAAGACATTGACAAAAAATGACAAAAAATTTTACAAAAATGTGATTAAAATTTGACCAAAAAAATGACAAAAATTTGACGAAAAATATATATATTTTTTAACAAAATATGACAAAAAAATCCAAAAATGTGAGAAAAATTTGACCAAAAAAATGACAAAAATTTGATAAAAAATTGACGGAAAAATTACAAAAATGTGACAAAAATTGACAAAAAAGTTACAAAAATGAGTTGGATACCCAACAAAAAAATGATGGAAAAAAATCTGATAACGTCTCGGTTCAGGCGGGAGTTAAGAGGTTAAAGGACTTTTCTAGCAACTGCCTTTAAAACGTGTTCAATAAACACAATGTGAGCACAATGCAATATTAGATAACTGTTGTGAATGTTTGCAGTGGAGTTCAGGACTGTAGTGTCATATCGCTAAGCATCATGGGATTTGCAGCAATAATAAACTAATGGAGATTTTAAAAGGAGACACAGTGGAGTTATTGTTCACATTAATTAAACACTTGGACGCTACAGTGTGTTAGATGTTTTTACCAGCAGTGACTCAGCGGCTAATGGAGTTATTGAAAGGGCACGCCAGTTTTTGTTTCACGTGGATAGACCAAGAAATTAACCATAAAGCAGGTCAAACATGAGTAATTATAAACTGGTCGCTCTCCAGTGCTGCTGTATCACATGGAGCTTCAACTTCCTCCAGGCCCCAGTGGCCCTTGTTCCAGTAGCTGAATGACCGCACTTCCTCCGGGCGCCAGCGGACAGAGGAAGGGCGGGACCTGCAACAGCGGCCGTAAATAAAACGGTTTCCTTAAAAAAAAAAAAAAACGCTCCCGTGGTGAGGCCATGTGACCGGGCGGTCGCTGGGAATGCTCACGCAGACGTAGGAGTTGTGAAAATGATAAGTGTGAGTATGCAAGGAATGGCATCAGGGAGACAGAGGAGTGATTGTGGAGAAGAGCTGCCGGAGGGACAGGACACGGGGAGGTCAAATGTGCAGCGCTGCCGTCCGCTGAGGCCGGGGCAGGTAGCGCATGTGAGGAAACCACACGGACTAAAAATAAAGAGGAGAAAACAGCCGGTCACAAGACACACGGTGCTCCCTGATAATGCACTATAGGTAACTTTGTGTTGTGAGCTTGATTTCATAACCTCCAAGAGCCGACAAACGAGTGCACTGCTGTTTTTTATAGAGACTTTTGGGCTACTGGGACAGAGCCGTGGGAAGATATTTTAGTTAGGGGGCGCTTTTTTTTCATCACTTTTTTCATCACTTTTTTTTGACACAGTCGTCTCATTTTTGTCAAATTTTCGTGACATTTTTTTCACTTTTTCATCCACTTTTCCTCAATTTTTCGTCAAATTTTCTCACTTATTTGTCCATTTTTCTAACTTTTTTGTACATTTTTGGAACATTTTTTGTCACTTTTTCGTCAATGTTTCCGCACTTTTTTCACATTTCCATCATTGTTTTCATCTCAGTTTTGTTGCTATTTTCACACCTTTTTTTACAGAAGCTTTTGGATTGGGGTAAAGCTGGAGAAAATGTGCTCGGTTCAGGTGGGAGTTAAGGGGTTGATAAGGGGTTCACAAACTATCCACCAGGGGGTGCTGTAGCGCCCTCAGCACCCTGGGTTCCCACGGCCTTGTACTGGGACCATCTCCATGATGATACAGACACTCAGGACAACCGGTCAGGAGGTTTTTAGCCGAACCTATTTGGGACTCTGGGTGCATGTGGGAAACACTGGCAAGAAAGTCATCTAGAAGTGGGAGATATTGACAAAGAATAATCTTAATACATTTGGGGGCTTTTTCCATAACAATGACAAAATATGTCTGACAACAGGAAATAGAGAAAAAGGTGTTACTTAACCCCCACCTGAACCCAGCACATTTTCTCCAATTCAACTTTAATCAAATCTAAAAGCTTCTTGAAAAAAGTGACGGAAAAGGGATGAAAACGTGACGGAAAAGTCATTAAAAAAGTAGTGATTAAACAAAGTGATAAACGTCTTAACTCCCACCTGAACATGTTTTAAAGCTTCTTCAAAACAGAGGCAAAAAAACGAGAAGAAAATGAGGATGTAAACGCAACAAAAAAAAGCTAAAAAGTGACCCAAAAAGTGACAAAAGGGCAACAAAAAAGTGACAAAAATCCAGCAAAAAAAAAGACAAAAATCCAGCAAAAAAAAACAAAAGACAAAAAATCCAGAAAAAAAAGACACAAATCCAGAAAAAAAGACAAAAAAACAGGCAAAAAAATGACTAAAATCCAGAAAAAAAGTGACAAAAATCCAGCAAAAAAAAAAAAGTGACAAAAATCCAGAAAAAAAGGGCCAAAAGAGCAGCAAAAAAGTAGTAAAAAAGTGACATAAACACATAAGGGAAATAAAAAGTGACGACAATGGCAGAGGAGGAGAGAGAGGAGAGAATGGATTTGGGTTAAGTGGTTAAAAAGTGATGAAAAAGTAAACAAACAAAAAAAAGTGACAAAGCCAACAAAAAAGTGGCAAAAAATGTGATGAAACCCCACAACAATTCGAGGAAATATGTCCTTCTGGATCAGTTTGTAGGTCTTTCAAATGAGACGTTGAGGCTGTGAACATTTAGATTTGGGTAATGCTGAACTGGAGAAATGTACTAGGTCAAGGTGGGGCTTAAGAGGTTAAAAGGGGGGGGGGGGGGGGGGGGGGGGGGTGTTATGCAAAATTGACTTTTTCAAGCTTTACATCATGTTATTATGTCACCCCCTCATTAAAAACACGCCTGAAGTGTTGCCTTGGCACATTCACGTATTTCTGAGTAATCTGTAAAAACTCTGATGGCGGCCATTTTAGGGATAGGTTTGCCTGAGTCCTCCTAGGAACGCCCCCACCTCCTGGAGACGCCTCCGAGCTTTGGTCACCAGCCGAGTAACCAACCACTGCTCCTCAGCAGAACCCCCTCCCCACTGATGCCACAGACAGCGTGTGGAGGGGGCGTGTCTAAAGGCTCAGAGGTTCTTAAAGAGACAGAGGCCTATTTCAAGACATTCACTGCAGCCATTTTGAGAGAGACATTTTATACAAGGCAGTTATTCTAATTTACTGCATTTACAGACCAACAGAAGGTTTGTCATCATTGTAGTGTGATATAGACTGGTGCTGTGGGATTGAAAAAAGCATAATACCCCCTCTTTAAGTTAGACATGGGGAGAACATGCAAACAACACAGAAACAGAAGACTTTTTCAGACTTTAAGAAAAAAACTTCAACAGTTTCATTTCTAAGTGGTCGCTCAAATCAAGGACAAACTTACTTATTTCAAGAAAATGTTTCTTATTTCAAGATTAGAAGATTAGAAGATTACGAGGAAACTCCACAGTGAAACATCACGACTGGTGGTGTCTGTGGTCTTGTCATATTTCCTGCAATCTAAATATTTCTTGTTCCCTGACACACATTTTTATCTAAAACTATTCCGTTCATGCGACAACAATATTTTAAAATCTCAACCAACTCTTTACCAAGTTCATGTTTATCAAGGGAGTTCCAACGTACGATAAAAATGAGGCGCCGGTGGCTCAGATGGTGGAGCGGCTCGTCTCATAACCAGAGAGTCGGCAGAGTGTTGAGTCCTTGGGCAAGACACTTCTCTCACTTGCCTCCAGAGTCTTTGTACATGAATGTAAAGTAAAGTGCTTTGAGTGCCTAATGTAGGTGGAAAAGCTCTATACAAATCGAGACCATTTGGGCATTTGGTTTGCGCTCTCAGTCGTCCAGGAGTCTTCTATTGTCGCTAAGGATTTCAAAGTGATCAGCTGGACTGGGTCGTTTCGCCGCTCTGCTCAAAGGCTTCTTCTTCCTGCTCATCTGATCGGATTCGGTGGCGACGCTGGTGTGTATTTAAACTCTGACTCTGACCACGCCCTCAACGCCAACAACCCTGAAATCCTGCACCGTTTGATTCGACGCCTAAAGTCCCGTCATGTCGAAACCGCTGGGCAATAACCGCCGTTACGTAATCTCTGCTAATTGTAAACCGAGCATTCCTGACATTCCCACACGATGCACGAGCAGGTACGGAGCGATATTCCCTGACCCTGCGCGGGGATTAGCGGCGTTACGGGATTAGACGGTGGGATTACGACAGCGCTGACAGGGTTTTGTTCTGATCTTGTTAAAAAGGGCCTGAGGAGTCACAGCGTTTAATCCCCGCTCACCTGGATCTCAAACCCAAACGTCTCGTCCTCGCTCTTCTCCAGCACCACCGCCTTCCTAAAGGAAAGATAAATAACAATCGTCAGACTCGGAGCTACGGTTATTCATCAACTCACAGAATGAAGCTCCGTCCGTCTGTTCTTTTCTATTCTATGCAGTTCACTGCAAAAAGTGGATTCTAAGCAAATAAAAAATGTCTTACTTTAAGAAATAAGTTCTTATTTTTTCCCTAAAAAGTAATAATGTTTTGCCGAGCAAAGTTTTCTTGAGAAAAAAAATCTTGTTTTAGGAAATAAAATCTAGCCATTTCTTGTTCACATATATTTGCTAAAAACATGCTAATTTATCTCGTAACAAGAAAGAAAAACTTTTTGAATCTTCTTCAGCTTTAGACAAAGAATATTTTTTCTTATTTAAAAAAAAAAAAAAGTTCACAACTCTTGATTTAAGAACTGATTCTCACAGAGAGATAATACATTCCATTCTCTAAAGTGGGCGGCTCGGTGGCACAGCGGTTAGAGCCTCAGCTTCACAGCTCGAAGGTCCTGGGTTCGATTCCCACCAGGACGGGGCCTTTCTGTGTGGAGCATGTTCTCCCCGTGTCTGTGTACGTTTCTCCTACCACTAAAAACATGTACAATAGGTGAATCCTCCAGCAGGTGATTCTGACCATCAGCCTGGCTCCACATCATTGAGGTGGGACCACATGCGTGGGCAATATTTACCTTAAAATATTGCCCACGTTCTTAATGTTATTAAGAACATTTTGCTTAAATCAAGCAACATTTAAGTAAAATACCTCAATTTTTCACTAAATAAGAATGTTTTCCTTAAATTATTCCATTTTCTGAGGACATTTTGCTTAATTCTAGCTATTTATTTGCTTAAATTTAGTGTTTCTTTCTTGTTTTATGATGAGAAAAATATTCTAGAAATAAGAATTCATTGGCAGAATTTTTTTCCTTAAAACAAAACAAAATGTCTTGTTTTAAGATTGTTTTCCTTGTTTTTAGTAGGGCACTTTTTGCAGTGTGAAATGCTTGGTTTAAACACACTCTGCAGCCTGACCTCAAAAACAAAAGGTCCCACGCTCTAATATTTCAATGGACCCGCCTTTAGTGTTGGTTTCAACAGTGGTGTAGTGTTTCATTGCGACGGCCGATGAGCTATTGTCAAAATGTTCTATGTTGTTGTTTTTTCCCCCCATTTCGGTCTATCTAGAGATGGGATTTAAAGGGGCTAGATGCAAGTTTGCCATTTTATACTCACTACTGCCACCTCAGGTCATACGTGTAACTGCAGCTTCTATATTAAACTCATGCACTTCGGCCCCGAATTAACACCTGGTGGGCGCTAACAAGCGTGCATTATTTTGGTATAACCGCACACGTAGTCCGGTGGTTAAATCACTGGGATATCACTCCGCTGTGGCGTCGCCATAGCAACGCGTGACACAGCTGAATCTGATAAAGGCGTAATTAGTGACTGACAGGAACGTATGAGATGGATTTTGTGTTAATTTCAACGTTTTTGGCCAAAACAAAACGTTTGCTAAATGTTTGTAGAGGAGAGTGAGCAGCTAGGTTAGCTACTGTTAATAACATATGAGCTTTACATTTCTATTGGAAACGGTTAAGGCTATTCATCATTTTCAGGCGTACATAAAATGATCCTGCATTGAAGCATATTTGTCTGGATTAGTAAAGTCAAACATAAAAGTTTCAGTTGGGGGGGCCCAGGTGTGAGCGACTCCACCGCAGCTGTTTCCATAAACAGGTGAGCTGGTTGAGCTAGCTAGCTAGCTTCAGGTTAAACAGCGTAAAAGTGAAATAACTCCTGCCCACGAGTGCCGCATATCGGTGTTTACTTCCAGGGAAAAGTGTTTCCGGGTTAGTCCTGTTGTGTTGTGATTCTGTGCTGATGTTGTGTCGTTGAGCCTGACTGAGATCCTCGTAATAGCTGCGGAGAATGACTCGCTCTGAGACCAGCCTTCAGTGACCGGCTAATAACCCACAGGAAATAGTCCCGTAGTCTGGCATATTTAGTGAGTTTAGTCAATGAAAAACACATTTATTATAAATGTTACGTTTGTGGGACCCTGGTATAAGCGGATTAAACAACGAGGAGCCGCATTAGACGTTATAATGCAGGAGGAACTCCACTGTGTCGGGCGTTAGAACCGTCTAACGCGGCTCCTCATTGTTTAATCCTTACTTACTAAACTGACCCTTTGTAAAAATCTATCACCCGCCCCGGCTATAGAGGGTTCAGACTTGCCTCCACAACAGAAACATGCGGCTGTTTCGGTGAATGAGAACTTGTGCATCTCATTGATTACATTTCAAAGGCATCTTACGGCTTGCATTTTTGTACTGAGAATCCCAAATGTCACTATGGGCTCTGCGGCCCTTGGGTCATCTTATCTAAATTGCATAAGCAGATGCCCCGTGGCTGGACAGGACGCTCTCTGTCACAGCTCTGGGTCGGCAAGACAGAGGGGCGTCAGCGCATAATCCAACAATCCACAAGGACATGTACGAGTGACTCTGGGGACTTTTTCATCCCTTTAGCTTTTTGAAATGTTCAGAATGCGTTGGGTTTTCGTACCTTTGTGGTTCGGGGGTCTGCGCCAGAGGCTTCCACTTCTGCAGTCCTCCGTTCTGTCAAAAACAAAACCAAAAACACATGATGATTGGCACACGCCCGGGAGAACAATCGTCGTCACACAACAACAGCAGCTCCTCAGGGCTTTCCCCGGGCCGCCTCCTGGAAACGCCCCCGGCAAACTTTACACCGACGACAGGTTTGTCAAGGTCTGGAAGCCGCGCACACGTGTGTTTGAGTGAAAACAAAAGTGCGCAGGAAGCGGAGTGTGGATAGTAGAACCAGCAGCTGTGTTTACTCCACTCACAATGTCTGGCCTCGGTTTTAATGTGATCTTAGCCTTTGTTGTTTTTAATAATGAGGAAAAGAACAGAGGAAGAGCTTCTTTGGTTTAACTACAGGACATCTCAAAGACTAATAGTAATAAAATAGTCCTGTTAAAAAGGCCCTGGACCTGATATTTCTCCTGGTAGTGGAATAAACGGTTTCTTGTCCTACAGTAAAAAATAAAGGCAGGCATTTGTAAAAAGGCACCGTACATCCAAGCATAAGGGCTTTTTACATTCAAGAACTGGCAGGGAAGTTTATGTTGGCACTACTGAGACACTGACCCTGAAACGTGCTCAAAAACTCATCGCTGTGAGTAACTGGGATGGTGGAAGAGCACACTTTTTAAATCATTTTTTCTATCATTTTTTGTCCGTGTTTTTCTCACGTTTTTGTTGACTTTTCATCCTCTTTTTCTCGTTATTTTAATGCTTTTCTTTTTAGCTTTAAGATTTGGGTAAACAGAGTCGTGGGAAGATGTTTTAATTAGGGGGCGCTGAGGGACAAAGTTTACCCCCAAAATACTTTTTCTGTGCATATATCCTATTTATTAACCTCTTAACTCCCGCCTGAACTGAGAGCATTTTCTCTAGTTCAGCTTTACCCAAATCCTGTAGGCCAGTGTAACGTCTCATTTGAAAGACCTACAAAACTAAATTGATCTTTTTCCTCAAAGATTTTTTTTCATCACTTTTTTTGTTGGGCAGTCGTCTCATTTTTGTCAAATTTTCGTGACTTTTTTGTCACTTTTTCGTCAAATTATTCAAATTTTTTTTGTCAAATTCTTAGCATTTTTTTGTACATTTTTTGTCACTTTTTCGTCAATGTTTTCTCACTTTTTTCATATTTCCATCATTGTTTTCGTCTCAGTTTTGTTGCTATTTTCACACCTTTTTTCCAGAAGCTTTTGGATTGGGGTAAAGCTGGAGAAAATGTGCTCGGTTCAGGTGGGAGTTAAGGAGTTGATATTGCCTACAGTTCACAAACTATATACCAGGGGGTGCTGCAGTGCCCTCAGCACCCTGGGTTCCCACGGCCTTGTGGGTAAAGCTCGGTTGAGGCGGGACCGGTGGCCCCAGAGCCAGTGGCCCTTCTGTGCTCTTCCAGAATGGACACATGGCCAGTCCGCCCCTGCCCTGTGTGACTGGATGCCAGGTTGTATTTCCAAACGACTACTACCAAAAACAGGTCTAATTTTAGCCTGGACTAAGTTTGGCTCAGACACGCTAACTGTTTGCACTTCGACAGAGCTTTCCAGTAATTTGCACTAATTCCAAAGCCCCTTAAGAAAACACAGACCTACACGTAAACACCGGCCCCGCGCTACAATAACCCCAGTGAAGGGCCGGCCCGAGTCGAGTCAACACGGGGTCAGTACCTGAGTCAACAGAAAAAGGTATCTGTCCGGGCAGAAACGCGCCACTAAATCACTCACAATCAAGCCACTCAAGCTCAATACCGTTCAGGGGGGGAATGTGAAAGGCCGCTTTGTGCCGCGGTCGCTCCCGCAGTAAAATGTTGCTTTCTTTATGCCCCCCAACACTTACAGAATTGTCCCGGAGCCGTCTGAATGGGGGCGTTTGTTCAGCAAAGTACCCACACAGACCGACAGCAGCGGCCCAGGCCCAATGTCCCGTTTCTGGACTCTGTTATGAAGCACTGTTGTGGCTGCTGAGGAGGCGGTGCAGGAGCGGAGCTGATGAAATACTGAGATCAGTCGTTTTGAGACACTTTTCTCCTGGTTTAGATGTATTTTACTCGTACTTTAATCTTGGTTTAGCTCTAGTTTACATCCGGTTTAGTCCTTACATTCAACAAACTCTGACCCAAACTGTTAACCTCTTAACTCCCGCCTGAACCGAGAGGATCTTTTTCCTCACGTCAGATGTTTTTCCCATCATTTTTTTGTTGGGTGTTTAACTCATTTTTGTAACATTTTTTTGTCATTTTCTGTCACATTTTTGTCATTTTTTCGTCCATTTTTTATCAAATTTTTGTCATTTTTTTGTCACATTTTTGTATTTTTTGTCACATTTTTGTCATTTTTTCGTCAATTTTTCATCAAATTTTTGTCATTTTTTAATCAAATTTTTGTCACATTTTTCGTCATTTTTTTTATCAATTTCTTGTGACATTTTTGTGTCATTTTTGCCACTTTTTTCTCAATTTTTCATCACTTTTTTTGCCAATGTTTTCTCACTTTTTGGTCACATTTTTTGTATTTTTTTTGTCCAATTTTTATCACATTTATGTCTTTTTTTGTCAAATTTTTATCACATTTTTGTCATTTTTTCGTCAATTTCCTGTGACATTTTTGTGTCATTTTTGCCACTTTTTCATAAATTTTTCATCACTTTTTTGCCAACGTTTTCTCACTTTTTTTGCCACATTTCCATCATTGTTTTCGTCTCAGTCTTGTCACTATTTTCACACCTTTTTCTCCAGAAGCTTTTGGACTGGGGTAAAGCCAAACTGGAGTAAATGTGCTCGGTTCAGGTGGGAGTTAAAGGGTTACAAACACAAATTCCTCCATCTCCTGCCCTCGCCGATGTTTAGTCTTGGGGGAGACGTCGACTTCGCAGTAAAGTGTGACTTTTCATCATCCCGTTTAAACTCACTTTTGAGCCAAATCGCCACTTTTGACGCTTGGACGGCAAAATAACCGAAACAGGAGCGAGATCCCCATCTGCTAATATCGTCCCATCCCGAAAAATCTATCACGGTTCAGGACAACTTTGCATCGCAGTTTTGGAGACACTTAACACGTGCATTTCTCCAGCAGTCACTTGTTGGAAACCCATGCCTTGACATTGAGATTAAGCAACATTTTGAGCAAAGGTCAAGATTAAAATCAGTAATCAGCCTTTTACCTTTTCTGTTTTTGCTCAAATGTCAAAATAAAATCAATTAGGCTTTTGTACAGCAGCATAATGACTTGTTGAAGGGCAGTTTGAGTGAGGTCTGACACGTAGAGGAGCCGGGTGGTCCAGAGCAGCGGCCATAGATCAACTGTTAATGACCCGTACGACGCTAATGGCCAGTGGTCACGCAGTCGGACTGTGGACATAACTTTTCAGGCAAACGTAAAGCAGCAGGTTTCATTTAAAAAGGCTAATATATCATTTCACACATTGGCAATCGATGTTTCTTCACCAACTTTCATGAGACAGAGCTGAATGCAGTTCATTGCTTGTCCTGGGAAATTTGTTTACTATTTGAAAAAGGAAAGATGTCTTTAACCTCTTAACTCCCACCGAGAGGATTTTCTCCAGTTCAGCTTTACCCAAATCCTGTAGGCCAGTGTAACGCCTCATTTGAAAGCTAAGATCTACAAAACTCATCTAAATGGATCTTTTTCCTCACGTCATCAGATATTTTTCAAGTATTCAAGTCATTTTTGTAACTTTTTCTTCATTTTTTTTTTCTTCATTTTTTTTGTGCACTTTTTGTCATTTTTTGTGTCATTTTTCCGTCCATTTTTTTCCACATTTTTGTCATTTTTTGTCACATTTTTTTGTCATTTTTTCATCATTTTTTGTCATTTTTTTTTGTCATTTTCCGTCATATTTTTATAATTTTTTTGTAATTTTTTCGTCAAAGTTTTCTCACTTTTTTGTCACATTTTCATCATTGTTTTCGTCTCAGTTCTGTCACTATTTTCACACCTTTTTTCCAGAAGCGTTTGGATTGGGGTAAAGCTGGAGAAAATGTGCTCAGTTCAGGTGGGAGTTAAGGGGTTAAACCCAAATGCAAACCTTTTAAAGGCGGACAATAAAGGTTTGGGATGTTTCATGATGTGTTGGGAGATGGGACGACCATCTATGACCATGACTGAAGAATCATCAAATACTGTAGTAGGTTCAAGCCAAATATTAGGAGACACGATGTCGTCATTATTAACCTCTTAAGTCCCGCCTTAACAGTTCAGCTTTACCCAAATCCTGTAGGCCAGTGTAACGCCTCATTTGAAAGCTAAGATCTACAAAACTCATCTAAATTGATCTTTTTCCTCACGTCATCAGATGTTTTTCATCTCATTTTTGTCAAATTTTCATGACTTTTTTGTTCGAAATCCGTGCAGTAATCTTCACTTTACTGTGCGGATTTCGAACTACTCCTGGTACTATTACGCCTTACAATATAGTTCCCCCTTTTATCCGCTTAGAAAATCCACATTGTTTAATTTTGTGTAATTATACTTTGTAGTGGAACACTTCACGTAACCATATTTAAATAGGGAAAACGTGGAAGAGCTTGGTAGCTTCTATCTTGACCTGTTTTGGAGCTATAGAGGAGAGAGGGAGAGGCTAAATGCTAACGCCGTCTGCGCTGTGTTTACGTGACTGAAGGCACGGGGGAAGATCAGACAGGTCCTAAAGAACTCGTCAAAGCTAAGGTAAGAACATATCTCAGTATGTAAAAACAGTCTCCTGTTCTTTTAAAATCAAAAAGCAAGATATAAACGATATAGATTTTCATCAATGAAACTGCACTCTTTAGTTTAGTTATATCGTATCGATATCGAGACATGAACATCATTTTTGTCACACTATTGTCAGATGAGATATGAAATTTTGTCTACATCCTTCAGCCCTAGTGAAGAGGTTAATCTAATGGATCGTACGGTGTTTAAATATATCAATGGGGTATCACATCGTTTTTGCGATATTCGAGTCATCAAATATCGCGATTTTTTTTTCTCATACCGAGCAGCCAGAATTCCAAAATATAAACCAAATCTATCTTACTTTATTATCCCTCCTATCAGTTCAGTATTAATCAACAAAGTAAGCGATCACTAAACACGACTATATTTATGTTTTGAAACCGAAGAGTCCACAAAAACGCGGTAAATCCTCGCGGCAGCTGCGAAGTCCGCGCTGAATGAGACGTTTAGGTCGTTTCCCCACAGGACGAACGACACCTGACAATGCGCCCCAGCTGTCTTTCTCTTTTCACACACACACAAAAAACTTCTTCACTTCCCAAACTTCTATAAAAACTACCGACCTTTCTGAAGTTCCTGGGGAGCGTCCCGCCAGAATACGCCAAAGTCTTGTAATTGTAAACGTCCGCGGAGCTCGGGTGCAGCAGGTCCATGGTGGGTTTGCAGCCGCTCTCGGACTTGGATGAAGGGAAATAAATGTCGTTTTCTTGAGGGTTCCCTCCGCTGCTGTCGGGTCCGCTGGAGTTCACTTTCTTCAGCCTCCGGAACGTCATGTTGGATTCATGTACGTGCGTAAAAGTTGGTGCGTAAAAGGAAATGATTTTAAAAAAAAACGTGCGAAATACGCTCCGGGAAAGTTTGTTTCGTAGACCTCCTCCTCCTCCGCGGACGATCACTGAGCTGTTGTGCGCGTGGGGAGAAGTGAGGGCTTCTTCTGAATAAATTGTGGGCGGAGACTTTGCTGTGAGTGATAGGGTTGAGAGCCAATAAGAATGAAGGAGGGGCTTACGCGTCCTTTACGCACACATGGAGGAAACAAAAAACCCAGAACAAACTTCCAACGTATCTCACTTTTATAACTTTCTGTCCACTGACTTTTATGTCTTCTTGTTCCGCACGAAACTACAATTGAGTTCTTCTTCTTTTTTTTAAGTTGTAATTTTTTTAAGTAATGTGCCATATAAGTAGAAAGCAGGAAAAAAACAATCCCAAATATTACTTAATAAAAGGAAATATATACAGGTGCTCGTCATAGAATATCATGAAAAGGTGCATTTATTCAACTTAAACTGTGAAACTAATACAGGTCCTTCTCAAAAAATTGGCATATTGTGATAAAGTTCATTCTTTTCCATAATGTAATGATAAAAATTGAAAAACTTTCATGTATTTTAGATCCATTGCACACCAACTGAAATATTTCAGGTCTTTTATTGTTTTAAAACTGATGATTTTGGCAAACAGCTCATGAAAACCCCAAATTCCTATCTAAAAAAAAAAAGCATATCATGAAAAAGTTCTCAAAACAAGCTATTAACCTAATCATCTGAATCAACTCATTAACTCAAAACACCTGCAAAAGATTCCTAAGGCTTTTAAAAACTCCCAGCCTGGTTCATTACTCAAAACCGCAATCATGGGTAAGACTGTGACCTGACAGTGTCCAGAAGGCCATCACTGACACCCTCAAGCCTAACCCCATAGAGAATCTGTGGGATATTGTGAAGAGAAAGTTGAGAGACCCAACACTCTGGATGAACTTAAGGCGGCTCTCGAAGCATCCTGGGCCTCCAGAACCCCTCAGCAGTGCCACAGGCTGATTGCCTCCATGCCACGCCGTATTGAAGCATTTATTTCTGCAAAAGGATTCCCGACCAAGTATTGAGTGCATAACTGAACATAATTATTTGAAGGTTGACTTTTTTTGTATTAAAAACACTTTTCTTTTATTGGTCGGATGAAATATGCTAATTTTTTTAGATAGAAATTTTGGGTTTTCATGAGCTGTATGCCAAGATCATCAGTTTTAAAACAATAAAAGACCAGAAATATTTCAGTTGGTGTGCAATGAATCTAAAATATATGAACGTTTAATTATTATCATTACATTATGGAAAAGAATGAACTTTATCACAATATGCTAATTTTTTTAGAAGGACCTGTATATGATAGACTCATTACCTGCAAAGTGAGATATGTATAGCCTTTGTTTATGATCATTTTGATTATTATGGCTCACAACTTATTTTTTTATTTATTTTTATTTGTCCTTTATTTATCCAGGATAAAACTCATGGAGATTAAAAATCTCTTTGTCAAGAGTGTCCTGGTCAAGATGCAGGGGAACAGGTTTACATACAAGTTATAATTTTACACACATAATCACAAAATAAACATTGCATAATTTAAAGTTTAAATCAAGAGAATGCACTCAGATAAAACAGCTACATGTAAAATACTTTGTTTCTAGATTTTTCAATAGTGATTTAAAAGTATGAAGTGATACAAGTTCTTTTAACTGAAACTCCTTCTGTAGCTCATTCCAAGAGTGCGGAGCAGCAAATCTAAAGGCCTTTTACCCAGTTCCCAGTTCTGTAACCAGTTCTGTTTGCACCCTGGGCACAGAGAGCAGGAGAAGGTCCTGAGAGGAGGAGGAGGTCCTGAGAGCAAGAGAAGGTCCTGAGAGCAGGAGAAGGTCCTGAGAGCAGGAGAAGGTCCTGAGAGCAAGAGAAGGTCCTGAGAGCAGGAGGAGGTCCTGAGAGCGCAGGCTGGAGCTGCTGTTGCTCCTCAGCCAGGGCCGGACTGGGACTGAAAACCAGCCCTGGACTCTGGTTCAGCCTGGCCCAAATTAGCGTAAATGTGACACTTCCACAAATACACATGTTAACCTCTGACCCCCCGCCTTAACCGAGAGCAATTTCTCCAGTTCGGCTTTGCCCAAATCTAAAAGCTTCTTGACTGGAGAGCGACACTGTAACGCCTCATTTGAAAGATAAAATCTAGAAAAGTGATGGGAACTTTTTGTCACGTTGTCGCTGTATTTTTGTCATGTTTTTGTTTCTTTTTCATTACTTTTTTGTTGCTTTTCCAGCACATTTTTGTTTTTGGATGCTTTTCTTTTAAGCTTTTAGATTTGGGTAAAGCTCGGTTTCGCCCGGGGGTAAGGCTAAGGTAAAGTGAGAGGCCAGACCGGTGGCCCCAGAGCCAGTGGCCCTTCTGTGCTCTTCCAGAATACAGGACATATGGCCAGTCCACCCCTGCCTGACATGTGTCACTTTGCATGTAATGAGTCTATATCATATATTAGTTTCACATTTTAAGTTGAATAACAGAAGTAAATGCACTTTTTTGTGATATTCTAATTATATGACGAGCACCTGTAGCCGATATATTTAGATTAAAAACACTCTGACTATTTGAGCAAAATATGCTTTAATGTCTCACTCAGGCTGCTTAACCCCTTAACTCTCACCTGAACCGAGCACATTTTCTCCAGCTTTACCCCAATCCAAAAGCTTCTGGAAAAGTGTGAAAATAGCGACAAAACTGAGACGAAAACAAGGATGAAAATGTGAAAAAAGTGAGAAAAAATTGATGAAAAAGTGACAAAAAAGTCACGAAAATTTGACAAAAATGAGACGACTGCCCAACAAAAAAGTGATGAAAAATAATCTGATGATGTGAGGAAAAAGATCAATTTACTTTTATAGGTCTTTCAAATGAGGCGTTACACTGGCCTACAGGATTTGGGTAAAGCTGAACTGGAGAAAATGCTCTCGGTTCAGGCGGGAGTTAAGAGGTTAAATATGAGAGAAAAGAAAGATGAGAACAAACAGGCAGAGGAGGAGAGGAGGAGGGAGGACAGACCAACGGCAGCTCCATGTGATGTTTCTTGAGGCGCAGGTAAACGCATAAAACATGTACAATAGGTGAATCCTCCAGCCAGGTGTTTCTGACCACCAGCCTGGCTCCACATCATGGAGGTGGGTCCCCGAGCGCCGTCCCATCGTCCCAGCAGCATTCAGGATGGGTCGAATGCAGAGAATGGATTTCCCTACGGGGATTAATAAAGTATACCTTAAACTAGGGGTAGGCAACGTCAGACGCGGGGGCCAAATACGGCCCTCCAGCACTGAATCTCTGGCCCCCAATCAATATTATTCGGATCAAATACCTATAAAAATGCAAGAAATTGTGTCTTTTTATAGTGTATGTTTTAAATGTCCTTGCAGAACATCCCACTTGGTCATATATAATGTAAAACATTGATTCAAAAGTGGGTCGTGAGCCTACAGGGAACTTGTTTTCAATATTTTTCATCTGAAACTACAAGGAATCACACTGGAGTCTGTTAAAATTAATATTGGGTTGTTTTGATCATAATTTCAGTCTTAAAAGCAAATCTAAGGATTGTTCAATAAAAACGCGTGGTAAATACAATATTTTATACGATATATGACAAATTAGTTTTATTTGGGTCACACTTTGTCATTAAGGTAATGGCAAAGTAATGAAGGTAATGAAGTTAAAATGTAGGAAAGGAATGTAAGCTCTTTAAAGTCAGAAAGTAAGCCGTCATTACTGATTTACATGTGGTTAAAAGACGGATTAAAGACGTACGGACACTGTGTAAACTAGAATGCGTGATTTGACGTAAAACGGGCTGTGGACAAAACGTACTCGGCGTAAATGAGGTGTTACGCTTAATGTTGACCCTGTGGAAACAAATCCTGATACTGCCATAGTTATTACAAAGACATGTTAAACCTCCAGCCACATCTCAGAGGCTAAGCAGGAAGGAGGCCTGGGTGAATGTAGTGAGTGAGTGGTTGGTGCTCTCAGGGGCCGATGGCGCAGACTGGCAGCCTCGTAGTCTACCCCAAGGCAGCTGTGGCAACAATAGTAGCTTACCACCACCGAGTATGGAGCGAATGAATAAGGAAAAGCGTCTTTGAGTGTCCAGAAAAGCACCAGCCTACATAAAACACATGCATTAGTATTATTAACAAGTCAAATATCAATCAAATACTTCTAAAGGAACATTTCATATCTTCAAAAAGCTTTAATCACTTACACATTTACTCACTATAACTTTTTTTTTTAGGCAAAGAGTATTGACAATTTAAAATAAGACGAATCGAGTGAAAGCAAGTCTAAGAAGTCGGCCAGTTACTGCGAAAAACTAAATGTAACTTTTCTTTTCTTGCTAAAAGACTAAACATGGCTCGTCTTCTGCAATTCATACTTCCCTTGACAAATGCAATACTTATTTGTGAATCTGTTGGTTTTAAACATAGACGTCCACTCCATGTACTTCCTTCTCTCACCCATGACAGATAAACTTAATAGGTAACCTGTGAAGGGAAGTAAAAGTATTTCCAACAAGTCGTCAGCTCTAAGTGGAACAAACGGCACGGAAACGTCTTCATATAACATCGACATTGTTTATTCATTTCATATAATCACCACGTAGTCATTTCATTTCTAACAATTATTGAGAAACTCGTCGAGCACCAAACCCCCAGTTAACGTCCACCAGAGAGACGCAGCAGACGGCGCCCCCTGGTGTCACAAAACCGTCCAACAACATTATTTTCAAATGACAGCATCCTGAAATAAAGGGACCAAACGGCTTTTTAATGCAGTGCTAAGACAGGCATTGTCCTAAAACACCCCCTATGTTTCTCACAGCGACGCGTAAAAGCATTGAAATTAAATTAAACACAATATATTATTGGTCTCAACTACTCAGTTCAGTCTCGTTATTCCTAAGAAGAAGAAGAAGAAAAAAAAGTGGTGTCAGCTTCCTATGTTAAAATACAGCAGTCTGTTTAGCACAACCACGCACCCCCTTTGGCAATGATTGTCCACCTGTCGGCTGCGCTCGTGTTAGAAAATGAATTGGCAAAATGGAAGATGGAGGGCGGCGGCGGTTTTGCTCTGTCTGTCGTTTGTGAAAGACATGACCCGAGCGGAAAATCCACAAATACCGGAACTGAAAGGGAAGACGTTGAATTTTAGGCCAGTTTTTTGTCTAATGTGGAGAGAGAAAAAAGCTCTAATATTTAAGACGCCTTTAGGTTTGATCGAATGTCAGAAGATCCAGTGTCGAGTTCATTTTTCACTAAGATCTTGTGTTGAGAGAGTGACCAGTGTGCAAAGCCTCCTCCAGCACATCCCACAGACTCTCAATGGGGTTCCATCTCGTGCTCCCTGAACCACTCTTTCACAACGTGAGCCCGATGGAGGCCGGCATTGTCATCTTGGAATATACCCGTGCCATCAGGGAAGAAGAAATGCACTTATAGAACAACCTGGTGATTCAGGATGTTCAGGTCGTCGGCTGATCTCATTCTTTGGGGGCTTCACTGCAAAAAGTGGATTCTAAGCAAGTAAAAAATGTCTTACTTTAAGAAATAAGTTAATATATAATAATAAGTAATAATGTTTTGCCGAGCAAAGTTTTTTTGAGAAAAAAATTCTTATTTTAGGAAATAAAATCTAGCTATTTCTTGTTCAGATATATTTGCTAAAAAAGGTGCTAATTTTTCTTGTAACAAGAAAGAAAAACTTTTTGAATCTTCAACTTTAGAAAAAGAATATTTTTTCTTATTTTAAGAAAAACTAAGATCCCAACAACTCTTAATTTAAGAACTGATTCTCTCAGATAATACATTCCATTCTTTAAAATGGGCGGCTCGGTGGCACAGCGGTTAGAGCCTCAGCTTCACAGCTCGAGTCCTGGGTTCGATTCCCACCAGGACGGGGCCTTTCTGTGTGGAGCATGTTCTCCCCATGTCTGTGTACGTTTCCCCAACCACTAAAAACATGTACAATAGGTGAATTTAGACTTTTATCCTGATCGAACCAAGATTACTTTGCTCGTTTGAGGACATTTCAGACCGGTTATGAGGTAATCTCGCATGAAATAAGAAAGTAGAACCAATGCCAATGGGACAATTATTCAAGAAATTAATCTCAATTAATACGCAATTCTGATTGGCTGGAGGGTGTCCGTTATAAAGTGTACACCAAGTCCGGCAACAGATAAATAAGAGTTAAATCACGTTCTATATCACTCCACGGCAGCCGTTTCCATAGTAATGATAAACAATTGAGCTGGAACCTCGTCGTGCATTATCCCTCACATAATGACTGAGCCAAGTGTCAGGGTCCTCTAAAACACGTATAACTGTATGTTTATTCTCATAATGCCCTCTGTTTGAACTGCCCTTGCACCTAAATCTCCATTCTGATGTTATTAATGTATGAATTATATCAACATTTGTTATGTAAGTCTGTCGCAGCCTCAACCTTCTTGTGAACGGAGGAACCTGCATTCTGGAATCTGAGGACTGGACGGTCTGTGATCTCGGCCCGTCTGCTGAGGGATCCTTCGGCCCTGGGTCTCTACAGCCTGTCCGTCCATGGGAGTGGATCTCTCCTTCTGTGGTTCTCCCCAAGGTTTCTCTTTCCTCCTGCCGGGTTTTTGAGTTTTTCCTCGCCGTGCTGGAGAGTCTAAGGACGGGGGACGCCCACGCCGCTCGTCGCTACCTCCTATTGGACATTATATTTGCCTGGATTCACCTGAACTTTTAATTGTCATATTTATTGCTCTGTTTCATTGCCTTGATGTTTGGTGCAGCTGTGAGGAGACTTCTGTTGTGATATTGGGCTAAACAAAACCATTAAACTTGAAACTTTCAAATTGTTTTGTTTTGTAATTGTTGGCATTATGCACCTTACCCAGGGGCAACAGTTGAAAACGAGCTTTGCCGCTGATACTGACACATTTACAGAAACGTTCTTTAAAGGGGCTTGATAGAAGTTGGCCATTTTATACTCACAACTGCCACCTCAGGTCATATGTGTAACTGCACCTTCTATCTTAAAGGAATAGGCCACCGTTTTTACACACTGAGATATGTTCTTACCTAACCTTAGTCGAGTTAATATATCCCCGTCTGGTCTTTGTCCGTGCGCTCTGTCACGCAAACGGAGCACATACGCAGCCTCTCCCACATGTCATATAGCTCCAAAAAAGCTCACGATAGAAGCTACCAAGCTCTTCCACATGTTCCCTATTTAAATAAAGTTACGTGAAGTGTTTTCATGCGAAGTATATTTACACAGAAATGTAGCATGTCGATTTTATAAGCAGATAAAAAGGGGAACTATATTGTGAGGCGTAATGATACGAGGAGCAAAATGTCCGCGCAGTAACTCCTAAAGACTTCCCCGCTCACTTCAGTCAATAGAAGCTGCGTGACTTGTACAGAGTCTTTTACAACAAGCAAAAAATGTATTTTCGGAAAGTGCTTGCTTGCTTGTGTCGTCGTCCGGGGTGAGTTGTAAATCTGTGAAACATTACTACACTATATACTTTCTGCTTGTTATCACAGCCCGGCACGATGCACGTAAAAGGCATCGTTCACAAGTTATCGACTCTTCTTCAACTGCTCTCTGCGAGCTCTGTAAAAGTCACGTAGCTTCTATTGACGGAAGTGAGCGGGGAAGTCTTTAGGAGTTACTGCGCGGACGTTTTGCACCTGTATCATTACGCCTCACAATATAGTCCCCCTTTTTATCTGCTTATAAAATCGACATGCTACATTTCTGTGTAAATATACTTCGCATGAAAACACTTCACGTAACTTTATTTAAATAGGGAACACGTGGAAGAGCTTGGTAGCTTCTATCGTGAGCTTTTTTGGAGCAATATGACATGTGGGAGAGGCTGCGTATGTGCTCCGTTTGCCTGGCAGAGCGCACGGACAAAGACCAGACGGGGATATATTAACTCGACTAAGGTTAGGTAAGAACATATCTCAGTATGTAAAAACGGTGGCCTATTCCTTTAAGCTCGAGCATGACGGCAATGACACCTTTTTAGTGACAGTGCTGGATTTTAGAGGCAGTTCTGGTGAACAGGTCTGGGCTCATTCTACACATTAGGACATGGCTGGAACATGTAGGGGAAGGAAAACACGTAATTTTAACATTTTTAAACTGACCCTTTAATGTGTACTGTCCCTGCCAAGTAAACTAATGAATAAATAAAGACAAAATGTATTGAAATGAGTCAGAGACATCTCGGAACAAGTGAAATAATCTAGTCTAAACAACTCAAATTTAAATTTTACGCTCAAAGTGAGACATTTAAACTAGTTATTTACTTTTTGCAGGGTACAATGTATAAGTCTGACCTCACATTTTTAGTTTCAGACATAAAACATAAATCATATGGCTGTTAAACTTTCACAATACAGATATTACCACCTGCTTAATATCGTTGCAATTTTACGAGGCTCATCCACATGAAACAAAGAACTGGCACAAGGTTCAAAGTCGTCTGTATCCAGCGTCAATAAGCGGTGATATTATTCAATTGCACAAGCGTTACTGTAGTAAATAGAAAGCGCCTAAAGCCACAGCAGGATTGATATGATCTCAACGACTGGATGATTTGTTCAGAGTTTATGAATTGTGCTTTTCTTTTTCACGGGTAAAACCAGAGCAATAAACAGCTCAAAAACACCCCTCGAAATGGCTTCTATAACGAGACGAACGGAGTGAGAAAAGCCGCCGCCCTCCATTTCAGATCTGGATCGTGAGCGCAGCCTTTTGTTCCCACACAAACATCTTCAAGTATTTGTAAAATGTAAAACACGTAAAATACAAATAAGTTAAGCCAAAGCCTGAGATTTCTCCCCAGTTTTCCTTCAGTTCAAAGTTCAATACTGTGCGGTCAGTGCACCCTATAGCCCTATCTACAGTGCAATGTATTTCTACCACAGCTAAAGGTTATTATTGAGAGTATAGTAAAGGCACGTGAAGCTTCGCTGTTTCGTCTTACGGATTTTTGCTTTGCCTGCGGCTGAGGTCGTACACAACAGGTCCATCAGGTCATCACTTTAGACCAGGTTTGGACCTTACTTAGTCCTTCTTTAGTCAGAGATTTTCTCGTTATTTAGGACTGGCGTGTCCTTGATTAGATCTAGATCTGGTTTTGTACAAATTAAACCTCAAAAATATATCGATATATCGCCCAGCCCTACTAAATGAGATGTGGAATTAGACCATCTCGCATATATCGATATAGTTCAACAACAAGAAACAAGCTGATGTTTAAAAAAATATCTTAAACTGAGCACTTTAATGTGTTATCTCTTTATATATAAATGCTGCCCTCTAAAAAAGATTGACCTATTTGTATTTAAAGGGGCTAGATGCAAGTTTGTCATTTTATACTCACTCAGGTCTTATGAGTAACTGCAGCTTCTAGGCTCTGATGAGAGAGCTCGGTGCCAAACATTTACTCAAGAGTTTTAAGATGTTACTCAAGCAGAAATAAAATGTAGCAATCCAAATAATTAGCCACGTAATTGTAGGGAATAACACTAGACTACTGAGTAACGGCATAAAAGTCTGATTTATTTGTATCTATGTGGTGAAATATGTCTGGCAAAACATAAAACCATGAAAATCTTCAGGTTCAAGAATGTACTTTCTATCATAATACTATCATAGCTCTATCATAATACTATCATAGCTCTATCATAGCTCTATCATAATACTATCATAGCTCTATCATAGCTCTATCATAATACTATCATAGCTCTATCATAGCTCTATCATAATTCTATCATGATACTATCATAGCTCTATCATAGCTCTATCGTAATTCTATCATAGCTCTATCATAGCTCTATCATAGCTCTATCGTAATTCTATCATAGCTCTATCATAGCTCTATCATAATTCTATCATAGCTCTATCATGATACTATCATAGCTCTATCATAACTCTATCATGATATTATCATAACTCTATCATAACTCTATCATAATTCTATCATAGCTCTATCATAACTCTATCATAACTCTATCATAATTCTATCATAGCTCTATCATAACTCTATCATAACTCATTCTCTGCACATTCCAAGGCTTCAATTTTAATTTCTGGATATTTGGAGCTGAGCCAGAACGGATTGAAGAGCTTCCTTTACTTTCGTATCCGCCGCCATTGCTGAACTACAACCCGCAAATGCTTGACGTCACCTACAAGCCCCGCCTCCCCCGCTCGCTGAATGGTAGAAATTCAACCGATGTAACGCGGCCACAGATCAGACCCAGACGTACATGTAGGGAATTATAACTGACCGGATTTACGGATGGAATGCAAGTCTCTATCACTTTTCGTTCCAGAGAAGTTATGTCTAAAAGTCGGTGATGTTGTAGATGGAGGGAGGTGGAGTTCGGCGCCCGCTCCAGCAGATGGCGCCAGAGATGACCTGCAAACAGCTCTGGGTCTAGCTCCTTTCTGCACTAGTTTTAGTTTTTAGTTTTAGTTTTAGCCCTGTTGGACCTCTGTGCACGACCTTCAGCAGTTCTAACATAAGCGTCCTACAGTTTATATGGATAAGTTTGGTCATTTAGCCACGATGCAACATTAACATAGTTTCATATTCCTATAGCGCCATGCTTCGGTTAAATGTGAAAGATACGGTGTGTAGACCTCTGTCTGAAGCATATGCTGCTGTTTCTACATCGACATTCATAGCATTTTCAGATTATTTATAAGATTAGTTTTATATACAGTACATTGAGCGCAAATGGCAGTCAGTTCTACTTGAAGAATCCGGCGCCTTTGCCCTGAGGAGCCATCAGCATACTGGCCTGATTCTTGTGCGTGATGATGATCTGGAGAAGGAAGCAGATTTATACTCATAGAAACACATTTATACTCTACACTTTACTATTTATTGTGGTGGTTTACCGTGCACGGAGGCTGCATCCACGGCTCTCCATCGATCTGCATTGGAAGCGGCTTCTTTGTCCTGTTAACGACAAATAAACGACTCAATTAACAGCTGTGCAGAATCTGACTCTTTCACTAGTATGTATATTTAATTTTTAAGAAGCACCTCAGCAACATTGCGTTAGAAAAAAAGTAATTAATAAATGATCTTGTTGATCTAAATACATTAGTAATAGTGTACAAAGCATTTAACAATCTTCTCCCTCCTCCCATCCAGGAGCTTTTTGAACACAGGAAAAGTCAGTATAACCTCCGAGGAACTGCTATATTCAAAAAAGCAAAAGCTAAAAAGAATAAAAAGAGTCGTTGTATTTCTGTAAGAGGTGTTAATCTGTGGAACGACCTGGAAGATCAGTTAAAACTGTCCCAAACAGTCAAAACTTTCAAAAAGTTGTTTAAAGCTACTAAAATTCAAGAATATACAAGCTTAGGATGAATAAAGTAAGAAAAATAAATAAAAAATAATAATGATGACATGATTTAGTTTCAACTAATTTAACTTAAAACAAATGTATATACATATTTGTTGGAATATTGAAATGTATGTTACTAACTTCAGATACATGCTTATTTCTCTTCTGTTTAACACTTGATATTGTTCACTATTAATGTTTGTGTTTTTTGTTTTTGTTTTTCTCTCGTGGAAGTCTGTAAACTGGGTTAGGCGTTATAAGTTTTCACTTCAGCCTAAACCCTTTCGGTCGTGTTGTTCACAAAGAATTGGAAATGTTTTTACGTTTAAAGGAATGAATGAACTGACCGAATAAACTACTACTACTACTACTAAAAACAAAATCCGAATCAGAGCGTTCGCCGTTGTCGGCCTCTGTCCCTTCACGTCCGAACGGCCCCCATCGCGGAGTGTTTTAAATCTCGTCTTAAAACCCACTTTTATTCTCTGGCTTTTAGCACCGCGTAAGTTGCGTGGTCCCCTGTGTCTTTTTATCTATTTTTTTTTATTGAGTTTTATTGAGTCTCCTCTGGTTTTACAGTTCATCTTTCGGAACCACGAGCTGGAGCTGGCCCTCAGACCTCAGAGCGCGTGGGGGGCGGTACATGTGGATGAGGTCTGTGATATACTGCGGGGCCAGTCCATTCAGAGCTTTAAAAACAAACAATAACATTTTAAAATCAATTCTAAAATGAACAGGGAGCCAGTGCAAAGACGCGAGGATTGGGGGGGATATGTTCACGTTTTTTGTCCCTTGTTAAAAGTCGTTCATGAAGTGAGTTTCCAAGTACCTGAAGCTAACTTTTGTTTCCCCATGTAGATTTAGATGTAGATTTATGCCCCTTGTGTTCATTAGACTCTGAGCCCTCACCTTTCATACATATTTATTGTCCAGCTTGTTTGGGCTAAAGGGGACAATGGCGGCGCCCCAGTCGTCTCAATTAACACTAAACGCTGCATGTCATTAAAATGCAAAAGCACAGGGACTATTAGCATCATTGTCAGAGGTACATGCCTGAACCTGTCTGTGCACGGTCAGGCTGACGGGACAATTAACAAGTCACAGCCACCGTTATTATCTGCAGAAAACCAAAACATCTGCTTCCGTGGGGTCTATTTATAAAACCCAATAACCCTGTAGCTCAGACCTCAGGGATATTTCAGGATTTTTGACTTAGGGCCTCATTTCCTAGTCATCCACAGTGTTGTTGATTTCTGGAGATATTTTTTTTCTTAAATTCATGCGGTTCTTATATTTGAAGAGCTTAGTGGCGCTAGGCTAGTGCATTTCTATGGTATCAGCTAGCCTGCATTAAAAACAGTGTGACCCGCTCCACAGAGCACAAATCACTTATAACACCAGACTAACCATATAAATGTCTGTGTTAATAGAATCATTCATCATCATCAACCTTTATTGCAGACTCGAGGTCCAGTTAAAAAACAAAAACAAACACACAGCAACATTTAGAGCAGACAACTGTACCAGTGTCGCCACAGTTCAGACTGGCAGCGCCTGGTACTGACTTTGATGTTTGTCAAGCTCATAATAATCATATTGGCACAGTTGTTGAGCCGACAAATAAATCTGTACATTAAATTTCTCAAAACAGCATGAAAAGTTCTGATGCAGCAGAAACAAATAAGTGGCTGGCACTCTCCCATCGAGGTCTTTTCAGGTCTTTTCACAGGTGTGCCGTATAAAGTGGGTACAATAGGCATTAAACAGTGTCCTTTTCACTACATTTGTACACGCACCAAACCTGCGCACAAGAATGTTAGCCTGCACATACATCATGCGGCACTGTCGGAGCACGTCATCATCGTCTGCCAAATCATCAGTGATAAAATGTCCCAAATATTTGTATTTGCTGCACAAGGTCAGATTATTCCCGCACAAATTAAATGGAGGAAAGTTCAACACCTTATCGTCTCTTGTTCTGCAAATCCTTATGACACTCTTGTTTGCATTATATTTGATGTCATAGTCCACACCATATTTGGAACACACGTTTAAAAGTTCCTGCGTACCAGCACTGCTTGGACTAAAAACAACAACATCATCGGCGTACATGAGATGATAGAGATTATAACTGTTTTGCATTTATATCTGAGCAGCATCAGCTTCGTGGTTGTCTAAGCTACGCAGCGGCGGAGTGATCTGCTAGAACAGTGGTTCTCAACCTGGGGGTCGGGTCACTGTGCTAGAAAATAGTCCCTCAAAATGCGGTAATTCATGTGATACGGTGATACGGTCAGTTATATTAAAAAAATAATTCTATCAACACAGACATTTATATGGTTATAAGTACGGCTGGGTAACGTTAGTTAAACGGTTCCTACTTGGTACCGACGGAAAAGCTCCTGTAGGGGGCGGTATCAAAAAACTTTTTTTATTTCGGTGCAAATTTTCGGTACTTTTTCTCTCCAAACGTCAATAAATGATCCACAGTGAGTCTAAAAAAGCCTGAACTCATGAGCAGCTTCAGCACAAATGCAGAAGCAAAGTTGTAACTTACTCACACTTCAGTCATTATCAGAGATGGCAGAGCCGCGGACTGAGCCAGGACTAAACCAGGACTAAACCAGGACTAAACCAGGTCATACCGCCTTTGCGATGCCCAATCCCGTCAGACCTTGGAAGCTCAGCAGGGAAGGGCCTGGTCGGTACTTGGATGGGAGACCGTTTAGTAACACCAGGAAGCCTAGCGAATGTAGTGAGTGAGTGAGTGGTTGGTGGTGGTCGGAGGGGCCGATGGCGCAGACTGGTTGCCTCGCTTCCGTCAGTCTACCCCAGGGCAGCTGTGGCTACAATAGTAGCTTACCACCACCGAGTATGGAGTGAATGAATAGTGCAATGTAAAGCGTCTTTGAGTGTCCAGAAAAGCGCTACATAAAACCAATGCATTATTATTATTATTATTATTATAAACCAGGACTAAACCAGGACTAAACCAGGACTAAACCAGGACTAAACCAGGACTAAACCAGGACTTACAGTAAACTGGTTTAAAACCAGGACTAAACCTGGACTGAATAAGAAACTAGACTCTTAGACAAAGAGAAAAGCAGTGACAACAAGAAACACATGGGCTTTAGCTTTAGCTTTAGCTTTACCTTTAGCTTCG
This sequence comes from Gobius niger, assembly GCF_951799975.1. Lineage (NCBI taxonomy): Eukaryota > Metazoa > Chordata > Actinopteri > Gobiiformes > Gobiidae > Gobius > Gobius niger. The sequence goes on along the minus strand of NC_136857.1, from coordinate 3,941,587 downwards.
CCTTTAGCTTTAGGTTTAGCTTTACCTTTAGCTTTACCTTTAGCTTCACCTTTAGCTTTACCTTTAGCTTCACCTTTGGCTTTACCTTTGGCTTTAGCCCCGCAGAGCCTGAAGTTACTGCTGTTGTTTGGGATCAAAGATTGTCTCTGGAAAAGGTGAGGCTCACTCTGCATTAGCCATGTTTGGAACAGTTCTGGTGCATTGTCAGTGACAGAGTGAGCACTCTCACTATGTAACAGATCTGTGACGTGTGAGGAGCTTTCACTGTAGAACAGCTCAGTGAGTTTAGAAAAGTTTATCTTCAGTAAACAGTCCTGATGTGGATCTGGTCTGTTCCTGCAGCTCAGGAGGGAATAATGTCCGAACTCTCTTTTTATCACGGCTTTAGTGGGAATTCTGCTCAAAACATGAAGTTCCAGGTGACGCTGCTGCTCCTGTTTTCTGATGTGCCGTGTTTGGACTCCCTCCTGAACGACATGCACTAGCCTAGCGCCACTAAGCTCTTCAAATATAAGGACCGCATAAATCACAAAACAAAATCCAGAAATCAGCAACACTCCGGATAACTAGGAAATGAGGCCCTGTGTCACAAATCCTGAACTGTCCCTTTGAGCGTTTGCACCTTGAACACTTTATCACGACTGCGTTATCAGTTCGTACCTGATGGTGACCTGCGAGGTCTTGGCGAGCCTCACCGCGCTCTTCAGTCCGGTGTAAATCTGCCCCATCTCCATCGCTCCCTCCAAACCCACCACCTCCAGCCGACGGTCGCTCAGGTCTGCACAGAAACAACGCCGTTAACGTCGTCGCTCGTGACAAACAGCGAAGCACAGGACGGAAAAGCAACGCCGCTGTGGCTGGAACCTTCCAATTTTAGGAGAAAAGTCTTAATAGTGAACTTGATGTTACAATAAATCCTTCCAAGACGTCCACACTTCAGCATTTTATAGCAAATGCACTGATTTACTGTTTGTATTTTCCGGTGGCTGCCCAGCTTTGCCAATAATAGTCTCTGCAAGGACAGTGGTTTACAAACTTCATAAACAGACCTCATAAATCAGGGGTAAGCAACGTCAGGCCCGGGGGCCAAAACCGGCCCTCCATCATCAAACTCTGGCCCTCGAGATGATTTTGAGAAATATTATGATCCAAATCAGAGATCAAATGCCTATTTAAGTACTCTAGAAATGTGAGTCAATTCCTTAAAATTTCTTAGCAGAGCACCTTTTTAGGCCATAATCCTAAAAGAATACTCTAAGAAGAAGATCTTTATTTATATAGCGCCTTTCACAGACATGGTCACAAAGCGCTTTACATGAGACAGTTGTACATTCACTCCATACTCGGTGGTGGAAACTTCGTTTGTAGCTTCAGTTTCCCCTGGGGGAGACTGACAGAAGCGCTTTCGCGACTACACACGTCTGCGCCAACAGACCCTCTGACACCACCATACATTCACTCACACATCATTCATCCTGGCCTATTGTGCATGTTTTTAGTGGTAGGGGAAACCGGAGTACCCGGAGGAAACCTACGCAGACACGGGGAGAACATGCAAACTCCACACAGAAAGGCCCGTCCAGGTGGGAATCAAACCCGGACCTTCTAGCTGTGAAGCGAGAGCACTAACCACTGTGCCACCGTGCCGCCCTAGGAATACCAAGAAATTACTTAAATCTACTTGAATTAAGAGATAAAATCTAAAGATTGAGTGGATTTGGTCGGGCCTTAAAGGGATAGGCCACCATTTTTACATACTGAGATATGTTCTTACCTGAGCTTTGACGAGTTCTTTAGGACCTGTCTGATCTTCCCCCGTGCCTTCAGTCACGTAAACACAGCGCAGACGGCGTTAGCATTTAGCCTCTCCCTCTCTCCTCTATAGCTCCAAAACAGGTCAAGATAGAAGCTACCAAGCTCTTCCACGTTTTCCCGATTTAAATATGGTTACGTGAAGTGTTCCACTACAAAGTATAATTACACAAAATTAAACAATGTGGATTTTCTAAGCGGATAAAAGGGGGGACTATATTGTAAGGCGTAATAATACCAGGAGTAGTTTGGAATCCGCGCAGTAAAGTGAAGATTACTGCGAGGACTACTCCTGGTATTGTTACGCCTTACAATATAGTTCGAAAGGGAAAACGTGGAAGAGCTTGGTAGCTTCTATCTTGACCTGTTTTGGAGCTATAGAGGAGAGAGGGAGAGGCTAAATGCTAACGCCGTCTGCGCTGTGTTTACGTGACTGAAGGCACGGGTGAAGATCAGACAGGTCCTAAAGAACTCGTCAAAGCTCAGGTAAGAACATGTCTCAGTATGTAAAAACGGTGGCCTGTTCCTTTAAATATATCAGATTTAAAAATCGCAAATCGAAGCGCAATCGGAATTAGTCAAAATCGTGCAGCTCGACTTTAACCTCTTAACCTCCACCTGAACCGAGCACATTTTCTCAGTCAGTTCAGTTTGGCTTCACCCAAATCTAAAAACTTCAAAAAGCATCAAAAGAACAACAAGAACGAGAAGAAAACCAGGATGAAAACGCACAAAGCCACAAAACACAACAAAAAAGCATCAAAAACTAAGGAAAAAAAGCGATGAATAAAGCAAAAAAACAAAACAAGTGGTGGAAAAACACGACTAAAGTGTGCTTGGATCAGGTGTTGGTTAAGAGATTGTCTAAATAAACAACCAGAATGCATTTGCCAACAAAAAGCTACATTTAAACCAAAAGCCAGAAAAGATAAACCCCAGAATGGATGGTATTTACTCTGCTTTCTGCACTTATCACCACTCGCCACAAGGGGGCATCAAACACACATCACATTGAGGCAAGTCGTTCATCATGTTTGTTTTCTTGTTGTACTTTATAACTAATAGAAACAAACAGCACCTTGGGAAGTCACTTTCAGCACCTCCGGGTCCGTTATCACTTCCGGCTCCTCGGCGCTCGGCTTCGTGTCCACTTTCTTGGTCTCTCCCCACAGGTTCGAGCCGCCGTGCATGCTGGGAATATTTAGCAAGGCCACCCCTTCCAACGAGAGGCTGGAGAGATCGAGAGGAGCGCCACAACACTGAGGGAAAACAAGACAAACGAGAGAGAGGGACGTGAGGAGACTGCAGAGCGCTGTGCTGTGGCAAAACACAATGGAGGAGCTGCTTTAGACCAGGGAGGCTCAAACTTTCACACCAAGCACCGACTAAAGACTGGACTATGGAAACTTTCATTCCCTTATGCTACATTTTAATGCCACAAAAATCTGTGCATATGTCATTGGATCAATTACTTTTCATTTTAAAGCTCTCCAGGACCAAACTGTTATGTGTGAAGTCGATGACGAGTTCTCACCTCGATGGTTAGATTCTCTTTAAGTTTCTTGCAGGAAGCAGAAATGGTTTCTGAAGTCGCGAATTCAAAATACCACAACTTATTCTTCATTCTGCAAAACAAAGAGAGGTCATGTTTCAGTTTAGACAGAAATAAACATCCTCTAGTGAGTCTTTAACCTCTTAACTCCCGCCTGAACTGAAAGGATCTTTTTCCTCACGTCATCAGATTTTTTTCCCATCATTTTTTTGTTGTGTATTCAACTCATTTTTGAAACTTTTTTGTCATTTTTTTGGTCATTTTTTGTCACATTTTTGTCATTTTTTTCGTCTTTTTTTTATCACATTTTTGTAATTTTTTTGTCTTTTTTGTGTGAAATTGTAGTAATTTTTTCGTCAATTTTTTATCAATTTTTTGTCCTTTTTTTGGTCAATTTTTTCGTCATTTAAAAAAAAAAAATTATCATTTTTTTGTCATTTTTTGTCAAATTTTAGTAATTTTTTTGTCAAATTTTTATCATCTTTTTGTATTTTTTTTGTAACATTTTGTCACATTTTTGTCATTTTTTCGTCAATTTTTCGTCACTTTTTTGTCACATTTCCATCATTGTTTTCGTCTCAGTTTTGTTGCCTTTTTCACACCTTTTGGATTGGGGTAAAGCCAAACTGGAGAAAATGTGCTCGGTTCAGGTGGGAGTTAAGGGGTAGTATCAGCAGCATCAACTTTTTGAGCTCTTGATAGACTGGCATGCCGTTCGATAAAAAGTAAAAGCTTGTATAACGGGACATTCCAGCTGGGGCCAGCAGAGGGCGCTCCGGGCCAATTTGAAATCCTGACCAGCCCAGTCTTTCACTCCTCACTGTCTTTTCCTCACAAATATTGTATTTACGTGACACATTCCCCTCTTAACTCCCGCCAGAATCGAAAGGATCTTTTTCCTCACGTCATCAGATTTTTTTTCCATCATTTTTTTGTTGGGTATTCAACGCATTTTTGTAACTTTTTTGTCATTTTTTTGGTCTTTTTTTGTCAATTTTTTGAAATTTTTTGGTCAAATTTTAATCATCTTTTTGTATTTTTTTTGTAACATTTTGTCGCATTTTTGTCATTTTTTCGTCAATTTTTTTTAATCTCATTTTTGTAATTTTTTTGTCAAATTTTTGTCATTTTTTTGTCACATTTTTGTCATTTTTTTGTCACATTTTTGTCATTTTTTGTCATTTTTTAAAATCTCATTTTTGACATTTTTTTTCTCTTTTTTGTCATTTTTTGGTCAATTTTGTATCAATTTTTTGTCATTTTTTGGTCAATTTTTTGTCATTTTTTTAATCAAATTTTCGTCATTTTTTGTCACATTTTTTTATCACATTTTTGACATTTTTTTGTCTTTTTTTGTCAATTTTTAGTCATTTTTTCGTCCATTTCTTGTCAATTTCTTGTGACATTTTTGCCACTTTTTCATCCATTTTTCGTCACTTTTTTGTCAATGTTTTCTCACTTTTTTGTCACATTTCCATCATTGTTTTCGTCTCAGTTTTGTTCCTTTCCACAGCTTTTTTCCAGAAGCTTTTGGACTGGGGTGAAGCCAAACTGGAGAAAATGTGCTCGGTTCAGGTGGGAGTTAAGGGGTAGTATCAGCAGCATAAACTTTTTGAGCATGCCAGTCAATCAAGAGCTCAAAAAAGTTGACGCTGCTGATACTACGTAACATTCAAACTGCAAAACATGAACTTTTTGCATATTTGCAGGTCAAATGTTTCATGTAAAAATCCATATCTCACAGCTGCTGCTTCTCCTCTGAGTTTTCTGCAGTAATCTCGGTGATGCTGCTGCTGGAAGCTACATTTCCTTTGGGATCAATAAAGCATCGTTCTCGTCCAAGTAACTGACAAACAGCTATGCGGTTTTCTAACTCACTCAGGAATCTTTCTCTTTTTGGGCCAGACAGTGAATCTTTTACTCTATTCTCTGCATCTTTCCCCAGCAACTTTCAGCCAATATATTCATTAATGCACTCACTCTGTCCAGCCTCATGTTTAAACCATCCTGTATCGAGCGAGAGGTTTGACTCCTGGACTGTGTGGTGCTCAGTAAGCTTGTCCTTCAGCTGGATGCTCCTCCTGATCGAGATCCTGGCTCAGAGTTTTGGGAAGGGTCCCTGGGTGCTACACTGCGTTCCCACAAATGACCAATATGGGTTTTTCTCAGGCCGATTTTGTGGATTTTTATTGGCTGAGAAAATGCAGCAGGAGGCGCTTTATTGAAGGTGTAGGTCTGATTTATTCAGGACTTTCATGTTTAGTAGGTACTTCAGAGGGGGCTCATTTGAAAGGCAAAAATCAGCAGATTCCAACATAATTCTCTAAAAGGGCCCGACCTCATATGGCCGATATTTGGCTATTTCCGATATCGGCCCATATCCCTTGTGTTGCCTTCGCGGGTCATTTTGACCCGCTGTCATGTTCCGGGCAATTGGATGCAAGGTGACACAAGGGGGCGCCCTTCCAACCTTCTCAGTGTAAATGTGAGTTGACTTTCTTCAGAGTTAGACTTTAGGTCAGACACCATGAGTGACAGTAACATGAGGCTAAATACAGTGAGCTCTTTGTTTCCAGTAAAAAGGCTGGGCATATTTAGTGAGATTAGTAAATGAAAAAAACATTTATTATAAATGTTACGTTTGTGGGACCCTGGTATAAGCGGATTAAACAACGAGGAGCCGCGTTAGACGTTATAATGCAGGAGGAACAACACTGTGTCGTGGTGTTCTTGACTCCGCGTCGTGCATTAGAACCGTCTAATGCGGCTCCGAGTTGTTTAATCCTTACTTAACGGACACCTTCCAGCCGAGTGTTTGATAATGTAACGTTTTATAACATAATGGTGGGAAAAGATTAGAAATGTACTGTACTGGGAGAGAACCGATAATTTCCCCCAGCTTTAAAACAGTTTAAAAGATGGCCGCACCTGCTGTTGAACTTCTGCGGATGCTTCTCCCTCATGGTGTGAAAGCGATGTGCGATGGAGGCGTCCTGCAAAAAGCAGAAAGAAGGAAAGAGAGGTTTAATATGGAACTGAGCGCTCTCGGGTCTCAGATGTTTGGGTTTAGACTGACCACGCCGATGGAGAAGTAGTTGTTGATGATCTCGTAGGGCACCGGGTCGCCCTCCTCCTGCGTCTCGTCCGCGATCACCTGCACGCTCCAGCGGTCCATCTTCACCTCGGAGCTCAACTCGATGTCTTTCATAATGCGGCACAAATCCTCCCCATCGTAACCTAATGAGTAAAAGATATGGTATTACACTTCACACAGCACGGCACTTCAAACACGATGATGGATGATTCCTGGCATTGTCTTGCACTGCAAAAAGTGGATTCTAAGCAAGCAAATGTCTTACTTTAAGAAATAAGTTCTTATTTTTTCCCTAAAAAGTAATAATGTCTTGCCAAGCAAAGTTTTCTTGAGAAAAAAAATCGTATTTAAAATATAATACAAAGTATACAAACAAACAAACAAACAAACTTATTTTAGAAAATAAAATCTAGCCATTTCTTGTTCAGATAAATTTGCTAAAAACAAGTTAATTTTTCTTGTTACAAGAAAGAAAAACTTTTTGAATCTTCTTCAGTTTTAGACAAAGAATATTTGTTCTTATTTTAAGAAAAAGTAATGTTAAAGGTTAGAGCCTCAGCTTCACAGCTCGAAGGTCCTGGGTTCGATTCCCACCAGGACGGGGTCTTTCTGTGTGGAGCATGTTCTCCCCGTGTCTACCACTAAAAACATGTACAATAGGTGAATCCTCCAGCAGGTGATTCTGACCATCTGGCTCCACATCATGGAGACGGGTCTCCGGGCGAGGGCAATATTTTCCTTAAATATTAGTATTTATTTAGAACATTTTGCTAAAAAATGTGTGTAATTTAGAACATTTTACTTAAATCAAGCAACATTTAAGTGAAATACCCACAATTTTTCACTAAATATGAATGTTTTCCTTAAATTATTACATTTTCTGAGGACATTTTGCTTAATTCTAGCTATTTATTTGCTTAAATTTAGTGTTTCTTTCTTGTTTTATGATGGGAAAAACATTCTAGGAAAAATAATTCTTAGCAAGAAAAACATGCTGACCCCATTGGCAGAATTTTTTCCTTAAAACAAGACAAAATGTCTTATTTTAAGATTTTTTTCCTTGTTTTTAGTAGGGCACTTTTTGCAGTGTGGAATATGCCCATGTCGTCAAGGAAGAAGAATCCATTGATAGAAAAACCTGGTCATTCAGGATGTTCAGCTGATTCTTTAGACTCGTAGTGTTGTTGAACCGAGACCTGAGCGACAGCAGCGACTCCAGATCGGAAGAGTCGGTTAAATCCAGGTGGCGACTTCCTTTTTTGATCAAGCAGTGTATTTTTACTCTACACAACTCATAGCCACAGAACACCCAATAAACCGAATAAAACTCAAGCGATAATCTCATTCATTTAAAGGCGTCATTGGGCAATAAATACCCCGAAAATAAACAAGCAATAAAAATAACTGATGCGTGTTTAATGTGATCTACACCAGCATGTTCTGTATCTGAGCAAAAAGAGCAGAATGGGATTGTGAGACATTAAAGCAGGGGTAGGCAGGTTTTCTTGGCGGAGGGACGAGGGCCAAGGCGCTGATTATTAGCCTTAAAATTGCTTGAATAAAAGTTCTTCTATGTTCAATTTGAGTCGGTTTGAACTAATCCAAGATACAAATTCTAGCGTCAATGGAACAAGAATAAAACCCACTTGAAATCAGACAAATAATTGTTTTTCACTTGAAATGACACAAAATTATCTGAATTAAGAGAATAACGACTACTAGAGGTTTTTATCTCATCTAAAACCAGAACAAATCTACTCAAACCTTAGATTTAATCTCTTAATTCAAGTAGATTTATGTCATTTCTTCCTTAAAACGATGCTTTTTCCAGTGCACTTCCTTCAAATGCCAGTGTTGTACATAATATATGACCTCATTGGGTGGATTGACAGTGTTTCTACCTATTTAACTCTAATAATGTTAAAAGTGCTCTCTGATTTGTGTGATAATGTTTCTCAAAATCATCTTGAGGGCCAGAGGTTCTGTGCTGAAGGGCCGGATTTGGCCCTCGGGCCTGACGTCGCCTACCCCTGCATTAAAGGAATAAGCCACCGTTTTTACATACTGAGATATGTTCTTACCTTAGACGAGTTCTTTAGGACCTGTCTGATCTTCCCCCGTGCCTTCAGTCACGTAAACACAGCGCAGACGGCGTTAGCATTTAGCCTCTCCCTCTCTCCTCTATAGCTCCAAAACAGGTCAAGATAGAAGCGACCAAGCTCTTCCACGTTTTCCCTATTTAAATATGGTTACGTGAAGTGTTCCACTACAAAGTATAATTACACAAAATTAAACAATTTGGATTTTCTAAGCGGATAAAAGGGGGGACTATATTGTAAGGCGTAATAATACCAGGAGTGGTTTGAAATCTGCGCAGTAATCTTCACTTTACTGTGCGGATTTCGAACTACTCCTGTTTACTCCTGTTTTGGAGCTATAGAGGAGAGAGGGAGAGGCTAAATGCTAACGCCGTCTGCGCTGTGTTTACGTGATAGAAGGCACGGGGGAAGATCAGACAGGTCCTAAAGAACTAAAGCTAAGGTAAGAACCTATTCCTTTAAAGGGACTATACGGAGTTTAAAAAATTAAAACTATGTATTTTCCTCCCCCTACATGTTCCTCCATGTCCTCATGTGTAGAATGATCAGACCTGTTCACCACAACTGCCTCTAAAATCCTGCACTGTCACTCAGAAAGTGTCACTTCGGGTTCGAATGCACGAGCTTAATATAGAAGCTGCAGTTACATGTATGACCTGAGGTGGCAGTAGTGAGCATAAAATGGCCAACCTGCATCTAGCCCCTTTAAATCTCCATTTACTTGAAATAAGATGCTTTGTTTTATTTTAGTGTAATTGCCAGAAAAGTGTCCACGAGCACATTTCTTTGACTTACTCAAATCAGGGTTGGAAGGTTTATCGTTATCGAATCACAATCACGGTTTTGACGACAGTAATAACTGAACCTTAAGTGTCTGGCATTTGATCTCAGGTTCAGCTGCAACGGATAAAAGCTGTGAGTTTCCATGAAGCAGATTCTGCAGTGTTTAGGCAGAAACTGTGTGATTCCATCCTGGACTTAATGTAGTCACATGGCTGTCCCCCAGAGGTACAGTGTTGGGTAAGTTAAAACTGTAATATATTCTGTTATTAGTAGTTACAGCTATAAAAGTGTAATATGTTTGTATTACAACAAACAAAACAAACAAACTGTACAATGATGTTTGTATTCAACGCCGATGCATCCAGTCGTAGAAAACTTCACTTTACTCTCCCTTTTGCCAGAACAACACCAGAAGCGGATCGGCCTCTCCGTGTGGAACACCCTGCCCTTGGATTTAAAGAACTCCTCCAAACTGCACCAATTTAAAAAACAGTTCAAATCAACAAATATCAACTCTTACACACTACTGTGAATATTAGATTTTAACTTTAAAAACAGTTGTAACTGTGTTGTTTATTCTAGCTTATGGCTTTAAGTATAATATCTGCGAATCAGACCATTTATGTTTTTTTTGTGTCTACTTTTTGTCTTTGAAGAAAGGGGCACTTAGCATGAGCGTCGTCTTCATCGTGCTCCTTTTCAATCATGTATAAAAAAAAAAAATCATGTTGTTGAAATGTGAAAACATGTAACTAACATGACTGAAATAAATAAATAAATAAATAAATATACTGTTTCAAAAATGTAGCTGAGTTACACTACTTTGAGTTACTTTAAAGTTACGTTTGGCAAAATATAAACCGAAAATAGTAATAATGTCATAGAGCAAAAGTGCAGTGAAATATTTCCTTTTCCTCCTCTTTCCCCGACTCTCTCGGTTTTGTTTTGACGACTTTTTTTCATTCATACATTAAACGCACTTTAACTTGAGTTACTTGAAATATAATGACTATTATATTCCGGTATTTTCTGTAAGTAAGACGTTATATTCCTTAGTTACTGAAAAGACTCCTCCAGAAGAGGGCGCTGTCCACATAAAACCAAATATCTTTGAAGTAGATCATTGTGTATTGTTCTAATGTGGGGTGATTTGAACAAGGATATGCTGTTTGACTAAAGTCTATCATTTTAGCAGTTTATGCATTTAAATGTATCAAATATAAACATTGCAAATCGAAGTGCAATTACAATATTTGTCACAAAAAAAGGTCGCAATTAGGTTTTTTGTCAAAATTATGCAGCCCAACTCAAATCAAGAAAATGTTCACTTGTTTTTTGCAGTGTAGGCAGATCAGGAACTCTAATTGAGTCATGCCTAAATCTGGCAGCAGCTCTGACTCTTTCATGGCAGTTTTAGAGACGATAACGAGAGAAAATAACCTGGTTAAAAACAAAAAGCACACGTCCCCTTTTATAGATGGTACAAACATTAAAGCAGCTACAGCAGTAAAGCAACAACCACACTATTTTTATTACCTCCTCCCCATCTGAGACATCGTGCAAGGTCATTTCCTGTGCCCAGAGGAAGTACCGCGACAGGAGGCCGCACCAGAAGATTAGCCCTGTCTGTTTGAAACACAAACAAGGCGTCACTATGGTTTTCCACCACAGAAATCAAGGAACATTCTTCAGAAGAACCGCACATTCTAATCGGAACTGTGACTTATTATTGTGCTATTTCGTAATGTCGCTCACCAATGGCGTCTAAAATCCAGCCCACGGTGCCGTCTCCGCCGCACACCAGTATCCTGTAGTCCTGCAGATCTCTGAAAAAACTCAAGCTGTGAGAAAGAAAGAGAATGAATGAGGAGGGTGTTACTCTGGAAGCAACAACAAAGAGGAGCTGTTCAGTCTCAGAAATTATGTTGGAGCAGGGGCGGACTGGGACAGAAAGACAGCCCCGGACTCTGATTCTGACTCTGATTCTGAAGAGCAACAGTGTAATGCCTGATTTGAAAGCTAAGAGCTACAAAAGTGATTTAAACTTTTTGCCACGTTGTCGCCGCACACAAAAAAGTGAGGAAAAATTGCTGAAAAAGTGGCAAAAAGTCACAAAAATGTCACAAGAAATTGACAAAAAAAATGACAAAAATGTGACAAAAAAATGACAAAAATGTGACAAAAAATTACAGAAAATGTGACAAAAAAAGACAAAAATGTGATAAAATGTGACAAATATGTGATAAAAAAATGGACGAAAAAAATGACAAAAACTGGATAAAAATTTGACCAAAAAATGACAAAAAATTGACAAAAAATGACAAAAATGTGATAAAAAATTGACCAAAAAAATACAAAAAATGACAAAAACTGTGATTAAAAAAATGAACGAAAAAATGACAAAAAATTGACACAAAAATGACAAAAATTTGACACAAAATTGACAAAAAAATTACAAAAAAATGTCAAAAAATGACAAAAAAATGACAAAAATGATACAAAAAATGACTCAGTTTTTACATACTGAGATATGTTCTTACCTGAGCTTAGACGAGTTCATATGTACAGTGGGGAAAGAAAGTGTTGGGTCAGTTCCCCATAGACTTTCTATTGGATTTTGGCTAAATACTTTTTCCCCCACTGTACCTCTGGTCTCTAGTCAAGATATTACTGCGCGGATTTCGAACTACTCCTGGTATTATTACGCCTTACAATATAGTTCCCCTTTTATCCGCTTAGAAAATCCACATTGTTTAATTTTGTGTAATTATACTTTATAGTGTAACACTTCACCATATTTAAATAGGGAAAACGTGGAAGAGCTTGGTAGCTTCTATCTTCTCCTCGTTTGGAGCTATAGAGGAGGAGAAGCTAAATGCTAACGCCGTCTGTGCTGTGTTTATGTGACTGAGGACACGCGTGAAGATCAGACAGGCACAAATGAACTCGTCTAAGCTAAGAACATATCTCAGTATGGAAAAACGGTGGCCTGTTCCTTTAACTCCCGCCTTCACCAAATGCATTTTCTCCAGTTCAGCTTTAGGTAACGGCCTGTAAGCCAGTGTAACGCCTCACTTGAAAGCTACAAAACAGATCTTCAACTTCTTTGTTGTGCTTTTGTGTTTTTGTCACTTTTTCTGTTGTGTTTTTGACGTTTCTGATGCTTTTCTGATGCTTCTATTGTTGTATTTTCATCACATTTTGTCACTTTTTTCCAAGAAGCTTTTAGATTAGGGTAAAGCCGAACTGGAGAAATGTGCTCGGTTCAGGTGGGGGTTAATAAAGAGCCTAAAACAAAACAACTGGACTTTGGCATCAATCACGATTAGGATTTTCAGATTTGCTATGGGTTAACATTTCTTTTTAATCAGGCCTTCACTGCATTGTTGAAGACATGATCAGCATTGAGGCGTTTCCTTTGCCCACATTTTATCACTTTTTTTTAATGCCTCAAAGTATTTATCATTTCTAAACATTCGACGGAGCAGAGAAAATGAATAATACATAGATATTCCACAAACTTGGGCAAAGTAATTGTGTAAAATGGACCAAATAATGAAAAAAAACAGGCATTGGACCAAACCTTTTGTTTTCTTTATGAATATGTGGGATAAAGATGAATCATTTTGGCACATTATAAATGGAAATCTCTATGTAAATCTAACTTTATTGGAAAAGTGGAACATTATACATAGGTGGGACGAAGGTCAAAATGGCCAAGGCCGTGGGAACCCAGGGTGCTGAGGGCGCTGCAGCACCCCCTGGTGGATAGTTTGTGAACTGCAGGCAATATCAACCCCTTAACTCCCACCTGAACCGAGCACATTTTCTCCAGCTTTACCCCAATCCAAAAGCTTCTGGAAAAAAGGTGTGAAAATAGCAACAAAACTGAGACGAAAACAAGGATGGAAATGTGAAAAAAGTGAGAAAACATTGACGAAAAAGTGACGAAAAAGTGACAAAAAATTGACAAAAAATTGACAAAAAATGAGAAAAAATTGACGAAAAAATTGACAAAAAATTGACAAAAAATTGAGAAAAAAAGTAAAAAAAAAGTGACAAAAAAATAAGAAAAAATTGACGAAAAAGTGACAAAAAATGTACTAAAAATATGACGAAAATTGACAAAAAACTGAGAAAAATGTGACGAAAAAGTGACAATTTTTTTTTTAAAAATGACAAAAATTGACAAAAAATTGACAAAAAAATGCTAATAATTTGATGGAAAAGTGACAAAAAAGTCACGAAAATTTGACAAAAATGAGACGACTGCCCAACAAAAAAAGTGAAGAAAAAAAATCCGACGTGAGGAAAAAGATCAATTTAGTTTTGTAGGTCTTTCAAATGAGGCGTTACACTGGCCTACAGGATTTGGGTAAAGCTGAACTGGAGAAAACGCTCTCGGTTCAGGCGGGAGTTAAGAGGTTAATAAATAGGATTTATGCACAGAAAGAGTATTTTGGGGGTACATTTTGTCCCTCAGTGCCCCCTAACTAATATATCTTCCCACGGCTCTGAAAATGGCTGTGCAGTCCGACCAAAAGGTGGTCACCCTACTCTGATCACTACTATTCCTTTCTTCTTTCTTTAAGTATAATAGGCAATAGTTTACTAAACAAATAACTGGTGCAGAAGTCCACAGTACCTACCCTGGTCCCGGCCCTCCACTTGAGAGGTTGTAAACTTGTCGTGGATTTAATAAATACTGGAATTTCCGTAAGACTCTGAAAAAAAAGAAACACTTGTAAAAAAAAACATATTCTGAGCAATGAAACGTATTTCCCTTTGTTTACGCAGGCTGTACCTCTCGCCCTGCTTTCCTCCGCTCTTCGGGTTCACAAACACTAGCAGAGGGTGAGTGTTGGGCACAGGGCTGATCTGTGGAAACATCAGTCAGTCATTACTGTGTCGTTTAGTTCCCCTCTTTGTAAATGTGCAGATCAGTGGTTCTAAAGCTGTGGTTCGCGTTTTGCTTCAGGCCCGACAGCAGATCGAGTCTTGGGTTAGTCCTGGTTTAGAAGAACTTTAGCCCTGTGTTATATCTGGTCCATGTTGAGTTCTTGGAAAGACTGAAAATTGTGTCGTGCCAAATCCAAAAGGGCTTCAAGCGGCAGAGCTTATTTATTTGGTTTATTTGCTGGCGCGAGATACAAAAAAACAGACAATTGTAACAGAAGTCTGACACTGTTCTTTCGGTCTCCTTTGTAGAAACTATTGAAGATGGTTCTTCTAGTCAGACAGAAGGTTTGTTTACCTGCTTTTCTAGGTTCTTCCTCAGAAGCGTCGCCTGGTGGAAGTGACGAGTCGTACGATTGGCTGGATGTTCCAGTCAGTGAGGAGAGAGCTACCTCCCGACTGACTGACGACTTCTCCAGGACACAATGTGTTTTTTACCAGGATGGGAAAGGCCAGTCGCTCCATGATTGGCCAGTCGACATAAGCAGCCAATGATAAGTGGAGCTGCAACCATGACGTCACCTCCACAAAACATCTGACCAATCAGGGAGTCGATCTGCAAATGAGGCCTCCAGGACGGCGTCCCAGGTGTGGGAACAGGGGTGGGATAAGGTGTACGCCTGTGTCTGCTGCCCCGCCTCCTCACCCACACCCGGTCCAGAGAACACATCACCCCTGTCCTCAACAGCTCCACTGGCTCCCCGTTCAATATCGTGTTCATTACAAGCTCCTCCTCCTCACCTACAAATCCCTCCATAACCTGGCCCCGCCCGACCTCACCGAGCTCCTGCAGCAACACCCCCCACCCCGACGCCTCCACTCAGCCGACTCCAACCGCCTCACTCCCATCACCCGCACTAACCGCCTCACTCCCATCACCCGCACTAACCGCCTCACTCCCATCACCCGCACTAACCGCCTCACTCTCATCACCCGCACTAACCGCCTCACTCCCATCACCCGCACTAACCGCCTCACTCCCATCACCCGCACTAACCGCCTCACTCCCATCACCCGCACTAACCGCCTCACTCCCATCACCCGCACTAACCGCCTCACTCTCATCACCCGCACTAACCGCCTCACTCCCATCACCCGCACTAACCGCCTCACTCTCATCACCCGCACTAACCGCCTCACTCCCATCACCCGCACTAACCGCCTCACTCTCATCACCCGCACTAACCGCCTCACTCCCATCACCCGCACTAACCGCCTCACTCCCATCACCCGCACTAACCGCCTCACTCTCATCACCCGCACTAACCGCCTCACTCCCATCACCCGCACTAACCGCCTCACTCTCATCACCCGCACTAACCGCCTCACTCCCATCACCCGCACTAACCGCCTCACTCTCATCACCCGCACTAACCGCCTCACTCTCATCACCCGCACTAACCGCCTCACTCTCATCACCCGCACTAACCGCCTCACTCCCATCACCCGCACTAACCGCCTCACTCCCATCACCCGCACTAACCGCCAGACCTTAGGGGACCGAGCCTTCGCCATCGCCGCCCCCACTCTCTGGAACTCACTCCCACAGCCCATTAGAAACTCTGACTCACGACCAACCTTCAAATCAGAATCAAAACCCACCTGTTCATATTGTTACTGTTCTTGTCCAGCACTT
This sequence comes from Gobius niger, assembly GCF_951799975.1. NCBI lineage: Eukaryota > Metazoa > Chordata > Actinopteri > Gobiiformes > Gobiidae > Gobius > Gobius niger. Next base: position 3,925,655 of record NC_136857.1, on the reverse strand, counting down.
TGGTCGACTATGGTTGTTTTTGAATGTGCTTTATAAATAAAATTGACATTGACATTGACCTGTTCAAACTAGCTTTTTCCTAAACCCTCCTTTTTGTTTTGTCTTATCCCCCATGTAAAGCATCTTCGAGTGTCCCAAACAGCGCTATACAAGTCTGATGTATTATCATTATTACCCGCCATCGTCTCGGTTCATAGATGCTGTTGCACGTTTCCTGATCTCGATGGCCGAGATACGTCACTTTCACCACCAGGTGGCGCTTCTGAGGAAGATCACAGGAAGTGATCAAACTAGTCCAGTAGGTAAACAAACCTTGTGTCTGATTAAAGGTATACAGGAGGATTTTCCCGAATTTTAGGAAAGAACCGCCCTCTCCGAGGAGGAAGAATCTCCCAAAAACACTCTGGTCTTGTTTCTCTCTTCTGAAGCCTTTCTCTTCTTCTCATACACTTAGAAGACACTTTTTCTCTTGCCCCTCTGCCATTTTCAAACGACTCGGTGCGTTCTGCAGCAGCAATGAACGGCGAACAGCGTAACTCACATAGGCTTGAAAGTGCGCATGCTCAGAAATGAACAAGGGAGGAGCGCGCACGACGGCCTCACGTAGGCAGATCACCAGAATGACTGACAATCAGGACCAATCGTCTTGATGATCCACCCGGAAATAGAACATCCTCCGCTATACCTTTAAGGCGAGACACGGCAGGTGAAAGTATTGATTTTTCACGCAGTGGTCGAAGTGGAGATTTTCATCTATTTTCCTCCCTTTACATCTTAGTTTTCATGTCAGATATAAAAATGATGATGTTTATTTTATGATGTTTTGTCTGCGAGGTGGGGGCGACCCGGAAGTAGCTGCTGCGCCGCGTAGAAAGGCCGTCTTTCCCGCGGGTTTTCATTCATAAATATTGACAGATTTTACATCCACGTGTCCTGCTAAGGGGCCCCGTGATGACGCTTTCACCCAAATATGGTGTTTTTCCTCCTACGAGACGCCGGAGCGGAAAAGTGGAAGAACGGGCCGAGCATGTGCACTCGCTACAAAACTTCAGGGCTGGTTTTCTCTGAATGAGAGAAGCCGCACTCGGGCAGAGCCTGAGCCCTTATAGAAGCTCCCACAGACTCCACACTTTACAGGCTGAGACCTGACAAGATTTGGAAGGTTTTCTCAGAGGGATTTTTAAATATCTAATTCCTAGCCTGATTTATTCAACTTTGAAACCAAAAAAACAGGCGGAATTTGAGTTTTTACAGATTTTTTCACTGATGATTAGTTTATTGAAAAACTAAACAAAATATCCCAAAATCTCTCTGAAAAAATCTTAGTTACTAATATGTCAATAAAATAAAACCCTAAATTTTAATCTGGCTCAATTCATTATTTTGATTTCGTTGCCCAAAATATAGGCAATTTTAATGCTCAAAATGCCTTATTTTTATGTGAAAACATAAAATGACAGAAAAAGTGCGATACATTTTTTTCTCATATTTATATCTGTGATGTTCAGCAGAAGTTTCAAATTGATATATCTCTACATTTATTTTTTTCCCTATTCACCTGCAGTGTCTCGCCTTAAAAGAACCATCTTCAGTAAGAAGTATTGAAGCATCGTAGTGCTTATAGCAGAAGCTAATTGGCAGCACTTGTCCCTTGATGGGCTTTGACAGATGGTAAAAAGTACAAAGCACAAAAGATTTAAAAAAAAAAAGGATGAGAGAACAATGACATTTACAGACAATGACAAAGAACAGAGACATTACTTTGGCTTCATCCAATTAAAATGACTGTACATCAAAATAGACCAGTAAATCAATTGTTTCATTTACCTCCGAGTGCACTTTACCTCAGCGTGTAGATTACTTAGAAAATGGTCAATAAAAAATCCTATTTAACAGTGAAAATATGTGCTTTGATCAAAAATAATTATCTTGCTTTCCTTATACTCAAATACTATTCAGTTTAATCTCCTTTTTATGATCTGAAATAATAAAACCCCCGCTGTCACCCTTCCCTTTTCCAAGTGTGAACTGATTAACAGCGAAACTAATAGCAAAATAATCGCCCTGATGAGTTTTTGGCGCTGAAACATCCCCGCGGCGGATTTACCTGCAGCACTTGTCCGTCTGGAGTAGTGTTGATCTCACTGTCGTCTCCTGTTCCTGCGCAGCCATTATTTGCCCTTTCCTTTTCGAAAACAGGGGCAAAACCAAACAAAGCAAGTCATGAGCAAACCACGACGGACCGTGATGGAGTTGTTATTTCAGGGAGTGGAAAACACACGAGCCGCAGCAGGAGGAAAACAGCCCGTAGCAGAAGTGTACGATACATACAGTAATAGATTACACTGGGAGGGGTTTTTTTGGCCGCACCTTTATTACAGGATATATGGCCCAGGGAGGCAGGATGTGGTCCCGGAGCGGCCCACAGCTGCACACTTTGGGATCGAGCCCCGCGCATTCGTCATGACGCTGAAAATATAGGAATAAAGTGACATCAACACAGTGCAGAAAGGTAACACATCATTATGCTTTGTAGCCTTACATCAGGTAATGCTGTATATGCATGGAAAATGTATTACTTTGAGGAACGGTCTCTTAAACAGAGAGAACACTTGGATTAGGTATGTGACCAGAGGTGGACAGTACTCAACATATACTTACTTAAAGGGGGGGTATTATGCAAAATGGACTTTTTCAAGCTTTACATCATGTTGTTATGTCATTCCCTCATTATAAACATGCCTGAAGTGTTGCCTTGGCACATTCACGTATTTCTGAGTAATCTGTAAAAACTCTGATGGCGGCCATTTTAGGGATAGGTTTGCCTGAGTCCTCCTAGGAACGCCCCCACCTCCTGGAGACGCCCCCGAGCTTTCGTCACCAGCCGAGTAACCAACCACTGCTCCTCAGCAGAACCCCCTCCCCACTGATGCCACAGACAGCGTGTGGAGGGGGCATGTCGGAAAGGCTCAGAGGTTCTTAAAGAGACAGAGGCCTATTTCAAGACATTCACTACAGCCATTTTGAGAGAGACATTTTATACAAGGCAGTTATTCTGATTTACTGCATTTACAGACCAACAGAAGGTTTGCTCATCATTGTAGTGTGATATAGACTGGTGCTATGGGACTGAAAAAAGCAGAATACCCCCTCTTTAAAGGAGCTATACCTGATTGTGCAAAGAAACACGGTCACTCAAATTTCAAATGGCTATTTTCTGGTCCAAACTCATCTCAAACTTTCTTAATGCTTTTACAACATCACAATTTGTCACAGGGACTGAGTTTAAAGCAGGTTTTACAACTTTTTTTTTTTTTTTTTAGTTTGGTTTATTTTGAACAATTTAAAAACAATGATAATACAAGTAATTAACGCCAATACAGCAGTTGTTCAAAAAGGAGTGGGTTGAAGTGTGACCTTATTTAGTCCCACCCCCTTTTCTACTTGATATTTTTACCGGAGCAAAAGAAGCTCAAATCGTTCTTCTTTTACAACAACCTGCACAACTCAATATTTACAACAATTGTTTTACAAACTATGAATGTCTTTCCACAATATACACATCACGGCCATAGAAATCCAGCCACAATAATGTGACTGTTTAAATTGTTGTTTAAATTCTAATTAATATCCAGCTCTATAGTTTGTGAAGACCATGTTTTTATACATAGATTTAAATTGGCAAACTGTGGTATTTCTTGAGAGACACATTCAAGCTATTCCATAGTTTTACGCCGCAAACAGCAAGGCAGAAACTCCTCCTGGTGGATCGGACAACCGGAGTTTTGAAATTCATGTGACCCCTTAATCTATACCCTTCCTCCTGTTGTCGAAAGAAATCCTGAATACTGGCTGGTAATAGATCATTTTTAGCTTTAAACATCATTATTGCGGTGAAATAATTGATCAGATCCTTCAGTTTAAGTAGATTTGACTTTAGGAAAAGAGGGTGAGTATGATCTCTGTTTCCTGCATTATGAATTACACGAATTGCTCTTTTCTGGAGAAGGACAAGTGAGTTTGTAGCACTGCTGTAGCCGTTCCCCCAGACCTCAATACAATATATTAGATGTGGTAGGACAAGCGTACAGTAGAGAGTACGAAGTGATTTATAATCCTTTCAGGGAGGAAAACTGTCTCTTCACTGTATTCAGTTCAGTTTCAGACCGAAAAGGTTCACTACAAAAAGTAAATATCAAGCATTGGCTTAAAGGAATAGGCCACCGTTTTTACATACTGAGATATGTTCTTACCTAACCGTAGTCGAGTTAATTTATCCCCGTCTGGTCTTTGTCCGTGCGCTCTGCCAGGCAAACGGAGCACATACGCAGCCTCTCCCACATGTCACATAGCTCCAAAAAAGCTCACGATAGAAGCTACCAAGCTCTTCCACGTGTTCCCTATTTAAATAAAGTTATGTGAAGTGTTTTCATGCGAAGTATATTTACACAGAAATGTAACATATCGATTTTATGAATAGATAAAAAGGGGGACTATATTGTGAGGCGTAATGATACAGGAGCACAACGTCCGCGCAGTAACTCCTAAAGGTTATTGACGAAAGTGAGCGGGGAAGTCTTTAGGAGTTACTGCGCGGATGCTGTGCTCCTCGTATCATTACGCCTCACAATATAGTCCCCCTTTTTATCTATTCATAAAATCGACATGTTACATTTCTGTGTAAATATACTTTGCATGAAAACACTTCACGTAACTTTATTTAAATAGGGAACACGTGGAAGAGCTTGGTAGCTTCTATCGTGAGCTTTTTTGGAGCTATGTGACATGTGGGAGAGGCTGCGTATGTGCTCCGTTTGCCTGGCAGAGCGCACGGACAAAGACCAGACGGGGATATATTAACTCGACTAAGGTTAGGTAAGAACATATCTCAGTATGTAAAAACGGTGGCCTATTCCTTTAAACTTTCTAACATAACATCAGACATTAAAATCAGACATCAGACTGTAAAAAAATGCCTACTAGCCTGACATATTATGACTGTTTAAAAGGCTTTAAAAGGCTTGTTTTTTTGGATAAATGTCTGCTTATAAATCAGACTTTTTCTCAAACAGTTATTCAATACACACAGTAGAATTTTCTCTATTTTCTCTCTTCCGTTTTTACTCTCACTTGAGTAATTATTTGGACCACTACCTTTTACTTCTACTTTAGATTATTACCTCGCCCTACAAGCTTGAAGAGCCCCTGCTTTGCTCTTACTTGAGTAAATATGTTTTGGCTTCTGTACCCACTTCTGATGACACCCTTGTGCACCGAAATGAAAAACCACCCACCCAAAACGTCCTTCTGGAGCCCTGTTCAGGCTCAAAAAGCATCTCGGAAAAGACGTGTCGCTTGTGCTTTTATGTAAAGATGACTCAGTGCAGGTGATATACAGGGAGGTTAAAATAGAGCCTCACCATGGTGTGGCACCAGACGCAGTGTTTGCCCGTCAAACCGTGCAGGCTCTTGATTTTCTTCTGGCATTTATCACACTTCCTCGAATCGCAGTTCCCACTCACCCAGTCATGTGTTGGAACCTGGAGTGTAGGAAGATTTTAGACACGGACACTCAAATAACAGCACATAAGCCGGAGTCAGAGGATGCGGAGCGGAAAGGACCAATTACATAAGCTGAGTGACGAGTTTTGACAAGTTAGTTCAATGACGCTTTTGATCTCGACTTTGGTATTTTGTGTTTTATAACTTAAAAAAAAAAAGGATAACAGGGAACAGTGAGTAATGCAAACGGTAGAGAAGAGAGAAACAAGAAATGATCTGAGGTAGACACAATTTGAGCGCAGACAGGATGTGTTTGACTGTAGTGCAGTGTTAATTTCGTTGACTAAAATATTTAGTCTTAATTTTAGTCAAAGTGATATTTTTGACGACTAAAATTGGACTAAAACTAAATTAAAAGTTTTTCATGAGACTAAAACTATGACTAAAATGTCCAGATATTTTAGTCGACTAAAATAAGACTAAATAAAAATGAAAAGGAGAGACTAAAATCATCCAAACTTCTATTGACCGTCTGAAAGAGCCTCAGATCATTTACAATCACTGCTAAAGGATCAGCTCTGAGCTTTGTTCATGTGGAGCAGCTCCATGAAGCAGAGGAACAACATTAAATATGATTATAATGAATATTATCAATGCAAAGTCGACTAAATTAGACTTAAATTTAGTCGACTAAATTGACATGCAATTTTAGTCGACGAAAACTAGACTAAAATTGAAAAAAATATTTTAGACTAAAACTCGACTAAAATTAAATAACATTTTAGTCAAAAGACTAAGACTAAAACTAAAATAAAATATGTTGTCAAAATGAACACTGCTGTAGTGAAGCGGTCTGATCTGAGGGGCATCACCTCGTGACATCATCAAGTGGGGAGCAAGCGTATGACACAAACCATTAACTGTAGCTTTTTTGGGGGGCTAATTGTGGTATAATGTTGCCCCTTCTTTAAAAAATAAATAGATTTGTACAAGGGCCCTTAACCCCTTAACTCCCACCTTAATCGAGCACATTTTCTCCAGTTTGGCTTTACCCAAATCTGAAAGGTTCTTGAAAAAAAGCACGACAAAAACGTGATGAAGAAGCAACAAAAACACAACACAAAAAAACAATAAAAAAAGCATCCAAAAGGGGAAAAAGGCAACAAAAAATGTATTAAAAAGCGTCCAAAAAAGGAAAAAAAAAGTTCCTAAAACACAACAAAAAAAAGGGCTTCACAAGGCTTTTAGATTTGGGTAAAGCCAAACTGGTGAAAATGTGCTGGGTTAAAAGGTTAAGGGTCTTTTGGACAATGCAGAAAGAAAACTGCGTTACATAGTCTTACCGAAGCAAGTAAATACATAAGTCGAATAGTAAAAACATCTAAACCATAGACTGTAAACTAAGAATAGACTAACTATAGCCTCCACTTCCTGAAGCCGAAAGGAAATGGCGACCGGCTCCGGAAGTTTCTAGGTCTAATGCAGTTGTTCCCAATGTGTGGGTCGGGGGGTCACGGGACACTGAAGTGGGGGTCGCAGGATGATTTTGAGACACCATTTTTTACATTACCAACATTGAATTTGATGTATTATTGATCGAAAACATTATATTTTAGTGAAATTAAGTTACAGTAACCAAACAAACATCATTAAACCAGATTTGAATGTTTTACTTATTATAAATGCTAATTACATATTACTGAAGGGGGGTCCCGAGTTGTTCATAGAGTGATTTTGGGGGTTGGAAGTTTGGGAACCTCTGCTCTGAAGGACTTTCCAATGAAATGTCATCATTTAAAAACTCAGATAAATGTTAAAATCTCAACTGTTCTCGTTCCAGAGAGCGAGAGAGAAGTGTCGGCTTTACAGCTGTTCACTGCGCAACACCACGCGTCCTCGGACTAAAAAAATAATATATATAAAATGTCCAGATCGTGACTTTTCACACGTTTTTGATCATCATTTATTTCACTTCTGTTCATCACAGAGCGACCAAAGTCACACATGACGTGTATTAGGGCGTCTAGTTTCTTAATTTAAAAAAACAACAACACAAAAACGACTTTTCCGTTTTTGGCTCTCAATGTGTTAACCTCTTAACTCCCACCTGAACGGATCCCATTTTCTCCAGTTTGGCTTTAGCCGAATCAAAAAGCTTATTGGGAAAAAACACCAAAATAGCCACAAAAATGAGAAGAAAACAAGGATGTAAAGGCAACAAAAATGTGACAAAAATTCGACAAAAATGTGACAAAAATTCGACAAAAATATGACAAAAATTCAACAAAAATTCAACAAAAATTCAACAAAAATTCAACAAAAATTCAACAAAAATTCAACAAAAATTCAACAAAAATTCAACAAAAATTCAACAAAATGTGACAAAAAATCAACAAAAATGTGACAAAAATGTGACAAAAATTCAACAAAAATTCAACAAAATGTGACAAAAATTCAACAAAAATGTGACAAAAATTCAACAAAATGTGACAAAAAATCAACAAAAAATCAACAAAAAATCAACAAAAAATCAACAAAAAATCAACAAAAAATCAACAAAAAATCAACAAAAAATCAACAAAAAATCAACAAAAAATCAACAAAAATGTGACAAAAATGTGACAAAAATGTGACAAAATGTGACAAAAATTCAACAAAAATTCAACAAAAATTCAACAAAATGTGACAAAAATTCAACAAAAATTCAACAAAAATTTGACAAAAATTCTACATAAATGTGAGAAAAAAAATTCAACAAAAATGTGACAAAAATTCAACAAAAATGTGACAAAAATTCAATAAAAATGTGACAAAAACTCAACAAAAAAATGACAAAAACTCAACCAAAAAGTGACAAAAATTCACCAAAAAAATAAAAAAAAATAAAGAAAAAAAAACATACAAAAGGTGACACAACACAGCAATAACGCGAGGAAAAATATCAGTTTTGTGGGTCTTAGCTTTCAAATGAGGTGCTACACATCCCTATATAATAGCCAAAGAGGACAGAAGGCATTCGTTTTAGGCGGGTGGTAAGAGGTCAACACTGGCAACATTATCTTATCTTTTGCCCGATTTCAAATCTAGGAGCCGGCTCAAAAAACCCAGTCAAATTGCCGGCACGATTGAGCTTCCATTAACCCACACTCAAAACTATGAAGGAAGCCGCCCTCGCTTAGTCCATTCTTTACAGACTAAGGTCTAAACTCCCAGAAAAACACTGGGTATGAATAAAAAAAGATCAATTTCAGCTCATGTCATCATCTCTCTGTTGCAGTGAAGCCGTGACGTTGTGTTTCTTTTTACCCCGGTCTCTTTCTTTGACTTGACGTAGGTCCTGGTGCAGGGGGCAGGGTTCCTGTTGGCACAGCGGCCGTGCACTGTGTATTTGCAGCCTGTAAACGAGACACAAGGACACACGACTTTAAAGAGACGTGAGGATAAAGCTCAGAAAAGGGGGAGGAGGCCTTTCTGTGGGGAGTTTGCATGTTCTCCCTGTGTCTGTGTAGGGTTTCTCCTGGTACTCCGGTTCAATTTCAAACATATTATTTACCTCTTACACCATGGTCTGGGTGATTCTGATTGGCTGGTGCATTATTTTGGTATAACCGCACACGTAGTCCGGTAGTTAAATCACTGGGATATCACTCCGCTGTGGCGTCGCCATAGCAACGCATGACACAGCTGAATCAGATAAAGGCGTAATTAGTGACTGACAGGAACGTATGAGATGGATTTAGTGTTAATTTCAACGTTTTTGGTTTGCTAAATGTTTGTAGAGGAGAGTGAGCAGCTAGGTTAGTTACTGTTAATAACATATGAGCTTTACATTTCTATTGAAAACGGTTAAGGCTATTCATCATTTTCAGGCGTACATAAAATGATCCTGCATTGAAGCATATTTGTCTGGATTAGTAAAGTCAAACATAAAAGTTTCAGTTGGGGGGGCCCAGGTGTGAGCGACTCCACCGCAGCTGTTTCCATAAACAGTTGAGCTGGTTGAGCTAGCTAGCTTTAGCTTCAGGTTAAACAGGGTAAAAGTGAAATAACTCCTGCCCACGAGTGCCGCATATCGGTGTTTACTTCCAGGGAAAAGTGTTTCCGAGTTAGTCCTGTTGTGTTGTGATTCTGTGCTGATGTTGTGTCGTTGAGCCTGACTGAGATCCTCGTAATAGCTGCGGAGAATGACTCGCTCTGAGACCAGCCTTCAGTGACCGGCTAATAACCCACACAAAATAGTCCCGTAGTCTGGCAGATTTAGTGAGTTTAGTCAATGAAAAAAACATTTATTATAAATGTTACGTTTGTGGGACCCTGGTATAAGCGGATTAAACAACGAGGAGCCGCGTTAGACGTTATAATGCAAGAGGAACAACACTGTGTCGTGGTGTTCTCGACTCCGCGTCGTGCATTATAACCTTCTAATGCGGCTCCTCGTTGTTTAATCCTTACATAAACTGGCTGAGCATATCGTTAGTGTCGCCCTCTGGTGGCGACCTGCGGTACTCACAGGTGCAGCACAGGCCCTGCTTCCTGAGCCCCAGTAACATGCTGTGGCACACGTTACAGTAAACCGGCTTGTTGAAGTGCTTCATCCTCCACAGGTGCTGCCCGTCTTTTTGCGTCATCTTGGAAAAATGAAAAAAAAAGATGTGATTAAAAGACATTATTAATCTGAGAGTAACAGTTGTCATTCTACCCGGGAATATGCGTCACCGCGGCGGATGTAAAATGCACTCTTTTGTGTTTTATTCTTCACAAGCTATTCATAAACACTACACTACAATGAGCTCCCCTTCGCGTGGTGGTTTTTTCACACCCACTCATGAGTAACTGCGATAATAAGATGAAACTGAATAAAGTGGCACATATTACCACGTTTTACAGCCTCGCGATGACACAGGAGAACAGCGCGTGGGCCGACGCACGGGTTCACCCTCGAAAAACGGACCGAAGCTCGAGAAATACAGTCACGTTACGGACACTGTTCACACGGGTGAGTCTATGAGCAACTTTCAGGGGGGTCACACTGCAAAAAGTAATTCACTAGATCAGTATAAACATCTCAATTTGAGCATAATAATCCAAATGTTAGTTGTTTTGACTAGTTAAGATGTTGTTGGGCATTTGTCCAAAAGAGAAAGTTTAGATTTTTTTCAAAATTGTTTTCCCCTTAACTGTTTTCATAAAATGACCATATATGGGCGATTCCTGAGATGCCGTCTGTATAGGCTCTTTAGAAAGTTGTGATATCACATGACAACAACCTATAACATGGACAGTCTTTATTCACCAACCACTGCATATTCAATACTTTGCAGGAGGACAAACTCATTTAATTTCACACCTTGTAAGAAAAATGGGGTAAAGAGCCTTTAACCTCTTAAGCCCCGCCTTAACCAAAATGTCTAGTTCAGTTTACTCCAATCCATTAAGTCATCACAGCCGACAGGCCAGTGTAACGCCTCATTTAAAAGCTAAGGCCTACAAAACTCATATAAACCGAGCTTTTTCCGCGCATTGTTGCCGCGTTGTCATCACTTTTTTGTGCTTTTTTTTCTCTCTGCCACTTTTTTTGTGGGTTTTTGCAATATTTGTGCCTTTTTTGTCACTTTTTTTTTGTCACATTTTTGTCACTCTTTTGTTGCATTTTCATCCTTGTTTTTGTCTCATTTCTGTCGCTATTTTGAGACTTTTTTTCAAGAAGCTTTTAGGTTTCGGGTAAAGCCAAACTGGAGAAAATGTGCTTGGTTAAAAAAAGAGCCTTGTTTTCAGTTGGTTTTTCCAATGCAGGGTTTCTGCAGCAAGTCAGATTCAATGCTTTTTATGCCTTAATATTATGGGAGTCCTTTACCATTACCACCTCACAGCACTGTCTGATGTACATGTCGGATTTGTGGCTCTAATCCTGTAGTTTTGGCAAGATCAAATGGTTAATTAGGTGCAACATGCCCCCAAAAAATAACCTTTTTACTTTTCAGCACCTGTCTTGATCAATGACAGGTTTTTGCAATATATTAAACTATTTGCATAAACAAATGCAAAAAAATCTTGCCATGTTTCATTCTATAAGTAAACAATCATTCAGGGGTATGAGGGGAAATTTCATATTCAAAAATAAATTGGACACAAGGAGGAACTTTTGAGCAAAGGATTGTGTCATATTTCAGTCAAAACTTCAGATTGACATAAATCTATGTAAATCTGAATTTACAGATTATTGTGTTTAGTTTTTTTGGTTTTGAAACATGTATTCAGTAAAAATAGTTGAGCGATGTCATTGTTGTGGGTTCTGTCTCTAAGGAATAGTACTATACAGGAAGGAAAACAGATTTAATGGCAGTTTGAATCCGATTTAATGCTTTTTTAATGACTTTTAAGGCCTTAATTTCAGCATAATTTCACTTGGAATTTAGGGATTGAATCCTACACTGCAAAAAGTATTTAACTAGATCAGTATAAACATCTCAATTTGAGCATAATAATCCAAATTTTAGTTGTTTTGACTAGTTAAGAAGTTGTTGGGCATTTGTCCTAGATTATTTCACTTGTTCTGAGATGTTTCTGACTCGTTTCGATACATTTCGTTCTTATTTCAGGTCATTTTCTTTGCCAATGGGGAAAGAAAATTGGTCTTATCTCATTGGCAATTTTACTTTCTTATTTCAAGCGAGATTTACCCTAGAACTGGTCTGAAATGTCCTCAAACAAGCAAAGTGAACTGGGTCCGATCAGGAAAAGTGTCTAAATGAGTGAAAACCGCTCAAAACAAGATACATTTCCTCAATTCAAGTCATTTAAGCCAATGCTTGATATTCACTTTTTGTAGCGTAGAGTTTTGCTGTAGTGATTTCACTCATTATCCTCTGAAAATAGGATATGACTCAGTTTTGTTTGTTGGCAACTTGAAAACTACAGATTTTTTTTCCGACTCTTACTTAATTATCGAGCTCACGACTGTGTTTTGGCAACAGTACGACTTCTGAACAGAGTCCAAACACAGGCCTCAAATATCCACTGAAACAGACCGAGGGAAAGTCCCCGACATTGAACTCACCAAAACCAGCTCGCCAGGGCAGCGGCTCGGAAAAATCACGGAAAACTAAATAAAGCTCAAGCGATTTTGTGGGAACGCGGAGTTGTTTGTTTTCAGATTCTGACATGAGCCTCTCGGAGTCGGTGCTGCTTTCACTGCCGACCTTTGTTATAGTTTTTGCATTTGATTGTCAATGTTTGCATCATTGTATTGCTTTATTATGAGCGCTCTACAAATGATATTTACTTTATTACTAGATGGTTTTAACAGGAAAGGTGATCTTGTTTTGATCATTTGTGTTCGTGACAATGGTAAGTTTATATAATGCAGAGCCGTGGGAAGATGTTTTAGTTAGGGGGTGCAGAGGGACAATATTTACCCCCAAAATACTTCTTCTGTGCATAAATCCTATTGATTAACCTCTTAACTCCCGCCTGAACCGAGAGCATTTTCTCCAGTTCAGCTTTACCCAAATCCTGTAGGCCAGTGTAACGCCTCATTTGAAAGACCTACAAAACTAAATTGATCTTTTTCCTCACATCAGATTTTTTTTTCAGCACTTTTTTGTTGGGCAGTCGTCTCATTTTTGTCAAATTTTCGTGACTTTTTTGTCACTTTTTCGTCCATTTTTTCTGCAATTTTTCTCACTTTTTGGTCAAATTTTTGTCCATTTTTGTGATTTTTTGTAAATTTTTTGTCACTTTTTTGTCCATTTTTTTCAATTTTTCGTCTATTTTTTCGTCAAAATGTTGTCACTTTTTTGTCACTTTTTCGACAAATTTTTCTCACTTTTTTGTCTATTTTTTGTCTTTTTTTGTCATTTTTTTGTCATTTCACTTTTTCGTCATTTTTTTCTCAATTTTTCATCCATTTTTTTCGTCTATTTTTTCGTCAAAATTTTGTCACTTTTTTGTCAATTTTTTTCATTTTTTGTCAATTTTTTGTCACTTTTTCGTCCATTTTTTCTCAATTTTTCGTACATTTTTTCTCGTTTTTTTGTCAATTTTTTGCTAATTTTTTCTCCATTTTTCGTCATTTTTTTCTCATTTTTATGTCAATTTTTTTGTACATTTTTTGTCACTTTTTTCATCAATGTTTTCTCACTTTTTTCACATTTCCATCCTTGTTTTCGTCTCAGTTTTGTCGCTATTTTCACACCTTTTTTTCCCAGAAGCTTTTGGACTGGGGTAAAGCTGGAGAAAATGTGCTCGGTTCAGGTGGGAGTTAAGGGGTTGATATTGCCTGCAGTTCACAAACTATCCACCAGGGGGTGCTGCAGCGCCCTCAGCACCCTGGGTTCCCACGGCCTTGATATAATATACTGTACTTTATAGTCTCTAACACATTTGACCCATTATTCAACAACACTGGAGCACTGAGAGACATAGAGCTGGAATTATTTCAGATCTAAAAGAAGGTGAAACTAAGTAATATTTGTACCACAGTTTGCCAATTTAAATCTATGTATAAAAACATGGTCTTCACAAACTATAGAGCTGGATATTAATTATAATTTAAACAACAATTTATACAATCAGTAACATTATTGTCGCTGGATTTCTATGGCCGTGATGTGTATGTTGTGGAAAGACATTCATAGTTTGTAAAACAATTGTTGTAAATACTGAGTTGTGCAGGTTGTTGTAAAAGAAGAACGATTTCTGTGTGGAGTTTGCATGTTCTCCCCGTGTCTGCGTAGGTTAGTGGTAGGTTATAAAAAAAACATGTGCAATAGGTTAAATCCTCCAGCCAGGTGCGATACTGTGGGTCAAATGCAGAGAACTAATTTCTCTACAGAGATAATACAGTATCAGATTTAGATTTAGATTTTTTTTTAGATTTGAGCTTCTTTTGCACCTGTAAAAATATCAAGTAGGGGGTGGGACTAAATAAGGTCACACTTCAACCCACTCCTTTTTGAACACTTGCTGTATTGGTATCCATTACTTGTATTATCATTGTTTTTAAATTGTTCGAAATCAATTAAAATAACAATTCTATATAATTTTAAAAGACAAAGTTTTTTTTCCATAAAAGGTTTGAATGTAGAGTGTTTGGATTTGGCATTTTCAGTGTTTTCGCTACTTTAAATACAAATAACTCTCAGTGTAATTGACTTCTTCAAAAATAAAAACACTGAGTAGAAATGAAAGACTCGGGTATGTGACGTGAAAAAGGCTGAGACTTCCACGTTTTGGGGGAAACTACTGCTGGAGAACTCGGAAGTAACGCAGACAAAGTCCATAAAAAGGGCTCAAACCCTGGACTCTTGCAAACCTCCATCTCATATTCATCCAACCGCATCATAATATCTGCTCCTGAACAGACTCCCCTGCTCCCATACGGATCAAAAGTTAGTTAAAGTACATTGTGTAGTGCACTCTGTAATCGGTAAATACTGTAGGAGCAGATCGGAGCCAGATGACTGAACCACACCCATAACACTGACTCGGCAAATACTGTGTGTAGATCAAGAGGCCCAGGACAAAGAGGGAATATAGGTCAACGATTCAGCGCAGTCATAAAGGCTCGGGCGAAGAGCAATAACTATTACCAAACATAATGGACCCTGTCACTAATAAGATAAGAGTCATTACACCATGGTCTGGGTGAATACTGGATTCTGATTGGCTGGTGCATTATTTTGGTATAACCGCACACGTAGTCCGGTAGTTAAATCACTGGGATATCACTCCGCTGTGGCGTCGCCATAGCAACGCATGACACAGCTGAATCAGATAAAGGCGTAATTAGTGACTGACAGGAACGTATGAGATGGATTTTGTGTTAATTTCAACGTTTTTGGCCAAAACAAAACGTTTGCTAAATGTTTGTAGAGGAGAGTGAGCAGCTAGGTTAGCTACTGTTAATAACATATGAGCTTTACATTTCTATTGAAAACGGTTAGGGCTATTCATCATTTTCAGGCGTACATAAAATGATCCTGCATTGAAGCATATTTGTCTGGATTAGTAAAGTCAAACATAAAAGTTTGAGTTGGGGGGGCCCAGGTGTGAGCGACTCCACCGCAGCTGTTTCCATAAACAGTTGAGCTGGTTGAGCTAGCTAGCTTTAGCTTCAGGTTAAACAGCGTAAAAGTGAAATAACTCCTGCCCACGAGTGCCGCATATCGGTGTTTACTTCCAGGGAAAAGTGTTTCCGGGTTAGTCCTGTTGTGTTGTGATTCTGTGCTGATGTTGTGTCGTTGAGCCTGACTGAGATCCTCGTAATAGCTGCGGAGAATGACTCGCTCTGAGACCAGCCTTCAGTGACCGGCTAATAACCCACACAAAATAGTCCCGTAGTCTGGCAGATTTAGTGACTTTAGTCAATGAAAAAAACATTTATTATAAACCTTACGTTTGTGGGACCCTGGTATAAGCGGATTAAACAACGAGGAGCCGCATTAGACGTTATAATGCAGGAGGAACAACACTGTGTCGTGGTGTTCTTGACTCCGCGTCGTGCATTATAACCGTCTAATGCGGATCCTCGTTGTTTAATCCTTACATATTTTACATTTGCATATTATCTTATTATCTTTTGACAGCACTAAGTTGCATTCAGAGTGTTAAGATGCCACATGGACACAACCTATTACTGGTTACGGCACCATTTCCAGAAAGAATCACTGTCAAAAAGTCTGAAAACAGCAATAAAAGCCACAATGAGAGTGAGACAGAGAGAGACGTTTACCTTCAGCCCGAGGAGCACCAGCAGAGGGACATTATTCATGCCTCCGTTCACCCACTCGTCCAGAGACACGGTGCCACTGCTGTCGGCATCAATGGCTGTCATCATGTCCTTCAAGACCTGGAGATGACACACCTCAGTAGTCAAGTAGTCAGGGGGTTTATCTGGCCAAAAAGCAGTGTTATGTTTGCACATGAGTCAGTCATTCTGCATATTCAGTCTTTATCAAACTCACTACCTCGCATAGATCAGCATTGAACTACATCTGCATAAGAAAGGGTGCATTTTCTAAACACGTTCATTAGTTATGAGTCATACTATAAATATACGAAGGCAAAATTAACCTCTTACCTCCCACCTGAACAGAGCACTTTCTCTCCAGTTTGGTTTTACCCAAATGTAAAGGCTTATTGGAAAAAGTGTAAAAAAAAAATCAAATAAAAATGTGACAAAAAATAAATAAAAATGTTTAAAAAAAACAACAAAAAATGTGACAAAAAAATGTGACAAAAAATAATAAAAATGTGACAAAAAAATAAAATAAAAATGTGACAAAAAAATAAAATAAAAATGTGACAAAAAATAAATAAAAACGTACAAAATAAAATAAAAAAATGTGACAAAAAATAAACAAAAATGTGACAAAAAAAATAAAATAAAAAATGTGAGAAAAAAAATAAAATAAAAATGTGACAAAAAAATAAAACAAAAAATGTGACAAAAAACTTAAATAAAAATGTGACAAAAAATAAATAAAAATGTAAAAACAAAAAAAACAAAATGTGACAAAAAACAAAAAAATGTGACAAAAAATAAACAAAAATGTGAGAAAAAAAATAAAATAAAAATGTGAGAAAAAAAATAAAATAAAAATGTGAGAAAAAAAATAATAATAAAAATGTGAGAAAAAAAATAAATAAAAATGTGAGAAAAAAAATAAAATAAAAATGTGACAAAAAAAAAAAAAATGTAAAAAAAAAAAAAAAAAAAAAAATGTGACCAAAAATAGTAAAAATGTGACAAAAAAAACAACAAAAATGTGTCAAATTCTGACAAATATGAGATGAAAAAGAATGTGAAAAAGTGACAACAACAAGGCAGCAATGCGAGGAAAAGGATCTGTTTTGTAGGTCTTGGCTTTGAGGCGTTACTCTGGCCAATATGCTGTAAGCACCAGGTGAGAACTTGTTAGATTTGGGTAAAGCTGAACCGGAGAAACTGGCGGAGGGTAAGAGGTTAAAGGGACTATACAGAGTTTAAAAATGTTAAAATTAAGTATTTTCCTCCCCCTACATGTTCCAACAATGTCATGAGCCCAGACCTGTTCACCACAACTGCCTCTAAAATCCTGCACTGTCGCTCAAAATGTTGTTGATCATGCACGAGCTTAATATAGAAGCTGCAGTTACACCTATGACCTGAGGTGGCAGTAGTGAGTATAAAATGGCTAACTTGCATATAGCCTAACTAACCTCTTAACTCCCGCCTGAACCGAGAGGATCTTTTTCCTCACGTCATCAGATTTTTTTTCCATCATTTTGTTGTTAGGTATTCAACTCATTTTTGTAACTTTTTTGTCATTTTTTGTCACATTTTTGTCATTTCTTTGTCAATGTTTTCATCATATTTTTGTCTTTTTTTTGGTCATTTTTTGTCACATTTTTTGTCATTTCTTTGTCAAATTTTTATCACTTTTTTTTCCACATTTTTGTCAATTTCTTGTGACATTTTTGCCACTATTTCATCAATTTTTCGTCTCTTTTTTGTCAATTTTCTCTCACTTTTTTGTCACATTTTTGTCATTTCTTCGTCAATTTTTTAATCACATTTTTGTCATTTTTTCATCAAAATTCTGTCATTTTTTGGTCCAATTTTTATCACTTTTTTTTCCGCATTTTTGTCAATTTCTTGTGACATTTTTGCCACTTTTTCATCAATTTTTCATCTCTTTTTTTGTCAATGTTCTCTCACTTTTTTGTCACATTTCCATCATTGTTTTTGTCTCAGTCTTGTCACTATTTCCCCACCTTTTTTCCAGAAGCTTTTGGATTGGGGTAAAGCCAAACTGGAGAAAATGTGCTCGGTTCAGGTGGGAGTTAATTGGTTAAAGTAGTTATAAAAGGCCATATAAAAAGCATTATATGACCTTTAAAAATACGTTCTGACATCTGAGCATTGGAATTTGATGTTTTATAACTTAATCCAATCGTGAAGCACCGCTGTTGTGAAAAGCGGGGATGATGACTTCTAGTCAGTTCCCGGAGAAGCAGGGCACCACCAGAGCTGCTCGGGTTGGACGGCTTTTTGAGTGTTTCCGAGGGTGAAAAACTGTCTGCGGGTTTTGGCAGCGCTGTTTTCCAAGTAAAACATGCTGTGCTCAAGACACTCAAGATGCTCTTTCTGCGATAAGTGGCAGGTTCAAATCATCGGAGAAGTGGTTCTGTAAACTATTTAAATACACTGAACATTACAGAACGTTGGTTTGGTCCATGAACAGGAAAGGTGGACCTAGATTTCACCTGTCACTCCTGTACAACAAGAGCTCTGTCGTGCTAATGAGGCTGAAACTCGGCCCGGGACAGATCGATAGGCAGGTAATGAGCAGTGATCGGCTGAGAGGAGGGCCGGTCTGACTGAAACTGAAGTGTGAGTTACTGCAGGTCATTAGGATTTAGAATTACAAAGACTCATAACTACCCACACTACAAAAAGTAAATATCAAGCATTGGTGTAAATGACTTGAATTGAGGAAATGTTTCTTGTTTTGAGCGGTTTTCACTCATTTAGACACTTTTCCTGATCGGACCGAGTTTACTTTGCTTGTTTGAGGACATTTCAGACCAGTTCTAGGGTAAATCTCGCTTGAAATAAGAAAGTAAAATTGCCAATGAGATAAGACCAATTTTCTTACCCCATTGGCAAAGAAAATGATCTGAAATAAGGACGAAATGTATCGAAACGAGTCAGAAACATCTCAGAACAAGTGAAATAATCCAGGACAAATGCCCAACAACTTCTTAACTAGTCAAAACAACTAAAATTTGGATTATTATGCTCAAATTGAGATGTTTATACTGATCTAGATAAATACTTTTTGCAGTGCACAGGCGAGAGTAACTGTTAATAAAGGGGAGCGACTGAGCCGAGCTAAACTCCTCCCTGTGGTCTTTATCTACAGTCGAAACGTTTGACACTTCAACCACACAGTACAGAGGATGACTCAAGAACCTTTGTTGAAGAATGAAAATTACAGACTTTTGAATTACCATATCGGTAACACTTTACATTACGGGCCGGTAAGTCCGTGGTACTTACAGTGGTAATTACGAGTAATGACAGTGGTACTTATTGTGGCACTAAAAGTGGTAATTACTAGTATAGTGATGTCACGGTTACCGGTGTAGCGGTAAACCCCGGTGAAAATGTTGACAATAATAATTACCGTCTAGTTTTTGAAAAAACATGTTACCGCGGTGGATTACCGCGCCCGCGGTTTAGGCAAAGTGAGCCTCATGAGGCGCCGTCTCCTCTGCTGAAGCTAACGTTAGCGTGACCGTCTCCCACAGCTCTATAGCAGTAAGCTAACGTTAGCGTGACCGTCTCCCTCTATAGCAGTAAGCTAACGTTAGCGTGACCGTCTCCCTCTATAGCAGTAAGCTAACGTTAGCGTGACCGTCTCCCTCTATAGCTGTAAGCTAACGTTAGCGTGACCGTCTCCCTCTATAGCAGGAAGCTAACGTTAGCGTTTTAGCTGAAATGCTGATGTGGGACTTTGGATTGAGGGAGAATGTAACGAGTCGCCCCATAGTGCGGCTGCAGCGCCACCGCCAGCATAAGCCGTGTCCGGATACCTCCGCACAACTGCACAGTGCGCTACGGGGCTCCCGGTGGCAGATTCACTCTCGCGGCAGTTTTATGAATTTAATACTGATCACTGTCTGAGGCATTTTCCCAAATCTGCAAAGCGAAAGCTCACACATTCAAAAAAATACCGCGATAATACCGAAAACCGTGATAATTTTGGTCACAGTAACCGTGAGGTAAAATTTTCATACCGTGACAGCCCTATACCAGTTATTGGGGTTAGGGGTTAGGATTAGGGTTAGGGAGTCACAGAGTTACCCCTGTATCTCTCATTACTAAGAGATACAGGGGTAACTCTTAGTAATGAAGGTTGTACTTCTATTTACTTTGGTACTTACTGGTAATTCAAGGATACTACAGCAGCAATTCATAGGTAGTAAATTAGGTACTTCTACAAACAGAAGTAATTTCTAGGATTGTGTGACAATAAAACAACATAAAACAGCATGAGGGAAAACAAGAACCTTCATTACTAAGAGTTACAACTGTTTCTAGAAGTACATACCTTGTACTTTTCACTATAGTATCCTTTAAGTACCACCATAAGTACCTATAAGTACCAGTATCATTACTAGTATTTACCACTGCAAGTACCACCATAAGCACCACTGTAAGCACCACAATAAGTACCTAGAATTTCCACTGTAAGTACCACCATAAGTACCTAGAAGTACCAGTATCATTACTAGTATTTACCACTGCAAGTACCACCATTAGCACCACTGTAAGCACCACAATAAGTACCTAGAATTTCCACTGTCAGTACCACCATAAACACCACTGTAAGCACCACAATAAGTACCTAGAAGTACCAGTATCATTACTAATATTTACCACTGTAAGTACCACCATTAGCACCACTGTAAGTACCACCATAAGTACCTGTAAGTACCAGTATCATTACTAATATTTACCACTGTAAGTACCACCATTAGCACCACTGTAAGTACCACCATAAGTACCTGTAAGTACCAGTATCATTACTAGTATTTACCACTGTAAGTACCACCATAAACACCACTGTAAGCACCACAATAAGTACCTGTAAGTACCAGTATCATTACTAGTATTTACCACTGTAAGTACCACAATAAGTATCTAGAATTACCACTGTAAGTTCCAAGGACTTACCGGCCCGTAATGTAAAGTGTTACAACAATATCTGATTCAAACTTAAACTTTACTCCTAAATGAATAGACATGTACAGAAATAATATGATCATCTATAAAGCAAAGGGATTTTACTGATGTTATTCTTCATGCTCTTTCCAAGACAATTGTACTAGTATTTGGTATTGAAAGACTTTTCTTGCTTGTACTGCATTAGTAGAGCTGGTATAATAACACTTTGTAAACATCTCAAACCTGTGAGTCAACCTTCCTGGTTTATAAATGGAACTAGTCTCTTTCAAAACACACTCTCTCCATCTGACTGGATTAAAGCCAATGAAGGCTTAAAGACCCAAACATGTCAAGGCGTGTGAATAACACTCATACTGCAAACACTGTAAGACAGACTTCACGGGGGCGTGGCTTAAGGCTCAGCACGGTTGGAAATCTAAATAAGGCTAGACACGGATACAGTAAGTAATGTTTATGAAAGTATTTACTTAGACATTTACGCTTTCTTTAAAAGGGGCTATTTTATACTCACTACTGCCACCTCAGGTCATACGTGTAACTGCAGCTTCTATATTAACCCCTTAACTCCCACCTGAACCGAGCACATTTTCTCCAGCTTTACCCCAATCCAAAAGCTTCTGGAAAAAAGGTGTGAAAACAGCGACAAAACTGAGACGAAAACAAGGATGAAAATGTGTAAAAAGTGACAAAACATTGACGAAAAATGGACAAAAAATGTACAAAAAATTGACAAAAAAGTGAGAAAAAATTGACGAAAAATTGAGAAAAAAGTGACAAAAAAGTGACAAAAAAAATCGAAAAAGTGATGGAAAAAAATCTGATGATGTGAGGAAAAAGATCAATTTAGTTTTGTAGATCTTAGCTTTCAAATGAGGTGTTACACTGGCCTACAGGATTTGGGTAAAGCTGAACTGGAGAAAATGCTCTCGGTTCAGGCGGGAGTAAAGAGGATAAAGGGATATTTCAGGATTGTTGACATAGGGCCTCATTTCCTAGTTATCCAGAGTGTTGCTTGTACCTGGAGATATTTTTTTTGTAATTCATGCAGTTCTTCTGTTTGAAGAGTTTCGTGGCACTAGGCTAATGCAAGGCTAGCACATTTCTATGGTATCAGCTAGCCTGTATTAAAAACAGTGTGACCCGCTCCACAGTGCACCTGAGGCAAATCACTTATAACACCAGACTAACCATATAAATGTCTGTGTCCATAGAATCATTTAAAATAACTTATATTTGTGCAGCATCAGCTTCATGTTTGTATAAGCTGATCTGCTATAAAATAGTCCCTCAAAATGCGATCATTCATGTGATGCAGGTCAGTTATATTTGAAAAATTACTCTATCGACACAGACATATGGTTAGTCTGGTGTTATAAGTGATTTGCCTCAGGTGCTCTGTGGAGCGGGTCACACTGTTTTTAATGCAGGCTAGCTGATACCATAGAAATGCGCTAGCCTTGCACTAGCCTAGCGCCAGTGTTAATTTCGTCGACTAAAATATTTAGTCTTAATTTTAGTCAAAGTGATATTTTTGACGACTAAAATTGGACTAAAACTAAATTAAAAGTTTTTCATGAGACTAAAACTATGACTAAAATGTCCATGAGCTTTGTTCATGTGGAGCAGCTCCATGAAGCAGAGGAACAAGATTAAATACATGATTATAATGAATGTTATCAATGTAAAGTCGACTAAATTAGTCTTAAATTTAGTCGAATAAATTAACATGCAATTTTAGTCGACTAAATCTCGACTGACCCGAATGAACATGTTTTCGAGTGACAGTGCAGGATTTTAGAGGCAGGTCTGAGCTCATTCTACACATTAGGACATTGTTGGAACATGTAGGGGGAGGAAAATACCTAATTTTACTAGTTTTAAACTCCCTACAGTCCCTTTAATCAAATGACTTCGAAAAAAGGCGTTTGAAATGTAGACTCATGTTTATGTGCAGCCAACTTAACCGTAACCCCCATAAAGTTCAAACTTAGCGTTGTCCGATTGGAGGAAACATGAAGCTCCACCTAAACCAAGTCCAGAATAAGGACGACGTTATGATGCATTTTGTTGTAATTCACAGGGAAGGAAAACACCGGTGATTTACGGCCAAACACTTCTTCATATTTTCCTACTCAGTCAAACAGTCTGTGCGCTTTCTGTTGCTTAATATGGTCAAACGTCACCGATGAAATACACATACTCGTAACATATTAGTTTTGGACGTCAGATAGCATTTCTTTAGCATTCTTTGGTTTGTTTTGGAACTCACAGGCAGCAGCTCGGAGACGTCCCAGTCGAGGTACGACGCCGCGTGCATCATCTGAGCAATGATCCGGTCCACCTCCTGCACACGAAAACCCAAACGTTGAAAACCAAAAAATCATGCACAAGGGGCTATTCCTGGTTCATCTAAAAAGTAAATTACCGAGCTGTCCAGGACCCCATTACCATCTCTGTCATACAGCTTGAAAGCAACTACAAACAGGACAAAGAAAGTGTGAGAACAAGACAGTTTATTTCAGGTCACAACATTAGGGCTAGGGATGCACCGATACCACTTTTTCTAAAACCGATACGAGTACTTTGATTTAAGTACTCGCCGATACCGAATACTGATACGAGTACAAGACATTTTCTTCAACATTCTTACTTTTTTCACAGCAGATTGGTTTGTAATTAGTAAATTTACTCATGAACATTTCCTTAAGTAAAGTAGGCGACACATTTCAGAGCAGTTATATTGGAATTGTGCTGATGCCATTTATTATTTATTTTATTTTTATGTCTCTGTCCATCATAGACAGAAAAGCCCATGTCCTAAAGCTCCTCAATGCCTGAGCTTTATTCATTTATGTGTTTTTATTTAACGATAGTATTGAGATGTTACTTAAATGGTCTCTTTTCGTCTTTACTTCAGCTCCTGTAGATTTTCTCGTGTGTTTGTAGTAACTTAGCGAGTAGCTACAGCGTTTTCATTGTTCTGCTGCAGCTCATTTTCCCTCAATATAAACATGCTGTATGTCTTTAATCTGGATTTTCTGAGGACTTTTTAGTCGCTGGGTTAGTTTTTCAGATGAATAAACCCCTGGGCATAAAACGGCGTCAGAATGGCCAAAACTGCTAGCCGCGAGTTAGCATCGTTAGCCTGTATGTTGTAAACACTGCAGACGCTGCAGCTCTAACAACATTTAGCTCTGGTTAAATCCAGCTCAGACTCTGGTTTAGAGAGCGCAGTCTGTAATAAAGTCAGCTCTATGTGGATTATTGGATTTACACTAAACAATTCTCCAGTTTGTTGCTTCTTCTCTCCTCAGCTGAGAGCAGCGCCTCGTAGCTGCGCCTCGTAGCTGCGCCTCGTAGCTGCGCCTCGTAGCTGCGCCTCGTAGCTGCGCTGGCCACACGTCAAAAGGTGTCGGTTTCTGGTATCGGGACCTCATGAATGAGTACGAGTATGAGTACAAGCATGTGGTATCAGCCCGATACCCAATACTGGTGTCGGTATAGGTGCATCCCTAATTAAGGTAAATGAGTGAATGATAGAAATTGAAGCTACATTTGAATGTTTCCTATTAGCATCACAATGAATTCAGTTATTTAGGTAATTTAAGCAGATACAGTGGGAGTTTCTCACATTTCTGCCAAAATTGGTCATAAAATGTGGTCTGATCTTCATCAAAAAACAGTGTCTGCTTAAAGCAATACTAAGTCACTTGTTTACTTTAATAAATCCAGTGTATACAAGTGTTTATGGGATGATTGGAGGGTCTTTCATCTCCCCCCGGTGTCTCTGGCCAGAAAACCACTATTGCAACTTGACTGCCACCAGACCGGAGCCACCAAGACACACTAATAGAATCACGAAGAAGAAGCTAACGAGCAAAGCTAACTGCGGGCTAGCGCCACTTAAGGCGAGACACTGCAGGTGAATAGGGGAAAAAAGATAAATGTAGAGATGTCAATTTGAAACTTTTGCTGAACATCACAGATATAAATATGAGAAAAAAATGTATTGCATTTTTTTCTGTCATTTTATGTTTTCACATAAAAATAAGGCATTTTGAGCATTAAAATGGCCAAAATTGCCGAAATCAAAATAATGAATTGAGCCAGATTAAAATTTACGGTTTTGTTTTATTGACATATTAGTAACTAAGATTCTTTCAGAGGGGATTTTGGATATTTTGTTTAGTTTGTCAATAAACTAATCATCAGTGAAAAAATCTGTAAAAACTCAAATTTCGCCTGTTTTTTGTTTGTTTCAAAGCTGAATAAATCAGGCTAGGAATTAGATATTAAAAAATCCCTCTGAAAAAACCTTCAAAATATTGTTAGGTCTCAGCCTGTAAAGTTTGGAGTCTGTGGGAGCTTCTATAAGGGCTCAGGCTCTGCCCGAGTGCGGCTTCTCTCATTCAGAGAAAACCAGCCCTGAAGTTTTGTAGCGAGTGCGCATGCTCGGCCCGTTCTTCCACTTTTCCGCTCCAGCGTCTCGTAGGAGGAAAAACACCATATTTGGGTGAAAGCGTCATCACGGGGCCCCTTAGCAGGACACGTGGATGTCAAATCTGTCAATATTTATGAATGAAAACCCGCGGGAAAGACGGCCTTTCTACGCGGCGCAGCAGCTACTTCCGGGTCGCCCCCACCTCGCAGACAAAACATCATAAAATAAACATCATGCGGGTGAGTTTTGTCATTTTTATATCTGACATGAAAACTAAGATGTAAAGGGAGGAAAATAGATAAAAATCTCCACTTCGACCACTGCGTGAAAAATCAATACTTTCACCTGCCGTGTCTCGCCTTAAACAGTGTTTACAGCCAAGTTTGAGTGAAAAATGTGTTTCCATTGTGCAAGTGGATGTACAATATCCCTCTCTCCCTTTGTCTTTCCTGTCAGCGCAGTATTTACTCTCACGGACGATTAATAAGTTAAAAAAATCGCAACTTGCTACGACACCTGCATTTGCGAGTTCCTTGCTTTAAACTAATACCACCCAAACATTTACATGTCATCATATTTGGCCATGACATGTAACCATTCACAGGACAGGGAGGAAAAAGTAAGTGAACCCAGGAATCTCACTGAACTGCAACAGTTTTGTGAAGGAGAATGGTTATTGCTACAAAAGAAGGATCAGCAGCTGTTTAATACAAGGGTTCACTTACTTATTCCACACTGTTGTGAATCAAGTTTTTCAGCAAAATATCTTGATGAACTGAATTGATTTTTCCATTGATCATAGCACGTTGTTCCTCCCACTGTATAGCCACTAAAAATCATCATCTCCACAGGGTTTTATTACATATATATTAAAATGGTCATCGTGAACTGAGTCAAGACAGAAACATTTTCCGTTCCATTTTTCCAATAACTTAGAAATCTTAACCAGGTGCTACTGTAGAACTCACACTCCAACTTGTCCCTGGGTTGTCCATCCTCCAGGAGCGAGAAGTAACAGGAGACATCTTTCAGGAAGACCTCCTCTGCAGAAAAGAGACAGAGGACAGAAGGGAGACTGAGAAAGCTGGTGATGGTGGTTTTCCTGTGGAGTTGAGAGGCTTTTCTGATGGATTCACGCATGTCTGATTGAGCCTGCTCTGCCCTTCCTTCGTGTGGTCTGTGTGTTCTGGAAATGCGCCTCCATCATGACAAATCCCCGCCCGCCAGCCCGGCCTATCCCCAGGAAAAGCATCTGTCTCCCATTTTTAAGTTGAAGAAATCAAAAGAAAAAAGAAAAGCTGGTGTGCGAGACATTTCCGCCCTGACGCTGTGTTTTGGTGAGCGACGTTTGGGACAGAGCTGCATCTATTCTGGGCTTTGGGCCGGAAATGGATGACTCGTTTCTATTTTCAAGTAGTTTTAGGTCAATTTGTTTAACCTCTTCACCCCCGCCTTACCCGAGTGCATTTTCTCCAGTTCAGCTTTACCCGAATCTTTAAGGTCGCAGCCGATAGGCCACTTCGAAGTCCTACTCATCTAAATCGCACTTTCTTTCCCATCGCATTTATGTCACACGTTTTTGTCGCTCTGTTGGTGCATTTTCATCCTTGTTTTTGTCTCATTTTCTCATTTTTGTTGCTATTTTGACATTTTTCAAGAAGCTTTCAGATTTGGGTGAATTCAAACGATTCAAACTGAAGAGAATATGCTCAGTTCAGGTGGGGGTTAAAGAAACAGGCCACCGTTCTTCCACACTGAGAAATGTTCTGACCTCAGTCATGCAAAACGACCAAAGATGTTGTTAGCATTTGGCCTCTCCCAATGTATTTCTATGGCTCCAAACGGGGGTGAAGTTAGAAGCGACCACGCTCTTCCACGGGCACAAACACCAGACAGGTACGTATCAACTCGTCTAAGCTCAGGAAATCCGAAATCTGAACTCGAAATCTTCACTTTACTGTGCGGATGCCAAGCTACTCCTGGTATTATTACGCCTTACAATATAGTCCCCCTTTTTATCCACTTGGAAAATCCACATTGTTTAATTTTGTGTAATTATACTTTGTAGTGGAACACTTCACGTAACCATATTTAAATAGGGAAAACGTGGAAGAGCTTGGTAGCTTCTATCTTGACCTGTTTTGGAGCTATAGAGGAGAGAGGGAGAGGCTAAATGCTAACGCCGTCTGTGCTGTGTTTACGTGACTGAAGGCACGGGGGAAGATCAGACAGGTCCTAAAGAACTCGTCAAAGCTAAGGTAAGAACATATCTCAGTATGTAAAAAACGGTGGCCTATTCCTTTAAGAACTTAAAGAGTCCATCTTTCGATCGCAGGTGCACTACAAAAAGTGAATATCAAGCATTGGCTTAAATGACTTGAATTGAGGAAATGTTTCTTGTTTTGAGCGGTTTTCACTCATTTAGACACTTTTCCTGATCGGACCGAGTTCACTTTGCTTGTTTGAGGACATTTCAGACCAGTTCTAGGGTAAATCTCGCTTGAAATAAGAAAGTAAAATTGCCAATGAGATAAGACCAATTTTCTTTCCCCATGGGCAAAGAAAATGACCTGAAATAAGGACGAAATGTATCGAAACAAGTCAGAAACGTCTCAGAACAAGTGAAATAATCTAGGACAAATGCCCAACAACTTCTTAACTAGTCAAAACAACTAAAATTTGGATTATTATGCTCAAATTGAGATGTTTATACTGATCTAGTTAATTATTTTTTGCAGTGTACAATAACATTATTGCACTGATGTGAGTAATTTTACAGCAATTTCAGCCACACATCCTCCTAAGTACATAAATATCTCCATGGGGATATTGGGTGAAAACATTGGGTGTTTAAACAGTTGCATTTCATCCCATGGATCCTCTGCTTTTTATTTTACGGACATTTCCAACAAAAACGACAGCGACATTAAAAATTAGTCAACATCGCCCACGCCGAACCGTAAAGGCATGTGTTGAGGGATAGGAAGCCAAAGCAACAGGCTGTGGAAGTGTAAACTAATAACATCCCTGTCTGCACATGGAGGCGTGTTGTTGTTGTTATTTGGAGCTCTCTTACTGGCGCTGTCTGCGGAGTCCTTGGAGTTTTGGAAGGAACGGAACAGGCGCTGGCACAGGTCCACGGGAAAGTCCTCCACCTCCAGATAAGTCTTCAGGAACAGACGGAAGCCCTCCTCATTGATGCACTGCGGCACACAGGCAGGAATAATGCAAGCGAATGGGACGTTAGTAAACTATTCTACACATAGTTTTGAGGTGATATCACCGGCGGGCAGTTCTCTAGAGCAGTGGTTCTCAACCTTTTAGAGCCGCGACCCCCATTATAACAGTTAATTAGGATCGTGACCCCCACCCGGGTCAGACCATGGGAAAAACAGGGACATTAACCCCTTAACTCCCGCCTGAACTGAGCACCTTTTCTCCAGTTTGGCTTTACCCCAGTCCAAAAGCTTCTGGAAAAAAGGTGAGAAAATAGCAACAAAACTGAGACGAAAACAAGGATGGAAATGTGACAAAAAGTGACAAAAAATGACCAAAAAAATGACAAAAATGTGACAAAAAATGACAAAAATTTCACACAAAAAATGACAAAAAAGTTACAAAAATTAGTTGAACACCCAACAAAAAAATTATGGGAAAAAAATGTGATGACGTGAGGAAAAAGATCCTCTCGGTTCAGGCGGGAGTTAAGAGGTTAACCTATACAACTCTTAAAAAACAAAGAAAAAACAATGGCTAAAACAAAAATGAATTAAATTTAGAACAAATAATGGCACCCTGGTAAAATAGCATGTATGCTACGACACCATAATAATAATATTAAAATATATATTTTATCTATATGCTCTGGCGACCCCATAGTGGGTCCCGACCCCCAGGTTGAGAAGCCCTGCTCTAGAGGCACGGAGCTTACTCACAGACACAAGATGGAAAACACGCTATTGATTTGTTTGTAAGAAGCTCAAGTTCAATCCCAGTTGGTCAAGTCAATTTCGATACCAGTACTTTAATGATACTGGGTTCTCGATACCAATACTAAAATATTTGTCGTGTAGAACTAGAAAACAGAACAATAGTGTTTGGAAGATCTGCAGATTTACAGTGTCGGGTTCATCTCCAATGTCAAGAAATGAAGGGGAAAATTGGGAATAATTTGGGGGGGAAATGCGAGGAAATTGTCAGAAATTGTGGCAACAATAAGGAACAAAATTGCAAGGAAAATTGGGAATAAATTGGCAAAATTGGGGGAGGCATATAGAAAATATCACCAAAAAAATGGAGGACAGAATGGGGGCAAAAATATATCTAAAAAAAAAGTGTGAAAACATTTAAAAACGTTAATAGTAATTTTCAATTACCAAAAAATGTAGGAAAAATATTGGGAAAAATTTATAAAAATTGGGGAAAATATTAGTAATAAAAAAGAGGTGGGAAATTGGAGAAACAAGAAAAAATTGGCAAGAAAAAAAAGGAAAATGGGGAAAACATTGGGCAAATAAAATATTGGGGGGAAAAAAATCAGGAAATTGAAAAATGGGAGGGAAAAAATGAATAAAAGGTTATTGTTTTTTTCCGGTTCCTGCTTTCGATACCAGTAGTACCTAACTTTTTTCCCCACGATGCCAGGGTGCATGAGAGGTCATTTTCTCACATGGATCGGCCACAGAGTCTAGATCTTAACCCCATTGAGAATCTTTGTAATGTGCTGGAGAAGGCTTTGCACAGTGGTCACTCTCTCCCATCATCAACACAAGTTCTTAGTGAAAGATGAATGCAACACTGGGTCTTTTAACATCTCTGAGTCTGACTGAAACAACGCCACAGTAGGGCAGCTCGATTATTGAAAAAATGATCATCACGATTATTTGAGTCATAATTGAAATCACGATTATTCAAACGATTATTTGTTGCCTTTAAATAAAAAGTCTTTTTTAAATGTATATATTTATTAGTAAAAAAAACCGATGCTGATATTTTATGTTTTCTGAACAGTCATAAAATTACAAATGATTTCAAGTTTGCCTCGATTAAGGAGAGGTCCCTGTTTCACACCTGCCCCCTGCTGGCCGGCCCTCACGCCTGTCCCCTGCTGGCCGGCCCTCACACCTGCCCCCTGCTGGCCGGCCCTCACACCTGCCCCCTGCTGGCCGGCCCTCACACCTGCCCCCTGCTGGCCAGCCCTCACACCTGCCCCCTGCTGGCCAGCCCTCACACCTGCGCAAGTAAACTGAGCAGCGCGGCCTGATGACATCATCACACAGCGCGGTTTGTTTTTATGTCAGACAAAAGCCTGAGGGTTAGTGCTAGATCGTCTGCTCCGGAGGGACAGTCTGCTGTGAAAACGTGAGATATCATGACACAAATTAAGGTTAGGGCCGGGGAAATGGTTTAACCTCTTAACTCCCGCCTGAACTGAGAGGATCTTTTTCCTCACGTCATCAGATTTTTTTTCCAACATTTTTTTGTTGGGTGTTCAACTCATTTTTGTAACTTTTTTGTCATTTTTTCGTCAATTTTTTTGTCAATTTTTTCGTCAATTTTTTCATAATTTTTTTCATACATTTTTTCATACATTTTTTGTCACATTTTTGTCATTTTTTTGTCATTTTTTTGTCACATTTTGTCATTTTTTTGTCATTTTTTTATCAATTTTTTGTCATTTTTTTGTCACATTTTTGTCATTTTTTTGTAATTTTTTTGTCATTTTTTTGTCATTTTTTTGTTATTTTTTCGTCCATTTTTTCGTCCATTTTTTCGTCAATTTTTTCGTCAATTTTTTGTCACATTTTTGTCATTTTTTTGTCATTTTTTTTGTCATTTTTTTGTCATTTTTTGGACATTTTTTTTGTCATTTTTTGTCATTTTTTGTCATTTTTTCATCAATTTTTTGTCATTTTTTGTCACATTTTTGACATTTTTTTGTCAATTTTTATCATTTTTTTGTAATTTTTTTGTCACATTTTTGTCATTTTTTCGTCAATTTCTTGTGACATTTTTGTGACATTTCCATCATTGTTTTATTGCTATTTTCACAGCTTTTTTCTAGAAGCTTTTGGATTGGGGTAAAGCCAAACTGGAGAAAATGTGCTCGGTTCAGGCGGGAGTTAAGGGGTTAACCTTAAGGATTAGGATTATTTGTATTTTTAGACAAACCAACTCGTAGATCTATACAAACTCACAGCAGACCGTCCTCCGGAGCAGACGATCTAGCACTAACCAAGCATGAGCCATGGCACGTGAAAAGCGAAGGGAAAATGATCCCAGCGCCGTGAAATAATGCAAGAAAAAAAAAACAAAAAAGGAAAAAAAAAACAACTATTTGGTCGGAGCGTGTGTGATCTGCAGATTAAGAATAAAATGTACCTTTATAACGCAGGCCTGTGTCTGTCAGCTTTGCAAAACAGTTCAGATTTGCATACATTTACACACGGTGTCGTCCCCAGTGACAACAACGCCAGCATCAGGAGTCGAAGCTTAAATGGGCGACTGGCGGAACATTTCCACGCGCTGAGTCAAATGTCGTTCATAGCTGTGGCTTTGCATGTCAAACTATTTTAGGAAGTCGAGGACAGTTACTACAATGCATCGAAATGTGTCGCTGTGAAGTGTTGCTGTGTCAGGAACGCGCTGACGAGAACTTTATGTGGAAACAGGGGTTCAAAATTAGAACGGCGCAATATTAGAATAACAAGGAGCATTGTGCAACGCTGTGTGTGTGAAAGTGCATGACTCATTTCACAAAAGCATTTTTAACACAATATATTTAAGATTGTTCCTTGTTTAAATGTGCATTATGGATTTATTATGCAGAAAAAAGTTAATATTTGGGAAGTGTTAATTTCGTCGACTAAAATATTTAGTCTTAATTTTAGTCAAAGTGATATTTTTGACGACTAAAATTGGACTAAAACTAAATTAAAAGTTTCTCATGAGACTAAAACTATGACTAAAATGTCCAGATATTTTAGTCGACTAAAATAAGATGAAATAAAAATGAAAAGGAGAGACTAAAATCATCCAAACTTCTATTGACCGTCTGAAAGAGCCTCAGATCATGTAAATTCTCTGCCAAAGGATCAGCTCTGAGCTTTGTTCATGTGGAGCACACTACAAAAAGTGAATATCAAGCATTGGCTTAAATGACTTGAATTGAGGAAATGTATCTTGTTTTGTCGGTTTTCACTCATTTAGACACTTTTCCTGATCGGACCAAGTTTACTTTGCTTGTTTGAGGACATTTCAGACCAGTTCTAGGGTAAATCTCGCTTGAAATAAGAAAGTGAAACTGCCAATGAGATAAGACCAATTTTCTTACCCCATTGGCAAAGAAAATGACCTGAAACGAGTCAGAAACATCTCAGAACAAGTGAAATAATCTAAGACAAACGCCCAAGAACTTCTTATCTAGTCAAAACAACTAAAATTTGGATTAATATGCTCAAATTGAGATGTTTATACTGATCTAGTTAAATACTTTTTGCAGTGCAGCTCCATGAAGCAGAGGAACAAGATTAAATATGATTATAATCAATATTATAAATATAAGTAGACTAAATTAGTTTTAATTTTAGTCGACTAAATTGACATGCAATTTTAGTCGACTAAAACTAGACTAAAATTGAAAAGTTTTTTTTGACTAAATCTTGACTAAAATTAAATTACATTTTAGTCAAAAGACTAAAACTAAAATAAAGCATGTTGTCAAAATGAACACTGTATGTGTGTGCATTTGGCCTTGTAGTGACCCAGCGGCTGTGTGAGTGGTCAGCACGGTGCCTTTACTTTCCATCACAGTGGTCTCTCGGACGCTCCAGGATCAATTGTTTTGTAGGTTTTCTGGTGAGAGAATCTGTCTGTAGTGAAAATATTCCAAACAATTAATCCTAGACACTACAAGTCTGGGCATCTCTGCTGAGCCTGCTGCCTCCGCGGCCCGGCCCGGATAAAGCCGAAGAAAATGGATGGATTACAAGTCAAATATACATAACGATAATACGATACATAATAATAATAATAATAATAATACATTTTATTTGTCGGCGCCTTTCAAAACACCCAAGGTCACCTTACATGAGCTACAATGATAAAAGCATAACAAAATAAAACACATCAAAGTAAGTAGCTAACTTTAAATAGGTGGGTTTTGAGACGCGATTTCAAAAGGGGCAGTGAGGTCATTTGTCGGAGTTCAGCGGGGAGTGAGTTCAAGAGGTTTGGGGCTGAGCGGCTAAAAGCTCGAGCACCCATGGTGGCTACGTGGGCAGTAGGTACAGACAGCTGAGGGGCAGAGGAGGACCGGAGGGTGCGGGAGGGAGGAGGCACATGAAGGAGCTCAGTGAGATAAGGAGGGGCCAGGTTATTCAGAGATTTGAAGGTGAGGAGAAGGATCTTGTATTGAATGCGATGTTTGATGGGGAGCCAGTGGAGCTGCTGAAGAACTGGGCTGATGTGACGAGTGGACGGAGTTCTGGGGGAGTTTTGGACGAGCTGAAGTTTGTGGAGTGATTTTTGGGGGAGACCGAAGAGGAGTGAGTTACAGTAATCTAACCGGGATGTGACAAGACTGTGGACCAGAATGGCAGCTGTATTGGGGGTGAGGGAGGGGCGGAGGCGGGTGATGTTCCGGAGACAGAAATATGCAGAACGGGTGATAAAGATTATTACATTATACACAGTTAATATTTATGTGATGCTTATTATTTTACTTTCTTTTTGGAAATTAGCCTGGGAATACCCCTGCTGCTGTGAGTGCTCGAATCATTTCGAAACAAAATTTTCGCATGGATTTGGAGACCAATCCCAGAACGAGGAGGGACGGCACTATTAGACACACGGAACCTTGTAGTTTGTTTACGAATAAAATGTTTTTGGTTTTTTTAAGTTTATTTACAGATCCAACATGACAGCAGAGACTCAATATTTTGATCAAGGTTTAGATCGTGTTCTAAATAGTTTTGCTCAAAAGTTTACTGTGGGTACATCACACGTCATCTGATACGATGATACGATTGGCTGTGGCCTCGTGCAGACGCATGATAGACGTTCACAGCGCCCAATAAGCGACTATGGACGATCGTAAACCACACCCCTCCTATGAGAAAATGAATTGGTTATCGCCAGACTAAATATCACTAGGCTAATTGGAAATAGGCACGGGATGTGAAAATTGCCATGAAACCTTCTTGTATATGAGGGCCATGTACACGTGCCACTTCTATTCTAAGCATGGCCGTATCTACCATTGAGGTCACCGAGGTCCGGACCTCAGTAAAATTTTAGCATTTTTTTTTTCTCCACATTGAATCCTTTACTGCGCAAATGAATGTTGTAAAGACGCGCTTCTACAGGCGGAAGAGCCTCTAATTCAGACGTGGATGAGCTTGTTATGAACCTAAATGTGTCCACTCTAAAACCGGACCTCATGAGCTGCTTTGGACCCGAGTGCGTAAAACTGGGCGGAGGCGCGGCTGAGGCTGTGCGTCCGCCTCACTACAACAGCACCGCCTTTAGCATGAACCCGCCAAAGTTTGATCCAGATGCAGTTTCTTTGCTCTCTGTCATAAAGAAAGAGGAGCCAGTGCCTCAGACTGACGGTGACTTCATTTCTAACAGGAGTTTTCCTCATTCTGATCTGAGGAGCGAGAGGAGAAGGAGAAGCGTCTGTGCCTCATCATCGCCTCCTCCTCTGCTGCTCACTTTGTTTCTGTCTCAGGCAAAGATTGTCCTGCGTGTAAATGATCTTCGCTTTAATGAGAGCTTAAACCAGCGCATTCACCTTTGTAGCGACCAGTGGTTTGACAGTGAGGGCGAGGCAGAGGGGGCGGGGCCAGAGAGGGCGACGCAGAGGGGGCGGGGCCAGAGAGGGCGACGCAGAGGGGGCGGGGCCAGAGAGGGCGACGCAGAGGGGGCGGGGCCAGTGAGGGCGACGCAGAGGGGGCGGGGCCAGAGAGGGCGACGCAGAGGGGGCGGGGCCAGTGAGGGCGACGCAGAGGGGGCGGGGCCAGAGGGGGCGGGGCCAGAGCGCAGAGTCCAAACCAGAGTCTGATGTTCAGAATGAGCCAAAGCAGAACCTTCAGCTTTACCCATTCACACCCACAGCCTCGTTTTCAAAACAATTAAAACGGACATTTTCATTTAATATTGTAGTGTTTATTTAGGACAAGACATTCTTATTGCCTCTCACTCAGGCCTCTCACTGTTTTTTAAATCCTGGCTACGGCCCTGATTCTAAGAATGTGAAAACCTCCCTCTTCTTTCGACTATTATGTTTTAGAACATAATGTGGACTTTTTATCCCAGCTTTTATTGTCAAAACTGCCACTTCACTGATGTAAAACTATGATTAATACTTATCATAGGCATTATCCCATCAAACTGAGCAGTAATTAGAAAACGCGTCATGTGCAGTTTAAAATAGACTGTTTTAGTGACTGTTGGAACGCTGCATATTTGGTAAAAATGAAACAAAACTGCCATTTCAAAAGTCTCTCCCAGTAAAATGCTAGAAATGCTAGAACTATACGTCCAGGTCAACTTTATACGTACAGCACATTCACAACAACAACAGCAGCAGCCCAAAAAAAATGTTTAAAAAAGAGTTTAAATAAAACAGCTCAAAGTCGATAAAAAGACAGAAAACAAATGAGATTTAAATCTGTCACTTCCATTAGCTTAAACATCCTGATAAAAATAACTTCTCTCCCCAACATTTCTTCATTAAATTGCTACTTCCTTGAAATATAAGGAAGTGAAAATATAGACATCGTAAAAAATTGTCAAACTAAAGAAAGATGAAGTAAGATTGAAGCCAAATCTTAAATATAATTGTGATAACTATGTTTAACCCCTTAACTCCCACCTGAGCCGAGCACATTTTCTCCAGCTTTACCCCAATCCAAAAGCTTCTGGGAAAAAGGTGTGAAAATAGTGACTTTGACAACTTTGACAAAAAAGTGACGAAAATGTGACAAAAATGTGACAAAAAAATGACCAAAAATGTGACCAAAAAAGACAAAAAATAACAAAAAAAAGACGAAAAAGTGACCAAAAAAAGACAAAAATGTGACCAAAAAAATGACAAAAAATGACAAAAAAAATGACAAAAAATGTGACAAAAATGTGACAAAAATGTGACAAAAATGTGACAAAAAATGACAAAAAAAATGACCAAAAATGACAAAAATGTGACAAAAAAAGACAAAAATGTGACAAAAAAAAGACAAAAAATGACCAAAAAAATGACCAAAATTGACAAAAATGTGACAAAAAAAATGACAAAAAATGACAAAAATGTGACAAAAAATGACACAAAAATGACACAAAAAGACAAAAAAAATGACAAAAAAGTTACAAAAATGAGTTGAAACCGCCCCCTCCCCCCCCCCCCCAAAAAGATGGAAAAAATCTGATAACGTGAGTAAAAAGATCCATTTAGTTTTGTAGGTCTTAGCTTTCAAATGAGGTATTACACTGGCCAACAGGATTTGGGTAAAGCTGAACTGGAGAAAATCCTCTCAGTTCAGGCGGGAGTTAAGAAGTTAAGCAAATACTGTGTCTAATGTGTCATATGCACTTGAAATATCTGAACCAAATGAGAAATGAGTTACTATCCCTCAAATATTATCCATCAAATAAAAGTCCAAATTACACAAAGTTTAAAACGTGCACAACAAACTAAATGGCCAGACTTGTGCCTCTCCGTATCCGTATGTTTGTGGCAGCGCCGTGCGTTCACGTTTCTGTGCTGAAGCAGATTGCGGCCCGTCTGTGAGGAGGACGCCGCGGGGCTGACACTGGTCTCCCTCGGCAACGCTGAACCACAAACCCATTTCTTGTTGACATTTTCCATTTGTCGCCGATCCCCTGCAGAGCTGTCCCAGTAATAAATAACGTCACTGTTCGCCAGACGAGACGGCGAACGAGAGGGAGCCGCCGTTTGGGTCGGCCCGACTCAGCCTCACTGTAAAAAATGACTAACGGGACCAGAAATGACTGAGATTCTGGGTGTTAATTATATTATAGTTCCAACTTGTTGACATGACATTGACTAGCTGCAAATGAATTTCTATCTTCATTACCGCACTCTACTTTTGTACTTTTTTTCAAACCGTGGCAGATGAAGCGAGTTAATTGAATTGTTAGTTGTGTCTCAAACAATTCAGAACCTTTATAGTGCATAGATACAGAAGGCAGCTCTGAAAACAGTTAAGGGGGAAAAATCTAAACTTTCTCTAGTTATTCAAAAACTACTTTAACAAATGTTGAATTATTAATATAGTTTTCTAAAAAATAAAGATGCAAAGACATGAGGAGGAGCAAAGTGGTTCAACAGCCCATAGACACATAAATGACGGAGAATGCTAACATGATGCTACATGCTAGCATCGTGCTAATGCTAACACTAGCTGCGCTAACAATCTGCTGTGAGAAAATATCCATATGGGCGCGATTTACACTTCACTTTGTTTATGTGTGGTAAATAAGTACATATTCTACCAGAAAATGGCTAAAAAGAGGGAAAATTTTGTTTTTCTAATTATTCTATTTTCCCCTCGGCGAAGCCACGCCCTCTTCTATGACGAGATGACGTCTGTATCTATTCCGACTATCCTGATTCTTCCGAGAGTTGAGCTTAAAGCTCGTTTCACAGCTTTCAGGAAACAAAACAGAGTTAATACCATTAATACCATTATGATCTAATGTGTCATTTTCTTTGAGTTCATGAGGTAAAGTCACTGTAGTAAATACAGGTGGTGTTGTTTACATTTTGCACTATATTGCTACAATTGTTGATTTTGTTCTACTAAAACTTGGCTTTTGCTATAATTAACTTTTTTTTTAATGTAACATTTGCATAGATGTAATCAAATGCAAATGTATACCAAAAAACAATATAAAGTAACTATATTATTATTTGCTGTTATAAAATCTGGAACAGTCTTCACGAGGATGTGAGACAGGCCTCAACTCTGACAATGTTCCAATCCAGGCTGAAAACAGTTCTTTTTGCCCGTGCATGTATTTTATCTGCACTCTTGCCTTTTACTGTAATTGATTAATTTTATGTTGACGTTGAGGAGAAGGAGCGACAAAACAGAGGTTAGGAAACTTTGTGTGAACGAGCAAGAAAAAATTGTGTCAAGACAGAGCGAGTCAAAACAAGACTTAAAAATGCAAATAACTGAAAGTATTTTATCTGCACTCTTGCCTTTACTGTGATTGATTAATTCTATGTTGATGTTTTTATTGATTGTATTTGTTTTCTTATATTTATGCAACTGTGAAGCACTTTGAATTGCCTTGTGTATGAATTGTGCTCTACAAATAAACTTGCCTTGCCTTGCCTTGCCTATACATGTGTTTCACGCTTCACATCGCCGTGTCTGGCCCACGACCCACTGGTACTTTTTCAATTTGTCCCTCGGAGACAAAAAGTTTGGGCACCGCTGCACTAGACCTCATAAGGAAACTAATGTTTTTTTTTTGCATCATCCTGATTCCATTTCAGCCATATTAACTGATCTCCACAGGCTTTACCTTTTGCAGTGTTCTATTATTCCAAACTTAATTACCGGTCTATGGCAGTCATTAAAAATTAACTGCCTCTCATTCAGCGTCCTATAGTCAGTCACTGATGTAGCCAACAGGAATGGAAATAGGCTCCTTTTTTTTTTTGTTCACGCTGCGTGAGGGGGAAGCCGGCGCTCGGTTCAGAAAGGCCCTGCTGCGTGGGCAAAACTAAAGAGGTAATTTACATCTGCACTCGCTCCGACGCGTCTGAGGCGTTTCTCAACAACAGCTTAGTCAACGCGATCGATGATGGGTTTCAATCCAATTACTCACCCCGGGGCAATTAATGTTCAGATAATAGGGCTCTCGAGAAGATGTACAGCGACGCGGAGCCATATATCAAAATACTAATAAATATGAAAGGAATGTGTATGGTGTCCACAGCTGCACAACACGTGGAGGTATTTTTTAATATGTCTGTGAATAGTGGATGATGACTATAAAGAACAGGAACAGCACAGGTACAGGTGAGGACAGGCAGGTGCTTGTCTTAACATCACAACATTGTAGAAGTGGAGTATGGCTAGTGTTATGCAATATAGTACATACAGTAAGGAAGTGGCCTCTGCAGCGCTTGGAGGTTTAGTTCACCCAAGAAGTCGAGCACTATTTTCTTCACATGGGCTTCCACATGCAGAGTCTGGGCCCGACGCATCCGCAACTGTCACGTGACCATGTTTTACAGATTAACCTCTTACCACCCGCCTAAACCAAATGCGTTCTGTCCTCTTTGGCTATTGTATAGGCCTGTGTAACGCCTCATTTTGGTCACATTTTTGTTGAATTTTTGTCACTTTTTGGTTGAATTTTTGTCACATTTTTGTCACTTTTTGGTTGAATTTTTGTCACTTTTTGGTTGAATTTTTGTCACATTTTTGCCACATTTTTATTGAATTTTTGTCACTTTTTGGTTGAATTTTTGTCACTTTTTGGTAGAATTTTTGTCACATTTTTGCCACATTTTTATTGAATTTTTGTCACTTTTTGGTTGAATTTTTGTCACTTTTTGCCACATTTTTATTGATTTTTTGTCACTTTTTGGTAGAATTTTTGTCACATTTTTGCCACATTTTTATTGATTTTTTGTCACTTTTTGTTGAATTTTTGTTGAATTTTTGTTGAATTTTTTGTTGAATTTTTGTTGAATTTTTGTTGAATTTTTTTCACATTTTTAATGATTTTTTGTCACATTTTTATTGAATTTTTGTCACTTTTTGGTTGAATTTTTGTCTTTTTTTGCTGAGCTTTTGTCACATTTTTGGTTGAATTTTTGTCACTTTTTTGTTGAATTTTTGTCACATTTTTGTTGAATTTTTGTCACATTTTTGTTGAATGACTCGAAGATACGGCTTGACAAATACGGACATATACTGTGTTATATCTTCCCGGATTTTAGGGCTTTTAGTCCAGTGATTTTGTGAAAACATTTTTGTCAAAATGTAAAAGTGCCACAGCCGATCACAGCCTTCCCGACGGCGCAGCAGGCCGTCGACATGAGCCGTGTTATTCTTTTTTTGTCCATGAAGGAAACTTTGTCCTTTGCATTTCACCAAACCTGCAATGCGGCCCTGGAGTCCCACCTCCAGATCTTCAGCTCGGTTTGGCCAGGAGGATTATCCCTTTGTGCATTATTGTTTTGGTTGATGGGGAAACTAGGCCCTCCAAAAAACCCCACCCGGCCCCACAGGAAATAGAAACTAGGGCGATCAAGCTGTGAAGCGAGAGGGATGTTCTTTCTTCTTACAGCTGTGCATTTTACCACCTGAACTGAAAGAACGTTTTTTCTGGTTTTGGTGCATTCATCGGCAAACTCCTGCTGACATCATGCCCATGGAAAACAGCAGAGAGCTTTGTTATACTTTTGCCTGATGATTCTTTAACATTTGGTTGCTTCTATGAGGACATTGTACCATATGATCTATGCAGCAGTGTTGGCTCCTGCCCCCATCTGGGAGAGGACATGAGATGGATCTAGAGTGTGAAAGCAGCCGATCGGGACACAGACCTCTCCGTGCCGGTGCTTGGCCAGTCGTCCATCTACGTCGAACTCCCGCAGCACGTCCTTCACTTTCAGGCTGCAGTCTGTGTAACGCAAGCAAACAGAGAACACGCTTTAGTGGAGCTTTCACATCATGGAAGGCAGAGCCGTGGGAAGATGTTTTAGTGAGGGGGCGCTGAGGGACAACGTTTACCCCTAAAATACTTTTTCTGTGGATAAATCCTATTTATTAACCTCTTAACTCCCGCCTGAACCAAGAGCATTTGCTCCAGTTCAGCTTTACCCAAATCCTGTAGGCCAGTGTAACGCCTCATTTGAAAGACCTACAAAACTAAATGGATCTTTTTCCTCACATCAGATTTTTTTTTCATCACTTTTTTTGCTGGGCAGTCGTCTCATTTTTGTCAAATTTTCGTGACTTTTTTGTCACTTTTTCGTCCATTTTTTCTGCAAATTTTTCTCACTTTTTGTAAATTTTTTGTAAATTTTTAGTCACTTTTTTGTCAAATTTTTGTCAATTTTTGTCATTTTTTGTAAATTTTTTGTCACTTTTTTGTCAATTTTTTCTCAATTTTTCATAAATTTTTTCTTATATTTTTGTCCATTTTTGTTTACTTTTTTTG
Organism: Gobius niger; assembly: GCF_951799975.1. Lineage (NCBI taxonomy): Eukaryota > Metazoa > Chordata > Actinopteri > Gobiiformes > Gobiidae > Gobius > Gobius niger. The sequence goes on along the minus strand of NC_136857.1, from coordinate 3,883,767 downwards.
TCATTTTGTTTTTCCATTTTTTCTCAATTTTTCATCAAATTTTTCTCACTTTTTTGTCCATTTTTCTGCTTTTTTTGTCATTTTCCCCCCCCCATTTTTTCCTCAATTTTTCGTCATATTTTTCTAACTTTTTTGTCACTTATTCGTCATTTTTTTCTAAATTTTTCGTCTATTTTTTTGTAAATTTTTTCTCACTTTTTTGTAAATTTTTTCTCGATTTTTTCTCATTTTTTTGTCAATTTTTTGTCAATTTTTTGTCACTTTTTCATCAATGTTTTGGTCTCAGTTTTGTTGCTATTTTCTCACCTTTTTTCCAGAAGCTTTTGGACTTCGGGTAAAGCTGGAGAAAATGTGCTCGGTTCAGGTGGGAGTTAAGGCGTTAATATTGCCTGCAGTTCACAAACTATCCACCAGGGGATGCTGCAGCGCCCTCAGCACCCTGGGTTCCCACGGCCTTGATTGAAGGGCTTCAGGGTTTATACAAAAACACACAAAATCTGAGCTTTCACTTCATTCACCCTCATCCATCCAACAGAAGGATGGGGGAAAATATGACATTCGAAAGCAAATTGGACACATCAGACGACTTTAGAGGGAATAAAAATGTGTGAAATATCGGCCATAACTGAAACTGAATGTGTTTTGGAGTAAAAATAGTTGAACAAGGCTATTATCCACCAAGAATGTTTTATTTAATGCCAGTTAGAATCAGATTAAATGCTTTTTAGTGACATTTAAGGCCTTAAAGAGGGGGTAATATGTAAGGATTAAACAACGAGGAGCCGCATTAGACGGTGATAATGCACGACGCGGAGTCAAGAACACCACGACAGTGTTGTTCCTCCTGCATTATAACGTCTAATGCGGCTCCTCGTTGTTTAATCCACTTATACCAGGGTCCCACAAACGTAACATTTATAATAAATGTTTTTTTTTCATTGACTAAAGTCACTAAATCTGCCAGACTACGGGACTATTTTGTGTGGGTTATTAGCCGGTCACTGAAGGCTCGTCTCAGAGCGAGTCATTCTCCGCAGCTATTACGAGGATCTCAGTCAGGCTCAACGACACAACATCAGCACAGAATCACAACACAACAGGACTAACCCGGAAACACTTTTCCCTGGAAGTAAACACCGATATGCGGCACTCGTGGGCAGGAGTTATTTACCTTTTACGCTGTTTAACCTGAAGCTAAAGCTAGCTAGCTCAACCAGCTCAACTGTTTATGGAAACAGCTGCGGTGGAGTCGCTCACACCTGGGCCCCCCCAACTCAAACTTTTATGTTTGACTTTACTAATCCAGACAAAGATGCTTCAATGCAGGATCATTTTATGTACGCCTGAAAATGATGAATAGCCTTAACCGTTTTCAATAGAAATGTAAAGCTCATATGTTATTAACAGTAGCTAACCTAGCTGCTCACTCTCCTCTACAAACATTTAGCAAACGTTTGGTTTTGGCCAAAAACGTTGAAATTAACACAAAATCCATCTCATACGTTCCTGTCAGTCACTAATTACGCCTTTATCTGATGCAGCTGTGTCATGCGTTGCTATGGCGACGCCACAGCGGAGTGATATCCCAGTGATTTAACTACCGGACTACGTGTGCGGTTATACCAAAATAATGCACCAGCCAATCAGAATCCAGTATCACCCAGACCATGGTATAAATGTCTATAATTCGCCAGAAAACGTGTAAAAAGAGAGAAACTATCATGATTTCCAGAGCACTCTTCCTTCCCCAGCGCTCGGCCACACTCCCTCGTATGATGCGCTGCCGTCTGTATCTATACAACAAAAAACACAAAGGCTTAGCCGCTGTAAAAGCCTGAACAAAGCATACTATGGGATCTATAACGGGATAAAGAGTCAGCTTATTGTGCAGACACTCAAAGCCAGAGGGAGATCACTGGGGAATTCTGTTTACAGGCCCCCACGAACCACAACTAACACGTTTATTCCACTACAGCGAGGACGAGAGGGCGTCTTTATGGATGAACGACGCGTCTGCCGTGATCCACGACAGAGATGGATTTTTTCTGTGGTTGAAAAACACCGGGATGTAATTCGTGGGGCAAATTCTCCTGGTGTTGAAATAGGACTCGCTCACAATATTATCACGAGTTTATCTTAACACAGACCTTATATAAACGCCGTGCTTTTCACCCCTGCTCAGTATTTAAGCTTAAAAAGGTGGATGATGCATTGCTTTAAAATGTGTCAGACGGATCCTGCCTCTTACAGAGCAGAGTGTAAACAGTGCGTGTGGGAGGAAATGGAAGAGGTGGTGATGCGAAGCAAAAAAGAAATCAGAAAGTTGATCTTTTTTGACATTTAATTTATCTCCGGTGTAGAAAACCGATCCTAAAGCTCAGGTACGGTTTCTTTTTTTTTTCACAAACGTTGCCCATCTGTGTCCCCAGAAAGAGCAAATGAAAACAACTGTAATACTGATTTATTTGTGTAAAAGTGAAATGTTTCCCACACTTTGCGATGCCAGATCCCGTGGCAAAACACAGCAGGCGGTAAAAGTATTCTCTCTAATCTAAGAACTCGCTTCCAAACCCCTGCACTCGTCCTCCAGTCATGTCCTAGTTTTTGCCAGTATGAGCACTGTAGCGTAATTACACAAACTTGTTTTTTATCCTTCGTATTTTGGGAACTCAGTTTGTGATTCTGGTTACGCTGCAAAAAGTGGATTCTAAGCAAGTAAAAAATGTCTTACTTTAAGAAATAAGTTCTTATTTTTTCCCTAAAAAGTAATAATGTTTTGCCGAGCAAAGTTTTCTTGAGAAAAAAAATCTTGTTTTAGGAAATAAAATCAAGCCATTTCTTGTTCAGATAAATTTGCTAAAAACATGCTAATTTTTCTTGTTACAAGAAAGAAAAACTTTTTGAATCTTCTTCAGTTTTAGACAAAGAATATTTTTTCTTTTTCTCTTTTTATTTTTAAAAAAAAACTAAGATCACAACAACTCTTAATGTAAGAACTGATTCTCACAGAGAGATCATACATTCCATTCTTTAAAGTGGGCGGCTCGGTGGCACAGCGGTTAGAGCCTCAGCTTCACAGCTCGAAGGTCCTGGGTTTGATTCCCACCAGGACGGGGCCTTTCTGTGTGGAGCATGTTCTCCCCGTGTCTGCCACTAAAAACATGTACAATAGGTGAATCCTCCAGCAGGTGATTCTGACCATCACCACCAAGTAAAATACCCACAAATTTTTCACTAAATAAGAATGTTTTCCTTAAATTATTCCATTTTCTGAGGACATTTTGCTTAATTCTAGCTATTTATTTGCTTAAATTTAGTGTTTCTTTCTTGTTTTATTGTTTGTTTGTTTGTTTGTTAACTTTATTGTCCCCGTAAGGAAATTTGTCCTTCGATGCCGCTGGGGCGACCCGTCAGGAGCAGTGGTCGACGGCCGTGCCGCGCCCGCGGACCCGTCTCCATGATGTGGAGCCAGGCTGATGGTCAGAACCACCTGGCTGGAGGATTCACCTGTTGTACATGTTTTTAATGGTAGGGGAAACCAGAGTACCCGGAGGAAACCTAAGCAGACACGGGGAGAACATGCAAACTCCACACAGAAAGGCCCCGTCCAGGTGGGAATCGAACCCGGGACCTTCTAGCTGTGAAGCGTCTTATTTTAAGATTTCTTTCCTTGTTTCCACTCTTTTTGCAGTGCACTTTTCCCCAGGTTGTCCCATGTTTTCATGAGGAAACATGTCTTTTTGTCCCAGTTCGGCTGCGGTGTCTGGAACAGTGTGTGACCGCGGCGCCGTGCCCTTCTAACCCTTCTCCAGGATTACTGAGCTAAAGGATAAGCCTATTATGCATATTTTAGGTTGATGAAGGAAACCGGAGCGTGCAGAGGAAACCCACGGATTCACAGAGAGAACACAGATGTAATACCCCCCCCCCCCCCCACACACACATCAGCAGACTTCAAACCCCAAAACGTGTTCTCACATAGAAACATACCTGGAGTCGTGTTTAGTTTCAATCCGCCTCTCACTCTCACGAGCTGAAAACACGCAGCTACTTTCACTTCTAAACCGAGACGGCTTCGCCCGACTTCACCTGATCATTGCAGCGTTCAAAATGCCTCCACTACACATGTTCCTGCTAGCTGCCGGGTACAGTTTCCGCTTAATGCTTCACTCCCCTTTGTGCCAACAGAGAACAAGTCCAGGCATTTCGTCAGCTCAGAAATCACTAAATTGCTTTAAGCGGCTTCAAGGGCTCTTTCCTGACATTGTTGCGACGGCTCCACATACGTAAGAAGCACCACAGACAACAAAGAGTCTTTTACTTTGTATTTTTGAAGGTTTCTTCAGAGGGATTTTTTTTTTTTCAATATCTAAGTCCTTGCCTTGTTTTGAGTTCTGAACCCCAAAAGACAAAGTAAATTCTGAATCATGATTATTACTCATGAAAGCTCATTCAAAAACAACATTTCCCAAATCCCCTTCAACCTCTTAACTCCCACATGAACGGATCCCATTTTCTCCAGTTTGGCTTTACCCTAATCAAAAAGATTCTTGGGAAAAAAGCACCAAAACAGCCACAAAAATGTGACAAAAATTCAACAAAAATGTGACAAAAATTCTACAAAAATGTGACAAAAATGTGACAAAAATTCAACAAAAATGTGACAAAAATTCAACAAAAATGTGACAAAAATTCAACAAAAATGTGACAAAAATTCAACCAAAAAGTGACAAAAATTCAACAAAAATGTGACAAAAATTCAACAAAAATTCAACAAAAATGTGACAAAAATTCAACAAAAATGTGACAAAAACTCAACCAAAAAGTGACAAAAATTCAACCAAAAAGTGACAAAAATTCAACCAAAAAGTGACAAAAATTCAACAAAAATGTGACAAAAATTCTACAAAAATGTGACAAAAATGTGACAAAAACTCAACAAAAATGTGACAAAAATTCAACATAAATGTGACAAAAATTCTACAAAAATCTGACAAAAAATCATCCAAAAAGTGACAAAAATTCAAAAACAAATTGACAAAAACTCAACAATAAAATGACTAAAACTAAAAAAAAACCCACACAAAATAAAACATATAAAAGGTGACACAACACAGCAACAACGCGAGGAAAAAGATCAGTTTTGTGGGTCTTAGCTTTCAAATGCGGCTACACAGTCCTATAGCCAAAGAGGAGAGAAGGCATTCGGTTTAGGCGGGTGGTAAGAGGTTAAAACAAATCTGTATAACTTCTGTGTCAAAAAAATAAAAACATAAATTAAATCCTCTATCCATTATTTAGATTTTTATTACAGACATTAATTAATATTAACCTCTAAACCCCCACCTTAACAGAGCACATTTTCTCTGGTTTGTCTTTTCCCCAATCTAAAAGCTTCTTGACTCCAGCCTATAGGCCAGTAATGCCTCATTTGAAAGCTAAGACCTACAAAACTGATATATATGTATCTTTTTCCTTGCATTGTTGCTGTGTTGTCATAACTGAGTTTTTTTCATTGCCTTTTTGTCACTTTTTTGTTGCGTCCTCGTCATATGTTTGGCACTTTTTCAGCGGTTTTCGTCACTTTTTTTTTTGGTCACTTTTTTGTTGCATTTTTTCCACTTTTTTATTGCATTTTTGTCACTTTTTTGTTGAATTTTTTCCACTTTTTTATTGCATTTTTGCCACTTTTTTGTTGCATTTTTTCCACTTTTTTATTGCATTTTTTCCACTTTTTTATTGCATTTTTGTCACTTTTTTGTTGAATTTTTTCCACTTTTTTATTGCATTTTTGCCACTTTTTTATTGCATTTTTTCCACTTTTTTGTTGAATTTTTTCCACTTTTTTATTGCATTTTTGTCACTTTTTTGTTGCATTTTTGCCACTTTTTTATTGCATTTTTTCCACTTTTTTATTGCATTTTTTCCCACTTTTTTATTGCATTTTTTTCCACTTTTTTATTGCATTTTTGCCACTTTTTTTATTGCATTTTTGCCACTTTTTTATTGCATTTTTGCCACTTTTTTGTTGCATTTTTGTCACTTTTTTATTGCATTTTTGCCACTTTTTTATTGCATTTTTTCCACTTTTTTGTTGCCACTTTTTTGTTGCATTTTTTCTGCCAAACTGGAGAAAATGTGCTGGGTTCAGGTGGGGGTTAAAAGTTTTCCTCGTGCCTGTTGTGTAATCTACAGCACAACTGAGATCTCCACATGTAAACGTTCTCTTTCCGGTCCCCTTTAAAAGCCTGAAAACGCTGTACAATACAGTGTTACAGTATTGACGGACCTGTAAGTGATCTGAACTCCACTGTAGGTGTTCTCTCTGACAGTGAAAGCGCTGAAAGAAAGGCTCTGCCCACGTGTTCTGTACTCACACTCGATGTACTGCTGCAGCTGGATGAAGTCGACCGGGCTCAGCTCCTTCACCTCGGCGTCTGTGGGGGCGGACATGCTGCCGCGGCTGCAACGGCTCTACAGACAAAACAGAAAACCACGGTGAGAGCGAGACGAGGAGGAGAGGCTGGAGGTGGGTGCATTCAAGGCCCATTCAGGGCGCAGAATAAAATGAAAATAAAAGCGCCGCTGCGAGGGAGAGGAAGACTCGCGCGAACCGCAGGGAATCACTTTCAAAGCAGAGACGGGTCGGAGCTCGCACAGAAGTACGAACCGCACGGAGAAAATATGTCTGATGCACAACCGGCTTAATGAGGAAACAGAGTCGATTATCAAAGTCGAAGTTTCAGCAGGTTTTAGTTTGCAGGTCGGACCATACAGACATGATTACGCAGCTCTCTTTTCAGTTCAACATAAAAAAATAAACAAACAAGCAAATTGTCTTAAAGAGGGAGTATTCTGCTTTTTTCAGTCACATAGCACCAGTCTATATCTCACTACAATGATGAGCAAACCTTCTGTTGGTCTGTAAATGCAGTAAATTAGAATAACTGCCTTGTATAAAATGTCTCTCTCAAAATGGCTGTAGTGAATGTCTTGAAATAGGCCTCTGTCTCTTTAAGAACCTCTGAGCCTTTAGACACGCCCCCTCCACACTCTGTCTGTGGCATCAGTGGGGAGGGGGTTCTGCTGAGGAGCAGTGGTTGGTTACTCGGCTGGTGACCAAAGCTCGGAGGCGTCTCCAGGAGGTGGGGGCGTTCCTAGGAGGACTCAGGCAAACCGATCCCTAAAATGGCCGCCATCAGAGTTTTTACAGATTACTCAAAAATACGTGAATGTGCCAAGGCAACACTTCAGGCATGTTTTTAATGAGGGAATGACAGAATAACATGATGTAAAGCTTGAAAAAGTCCATTTTGCATAATACCCCCCCTTTAACTAAACGATAAGTAAGGATTTAAAGCCACACCGTGTAGAATTTCACCCAATAAATAAAATTGAAATACAAGCTTTTATTTTACGACCGATATTTTCACTCCATCCATTTTCTTCCGCTTTATCCGGGGCCGGGTCGCGGGGGCAGCGTCTCAGCAGAGATGCTCAAACTTCCCGATCCACACACACCTCCTCCAGCTGTTCTGACCCCGAGGCGACACCAGGCCAGCTCGGAGACATAGTCCCACCACCGTGTCCTGGGTCTTCCACGAGGCCTTGTCCCACTAGGACATGCCTGGAACACCTCCCGCGGGAGGCGACCAGGAGGCATCCGGAACAGATGCCCGAGCCATCTCAGCTGCTCCTTTCGACGTGAACTCGAAAGGATGTTTTCATCATTGAAAAATACCTCATAAATGTACAAACAAACACCCCTGGGAGTGGGTACGGCTCTAGCTCGTTTCCATGGAGACGTGACTAAAGGCAGTAGAATTTGAGATTTCTCATCCAAATCCATTCTTTTATTACCCACTGCAGTAATAGTATTGTCTGTGTTGAGCTGGTCATTAGGAGCATGTTTTTGTTTTGCTGCAACAGTATAGTCCAAAATGTTACGCAGTGTACCTTTAAGTTATGCTTTCCAAAAATTAAATATACAAAAAAAAAATCCATACACAATAAAGGCTTAGTTTTTTCAGGGTGTCAAACTCCGTTGGGTCGTGGGCCGGAATATGTCAACATGAAAATGCTATGGAGAAAACATGTTTCCAATAATTGAATATTAATGAGCCGTGATTTAAACCAAAGCCTGACAGGACTGTAATAAATAATAATGGCTGACACTTGCATTGCGCTTTACAAGCCTGTGTCACAAGTGTCTCAGAGTTCACTGTAGTCATTATGCATTATTCATTCACTCCACACTCTGTGGCTACAGCCGACCTGGGGCAGACTGACCATTTACCACATGGTTATAATGTGTTGTTCATTTCCTGATCTCTTATTATGTCGAGGGCCGCCAGCTTGACATGTCTGTTTTAAATATAAATAATATCCTCATTTTGCCTGGAGAAATGGTGAGATATTTTATTCTAATAAGGTGTAAAAAAAAAAAAAAAAAGCGTAGGGCTGCTGTGAATGGTGCATGAAAGTTGTATTTTTTCATTTTTTTTAATCACATGAAGCTAAACTTGCTTTGCTTGGGGACATGTTGATGAAGTAAACTTAAAGGGGCTAGATGCAAGTTAGTCATTTTATGCTCACTACTGCCACCTCAGGTCTTATGTGTAACTGCAGCTTCTATATCAAGCTCGTGCATGACTTTTTCAGTGCAGGATTTTAGAGGCAGTTGTGGTGAACAGGTCTGGGCTCATTCTACACATTAGGACATGAAGGAACATGCAGGGGGAGGAAAATACTTTGTTTTAACATTTTTAAACTCTGTATAGTCCCTTTAACCTCTTAACTCCCGCCTGAACCAAGAGCATTTTCTCCAGTTCAGCTTTACCCAAATCCTGTAGGCCAGTGTAACGCTTCATTTGAAAGCTAAGATCTACAAAACTCATCTAAATGGATCTTTTTCCTCACGTCATCAAATTTTTTGGGGGAGGGGGGTATTCAACTCATTTTTGTAACTTTTTTGTCATTTTATTGGTCATTTATTTGTCACATTTTTGTCACATTTTTTTGTAATTTTTTGTCATTTTTTTGTCAATTTTTTTGTAATTTTTTTGCAATTTTTTGTCATTTTATTTGCTTTTTTTGTCACATTTTTTGTCATTTTTTCGCCATTTTTTGTCACATTTTTTGTCATTTTTTCGCCATTTTTTGTCACATTTTTGTCATTTTTTTTGTTATTTTTTTGTATTTTTTTTTTCTTTTTTGTCACATTTTTTGTCTTTTGTCACATTTTTTTGTAATTTTTTTGTATTTTTTCGCCATTTCTTTTTTTTGTTGCTTTTTTTGTCACATTTTTGTCAATTTTTTTTGTCATTTTTTTGTCTTTATTTGTCACATTTTTTGTCTTTTTTGTCATTTTTTTGTCACATTTTTGTCAAAGTTTTCTCACTTTTTGGTCACATCTTCATCATTGTTTTCGTCTCAGTTCTGTCGCTATTTTCACACCTTTTTTCCAGAAGCTTTTGGACTGGGGTAAAGCCAAAGTGGAGAAAATGTGCTCGGTTCAGGTGGGAGTTAAGGGGTTAAAGCGAATGTTTGTAGGAGTCTCTTCGTGCCAACTCTGAGAGACTCTGTGAGACCAGACTCTGAGTAAAAATTCTGTTAAGTTTATTTAATGTGATTTAATGATTGTACATTTCAACGCACACCCCGAGGTTCATTTGTGTGATTATTTTTGAAAATTAAAAAACAGAATATTGCTACTGTGACTGTTTTCCAGAGGAGTGATTGAACGGCTGCCCAGACTAACAATGCTGCTAAAACAACACACGTCAGTTCACATTTAAGCATCGCCATAGTAACCTGAGTGATTCAGGTCAGCGTCACTGGAGTCACACGCCGCTTTACACAGAGGAGTTGTAAAATATACAGCGACAACAGACTCAATACATAAACCGTGGTCACAGCGGTTGGAAGGGACTGTCCCGAAACGAAACGAGGAAGAACTTTGAAATGTCAGACCGCGCCTGAAGTGCAAGTGTGTATTAATATGTCAAAGCGATCATGAGGCTGATAGTGCAGATGTTACAGTGTGATTAGGAATGACTGGTGGGATGTGAGAAGGTACTAAATGTTACCGTTCAGAAATAGTTTTTATGTTCAACCTTTTGTGATATGTGCACGTTTGCATCAACAAGACTCAGCATCTGATTCAAAGTAAACCAAAACAGGGCAGATTGTTTTTAAAGGGTGGGTATTGTGCAAAATCAACTTTTTCAAGCTTTCCATCATGTTATTATGTCATTCCCTCATTAAAAACATGCCTGAAGTGTTGCCTTGGCACATTCACGTATTTTTGAGTAATCTGTAAAAACTTTGATGGAGTTTTATCCCATTTTAGGGATAGGTTTGGCTTGACCCCAATCCAAAAGCTTCTGGATAAAAGCTGTGAAAATAGCAACAAAACTGAGACGAAAACAATGATGGAAATGTGACAAAAAGTGAGAAAACAAAGAAAAAAATAGAAAAAAAATGACCAAAATGTAACAAAAAACTGACAAAAAATTGATAAAAAATCGACGAAAAAAAAAAAAAATGTGACAAAAAATTAAAAAAAATTGATTAAAAAAAAAAAAAAAAAAAAATGACTATATATTGGTCTGAAAAAAATAAGAAATAAAAAAAAGATTATAATAAAAACTGTCCCCACCACTCAGGTCTCCTATCCTGTCTCTAACCCATTCGCTAAACCCTCAGTCCCACAATAAATGTTTTAATTGCGTGGAATTATTAAAATTGGAGTAAAATGACCTTCTCTGGCAATGTGTGGCAATAAAACAAGAAGGCTGAGGGCCACCCAAAATCGGTTTGAGGGCCGCATTTGGCCCTCGGGCCGCACTTTGGACACCCCTGGTTTATGGGATCCAACAATGGAGGACCTTATTTTTTCGAGATGTACACATTGTAAAACTTCTTGCAGCCAGTTATTGATTGTTGGGTAGTAAAGGCAACGGCACATTTTATAGTATAGAATAGTACATATTCAAAGATGTAGGTAAACCGAACAGAGCCGTTAAAGGGTTAGCGGGTATATTCATTTCATAAATTCTGGACAGCCATTTTGAGAGAGCAAGTTTATACAAGGCAGTTATTCTAATTTACTGCATTTACAGACAAACAGAAGGTTTGGTCATCATTGTAGTGTGATATAGACTGGTGCTATGTGATTGAAAAAAGCATAATACCCCCTCTTTCATAAAAGTAGCATCCAAACTTACTTCCTTACATAATAAAACCCCATGGGAGGACATGTTGCTGCAGAGAGGATGTTTTATAGCTAAACTCTTGCAGCTTCATGACTTGCTAATAGCGATTTCTATTGTGATTAATCTGAAAGCCTTGGATTGGGCTGCTCTCCAAATGTACAGCGCTCCCGTCCAGCACTAATTGCTTCACGTGATCACGAACTATGGGAAGAGATCCGCTAATGACAGGAACACAAATAAACGTTCAGGGAGGAAGCCGTTAGCGTTCGCGAGCTCAGCCGGTGTCTATTATTATATTAATGTTTTATCACTGAAGGGGTATCTCTGATCAGAAGTAAGAGTAATGTGCAGATGATGTTGTAGAGGATAGTGGCGTGCCTCAGGCGGCCTTTGCTCGAGATGTGATGTTCGTATTACGCACAAATGCAATGAGATTAACGCTGTGATATGAATGGCTGCAAAACCATCAACTCACGATCAGGCAAACAACCACTTACGCTGCTGCAACGGTGTTTTTATTAGACGACTAACCTGTGCAAACATGCTCTGAAAATAATGAGTAATTCGATTCGTCGGGCAGTTTCAGTCTCCTCTCGAATGTTAACGCACAGCAAACAGAAACTTTAGAAAAGGTAAATAAGGTATTCAAAACCGTGCAGCCGTTTTCAAACATGGTAAAGTTTATTTGTTTATGTTAAAGTACATACTTGGGACTAATGCACGCCACACCAGATTATGACCATGGACTCATTTCCATCCGCTGTCCCCCATTTACACCCTCATTCTCCTCCTCCCGGTCTATTGTACATGTTTTTAGTGGACTCAAAAGGTTTAGTTTAGTTTATTTCAGTCAATCTCTTCACACAGACGATAAACTACAAAACATGAAAACACTGAAACAATGACTGAAAAGGGTTTTGGCTGAAGTGAAACATTCTAAAGCCAAACCCTATTACAGATGAATTGTAACTTAAAGGGGCTAGATGCAAGTTGGCTATTTTATACTCACTGCTGCCACCTCAGGTCATAGGTGTAACTGCAGCTTCTATATGCACGTGCATGACGGCACTTCGGACCCGAATTAACACCTTTTTGAGTGACAGTGGAGGATTTTAGAGGCAGTTGTGGTGAATGGACATTGCTGGAACATGTAGGGGGAGGAAAATACAGAATTTTAACATTTTTAAACTCTGTATAGTCCCTTTAAAGCGCCAAGCATACAGCAGTTTTACCATCTACAAGATGAGAACAAAAACATGTGTAAGTTAATTCACACAAGTCACACATTCATCAATAAATTTGGCTCAAATCAGTGAATTATATTGTAAAGAAAAAGTATACTGTAGACAGGAGGGTTTATATGTGATTTAGTTCTAGTTCTGTATAACTGCTAACTACATTAGATTTGAACTTTTTTTTTAAAGCATTTAAGGATGTTGAAAAGTGCACCCAATGTGGTCGTAATTAATGCTCTGTGTGCAACTAAATATTTCTCCTTGGTTGCACTGGTGCGCCTGCCCTTTACTCCCCATGATTTACATAAACTTACTTTATATCATTCATGGTCTAAACCCAAGTCCTGTAGTTTAGGATTTTAGTGTAGCCCAGTGCAGTGTTTTTCAACCACTGTGCCGTGGCTCACTAGTTATATATTCTCTGGTGTGCCTTGGGAAATTATGCAATTTCACCTAGTTGTTTTAAAAAACAAAAAAAATTCATTATTATCTGCAAATAATGTACAGTTTTGAATGTCTGAGCCCTCCAGTGATCGGCAGAGTAACCATGTAATACTCTTCCATATCAGTAAGTGGTCGCAGGTAGCTCATTTGTGATCAATGGCGAGACTATACGGTGTTGCTACTGAATATACAGTAGGAGTTACATTTTTTTTACATTTTCTGCTGGTGTGTCGTGATTTTTTCAATGAAAAATATGTGCCTTGGCTCAAAAAAGGTTGAAAAACACTGGCCTAGTGTAACGAGTTTGCTCACTCCAGCCACTTATATTAAAAAATGGAAAGAATTCCACACGTGTCCAGCAGAGGGCACTGACATAATAAGAGATCAGGATATAAACAGCATATTATAGCCACGTGGTAAATGGTCAGAACAGAATAGAATGATTGATGAAGCACAATAAGTTTAAGCCGTTATTTATGAGGCCTCAGTCCTTTACAATATACATGCGACCCGCGACCCGACGTAGGGGCGGAATCCGGCTCTCGACCCAAACGACTTCGACACCTCGGCTGTAGAAGATGAGCTGACGGAGCGAATTACTAGATATTCAACACTGCTAAATGGTAAACAGTCTCAACTTATATAGCGTTTTTCTACCTTCATTAAGCGATTTACAGCAAGGAACCAGTCACACCAATGTACCCAGACACTAGAGGCAAGTGGGTGGGTGAAGTGTCTTGCCCAAGGACACAACAGCAGTGGGCACCTCTGCACAGACACGGTGAGAACATGCAAACCCTGCACACAGACGCCCCCGGGATCGAGCTCCGGACCTTCCCGCTGTCGAGCACGGGCGCTAACTGCTGCGCACAGTGCCGCGCTGCTCCCTGCCTTTGAACCGTCCTCCTCCCGCTGGGGCTGAGCCTGGCGCCCGGGGGCCCCGCCTCCACACCAGTGTCACCGCGCAGGGAGATTAGCCCACTTTGAATATTGTGTGGATGTTTTAAGTTGAGAAGGGGAAACGCGGGGGGAACTCAGCGAGGCACAGTGACAAAACATTTCACACGGAAACATCATCCAGTAATAGACCCACAATTATCTCGCCAAGATCTGAGCGTGCAGGTGCAGCCGGTGGTCTAGAGCGGGGGTTCCCAAAGTGGGGGTCGGGAGGCTCTGGGTCTCAACCAAAGACATTGAGTTTTTGCTGTTCTTTTTAATATTATTATTACAAAACTAGACACTCTAATACACCTCATGTGTGATTTTGGTCTCTCTGTGATGAACAGAAGTGAAATAAATGAGGATCAAAAACGTGTAAAAAGTCACGATCTGGACATTTTTTATATATTATAGTGTTTATACTTACATTTTATAGTGAGTTTTCAATAAAACTACTCATATTTGGCTTTAACTTTTTAACATTTCCTTTCACAGCTCTCACTTTCCGGAAAACACATCGGGATATATATCGTATATCGATATTCAACCAAAATATATCGGGATATGACTTTTGGTCCATATCGCCCAGCCCTACCTGAGCTTAGACGAGTTGATGCGTACCTGTCTGGTCTTTGTGCGTGCCCTCAGTCATGCAAAACGACCAAGGATGTTGTTAGCATTTAGCCCCTCCAAGTATATTCCTATGGCTCCAAATGGGGGTGAAGTTGGAAGCGACCGCGCTCTTTCACGGGCACGAACAAGGACCAGACAGGTACGGATCAACTCATCTAAGCTCAGGTGAGAACATATCACAGTATGGAAGACCTGTGTGCCCTCAGTCACGCAAAAAGACCAAAGATGTTGTTAGCATTTGGCCTCTCCCAGTATATTCTTATAGCTCCAAACGGGGTGAAGCTAGAATTTGGAACAGAGATTTCCTGACAGTCACCTTGGTTCTCATCGTGCACAGCAGGGTTAATTTCGTCGACTAAAATATTTAGTCTTAATTTCAGTCAAAGTGATATTTTTTCCGACTAAAAATTGGATTAAAACTAAAGTAAAAGTTTCTCATGAGACTAAAACTGTGACTAAAATGTCCAGATATTTGAGTCGACTAAAATAAGACTAAATAAAAATGAAAAGGAGAGACTAAAATCATCCAAACTTCTGTTGAGCGTCTGAAAGAGCCTCAGATCATGTAAAATCACTGCCAAAGGATCAGCTCTAATGACTAAAACTAAAACTAAACTAAAATATGTTGTCAAAATTCGGAAATGCACACTGCTGTTGTGTCCTTGGCAAGACACTTCTCACACACCTCCTGAATAAACATGCGTCTGTGAGCGTGTGATTGGAAGCGGCTGGCGGGGGCTCATAATTGGCGAACACGATCCGCTGAGTCACCGAGTCTGACGGAGAGGAGAGTGAATAATGCACCAAATTGCGAAGAAAAGTTTAAAAAGAAAAGAAGCAAAAAAAAAACATCAAACTCTGAAACTGAAAAAGAGGAAGGTTTTCTAGGTCAGTGGTTCTTCAAACATTTCACGCCCGGATTAGAAAACACCGGCTTTCCAAGCGTCTAAATCAGGTCTGGAACAGGATAAAAAAACAGAAAATGACATGTTTCTGTGAGTTTTGCGAGTTTGTATCAGTTTTAGCGAATATTTTCAGAGTAGTCGTCTAATCTGGGGTTGGGGTTTTATTCCTAACAAGCAAATAAAATAAACGGGAAAGACGGTAATACCATACACTGCGTTCCAAATTATTATGCAAATTGTATTTTTGTGTCAAAAAGGTAAAAAAAAAAATGAATTGATGAAACTCATGGATGGTGTCGTGTCTCGGGGCTCTTTGAATCACTGACATTAATCTCAGAGACCTGGGATGATTAGTTTTCAGGTTAAGCCCAGTTAAGGGAAAAACTACTGAAAAAGGGTGTTCCACTTTATTATGCAGATCATCATTTTCAAGCAATATGGGAAAGAAAAAGGATCTCTCTGCCTTGGACTAGGTATGAAAACCTTCAATATTTCATGAAAGATGAAGTGTAATCATCGTACTGCTAAGAGATTTGTGGATGATTCAGACACACTCGGGTTTGTGCAGATAAAGGCACAACATGGACGGTTTCTGCCAGACAAACACATCAGATTAAGAGAACAGATAGCTTCAAATACCTGAATGCTGCTTTGTAGCAGACAGGTATTTGAAGCTGTTAGTTGCCTCTGGAGTCTCCCGAACATCAAGGTGTAGGACCCTCCAGAGGCTACAGTTGTGCATAAACCTTCTATCCGGGCCTCCCCTAAACTGTTCATTGAAGCTGATGAACAGAAACGGCTGCAGTGGCTCAGAAATTACTGGCTGCTATGGGCATAAAAGGAGAGAAACTCATGATGTGGACCCCCTCCTCCCCTGACCTCAACCCTGTTGAGAACCTTTGGAGCCTCAACAAAAAACACTTCTATGAGGGTGGGAGGCAGTTTTCATCCAAACAGCAGCTCTGGGAGGTTATTCTGACATCCTGCAAAGAAATCCAAGCAGAAACTGTCCAGAAACTCACAAGTTTAATGGATTTAAGAATTTTGAAGCTGCTATCACACAAGGGACCCGATCTTGTGCATCATAACGGAGACGATGGCGTGACATTTTGCCTCAGTAGGAGACACTTTGTGATCTTGCCACTCCAGACTTAGCGCATTTAAGTGGGTGGAGACACACATTTTCCTCCAACCAGATCGACTCCGCCTCCAGGAGAGTGGTTGTGTGGGAGTGGGGGGTGAACATGTGCTTTTGTTTTGCTTCGCGTTCCTGCCAAGCGCGGCCGATCCTTCGCCACAGCGGACGCTGTAGCTCTTTTTCTCTGGAGACGTAAACATGGTTTAGCTCACGATGGGGTAAATAAAGTTTTTAGTTTGACCTGTTAAGAAAGAACGCAAGACAGCGCAATGTAAACCAGGAAGAGAATGTCAGCCGTGTTTCCATCAGTGCAGTCGCCTCCTCTTGTGACGCCCCCTCACAGGTGCCGGAGGTGAATGGCACATATAGCGCCGCCACTCGGAAAATAATTCGCCAAGAGCCTGCGCCGCCCTGTGCACCGCCACAAGATCTGGCCCAAGGGGTCCTATGGTAAAATATAACTTGACCTGTTAATACTTTTTCGATTGAAATATCTTTTGATTTAACTAAATATGACCTCCTAATGCTACAAATTCAACAAATGACCATTTTCAGTTAATTACAAGCTTTAAAATGTATCTAAACGATGAATTGCATAATCATTTGGAACGCAGTGTGAATGCAAAGTGGACTCGATGTCAACAACCACATCTAGAAGAAGTACTTTTGTAAATACCGGAGCCCATTTGCAGCTGACGGGACGAGTGTTGAACTGTAGTGGAATGTTTGTGATGGAAGGTTTGGGTGAAGTGCCATCAGCTCCATTACGGCATTAGGAGGCACTCTGCTCCCATCACTCCTGATCTAATGGAGCTTTTAAAAACAACTTTACAACGCTGTTTTGGAGAACACGAGTGAAGCACGCTTACGTCCGATTGATTTCTCATACACTTCAGACCCTAATGTGGAATCTCACCGGCGAGTAGGAAGGGAAACAACACAAAGGTAGGAGTCACACAGGAGCAGGAAGGAAGGACCGTGTTGGTAATGTTGTGTATGAGAGGAGAGTCAGGATGCTCTTATCTTTAATGCACAGGGCCGGTCGACCATGAACTCACTGGATGTTTCCACTAATAGGCTTTCCATTTTAAAGATGAAATATTTTTTTCAGTACACTACTTAACATCGTACAAAACGTGCTTTTAATGATTAACTGGGCCCAGGAAATGCTTCTTTTTCAGTGTTTAATCAAAGAGTGGATTTGGAAACCTATTTAAATCTCATATTTGACTGCCTTTAGTCAACATCTCCATGGAGACGTCCCGCTCACAGTAAAGTCTCTGCACTGGCTGCCTGTCACTCAGAGAATAGACTTTAAAACAGCTCTGCTTGTTTCAAGTCTTTCCATGGTTCCAAAGTCCATCTCTGACATGTTACAGCCGTATGAACCATCTCGGGCCCTGAGAACTTCAGGGAGGGGTCTCCTGGTGGTTCCCAGAGTCAGGACTAAACACGGTGGGGCTGGGTTTCAGTTTCATGCAGCTAAAATCTGGAACAGTCTTCACGAGGATGTGAGACAGGCCTCAACTCTGACAATGTTCAAATCCAGGCTGAAAACAGTTCTGTTTGCCCGCGCATATGACTGAATGTATTTTATCTGCACTCTTGCCTTTTACTGTAATTGATTAATTTTATGTTGACGTTGAGGAGAAGGAGCGACAAAAACAGAGGTTCGGTAACTTTGTGTGAACGAGCAAGAAAAAATAGTGCTCAAGACAGAGCGAGTCCAAACAAGACTTAAAAATGCAAATAACTGAAAGTATTTTATCTACACTCTTATCTACACACACTCTTACTGTAATTGATAAATTCTAAATGTTGATGTTTTTATTGATTGTATTTGTTTTCTTATATTTATGCAACTGTGAACTGTGCCTTGTGTATGAATTGTGCTCTACAAATAAACTTGCCTTGCCTAAAGTTACTGTCAGGTCTGAGAAGAGGCGCTCACAGCAAAGACACATATTTGATAGGTCCTTATTTTGTTCATTTTCCATAATAAAACTATAACAAAAAATGCTTTCATTGTATTTAATTGGGTCAAATATTATGTGATGTGGCTTTAAAGGGACTATACGGTGTTTAAAAATGTTAAAATGAAGTATTTTCCTCCCCCTACATGTTCCAGCCATGTCGTAATGTGTAGAATCCTGCGCTGTCACTCAAAAAGGTGTTAATTCGAGTCTGAAGTGCCGTCATGCAGGAGCTTAATATAGAAGCTGCAGTTACGCAGAAGACCTGAGGTGGCAGTAGTGAGTATAAAATTACCAACTTGTATCTAGTCCCTTTAAAGGGACTAGATGTAAGTTGGTAATTCTATTAGTCTTATGCGTAACTGCAGCTTCTACATTAAGCTCGTGCATGACGGCACTTCAGACCCGAAGACTCCGAGGATGAAGATTTCAATGGATTTAGTGATTTGGAGTGAGATGTTATTTAAGCTATAGTTAACTTATCTGGACTGGTTCATTGTTTATGCTTCATGTAGCTAACCATCGATGTGTTACATTAGCACAGTGTTTCCCAACCAGGGGTACGGGGACCCCTGGGGGCACTCGAGGACCTAGCAGGGGGTACTTGGAACTATTTCAGATTGAAAAAAAGGGGAAAATGTAACATAATTTTTTAAAGGAAAAGCTATATTTTTAAGTAAAATGTGTTTCTTTGGGAGAATTTTAGGTTTATTTTGACTGCAACATTGTCCTTTTTCTTACAAATACCACTTTTAATTAAACTGTAACACCCTTGAGGTCGGGGGTACACGGTTACCACTGAAAGGCCAAAGGGGAACTAAAGACAAAAAACGTTGGGAACCACTGCATTAGCATCCCGTACGCCTATTCAGCCTGATGCTCCGGAGAGACTTATAGTCCGGGAAATACGGCACTTGGTTTCAACATTTTTGAACTCCATATAGTCCCTTTAAGTCAAATGTGTCTAAATATTATAAAAACATGTTAGTAATTATAGTAATCGATTAATAGTTTTCTGGTATATACAAACTCAAAAAGAGCAAAAATGACATGAAAATGCATTATTTATGTGGAGTGTTTTGTTCTCCTGTGACCAGTGTGGGGAAAGAGCGTCTAACGAGAGGCAACTGTAAACTTCTTAAATAAGATCTGCCTCTGTCTCCCGACAATTATCCACTCAGAAAGCAGAGCTTCATACTTATTGTGCCAGATCCTACAGTTTAATCTCTTAACCCCCGCCTGAACCCGAGCACATTTTCCCCAGTTTGGCATTACCCAAATCTACAAACCTCTTGAAAAAAGTGTCACTATAGCAACGAAAACAAGGGTGGAAACAAAATGGCGACAAAAATGTGACAAAAATGTAGCAGACAAAAAAAAAAGTTATAATCAGTTTTGTAGGTATTAGCTTTCAAATGACGCACTACACTATTACCCTCTTAAATTTGGGTAAAGCCGAACTGCACTCGGTTAAAGTAAGAGGTTTGGAAATAAACTTTCTCAATCCCAGATAAAGCCCAGTCAGTGCCAGCGCAGCCTCCAGTCAGCCTCAGTAGCTGAACTACAGAGGCTCTTAGCTTTCAAATGATATAATTCATTAATTCTTCCATACATCAGCTACTGTACGGAGGTTTGTGGTAACACTTATAAAACTCATTTAGATCCACTCTACAAACTTCAGAAAAAAGCCATAAGAATCGTTCATGACGTTGGTTTTAGGGACCAGACAAATGTGCTGTTTTTAACGTCTCATGTAATGAAAATTGAAGACTTAATTACATTTAAAACTCTTGTTGTAATGTATAAAGCAAGCCGAAATCTTCTCCCTAGAAACATCCAAAAATTGTTCAACAGTAGAGAAGGGCATTATAATTTAAGATGAGAATTTGTGATGAGAAAACATTGTGTTCACACCACCTTTAAAAGTGTGTGTATCTCCCAAGCAGGAATAACACTACGGCTAAACGGAGCAAAACACTCGGACACTTTAAAAGAACATGTAAAGACATTATCTTTAAAAAGTATGCTAGCGAAGTATCATAATTACTATTACATTCTTAGACAGGCACACACTTGCGTTTTTGTGTGTGGTTGCCTGGATATGAATATCAAAATATAAAGAAAGTTAAGACCCTAAAGCATTATTTTGCATCGACTACAGTAAGTTTTTGTGGAAATCATTTTGTGTGAACTCAAGGTGAGGTCAGCTTGTTAGTTCAAGTTTACATGACAATGGACAAAACACATGTTTCCAATATGTTCATGGATTACATATACGCATGTATACTTCAAGGATGTTTACATGTCTTTTTTCTTTCCCTTTCCCTGTCAGTCTTAAGTGAGTGACTATGGACAGATAGTTTCTATTTCTACATGGTTATACGGAGCTTGTACATTTGGGTATAGTTGGTATAGCAGGGCTGAGCGATATTATATATAATTTTGTATGACCACAACGAAAGAGAGATGTGCCTTAGTATAACTCTTATGTGCCATATGGTGTATCTATTTATTTACAACTGTAAATGATAAATCCTTTATTTCTATTTTTTGGTAACTGTAAATGATGAAATTCTTTGACATTTTGGACGATCATAAACGATTTACATCAACATGTAAGCACAGACTCATGCATCGGTTTCCTGCATGAGTCTTGTATTTTTTCTTTCTGTAAAATGTTGACATACTTTTTCTGCTCAAATGAATAAATAAATGAAATGAAAAAAAAATAAAAAATCAGGACAGAAACTTGTGGTTGTGTTCATTTTTGAGCAAACCAAGTTCAGCTATAGTGACTTTTTAAAGCACTAAGAGCCTCCTACAAACATTACTTTAACTTTACTCCATCTCTTTGGCTTTATGTGGTAAAAAATCCTTTCTTGCACCTTTTAAAGCAAAGCAATTAATCGATAAAGTATTAAAATAATCTGCAGATTGATCGATTACCAAAATGATCATTAGTTGCAGGCCTACTCAATCATTTATTCATTGTGAGTCATGTTCTGAACACTTAGGACCACAGGTGTTTCCATATTTACGCTCATCATAACAGAAAGATTTGACATCTCCCCATGTTTTATCAGCATTCTGGTTCCGATGCGTTTCCCAGCTGTTTCCGATCTGCAATATTAATGTCACGTTTTCCTCACACCTCGTCACACATCTGCCGGAATATGCAAAACCAGGAGATAACTGAGTAAAAGTCATTCACTCCCATCGAGGCCACAATGTCCCCAATTAAATCCGTCAAAAGGTCAGCTGCTTCACTCCGCACTTTGATCACCGCAGCCGGGGCCGTAGACTCCGGTCCTACTGCCAGTAAACTACAGATAAAACAGCAGAAGTTTGTCACGAATTTTAGAAAACGACCAAAACGCTGCAAAAATGAAATGAATCTAAACTGGCAAAATAACTCATATAACGTCATAGAGTTTAATATAATTGCCTTTTCTCTTTATGCACAAACTACATGGAGGGTCTTTCTTTTCACAACAGTTTGGCTGTGAACTCGACAGAGCCAATTAAGTCCCATAGTTACTCATAGAATATGTTTCTTAACCCCTTAACTCCCACCTGAACCGAGCACATTTTCTCCAGTTTGGCTTTACCCCAGTCCAAAAGCTTCTGGAAAAAAGGTGTGAAAATAGCAACAAAACTGAGACGAAAACAATGATGGAAATGTGACAAAAAAGTGAGAAGATATTGGCAAAAAAAGTGATGAAAAATGTATGAAAAAGTGGCAAAAATGTCACAAAAATGTCATAAGGAATTGACAAAAAAATATGGACAAAATGTGACCAAAAAAATGACAAAAAATTGAAATGGTAAATGGTAAATGGTCTCAACTTATATAGCGCTTTTCCACCTACATTAGGCTCAAAGCGCTTTACAGCAAGGATCCACTCACCCATTCATACTTTCATTCATACACCAGTGTACGCAGACACTGGGGGCAATGTGGGTGAAGTGTCTTGCCCAAGGACACAACGACAATGTGCACTTTCAGGAGGTGGGATTCGAACCCCCGACCTTCCGATCATGAGACGACCCGCTCTACCATCTGCACCCCCCACTGTCGCCCCAGTATACAGTTATAACTATAGATGAACTGAACTGAATCACATATTTGTTTTTAATAGCCTTATTGCTTTTCCACTGGCAGGCCCCACCAAGCCCCGTGCCTGGCAGTGGCTTCGCTAGTGATAATTTCTCTCCACAGGGTTGTAAAAAATCCATCATGCGCTATTTTTATCCATCATGAATTAATCTCTCATTATCAGCATTTTATCAAGAAATGTACCGTAAATAAAGGCTGCATATTATTTATGTTGAAAAATGTGAGATTGCAGGATAAATGGATCTAAACTTAAAGGTCCTATATCATGCAAAATCGACTTTTTAGAGCTTTTAGCCATGTTGTTATGCTATTTCCTTATCAAAAACACCCCCAGAGTGGTTTGTGGCTTCATTCACGCAGCTCTCAGTAATCCTCCTGAATCCTGCTCTCTGAGGCTCCGCCCTCTCCTGGTGAACGACTGAGTGTTCAGTTGTGTCGTAACAGCGGAACGGAAGTGCTCGACGTCTGTAATGTAATGTCTTAATTCTATGCTTACGGACGGATTTTAATTTGTAAAACAGCGTTTTCATTATTTCTGTCGTAAGAGAGAAACAAAGAGAAAAAATAAATAAAAAAAAATAATTAAAAAAATAAAAAGGATGTGCCTGAGGTGCTTCCAGGTCAGCTGTGGCCAAAACAAACACCCCTGAGCGTCTGAACAGATCAGTCACGTTTGCGCTGCAGCTGAAGATGGAGCTCGTTATCATCTATTCTGAACACACCTGTTCTTTATTCTTAACTAACGATCATGTCACGGAGAAAAAGAAGCGCGTTTGGCTACGAGGACGGGAGTTTATTCAACCGTTTTCAGGAAGAGGCCACTCAGCTGTTTGTTTTCTCCGGGATTCAGCGACTTTCACCAAAATATTGTTTCTCTGTGACTGTCTCTGATGGATGTTTGGTGAACCTTCGCCAGAATCAAAGTGGATTAACTTTTATAACCAACGCGAGTCCCATAATGTAAACAGCGATGGACCAGAGCGGTGAGTCAGTCCAAACGTGTGTTAGCTTGTGTGTTAGCATATTAGCATGTGTGTTAGCATATTAGCTTGTGTGCTAGCATATTAGCATGTGTGTTAGCATATTAGCTTGTGTGTGTTAGCCATTTATCAAGCTGTGTTGCAGATGTCAACTCCGTATAACTGCATCGTGAAGTAACTTCACTTATTGCTGTTTATTTATATTACGGTAAAGTTGTATGAGTGGAGAGAGGGGGCGGAGTTAACTGAATCGACGCGTTGTGTCTTCCGGGTTCGAAAAATACCTCCAGAAAACACTTATATTTATCACAAAAATGAGTGCTCCATAATGGTAGAGGTACAATCATTCATATAAATGCCTATACTTGACTTTGGAATGGCTAAAATAGCATGATATAGCTCCTGTAAAGGAATAGGCCACCGTTTTTAAATACCGAGATATGTTCTTGCCTTAGCTTAGACGAGTTCTTTAGTACCAGTCACGTAAACACAGCACAGACGGCGTTAGCATTTAGCCTCTCCCTCTCTCCTCTATAGCTCCAAACGAGGTCAAGATAGAAGCTACCAAGCTCTTCCACGTTTTCCCTATTTAAATATGGTTACGTGAAGTGTTCCACTACAAAGTATAATTACACAAAATTAAACAATGTGGATTTTCTAAACAGATAAAAGGAGGAACAATATTGTAAGGCGTAATAATACCAGGAGTAGTTCGAAATCCACGATATTATTACGCCTTACAATATTGTTCCCCTTTTTATCCATTTAGAAAATCCACATTGTTTAGATCCAGGACAGCAGATTCACGACCCTCTTTTGCATCGGACCCGATCCAGTCATCGACTACCGATACGATACTGAATATCAGATCGGCACATCCCTACTTTTAACTGCTTCGTTCCTCTAGCATTTGCCTTGGCACCTCTAAATAATTCCATAAATCCCACCAAAAAGGGCTTTATTCGTCCACATTGTTCTCATCGCGGCTCAGGAAACTCTTCATCTCCGCTCAGTTGTTCCTTCAGTAACGGGAGCGACGCCCACAACGACTGCGGCCCTTTTGCAATGGAAACGCTGCCCATGAAAAACCGCACTGTGTCTGAGGCTACGTGGAAAAGCCCTATAAATAAATCCAAGCTCGTCAACGCTGCTCAAATCTACATTGATGTACAATAATCAAGCCATTTGGATCTCATTTCGATGCCTATATTTTGTGTCACCCGCTGGGGAGCACTGGGGAAACCGCTCTGATCCACTCCGCTGTCTGCAAATCATTATCTTTAATCAGGAAGTAAGGAATCTGATTACACAGATAGACTGGAGATCCTGCTATTACCATATGATGATAGGCCACATCTCATTAGGAGAATCATTTATAGAAAATCACAGGGGTGCCTGGGCAGACGGGCCGACAGCATGGCCGAGGTTTATATTGTGATTTTAAAGAGAAATATTGCGATAAAGGTAGATTAGATGTGCTTTTTTAATCCCTAGTTACAGAGCTGTGGGAAGATGTTTTAGTTAGGGGGCGCTGAGGGACAAAATGTACCCCCAAAATACTTTTTCTGTGCATAAATCCTATTTATTAAGCTCTTAGCTCCCGCCTGAACCGAGAGCATTTTCTCCAGTTCAGCTTTACCCTATTAACTATTAAAACTATTAAAAAAGTTAGAGTGAAAAGGCTTGCATTTCAGCCACTGTCGTGCACTTTTAATCTACTCTTGCACTTTTCAAGAAACTTCCTGAACAATGGTCTCGTCTAAAACCGATTAGTGAAACGGCATAAATGTTTCAGGGCAGTTTGAGGAATGTTAAGAGCTTGTCAGAGCTTAATTTAGACCACGTGACCTTTAGTTCAACACCCACACACCGTAAAGAAATGCTACCTGCCGTTTTATAACATTACGGGGAGAATGACACAGCTCTATACAGGCCCACGTTATCTCATGTGCTTACACTGAATGTCACCACAGTTTGGGCCATAAAAAAATGACACAAGTGCATCGAATGCCTCGGTAAACAGCAGGTAAAAGACACGTCACAGTCTCCGGGCAGCAACAGACGACACTGGACTTCACTGTAGACTCAGAGACGTAGAGGAAGGATCACTTTTGGAATGAACAATGACAACACACTGACATAAAGGCCAAAGTAATGTGATTATTAACCACCTTTTTACAGTAATCTGTCTTATAGGTTTAAAGCAGTGCAACTGGACACACTTTTTTATGGATAGAAGCCTCGGTTTCTCTCTCCAGGCCATGTCCGGGACCTCCTCCAATATTATGGATGGCGATAAGCCCCCATTTTGACAGGGCCGAACAGACCGGAGCGGTTTGAAGGCGTTTCCACAGTGTTACGGCCCCAGGCCTCCAGGTTCCCTCCTTTTTGTATATTTTTGTTTGTGTGGCCTAAACCTGCTTTTTCCCCCATGTAAATTTGCTGCTGTGGTCCTGGGCTGCGATTGGTGGAGCGCATTGGGGCCCTGGCTGCTGATTGGGGGAGCAGCTCAACACCTGGAGAGCTCGTTGAAGCCACCTGTGCCAGCCACTCCTATAAAAGGACTCCACCGTGGCTCATTCGGGGCGGCTGGTCTCTGTGTGACCAGTACGCCATTTGTATTTGTGTCTGTGTTCCTTCGCGTCTGTCATGACTTTGTGTTTTCCAGGAACACTCGTTTTAGTTTGTGTCTCATTTTGTTTGTCACTCGTTTTGTTATTAGGCCTTTTTTGTGACAAGTTTTGGAGACACTCGTAAGCTTTTGTCTAGTTGGTTTTGTACACTTGTTTTAGTAACTTTGTTTTGGTTAACCTTTTGTAAAAAAAAAAAAAAAAACCTTTGTGTCTGTCATGACTGTGTGTGTCCAGGGAACGCTCGTGTTTAGTTAGGCTGCTGGTCCTTGTGGCCAGTATGCCGTTTTGTGTTCTGTGTCTCTTCGTGTAAACTTTTGTGTTCAGAGACACTCGTTTCCAGTTGTGTCTCTCGTTTGTGTTTTTTCTGTGTCACTTGTTTTTGTGTAGGCCTGTTTGAGACACTTCTTAGTTTTGTTCGTGTTGTGTTTTAGTCTCAGTACCTTTTTTGTTTCGGTTACCCTTTGTACTTACTGTAAATAGCCTTTGTTCTTATGGTTATTTTTGCCACTCCTTTGTTAAATTTATCTTGTACACTCCTTTTATTAAATT
Organism: Gobius niger; assembly: GCF_951799975.1. Classification (NCBI taxonomy): domain Eukaryota; kingdom Metazoa; phylum Chordata; class Actinopteri; order Gobiiformes; family Gobiidae; genus Gobius; species Gobius niger. The sequence continues at coordinate 3,857,005 of NC_136857.1, read as the reverse complement.
ACAACTTTATTTTACCATTTTACATCTTGGTTTTTGTTACTTCCTTAACTAGCAGAGCCGGGTCGTAACACACAGCCAAAAGTGAACTGCTCCGCTCCAAAAGGGAGGTCCAAACCGCTCCAGTCCCAGACCACTTCAGCCATGGGGTCTGGAGCGGTTTGCAAGCTAGACCGGTTTGGTTTTGGGAAAGGGGAGGGGGGGCTTGTCACCGCTCTGATTGGTCAGGCCAATAGTCAGCTTGCATATTCAAAGTTTCTTTCTCTTCACAAGGCTCGATCATGACTGGTTCACAGAAAATATAGGATTTTTTTGCCAACTCTACTCATAGCCTGTGCCTGATTTTGATGTGAAATCATTCAATTAAACTATATATTTTTCCTTATATTTAAGTGAGTAATCTACCGCTCAGTTTTTCAAGTTTGATTTGCACAGTTTTCCCTTACATTGTTTCCGCTCCGTGATATCAGGCTGTGGTTGTTGCCACATGCATATGAATGTCCTTGGCCACTCCCTTAACGACCCAGACCACTTTACACTAAAGATACTTGAAATGAACCGGTCTCAAGTGAACCGAACTGGTCTAGTGTTGTTTCCACTTTTAAAGCAGTACTAAGTAACGTGTTTACCTTAATAAACCCTCCCCGTTGTCCCTGTGGGGGTGATACAAGTGTTTATGGGATGATTGGAGGGTCTTTCATCTCCCCCTGGTGTCTCTGACCAGAAAACCATATTTGCAACTTGACTGCCACCGGTGCGGAGTCACCAATACACACTAATGGAATCAGGAAGAAGAAGCTAACATGCTAGTTATTTTTAAATCATGATTTTCCTACTTTAGATCCATTCTACCCAGATTTGTGTCTTGTTTTGACCAAATTTGATTAGAACAACTAATAGCTATTGTGCTGCATGTGGTTTGTTGCATGGGCGTGTGATTGTTAGCTTTGAATGCTAACCAACACAGCCCCTAAAGTAGGGCACACAGACCGTACACACTAATGGAATCAGGAAGAAGAAGCTAACAGGCTAACGGGCAAAGCTAACTGCGGGCTAACGTCTCTTTAAACAGTATTTACAGCCAAGTTTGAGTGAAAAAAAATATTTCCGTTGTATAATTGGATGCACAGTAACCCTCTCTCCCTTCGCCTTTCCTGTCAGCGTAGGATTTACTCTCCAAGACAATTAATAAGTTAAAAAATCGTAACTTGCTACGACACCTGCAGTTGCGCTTATGGCCTCTAGGGGGAAGAGTTACTTAGTACTGTTTTAAATACAAAGCAGCTAACTGCGAATGCTGAGAACATGCAAATCTTCATCCACTCCTGCGGTATCTGTTTTTGACATATCGTCCAGTACTATAAGCAGCATCTCACTGGGTATTCACGAGTATGTCTACATTCTCCTGCCCTCACAGACACTGGATGGTTGAACAGCCGAGTTGCACTGCAGGGGTCAGACATAACAAAACACGGGGCCTGTTCTCGGACCATGTCAGGGTAGGGCTGTGCAATTAATCGAAATTCGATTACGATTTCGATTACTACACTAAACGATTACACAATTAGCATAATCGATTAATTTTTTCCAATTGTTTTTCAATTTTTTTTTCAATGTTTTTTATTTTTTTTCCAGTTTTTTTTTGTTTTGTTTTAATTTTCATGTTTTTTTTTTAATTTTTTTTTTCCATTTTTAATTTTCTTTTTCACTTTTTTTTTTTTTTTTTCAATTTTTTTTTTTTTTTTTATTTTTTTTGCTGGCAAAGCAGACTTGCATATTTCATGGCACTGGGATTATTTTCCCTTCACCTTTCACGTGCCATGGCTCAGGCTTTTGTCTGACATAAAAACAAAACGGCTCTGTGTGATGATGTCATCAGGCCGCGCTGCTCAGTTTACTTGCGCAGGTGTGAGGGCTGGCCAGCAGGGGGCAGGTGTGAAACACAGACCTCTCCTTAATCGAGGCATACATGAAATCATTTGTACTTTTATGACTGTTTTTTTTTTTGTTAATAAATATATAAATAAAATAAAGACTTTTTTCAAAGGCAACAAATAATCGTTTGAATAATCGTGATTTCAATTATGACAAAAATAATCGTGATTATTATTTTTTCAATAATCGAGCAGCCCTATGTCAGGGGTCTCCCAGTTTGAGCTGACACTTCACAGGCTCACGTTCTCAATCTACAGTTTCCATCGTTCATGATTACAAACAAAATGAAATAGTCCAGTAAATGATGATCAAAATGAGACATACAACAACGTATCATGGTGACGTGTAAGCAAGCAGCAACCTCCCTCTCTCTTGGTACAGTTTTTTCTGCAGCTTTAGTATATCTTTGTCGTGCTTTGTGATTTTTTTACTGCAAAGAATCCATGATGGTCCTGAAGAAAGCAGCTTTTCAACAGTAAACAAACAGCCAGCGTACGAGCTAAAGACATTTGAGGCCTACAAAGTTCTTCTTCTGAAACACTGATGAAGCACCAAGAGCCCCCCACAGCTGCAGTGCAGTGGAGGCGTCACAGGAAACAACAAAGGGACAAATGAGGAGGTGTGTTTTTGAGGAGGTGTGTACTCGTGTGTAACATCAACCTGCCAGGGGGTCTGCAGATAAGGCTATAATCTGGCATATCTACATTTGTAAAAACGTTCATTCATATGTATTGTCCCTCCTTTTCAGATAAATAAATTTAAAAAAATGATGATGATGATAATGACAACTGGAGCAACAAGAACACGGACTATAATACGTGCATTAATGTGCCCTTATGTCATGAAAACTAGTGAATGTGGCTGACGTTTGGCATTGGAAACTGAAAGAAATACATGAATGGTGGCTTTGTTACTTGCTTTGTAGCGATCTTGCAGGAAATAGTAATCGTGTAATAGTGTTTGGTTCTGTTATTATGTGAATAGTTCAAACAGTGGTTGCGAGTCAAAAAGCTGTTCTGAAAAGAAACGAGTTCTTCATTTTTTGTTTTGTTTTCTTCGCTATTGTTCCTTGTTGTTGTTTTGTTTACACTGATTATACTATGAGAAATGAAAAGTTCATCATTTTGAGTTGGGGTGAAGGCGCTCATGAGCTTTTGCTTCAGCCTACTCCTTTTGAGCAAAACGTATGCTCAAATAAATAAATAAAATAAATTAAAAATTTAAAAAAATGTCTAAATGATTGATATTTCTTTTTTCCCACAGTTCTTTTTGCCCGTGCATGTGACTGAAAGTATTTTATCTGCACTCTTGCCTCTTACTGTAATTGATACATTTTATGCTGATGTTTTTGTTGATTTTATTTGTTTTCTTGTGTTTTCTCTGTGAAGCACTTTGAATTGCCTTGTGTATGAATTGTGCTCTTCAAATAAACTTGCCTTTTCAGGGTTCACTACCACACTGCAAAAAGTATTTAACTAGATCAGTATAAACATCTCAATTTGAGCATAACAATCCAAATTTTTGTTGTTTTGACTAGTTAAGAAGTTCATTTGTCCCAGATTATTTCACTTGTTCTGAGATGTTTCTGACTCGTTTCGATACGTTTCGTCCTTATTTCAGGTCATTTTTTTTGCCAATGGGGAAAGAAAATTGGTCTTGTCTCATTGGCAATTTTACTTTCTTATTTCAAGCGAGATTTACCCTAGAACTGGTCTGAAATGTCCTCAAACAAGCAAAGTCAACTTGGTCCGATCAGGAAAAGCGTCTAAATGAGTGAAAACCGCTCAAAATAAGATACATTTCCTCAATTCAAGTCATTTAAGCCAATGCTTGATATTTACTTTTTGTAGTGTAAATCTACTGACGAAATAAGATTCCAGGAGTGTAGCTGAGGGCGGCTTAAAGTCGTTCTGTGTCGTCTTAGTTTTATTTATTTGGAATATCAAGTGTATTTAGTCTTGAACATTATGTTGATAAATTCTAGTCATCGCAACATGATGTGACGCAAGATTTACACTGCAAAAAGTAAATATCAAGCATTGTCTTAAATGACTTGAATTGAGGAAATGTTTCTTGTTTTGAGCGGTTTTCACTCATTTAGACACTTTTCCTGATCGGACCAAGTTTACTTTGCTTGTTTGAGGACATTTCAGACCAGTTCTAGGGTAAATCTCGCTTGAAATAAGAAAGTAAAATTGCCAATGAGATAAGACCAATTTTCTTTCCCCATTGGCAAAGAAAATGACCTGAAATAAGGACGAAACGTATCGAAACGAGTCAGAAACATCTCAGAACAAGTGAAATAATCTAGGACAAATGCCCAACAACTAAACTAAACTAAAATCTGGATTATTATGCTCAAATTGAGATGTTTATACTAGTCTAGTTAATTACTTTTTGCAGTGTATATGACAAGAGGACACGATATATCACAACATCACAAGACCTTCTACTGGTATTTCTGGCTAAGAGCCGAACAGAAGCACACGATCATTTAAAAAAGTGCAAAAGTTATTTTTAAATCACGATTTTCCTATTTTAGATCCATTCTACCCAGATGTTGTGTCTTGTTTTGACCTGATTTGATTAAAACAACTAATAGCTCTTGTGCTGCACATGTGGTTTGTTGCATGGGCGTGTGATTGTTAGCTTTGAATGCTAACCAGCACAGCCCCTAAAGTAGGGCACACAGACCGTAACTGTAAGTGGCACACATGCTGCGCCCAGAGAGCCATAAAGCACTCACTTTACAAGAATGATCCAAAGGTACACACTTGGGGATGACCTTTTTAACACGCGGCTCATGTTTGTGCAAGCTGCTGTGACGCCCACGCCTTGTGTCAAGGAAATCTGCTGTTTTGCAGCATTTGCATCGTGCATCGTGTGTTTGAATTTGTCGTGTTGTGGTTGGAAAACTCCACAGAACTTCTCTAAACATCGACATATGAGCAGTTTCTTTCCTCAAGCCGTGATCACTTTAAAACAAGCACTTCTATTACATTTATCTGTGTGGACTTTTATTGTACAATATTTTGCCCTTAGGCTTTTAATGTGGCAGTGTTTGTTTGTTCTGTTTTTTATATTGTGTCTTTTTACGTGTTTTACATATCGCACTTTGAGCTCTTTCAAACTGCAAACGGCCAATAAATGAATCTGAATCTAAACACTGCAAAAAGTAATTAACTAGATCAGTATAAACATCTCAATTTGAGCATAATAATCCAAATTTTAGTTGTTTTGACTAGTTAAGAAGTTCTTGGGCGTTTGTCCTAGATTGTTTCACTTGTTCTGAGATGTTTCTGACTCGTTTCGATATATTTCGTCCTTATTTCAGGTCATTTTCTTTGCCAATGGGGAAAGAAAATTGGTCTAATCTCATCGGCACTTTTACTTTCTTATTTCAAGCGAGATTTACCCTAGAACTGGTCTGAAATGTCCTCAAACAAGCAAAGTAAACTCGGTCCGATCAGGAAAAGTGTCTAAATGAGTGAAAACCGCTCAAAACAAGATACATTTCCTCAATTCAAGTTAGGGCTGCTCGATTATTGAAAAAATAATAATCACGATTATTTTTGTCATAATTGAAATCACGATTATTCAAACGATTATTTGTTGCCTTTAAAAAAATCCATCAAAAAAGTGACAAAAATCCATCAAAAAATGACAAAAAAACATCAAAAAAATGACAAAAATCCATCAAAAAATGACAAAAAAACATCAAAAAAATGACAAAAATCCAGCAAAAAAGTGACAAAAATCCAGCAAAAAAGTGACAAAAATCCAGCAAAAAAAAGACAAAAATCCAGCAAAAAAATGACAAAAAAACATCAAAAAAGTGACAAAAATCCAGCAAAAAAATGACAAAAAAACATCAAAAAAATGACAAAAATCCAGCAAAAAAGTGACAAAAATCCAGCAAAAAAGTGACAAAAATCCAGCAAAAAAATGACAAAAATCCAGCAAAAAAGTGACAAAAATCCAGCAAAAAAGTGACAAAAATCCAGCAAAAAAGTGACAAAAATCCAAAAAATTAAAAATTAGAAAAAAGAAAAAAAAAAAAAAATTTACTTTTTTTTTGCGATTATGCTAATTTTGTAATCGTTTATTGTTGTAATCGAAATCGTAATCGAATTTCGATTAATTGCACAGCCCTAATTCAAGTCATTTAAGACAATGCTTGATATTTACTTTTTGCAGTGTGTGTGAAGTCAACACGTTTTTCTCCCCAAATGTTTAGAGGAGGGCATGCATTTCACATCAGGGCGGCAGAGGACAGACGGCCCGTTGCTATGGAAAGAGTTTCCCTTCCTCAGCTGCTGTGCTCTGTTATGGGTGACTAAATGGTACAGAGAGAGCGAGAGCGAGAGGGAGAGCCCGGGCTGAGCTCAGTGTTCCCCAGCAGCGCCTCCTCCCACGCTGCAGCTGCATTTGACCTTCCAAAGCAGAGGTCACGCTTTAACCTGATTATACGGACACATGCTACACACGCAATATCCTCGCTCAAAGGAAAGCAGCCATGTTTCCCCTGCTCGGGCTACAAGGCAAGAAACGTCCACCTACATGCACTGTGTCAAAGAGCAAGAAGTGACTCTCGCTTCTGATCAGGGCTCGACGTTTCCCTGAACAATGTGGCTTTTCACGTGAGGCCAGATTATAGTCTGAATTCACTGTGAGATTATCTTAATGTGCGTTTACTTTTCTCCGTGCTCGGATCATGATTATCACTGTGAAGCTTTTACCAAACCAACATGAAACCACAGCTATTGTTTTACACAAACTCCAACCGATTAAAGGGAGAGAAAGACAGTTTGAGAAGAAAAACTGGTAACACTTTAGATCACAGTTCCACGTGTAGTAACAAGGTAGTTGCTACACACGTACGTACTTGTACTCACATATTAAAGATTTAATAAAGGTGTAAAAAGTGTAGTAGTATGCAGGATGTTGTGTTAACACATCCTTCATGACATAATGCCTTACGGAGGAACTCCTTAATACAGATGTCGTCATGATGCTTGTACTATAAGATGTATAACTCAAATAAGTAAGGATTAAACAACTCAGAGCCGTGCATTAGACGGTTCTAACGCCCGACTCAGTGTTGTTCCTCCTGCATTATAACGTCTAACGCGGCTCCTCGTTGTTTAATCCGCTTATACCAGGGTCCCATACGTAACATTTATAATAAATGTTTTTTCATTGACTAAACTCACTAAATATGCCAGACTACGGGACTATTTCCTGTGGGTTATTAGCCGGTCACTGAAGGCTGGTCTCAGAGCGAGTCATTCTCCGCAGCTACGAGGATCTCAGTCAGGCTCAACGACACAACATCAGCACAGAATCACAACACAACAGGACTAACCCGGAAACACTTTTCCCTGGAAGTAAACACCGATATGCGGCACTCGTGGGCAGGAGGTATTTCACTTTTACAACGTTTAACCTGAAGCTAGCTAGCTAGCTCAACCAGCTCAACTGTTTATGGAAACAGCTGCGGTGGAGTCGCTCACACCTGGGCCCCCCCAACTGAAACTTTTATGTTTGACTTTACTAATCCAGACAAATATGCTTCAATGCAGGATCATTTTATGTACGCCTGAAAATGATGAATAGCCTTAACCGTTTTCAATAGAAATGTAAAGCTCATATGTTATTAACAGTAGCTAACCTAGCTGCTCACTCTCCTCTACAAACATTTAGCAAACGATTTGTTTTGAAATTAAACAAAATCCATCTCATACGTTCCTGTCAGTCACTAATTACGCCTTTATCTGATTCAGCTGTGTCATGCGTTGCTATGGCGACGCCACAGCGGAGTGATATCCCAGTGATTTAACTACCGGACTACGTGTGCGGTTATACCAAAATAATGCACCAGCCAATCAGAATCCAGTATTCACCCAGACCATGGTATAATGTACAGTAATCTTTATGCCTTGTGACAATATACGTCTGATGTGGAATGTAGCAACAAGCTCTTAGAATAGTGAGGTCTAAAACTGACTGTGTTGTTGAAAATGTAATTGTAATAGGAACATGTGGTTGTGTGTGCATGTGTGTGGAAAAGGAATACTTGAACTTATGGTAACTTTATCAATGTAATGTGAATTGTTACAGTTGTTATTATTGAGCTCCCAATGGGAAAACAAATGTGAAATGCACCAGTACAGTGAGTATTGAACACATAGGCGCACATGAGCTTTAGCTTCAGCCTACTCCTGTTGAGCTTCCATTAGCTCAAATAAACTAAAGTGTAATAAGGTGCACAATGTGTACGAAGCTGTAATAAAGAGGTACATAGTGTCTCACTTTAGATCAGTGATTCCCAACCTTTTTTTGTCTCACACACCCCTTGAGTCGTTCATTTATACTCCAAGTACACCCTACCTCGAGGATCTAGCCAATATTAACACAAAGTGACCAACTAAACTAAAACTATTCAGTGTTGAGTCGAGTGTAACTTTCCTTTCCTTTGAAATTAGTATTGAAATTGCACTAAGTTTCACTTTCCTTTTTAACCCCCGTACCCCTGGTTGTTCCCCGTATTTACATACGGATATAATCTGAAGTGTTACTGAAAAACTTTACAACACAAAAGTGCATCATCATATCCTATAACACCACACAAGATCCAATAAACATGAAATATAATGTCACTCAATTTGCTTCAGTTAAAAATCTAAGTTTTACAAAGAAAACATAGGGGGGAATTGCTAATAAATGTACACAGGATAAATATCGAGCCCAAAAATATATGAACTGAGACGAAAACAATGATGGAAATGGGACAAAAAGTGAGAAAATATGACAAAAATGTGACAAAAAAATGACAAAAATGTGATAAAAAAATTACAAAAAATTTCTTTAAAAAATTACAAAAATGTGATAAAAAAATGACAAAAATGTGATAAAAAAAATTACAAAAAATTTCTTAAAAAAATTACAAAAATGTGACAAAAAAAAACAAAAATGTGATAAAAAAATTACAAAAATTTTATTAAAGAGGGGGTATTATGCTTTTTTCAGCCACATAGCACCAGTCTATAGCACACTACAATGATGACGAAACCTTCTGTTGGTCTGTCAATGCCGTAAATTAGAATAACTGCCTTGTATAAAATTGCTCTTTCAAAATGGCGGTAGCAAATGACTTGAAATAGGCTTCTGTCTCTTTAAAAACCTCTGACCCTTTGCGACACGCCCCCTCCACACGCTGTCTGTGGCATCACAACAACACTCCGCTTGTCTCAATAGTATTGAAACTACGATCGGTGCATTTTAATTTTTATTGTTGGAAAGGACCTACTGTTTATCACTTTGTGAACAATGGCCACACAGGATATTATTTGGAAACGAACCTTCCACACCGGACGCTTGGAAGGGGCTCTTGCCTGAAAAATAACTGCTGTTTGGAGGCTTCTCTTTGCATCTGCCATGCCCTATGGATCTCTAACTATACCCCCATGGACGACACCAGGATCTGCAGGAGCCCATACGATTCAAAGACGGACATTATCTGTGCAGGTGGACAATGGTTTTTCGAGGTTACCCGTTAGCTTGTTATAATCGACTACAGCTCATTGTTGATGAAAAGTCTGTAATAAACCACAAATGTGTAAAGCCAGGCTCATTGTGTGATCATCGTAAAGGCTGCTTCGAGTAGTTGCTGCTTTATTGACGTTATATGTGCATAATATGCTGCCTGTTTTCAATGAATGTTGTGAAGGTGAAGGTTGTTAGCTTGTCGCGGCTAATAGTGCCTTAGCTCCGGGAGAAACCACTCGGCTACGACTCACTGTAGATGAAATGTGAGCAATAAACTACGAAATCAACAAGCCCGGCTCAGTGTGTGATCGTCATAAAGGCTGCTTCAAGCAGTTGCCTGTTTTAGTGACGTTTTCAATGCATAATATGCTGCTTGTATTCAGTGAATTTTCCCGTTAGCTTATCGCGGCTAGCTTGTTAGCTTCGGGAGAAAACCACTCGGCTACGACTCACTGTAGATGAAATGTGAGCAATAAACTACGAAATCAACAAGCCCGGCTCCGTGTGTGATCATCATAAAGGCTGCTTCAAGCAGTTGCCTGTTTTAGTGACGTTTTCAATGCATAATATGCTTGTTTTCAGTGAATTTTCCCGTTAGCTTGTCGCGGCTAGCTTGTTAGCTCCGGGAGAAAACCACTCGGCTATGACCCATTGTAGATGAAATGTGAGCAATAAACTTCCAAATCAACAAGCCAGGCTCCGTGTGTGATCATTGTTAAACGGTTCTTTATGTGTGTGGTGGTTTTATTGACTTTATGTGTGCATATTTCTCGTTTTCACGTGATGACTCGAGGTTTAGCTTAGCATTAGCTTTCTCCGGAGGCTCTGTGCATCATCAAGGCCCAGCGCAGAACCAGCCGCTGAAATAAGCGTTCTTGTCACCGGTTTTAATCCTGGGTGTTTCGGTAACAGAAACACTGATGTGTGTCTTTGTAAAAGTCTGCTGTGGCTCCGGTTCACAACACATGGAGCTAATCCTCCATGATGATTCTGTTTACATCTTAGGGCTAGACACTGCGGGGAGGGGGTTCTGCTGAAGAGCAGTGGTTGGTTACTCGGCTGGTGACGAAAGGTCGGAGGCGTATCCTGGAGGTCGAGGGCGTTTCCTGAAGGAATCAGGCGTTTTATCCCTAAAATGGCCGCCATCAGAGTTTCTACAGATTACTCGAAAATACGTGAATGTGCCAAGGCAACACTTCAGGCATGGTTTTAATGAGGGAATGACTTAATAACATGATGTAAAGCTTGAAAAAGTCGATTTTGCATAATAGGCCCCCTTTAAAAAAAATACAAAAATGTGACAAAAAAATGACAAAAATGTGATAAAAAATGATAAAAATTTGAAGAAAAAAAATACAAAAATGTGATAAAAATTTGAAGAAAAAAATACAAAAAATGGATGAAAAAATGGCAAAAAAAAGTTACAAAAATGAGTTGAAAACCGAACAAAAAAAAGATGAAAAAAAAAATCTGATGACGTGAGGAAAAAGATCCTCTCGGTTCAGGCGGGAGTTAAGAGGTTAACAACACTTTATAACGCAGACACCCTAACCGCTTTGTTTAGATCCCTGTTGTTATCTAGAATCATAGAGCAATCATGTTCATTCACTCCAAAAAAGACTATTTCTTTTCAATTCATGGTACACAGTCCTGGGTAGGCCTGTCACGACAACAAATTTAAATTTCGATATATATTGAGGCAAGAAAGTATCGCGATAAACGATATTATTGACTCTAACGATACTGGATACTGTCAACTCTCAGGCATAAAAATGACAGTAAACCTTTGTTCTAAAAGTGCATCACATCCTGAAACACCAAACAAGATCCAATAAACATGAAATATAATCTCAATTTGCTTCAGTTAAAAATCTAACATGTGGGAATTGCTAATAACGATAAGTCGATATAGTAATTATCATATAGTAAGTTCACAAAATATATGAATCTTAAAACAGTCAAACCTGAGTGAAAGACGCCGCTACTTTATACAAAAAAAACTGATTCTCGAACTACTCCCTGCCTGGACAGTTCATGTATCCTGGAAGAAAGTAGACTCGAACTTTATTCCAGTTTTTGCTTCTTTGTGGCGAGATCAGTGATTATAGAGATGGCGCACGGCTGAAAACCTTTACAACACGGGCCCACAATCATAATCTACATATAAAACATTTGCCAATCCGGTAGTGCAATAACTTAATAAGCTAAACAATGTCTCATTAATAATATAGCGCAGCTTTGTGGACCTTTAGAGCTGGGTTGATAGAGCAAACGGTTTCTGCTTTTGTTTATCCCTCCTCTTCATTTTTAAGTCTATCAAAAAATAACTAGAGATGAATTCCGTAGTCCTTTCATTTAGACTTTTCATCCGGTTTCCCTCTGCAAATCAATTATTTTATATTATTCATAGTCGACGAAATTAGCCCGCCTCGTTGGCCGCGTCTAATGGAAGAACTGAGCCCGCTTGCAGGGAACACAGTGTGCGAGTGGAATCAAACAAAATGAAAATACGTGAAGAGAAAAAAAGAAAAAAACAAGAGCAGAGAGGCCGTTTCACCGACACCGCGGCGTGAATCATCCGCTTCTTGGAAAATGTGGGCGAGGCAGAGGCAGCCCCGGTGTTGTTGCTGCTGCCCATCATCTCAAGACTTTCGACAGAACTTATGTAATGCTCGTGTGGAGGAGTTTAGAATCGGCAGCGGAGGAAAGAGCCGTGACCTGCCCAGACTCGTGAGACTGAGAGGAGGCTGCGCGGTTCGCCGTCATCAGAGGCTACGCTAAAGCACTCGCCGCCCACGCGCTCGCGGCCTCAAAATGACATCAGCGTTGTGATCGTACTGTAATCCCAGTTCCTCGTTTTGAAATGCTGACTGTGATGTCTGATACGGGGCTCTTCTGAACTTGTATTTGCCGGTTTAATTTGCGAGGAATTTTAATGGTTATGCAAAAAAAAGGTCAATATTGAAGATCTTCATTATTTTGAGACTCTCCCTTTTCTTTGTCGAAGAGTTTTGGATCATCAAAACGGAACATTAACTATTGGCAAAATCTACAGAGTGAGATACTGTAACTGTCAACGAAGACGTGCATATAGATACAGACGGCATCTCTGGAATCGCCCATATATGGTCATGTTTGAAAACAGTTAAGGGGGAAAACAATTGAGAAAAATCTCTAATTATTCAAAAACTACTTCAACAAACGCTGAATTATGGATATAGTTTTATACTAAATAAAGAAACAAAGACATGGGGAGGAGCAAAGTGGTTCAACAGCCCATAAATACATGAATAACGGAGAATGCTAACTTGATGCTACATGTTAGCATCGGGCTAATGCTAACGGTTAGCTAGCGCTTGCTACAACTGCCGTTTTTTCACTTCTACTGAACAATCTGTTGTGAGAAAACATCCATATGGGCCCGATTTACACCTGACTTTATTTATATGTGATAAATAAGTTGATATTCCACCAGAAAATGGCTAAAAACAGTGGAAAATTGTGTTTCTCTAAAGATTCTATTTTCCCCCTCGGCGAAGCCACGCCCCCTTCTATGACGAGATGCCGTCTGTATCTATATGAAACATAAATGTGTGTTTTTGTACATAGTTCTGCAGCTCAGAGACGGGCATGTTTGGACCTCTGATAGGGCTTTTCCACCAAGGTGCTGGTTCTGGGCTGGTTCTGGTGCCGGGTTGGTTCCATTCTGACTTGGTTTTCCACCAAAATGAGAGCTGTGCCTATTGCTTTGGGAAGTCAACATCAAAAATGGATAGCAACATCTTACTACAGCCACTTCTGGTTATAAAACACAGAGAAATAAGTTTATGTTTCAGTCACAGCAGCCGTTAACATTTTGATTTCTTCTTTCTAACTCTTGTTTTAGCTAAAGAGCATAAAGCAAAACAACAGTTTCCTCCACAGACTGTTTTGGCTTCTCCAGGAAGTTCTAAGCACAAACTAACTAATATTGATTGTTTGTTGGAGGAGAGAGCCACGCCCCCAGCCGCTGACATCACTGGTGCTCGTTTCTTGGTCCAGCTTTTAACTGGTTCCCAACCGGCACCAGATTTTGGAATCAAGAGCCAGCGTTTTTTCAGTGGAAAACGAAAGAACCGGTTCTGAAACTGGAACTGGCCCAGAACCAGCTTGGTGGAAAAGGGCTATGAGTGTCAATAAAACTCACCATAGCGGGGAGTTTGGGATGAAGGGATAAACAGGGGTGGCAGTTTATACTTTACCCGACTCTTTTTGGGCACTCATCCTTTTAACCTATAGTTTTAGAAAGAAATGTGTTTCCTGCAAAGTAGAGGCCAACCTGTGCTATGTGTCTATCCAAGACACACGGTGACAGTTTGCTTCAGGTGAGGTTTGAACAGTCACGATAATGAATCGACTTATCGTTCAATAAATGACAGATAAACAATACAATATTTATCGTCTGTACATTTATTTGAATTATTTGTGATTATCCCTCCTGGAGCCGCCACCTTAACGTGGTGGAGGGGTTTGAGCGCCCGAATGATCCTGGAGCTCTGTTGTCGGGGCTTCGTGCCCCTGTAGGATCTCCCAGGGCAAACAGGTCCTATAGGTGACGGGTCAGACAAAGAGCGGTTCAGAAGCTCCTTATGAGAGACCAACAGGCCCGGTTAGAATCGTGAGGCCGTCCTTCTGTGGACCCACCACCTGCAGGAGGCGCCAAAGGGGCTGGTTCAATGTGATCTGGGCAGGTCCAACAGCTGCTCCCACGACCCGGCAACGGACAAGTGGAAGAAAATGGATGGATGGATATTTGTCATTATTTGTCAATACTAAGTACAAATGATTTCAAGTTTGCCTTGATTAAAGAGAGGTCCCTGTTTCACACCTGCCCCCTGCTGGCCGGCCCTCACACCTGCGCAAGCAAACTGAGCAGCGCGGCCTGATGACATCATCACACGGCGCCGTTTGTTTTTATGTCAGACAAAAGCACGAGCCGTGGCACGTGAAAAGCGAAGGGAAAACAATCCCAGCGCCGTGAAATAACACAAGTCTGCTTAGCAAAAAAAAAATGAAAACATTGAAAAAAAAAGAAAAGAAAATTATAAGCGTTTTTTTGCGATTATGCTAATTTTTTAATCGTTTACTGTTGTAATCGAAATCGTAATCGAATTTCGATTAATTGCACAGCCCTACTCATTCATACATTCATACCCACATAGGCAAGGTGAAGAGAAATAGACACGACGAAGACTGATCCTTTGTTTAGTATGTGAAAACTTACGGAAACTCATTGCTGCCAATGTGAGTGAAACTTTTTTGACTGCGCTTTCTCGTTCGAACGTAATACCATCTCGTTCTAATGAGTTGCCAATGTCGTGTGAACGACTTTAAGCCGAACGCAGGCGCTTGACGGTGCGGCAAAAGAGCCGCCTCCTGTGATCCAGACGCGGTGCCGCGGGGTAAACACATAGGCCTACGTTTCTGACCTGCTGCAGAGGCACAGACGGGTCTGTGACAGAGACAGAACCATCATCAGGGCTCAGGTGGAGCATGTTAAACTCGCCAGCCCCCTATTAAGCTGCAAAAGAGAGCCACGTTTTCTCTCTCTCTCTCAACACGGACATACGTGTCTTATTTTATTAATGATAAATGTATGAATTCCGCGTTTAAAGCACCACATGGTTTGAGGAAAAGCCTCTGAACTGAAGTGCCCTGACGCGCCGCCTGTGCCGAAATGGACGCGCGTCAGATGATGTGCCGCTGCGCTCTGGTGCGCGCTGGGCTTTTGGCAACTCGTTAGAACGAGATGGTTTTACGTTCGAACGAGAAAGCGCAGTCAAAAAAGTTTCACTCACATTGGCAGCAATGAGTTTCCGTAAATACTTAATAGAATCGAATCTCAAACGGAAGAGTTGTAGGTCCAAACAAATAAAACAGGTTTGCACTTCCGATATAAGCTCAGTCAGGACATACCGTAGCCCTCTGCCTGTTATAAACATGATGCAAATCGACCCGGGCCACTCAACTTCATTGATTACCTTTCCTGAGCACGAGAAGATGCAGACAGATGAGTTTGCGATTACCATTAGGCCATGCATCATCATCCTGCAGAGAGCACATCTGTTTTTGAATGTATACTGTTGCCTACATTAGTGTTATAGGTTTTGAAATGAAAGCTGGGGATACGGGATGAGCACTTTGCGTGTTTGTTTGGTTACGTGAGGATACGGGCGCAGGAACCTACTCTCGGCAGAAAAGAAACTTGACCAAGGCGGATTGCTATCAAACAATCAATTCCAATTCAGCGTTTTTTTCCAGACTTGTAAAGCCTCGTCCATTAGGTCTGGAAACACAATACTGCCATTTCATAACCAACACATTACGCAGTAGGAAAAGTATTCAAAAGTAGTCATCTGGGATGGGTTGATGACAGTTGAAAGTGCATTTACAGTAACTGGGATGTGATGACTTAAGATGGAGATGCCGATTGCTTTAAGGAGATTCACTGTTTTTGAAAGAAACCGCCAGACATAAAAACAACAGCCAATATTTAACCATACAGTATTTTGCTATAGGGATATGTAGGACTGGATACCATTAAAATCTTCCGATACCAGTACTTTAACCCCTTAACTCACACCTGAACCGAGCACATTTTCTCCAGTTTGTCTTTACCACAATCCAAAAGCTCCTGGAAAAAAGGTGTGAAAATAGCGACAAAACTGAGACGAAAACAATGACGGAAATGTGACAAAAAAGTGAGAAAACAATGACAAAAAAGTGATGAAAAATTGATGAAAAAGTGGCAAAAATGTCACAAAAGTGTCACAAGAAATTGAAGAAAAAATGACAAAAATGTGACAAAAAAATGACAAAAATGTGATAAAAAAATTACAAAAATGTGATAAAAAAATGACAAAAATGTGGAAAAAAAATGACAAAAATGTGACAAAAAAATGACAAAAATGTGACAAAAAAAATGACAAAAATGTGATAAAAATTTGAAGAAAAAAAAATACAAAAAATGGACGAAAAAATTGCAAAAAAAAGTTACAAAAATGAGTTGAATACCCAACAAAAAAATGATGAAAAAAAAATCTGATGACGTGAGGAAAAAGATCCTCTCAATACAATACTTTATAACGCAGACACCCAAACCGCTTTGTTTAGATCCCTGTTGTTATCTAGAATCATAGAGCAATCATGTTCATTCACTCCAAAAAAGACTATTTCTTTTCAATTCATGGCACACAGTCCTGGGTAGGCCTGTCACGACAACAAATTTAAATTTCAATATATTGAGGCAAGAAAGTATCGCGATAAACGATATTATTGACTCTAACGATACTGGATACTGTCAACTCTCAGGCATAAAAATGACAGTAAACCTTTGCTCTAAAAGTGCATCATCACATCCTGAAATACCAAACAAGATCCAATAAACATGAAATATAATCTCAATTTGCTTCAGTTAAAAATGTAACATAGGGGGAATTGCTAACAACGATAAGTCGATATAGTAATTATCATATAGTAAGTTCACAAAATATATGAATCTAAAAACAGTCGAACCTGAGTGAAAGACGCCGCTACTTTATACAAAAAAAATAATTCTCGAACTACTCCCTGCCTGGACAGTTCATGTATCGTGGAAGAAAGTAGACTCGAACTTTATTCCTCTGTGTCTGTGTAGGTTTCCTCCAGTTTCCCCACCGCTAAAAACATCTGACCCGGCTCCATGCGGTTTGAACTGATCCAAGATACAAATGCTATAAGAATAAAACTTGAAATCAGACAAATAATTGTTTTTCACTTGAAATGACACAAAATTATCTGAATTAAGAGAATAACGACTACTAGAGGTTACATCTCATCTAATACCAGAACAAATACTCAAAACTAGGGATGAAACGACTAATCGACGACTAATCGATTATTGAAATAGTCGACAACTATTTTAGTAATCGATTAATCGTTTTCTGGTTCACACAGACTCAAATACAGCAAAAATGACATGAAAATGTAGTATTTTTGATGAAAACCGACTTTGTTTTTATAGCAAGTGTATGTAGAACACTTCGTACTAGGGCTGCACGATATTGAAGTGACATGCGATATGCGATACGGCTGTGCAATATCGCGATAACGATATTTTTGCGATATTTCACCAAACACGATATTGTGTCAAAAGAAGACTTAAAAAACACCCAATCAGGACCAAAACAAGGGTAGAATTTAACGAAGCTTGTACATTTTAAACTAAAACTGAACTTTTACACATGACAAAATGGGTGGATCTCAGTCAGATGAAGGCTATGTTGATGTTGCGATATATTGTGGCTTCTTGCGATAGGGATATTGCATCAGCTAATATCGCAATACGATAATTTCCGCGATATATTGTGCAGCCCTACTTCGTACATTGTTAATTTCATGAATATCTGTTTGTGTCTCGTCCGATCAGAAGCAGAATTAGCGCCAAGAGCCTCCAACAAACGTTTACTTTACGTTTACTCCATCAACACGTCCTCAAGCGGATGCACTTTAGCTTTATGTGATAAAAAAATACACCATTCACAGCCAAGCGACTAATCGATTAATCGTAATAATAGTCGATAGATTTACAAAATAATCGTTAGTTGCAGCCCTAACTCAAACCTCAGATTTAATCTCTTAATTCAAGTAGATTTATGTCATTTCTTCCTTAAAACGATGCTTTTCCCAGTGCACTTCCTTCAAATGCCAGTGTTGCACTGCAAAAAGTATTTAACTAGATCAGTTTGAGCATAATAATCCAATTTTTAGTTGTTTTGACTGGTTAAGAAGTTGTTGGGCATTTGTCCTAGATTATTTCACTTGTTCTGAGATATTTCTGACTCGTTTCGATACATTTCGTCCTTATTTCAGGTCATTTTCTTTGCCAATGGGGTAAGAAAATTGGTCTTATCTCATTGGCAATTTTACTTTCTTATTTCAAGCGAGATTTACCCTAGAACTGGTCTGAAATGTCGTCAAACAAGCAAAGCAAACTTGGTCCGATCAGTAAAAGTGTCTAAATGAGTGAAAACCGCTCAAAACAAGAAACATTTCCTCAATTCAAGTCATTTAAGCCAATGCTTGATATTCACTTTTTGTAGTGTGTACATAATATATGACCTAATTGGGTGCACTGACAGAATTTCTACCCATTTAACTCTAATAACGTTAAAAGTTCTCTCTGATTTGTGTGATAATGTTTCTCAAAATCATCTTGCGGGCCAGAGGTTCTGTGCTGAAGGCCTGACTTTGCCCACCCCTGTCCTATAGAGCTGTGAATAAGTGACAGGGGGATGAAGTGTGAACCCTCAGAAGAAGCAGATAAACATCAAGCGCACTCCGGTCATGATTAAATCAAAATCGCAATCTCGGCAAAAAAGAATCGCGATGCACGATTTTCGATTTTTCCTTACGCCGCGTTTCGGAAAACCGTGTTCACGATGGAAAACCCCTGGACGACTGAGAGCTGAAACCACCAGTCACAACAACAACAAACGTGGATTCAAAATAGCAACAAAACTGAGACGAAAACAATGATGGAAATGTGACAAAAAGTGAGAAAACATTGACAAAAAAGTGATGAAAAATGGATGGAAAAAGTGGCAAAAATGTCACAAAAATGTCACAAGAAATGGACAAAAAATGGAAGAAAAAATGACAAAAATGTGACCAAAAAAAATTACAAAAATGTGATAAAAAAAAATTACAAAAATGTGATTAAAATATTACAAAAATGTGACAAAAAATTACAAAAATGTGACAAAAAAAATACAAAAAATGTGACCAAAAAAATGACAAAAATTTGATAAAAATTTGAAGAAAAAAAAATACAAAAAATGGACAAAAAAATGGCTAAAAATGTGACAATAAATGACCAAAAAAATGACAAAAAAAGTTACAAAAATGAGATGAATATCCAACAAAAAAATAATGGGAAAAAAATCTGATGACGTGAGGAAAAAGATCCTCTCAATACAATACTTTATGATGCAGATACCCTAACTTGATTTTCGATTTTTCCTTACGCCGCGTTTCGAAAAACCGTGGTTCACGATGGAAAACCGCTGGACGACTGAGAGCTGAAACCACCAGTCACAACAACAACAAACGTGGATTCAAAATAGCAACAAAACTGAGACGAAAACAATGATGGAAATGTGACAAAAAGTGAGAAAACATTGACAAAAAAGTGACGAAAAATGGATGGAAAAAGTGGCAAAAATGTCACAAAAATGTCACAAGAAATTGACGAAAAATGGAAGAAAAAATGACAAAAATGTGACAAAAAAAATTACAACAATGTGATTAAAATATTACAAAAATGTGACAAAAAATTACAAAAATGTGATAAAAAAAAATTACAAAAATGTGACAAAAAAATACAAAAATGTGTTAAAAATTTGAAGAAAAAAAATACAAAAATGTGATAAAAATGACAAAAATGTGATAAAAAAAAATACAAAAATGTGATAAAAATTTGAAGAAAAAAAAAAAAAAAAATGGACAAAAAAATTGCTAGAAATGTGACAAAAATTGACCAAAAAAATGACAAAAAAAGTTACAAAAATTAGATGAATATCCAACAAAAAAATGATGGGAAAAAAAATCTGATGAAAAAGATCCTCTCAATACAATACTTTATGATGCAGATACCCTAACTTTGATTTTCGATTTTTCCTTACGCCGCGTTTCGGAAAAACGTGGTCACGATGGAAAACCCCTGGACGACTGAGAGCTGAAACCACCAGTCACAACAACAACAAACGTGGATTCAAAATAGCAACAAAACTGAGACGAAAACAATGATGGAAATGTGACAAAAAGTGAGAAAACATTGACAAAAAAGTGACGAAAAATGGATGGAAAAAGTGGCAAAAATGTCACAAAAATGTCACAAGAAATTGACAAAAAATGGAAGAAAAAATGACAAAAAAATAACAAAAATGTGACAAAAAATTACAAAAATGTGATAAAAAAAATACAAAAATTTGATAAAAATTTGAAGAAAAAAAAATACAAAAAATGGACAAAAAAATGGCTAAAAATGTCACAAAAAATGACCAAAAAAATGACAAAAAAGTTACAAAAATGAGATGAATATCCAACAAAAAAATGATGGGAAAAAAATCTGATGACGTGAGGAAAAAGATCCTCTCAATACAATACTTTATGATGCAGATACCCTAACTTTGATTTTCGATTTTTCCTTACGCCGCGTTTCGGAAAAACGTGGTCACGATGGAAAACCCCTGGACGACTGAGAGCTGAAACCACCAGTCACAACAACAACAAACGTGGATTCAAAATAGCAACAAAACTGAGACGAAAACAATGATGGAAATGTGACAAAAAGTGAGAAAACATTGACAAAAAAGTGACGAAAAATGGATGGAAAAAGTGGCAAAAATGTCACAAAAATGTCACAAGAAATTGACAAAAAATGGAAGAAAAAATGACAAAAAAATAACAAAAATGTGACAAAAAATTACAAAAATGTGATAAAAAAAATACAAAAATTTGATAAAAATTTGAAGAAAAAAAAATACAAAAAATGGACAAAAAAATGGCTAAAAATGTCACAAAAAATGACCAAAAAAATGACAAAAAAGTTACAAAAATGAGATGAATATCCAACAAAAAAATGATGGGAAAAAAATCTGATGACGTGAGGAAAAAGATCCTCTCAATACAATACTTTATGATGCAGATACCCTAACTTTGATTTTCGATTTTTCCTTACGCCGCGTTTCGGAAAAACGTGGTCACGATGGAAAACCCCTGGACGACTGAGAGCTGAAACCACCAGTCACAACAACAACAAACGTGGATTCAAAATAGCAACAAAACTGAGACGAAAACAATGATGGAAATGTGACAAAAAGTGAGAAAACATTGACAAAAAAGTGACGAAAAATGGATGGAAAAAGTGGCAAAAATGTCACAAAAATGTCACAAGAAATTGACAAAAAATTGAAGAAAAAATGACAAAAATATGACAAAAAATTACAAAAATGTGATAAAAAAAAATTACAAAAATGTGACAAAAAAATACAAAAATGTGATAAAAATGTGAAGGAAAAAAATACAAAAATGTGATAAAAATTTGAAGAAAAAAAATACAAAAATGTGATAAAAAAATACTAAAAAATGCTAAAAATGTGACAAAAAATGACCAAAAAAATGACAAAAAAAGTTACAAAAATGAGATGAATATCCAACAAAAAAAATGATGGGAAAAAAATCTGATGACGTGAGGAAAAAAATCCTCTCAATACAATACTTTATGATGCAGATACCCTAACTTGATTTTCGATTTTTCCTTACGCCGCGTTTCGAAAAACCGTGGTCACGATGGAAAACCGCTGGACGACTGAGCGCTGAAACCACCAGTCACAACAACAACAAACGTGGAAAAACTGAGACGAAAACAATGATGGAAATGTGACAAAAAGTGAGAAAACATTGACAAAAAAGTGACGAAAAATGGATGGAAAAAGTGTCAAAAATGTCACAAGAAATTGACAAAAAATGGAAGAAAAAATAACAAAAATGTGATAAAAAAAAAATTACAAAAATGTGACAAAAAATTACAAAAATGTGACAAAAAATTACAAAAATGTGATAAAAAAAAATACAAAAATGTGATAAAAATTTGAAGAAAAAAAAATACAAAAAATGGACAAAAAAATGACAAAAAAAAGTTACAAAAATGAGATGAATATCCAACAAAAAAATGATGGGAAAAAAATCTGATGACGTGAGGAAAAAGATCCTCTCAATACAATACTTTATGATGCAGATACCCTAACTTGATTCGCGATTTTTCCTCGAAAAACCGTGTTCACGATGGAAAACCCCTGGACGACTGAGAGCTGAAACCACCAGCCACAACAACAACAAACGTGGATTCACACAGCGCTTTTAAAAAAAACACATTTGATCTACGCTTAATAAAGCAACAAAAGCAGCATTATTAAAACAGCGTGAAAAAAACATTGAAAGCTATTTTGCGCCCAACTCTCCACAGACCGACG
Source organism: Gobius niger (assembly GCF_951799975.1). Lineage (NCBI taxonomy): Eukaryota > Metazoa > Chordata > Actinopteri > Gobiiformes > Gobiidae > Gobius > Gobius niger. The sequence continues at coordinate 3,834,473 of NC_136857.1, read as the reverse complement.
CCGCTTTCTCTAAAAATAGCGCTGGCTGCACTTGAAGGGTGTCCCTGCAGTAACGCAAGTCGGCTGACATTAGAAAATCACAAACCAGCCACGGAATAAAAAAAGGTCGTGAAATGAGCCACGACAACAGAAACGGCATCGCAACAACAAACGGCACGATCCGGACGCACCGCGCGACGCACCGGACACGCCGCGCCGTGTGTGGCCGCAAACACTCGCCGGATTCTCGTAAAGTTGGCGCACGGGGAATCGGCGGATAAGTCTGCTCCGTTTTTCAGCAGCGTTTTCCCCCCACACAGCCCCGTCGTATAGCCAACACTCGGGAGCTAAACGCCCGATGGAACCGTGGTAAAAACTTCCGTACCTGCTCCGGGTTCTTGTTGTTCAAATCTTCGCGGCGCAGGTGAAAGCGCAGCCGGCGGTGGGGTTTCGGAGGCAGAGGGGAGTCCGCGGAGTTTTGGGGCAGGAGGGCAGGAGTGGAGAGGCGAGAGTGAGGCGAAGGACTGCCTGACACTGACAGCCCGCCTCTCTGTGTCTCCCGACTTCCCTCTCCCTCCCTCCCTCCCTCCTCTCTCTCTCTCTGGGCTGCTCGCTCTGACGCCCCCTGCAAACTTCCACAGCGCACATGACGAGGGGAAATGCGGTCCGACAGCGCCACTGAGGAGGCGGCAGTCTTCAGCGGGTACAGACGAGGAGGATCCGAGAGGCACAGATCATTAGGGCAGGGGATCGTTCATTTTTTGGCCATATGTCCTGTATTCTGGAAGAGCACAGAAGGGCCACTGGCTGGATCTTTTTCCTCACGTCATCAGATTTTTTTTTCCATCATTTATTTTTCAACTCATTTTCTCATTTTTTTTTTGTCGTTTTTTTTGGTCACTTTTTTGTTATTTTTTGTATTTTTGTATTATTTTTTTGTCATTTTTTTGTCACATTTTTGTCATTTTTTTGTCATTTTTTGGTCATTTTTTGGTCATTTTTTGGTCATTTTTTTGTCACATTTTAGTCATTTTTTTGTCATTTTTTTTGTCCTTTTTGTCACATTTTTGTCATTTTTTGTCATTTTTTGTCATTTTTTTGTTATTTTTTGTTATTTTTTTGTCACATTTTTGTCCTTTTTTTGTCATTTTTTGTCATTTTTTTGTCACATTTTTGTCATTTTTTGTCATTTTTTGACATTTTTTGTCACTTTTTTGTCACATTTTTGTCATTTTTTAGTCACATTTTTGTCCTTTTTTTGTCATTTTTTGTCATTTTTTGTCACATTTTTGTCATTTTTTGGTCACATTTTTGTCATTTTTTGTCATTTTTTTTGTCCTTTTTTGTCACATTTTTGTCACATTTTTGTCACATTTTTGTCACATTTTTGTCATTTTTTGTCATTTTTTGTCATTTTTTGTATTTTTTTTATTATTTTTTATTATTTTTTGTCATTTTTTGTCATTTTTTGTCACATTTTTTGTCACATTTTTGTCACATTTTTGTCACATTTTTGTCATTTTTTGTCATTTTTTTGTCACATTTTTGTCATTTTTTGTCATTTTTTGTCATTTTTTTGTCATTTTTGTATTTTTTTTATTATTTTTTGTCATTTTTTGTCATTTTTTGTCATTTTTTGTCACATTTTTTGTCACATTTTTGTCACATTTTTGTCACATTTTTGTCATTTTTTTGTGACATTTTTGTGACATTTTTGCCACTTTTTCGTCACTTTTTTTGTCAAACTTTTCTCACTTTTTTGTCACATTTTTGTCCTTTTTTGTCATTTTGTGTCATTTTTTTGTCACATTTTTGTCATTTTTTGTCATTTTTTGACATTTTTTGTCACATTTTTGTCACATTTTTGTCATTTTTTTGTCATTTTTTGTCATTTTTTTGTCACATTTTTGTCATTTTTTGTCATTTTTTGTCTTTTTTTGTCATTTTTTGTCATTTTTTGTCATTTTTTTGTCACATTTTTGTCATTTTTTGTGTCCTTTTTTGTCACATTTTTGTCACATTTTTGTCACATTTTTGTCACATTTTTGTCATTTTTTGTCATTTTTTTGTCACATTTTTGTCATTTTTTGTCATTTTTTGTCATTTTTTGTCATTTTTTGTCATTTTTTTGTCATTTTTGTATTTTTATTATTATTTTTTGTCATTTTTTGTCATTTTTTGTCACATTTTTTGTCACATTTTTGTCACATTTTTGTCACATTTTTGTCATTTTTTTGTTATTTTTGTGACATTTTTGCCACTTTTTTGTCACTTTTTTTGTCAAACTTTTCTCACTTTTTTGTCACATTTCCATCATTGTTTTCGTCTCAGTTTTGTCGCTATTTGCACACCTTTTTTCCAGAAGCTTTTGGACTGGGGTAAAGCCAAACTGGAGAAAATGCTTTCAGTTCAGTTAAGGGGTTAAAAGAAAAGCATCCAAAAACAAAAATGTGCTGGAAAAGCAACAAAAAAGTGACAAAAAAAGTGACAAAAACACAACAAAATGTGACGAAAACGTGACGACAAAACAATGAAAAAACAACAATAACATGACAAAAATGCAGCGACAACGTGACAAAAAGTTACCATCACTTTTCTAGATTTTGTCTTTCAAATGAGGCGTTACAGTGTTGCTCTCCAGTCAGAAGCTTTTAGATTTGGGTAAAGCCGAACTGGAGAAAATGCTCTCGATTAAGGCGGGGGGTCAGAGGTTCACATGTGTATTTGTGGAAGTGTCACATTTACGCTGATTTGGGCCAGGCTGACCAGAGTCCAGGGCTGGTCTTCAGTCCCAGTCCGGCCCTGCCGATACCGGTAACGATACTTGGTTTTCGATAACTTTTCCTGAACGATACTTTTTCGATACCTATAATAAAAAAAATGTCGTGTAGAACTAGAAAACAGAACAATAGTGTTTGGAAGATCTGCAGAGTTACAATGTCAGGTTTATCTCCAATGTCAAGAAATGCGAGTGGAAAAATTGGGAATAATTTGGGGGATGAATGGGAGGAAATTGTGGCAACAATAAGGAACAAAATTGCAAATAAAATTGGGAATAAATTGGAAAAAATGGGGGAGATATTAGTAAGAACATCAGTAAGAAAATGTTGACCAAAATGAAGAAAAAATTGGGGCAAAAAAAAGTGAAAAAAAGAAAAGTGTGAAAACATTTGTAATAAATTGAGGAAAAAAATGGGATTTATTTTTATTATTGGCAAAATAATTTGAATATTAGTAATAAAATAAGCAAAAAAGAGAGGGGAAATTGGGGAAACAATAAAAAAAATTGGCAAAAATGTTTTTTTTTTTAATCGGGGCAAACATTGGGCAAAAAATCAATCTGCAAAAATAAAGGGGAAATTGAAAAATGGGGGGAAAAAATGATGAGGTCCTAACCTGTTTCAAACTCAAACTCTACTGCCTTTAGTCACATCTCCATGGAGACGAGCTGGAGACGTCCCCCCTCCCGGTAAAGTGAAGTCATGTCTCAGGAGAGCTGAGCCGCTCACAGCAAAAGCTCATGTTTGTTTGTACATTTACGAGGTATTTTTCCAATGATGAAATGATCTGTCATAAAATAAATGCTAGTATGTTATTTATAAGTGAAAATCCTACGCGGCGTGGCTTTAAGTGTTATGAGCTTAAGTGTCTCTGTTATGATTCTCAGACTTTGTTCTGACCCTGATCTTATTTTGACTCTCACTCGAACAGCACAAGTGACGCTCTTTGAAACCCAGCGATCGCTCATGTAAAAGTAGTTCCAGAGTTACCGAACACACGGTGAAACATTTTGGCCCCTGACTCACCGCTCCACGGAGAAAGACAATGCCTAAAGTGCCTGATTTCACATTCCGCTGCAGAGGATTACGGTCCACAATGAGCAGCAGAGGGAGGATAACAGCCCCTGACACAGGCTGTCTGGGTCGGTTCAGACGGGCTCTCGTGGCCTTGAATCTGACACAGGCAGAAGGCAACAACAATAAATATTTTCTCGAGCAGCACAAATGGTTGCGATCAAGTCGAAATCACAAAAGCTCGGCAACATTTGGGTTGTGCAATATAGTCTTTACAAACAAAATCCTGTCTCAAAGGGGTGATAATGTTTGAAACCTGCTAACCTTGTAGATTAGGCCTCTACAAACATGTTATGAAATGTGAGTGATTCATGTGCACTGCCTGATAAAAAGTCCGCACCAAAAACACCAAAAACACCAAAAACAGGCTCTAATATTTTGTTGGTCCGTCCAGGGGCGGACTGGGACGGAAAACCAGCCCTGGACTCTGGTCAGTCTGGCCCAAATTAGCGTAAATGCGACACTTCCACAAATACACATGTGAACCTCTGACCCCCCGCCTTAACTGAGAGCATTACTTTTTTGTTTTCGTCACTTTTTTGTCACTTTTTCGTTGTGTTTTCATCTCTTGTTTTCTGGGTTTTTTTTCATGTTATTGTTGTTTTTTCATCGCTTTTTTCATCGCTTTGTCATCACGTTTTCGTCACATTTTGTTGTGTTTTTGTCACTTTTTTGTTGCTTTTCCAGCACATTTTTGTTTTTGGATGCTTTTCTTTTAACTCCTTAACTCCCACCTGAACCGAGCACATTTTCTCCAGTTTGGCTTTACCCCAATCCAAAAGCTTCTGGAAAAAAGGTGTGAAAATAGCGACAAAACTGAGACGAAAACAATGATGGAAATGTGACAAAAAAGTGACGAAGAGTTTGACAAAAAGTGATTAAAAAAATGGATGAAAAAGTGGCAAAAATGTCAAAAAAATGTCAAAAAAATGACCCAAAAAAATCACTAAAAAAATTACAAAAAAATTACAAAAAAAAAAAAGTTACAAAAATGAGTTGAATACCCAACAAAAAAATGATGGAAAAAAGATCTGCTGAGGAAAAAGATCCTCTCGGTTCAGGCGGGAGTTAAGAGGTTAAGCTTTTAGATTCGGGTAAAGCTCGCTCACGCCCGGGGGTAAGGCTAAGGTAAAGTGAGAGGCCAGACCGGTGGCCCTAGAGCCAGTGGCCCCTCTGTGCTCTTCCAGAATACAGGACATATGGCCAGTTCGCCCCTGGCTCCGTCTTTAGCTTTGATTACAGTCAAAGCATTGTTTCAATAAGCTTCTGTGATTTATTTTCATATTGCAGAAGCTTAAGGTGAACTGATTTATTTCTAAAAGTGAAAAATGTATCCAGCGTTCAAGATCTTTTATTGGTGATGGGAGAGTTTGACCACTGTGCAAAGCCTTTAGCCGGCTGCATATGAAAAAAAAAATGATTTTGACAACATATTTTATTTTAGTTTTAGTCTTTTGACTAAAATGTAATGTTATTTTAGTCAAGATTTAGTAAAAAAAAACTTTTCAATTTTAGTCTAGTTTTAGTCGACTAAAATTAAGACTAATTTAGTCGACTTTGTATTGATAATATTCATCATAATCATGTTTAATCTTGTTCCTCTGCTTCATGGAGCTGCTCCTCATGAACAAAGCTCAGAGCTGATCCTTTGGCAGAGAATTTACCTGATCTGAGGCTCTTTCAGACGCTCAATACAAGTTTGGATGATTTTAGTCTCTCCTTTTCATTTTTATTTAGTCTTATTTTAGTCGACTAAAATATCTGGACATTTTAGTCATAGTTTTAGTCTCATGAGAAACTTTTAATTTAGTTTTAGTCCAATTTTAGTCGGAAAAAAAATCACTTTGACTAAAATTAAGACTAAATATTTTAGTCGACGAAATTAACACTGGTCAATACACCCGATTAGGTCATATATTATGAATAACACTAACATTTGAAAGAAGTGCACTGGAAAAAGAATAATCGTTTTAAGGAAGAAATGACATTAATCTACTTGAATGAACAGATTAAATCTAAGGTTTGAGTAGATTTGGTCTGGTCTTAGACGAGATAAAACCTCTAGTAGTCGTTATTCTCTTTTTTATTCTTGTTCCGTTGGCGCTTTAGCGTTTGTATCGTGGATTAGTTCAAACCGATTCAAATTCAACATAGAAGAACTTTAATTCAGGCAATTTTAAGTCATTTATCTCATTTAAGATGGTCATTTTTCCAGTGTTGTGCTTTACTTTGAGCTAATAATCAGCGGCTTCGGCCCTCGGTCTCTTTACAATAAAGAAAATCGACCTCCACCAAGAACACTTGCCTCCCCCTGGTTTAAAACATTCTCAGAGAACTGAATCCTGACAAGTATCTAGTCCTGCTTGTCATTGTCATTCGGTGTTTCTTCACAAATGTGCAAATTCTTAGGCGGTTAAAATGCTTCAGGATGCCTCGACCTGTTCCTTACTGGAAAAACATGTATAACAGGACGCTCTCCTGGATGGGAATAGGACGATACTTAATTAGATGATACTTACAATACCGATACGTGAACTATTCGATACCAATGCTGTCATTTATTTGAGCTGAAAAACAACCAAGTGACTTCCTTTAACCTCTTAAACCCCCGTCTTAACCGAGCACATTTTCTCTAGTTTTACCCAAATCTGAAAGCCTCTCGAATGGTGAGCTTGGTCAGTGTAAAAGCCTCATTTGAAAGCTAAGATCTGGCACTTTTTGTGTGGCTTTTTTTGTTCCGCTTTCATCACATTTTCGCCACGTTTACATCACTTTTTTGCGGCTCTTTTTGTTCCGTTTTCGTGACATTTCTTAACGCTTTCTTGTGGCTTGTGTGTTGCTTTTGCCTCACTCTGTGCTTGTTTTTTTCTTGCGTTATTGGCCACCGTTTTTCCATACAGAGATATTTTCTTACCTGAGCTTAGACGAGTTGATGCGTAACTCTCTGGTCGTTTCGTGTGACTAAGGGTGCACACAAAGACCAAAGATGTTGTTAGCATTTGGCCTCTCCCAGTGTATTCCTATAGCTCCAAACGGGGGTGAAGTTAGAAGCGACCGAGCTTTTCCACGTGCACAAAGACCAGACAGGTACACATCAACTCGTCTAAGCTCAGGTAAGAACATATCTCAGTATGGAAAACAGTGGCCTGTTCCTTTAAGAGGTTAAAGCTCTCCCTGGACAAAACAGGCGTCAAAACTTGGTCTCTAAAGATATTTATTTTATGATACCAGTAGTACCTAAACTTTTTCTTTGGTCAGTACCATACTAGTATTGTTAAACGGCACCCAGCCCTGGGGAAAACATCTTTTACAATGCTTATTAGGCCTGCCAAAACAGGTCAAGAAGTTCGATATATTGAGACAGGAAAGTATCGCGATAAACGATGTCATTGACTCTAACGATACTGGGTACTGTCAACTCTCATAAAATGAAAGTAAGCCTTTGTTCTTGCATTTATAATATTCATTATAATCATGTTTAATGTTGTTCCTCAGCTTCATGTTTCTGCTCCACATGAACAAAGCTCAGAGCTGATCCTTTGGCAGAGAATTTACATGATCTGAGGCTCTTTCAGACGGACAATAGACATTTGGATGATTTTAGTCTCTCCTTTCATTTTTATTTAGTCTTATTTAAGTCGACTAAAATATCTGGACATTTTAGTCATAGTTTTAGTCTCATGAGAAACTTTTAATTTAGTTTTAGTCGTCAAAAATACGGCTGTTCAATTAATCGAAATTCGATTACGATTTCGATTACAACTGTAAACGATTATAAAATTTCAATTTTTTTTTCAAAATTGTAATTTTTGTCACTTTTTTGCTGGATTTTTGTCACTTTTTTGCTGGATTTTTGTCTTTTTTTGCTGGATTTTTGTCACTTTTTTGCTGGATTTTTGTCTTTTTTTGCTGGATTTTTGTCTTTTTTTGCTGGATTTTTGTCACTTTTTTGCTGGATTTTTGTCTTTTTTTGCTGGATTTTTGTCACTTTTTTTGCTGGATTTTTGTGTTTTTTTGCTGGATTTTTGTCACTTTTTTGCTGGATTTTTGTGTTTTTTTGCTGGATTTTTGTCACTTTTTTGCTGGATTTTTGTGTTTTTTTGCTGGATTTTTGTCACTTTTTTGCTGGATTTTTGTCTTTTTTTGCTGGATTTTTGTCACTTTTTTGCTGGATTTTTGTCTTTTTTTGCTGGATTTTTGTCACTTTTTTGCTGGATTTTTGTCTTTTTTTGCTGGATTTTTTGTCTTTTTTTATGGATTTTTTTTAAAGGCAACAAATAATCGTTTGAATAATCGTGATTTCAATTATGACAAAAATAATCTTGATTTTTTTTTTTCAATAATCGAGCAGCCCTAGTCAAAAATATCACTTTGACTAAAATTAAGACTAAATATTTTAGTCGACGAAATGAACTGATTGACACTCATTCTCGTCTCTAGTTCGTTGCACATTAAAACTCCCACACAGCTTTGTCAGAATACCATTTGAGCATTTTATTTCCTTCACAGAACATGAACAGACGCAAAAACAAATGAAAGCTTTAATAACGAGAGCGCATCGACAGAGGGCACGACACAAACTGATTCATTGAACGGATGGAAGGCTCTTCTTACCTCGCTGCGTTCACGGAGCACGATCATACACAGAGCTCTCGGAAATTATTCTCTTCACACCTCATCCGCGCTAGAACGAAGCGTGAAGTTTATTTGCATCTTAAAAACGTTATTACCGTCGATATGTATGAACGAACGAGTCCAAAAAACAAACGAACAGAAGCTACAACAGAAATCGGTATAATACGAAATAGACAATCACATTTTTCTTCAGCCCCGCCCCACTTTTTTAAAACTTCAAAATGTCATAGAGGCAATTTCTTTACATCGAACGTTGACATCTTCAAGCATTTTTTAAACACGACTTTCTGCAATGTAAAAAGGCAACACAATAAATAGAGACAAAAATGGCACGAGAAGGTTTCAGACAATCTTAAAAAAAGAAGAAGAAGAAGCAAGATGTTGTGTGAAATCCGAAACAAAAACAAACAAAATCTCAGAAGTAAACATTTCAGCAGAGCGAAACAAAACCGAGATCGTAGCGAACTCACACTTCTACGGCGAGATGATGGAACGGCGAATGTTATAATTCAATATAGTATTTTTGTATTTACAAGAATGTACACAACCTGGGACCCTGACGGAAAGAGGGACTGAGTTTTGTAGCGGTCGGTGTTTGGAGCTGAACAATCCGGCTAAAAGGTAAATGCACTGAGAAGTTGTGTTTCGAAATCTACGGCGCGAGCCCGACGTGAAGCCTGCTCCGAGTCGATTTCCCCTTCTCACTTTAAATGATTTTCTGAAAGGTCTATTGGGGAAAGGGAGAACCAGAGCAGGCTTCCAGATGGGCTCCATTCATTCATGTAGGAAGGCAGGGGTAGGCAAGCGTTCTTGGCGGAGACCGAGGGCCGAAGCCGCTGATTATTATGATTATTAGCCCAAAGTAAAGCACAACACTGGAAACATGACCATCTTAAATGAGATAAATGACTTGAAACTGCCTGAATTAAAGTTCTTCTATGTTGAATTTGAATCGGTTTGAACTAATCCAAGATACAAATGCTAAAGCGCCAACGGAACAAGAATAAAAGAGAGAATAACGACTACTAGAGGTTTTATCTCGTTTAAAACCAGACCAAATCTACTCAAACCTTAGATTTAATCTGTTAATTCAAGTAGATTTATGTCATTTCTTCCTTAAAACGATTATTCTTTTTCCAGTGCACTACAGGGATGTACATAATATATGACCTAATCGGGTGTTATGACCAGTGTTAATTTCGTCGACTAAATTATTTAGTTTTAATTTTAGTCAAAGTGATATTTTTTCCGACTAAAATTGGACCAAAACTAAATTTAAAGTTTCTCATGAGACTAAAACTATGACTAAAATGTCATAGATATTTTAGTCGACTAAAATAAGTATAACTAACTTCTATCGGTGTTAATTTTGACAACATATTTTATTTTAGTTTTAGTCTTTTGACTAAATTGTAATTTAATTTTAGTCGAGATTTAGTCAAAAAAACGTTTCAATTTTAGTCTAGTTTTAGTCGACTAAAATTGAAACTAATTTAGTCGACTTATATTTATAATATTCATTATAATCATATTTAATGTTGTTCCTCTGCTTCATGGAGCTGCTCCTCATGAATAAAGCTCAGAGCTGATCCTTTGGCAGAGAATTTACATGATCTGAGGCTCTTTCAGTCGGTCAAGAGAAGTTTGGATGATTTTAGTCTCTCCTTTTCATTTTTATTTAGTCTTATTTTAGTCGACTAAAATATCTGGACATTTTAGTCACAGTTTTAGTCTCATGAGAAACTTTTAATTTAGTTTTAGTCCAATTTTAGTCGGAAAAAAAATCACTTTGACTAAATTTAAGACTAAATATTTTAGTCGACGAAATTAACCCTGTTATTGAGCGTCTGAAAGAGCCTCAGATCATGTAAATTCTCTGCCAAAGGATCAGCTCTGAGCTTTGTTCATGTGGAGCAGCTCCATGAAGCAGAGGAACAACATTAAATATGATTATAAAGAATATTATCAATGCAAAGTCCACTAAATTAGTCTTAAATTTAGTCGACTTAATTTACTTGCAATTTTAGTCGACTAAAACTAGACTAAAATTGAAAAGTTTTTTTTTTACTAAATCTCGACTAAAATTAAATTACATTTTAGCCAAAAGACTAAAACTAAAATAAAATATGTTGTTAAAATTAACACTGGTATTGACAGTATTTCTACCTTTTTTTCTCCCATTTAACTCTAATAATGTTTAAAGTTCTCTCTGGTTTGTGTAAAATGTTTCTCAAAATCATCTCGAGGGCCCGAGGTGCTGTGCTGGAGGGCCGGATTTGGCCCCCGGGCCGGACGTTGCCTACCCCTGTAGTAAGGCATTGGTATCAAACTTCGACTAACGCCTCTTCTTGCAGTGTGTCCCCAGCGCTTGATCGCAAAGACGGACTCCTCAGCTTTAAGTGCCTCCCGACTCCACTACAATCCAACACAGGCTTCGTAAAGTAGTGTAGAAATAGTGTTTTTCTTCCAAACGCCCGATCATGCAGAGAAAACACCGCTCTTCTAAGTCCAATTGTTTCTTTTTTTTTCCAGCTCGGGCGTCTCTTTCTAAGCTCAGGCGTTCTCCCAAAGTTAAACATTAGCAGATTTACAGTCACCCCTGGTTCAAAAATTGCCAGGATCAAGCGTGGAAAAAAAAAAACCCGACCCTGGCCCCGTCGTCTGACTCTCGAAGAGAAAACCCGCTCCGTCTGGCGGCGCCTCGATCGAATGTAATTTCACGGCTGAGGCGAGCGACCTGTTCATTTCGCTTGGGCTACGAGCAGAGAAAGCGGCGGCACATTAAAGCTGGGGTACCTGATTTTAACACTTGTCAAACCGTGAAAGGCAGTGGTGGTGGTGGGAGATAAAACAGTTTGCTTCAGCTTCAACCGGTTTCTTTCGAGTTCTCAGAATAAACCTGCCGCGCGTTCCAACTCTTCACATGGATTTACGATAAGCGAAGCAAAGCGAGGCGACCGGATGCGCCATTTTAAGTGGTAGTCTGTAAGTTTAAATGTTTTACAAATTTAAGGGGAGACACTACAGGCAAAACTAAATGTGTTCAGTTTTCAGGTTTTTGGGCCAAATTGGTCTCTGAACATATAAGCTTTCACCCGGAAACAGAAAACATGCCTAATCTTCACAATAACATGTTTAAATATTGCGCTGATTCAATGTTCCCCCATAGACTTATATGGGAGAACACAATTTCAAGGGCCTTTTTTCTCAAAACACATTTTTCTGTCATTGTGGCGACACTATGTCCACGTCAGTCGGACCGAAAGACTTCACATTTTCCAGCCTTGGACTGAACAATATTTGGAAGATTTTTTCAGAGGGATTTTTTATCATTTAATCCCCATTTATTGAGTTTTGAATGTCAAAAAATGAGGCAAAAATTATTTTTTTTAACAAATTTTCCCACTAAAAAACAGCTCATTTTAAAGCAGTACTAAGTAACTCTTCCCCCAAGAGGCCATAAGCGCAACTGCAGGTGTCGTAGCAAGTTCCGATTTTTTAACTTATTAACTGTCTTGGAGAGTAAATACTACGCCGACAGGAAAGGCGAAGGGAGAGAGGGTTACTGTGCATCCAATTATACAATGGAAATATTTTTGTTCACTCAAACTTTGCTGTAAATACTGTTTAAAGTGACGCTAGCCCGCAGTTAGCTTTGCCCGTTAGCCTGTTAGCTTCTTCTTCGTGATTACATTAGTGTGTATTGGTGACTCCGCACCGGTGGCAGTCAAGTTGCAAACATGGTTTTCTGTCCAGAGACACCAGGGGGAGATGAAAGACCCTCCAATCATCCCATAAACACTTGTATCACCCCCACAGGGACTACGGAGAGGATTTATAAAGGTAAACACGTTACTTAGTACTGCTTTAAAACTAAACAAGAAATCCAAAATCCGCTCTGAAAAAGTCTTGGTAACTCATTCATCAATAAAATGAAACCATACATTTGAATGTAGCTCTATCCATTATTCAGATTTCGTCGCCAAAAGATGGGAAATTTGGGGCATTTTTAGGCATAAAACACCTTGTTCTTATATGAAAAGATAAAATGACAGAAAACTTGCCATGTATTTTTTTCTCACATTTTTGCCAGTGATCGACAGCAAACGTTTCAAATTGATATCTGTAAAAATATATATATTTTCCTACTCACCTGCAGTGTCTCGCCTTAATACGTGTATAGTTGACCACCTGGGTCCCTCCCTGATCGTAGACACTAATCAGAATCCCCCGTGCCATCGCTTTGACCAATGAGACGAGCTTTCTCATTGGTCAAAGTCCAATCAGGAGGGGAGGGGGAGGGCCTAATCGTTTACTTTTGAAATGCGTTTCTCTCTCCCCTCATTTGGCAAACTCGGGGTGACCTTCAGGTCCAGTCAGAGAGCAAATCTTACAGACTATCGCTTTAAGAACTATTTCAAGAGTTAGCGATGGACAAAAATGCACAATACAATAACCGAACTTAAAGAGCTGCCAGTTGCTTTGGTCTTTACCACAAACAGAAACACCGGAGCAACAGATGGATCCGATGCGGCGACATTGACATGAGTGCGCTGTGATTGGTCCGGTGAGGAAATTAAACCTGGATGCAGCGGGACCAGACCCACGATGAGAACGTCCTACGGCCGGCCAGGCTTCGGGATCAACGCCCTCGTGCACTCGTTTCCTTCTGAAAAGTCAAGTGTGTGTGTTTATTATAATGATCATTCTCATCTCCTTCTCGGGAATCTAAAACACTTCCAGTTATAAAATCTCCTCCACGCCGTGTGCAAAGATCATGACCAGTCCCGGCTCCAGGATCATGTCCTCCCCCATGTGCTGGTTCTCGCAGGCCATCACCACCACGGCCTGCTTGCCCGGGATGCGCTTGGCTACGTAGTTCTCGTAGTAGCGCCTGTTCATTTGCCGCGTCTCGAGCGTGGCCAGTCCTTGGGGCCAGTTTCGCTCGTGGGCGTTTTCGATGAGGTCGTTGACGATGGAGAGGGGGCAGCCGCTGTCGATCAGCGAGCGCTTGATGACCGCCTGCAGCACGGCGTCCGGCGTGGAGATCATCCCGCCCCAGCGCGTCACGCGGGCCGGCTGCATGGAGTTCACCCACCTGGGCAGGACGACAAGGAAGAAGTGATTAGGATGATCTGCTCAGGAAGTAACAGTGTGGCAGGTTCTGAACTTCTGTGTGGGACAGTGTGACGGCTCCAAACCAGCAAAACATGTATGTGGATGCTTCATTTCTTTGTTACTAATGAATTGCATTGACATTTTTTTTGTCATACCACCCGGGCCCAACACTTGTTTTAGGGCTGCTCGATTATAGAAAAAAAAAAAAATCACGATTATTTTAGTAATAATTGAAATCACGATTATTCAAACGATTATTGTTGCCTTAAAAAAAAAAAAATCTTTATTTTATTTATTCATTTGTATTATTATTTAAAAAACAACAACTATGGACTACACTTTCTTTGGACAATAAAAGCATTTTTTTTTAATATGCTCACGTTTCTAAACTAGTCCTATAGGGACACCTGCCCCCTGCTGGCCAGCCCTCACACCTGTCCAACAGAGCCGCGCTGCTTGATGACATCATCACACAGCGCTAATGTTTTTATGTCAAACCAAAGCCTGAGCCTTTAGCTCGTGAAATACGAAGAGAACAGAAACAATCATCTCAGCAGCATGAAGTAATAAGAGTTTGTTTGAGCTCCGTTGATCTGCTCCTGAAGAAGAGTTTTAGACTTTTCTACTCAACAAAACCAGTGCCTGAGCAAAGGATGTCGAGGCTTCTCAACAGCTGTTCTCCTTCAGCACTTACAGTAACAGTGGCGTTATCTAAGAGTTGGGTATAAAAAACGATATTATTTACAGTTCTGTCAGGCTGCGCTGGTGTTTCAGCTGATCAGACGCGTCACACAAACCGCGTAGGACGGACTTTTTACGCTTTGGATGGACGAGCGGGAGGGCATCCTTAATAATCGTTTGTTCTCGATTATGCTATTTTTGTGATCGTCTAGTGTAATAATCGAAATCGTAATCGAATTTCGATTAATTGCACAGCCCTAACTTGTTTAGAGTAATGGTAAAGGTGCCAGGGCTGAAAGATATAACGTTATCGTATCGAGATATGAACATTCGAAAAGTTAAAATCGAAAAAGCTAAATATAAATGATATAGATTTTCATCAATAAAACTCTTTTGTATTATGTTTTTATTTTTCAGAGACAGGCTTGGTTTTCACCTTACACATAGTTATATTGTATCGTATCTATATAGAGATATCTGGCATGAATATCGAGAAATGAAATTTTTTCCATATCGTTCAGCCCTAAAATGTGCCATGTGAGAATTAATCAGTAAGTTGAGCTGTGCGTATTTGACCTTGTAGTGACCGAGCGTATGAGCTTGGATCCTTTACTTTCCATCACAGTCTGTAGGACGCTCCAAGATCAACTGTTCAAAGGTTTTCACTGCTATCGGACCCTCTCACCAGAAAACCTCCAAACTATTCGTTCTGGAGCGTTGTAGAGACAACTGTGATGGAAGGTAAAGGGGCCCTGCTGACCACACATACAGCCACTGGGTCACTACAAGGTCAAAGGAATGATTGAATAGAGACATAACTTTGCAAGACAGGATTGAAAATGTAGGCTTTGACTTACTCCAAAATCTCATTATATTCTATGCTTTCCTCCAGGTTCTGCAGGTTTGGGTTGGCGCTGCGGATCGCCCTCATGTAGGCCTTTAGCAGCTGAATGTCTCTTTTCTGTAACACAAACCACAGACAAGGTCAGTATTTTAACGCCAGCTCATGCAGTCATGTCTGTATTTGTAGGGTCACAAACAAAATTGTGTTTAATTAGGCAATTCAGAGCGATTATACAAATACTAACAATGAGGAAAACATGAAAATCTGTCACACGACACATTTGAATATACAGTTTGAACGAGCCATGTCAAACATCCTGAACAAGAGCAAACATCAGTGTAGTTTATTTACCTAAACTACCTTTTGCATTACACAGAAACAGTCTTACTTGTTCTCCCAACTGGTGCTTATGTTCAGCCACAGTTTTCTCCAGCTCCGAAATCTTGGTCTGTTGTTGCTGCACGACGCTCCTCAGGTGTTTGATGCAGTTGTGATTGGGCATTTCATCTTTCGGCATTTCGAGGCTGCAGAATATAAATAAACAATTAAAATAATGGAATAAAATAAACAGTTCCCTCCAGTTACAAGTATCAGAACATTAGATTACAACTACTCGACTCCTCAGACAGAAAACAAGAGCACATTATTATGATTACGGTTCTGTTTCAGTACTAAGGGTTCACGAAGAACGTTTGGAGGAGGCATAGACTGTAAAAAATAATGGACGTCTTCTGCTCACTCCTCCCCGTTTACCATAATGACCACGGTCGAGGGGGAATTCATGGCGGATTTACAGACTCCTCCTCCCCAGCTCTGACGAAGCACGTTCCTAAAAAGGTCATACGGGCGGGATCTTCACTGTAGACTCCGCCCTTTGCGTGACGTGTAGCTCGCGCTGCTCCAATGCTAACAGTCCGACCCTCATTAAGTACCAGATTTCTAAATTTCTTCTTACGAAAACCAGCCTGGTTTCATATATTGTGACTAACCCAGCGTTATCTCAGGAGGAATATCTAGCCTCTAGTGTTGAAAACATTGAAACCAGGCGTTAAAGTTGTTTTTAAGGCGTCTAAACTCCAATGCTTTTCAATGGGGGCCTAGTGGCGAAATGGAGGTACTACAGCAATGCCCCCAGTGTCGTGCTATGGTATGTTAGAGACAGCGCACAATTTAACATTGACCAAAAGGAAAGATGCTTTGTACCAGGTTAGAGCAAAGATGCTAATTTCCACCTGTCGTCCCTGGGCAGGTTTGATCTTAAAGTACAAAAACTGATTTTAAATGTAGATGAACACTTGACCATGGAATTATACATTTTGACATCATTAAAAACATACATTTAATCTAAACAAGATTAGAACATTTTCTACCGGTCCTTTTTCTGGGTGAACGGTCGCTCCCACATGACGTTACAGATTATGAGCAAGTTTGTTTTTCTAGAAGCCATTTTTTAGTCAAATGCGCAAAACTTTTGACTGTCGTGCTTGCAATAATCTCTGTTGGCGTGAGTTCCACTGACCCGATCACAGAGAAGCAGATTTAGCGAAGGCAGTTTTACATTTTGGGACGCTGCATCCTCCTCTAGAAGTGTAGCTCGAGTCATTTTATCAGTACATAAAGGTGGTCATAAAGCAGAGCAGCCAGCGCCCATTGGGAGGAGGTGCTAACGCCCCCTGTTGGCAACAGTGTGGAATGCAGCAGCTTTGTAGGTAAGAAGCAGCTCGTCTAATTACTGAACCACTACTAATAGACAGATTTTTTGCTCGAAATGCAAGAAGGAAGCCCGATCAAGAGCTGCAGACCAAGTGTTTGCTATTCCGAATGAGAGAACCTCGTACTAGTGGATGAAACAAACTTCCAGTGGAGCATCCTGATTAAAAGTGTCCTGTGCTCACCCGCAGCCCTCTTCGCAGGTGACCGGCCGTTTGGGGTTGTGCTCGCAGTCTTTGAGGTGGGACTGCAGCTGATCGAGCCGGAGCGTGGCCGTGCAGCCGAAGCCGGCGTTGTCGCAGTTGATCTGGAGCTTGGACAGCATGTTGCGCATTATTCTGGGCACAGGCCGGAGGTGAGCGAGCGTCACTACGGTGCGGTCGACGGGGCAGATCTGCTGCTGCGCGAACCACTGCGTGATGCAGGCGTTGCAGAAGGCATGTTCACAATGTGGAGCCTGAGACAGAAGAAGAAGAAGAGTTGGTTTTATATTTGCAGCTATTTCACCTCAAGAATAAATGTAATGTTTGTGGATCGGAGGTGAGCGATATGTCAACGTCAAGTCTGTAAATATTAGGGCTGGGACAAAATATCGGATTGGATTTGGATCGCAATATTTTCAATACAGGCAGGCATTTTAAGCAGACAAAGTCCCTACATTTAAGACTAGGCTCAAAACGTACCTCTTTGAATTAGCTCATGATCAGGTCAGTTTGGTAAAGCTCTGACCCACAGCCTGAAGTAAAGCTGCCTGAGGAGAAACACTGCTGTGGGAAGTACGGTCCACTGAGCGCTGTCCTCTTCTTCTTACTGCAGACTGTGTCTTATTATGATACAATATTTAATTTATCTGTAGTCCGTTCATCACTATTCACATGGTGTCTCCTGTCCCCCCCCCCCCTCGGGAGTGCCTGTCTAGATCGAACGGAGGAACCTGGGTGAAGGGAGGAACCTGCATTCTGGAATCTGAGGACTGGACGGTCTGTGATCTTGGCCCGTCTGCTGAGGGATCCTTCGGCCCTGGGTCTCTATAGCCTGTCCGTCCATGGGAGTGGATCTCTCCTGTGGTTCTCCCCAAGGTTTCTCTTTTCTCCTGCCGGGTTTTTGAGTTTTTCCTTGCCGTGCTGGAGAGTCTAAGGACGGGGGGGAGACGCCCACGCCGCTCGTCGCCGCCTCCTATTGGACATTATATTTGCCTGGATTCACCTGAACTTTTAATTGTCATATTTATTGCTCTGTTTTATTGCCTTAATGTTTGTTGCAGCTGTGAGGAAACTTGCACTCTTGTTTTCCAGTAACAGTTACACAGCACTTTGCTACAGTTTGTGTTCATGCACTTTTCAATCGTTACACTTCGATTAATGTCAAATTGCGTTTGGTTTATAAACTTTGGGCACATGACTGTTTTCTTTTTACATATTTTAATCAGAATATGTTTTATTGCCATGGTTTGAAAACAGGTTTACAAAGTAGGATTTTTCTCGGGGGAAACATGTGACAAAACATATAACACAGAATTAAGCTAAAAAAACATTCAACTATAAGGCTATGGGGCATCCATTAAGAATATTAAATAAATAAGATAAAATGAAAAGTGACAACAACAATTTGACAATGAACAACAGCGAGATTGTAAGGCAGGGGTAAGCAACGTCAGGCCCGGGGGCCAAAACCAGCCCTTCAGCACAGAACCTCTGGCCATCAAGATGATTTTGAGAAACATTATCACATAAATCACAGAGTACTTTTAACATTATTAGAGTTAACCTGTTTTTACAAACAGTCACTGGAGGTTTGAAAAGTGGCTAAATCTGTGTCAAAGTTACGCTCGGATCAGCTCCTCCGCAGCGTCCCCCCTCGGCCCGGGTTCCCGTTTGTTACTTCCTGCACGTGAGTTTTCATTTACACCAGTATGAGACAAATTCCTAACATGGGGAATATTTCTACCATTATAGTTTCTAATAAAAGCCCCGGCCTGTTTTAGAGACCGGCTTTAATTTGCCTCCGCCAGCCATGAACCCGGCCCCTGTCAGAGACGCGGCCCCTGTCGGAGACCCGGCCCCTGTCGGAGACCCGGCCCCTGTCGGAGACCCGGCCCCTGTCGGAGACCCGGCCACTGTCTGAGACCCGGCCGCTAATGGAATACAGGCCAGTATTAGAGAATTTACGGTATATTGACAAAACGTTAAGCTTTTTTATATCAAGGCTGAAGCTAATCTCCCTGGATCAGGACGGTCCAACCTTCAGAAACTTGGCTGCTACGGTCACTTAAATGGCCAAGTGAGGAAAAGTAATAAAAGAGAGAGTTTTGCCATGTTTCTCTTTACTTAAAGGAATAGGCCACCGTTTTTATATACTAAGATATGTTCTTACCTCACTTTAGTCGAGTTAATATATCCCCGTCTGGTCATTGTCCGCGCGCTCTGTCACGCAAACGGAGCACATACGCAGCCTCTCCCATATGTGACATAGCTCCGAAAAAGCTCACGATAGAAGCTACCAAGCTCTTCCACGTGTTCCCTATTTAAATAAAGTTACGTGAAGTGTTTTCATGCGAAGTATATTTACACAGAAATGTAACGTGTCGATTTTATAAGCAAATAAAAAGGGGGACTATATTGTGAGGCGTAATGATACGAGGAGTAAAACGTCCGCGCAGTAACTCCTAAAGATTATTGACGGAAGTGAGCGGGGGAAGTCTTTAGGAGTTACTACGCGGACGCTGTGCTCCTCGTATCATTACGCCTCACAATATAGTCCCCCTTTTTATTTGCTTATAAAATCGACACGTTACATTTCTGTGTAAATATACTTCGCATGAAAACACTTCACGTAACTTTATTTAAATAGGGAACACGTGGAAGAGCTTGGTAGCTTCTATCGTGAGCTTTTTCGGAGCTATGTCACATATGGGAGAGGCTGCGTATGTGCTCCGTTTGCGTGACAGAGCGCGCGGACAATGACCAGACGGGGATATATTAACTCGACTAAAGTGAGGTAAGAACATATCTTAGTATATAAAAACGGTGGCCTATTCCTTTAAACTTGACTAAATTTGATAGTGTAACATCTTGAGATAAGAAATGTAACTCTCGCTTCACCTGAACTGGCTCTTCAAGGACTCCACTACATATAGGGCAGAGCAGGTCTTCATCCACCTCCCCTTGAAATCTGGTGACGTCATACCCCATGGTACATTCCTGGGTCCCTCTCCTCCTGACAGGTTAGAGCAAAGGAACAAACCACACGATTGAAAATATACAGTTCACACACGTTTCCCTAACATAGGCATTTCTCAACTTACCTCAGTGACAAATGTCTTGTAAAGCTTCCATTCAGCAACAGCAGGTCACGTCTGGAGAGCAGAACCCATCCATCTGACTGAAGAGAGAATTCCTGCCAGAAAAAGCAACAACAACTTGAATATAATGTTTGTATTTTAGAAATGAGCATAAAATAATAAGTGGTCTTAGTTTATATATAGCACTTTCCCACCTACATAAGTTACGCCAAGCACTAATAATATTAAAGGGCCTATATCATGCAAAATCGACTTTCTGGAGCCATGTTGTTATGCTATTTCCTTATCACAAACACCCCCAGTGGTTTTTGACTTCACGCATTGACTTCATTCTCTGAGCAGCTGCTCTGCCCTCTCCTGGAAAACGACTGACTTGTTCCGTTGTGTCGTCAGAACAGAAGCGTCTGAACAGATGTCATGTTTGCTCTGAAAGCTGTGAAGGAGGAGCTCTTTCTAACCTACTCTGGACACCTGTTCTTTTTTTCTTACCTAACGATAATGTTGACGAAAAAGCGCGTTTGGATACGAAAGGACAGGACTTTATTCAACTAAATAAAGAAGAGGCCACACGCCAGAAGCTGGAATTTCTTTCAGCGACGATCAGCTAAAATATTGTTTTTCTGTGACTGTCTCTTGATGGATGTTTGACGAACCTTCGCCAGAATCAAAGTGGATTAACTTTTATAACCAACACGAGGTCCACAAACACCCGATAGATACAGACGGCATCTCGTCATAGAAGGGGGCGTGGCCTCGCTGAGGGGAAAATAGAATCTTTTGGGCAACACAATTTTTCCCTCTTTTTAGCCATTTTCTGGTGGCCCACATGGATATTTTCTCACAGCAGATTGTTCTGTAGAAGTGCAAAAACAGCAGTTGTAGCTAGCACTAGCTCGATGCTAACATGTAGCATCAAGTTAGCATTCTCCGTTTTTTTATGTATTTATGGGCTGTTGAACCACTTTGTTCCTCTCCATGTCTTTGTATCTTTATTTAGTAGAAACTATATTCACAATTCAGCGTTTGTCAAAGTAGTTTTGAATAACTAGAGAAAGTTTAGATTTTTTTCAAAATTGTTTTCCCCCTTAACTGTTTTCAAACATGACCATATATGGGTGATTCCAGAGATGCCGTCTGTATCTATGGAGCGGCCAGGACGGAGCGGTGAGTCAATCAAAACACGTGTTAGCCATTTACGAAGCTGTGAAGCAAGTGATTTGCCTTCCGGTCTTTCCTCCAGAAAATACTTAAATCACAAAAATTAGTGCTCCATAGTGGTAGAGGTACAATAATATATCAGTGTTTTTGACAGGGTGGCGCAGGGGTTAGTGCTCGTGCCTCACAGGTCGAAGGTCCCGGGTTCGATTCCCACCTGGACCTTTATGTGTGGAGTTTGCATGTTCTCCCCGTGTCTGCGTAGGTTAGTGGTAGGTTATAAAAAACATGTGCAATAGGTGAATCCTCCAGCCAGGTGTTTCTGACCACCAGCCTGGCCCCACATCATGGAGACGGGTCCCCGAGCACCGGCCACTGCTGGCAGCTCACTGCTCCTACAGGTCACTGCTCCTACAGGCCGCCCCATGTGATACTGAGGACGGGTCAAATGCAGAGAACTCATTTCTCTACAGAGATTAATACAGTATCAGATAGATTTTTTTTTTCTTTTTTCCAACCTTTGTTGAGCCAAGGCACATTTTTTTCATTGAAATAATCACGAGGCACCACCAGCAGAAAATGTTCTCATCAAAGTGTCAAGCCTCAATACATCACTAATTCTCTTGTCTCAAAGAAATTAACTACCTGATATGGAAGAGATATGGTTACTCTGCCGATCACTAGACACTCGAAAATGGTACATTATTTGTGGATAATAACGCATTTGTTTAAACTAGGTGAGATTGGATAATTTCCCAAGGCACACCAGACAACATCTCACGGCACAGTGGTTGAAAAACACTGCCATATATCATACAAATGCCTATACTTTACTTTGAAATGGCTAAAATAGCAGATACAGATCCTTTAACACGTTTTTCAAAATGACACAAATCTAAAAAATAAACTGGTAAGGATCTAAATTTTAAAACACAATCAGATTAGATCATAAAGTCATCTATGGCATCATGTTAATACGATAAATGTGTCTGTAAAGTCATGTGACAAAAGTAGGGCTGAAACGACTAATCGATTATTGAAATAGTCGACAACTATTTTAGTAATCGATTAATCGTTTTCTGGCTCACACAGACTCAAATGGAGCAAAAATGACCGAACAAATTTAGTATTTTTGATGAAAACCTACTTTGATTTTATATTTAGGGCCTGTAGTGGTTTGTACAATGTAAATTTCATGAATAGGGCCTTCAAAAAACATTTCCCTTTAGTTTACTCCATCAACACTTCCTTAAACAGCGCGACTTAAGCTATAATGTGATAAAAAAAAATTGAAAAAATAAAATTTTACTACACCATTCACAGCCAAGCGATTAATCGATTAATCGATTAATCGTAAAAATGATCGATAGACTAATCGATTACAAAATAATCGTTAGTTGCAGCCCTAGACAAAAGCTGTTGTCGTAAATCCTGCACATGAAACGTATGATTACCTACACAGCCGGGCCAAAATGAAAAGGTCACACTGTTGGACCGCCGTGCGCTGTTAGCTTTTGTCACCGCACGCGTTTGATCCGGCATCGTTTCATTATTGATGAAGGGAGAGTGTGACCACGGCGCAAACCCTTCTCCTGCACATCCCAAAGATTTCCAACAAGTCTGAGGTCTGTAGTGGCCAACACATGCATGAAAGTGAACCATCTGTCACAATCTAAACCTGATGATGAATGTCGACATGATCATCATCTTGTTATAGGACTGTGCTGTCAGAGAAGAAAAAACTCCATTGATGGTATAGTGATCATTCAGTACATTCATGTAGTCAGCTGACCGCATTCTTTGGTCACAAATGCGACAGCAGCAACCCCAGGTCATACAAATTCACATAGGGACTTTTATTTTGGCCAGGCAGCGTATTAATTCACATTTTTTCCTGAAAGTTAATGCCTTTATGATGCTAATAATGGAGAATACTATGAAAACCCACAAGAACATGTCACAATCATTGTAAATACCAAAACGTGACATGAGCTACCCAGCTAAATAAAGTTGTGTGATGTAATGTAGACTAGTTCACACGCAAGATAATACTTTATGCAACTTCACCATTACAAATAGTATTTCAATTCGCAGGATGCAGCAAATATTAATCCAGATGCAAAGTACAGGTCGCTCTGTTAATGTTCAATATGTCATGTAAACTAGCTAGCCGCCTCATGCTAAATAATGTAGGGTCGTCTGATTCAGGACAGAGACAAACATGTGGCAAATAAGAAACGCGACCTTAACCGAGTGTTAGCACATGTCCAGAACTGTACTACAAACGCGTTTTCACAGAAGCTTATACTTGTGCATCGTGGTGGTTTGAGATCGTGAGGGTTTTACTTTGGCTAGCGCATCCGAGTTAGCGCTGTTACTGTGCTGCTGCTGGGTTAGCATCGAAGCTAACCCCACAAAAACATAACCCGAGGCTTTTTACGCTGGGGCGACAACTTCACCAAACAGCTGCGATTTAAATAGTCACGTAATCGACTGGATACTTACAGGAACATCAGACGTGATAGATTGGGCTAGTATTTTACGGCGTGGTGATCTTTTTTTTGCGTTCTGTTAGCCGCGTCTGAGCTACATCCTCCTGACGCCTGGGAGACGACGTTCCATCCGTGCGTGATGACGTCCCAGCACGTGACGGAAAATAAAATACTGTAAAAAAAAAAAAAATACACTTTTTTATTTTTGTTTATGTGTAATTCTTTGACTATATTGGAATTGTTTTTCATTTCTTTTGTTTGTTATATGTCTTAATTTTCATGTAATGTAATTATATTTCAGTTTGAGGCAGGTGTCAGTACTGAGAGAGTTTTTGAAAGACATTACCAAAAAGATAATTTCCAAATGTTTTCCCTGATCATTGTTTGACAGTGAGTGGATTCACAAACTTGCCACATTATTCTTAAGGCTGAAAGTCCTTTCAACATCATTCACATGTTTTTGAATTTTGTTACGACTTTACCGCCTTTATGAGGAAAATATTAGACCATTGTTCATATGTCCTGAAAGAGATGACTTTGAACTTTGGGACAGTTTTGGTTTTATGTGGATTGGCCCAGGTAGTTCAGGTAAATAAGCAATAAAATAGATGAGAAATCTGCATTATGGCTGTTACCATAGTACAGGGGCAACGTCAGGCCCGGGGGCCAAATCCGGCCCTGCAGCACAGCACCTCTGGCCCTTAAGATGATTTTGAGAAACATTTTTACACAAACCAGAGAGCACTTTTAACATTATTAGAGTTAAATGGGAGAAAAAAAGGTAGAAATACTGTCAACACACCTAATGAGGTCATATATTATGTACAACACTGGCATTTGAAGGAAGTGCACTGGAAAAAGAATAATCGTTTAAGGAAGAAATGACATAAATCTACTTGAATTAAGAGGTAAAATCAAGGTTTGAGTAGATTTGGTTTGGTCTTAGACGAGATAAAACCTCTAGTAGTCGTTATTCTCTTAATTCAGATAACTTTGTGTCATTTTAAGTGAAAAACAATTATTTGTCTGATTTCAAGCGGGTTTTATTCTTGTTCCATTGACGCTAGAATTTGTATCTTGGATTAGTTCAAACCGACTCAAATTCAACATAGAAGAACTTTAATTCAGGCAATTTTAAGTCATTTATCTCCTTTAAGATCAAGTCATTTTTCCAGTGTTGTGCTTTACTTTGGGCTAATAATCAGCGGCTTCGGCCCTCGGTCTCTTTACAATAAAAACTTGCCTCCCCCTGCCATAGTAGCTGCCATGGAATTCTTCCCTGCCCCCCTCCTCAGTTTTAAACTTGATCTTGTGAATGTTGTGCTGTCACATGAATGCAAGCTATTATATTTAATATTTACTGCAGTACAAGCAGTACAAACAGGAGGTCACCAGGCAGATGTGCTGGTTTAAGAAATATGTACTAGTCTGGGGCCCGTCATATCAGCTTGAAATCACAATCACAAATGTAGTGTATCTTCTGCCACGTCAAGTGAACATTGTTTCACTTTATTTGGTCAAAAAAAGTGGTGACACAAACTCAAACTCGTAGGTTTTAAAGTGGGGAAAGACTTCTCAGGGAGACAGTTTAATGCGACATCAACTCTATTATTGATCCAGTCACTTACAATGATCCAACTCCACTTGATTGGGTGACGTCACAAGAACACAGATGAGGTAACGTACACCATCCTGCACAGTTAGTGGATAGTCGGAGGGTCGGTGGTTCAAATCCCGCAGGTGCACATTGTCATTGTGTCCTTGGGCAAGACACTTCGCCCACCTTGCCTCCAATTTCTGCCACCGGAGGAAATGCAAGTGTGACTGGGTGAAAGGTTCCTTGATGTAAAGCGCTTTGAGTGTCTAAGGAAGGTAGGAATATAATGTAATAAATATATAAATGTGACCACTTTATGTAAAGACAAGGCTAATATTCCCATAAAGATGAGTTATGGTGGGATGATTATATATTTAACATTCAGTTTTTGTGGCATGCTGGAAACACACTCCTGCCTCACAAAAAGAAGGTCCCGGTTTCCATGTGTGGACCTAATGAGGGCTTTCAGTGTCCAGTTCGTATGTTCTCCTTGTACATAGTGGTGCATCCCTCTCTATGCCAGGAGATCTTCTGTATAAAGTAGGGCAACAATATTGAGTACTGTATCGCAAGTTGGTCCTATACAAGTCATGCTGCCATTGGGCCAATTGAAGTGTGCCACAAAAGAGCATTGAAAATATTAGACAAGAAGCCTTCGTCATACCATCATTGTCAAATTTTAGATAAATATACATTTTTAAACTTTGCTAATTTCAAATTATTTAAATCAGCCTGTTTAATCTATAAGGTTATACATGATCTGGCGCCTCCACCATTGAGTGATTTTATTAAACAAAAGTCTAGCAGTGCTGCGGGGTCTCGAGTGACTCGAGCCACTGTGAGAGGTGACTGTGAATTGGCATTTAAGCCGGACTGCCTTTTTGCAGGACGTCCTGTCATATCAGGGACTGAGCTTCTGGAATAGTATTCCACTGTCAGTGAGGGAAAGCACAAGTCTCCCTACATTCAGGAGTCATTTAAAAGTGTGGCTGAGGGGCACACAAACATGTGATCATGTTTAGTTAATCATGATAGTGCATTATAAAAAAAAAGAGATACAATTATCAGTGTAATACGGGTTGTGCAATAAGAGTCCGATAACATGGTTTGGGCAATAGGGGTCAGTGCAATACAGAATGGTGCAATATGGGTCAGTGTAATATCAGGTCTGTCAGGGCATGTGCGTTATTGAGGTTTGTGCAATACAGTCGATGCATTTACTATTTTCTATATTCTCCTCTGTTGTCCACTCTTGTTATTGTTATTTGTTTTAACATGATGTGATCACTGTTCTCATTCCTTTCTCTCTGTACATAGTCTGTATATAGTCTGTATATAGTGTCTCTATGTTTTTACTAACTCGTGTGTAACATCAACCTGCCAGGGGGTCTGCAGATGGAAATTAGCCTAAGGCTATAATCTGGCATATTTACATTGTTTACAATGTTCATTAATATGTATTGTCCCTTCTTTTCAAATAAATAAATAAATAAATATATATTTTTTTTTAAGTCTGTTAATTTTTCGCTAATAATTAATTATTAACACTTGTCTAACATAAAACACTTCAATATAAAGCTATTATTGATTGCACATTTCATTAATGAAATATTCACAGTTTCATGGGAAAAGCCCAACAGCTTATAACCAGGATGTCTTCAGCCCTTTCTTGGTCACATGTCACATTTTAGATACATTACTTTGCAGATTCTGTCCAAAATGTGCAGCATCAAACTTTTCGGTTCATAAAGTAGAGCATAATCAGATAATTAGAGAAGCCTTTTTGATGCATATGTAGCTCTTCGTCGCTTTTGTTTCATAAAAGTACCTCATCGTGTGAAAAGACTGAAGACTCCTGGCTCACAGTGCTTTGTCTCTCAGGTCATGTGTGTGGTCAGATGCAGAAGTGAATTTGGTCAAAACATTGGATTCATTTAAAGGGGCTGGATAAACCTCAGGCCAGACGTGTAGCTGCACCTTCTAGATTAAACTCGTGCACTTCGGACCTGAATTAACAACTTTTTGAGTGACAGTGCAGGGTTTTAGAGGCAGTTGTGGTGAATAAGTCTGGGCTGATTCTACACATACTTTTAACATGTTTTAACTCTGTATAGTCCATTGAATTAATCGCAATTAATTATATGTTGATTCATTTTGACAGCCCTAGTACAAAGCATCAGTAGTACTTTTTATTTTATTATGAAGTGGTTAAATGCATTTCATTAAATAATAAACTACACACATTGGCCTGTGATGTAAATTAAACTGCAATCACCTAAACTAGAACAAAAACAACTCAACAGCAGCTGTTATACATTACCAAGGTTCGACTATGGGCCGGATCCTCCTCCACCCTGGAGTAGACCTTACCGGGGAGGCTGAGGAGTGTGATCCCTCTGTAATTGACACACTCCCTCTGATCCCCATTCTTAAAGGGAGGGACCACCACCCCAGTCTGCCAATCCAGGTATTTACATTGAATGGGATATTCCTGAGGCCATGGTTCTCCACCGGAAAAAGGTGGTTCCCCTCTTCAGGTCGGTGGGGAGTCCTTACCTCCCCGGATAAAGAGGAAGAAAATGGATGGATGGATGGTATATTCCAAGTTGAACTCAGTTTTCAGAATAACCATCATTCACTGGGCTAAAACTGGGGAACAACTCCACTCTTCTTACTGTAGGATGAAGGGATTCAGGAGGAACAATGCGGTTTTCGTCCCGGTCGGGGAACACTGGACCAGCTGTATACCCTTCACCTGGTGCTCGAGGGTTTGTGGGAGGTCCCCCCAGAACAGCTGGAGGAGGTGGGCATCTCTGTTGAGACTGCTGCCTCCGTGACCAGGTGTACAATCGAAACAGACGGCTTGTCGAGTTGCACTACTTCACGTTGCTGCGCATGTCAGAACTATCCAGTCATTTTACATGCAGCCGAGTTCCGCTTTTTCAGCAAATAACATGATTTCATACATTTTACTGTCGAATTAGGCAGTCTATGCTACATGTGATTAGTAAATGACGTAGCTGCTAAAACAATTTGCCTTTAAATATCTGTCTGTTGAAAATATAGGCTTTAAAAACCAAAAAAAGTACAAGTTTTGTCAATAATCAGAAAGCATGAGCGTTTAAATGTAATAAAAGTTGCTGAGGAAAGAGTCGTCTGCTCTTTAGTTACGTAATATTATGCAAGACAAAGTTTACCAGCTGTTAATAATTCAGACAGATAGATATTTAAAGGCAAATTGTTTTAGCAGCTTCGTCATTTACTAACTACATGTAGAACAAACTGCCTAATTCGACAGTAAAATTCATGAAATCATGTTATTTGCTGAGAAAGCGGAACTCGATGGCTGAATGTAAAATGACTGGATAGTTCTGCACATGCGCAGCAACGAGAAGCAGTGCAACTCGACAAGCCGTCTGTTTCGATTGTGCACCGGCCCCGGATAAAGTGGAAGAAAATGGATGGATGTAAATACAAATTGTAAATAATTTGTTTTTCAGCAAATTGTATCTATATTGGGTGTATTTGGCAGCATTGACATTGCCACCGCGCCTTTATTTAGCTTTGGAGCCTTAATGTCTGCCGCCTCACACTGAAATGCAAATTCAGCTCGAGTGCAGCAAAAAGCAGCACCTCGAGCCATAGTCTGGATTCCCCCTACAAAAAAAAACGACAACATAAGCAGTGAATATTTAGCAATAGCACTTTATTGAACACAAACAACCCTAAGCCACAATACTGAATGACAAGACCAATTGGCTGCAGCAAACATTTTATAAAATAGATCAGGTTTAATGTCACTAAGTTTTTTTTTTTCTTTTTTTTTTTCAGTTATTCTTTTAACGTCAGAAAGACAGATGCAGGTTTCTCCAAAAAACAGTGAATGATCTTTTACATATTTAACAATTGTAACAAATCATCATTCACATGTTCACACAAAGAACAACAAGGCAAAGTGCTTTCAGGATTGCATTGTCGAGAAAGAAACAAAAAAAGTAAAACAAAAAAAATTAAACTTGAACAGAGAAATGAATGGCTTGAGGTTTTCGGTAAAGACGGCGTTGATCTGGAGCCGGCTGGTCCCGTCCCCGGACACGGCGTTTCCCACAGTGACGCTTTGATTTTGGGGGATTTTTTTTGTGTGTGTCCCCTTTCCCACCGTTTGGTTAGACTCTCTTCTCAGTTTTACTAGGTTTGGAGCTTGGAAGGGTTAAATATTTCAAAACACGGGTACTTGGTGTGAAAGATAATAGAGTAGAGCGTGGCTGGGGGAAAAGGGCCAGCCCACAAGAGCCGAAAAAGGGGGCGAGGGACACTATAGTCACTTACTGATGGGAATACGATGACGGGAGCGAGTAGCCGGAAAAAAAACCTCAAACCGTTCACCGCGTCTTTCACCCCTTCAGTCCGACTGATTGGTTTCACGGGACCGTATGGAAACGATGCTTAGGTAGCAGAATTTTGGTTTTTAAAGTGGTTCGATGGGCGTCAAAAGGCAAAACAGACCCTCTTACGGGACAAAATCTATCTTAAGTCTTTTCTTTTTTGACGTGTCGTTTTAGTTATTCCGACTGCAGGGCAAGGCCGTGGGAACCCAGGGTGCTGAGGGCGCTGCAGAACCCCCCCCCCCCCCTGGTGGATGGTTTGTGAACTGCAGGCGATATCAACCCCTTAACTCCCACCTGAACCGAGCACATTTTCTCCAGCTTTACCCCCAGTCCAAAAGCTTCTGGGAAAAAGGTGTGAAAGATAGCGACAAAACTGAGACGAAAACAAGGATGGAAATGTGAAAAAAGTGAGAAAACATTGATGAAAAAGTGACAAAAAAATGTACAAAAAATGGACCAAAATTTGACAAAAATTGATAAGAATTTTACAAAAAAATCACAAAAAAAATGACAAAAATGGACAAAAAAGTGGGAAAAATTTGACGAAAAATTGAGAAAAAATGGGCGAAAAAGTGATGAGAATTTGACAAAAAAATTCGAATAATTTGACGAAAAAGTGACAAAAAATTTACAAAAAATGGACCAAATTTGACAAAAATTGATAAGAATTTGACGAAAGTGACAAAAATTTACAAAACATGACAAAAATGGACAAAAAATGGACAAAAAATTGAGAAAAAATTGACAAAAAAATGACAAAAATGGACAAAAAGGTGGGAAAAATTTGACAAAAAATTGAGAAAAAATGGGCGAAAAAGTGATAAGAATTTGACAAAAAAATCCGAATAATTTGACGAAAAAGTGACAAAAAAAGTCACGAAAATTTGACAAAAATGAGCTCAACAAAAAAAGTGCTGAAAAAAAATCTGACGTGAGGAAAAAGATCCATTTACTTTTGTAGGTCTTTCAAATGAGGCGTTACACTGGCCTACAGGATTTGGGTAAAGCTGAACTGGAGAAAATGCTCTCTGTTCAGGCGGGAGTTAAGAGGTTAATAAATAGGATTTATGCACAGAAGAGGTATTTGGGGGTAAATTTTGCCCCTCAGCGCCCCCTAACTAAAACATCTTCCCACGGCTCTGCTGCAGGGTGATCGATAGCTGACCCCGAGTGAAGCTTGAAAGAAAGTTAAACTCAAAAAAACAAAAAAAAAGGGAGATGGTGAAGTTTTTGTGCACGAGAGAAAAACAAACCGAAGACGGCGGACGTTTAAACAAAAGCCAATACATGGTTTCGAATGTTAAAAAGGGGGGGGGGGGTAGACTATCATCAATCTGCATTATAACATTGTCTGGCTTCACATTCCAGTGGTATTTGTGTCATATAAATGCTTCTCATAAATATTTTTTTTCGTTTTCCAATGTCTATAGATATACACGTACAACACGACCAAGCACACGTGAGTAACTAACCATTGCTTGTAATAAATCTGTAATTCCTGTACTGTAATTTGTCAAAAAAAAAAACAGGTGGACAAACAATACTCAAGGCTGCAAAACAAAGAGGTAGGAGAAATGCTACTGAAAACAGCAAGTGACGCCAACAGGATCGGTTTGTTTTTTTCTTCTTCTTCTTCTTCTTATATTTAAAACACGTCCGGGTTTAGCGCGGCGTTCGAACGAGGCCAATAACCCGCAGGTGCCATCGCCGGTCAGCGCGTGAGAAGCAGTGGACTCCGAGAACTGTAACATTTCAAACTTTGGTGAAAGACTCAATAGACGCAGACGCTGACGGGCGAAGTAGCACCTGGAGTTATTTTGCGAAATGAAATTGGTATCTTTAAACGATTCAGCCGGTACAAATGTCGAAACGCGTCTAAACTAGTGACTGGTGAAGTGTAAAATTTGGCTAATGTTAAACTTGTTGGTCCTGTCATCACAGGTCTGTAGACCGCGCTGCTGGTGATGGCATTGACTCCTTTACACACAGTAGAGTAGTATATTTGCAGACTTTTTAAAATGAGGTAATCAACGTTAGGCGAAATAGGGACCCTGTCATAGACACACACTTCATTCAACAGCGAGAAAGGACTTCCTCAAAACAATGGGACTGCACTGTGACCAGATCAGCTTTGGAATGTTGTGGACGAGTGGAGTCTGTAATAGTCGAGAAGGTGCAGTGAAAACGTCTGATTGTAACTCATCACACGCCCTGATCCAGAGTCACTCATATAGGCCTCTCTGTCACTCCCAGATAAGCCACTCAAAGTAAAAAAAACAGGCGACCCATTTTTCAACTGACAGGTAAAGAACCGGCAAAGATTTAAGGCTGCCTTTGTAGCAGATCCGAGGTCTGCTGCGTCCAGTTGAGAGAAGATTGTTAATAGCTTGGAAGTTTCAATGAAGAGGCAACATCTACAGTGAAGCTGACTAAAAAAAAAAAAACAATAAAAGGGACCAACACCAATAAATGTCACAGAACATGCAGAATACATCCTTTACTACAGTAGGCTATTTCTAATAGCACATTCAAAGGGGCTGCTAATGGGACAATTCTCTGATATGGCTCTGTGTAGAGTACTCCAGCTGTGGACTCGCCGCGGAGTCGCTAAGGTGCTCCATCAGAAGACTGCTGCCTTATCTCACCTGCCAAAATACTCCTCATTCATTGGGGTTCACTTTAAAACACTGCAGCGTTAAACTTTTTTTTTTTCCTTCGATACATTTTCCCCAGACACAGATCCTCTGCTGGTGAACAAACGGCACTTTCAGGGGAATGTTTCTAAACCACAATCACAGAACAAACACATGGGCTATACAGCAGATATAAATCTCATGAGTCTCTTATCTGTACAGGCTATAGGCTACACTCTGAAAAGGGAGGGGCATCAGAACCCTTAATGCTTCAAAACAAATATAAGGCATTTCAAAATTCCTTTAATCCGCATGTGTCACTGACAGCAGGTCTAAATATTTTTGAGAAAACATTTCATTCAAGGAGGAAGAGGATGCATACACATCTACACATGCAAATGAACGTGTCTACGGACTATAAACCGGAGCTCAGAGAGATAGGTCTATGTTAAACTACAATACCATCAAAGCCCATCCAGGAAAGGAAAATCCTACACTCGCCTACTCATAAGTTACTTGTGCACGGTCCTTTTACTGAGCAGGCAGCGTCTAAAGTTTCATATCACAGTTTTAAGAATGGAATAAAAACGCACTACTTTCCAATGCCACCTCTGAAAACAAACAGCAGGACCAACAAAATCCTTCATTTGCTACAGATGTGACTTTTGGTGATAACAAAATAGGGCATAAAAAATATAGATATTCAACTGAGGAAGCAATGAAACAAAAATGTTATTGCACTTTTATCTTTTGTCTGTTTCAAACGAGGTCAGCTCGACAAAATGATGCATGCCATATGTCGCAGTAAGACAACAAATGTTACGTCACTCCTATAATATGATCACACTGGTATTAACACTGCACACAACTAGTACTGCAAACCTAGTCAGTCTACCCTAAAGTCAACATAAAATATCCACAATCAAATCGCAACACAGTCACAACAAACAAGTCTGTAAATCACTTGATCCAAAACGCACGTACCGCATCTGACAGCTGTGTCGCGAGTTACTAATTACTGATGAAATAAAGCAACGAGAACAATCAGAGGAAACTCCAACGGTCTTTCTACAGTTCATGTCTAACTGACAATCATGTCAACGGTTTGGACTTCAGGAGTCGGGGTTCGTGTCTAAATTTGGTGTAGACTCCTTTTGCCACTGGTGTCAGAAAAGCCAACCGAGCCTCAGGTGCCTTCTTTGGATTTGTGCTTTCATTGATCCGGATCAATGCAATGTTAATGTGCCCTAATATTGCATCGCTATGTGCAATTCATGCTGCCACCATAAGGGTGCGCTCTGTGAGGAATATTACCTATTCAGATCTATTGTTGCAGGGTTGAAAGAGTCCCTCTCGTGTGAATATGCACCTCTCCACTGTAGCCTTCGTTCAGTGTGTCTTTTCCCATTGTAAGGCTTGTGGGAAATACAAATGGAAGACTGTACCTTTCGGTAGTAACGTATAAAGGCACCATGCCGCCGCTGTGCTTGAAATGACACAGATCCTACGGGAGGGGGCGCTGTAGCCAGTGTTTAGGCAGGGAAGGAGTCAACTAGCATAAGTCATACAGTAAAGGTGTATTGTCTGAACATGCAGAGGTAAAGTTTATTAGCTACCTTCGTTCCCCCAAATAGGCTTCAGCCAGCATGACCTGCACCAAACGACTACTCTATGGTTCTGATGAGATAAAACACACTTAAGCGGGGGATTTATGCCGTCTCCAATGAAAAAGGAGCGTTTGTTTATGTAAGACATGCCTATGTTAGAAATCACTCAACACTAAAAGAAAATAATCTACATAATTAGCAAAAGCGAAAGGAGAATAATAAAGGATCATGTCAGCTTTGACTGGTGAGGTATAACCGCAGGTCCAATAAAAGTACAAGATGCAGAGTCTGCTCCTCTCGAAGGTACGAAGATGAAGACACTACGCACAGAAACACGTGTTTCAGGCTGGTTTAAGCAGAGTTACACTAAACTACATGAATCAGACTAGATTACTTTGTTAACAGCTGTACAAGCATTTAGATTTTATTTACCCCGACATCAATTTATTTATTTTATTTAATCCACCGCCTCCTCCGCGTCCGGTGGATCTCGACGCCGGCTTTGATTGTTTCCAAGTGGATTCATTCATTCACAGTGGCTGATATGGCGATATCCCGACTTCAAAACAATCTCTGCACCTTGGCAACCTCGAGCTGTGCGCGACCCCGAATCACGTGTGTGCTTTTTTTTTATTCAGACACCGAGACGCGTCCGCTAAGACCAAAATAAGCCGAGATCTCGAGCAAATCCGAGCGAGCGGCAAAACTCTGTGGGAGACGCGACTAATCAGGAACTTGTTTTCTTGTTCGCTTTTAAGGCAAAAGGCTCAACAGTGGATCTGAGTTTTCAAAATTGGATTTCGTCAAGGTTATTTCAAGTAAGGAACAAGACATCCTTTTGAGGCAAACTAATTTGTACAACTGTGTGCAATTAATAGACATCAATATTTGTTTTTTTTGTGTGTTTTTTTTTGTTTGTTTTAACATTTCAAGCCGCGCAACTCAATTAAATATCAACGGGAAAACGATATTTAGGAATTCCCAATTATAAAAAAAGTTATTATACAATGATAAATGTTAAGAGAAAGCTTGCATTTGTAAGTACTAAAATTCATGCGATCATAGCATTCAGCGTAAATTGGCCAAGGACACAATGTAACCGTCGAAATGTGAACTAAATGAGTCGATATGGATCATGTCTAAAGGCAAATAAAGGTTTCTATGGCACTACTTAGGTGTAGCTTAGGTGCAGGCTATTTACGAGTGTGTGTGTGTCGAAAATTTTACCGTGATAAGTCCTTTTCTGTCTCTCGCTGTTGCTGTGACGTAAGGCAATCTCAATGGAATGGATAAATATAAAAGTGAATTCTCTGCGCTGTGTCGCGACTAAATGTGTGCGCGTGTGGAGAGTAAAATGTACACAAGAGCAAGCCCAGACACCGACAGTAATGCCAAACACGTTATCCAGAGCCTCTACGCAGGAAGACTACAGGTACTACACACGCGGAGTCGTTAGTAAAGAGTACAGTTTTACATGCTACCGATAGAATCATATGTATCTATGCGCGACAAAATGAAGAGCCGCCGTCTAGAGGCAGCTCTAAACTGGCCCTACATTCATTTCAGTCACAAAGTTCATGGCTCAGATTTGATGGTCAGACTGTAAACGGCGTGAACAAATGCATAAACCCATTCTGCTCGACTCGTTTTGGCAAAAAAAAGGCCTTTTTATGTGACCGAAGATTAGAACGTCTAACCCGCATTTAAATCTTCCATTGGCATTTAGGTTAAAATTGACTGAATTGGCCTGAACAGATGGCAGTGCAATATTTGTGCTGCACGTTATTACACACACGCTCTATTGCTACAATTGGACCTTTCATTGCTTTTATGTCGGACTCCATATAATATACGCTTTACGAGTTCTGCTTCAGCGGCAAAACCTAAACCAACTTCATGCACAATCGCTCAGATTTCACACAAATAAAAGCAGGTAAGAATACTGTGAGCTATAGCTGCGAGGGAAATGGCTCCGTGAACTGGTTAAAGACATCACTGTTAATCGATCCCTGCTCCGTCAGCCGGCCCTCGCACACGGGGCCCGCGGGCCACAGAGCAGAGGAATATTTGGAGCCCGGAGGTGTCTGTGATCACTGACTGTAGGGTTTACAGCAGCCTCACTCTGTCCAGAACTGAAGCCAGGCGGCAGTGGACACTGTCCTCAGAGAACCGTTTAGTTAAAATCATGTTATTAGAGTACAATTGTTTGTCCTTAGCTTCAGACACCATGTTGTATTAGCAGCAACACACATGCATGTAAACATAGGTACATACATTACTCTGCTCTAGTTGCACGAATAGAACCTGAATGCACTAAAGTGCGTGCTTTACTAATTAAGTGCTGTGGGATCAAAATCAAAGAGATCGTCACAAAAACTATCGGCTGCATTTTGATTGGATTCACAAATTCTGTCCACTGCTTTAACACAGATCCTGAGATTACAAACGGTTCCTAATCCTAATATTCATGATAATATTAATGCTCTCAACACTACACAAAAGTCATGAAGAGAAAAAAGGCTGTGGGTTTCACTTCAGTCACAGGAGCCAAAGTGACGACACACTAATGTTAACCGTGGGGTAAAGTTCATCAAAACTAAAGACGTTTTATGGGGAAACACTTCTAATCCTAGTCTAGGTCCTCAACTCTCAT